>NC_141672.1:126297384-127512384 GCF_028749965.1 Puma concolor | reverse complement strand
CAGCCTGGGGTTACCACGTGCTCCCTCAAGCCACTTCCCACGCTGGGTGGCCGGGAGCTCAAGGTGACCACTGGGGAGGGGAAGGGGCAGCACTTACCCCCCGCCTGTGCCACCGTTCTTGCTGAAGTGCGTGCGTGGCTCGCTGGATGCCAATTTCAGTAGCTCAGTCCACTCCCGCTCCCATTCCTCCTCGGTGTACACCAGCCCTGACTGGCACAATGGAAGCCGGCTCAGGAGGTGGTGGGCCAGCCTCCTCACCCGCCCCCCACTCCAGGTGAGCCTGGTGGCCCTGCTGGACCCCTGGTTCAGTCCAAGCCCAACCAACACCCAGGCTGGGCACCACCTGCTAGTGGCCACCGACTGTCCCCGTATGCTATCGACAATATTTCTTCAGAATGCCCAGTCTCCAATTTCAATGCTGTTGGGGGTCCACCCAGAAACAAGGGTCATTCCCAGGGGGTAAGAATGACAAAACACAATCTACACACACACCAGGCTTGGGGTTGACCATTAAAAAGTTTAAAGGGATGATGGGCCAAGTTCAATCAGAGAGCAGGCAGATTCTTCTTCTAGGACAGCAAAGTGCTAATGTCCCTCATCATCAGGAGGACTGGGATTCTCTCTGGATCAAGTACAAGAGCTGGGGCTGTAGATTGTGCCAGGACCACCCTGTGGCTACACCTGGCCTTCAAGCCACCACCAGTAGTGACCAGACATAGGTGACTGCATAATTCATCATCCAAGCCAGGACACCTTTTGAGAGTGAAGGTGGTTGGTTTTCATAACTATGCAAGGACAGGCGGTGAGAGTGGACATGTTGTCACTGTGTGTGTGCCAGGGTCTGAGCTTTTGTAATGGGCACCTCTTCAGTGGGTTTAAATGGGGAAGGCTTTACTACTCCCAGAAGCCATTGCTGCCTGACCTCACAAGACGGACGTGGCCTTGGGGCACAGCTCTGGACTCCACCATGGCCCATGGCTGTGTTTGGTGTGGGTCCCAGGCTCTGGACATCCCAGCAGATACCAACCTCCTTGTTCTGCTGTGTCTGCTGCCACCTCCACCTTCGCTTTAGGGCTTCCCTTTCAGCCCCTGTCCTCATCATGGTGTAGAGAGCTTTCCGCAAAACCAGGTCCCGGTCGTGAAACCCCCACATTCCTGCAGTAGGAGGCCCATGAGGAGCAGAGGAGAGAGACAGGATGTGAGGAGGGGGACAAGTCAGTAGGTAACTCAGACTGCCACAACTTACCAGACCTGGCCTCCTGCATCTGCACACAAAGATAACTCATTAGTTAGCCTTCAATTCCCCTGATTAGCTAGCAATTTCCCTCTTGTGTCTTTCCCCATTTCCCCTTGAAGCAGGTTGGTAAATGAAAGAGGATGTGCCCTTCTCAGAGAAACAACAGTGGGTGAAACCAAATGCTGCCTCTTTCTGGGACCCTTGGCAAGACACTTTGAATTTCACAGGTTTGTTTTGAGGGACCTCATGTTCACCATCCAGCTCTTGTGTTTGAATGAGAGATAGCCTCTGTGGATAAACTGGTGATGTGTCTTCACATGGGGTCTCGAGCCAGGATGGCAATCAGACCCTGGTTTCATCTAGGGTCTGCCACATCTGATGTCTCTGCCCTAAGGCATCTCAGCCTCCTGAGAAGCAGAGCATCAGTGGACACCACTGCAAACATCTGGACCTAAGAGAAAGTACCTGTTTTTGAGGTAGAAGGTCTTTCTCCCTCACCCCTTCCCTGGCCTTTGCTGGGTGTTAAGGGATTATAAGGAAAACCAACCATTTCTGAGTACATTCTTGGGGCAGGTCAGATGTGGTCAAGAGACTCAACAAATGAAACAAACAGTAATGAGAGGTGAGGCTCTTGCTGTGGGGAAAGAGTGGGGGAATCTATCCATCCATCCATCCATCTATCCATCCATGCATCCATATCCATCCATTTAATTAAATGGCATTAATTCTACTTAATTAATTCTGAACTCATTTCATAAAAGGGGTGAGACACCATTCTGGTCATTGGCAATACCCACAGCAGCAATCAGGACAGACTAAGTTCCTAAAATCTCACAGAGCACACACTGGGGGAAGGTGGAGCAGCCATTGAATTAGCACATAACAAACCACCTCAGGGGCAGCGGCACCATAAGGGGAGATGAAGCAGGCCAACGGGATGCTGGTTGGCATTGGTCATGGTGTGAATGGAGACATCAGAGCATAGACTCGAGTGGGTATAGGAGGGAGCTGGGTTGCCATTCCAGGCAGAGGGACAGGCCAGGCACCAGCCCCAAGGGGCGCCCACGTGGAATACTTGAGAAACGGCAAGAGGGAAAGGTGGCTGGGGGAAGAATCAAGCAGACAAGGTGAAGAGTGAAAAGGTGGACTTTTAAGTGAGCTGAGGGCCCCTGGAGAGCTTTCATAAGAGGAGTGACCTGCACTGACCTAATCTTTAAAGGCTCAATCTGGCCATGCATCCTTTAGTGCAAAGGTATGCAATAACCAGGGGCTGCTACGGGCTTTCCATCAAGAGAGGCTTTTGTCTTTTTCTACAACATAGACGGAGGGCAGTGGCCATTAATGCTCCTGTTATAAACAGGCCAAGCTGATCTTACTCATCCCTCAGACCTGCCTGTAGTCGCCTCTCAGGACTCTCCCAGGTAGGGCAAGTCCAGTCTCAGCTGGACTCCACGGCTCCTTGTTCAGGTCTCTCTTGCAAAGAGGGTCTCTCTGCCCCATGGATGTTTGCTTACGAGTCTGGCTTTAGGATTGCTGTCATTTCTGTGTGTGCCCCCCAACCCTAGGTCAGTGTCAGGCCTGGTCTGCAGGTTTAATAAGCACTGCTGGTCAGTGTTGTGTGGCTGCTTTGGGCAGTGCTGCCCCTCCCTGTGGGGTTTAGCAATTGGAGTACAAAAGGAAAACAAGGTACCAGGAGAAAAGAACCAATTGGCCATGAGCCCCAGACTCAGCCATGGCCCAGCCTCTTCAGCAGCTGGAACAAGGCTGGCCATGGGAGGCTTTCTCTTCCTAGGCAGACAGGAGGCCCACTGTGCTCACTGAGAAAACGTCTGCCCTTAGACCAGACCACAGTGGCATGTGACCTGGTTTGTGTCTTTGCCCACCTGTAGTGCTGAGAGGAGCAGTGCCTCTGCACACTTCAGTTTCTGAGGGCCAAAGGCATTTCCTTTGTAATGAGGCAGTTGTTTGACAAAGATGAGAGATTTCTTTTGTGTTCTTTCAAGATTTTACACACAACAAAGTGAAGAAATGTGTTCCACAGCAGGGGAATAGTTAATACATTATGATGAAATATGACACAACTACCAAAACATAAGAAATTCACAATATGAGTTTAAGGGAAAAATGCTGGATTCCAAACTGTGAACACTGTGAGATCATAATTTCACTGGAAGAAGAGACAAAATACACCAAAACATTAAAAGTGGCCCTTTCTGGGTGGTAGAATTGTTGATTTTTATTTTCTTACTGTGACGAATGTGGAATACTTTTATAATGCCCACAAACAGAAATGTGTTCTCTCTGAAATGGAAAGGAAGCAGGTAGGTGGGAGCCTTTGTGTCCCCCATCACCCCTGGCCAAGCCTGTGGAATGTGGCCCCTTGCTCTGGGGCTCCATTCTCCTCAGAGGCTCTCAGGCCCCTTTGCAGACCCAATGCATTTCCCTCTGTGGGTTTTAGGCATCTCACTTCTGTCCACTTGTTGCTGGAAAGGCCTCACCACAGGGCCAAAGAGAGGTTTGGGGTCCAGCCCTTGCTCTGGGTCATAGGATCAACTGTATTTACCTGGGGAGGGGAGTTTGACCAACAAGGAATATTCCAATATGCCAACTAAGAATATTCTCATTTGAAAGTCCCATCTATGGAGAGATCCTTCATTATAGGACTGAGGAGGACAGACAGCTCTTGATGCCTGGGTCCCTGGCACAAATCCAGGCCTGTCTGTTAAAACTGATCTGGCTTTATGTGTATAAGGCTGGGTCTGGAAGGGGTGCTTGAGCTTCCAGAAAGTCTACCATGGGCCCTCAGTTATTCAAATAGTGCCACTCATGCCTGTGCACCTGCTGGGATGGCTTTTTGCAACCAGGAAGCACACAACTCTGCTGAAGGTTGCTGACCTCTCTGCTTTATATTCCAATTACATAGATTCCCCTGTGATTTCCCCCAAATGATATCTACGTCTTTTTGTCAGTCCATGTGCATGGACTGCTGTCAGTGTGGTGGCTCTGTACCTACCCAACCTAATGTACTGCTCCCCAAACTTCCTGCTCAAGTCCAACCAAGCTCAGACCTGCTTCCAAACATCCTGTTAATTCCTGCCTTCATGGTTTTCCATGCAGTCTCCCTACCTGAAGTGTCCTTTTTTGTATTATTTCAAGTCCTTCAAATCTCAGTAAAATCCTGCCTCCTCCAGGAAGTCCTCTTTTATTGCTCTAGGTCATGAGGTCTAATCCCCATCACTGCAGCTCATGATTATGCCTCTTTCTTTTATATTAGGTCTTTTCTCATGTGTGCTCTGTGTTCTCACCAAGCCTGCCAACTACTTGACAAGAAGGGCTGAATTGTTGCCTCCATCCCTTGGGGACTCTTCCAGCTGAGTGATGTGCATGGCTCTACTTAGCATAGGTCTGTCCTTTAACAATGATCAGAGCAGGCCTGGGGTGCTGCCACCCTCTGTCTCTGTTGTAGAGCTTACCCAGAGAGGCGGCGTGTAAAAGGCAGTTCCCATCTCCTGTAGTGGCCAAAGGAAGAAGCCGTTTACAGCTCGTGCACACGGTGGACCACCAGTTCAGGCGACCTGAAACAGAAGCTCACTTTAGAAGAGAATCCCAGAATAGACCATTTGAATGTTTGCTAAGTAAACATAGACATCAGCAGATGATTTTTGAGAGGGTTCTAGAAAACTTCAGTGGGAAAGTAGAACATTATGGCTATTTTCTCTTTAAGATAAGAAACGGTCAAATCCTCCCATCAATTAGCAAGAGGATTAAGACACTCCAGGGCAAAGCCTTTTCTCCTTGAATTTGGGAACATTTTATACACACACACACACACATACACACACACACACTTTCTCTGTGTGTAATTTCCTTGAACACAATTTCCCTTTCTGAAAGTTATTCTTTTCTCTTATACCATCCTTTTTTGATGCATACATACCTCCAAAAGTATGGTTTACATTTAATTTAACATATCCAAACCATTATAGCTACTTAGGTATATTCCTGTTAAATCTCATTAACACATCCAGAGACTTCTGCTTCCAGGAAGATGGAGTAGACATACTTTCTCCTATTCCTTATCTTAAGTACAACTAAAAATCATGGACATCATGTGTAAAATAACACAGGAAGACTTAAAAGTGGAGGAAGGGGCAGATTGACCGGGAAACTTGGGATCTGAGAAGCAACATGGTGGTAGGTTCTCTGGAGTTTCTTTTTGCCCCCAAATCCCAGACCAGGTACTGGAGAAGTTGGCAACCTGGAGACACCAGTGGGGGCAAAGGAATCACACTCTCTCTAGACAGTATTCAAGGAAAGGGGCAGCTTAGGAATACAGACAGTAACTGCTCTATTTCAGTCAAGTGCCACAGAAGAAACTATACCTCATCATCATCTCTGCCAGCAAAGGGCAAGAGGGGAGATGAAACTTCCAGCCTTAAGAGACATAATGAGCTACTCACCACCCGTTCCCCCAGTGCCAGATGGTGTCAGAGAATGTTGAAAGCATTGCCAGCAACTCAGCCCTGCTGGGTGATAATATGGACTCCACCCCCCACCAACTGAGAACATATGGAGAACTTGGCCTTTCACACCTCTCTGGTGGCAATGAAGTCCCTCTGCTCCCTCCCAGCAGTACAAGAAGCCCATGCCTTCACAGGCGTCAACAGAGGCAGAGTGGAGAACCTGTGCTTCTACCCTATTCTGGCAGTTATTACCAATCTACAACTCCAGACATCAGATGAACAGAAAAGGAGAACCCATCCGACCTGCGGTAAAGAATACTAAAGGGATACAGTAGAGAATACTGCAGGGTGCAAAGAAGGAATAAATGGGCTTTAAAAGGCATGTATGTTGGTAAATGTAAATAAATATTAGCTGTTTAAAGCAATATCATAAATGCCTTTTTGAGGATTAAAGTATATGTAGAATTAAAGCACATGACAGCAATAACACAAAATACGGAAATGTGTAATAAATGACATAAATCCTAAGACCCTTACACTGACCACCAGGAAGTGGTAAAAGGGCCAACTTAAAGTAATTCTAATAGCTTGACAGTGGGCTTTGGAAACTATAGGGTAACCACTACAAGAATAATAAAAGAATGTATAACTGACAAGCAAGTAGTGGGGAAACCATAATAATAAATATTCTTAAATAATTCAAAAGAATATTAGAGAGAAGAAAAAGGAGACACAATAAAACACAACATAATAAACAGCAAGATAATGGATTTGAACCAAAATATATCTGTATTTATATTAAATGTGAGTGAGCTAAATACTCCAATTAAAAGATACTGTCAACCTTGTTTAAAAAAACAAGTATATGCTGCTGACAAAAGACACCATAAACATAATGACACAGAAATGTAACAGTAACTAGGTAGAGAAAGATACAACATTCAAAAACTAGGCAAAGGGGCTCTTGGGTGGCTCAGCTGGTTAAGTGTCTGAGTCTTGATTTCGGCTCAAGGTCATGCTCTCGTGGTTCATAAGATTGAGTCCCACATCAGGCTTTGCCCTGACATCATGGAGCCTGCTTGGGATTCTCTCTCTCCTTCTCTCTCTACCCCTTCCCCCTCAAGCTTTCACTCCATCTCTCAAAATAAATAAATTTAAAAAAAAACTTTGAAAAATCAAAAAAAAAAAAGCAAAAATAAAGCTAGTGAAGTCCTATTGATATCAGATGTAGGTGACATTATTAAGGCACAGGATAAATTGATATTTCATAAATATGGCACAATAAAGTCAAATGGAAAATATAACAACACTTAATGTGTATATACCTAAGACTTAGTCTAAAATATATATAAAGCAAAAATTGATAGACTCAAGAGAGAAATAAACAAACCCCAAAGTCAAAACTGGAGGTTTTTAACCAAATTCTCTTGATAAATGATAGACTCAACAAACAAAAACTTCAGTAGAGATTAAATAGAATTCAAGAATTTGACATGTATATAACTTTACATGTATATAACACTTCACCCACAGACTGCAAAATAATTACACTTTTTTTTTCAAGTCACATGGAATATTTTCCAATATTGACCACATATTGGGCTATAAAAAAGTGTCAACAAATTTCAAAGGATTTGCAATCATTCATAGTATGTGCTCTGGTCGTAATAAAAATAGGTTAGAAATCAATGAGAAAATCAAGAAAAGTAGCCATCTTGGGCTGCTATAACAAAATACCACAGACTGGGTAGCTTAAAAAACAGACACTTATTTCTCACAGTTGTAGAGGCTGAAAGTCCCAGACTGAAGTGCTGGCTGATGTGGTTCCTGATGAGAACCCTCTTCCAGGTTTTCAGGTGGCAGACTTCTTGCTGTGTCCTCTCATGGTGGACAGTGAGCTCTGATCTTTTCCTCCTTTTGTAAGGACACTAATCCCATTATGGGGGCCCCATCTTCATGGCCTTATCTAAACTTAATTACCTTTCAAAGGCCCTACTGCCAAATACCATCACACTAGGGATCAGGGTTCCAATATAGGGATTTACGGGGGACAAAAACATTCAGTCAATAGAAGTACCCAATAAGGCAGTTTGTTCACTGAATGTGGCTGTCCCCCAAGGGGACTACCCTTTCAACTGCTTTCTAGGTAATGAGCAAGATGAACAGTATAGTAGTTATATAGACCTGTTTTGAAAATTCAATTCCTCCCTGGCCATTTATGGCTATGTTGCTTCTTTTTTTTCTGTAGTGGAAACCCTATGCTTGTCTGTCTGGCACACCCTCTGGGTGGAAGTTTAGCCAAAAGGGAACCTAGGGGATTCATACTTAGTTATGATTCAGTTTTATAAAAATACTTTGTCCTTCTTATGGCTAACCTTTGTGGATGAGAGGTACAGTTGTGATTAGGAAGAGATTGAAAAAGAAATAGGTAAGTTACAGGCATTGTGATGGCATATGCCAATCTTGTGATAGAGGGGAGAAGCAACACTCCAACACTGCAGAATGTGTAGGGGAGGGAAGTACATTGATCATGTTTTACTTCTTAGGACCACCTTGTAGGTCTCCACATGAAGAAAAATGCTCCTGTGGGATATCCCAGATGTTGCACATGCCTCAAATATAGCAGAATCTTTCTCCTGTGACTGAGAAGTCTCAGGGTTTCTGCCAGCATCCATGAAGCCATGGAAAGCTAATTTATTAGCTTTCAAGTAAAACTTTGGACATCTCACAGTTATTGACAAAAAACATAGGCCTCATAAAATACAAAGTTTACTATCCATCAGGGGAGGAAGGTCCCACAAAATACAATAGGATGGGTTGAAAATATTAGAAGAACAGGAATGAACACAAAGTAGCCTGAGCCTTACCAGGACTGAAACCCGGCCTCAACTCATCGTTCTGTGACCAGAGTAAGGTAATCAGCCACAGAAGGTGAAGGGTGAGCCCTTTCTACAGGAGGACAACATCATTTTGAGTCTCTGAAATTTTATATTCACAAGGTCTATAAGGCAAGCAAAAAATTACTAGGTATGCCAAATCAAACAAAAACAAAAAACAAAAACCAACCAAACAATAAATCCCAAGAGTAACTGACTGAAAACCAAAAGGGAAAAATGGGGTAAGAGAAAAAGGCAAACAGATTATCCACATTTTGAAGTTATCTGACAGAGACTTTAAGTCACTATAATTAGTATGTTCAAGAAAATAGAAAAAATGAGGCAGAAGCAATATTTGAATAGATAATCATCAAGCATTCTCTAAAATTGATTAAAGACACAATTTTTAGAGGGTCTGTAAATTCCAAAAAGAATAAATACAAAGTAAATGGCATATAGTGAAAATTAGAAAATTAGAGAGAAACTCTTAAAAGCAGAGGAAAAAGAGAACTATTACATACCTAGAGGAATAGCGATATAAGCTTACACAGAGTGGAATGAGAACATCAAAGTGCCAAAAGAAAATAACTTCCAATCTAGAGTTCTATACCCAGCAAAACTATCCTTAAACGCTGAAATTGCCAGGAATGTAAGGTAACTTCCTCAATCTGGTATAGGTCACCTATGAAAAGCCTGCAGCTAACAGGATACTTAATAGTAAGATATTGGATGCTTTCAACCTCAGATGGGGAACAGTACTCAATATTGATGATGGTCTGAACCTGTGCAATAAGGTAAGATGTTATGATAGAAAAGAAATGAATGGAACTGCACTTATCAGTAGATTACATAATTGTTTATATAGAAAATACTTAGTAATCTACCAAAACACTCCTAAGCCTAATAAGGGAACTTATATTTAGCAAGATCTCAGGAAGCAAGGTTATCTACAGGTATCATTTATATTTCTATTAAGTAGCAATATATGATTTAGAAAATGAAATAAAAAATGTAATACTTAGACATAACTCTCATGAAAAATGTTATATCTAGACTGAAAATTATAAAAATATAATACATTCCTGAGAAAATGTAAAGATTTAAATAAGTGGAGAGGGTAATTGTGCACATAGACTGAACTCCTTAATGATTCTGCATTCTCTCCAAGTTGATCTATAGATTTAACATAACCCCATGCAAAACTCCAGAAGCTACTTTTTAGAAGTTGACAACTTGATTCTAAATTTACATGGATAAAAAAAAACCTAGAACAGCCAAAATAATCTTGAAGCAGAACAAAGTTGGAGGACTTACAGTTCCTGATTTGACAGCTGATTATAATGCCATAGTAATCAAGACAGTGTGCATATAAGAGAGACAACTAGATCAATGTGACAAAATATACAGACCAGAACAGACCCACACATTTATGGTGACTTAATTTTTTTTAATGTTTTTATATTATTTTTGAAAGAGAGAGAGAGAGAGAGAGACAGACAGACAGAGAGACAGAGAATCCTAACAAGGCTCCACACTCAGTGAGGAGCCTGAAGAAGGGCTTGATCCCACGACCCTGGGATCATAACCTGGGCTGAAGTCAAGAGTCGGATGCTCAACCCACTGACCCCCCAGATTCCCCTTATCTTATATTTCTAATGTTATGGGAAATTACTGTTGATGTATCTTTGTTTTCTAATGAAGCATAGTTGACATACAATGCTATATTAGTTTCAGGTGTATAACACAGTGATTTGACAATTCTAAACATTAGTCAATACTCACCCCAGTAAATGTAGTCACCATCTCTCACTATGCAATGTTATTACAATATTATGGACTATATTGCTTATGCTGTATTTTTCATCTCCATGATTTATAACTGGAAGTTTGTACCCCTTAATCCCCTTTACCTATTTTATCCATCCCCCTCCCCCCTCTCCTCTGACAACTACCAACTTGTTCTCTGTATTTAAGTCTGTTTATTTTGTTTTTCTTTGTTTTGTTTTCATATTCCACATATAAGTGAAATAATATGGTGTTTGTGTGTCTGGGAAACTATGTCTCCTTTAAATACGAATGGTAATCTTGCCACATACAGTATTCTTGGTTGTAGATTTTTTCCTTTTAGCATTTTGACTATATCAGGCTACCATATGGTATTTGTGACATATTATTTTTTATTTGGGGAACAGAATATAAAAGCCACCTCTTGGGCCTTCAACTCTGTGGAATTTCCATCAAGTGAGAATGTTCCTAATAGATATTTCCAAGAAGTTGTGAAAACGCTTGATTATTTTTTTTAAGAAAGGGAATAATACTAATAGGATTGGAAGCGTTGGGGGGCATCACATTATTTACATTCCAACAAGCCTTCTGTCATTATTGAGAATTAATTTTAATAAAGGGTGTTACTGCTTTCAGTCATCAATAATGAAATATGAAGGGCAAGAGTTACAAGTAATGCTGGGCGTTAAGGCTCTCAAAAGTACATTTAGTCCAGAGTTGGGAGAGTTATTGCTTAACAGATTACCACATTAACAAAGTTTAATATAATAAACCGCGTCAATAATGTGTTTAAACTGGATACCTATCTCCTCTACAGTGCTTCTTGGTTAAGATTCAGTAACTGGATTTAAATGGTAAGTGGTTTTACTCATATAAAATAATTGTACCCTTAATTCTAAATGAAAACATGTACTGAAATTAACACTACAAAATTAAATGGACAAGCCTCTATTATTGATGATGCTAATGCTTATGTTAACAAATTGGTGTATTCTCACCACTTGCAAATCATCTTATTAAAGCTAAATGAGAAATTCAATTAAGGGTCTTAACTGACAGTGCCACTGGGTAACCAGTCAGAGACACAATTAGAAATAACATGCCATCAGTTGGTAACTTCTTTTTTTTTTCCCAGGCTATGAAATAGCAACTTGTCTCACCTAACTTTTTCAAAGCCTTTTAAAACATCCAGGCTGGGAGACATTAAAACTGGGTTGCCACAGAACGAAAGAAAATTACAAGATTCTCGCACAGCATTAACAGAGTGGCTGTCACCTGAAAACCCAACACATTTAATATTAAAGTGGGATGGCCCCATTCATCCTCTGAATTTGTTTGAGGCTGACAGAGGCTCCTCTCAAGAGCCAGTGGGTACAGGGGTGTTAGCAGAGAAACAGGGGAAGGACAGGGAGGTGATATGCTAATGAGGCAGGTGATCTGCATTAATGGGCAGACTCCATGGTATGCCCATCTAATAGTATTCCCTTCCATTCTTGCTCATAGAACGCTGCTATGTCTGGTGTTTTTTAGGGAAGACAAGATTCCTTCCCTGTTCTGTGGAACAAATGTTGCTAGGAACAAGACAATACATGCAATTCCATGATCCTTGCCAGGGACCGTGTTGGTGTGGCCACATACTGTCACTCAGCCTAGAAGATGGAAAAGAAATCTGCTGGGGCAGCTACTAGGAAAGTGTTGTTCATCCTTCAAAAGGAACATAGACAGGGCCTCTCCATCCCTTCCCTGAATACTGTTGTGTGAGGATATGTTGCCAGATGCATCTACAGCCATGTTGTATCCTGAATGGAGGCAGCACTGACCTGCTGAGGATAGAAGGGCAGAAATCTGGGTCCTTCCTGACACTGAGTAGCTGCCAGCCTTACCATGAGCTTCCCTGTCCTCAGACTTCCTGTTCTGTGGGATAGTGATGGATTCTTGGCTGAAGGTCCTGCTGGCTTGGGTTAGTGTCTCCTGCTCACTGCAGGGCTGACAATAAATCACTCAGCTCTGCATGGGAGGGTGCACATTCCCATTTTACAGACAAGGAAACAGGCTCAGGGAGTCAATGAACATGCCAGGGTGCACTGAATCTTAAAGGGGCCATTGGTCATCCAGGGCAAAATCAGATCATGAACAAAGCTGATCTAATTTACTTGGACATGGTTGAGTTTGTCGGCAAGACAGTTTTAACTTCTGTGAGCTGGTATGATTTCAAAAAATATATTCTTCAAATAAGTAGTGGAGTTGAAGCTCAAATTTGTTACTCTGAAGTCATAGACCTAGTCTTTCTACTATGCTTCCTTAGAGAAACAAGGGTTGCTCATTCTCCTTTTCTGGCTCTTGCTCTTGCTGTGTCTTGCTTGATTTTCTCATTCCATTTTTTTTAAGTTTACTTATTTTGGGAGAGAGAGCATGTGCATGAGAGCTGAGGAGGGGCAGAGAGAGAATCCCAAGCAGGCTCTGAGCTGTCAATGTGGAGCCCCATGCAGGGCTCAAACCCACAAACCATGAGACCTGAGCTGAAACTGAGAGCCCGATGCTTAACCGACTGAGCCACCCAGGCACACCTCATTCCATTTTTACTATTAAAATTTTGAAGAGTGCCGAGGGAAGTACACCCATCATGCAGAACCAGGCCCCTGTGAACCCTTGAACCCTCTGTCATATTTACTTCAGCTCTTGCCTTTTGATGTAAAAGAAAAAAAATAAAGATTAAGTTGAAGTTCCCTTGATGTGTCTCCCCAGTTTTCATTCTCATTCCTCCTTCTCCAGCAGTACCACTACATGACTTTGGTGACCTTTGCATTATAGAACATAAAAACAGATACATTAAAGGTTGAAAAATGTGTGTTGTGCACGAGGCTTCTTCCTCTGCCTCTGGTTCCCACAATCAAAACCATGCTATTTCCTTCTTTCTCATATTCCTTCCTCCCTCTCTCCCTTTGTTCCATTCCCTTCTACTTCTGTCTCTGCCCACAATGCCACTCGTTGGGATTGCCAGTGTTCAGGCAGAGAAGGATCATTCCCTTTCTTTTCCCATAGAGCACACAGATCAGACAGTCCACTGCTCTGACCTCTCTTTGTTCCAACGACTCTTCCAGGAACTGGGAGAGTAAGCCAGGGTCATATGGCCCCTGGGGAGACATGGTGGAGAATAAGTCCCATTGGGTCATTTAAGAATGGGTTATGAAATAATAGGCTGGTACCCTTGAAAAAAATCACTATCTGAAAAACAAAAGAAAAGATAGGGGCGTATTCTTTAAAAGAGGCAAAAGAGATATAACCAAAAGCAACGTAGGAATTTTGGTTGGGTCTTGGAATGAAAAAAAAATTAGAAATGAGATTTTGGGGCTAATTGGGAAAATGTGAATACAGACTCTATGTTAGATAGCATACTAAGTAAATGTTTATTTTTCTAAGGAGTGACAGTGTTCTGGCTTCACAGGAGAATTTTCGGATACTTAACAATACACATTCAAAAGGTTCAGAAAAAAAGTTAGAGGCCAGGTTCTGTGTGGTAGGTGTGCTTCCCTTGGCACTTTTCAACAGTTTCACAGTAAAAATAGAATGAAAAAAAAGAGCTGAAGCAAACATGACCTAACTGAAAACTGGTGACTCTGGCCACAAAGTAAATAGGTACTAATCTTTCAGCTTTCCTGCAGATTTGAAAATGTTTAAAACAAAAAGAATGCCATGTGAGTTTGTTTTGGTTTTACCCTTGTAAATGGAGAAACTCTATTCTGGTGCCAAAGACAATATCTATATAAATTAACTCATTTGTCTTGATTTAGTTTTAAAAAAGTGGTTGAATTCAGTTAAACACACTTGGGGGGAATCTAACTGGTGCAGTGACTAGTTTTACTAAATTTTTCTCTTCAATAGATGAGTTGGAATTTTTACAGTTTGGTTATAATTTTTGTATTTTTCAGAGACACAGAGCCCTGAAGCTTACAGGTGATTTCTCTGATGTGTCTCAGGTCTATCCCCTTTTGCATCCATGAGGACAGCATTAATAAATCATCATCCTTTTCAAGGCAGACATGCTAATCAATCATCAGTCTTTCCACAAAGGAAACAGAAGACCACTCATAGTTTTCAATTCAGAGCTCTGTGCGATAATGACCAATTGTTTCATGTTGACAATGGGGACATAATGAATTATTCACCCAAAAAGCAGGCTTTGGAAATCCTACTCCTGTAGATCTGAGGCCAGAGTATGAGATAGTCAAGGGCTCAGAGAGGTAGCCAGCGGAGTGGTTAAGCACAGGGACCCGGAACTAGATTTTCTGAGTTCAAATCTCAGTTTCACTATTTTTTAGAAGGGTGACCTGGAGAAGTTATTTTGACTAATGTCTCAGTCTCCTCTTCTGAAAAAGAGTAGAATTTTTATGAACAATATGTTATTTACTATTGGGAAGCACTTAAAACAGGGCTTGGCATATAGAAAGTACCATATATGTGTTTTTCTCAAAACAGGTCCAAAAACCTGGGTTAAAGTAAGGAATGTATTTATGCATAATCTAATGAGTGAATAAGTGAACCACACCCTTTTGGACTAAACAGTACCTTCACATACCAAGGTCCTTTTGAGGGTAAGCAAAGAGTTGCTTTTGCATTTATGGAGGAGAAGTCTAAGGGAGACTCTTTGCACTCAGACTGCCCAGGGCTGCCCCGTGAGGTCTTCTGAGGCACGATGAGGCAAGGACCAGAAATTAGAGGAGCTGTTTAGAAGTTTGTACAGCAATGGGCCTTGCTGCTATACTTTCATTGAATTTATAAAAGTATTGGTTCAGAATAAATTGAAAGCTTAAAAAATGGTCTGTCAGTACAGAGAGCTTGAGAAGCCCTACTAGAGGTCCCCAGAAATGCAAATTACACCCTTGAATCAAGTTAAACTTTTTGCCTACATTCACTGTTTAATTTGTAGTATTGGTAGAAAGACGCTTTAAAGAAAAAAGTTTAATAAGTCTGAGGGGAAAGGAATCACATTAGGAATATAAGAAAAGAGGAGGAGCCAAGGTGGCCTTACAGGTTATCATGTCCGAAAGACCAAACAAAATGACTGTTTAAGAACACTTTACTATTTCTCATATCCCTAAAACCTCATATTGATTTTTACTTGTTTTTCTCTATTTATTCTTTTTTTTTCAACGTTTATTTATTTTTGGGACAGAGAGAGAGCATGAACGGGGGAGGGGCAGAGAGAGAGGGAGACACAGAATCGGAAACAGGCTCCAGGCTCTGAGCCATCAGCCCAGAGCCTGACGCGGGGCTCGAACTCACGGACCGCGAGATCGTGACCTGGCTGAAGTCGGACGCTTAACCGACTGCGCCACCCAGGCGCCCCTCTATTTAATTATTCTTAATTTCTTTGTCATACTTAGAGAATCCAATTTGAAATATGATCTTGTGTGCATGTGTAAAGAACAGCCAAGAAAGCGGGAGCTGAATGTTTTGTCCTCAGTCATTAGAAGACAGAAGCCCCTCTTCCTGAAACGAGTGGGAGGGACAGATTTAAAGAAAAAAGGAGTCAGAGGAAATAATCCTCCTTGTCATCACTCCTTTGAAATGTATATCCAAGCCTGAAATAAAGTGTGGTCAATCCCCAATGACCAAAATACAAATATGGAATGAAATTAGAATATGCACCAACTCTGCATCTCCTGTGGGTGAAGATATTTTGCCTGTTTAATTACTTCACAAGAATCTGCAAAAAGGCTTTGAGATTCTGTGATGTGGGGAATTGGGACCAGGGATCCCCCTCACACCACGTGAAGTTAGGAACCTCAAGAACTATCCCCTAAGTGTAAAGATCAGAAATTATTTTCCTCCTGGCAAAGGAAGCTGAGAGGGAAATATGTCTCTTATAGACTGGGCTTAGCAGAAAAACAAAACAAAACAAAACAAAACAAAACAAAACAAAACAACTCTTTCCAGACATGTTGTAACTATTGACTTGGCTCTGACTTGAGCTAAAACTGATTTGTGGCTTGAAATGTCTAAGCAAAGAAATTAACATAAAGATTGGTTATAGGATGGTAATTTCCTTTGGGAGTCTGGCATAAACAAAGAAACAAATATATCACTCAACATGGTTGAGAACACCCTCAAGTCAGGCCATCAGACTCCCATGGATAATATCCTGCTCACAACCCCAAAACCCAACAGGAAAGCAGACATCATGAATAAGAGTTATAGACCCCAAGTCATAGCTACCTATGAACTTGAAGATAAAAATGGTCAGCTACAGACTATAAACAAATATGCTTAAAATGTTTAAAAGACATAAAAGAAGGAAACAATTAAGACCAAAGCATAAGAAACAGATTTGGAAAATAAAAATAGGACTTAAAAATGGAAGAGGATTGGGGCACCTGGGTGAAGTTGGTGAAGCATCTGACTTTGGTTCAGGTCATGATCTCATGGTTTGTGAATTTGAGCCCTGCATTGGGCTCTGTGCTGACAGCTCAGAGCTTGGAGTCTGCTTCAGATTCTGTGTCTCCCTCTCTCTCTGCCCCTCCTCCACTTGTGCTTTGTCTCTCTCTCTCTCTCTCAGAAATAAACATTAAAAAATTTTTTAAAAAATGGAAGAGGATAATAGAAATAAAACACAGTTTTACATTGAATTAGACAATGTCAAAGAAAAAAGATATGAATCTAAGTCAGAAGAAATTATTTAGAATGCAATTAAGAGGGAAAGAAAGAATATGAAAGACAGGCTAGTAGACATGAAGAACAGACTGGAAAACTCTAACATTGTCTAACTGAAATTCAGAGGCAATACTCAGGAGATCTCAATGGAGGAATTTTTCAGAAAAAATATATAGAAATAAATTCAAAGATTTAATAAATGTAAGACATTCCAAGCAAGAAAAATAAAATTAGTTTACTCCTTGATATACCCTAGTGAAACCACAGAATATAAGACAGAGAAAATATCTTAAAGTAGAATAGAAAAAAATCATCTTCAAAGTAGCAGACTGACAGCTGATGTCTCAAAAAAAAAAAAAAAAAAAAAGAAAAAGAAAAAAGGAAAATAAGCCAATGCAATATCTTCAATGTGGTGAATGAAAATAACTGGCAACCTAGGGTACTCTGTCTAGAAAAAATGTTTTTCAGAAATGGAGGTAAAACAAAGGCATTTTAAGACTAATAAAAATGAAGAGAGTAAAATCAGCAAGATACCCAAGGAAATTCTAAAGGATGAACTTCAAATGGAAGAGCTAATACGTAAGAAGTAAAAAGAAACAAAAATGGTAAATATATGGATAAGTCTAAATAAACACTGACTGTATAAAACAACAATAATAATGTCTGATGAGGATAAAGCATAAAATTAAAATAAATGACAATAACTTATAAATCAAGAAGAGGGAGGGTGCAAATAAAATTAGACTAGTCTAAGGTCTCAGTATTGTCTGGGTATAGGTTGAGATGATGAATCTGGGATGTGATTCATATACATGTTATATGAATTAGGGTAACCTCTCAATAATAGAAAGAGGAAAAGAATAAAATAATTAAAAAAAAATAAATATCTAAAACATGAGAATACAAAAGTACTAAATGTAAAAGTATGGCAAATGGTGCTTCAGACCAATTTTAACCTAAAGAAAGCTAGGATAACTGAACTAATTATCAAATAAAATAAACTGAGAGGAAAGAAAGCATTACTAGAGTTAAATAAGCTCTCTTTAAAATGTTCAGCACCTCAGTTCATGAGGAAGACATAACTTTAGTTGCTGTATTTAATGACACAAATCGATTTAAAAATCCATTAAAATAAAAGGAGATATAAACAAATGCACAATCACAATGGGGAATTCTCATGCATCAGTAATTAAGAGTTCCAGTAAAAAATAAATACATAGATTTTAACAACATAATAAACGACCAAATGTACATATATAAAATAATGCAGTCCACAATAGAAGACTATGTTCTTTTCAAGAAGACATGTGACATTAAGAAGACAGAAAGATCATATTCTGGTCGTTAAAGCAAAAGGTCTCAATAAATTTCAAGTCAAACAGATCATGTTCTCTGACTATACAACAATTAAGGCAGAAATCAATAGTACAAAAGCAACCAGAAATATTTAATGTCCTTTCCACTTATTTAGAAGTCAAAAAATACTTCAAATAATTCATAGGTCAAAGAATAAATAAAAATAAAAATAAGAATACTTTTGAATTGTACAATAACACAAATGCTACATTTCAAAACTTGTAGAATGTGGCTAAAATAGTAATTGAGGAAAATTAATAACCTTAAATACTTATGAGAGAAAAGAAGAAAGATTAAGAATTAATGACTTGAATATTCATCTCAAGAAGTTAGGAAAGGAACACAGTAAATAAATTCAAAGTAGAGGATAATAATATAGATCAGGAGTCAGTAAACTTTGGTCTGTGGGTGAAATATGGCCAGTGGTCTATTTTTATATGGCCTGAAAACTAAGAATGTCTTTTGTATATTTAAAAGGGGTGTGTGTGTGTGTGTGTGTGTGTGTGTGTGTGTGTGTGAAAGAGAGAGAGAGAGACAGAGAGAGAGAGAGAGAGAAAGGAAGGGAGGGAGGGAGGGTGAAAGGAGAGAGGGGTGTGTGTGAGGGAGAGAGGAGAGAATGAAAATGTGATAGAGACTTATGTGACTGGCAAAGCCTAGAAATATCCCTCAGATATGAATGGGAAATAATGGCACTTTCAGACCAATAAAAACAGAGAGTTAACTGCCATCAGGCCTGCACATAAAAACAAAACTAAAATCATATCATACCAGGATGGTATAACAAGTCTAAATCTGTAGCTTCAATGTATATAAAACAAAAGTTGATAGAATCAAAGGTGAAATAGAGAAACCCACAATCACAGGGGAGCCTTTAATATACCTCTTTCAGTAGCTGGTAGAACACATGGATAAAAGTTCAGTTAAAGATAGAGAATATCTGAACAACAAAATCAACAAAGTTGATATAATTAACACATATAAAACACTATACCTGAGAAGGACAGAATTCAAAATTTTTTTAAGCACACAGGGAGTATTTCCCAAACTTCATCATATGCTGGGTCATAAAGCAAGTCTCAATTAAATGTCTAAAATCATTCATTGTATATTCTTTGACTATAGAGGAAGCTAGAAAAAAACCACTAAAATATCCCACATTTTCTTAGTCATTAAACAATATACTTCCAAATAACCTAGGGATCAAAGAACAAAAATTGCAAGAGAAATTAGAAAATGTTTTAAATTGAATGATAAAGCAAATAACACATCAAAAATTGTAATATTCAGCTAAAGCACTGCAGAGAGACACTGCAGAGAGATGTGTTGCATTATAGCGTACTGCCAAAGAAGATATAATAGCATAAGCTTACATCTCCTGAAGCCAGGAGAAAGAGTAGCATATTTAACCCAAAGGAAGAAGATGAAAGAAAAAAATAAAGAGCAGAGATTAATTAAACAAGAAATAAATGTACAGTAAAAAATCCAACAGAGGCCAAATAGATTCTTTGAATAGATAAGTGTAATTTTTAAGTCCCTAGCAACATTATTAATGAAAATAAAAGGGAATTACTGAATACCAACATGGGAAATGAAAAAGGAGGCATCATCACAGATCCTATATACATTCAAAACTAGTGAGCATTAACACCAATAACTAAAATGAAAAGACAAATAATATGGAGCAACCAGAACTCTAGACAGTAGAGGAGCAAACTGGTACATCTGCTGAAAAATATTATAAAGCTAAACATGTGTAAAATCCTATGACTCAGCAATACCACCCCTAGGTATGTTTCTGCAGAAGTGTATACACATGTTTACCAAAAACATGTATAAGAATGTTCACAGAAGCACTATTTATAATAAAATACTGGAGACAACCCAAATGTTATGGACTGAATTACCCACTGCCCCAACCCCGCAATTCATATGTTGAAGCCCTAACCCCTAGTGTGGCTGTATTTGGAAATGGGGCCTCTGAGGAAGTAATTAAGGTTAAATGAGGTCATAAGGTTGTGGCCCTGATCTGAAAGGATTAATGTCCTTATAAGGGACACCAGGGAGCTCGTTCTGTTTGTCTCTGCACCTATGTACTGAGGAAAGGCCACATGAGGGCACAGCCAGAAGGTGGCTGTCTACAAGCCAGAGAGAGTTCTCACTGAGAAAACTGCATTGGATGGTACCTAAATCTGAGACTTCCAGCCTCTAGAATTGTGAGAAAATAAATTTCTGTAGTTTAAGCTGCCTAGTCTCTGTTTCTTTTTTTTGTTTTGTTTTGTTTTTTGTTTTTTATTATGGCAGGCTGGTCTAAGACACCAGATGTCCATCAACAATATAACAGATAAATAATTTGGAATAGATGCATACATTGCAAATCAAGAGTGGTAAGAATAAATTATAATTACACTTAACAATATGACTGAATCTTACAAGCTTAATAGTAAGTAAAAGAATCCAGATTTAACCCATTTATGATTCCATTTATATAAAGTTCACAAAGAGGCCAAATAAATCTATGCTGTTAGAAGTCTGCTTTCTTTTTTTTTTAAAGTTTTAAAATGTTTATTTATTTTTGAGAGAAAGAGAGAGAGAGAGAGAGAGAGAGAGAGAGAGAGAGAGAGAAAACACGAGTGGGGGGAGGGGCAGGGGAGACACAAGATCTGAAGCAGGCTCCAGGTTCTGAGCTGTCCACACAGAGCCCAATGTGGGGCTTATGCCCACGAACCATGAGATCATGACCTGGGCCAAAGTCAGATGCTTAACTGACTGAGCCACCCAGGTGCCCTAGAAGTCTGCTTTCTTGATCTGAATTTCTAGATAGGAGTCCTTGTTATAGAATGTGTTGTTATGCACTGAACTGTTTTCATACTTTCCTGTATGTGTGTTATGTTTCAATGAAGAGCTTATAAAAAAAGGGTATTGGGTCTAGCTCTGGAGACTACATCAAAAGAGAGAGACAGCTGGAAGACACTGGCACCTGAGAGGGCATTTTGAAGGCAAAAGAAAAGACCCAGGGGGTAAGATTCCTGAGAGCTCCTGATTGCTGGATAAGAACTCCACTTTGCAAATATTTACATTCCACATTAATTTCCCCATACACTGCAGAGGAGTGTTTCTGAAATGTCGAAAAGGCAGTTTCAATAAAAATAAGACTATAAAGTCAAAAATAAGACTAAGTCATAAAACCACTAACATATACTGTAACTAAAGTATATTTCAACACAACATTTTTCCTATTTCTACACTGAATTGTTGATAAACTGGCTTCTCATAGATCTAGCCACCATCAATTTTATTTTACCACTTTTTAAATCATCTGACAATTCTGTTTTCTAACCATTCCTTAGATACCCTCCTTCACTTTCTTTTTATTTCCAATATTTGGATTGCCAAATCGAATCCGTTTTGGTGCTTTATTTTTCCTCACACAAATAAAAATGAGAACAGTGACAAAACAATAGTGATAATGAATTTTTTTTGATTGTATGAGATCCGTCCACTAGATATATCACATGAGTTTCATTTATTACTACACATTATGAAACTCTGGGATCAGTCACCACATGTCAATGCAAAGATTGGGGGCTGTTGTAATTTGTGGGGCCCCTCACTTTGTCTCCTTGTCCAATGCTTCTGCTCAATGCCATCAGCAATATGTTCTTCTATGACTGAATGAACTTTGCTGCTTACTTCATATTTGGCCTCTCAAAGAGCAACCCCTTGGAGATTTTCTCTGGTATTGGTGATTTGCCCTTTTAAGAAAATTAAGAAATCATGCAATTATTATTTGGAATGAAAAACTCAGCAGAAAACAGCTTGAGGGAAAAGGTGACAGTTTGCAAGGTTCTGAGTAGAGCTGAGGAGGTGTGGTGGAAAGAGCAGGGTGGGAGGCACCTAGAGCCAGTTTCTGATGGCTCTGCCATTTTACAGGCTGGGTCACAACAGGTGAATGGAGGTGCTTCTCTGAGTCTTCCCTTCCTTACCTGTAAAGTGGATAGATATCCAACAGACAGCTGATGGCAGATGTGGAGGTCAATAATGCCAAATACTGCACAAAGCACACTGTTGATGCTATGAAAATACATCGTGGCTATTATTATCAAAAGCACAGTGTCATAGTGCCTACTCCACCCCACTTCAGATACCACATCTTTCAAGAGAGCCCAATAAGAGGGTCTGCTTTCCTCAGAGGACTCAAAAACATGCTATTTGAAATCTGAAACCATCAAGAGTGGGATTCAACCCAAACATACTACTTATCCAAGTGAAATGGCTAATAAAGGCACATGAGGAGGTTGAGAAAATCCCTCTGACCACAATACATTCTACATGATTTAATCTCCCAGTCTGGATCTTTAAGCATAGCAGGATTGTCAAACTTCAAATAAAAACATCGCATCTCTGGTAGGCAGACTTCTTGGGTGGCCTCAAGATACCCACCTCCTGGGGGAATCCTCTCTCCTTGAGTGTGGGTGGGATGCCACCCCCATGACTAGATTACATTTCCTGGCCATGTGAGGGGTTTTGTATATGTAATCAGTTGACTTCTCAATTGACGTCCAAGGGAGATTATCCTGGGTGGGCCTGACCTAATCAGGTGAGGGTTTTAAAAAGGGATTTATTTGATGGTCAGAGAGGCAGAAAGTCAGAGAGAGGAGAGAGAAGAAAGGAGGAGAAGGGATGAGTGAAGAAAGGAGAAGAGGGATAAGGGAGAAGAGAGAAGAAAGAGATCCCCTGGGTGGTCTTGAAGAAGTAAACTGGCATGTTGTGTAGAGGGCCATGTGCCAAGCACCTAGGTCTCTAGAGTGGTCTCCAGATGCTGAGAGCTTCCCCCACCAAGAGCTATTAAGCACACTGGAATCTCAGTTACTTAGCTGTGAAGAACTGAATTCTGACAATAACCTGAGGTGTTCAGAAGTAGATCTCTCCCTAGCTGGGCCTCCAGCTGAAGGCAGTCCCCGACAAGTGGATTTCAGGCTTGAGGGGCCCTGGGCAGAGGGCCCAGCTAACACATCCACACTGCTGATCCACAGAAACTGCGGGACAATAAATTTGTAGCTGTTAACTGTGTGGTAATTTGCTACCTAGCAACAGAAAATGGATACAGCATCCTTTAGCCAGAAGACATGCAAATCGGAATTCTGTCCATTTGTCTCACCTTCCTACCCTGGGAGAGTTTAAAAAAATTTTTTAAATGTTTCTTCATTTTAGAGAGAGAGAGAGAGAGAGAGAGAGAGAGAGACAGAGACAGCATGAGGGGGGAAGGGGCAGAGACAGAGAGGGAGACACAGAATCTGAATCAAGCTCCAGGCTCTAGGCTGTCAGCACAGAGCTCAACATGGTGCTTGAACTCAGAAAAACTCACAAACCACAAGATCATGACCTGAGTCAAATCAAGAGTTGGATGCTTCATCGACTGGGCCACCCAGGCGCCCTTCTTATGGCCACTTCTAAACCTTCTCTCCTCCCTCAAGATAAGCAGCCTCTTGGGAACCTGCACCAGGAAGCTTGCTGTTCATACTTTTCCTGTTATAGTTCTGCCAACTTCAGGTCACTGCCTCTTGGTCCTAGAGACATTGGCCCCTGGCAGAGGGACTGCCTCACCACCCCTTCCCCAGGCAGGCTTAATTATTGTCCTCAGGTCGCCTTATACATATCATCACACACTACCCATGTCATTAGGGTTGTCTCTCACAATGTCTCTCCCCTCTGGCCTGTGAGCCCAGAGGCCAGGGCCATATCTCCTCTGTGGGGGCTAAGACACAAGGGGATTGAATAGGCACTGAACTGATCTTGGAGATGTGGTCCCAGTGGCCCCAGGCCTCCGCTGCACTGGTAGGAGAAGGAGCAGAATGGCCCAGAGAAAGCATGACCTTCTGATCTGAGGGAGATGGTGACATTGCTTTACATGCACAACATTGAGCCTGTCACTCCAGGCCAGGTGAGGTGCTCTGCCCAGAGGTGGGAGACCAGACTCGGTAAGTTTTGGAAGCCCCTTTGGTGGGATTCCATTCTCATCCTCCAGATCTTTTTTTTTTCTGTTTACTTCATGAATCCAATGTAAATAGTGCCATATCCCCCCACTTATGAAAAGCTTTCCAGGGGCGCCTGGGTGGCTCCAGTCAGACTAGTGTCTGACTCTTGGTTTTGGCTCAGGTCAGGATCTCACAGTTTCGTGGGTTCGAGCCCCACATTGGGCCCCGTGCTGATGTTGCAGAGCCTGCCTGGGGATTCTCTTTCTCTCCCTCTCTCTGCCCCTCCCCTGCCTGTGCTGTCTCTGTCTCTCTCAAAATAAAGAAATAAACTTGAAAAGAAAAAAGCTTTCCAACATTCTCAGCAACCTGACGCTTTGCATAAAACAGGGAAAGCACCTGAAGCTACCTGAAAAGGTGCTCATTTTATACAATTTAGATAATGCTTTTGCCTCAATCCTACCTCCCTGTCTTCCTGTATGCTGCCACGTTCACTTTCCAGAAAATATGTCACATTGGTCACCAATGTTGTGCTCTTAGGGTAGGGAGAGGATACCCTGGAAAGCAGCACATGTGTTAGATATCTCATTATCCTCAAAAGCTTAAAACAAATAGAAATTCAGCACATTAACTGCTCATCTACCTCGAGTGGTACACACTGTGAAGCCGTGCTCCAAGGGACAGAATCTGGCTCATGTCAGACCCTAAGCAGCTTGCTCTTCCGGGGGGTTGGGGGGCTGCTTTCCACCTTGTCATGGGCTGTTCCAGGACTCTGAACCCAGAAGAGGAACCACAGAGGTGTAAATTCACCACACAGCTGGCAGTCATCTTGCATCTGGAAGGAATCCTACGTATCTAGAAATTCTTTCTCATCTAGAAGGAATCTTGTATACCTAGAAGTAATCTTTCTAGGTCTGAGAGTTAATACCATCTGAAATGGGGCACCCTCCTCTTTCGTGCTACCTTCATTCAAATTTCTTACAGGGAACATTATCATTTTCTAAATCTCAGTCAAGCCCACATATTTAGTCCCACTTGGAAGGTAACTGAATCATGACAAAACTTAAGTATGTGCCTGGGGGGATGGAAGCCAAGGCTTGTTGGTTTGATTTCAGTTGGCTTCCAGGTGAAAGCGTTCTTAAGGCTGTTAATCAGATGTGACCACCCTGGGAAGGTGACCCAGCTATGATAAATGCCAGTGTTTTCCAGCTTCTGCAGAACCAAAAAATGGCTCATCTCCAGTCAGACCCAGGATGGGATGCCCAAGATGAAGGTATTCTTCACACAAACAGTGTGATTGGGAACAGGGTACAAAGCTCCTATTTCTAGCTTTGACAGAAAGGTCATTCAGTCTCCTCACACAATAACTTCACTTAAGAACTGAAGACAGACAAACAAACGTGGGAACTGGCACTGTGAATAAGGAAAAAGAAAACAAAAAAACCAAAAACTTGAGCTCCTGCAAAGGAGAAAATCATGGGTGAACTCCATCAAGGGAGGCTGGCGTATTACGGGGGAACTATTAGTCACTCATTCTGCCTTTTCCAAGCATCGTTCCTGATTCATACATGATAATGGCACCAATTAACTTGAGCTTTGTAACAGATGGTTACCACACAGTTTAAAAAAAGATGTCATTTTGCTCATCACCCACTAAGACACTGAGAGGAAAGAAAACAAAACTTGTTAATTCTCTAGGAGCAAGATTAGCACATCTTGCCCTAAACGTGACCCTATGATTCTTTTTAATGTCACTTACAGAGTGACTCCACCCACCCAGGGTCACTGACTGATCCCCCTTCTCTGGGCATCACTGTGCCTTGCCTGTACTTCTGTGAGTCCCTCCTGCGGGACTGCAATGTTTTGCTCTAGGTCTGTCTTCCTGGCATTTCTGCCCAGCTCCAGACCTCCTTATCCACCTGGTACTCAACACAGAGCAAAGTTGTGTCGGGGGTGCAGTGGGAGGTTGCTATTAAAGCTCATCTCCTCCCCAGGGATTTCTTCTCCCACTTCTCCCGTTCCAAACTCCCATATCTATATCCTTAACCCAGGCCTCTCCTGACCTCCAGACTCTCATGTTCAACTAGACAGCAATGTCACACAATGTCAGCAAAGTCTCACTAGAATCTCTGACTTTGCCTGCCCCTCCTGGCCCCTCCATCGCCCCCCCAAGCCTGCCCCTCCCCCAGGGTGTCTGCATCTCCCCATGGCACCATCATGCTAAGGAAGGGCAATATTCCTGGGGTCATGCTTGACTCAGCTCTTTCTGCTATGCCCCCCATCCAGTCCATCAACAAGTCCTGTGGGTCCACCTTCAAAACAGATCTTGCTTCAATATCTAGCTTCTAGCTTTTTAAATATTTTTTAAATGTTTATTTATTTTTGAGATGAGAGACAGAGAGGCAGAGCATGAGCAGGGGAGGGGCAGAGAGAAAGGGAGACAGAGAATCCAAAGCATGCTCCACACTCTGAGCTGTCAGCACAGATCTGGACCCGGGGCTTGAACCCACGAACTGTGAGATCATGACCTGAGCCAAAGTTGGGCACTCAACTGACTGAGCCACCCAGGTGACCCATCAATATCTATCTTCTTCTTGTTACTTCCACTGCTACCCCCACAGCACTGGCCACCTGTCCTCCCCTGGGTAAAGTAGCCACCTCCTCCCAGCTCCTCCTCCTTCTCATCCCCCTTAGAGTCCATTCTCAACAGAGCACCAGAACACATCAAATATGTTCCTAAAAATGTCACTCACTGCTCAAAACTCTCTTGGGACTGCACATCCTACCTATGGTTATGCCCAAAGGCTCACAATGGCTCCAGGGGCCCCTGGCTACCATTCTTCTGCCTTCCTTTCCAACTCCTCCAGCCCTCATTCCATCTGCCCCTATGCCTGGCCTTCCTTACATGTGCAAGACTTTGAAGCCAAGCCCCCTCTGCCGGGAATGCCAGAGCCCCATGTCTCCATCTCTCCCTCCCCTGCTGCCCTCAAGAGACCTGCCTCGGTCTCCCTCTCTTCACCTTATATCCCCTACCTTGCTTCTCACTTTCTCCACAGCTCACCACCTCACTTCCCATTTATGTTCTACCTTTGATTGGTTTTCTTTCCCACTAGAATTTAATCTCTATGAGTATAGGAATTTCACCCCAGCACCTGGAATGAACAGGCTGTTTCATGGGAGCACAGTGTTGTGTTGGGTGACCTTGTCTTGGTTTGGCAGCTGTCACACATCTCTGACTACAAATGGAAAAAAGTGAGGCTCCAGAGGGTCAGGTAACTTGGCCAAGTTCTCCCAGCTGACATGGGACAGCCCAGGTTGGGCTGACACTGGATACCTTCAAAACCATCCATACACCTTACCACTTCTCTGGCAGATTTGCTTCAACATGACTACCTTCCCATGGAGACAAGACTCAACGCCACAACTCAAAGGTGTCCCTAAATATTTTTTGGCATCTGTATTTCAATTTCTCATGTACGCAGTAACGACTATATTACACAAATATGCCCTTTGGGTTCACAAGATCACAGAAGCACCACATACCATCTCGCCCACACTGTGGTGGGCTTTTGGACAAGGCATGAGTGGTTACTCCTCAGATCTAGAGACCTATGGTCTCTGAGTCTTCTTACACATAAATGAAGCAGATAATCTGATTGAGAAATTAATGGTGTCTTGCGTTTTCCATGGCAGGTAATCACTAAAGAATGAAAGGCATTGTCCTTCATCTCTCAGGGGGTCAGCACTTGTATGTACTGAAGACCTCGTCCTTCTGATGCCCCAAAGACTGTCACAGGGTGGGAATAGGTTTACCCTCCAGGTTTTAAGGCTCAGGAGAATGGCACTGTGGGTTCTGTGGGAGGTGAAGACTGGCACCCCACTCAGCAGAGAGGCCCCTCAAATAGATGGACTGACCCATGCCTTGCCAGGCACTGAAGGTAGAGCCTAGCCTCTGTGATGGACCAGGTGAAAACTAACTGAGTGAAGATCATTTTGTTGCTGATTTTCTGGACAACATGAGCCCTGGGTTCCTGTAGAGTCCCAAAGGCAGGGAAAGCCCCCCACCCTGAGACCCTGTGACAAAGTTGATGTTTCCTTCCCAAGACAGCTAGAATTATGCCTCTAACAAGTGGATTTTCAGGCACCTATATTAATCTCCATGTATATAGTATATGTGCACACATGTATATCAATAGCTTACTCACAGCTATCCTGAGCACTAAATTACTAGAAGGGGGAATTTACACTTTATACCCGGCAATACTGAGTGGCTTTCTCAAATCACTGTTCTTATTAGAGCTCTGTCTTCCCCATGGATAGTAATGGTGGCACCTGATAGTTAACAACAGGGCACAGCATGGGTGGGAGGGAACAAGGACACCTCCCAGTGGGCGATGCTCATCACCTAGATGTGGTGGGGGACTGTGAAGGGCTTGCCTGACACCAGCTGGGGTCCCGACCATAACCTGGGCGCAGAAAGGGCCTGAGGGATGATCTAGTCTACAGTGCTTCTCGAGAGCTGAGGAAAAAAGTCCAGAGAATTTATATGGATAGCGGGGTGGAGTCAGTTCTTTTAAAAAGAAATTTAACGTTTACTCATTTTTGAGAGACAGAGAGAGACAAAGCATGAGTGGGGGAGGGGCAGAGAGCGAGGGAGACAACAGAATCTGAAGCAGGCTCCAGGCTCTGAGCTGTCAGCTTAGAACCCAATGCAGAGCTTGAACCCATGAACTGTGAGATTATGGCCTGAGCCAAAGTCAGACACTTAACTGGCTGAGCCACTCAGGTACCCCCATTTTTAAAAAAAAAAATTTTTAATGTTTATTTATTTTGAGAGAGAGAGAGAGAGAGAGAGAGAGAGAGAGAGAGAGAGACAGTGCATGAGCAGGGGAGGGGCAGAAAGAGGGGGAGATACAGAATCCAAAGCAGGCTCCAGGCTCTGAGCTGTTAGCACGGAGCCCGATGTGGAGCTTGAACTCATGAACTGCGAAATCAGACCTGAGCTGAAGTCAGACACTCAACTGACTGTGCCACCCGGGTGCCCCGGGCTGGGGTCAGTTCTATGCTGAGGAAATGAACACATTTATTCTTTATGTCTACATTATTTTCCGATTTCTCATTTCCATGTACCAGGCAGAGCCCTGGCATTCAGGCTCTCACTGCTCTAGAAGCACACTCCTGAAGTGTGGGGTGGCCGGCCAGTCTCCCCAACGCTTCCCGCAGTATGGATGGGGTGCTTCCCCAGTGCTGAGTGGGGATCCCTGCTGCCCACTCTTGCTACTTTTGATGGCAGAAACAATGTTGGTGAATTCAGGATCTTCAGTCAGTAAGTTTGGGTTCTTAATAGGTGCTTTCTAAGACTGTATGGTTGTCTGTATTAGAGCTGGTTGGAGTAAAATAGTACTCTTTAAAAATACTAATCCGGGAAGTAAGCTGTAGGTGATAAAAATTAACATGCAGTGTATGGAAAAAATAACAGAAAAGACATTCCATAGAAGTAAAAGATTTTGCTAAGCATGGCAGGGTCAAAGAAGGGTGCTATCGTGGTGCCAGAGTGGGACTCTGTGCCCTTTACCAGGACTCTACCTTCAAAGGAAGTGGCTGCCATTAACGGTGCTACTAGCCATTGACAGGACCTAATGTCAGCATTCAAGAGAAATTAGCTCATGAAACGCTTTTCTTTCTAAACCTACACCAACTTCCCCCTTCTGTATGAATAGTGAATCCTTTGTTCAAAATATCTTTTCTGAATTATTCACACAGAAACAGCTTTAAAATAGCCAGCCTCCATAGTGAGTGGTTTAGGATTATTGCTAACCCAGGCGAATTGTTTTATGGTTGTGGATCAGTCAATGACCCTGAGGTAAGACAGAGCAGGGCTGTGGGCGTCAGTCTGTGGGTTGCTTTTGACAGCTTTGCAGCAGCTGAGGAAACAAGTCATTGGTAGTTACAACATCAGATCCAACACTGGATCCAACACTGTTACTGCAAGTGCAGACCCTGTTCTAAAACCAAGCCTGCCATGGGTGAGGACCCCTGAGTCCTGGGGCTGAGGCTGACCATCAGGCTGCCCAACACAAAGAAGTCCCCACTAACCACTACCCATTCCTTTGTCTATGTTCTTCTTGGACCAAGTGGATGAGGACATTTCCTGGATTGCTCTACATGAAATGGGATGAAGCCAAGTATACACTGAAGCTTGGACCTGACAGAAAATACCCAACTGTCAACTTTCTGGGTGTTTCCCATTTGCCCTGCAGCTTTATCCTCCCCCTACTCTGCACCCTCAGGGCAACCTGCCTGGAGCCCTGTAATGGGCTCTCTGCTCTCTGCCCTTTTGCTGATGAGAGGCACTGGTCAAAGCCTGTGCCAAAGAAGGTGGTCAGAGTATTTATTTTTCCATCATCTTCTCTCCTCGAAGCCACACCTTCTTGTAAGTAGCTTTCTCCATTAGCTCCTTTCATCATTTGCCTCTTTGCCAGGCCCAAGAGTGGCAGTGCCCCTGTAGTGCCATTTCCAAGCATGACACTATCCTTTGCTGGTGTTCTTAACACCTTGCTCATTCTTGCATCAACATTCCCTACTGAAGCTACCAGGATGGGTAGGGAATGCTGATGACTGGTCCATCTGCCGATGTCAAGATCATACCAACTATAGATCCTTCTCTTCAGTCTTCTGCAACACTCCAAAGGCCTGGGCATTTTCAGTTTTGTCTTGGTGACATGCTAAGTGTGATTCTCTGACAGAGAAGCCCTTACTGGCTGAGGGCTTGAACACACCCTCTATCCACTACTCTCAGCCAAAGGCTCCCCATCTTGCTTCCCTAGCATGTGCCTCACAGGAGCACCTCCATGTGCCAGGCCTTTGGAAGTGGAGGCTCCACTCTGCAGCAGCCAGGAATAGCTGGCTGACAATGGAATCAGAGTCAGAAGTCCTTGCTCCCCAGTCCAACCAGCTGAGGGTACACTCCAAGTGCACTGTCAACCCATGCTGGTGGGGAGGCAGTGCCCATGGCAGATGTATGCTGGGCCTGAGAAGGGCAGGGGCACAGAGTCTTCTGCGTGTATATCTGAGAAGCCCCTGAACATATGATTTTGCAAAGATTTATAATGAAAACGGTTATGAGTAAGATAGGATATTTGCTCTGTCTCAGGAAGAACCTACATCTGCTTTAGACACTTGTTTTGAACGAATATGTTATCTTTAGGAACTCCAAAGGAGACAAGTTTGGCTTGCTCCCCAAATCTCTTCTTCATTGGGATGTCAGAGGAAATGCAAAGAAAAAGGAGAAGACTGAAGTCAGGTTTTGTGTTTCCTCAACCCTGGAGGCCAGCAAGGCTGGGAGGGCAGGAGATGACAGACACACTCTGCTCGTGCCATTTAATACTTAACTCCACCAGGCGGCTACCTGTCTTCTCGTCTTTGCAGACAGGAAAACTGAGGCTCAGGGAGGTTACATAACTTGCTCATGTACATAGGAAGTGACAGGGTCTCCTATTTTCCCCAAAGTCCATGGCCTTTCTTACCTTAAGTTCAACACCCACAGGAGGGTTGTATGGAAAAAGGAGAAAAGTCAGGCAAAGCCACAGAGAGTGTCTTTAGAGGGGCCTGGCCTAGACAGGTTGGATCTGGGAACAAAGGGAAAATTCAAGGGATCTCAGCACCAAACAGCCAATGGCCCCTGCCAGTCAGGGCTGGGTTGGAACAGACCTTATCTGCAGAGCAGGGGGTTTGCTGCAAGCTTCCAGAGTCTGAGTTGGAAACACCGGACTCAGACAACACGCGTCCCTTCCTCACTGATCTAAGTTAGGCCAGCCTCTCTTGCTCCCCGAGCCCAAGGAACACGGGCCTGCTGGGGCCAGCAGCTCACCTGCCTGCTCCAAAGCCACCATGGTCGCCTGCTCGATCAAGTCCCGTTCGATGAAACTCCTGAAGTCTTCACTGTACACACTCAGATCCGGCAACTGGAATGTGTAGATGGGCATCTCCAGGGGGAACTGCTCATTGTTGCACTCACTGGCCACGTGGGACCTGGCCAGGGAGACGATAGCCGAGCTGGCGTGGGAAATTCCCCGAGAAAGTCGCTTTTCTGCAGGGGGGGTGGGAAAGACAACCACAGGAAATGAGTGGGGTGGCTGTGTGGCTCAGTGAGCATGCGTGTCCACGCACGTGCATGCACAAATCTTCTCACACACTTACACACACACACACACACACACACACACACACACACAGGCGCTCACACACACATTCACCCACACACCTGTCACTCTTTTCCCGCAGGCCTCCCTGCTGCTGGGGCTAACATTACCACCACCTGGCATATGGCACTTACTCACTCTGAGTCATAAGACCATTCAGAAAGAGGCAAGCTGGGAGTCTACCACACAAGTATGCATCAGCATCATTAAAGATCACCAGGCTTCTTTTTGGGTCTTAAGTTACATCTAACTCCAGTCAGCAGAGCTGTCCCCTGCTAGCTCTGAGGGACATGAGCCAGACTGCTCTTTGTTTCATCCATTTACATACTTCAAGCAAGAAGCAATTGGTTCAGGCTTTCCCCACCATGGCTTGGATGGTAAGAGAGGTTACTTTACTAAAGTTACTCTGATAAATGCATCTCGCATGACAATGCTCCACATACAGATATGAAGCCATCACATCTACTTCTCTTCTGTCTGGTTTTTCTTCATCACAGCACTCAAAAAGTACTGGGCAACTTTAGTCTTATTCTGCCTGGGCTTTCCAACAAAAGGGTGAGAAGCACCGTGTAGAATTCCTCTGATGGACATGATGTTACTCTGTTAAGAAGTTAATCATGTGATCTCAATGCCACAGCAAAAAAGTGGATGTCTTTGTTTTCCTTCACTCTTGCTTTTTTTTAATTAAAAATTTTTAATGTTTATTTTTGAGAGAGAGAGAGAGAGGGAAAGAGAGATAGAACATGAGTGGGGGGAGGTGGAGAGAGAGAGGGAGACACAGAATTTGAAGCAGGCTCCAGGCTCTGAGCTGTCAGCACAGAGCCTGACATGGGGCTTGAACTCATGAGCCATTAGATCATAACCTGAGCTGAAGTGGGACCCTCACCTGACTGAGCCACCCAGATGCCCCTCTTGTTGTTATTTTTTAATGTTTATTTATTTGTTTTTACAGAGAAAGAGATCGAGAACATGTGGGGAGGGACAGAGAGAGAGAGAGAGAGAGGGAGAAAGAGAATTTCAAGCAGGCTCCATGCTCAGCACTGAGCCTGACACAGGGTTTGATCTCATGACCATGAGATCATGACCTGAGCTGAAATCAAGAACCAGATACTTAACCGGCTGAGCCACCCAGGCTCCCCCCATCCTTGTTTTTTTAAGCCCTGTCCTTAATAACTAACATTTACCATGATACAAGGATTCTTAAATACAGGGTGTTAGGGAGAAGTTTTCTTGTTTACAATCAATATCTGTAATAACAGAGTTATTTTAGCAAGACAGAAATCCTCTTTCAATCATCTCAGGAAAACAAAATTCAAACTGCTGTTTGGATGAGTATTGTCTAAACCCTGTGGCAAATTCATAAAGTATATCCACTCAGGTCATGAGGACTCCCACTTCATTTCAGATTAGCCTGCTCACTGATCAGGCTCTGCGCTCATGCTGATGTTGCTCTGAAGCATGTCTCTTCCTGCCTGTGCTCACAGAAAACCCACACCTGTGCCTTCATCCTGAATGGGAGCTTCTTACTTTCCCATGGGCAAGAGCAGTGGACAGAAATGTCATTAAAGTAATTTTGCTACAGCAAACCGAAAACAAGAGCCTTTTGACCCTGGGGTAGGTTGGTTTTAAATTTAAAGTCAATTCTCAGAAGCCTCAAGTATCTGTGCATTAAAATGCATAGCGAGTCCCACAGAGTAGTTTAAAATGGGTAATTTTGATACACCTTCAATTAGATTCTGAGACCATGATGACTAGTTATTTTGAGGAAAGGCAAAGAGAAGTTAAACCACAGCAGCCATGGGAAAGAAGAGAAATGGAGCACATAGGGCCTGGCTTATCTACCATGGGGGATGGCCCCAGTGCTTCCTGCACTGCCCACATTCTGAAGAGCAAGAACAGAGTAGACTCCAAATCTTTCTGCCATGTTTCCAGGTCTTGCAAGCCAGGCTGATGTCTTGTCTCTTGCTACAATCTACCATGTCTTATCTGGGAAAGAAGGAACTGCCCCATCTACTAGGATCTGATGGAGATGGAAATCAGTTGTTCTTTAATACCTGAGGTGCTACATGACCTCACGGTCCACTGGGCAGACTCACAATGCTGCTCTCAATAGTAGGAATCTGCCGGGCAGGGTTATCCATACTCCTTCATGGTTTATCACTCAGTACCTATTTGCTAGTTAATGACATGCTATTAGGATCTGAGAAACATTGCAATTTATAGTATAGTATGATGCTATTTAGCAGTTCCAAATATTAAATATTTGGAGTCTTGGGGTGGCTCAGTTGGTTGAGCGACCGACTTCGGCTCAGGTCATGATCTCACGGTCTGTGAGTTCGAGCCCTGTGTTGGGCTCTGTGCTGACAGCTCAGAGCCTGGAGCCTGCTTCAGATTCTGTGTCTCCCTATCTCTCTGCCCCTCCCTCATTCATGCTCTGTCTCTCTCTGTCTCAGAAATAAACATTAAACAAAATTTAAAAAAATAAATCAATATTTGGAGTCTGAAAGAAAAAGCCTGAAAGAAAAGCCCCCAAAGGGGTGTGTGCCTGGTTGGCTCACTTGGTTAGGCATCTGACTTTGGCTCAGGTCATGATCTTATGGCTTGTGGGTTTGAGCCCCGCGTTGGGCTCTGTGCTGGCAGTTCAGAGCCTGGAGCCTGCTTTGGATTCGGTGTCTCCCTCTCTTTCTGTCCCTCCCCCCCCACTCTCTCAAAAATAAACATTAAAAAATTAAAAAAAAGAAAAATCCTTTTTGAACTAAAATTAAATTATGTTAAAGCTCATATAATGAGAAATATGCTCCTAATTCTAACATTTCCCCATCACCATCTCCATGAATGCACATAATCACACACAAACATACACATGCACATACACATTGATTCTTTAAACATGAACTCAGTGATCTTTCTTTTAGGGGGGTATAAATGAATTGTGTTACAGGAATTACCATGTTCAAAGTTATGCCCCAGAGAAATATAGAGATTAAAAAATCATAGAGAATGCACAGAATTTTACAACTATTGACAAAGACAACTGTGATTTAGGCCAGGGTGGGTGTTTTAACTACATTTCCTTATTTTCTGTATTCCTGATGCTCTGGAATGTGGGCATCCCTGACCAGGGAGAGGCTTTCCCTACCAGGACTAGCCAATTCTGAGAGCAAATAACTCAGAGGGAAGGAGCATGCCTTTCCTAGAAAACTGACCAATCCAGAGGCCATACTCTGAACCACGTCTTCTATCTGGTTCTTCCACTCCAGCAAGCACTATTCCTCTGCATCCCAGGGCAAGGTACAAGACAATCAGGGATAGCTTCAAAACCCCAGAGAGCCTGCTGAAATTATTCAATCTTGCCAATCCTGTATCTGTTTACCTTGCCTTGCCTTTTCCAAGGAAATCACAGTAAAGGCTCATGCCCATGTTTTTTCTCTTTGTCTCCTCTGCTTCCTGACCAAACTTGGTGCTTCCTCATGTGACCATGGTGTGCCATGCTTCCTGCTTTTAGGGAACTGTGAGTATAAAAATTTCCCTCCTGAAATTCTTTTCTATGTTTGCATATCTTATCATATCTGGTTAAAACAAATCCTAGGTATTTTTAAAACAGGTGCACAAACCTTTTATGAAAGGGACAGATGTAAGTACTTTAGGTTTTATAAGTCATGCAGTCTTTTTTTAGTATTTATTTTGGGGAGAGCACAAGTGGGGGAGGGGCAGAGAGAGGGGGACAGAAGATCCGAAGCTGGTTCCACATTGACAGTCTGACTCCAGTGAGCCTGATGTGGGGCTTGAAATCACAAACCATGAGATCATGACCTGAGCTGATCATATACTCAACTGACTGAGCCACCCAGGTGCTCCATAAGTCATGCAGTCTTGGTCACAACTGAACTCTCTAGCACTAAAGCAGCCATAGCCAATGCATAAATGAATGGACATGAGGATGTTCCAACAAAAACTTATTTGAAAAATAGTAGCCAGAGTTGGCTCATGGGCCATTGTTTGCCAACCCCTAATTTATAACATGGAGATATTCATTTTCCATGTTAGTGCACTATGATTTCAAGAACTCAATTAAAGGATACATATATCTAATTCAGAAACTATAATTTTTAATTTTTATTAAAAAATTTTTTAATGCTTAGTTTTCTTTTTTTTTGAGAGAGACAGAATTCAAGCGGAGAAAGGTCAGAGAAAGAGGGAGACAGAGAACCTGAAGCAGGCTCCAGGCTCTGAGCCGTCAGCACAGAGCCCATTGTGGGACTTGAACTCACAGACCACAAGATCATGACCTGAGCCAAAGTCAGACGCCTAACTGATTGAGCCACCCAGGCGCCCTCTAATTTTTAAAAAGTAGATAGGATTGTTCACAAAACTCCATAGAATTATATGACAAACATGTTTTTTAATTCCTTAAGTAATATGTGATAAAAATTACATAGCAGCAGGTATCAGGTATGTATTAGGCTCTGAATCCACCAAGCTCTCTGGAAGCAGAGAGGAGAGTCCTTCTAGCCCCCTCAGTGGGAGGATAAAATAATGGAATGGTTGGTTTGCTGCCAGTCAAAAAGAGTAGGAACAGCCATGTTGTCATCTGTCTGGATTGTCACTGTGTGAGAGAGCCCTGCAGCCTCAACTGTGCGGTGCTGAAAGAACAGTCATGGAAGGCCCTGAGGGGGAAAACTACAGGGAATGATTAGAAGTGGTAGTCTCTCCAGAGTCACACCTAATGGCAGCAATGGAGGAGAACTTAACAACAATATAACCAGATAGACAAGAAGTGACAGAGCCTTGGTGTCCTTTCCTAACTTGCCTTGGAGATCTACAGGAGCAGAAGAGGGGAGTGGGCTAGGGTTCATGGATAGAGGCTCCAGGTGGGGGGCAGGATTCTGGCCATGCCTTTCCTCACCCTGGCACAGTCCTGGGCAGGTTACTGCTCATACCATCACCTCCTCCACCGGGTGGGCAAGCAACATTGTTGGCCAATGGCAGCTGGAGGAACATCAGGGCAGTGCTGAACCACAGCTGGGGGTGAGGCACCAATAACAATAAGAGGTGGGCTGGCCAGGCCCTAAGCCTTCCCTCCCCTCTCCAACACATGCTGTGAGCTTGATGGTTACAACACATGGTTGCAGCTTCTGGAAATGAGCAATTGCTAGAACAGAGGTGCTGGAGGTTCCCTATGGAGTGGAGCTAACTGCAGAGAAGGGAGCAAGCAGGGAACATTTTCAGCCCCTATTAAAGCATTCAAAGATCTCCAACTTAAGTGCATTTCCCCCACACTCTCATCCAGAGGAGCACAAGCCAGAGCCCATGTCTTTGTCCCTTTCCCTGATATACAGTATGAGCAGAAATGGCTGATAACCACAGGTGCTCTGCAGTCACATGGAAAATTCAGGACACACCTGAGGAGTGTTACGGAAAGTCTACAATGTACCTGTGCCAGACGAAGCAAAGTAAATAGACTGGAGGGCAAGATTTTAAACTAAGCCTAGTAAATGTGTTCAAAGAGATAAACAGAATTTTAGGATGCAAAATAATAATGGCAAAGGGCTAATTTGGAATGAAAAGTGTGAATGCTGATTAGCAGAATGGATTCAAATAAAGAATGAATTAGGAAGTTGGAAGACTGGGTCAAGGAAATCTCTTAGAAAAGGTGAAAATGCGATTTAAGAAAACAATGGAGGGATGGTTTTAAAGCACTCAAGGAACATAATTTGGATCTAGAATTCTTGTTCCACTAAACAAAAATTTAAGACTATCATGTAAACACCTTTAGGAACCCAATGCTTAAGGACTAATTACGTAAAAACTCTTTATGAAAGTAGTCTTTGAGAAAGTACTCTTCCTGCAAAAGATAAATGTGAATAAATAAAGTTAATGGTTGTCTAAGTAGATAACAAAATGAACCTAAATGTGATTGAGGACAAGTGGAGGTAGGAAGGGAGAAGACAAAACACACTCATACTAAGGTACGTACCCTGTTTTCTTCAGGGTAATATTTAGTTGTTAATACATTTTTTAAAATGATAGAAAGAAAACATAAAAATAGGTTTGCATAGGTTAGGGGTAACTATTACCTAAGTAGAGGTAGAAAGTATAACTTTCAAATCAGTAAAAAAATTTAATTAGCCAAAGGATATAGAAAAGGAGAAAAACACACCAAAAAAGCCTGGCAAATAACACATACAACATAAAGAACTACATGCATGATAATAATTACAATAAAGTAAATGGATTAGATTCACTGTTCAAATGACAGAGACTCATGGATCAGATAATAAAATAATATCTGATGACAAATTATAAGAATCACATGTAATATAAAATGATAAGGAATGATTCAAAATAACAGCAGACAAAATTATATTCCAGGCAAATCTGAGCCAACAGAAAGGCAAGATAGAGATTTCATATCAACTAAAACAGATATAAAGATAAAAAACATTCTAGGGCGCAGAGAGACACTTTATATGTCGGTAACAAAAGAACACTGGAACAAGATGCCCTAACAATTACGAGTGCATATACATCTAACAAGATGGCCTCAAAATACAGTGGAAAGAATGAAACTAAGAGAAAAAAACGGATAATGTGCATTAACATTTCTAACTCAATTCTGGCTTTTCCAGACAACAGAGTAAGCATAAAAGAATAATCCAAGATATGGGTTCCAATGTAGCTTGAATAATAAGGCTGGGCTAACAGAAACAAAGACAACATTCATTCACAACAGTTTGGGAGGGCTGAGCTAATACAATAGGATAAGAAATGAAATTCATTTAATGTAATTACATTTCATATGAATGTTAAGAATTTAAATTATTTCAGATATTATGATCATATATATATTTAGAAACCTCAAGATATTGTCTTAGAAAAAATGATTAGTTTTAATAAGAGAATTTATGTAAATTACTGCATAAAACATAAATATGTAAAAATAAGTTGCTTTTCTCTGTGCCTAAAATCTTAGAATCTAACTAAATGGGGAGGCATATTGAATGTTCTTGGACGGGAAAATGATATTACAATATGCCAATTATTCTTAAAATAAAAATTCAACCCAATCCAACCAGAATTCTAAGTTTAAGGTTTATATGGCAGAATAAATATCCAAAAATAGTGAAAAATTTTGGAAAAGAATAGCAGTAAAAAAGTTGCCTTAACAGAAGTTATACTATATAAAACTACCAGAGTCAAGGTAACAGGATGAGTGACCACACGAACTGACAGACACAGTCCAGAAACACATCCAAGTATATTTGGGAATTTAATATATGGCAAAGTTGGCATTTTAGTTCAGTGGAAAAAGGATGCTTTATTCAATAAATGTGCCAGGGTAAGTCAATCTTGATCCAGAAGAAAGCAAGACTAGATTCTTCCTTACTACTTACAAAAAATTCAAATCAATCAAAAGACCTAAGAACAAAATTTTATTTTATTATTTATTTATTTATTTATTTATTTATTTATTTATTTATTTTTATTAGAGAGAGAAAGGGCACAAGTGAGTGAGGGCACAAGTGTGGGGAGAATCCCATGAGAGTGAGACAGAGAGAGAGAGAGAGAAGGAGAGGGAGAGAGAGAGAGAAGCGGGGCTCACCCCAAGTGGGGCTCTAGTTCACCTGAAGTGGGGCTCAAACTCACCAACTGTGAGATCATGACCTGGGCCGAAGTCAGATGTTTAACCCACTGAGTCATCCAGGCGCCCCCTAACAACAAATTTTTCAAACAAATATAGGAACTTTGTATTCCAGTAGATCTTCTACAGCAAGAGAGGACACCTATCAGCCATGAATGCATAGTAATACAAACATTTTGTTGGCAGAATACTCTGTAAACAAAATCATAAAGTAAATGATTCACTGGGAAAGACATACACGTATATAAAAATATATGTTTATCGTCTTCATCACAAATAATGTTACAAATTGATAAGAAAACTGAAAACAAATAGAAAAATGGGCAAAGTATGTGAACAGGGATGTTGCAGAAGGGAAAATCCAACTGGCTAACAAATGACAAGATGAAAGTTAAAACAGGAGACACCTGTTTTTTACCCTTCACAGTAGAAAAGCAATGTAAAACCATCACAAAAACATCCAGGACTGCCAAGAGTGAAGGGAGACACCTAGTTTTGCACATGGTGTTGGCACAGCAAATCCACTTTGGGAATGCTGACCCATAGAAATAAAAGCACTAGTATGTAAGATCATGGGCATAAAGTTGTTTGTTTTAGCATTGCTAGGAGTATTGGAAACAAAACACCCAAGAAAAACCAGGATAACCATTAATACAGGAGTGGTTTAGAAATGACTGTACAGAACAATATATTGAGACTATACTCATGATTGTTAAGTGAAACAAGTGATTTGAGAAGCATTATGTGCATTCGACTCTGATGCATTCTGAATGAGTGTAGCAAAAGGACAGACCAGGATGCCATCATTGGTTATTATGTCAGTGAGATTTGAGATGGGTGGAGAACAAAACTCTGAAGTTTTCTTTATATCTTTCCACTGTTTCTTCCATTACAGTAAACACATCTGATTCTTAAGAAAAAGAACAGAAAGGGGAGCCTTGGGTGGTTCAGTTGGTTAAGTGTCTGATTTTGGCTCAGGTCATAATTTCACAGTTTGTGAGTTTGATCCCTGAGTCGGGCTCTGCACTGACAGCATGGAGCCTGCTTGGGATTCTCTCTCTCTGCCCCTCCCCCATGTGCGCGCATGTGTGTGTGTGTGTGTGTGTGTGTGTGTGTGTGTACGTGTTCTCTCTTTCTCAAAATAAATAATAAATAAACTTTTAAAAATACATAAAAAAAGAAAAAGGACACAGAAAAGGGAGCCCTTGGGACACTGAACACTGGTGATGAACAGATCTGGAGGCTATGCTACTTAGGGAATAACTGAAGGGACTAGAGGTGCTTGGCTTGGAGAGACTCAGGTTCCAGGAGGAATGCTGGCCCTCAATCACATGGGCTCCTAGGGGACTGGACTGCCTCTCCTGCTTTTCTGAGGCAGAGGGAGAAGTCAGGAACCGGAAGCAGCAACGCACATTTCAGCTTGATGAACCAAGAGCCCGATTTGCCTGCAGCTGAGAGGTGATGACCTTGCTATTCTTTGACTGCCACCCCCCCACTACCCCCTGCAAGCCATGGAACCCTGGAGAAGCTGTTTCTGAGCTCAGTTCCTTGCCAGGTACCTTGGGCGATGTCGTCCTGCCTCTGAAGGCAGGGCCGTTCCACCTTGTGCCCGGGCTGCGGTGGCTCTCGCTCTGGCTGCTTGGGACACCTGCCCTCGTTGAACACATGTGGCAGGTTGGCTGTGTGCACCTGTCGGAGCTGCTCATAGTCACTCAGAGCGGCTGTCAGGTCCCAGTTTTTGCCTGTGGACAAGAAATGACAAGAAATTACAATATGAAGGATCTCACTGTAGAAAAAAACTGTACGAGAGGCATTCTTTAACAAAACTTTTTTTTTACAGTTCTTTATTTTTGAGAGACAGAGAGAGACAGAGTACAAGGGGCAGGGGGCAGAGAGAAGGAGATACAGAATCCAAAGTGGCTGCAGGCTCGGAGCTGTCAGCACAGAGCCCGAAGCAGGGCTTGAACTCACAAACCGTGAGATCATGACCTGAGCTAAAGTCGGACACTTAACCGACTGAACCACTCAGATGCCCCATGAGAAGTATTTTTAACTATCACTTTGACTAATGAACTTTCCACCAGCGTTCTTGTTTCTCAAAAGGGTAAAATGGCTTGATGCATAATCTCTAAAAGCAGAATTTCGCACCTGCGGCTGATGTCCATATGCAATATGTGACTGTATCTACTCTCAGCCTTTAGATTCACACACACACACACACACACACACACACACACACACACACCCACTTCAGAACATTACATTCCTAATTATCATGCCCCCCTCCACCCCTTTGAAAATCAAGTTGTAGAGCTTACTCTCTGAGAGAAGCAAAACAAACAAACAAAAAAATCAATAAAAAGAATTCCCAAATTTTCTTTGGGCTTTTGCTTAGAGTTTTACTTTTCTTTTTAAGCTTAATACGGGTAAAGGAGAAGCTTTGGAGGAATTCTCTGTGTAAATGCCTTAGCAGCAGGCAGACGTCCGAGCTCTGAACCTGAACTGGGTGAGATGCTAGTCCCGACTGGGGTGCTGGCCTGGGAGAGTTGTAAGCAGGGCTCCTGGGCACAGAGATGGGTGTGGTGTTGAAGGGGACTTTCCGCAACGCTAGGGGGAGCTGTTCTGGGAGCTGGAACCCTGTGGGTCTCTAATTCCTGAGTCTGAGGCAATGGACTTCTAATGGAGGCATGGAGTCTTCTGGCATCATGAGCTTTTTAAAGACAAAGAACTAAAAGCCTAGCTTTCATGTTAAAGAGAAAATAAAATCTTATCCTCTTCTGGATAACTTCAAATTGCAGGTATAAGCCATATTGACCCAATTACATGCTAAATTATGTTGTATATACAATATAATGAGGCTTTAAATATACGAAATAATATCAGGACATCTTTTTTACCTCTTCTAGTGAAGACTAGAAGTAGTCTTGATACCATCAATCATCATATGTAAGTTATATGGCCACTTGTAATGTAATCACATTTTTTTCCTCCATAGTTAGCTAACAGAGACACAATAGTTGTATCTTTGTACTATCTTAGTGGATAAGAAAAGCAAACTAAATTATCTGGGTCACCCAACAGAAAAAACAGCGGGAGTGGGTGGTTTTGTAAGTGATAATAAATAGCTGGGGCATTGGTGTAATGCAGCCTGGTTATCATTAGTAATAGAAGTGGAGGGTGGTGGTCGTGGCTGTGGGGCTGGGGTGGTGGCCATGACAGGGCTGGTTTTGGGAAACTAAATTGAAGCATAAATGTCATAACACACTTTCACACTCACATAGGACTAAACATCACAGTGTACAAATATAACCCACATGATCTAAACCGGCATTTTCAAGCATAAGTGTTAGTGATGATCCAATGGGCATTAATGTTCCAAGAAAGCAAAGATAAGACTCTTGCCCTTAGGGAAATCATGCCTAAGTGGGGGTGATGACCTGAGTGGGCACTCTGCTCTAAGGCACGGCTGAGGGGGCCACATGCCCAAGGGAGGATCAAGCTTGTGTGGAGGAAGAGGGTCAAGGAGAGAGGAGGTGAAGAAGGAGATACAGGCCTGTCTTGATTAAAACCCACACTTTTGGGGCTATAGTTTCCTTGAAGCTGGTCTTGTTTAGGGCATCACAGCTCCTGGTTATGGACTAACTTTCACACCTCCACCCTACCTTGCCCATTCATCATGACCCTCCGGAAAAGGACTTGTCCTCTTCTTCTGCATCCCTCACTCTCTGTCTCCAATTTGCCAATGTTTTCAGCTGCTGGGTCCTTACCCCCATGCACTTACCTGCACCATGTGAAATTCTCATTCAGGTGTCACTAGGTCCATCTAAACACAGCAGGCTATCAGGCCCATGGGGGAACAGCAGAAAGCCTCACTAGAACAGGGACATTTAACAGTCCCTTTTATCCTATGCCTCTGAATACTTCATGTACCCTTTTCTTGCTGCTTTGCCCTTTTTTGCCCTTAAAACACATAGGTTCCCCTATTTTTTCTTTCTTTTCTTCTCTTTAAAAAATTTTTTTAATGTTTATTTATTTTTGAGACAGAGACAGAGCATGAGTAGGGGAGAGGCAGAGGGAGAAGGAGACACAGAATCTGAAGGAGACACAGAATCTGAAGCAGGCTCCAGGCTCCAAGATATCATCACAGAGCCTGAAGTGGGGCTCAAAATCACGAACTGTGAGATCATCACCTGAGCTGAAGTCAGACGCCCAACTGACTGAACCACCAGGTGCCCCTCTTTTCTTCTCTTAATTTATATCCTCTTTGAAGGTCAAGACCATCCCTATGTGAAAAATCTTAAATCTAGTTGTAATTTCTATCCTAAGCTTCAAGGCCAAATGTCTAAGTATGACAGAAGCTAGGTGACTATCCAATTTCTATTCTCCTCTAAATCTTGATGCACAGAATGCTGCTTTCAGATTGCAATCCACACAGCTAGAAATACTCATTGTTCTCCTGTAGCCAACATGAGATCTTCAAAGTATGTTCTTGTTGTCATATCTCTATTTGCTTACTCTGTTCCTTTTTCCAGAAATATTTCCTCCAAGCAGCAGAATAGTATAACTGTATGAAAGAAGACCTCAATCCAAAGACTACAGGGAATAAGGAAGTTGCCTGTTAAATTTTTTCCTTTAGGCTATGCCTTACTTTGTGCATATCACAATACATTAGGTTACTGGATTAATAATAAGCACAGGTTTTGTGGTAAGTACCAAAATCTCTAGTACAGTTTACTGATGAAATGTTTGTGATTTAAACTTCTAACTCATTTGATGTATTCTTAAGAGTAACATCAAATGAGGCCAGATCTCAAGTTAAACTTAACATATGCATTTTGGCTCTCAGAGTGTGCTGCTTTAATTTAGCATGAAAGTATCACATTAATAAAGGGAAACTACAAGTCAGAGATGCATGGGCTTATAGGAATATATGAAACAGGAAATGACTAAACTCAGGGGAAAAAGCAAAAAAGAGGCAAAGTCATTTCCAAAATGAAGTTAAATTTAAGGGCGCAAAGAAAAAACAGACCACAGATAGCATAGTAAGGACCATAAAAATGGAAAATAAGTGGAAAAAGTAAAGAAACAAAAGCTAACAGAGAAATGGCAGATATAGAATGTAGGTGAAAGACATAAAACATACAAATAATTGTAGCTTAAAATAAGAAATCTAAAATAATGGAAAAGAAAAAAATAATTTAAAAAGTAAATAAAAAAAAGCAAACTTCTCATACAAAGATTTGATTCTACATATTGAAAGGGCACACTGCATAAAAGGAAGTTGTCCTAGTAAAATACCAAGACATAACCTTATAAAATTGTGTTTTAAAGATAAAGAGAATTCTTTGAATATTTAAACAAAAAATAAAGAAAATCAGGATTGTAACATACTTCTTGGCAGCCACATTCAATGCCTGAAGTCAATGGAGTCACATCTACAAAATACTTAAAGAAAGGAGTGTGAGCTAAGAAACTTTTATATTCATCGAGGCTATCCCTTCATGTATAAAGGCTACAGACAAACCATTTTAAACAAGAATGCATCCAGGAAATACTACTCAAATGGATCTTTCTTGAAAAAACTATTAGAGGATGGGCTCCAGCCAATCAAGAGATGAATGGAGGTTTGGCAAAGGACATTAGGCAGCAGTAAATTTATTTAACTGTACATCTAAGAAAAAACAAAGGTACAGATACAAGTGCAAGAGGAGGAAGTCAATATTCTGCCAAAGCAAAAATGATACAATCAATACAATGGTAGAAGGCAGAAAGTAGAAATAACATACAGTTGCCTCAGTTATGATACAGGGGAGTTAAAAGATCAAATACAAATACGTAAACATATTTAGCAATACAGAGGTGAATGCCAAAAACCAGATAAAAGATATGCTACTAATTAAATTGGATGGGAGGAGACAGAAAAAGAGAGAAGGGAAGAGGAAGATACAAGCTAATTTTATTGAAGCAGATTGTAAGAACTAACACTGTCTAAAGTAAAAAGGAAACAGAATATTATATAAAGGTATAATTTAAAAAAGTAAACCATAGATAAAAAATGCAACTTATCAGGGCACCTGACACCTGGGTGGCTCAGTTGGTTAAGCGTCCAACTCTTGGTTTCAGCTCAGGTCATGATCTCAGGACTCATGGATTCAAGCCCGCATCTGGCTCTGTGCTTCGGATTCTGTCTCCCTCTGTTTCTGCCTCTCCCCCACTCACAGTCTCTGTCTCTCATCTCAAAAATAAACATTAAAAAACCCTGCAACTTATCTAATTACCAGAAAAATATTTTTTTAATGTTTGTTTATTTTTTGAGAGAGGGATTGACAGAGTATGAACAGGGGAGGGGCAGAGAGAGAGAGGACGACACAGAATCTGAAGCAGGCTCCAGGCTCTGAGCTGTCAGCACAGAGCCGGATGCAGGGCTCGAACCCAGGAACCGTGAAATCATGAACTGAGCCAAAGTCAGACGCTCAACCGACTGAGCCACACAGGCGCCCCCAGAAAAATATTTTTTAAGTAAAAAGCTAATAAAATATACTGAAAGACATTTGAAATATTTATATACAAACATAGAAAATATGATACAACAGAACTAAGAACCACCATATCTGTCATCGCGATATATTTAAATAGGCTTAATGCAACTATTTAAAGAAGAGGATTTGCATGTTATCTCACAAAGCAAAGTCTAGGTATTTGCTGTATATAAGAGATCTATCTAGAGCAAAGTGATTCAGAAAGGTTGCAGCTAACAGGGAAGGGCTGTGGTTTATCAGGGTTATCAGGCAAAGATAAAACAAAAATAAAAAGCCCAAGATCACACTGTATACACTGTATGTTATCTAACTTGACAATAAATTATATATATATATATATATATATATATATATATATATATATATTAGAAAAATAAAGCAAACAAACAAACAAAAACCAACATAGGGGACATGATCTTATATCTATCTATCTATCTATCTATCTACATATATATTATATATATGTGTATATATATATATATATATATAAGTGTTTATTTTATTTCATTTTTGAGAGAGAGAGAGAGAGGGAAAGAGAGAGAGTGGGGGATGGGCAGAGAGAGACACAGAATTTGATGCAGGCTCCAGACTCTGAGCTATCAGCATAGAGCCCCATGCAGGGCTCGAGCTGACGAATTATGAGATCATGACCTGAGCCAAAGTTGGTCGCTTAACACACTTAGCACCTGGGTGCCCAACAATTCACAATGGAGATGTATATTAATTATGCTTTCTTTTCTGTAGTTTTGAAGTCTTGCTGAGCCATGAGGGACTGACTGCCCTTCTCAGGCCTATCTGATTCCTCATAATAGCAAACTACCTCCCTGGAAATGTGCCTTTCATGTGCAAACCAACCAATCCAAACCCTGACTCACACTCAGGGCAAATGCTCCTCTTTGCTAATCACTCAGGGCCAGGTACCAGACAATTTGGGGTGGCTTCTCCACCCTGGAGCCTGCTAAAATTCAAACCAGCTAACCCTAAAACTTATTATCCTGCCTATCCAGCCTTACCTGTTCCTTCCTGCAGAAATCACAATAAAGGCTCTCATCATATTTCCCCCCTTCTCTGTGCCTCCTGACTGACCCTGATACTCCTGTGTGGCCCTGCATGGCATGGCTCCTGTTCCTAAAGAACTCTTTCCTTCATGAGAGTGATTTCCATGCCTGTGTGCCTTACCATACCCAGTTAGAACAAATATTAGGTACATATTAAAACAGAAGACATAAGAAGCATGAATATATGCATACTAAATAAAAAAGTAGAAACTGTACAAAACAGAAATTGCCATGAAAGACTAAAATAAACACACTGACCTTTCCTATTAACAAGAGAATGCCATAAATAGCAGATTGCATTGTAATGTGGGAATAAACAGCCTCCAAACTCCTGAGGCCCCAACAACAGAATCTTATATTTTACTCATACCATAAGTCTGCTGTGGGTTGGAGAAGCTCTGTCACGCCTTCTCACTTCAAGATTCAGGTGGACAGAGCAGCTGGTCTTAAAAACTGCCTATCAGTATGGCAGAGGGACAAAAATCTCTAGGGTATCTCTCATTAACTATCAAATACCTTGGCCCAGTAGTGACTTCTCACTTCTTTTCCCAACCCAAGGCTGAAACTAGGCACAGGGTCCCTCCCTCCCATCCAACCACAGGGGCCAGGAAGGGCAATTCTCCCACACACCCACAAGGGGGAGGCAGAGTGCTGGACATAGTCTTTGAACACCAGATGTAACATTAACATACAGTAAAAGAAAATAGCCTTCATACATAAACAAAAACAAGTTAGATGACATAATGGAAGGAAGTATTCCATTATGCAATTTCATAATTGCAACTAAAAGACAAAATACTGAGAAATAAGTTTAAAAGAGATATGTAAGAGATCCATGTTCTTAGTTTGGAAGACTCAATATCATCATTTCTTCCTAAGCTAATTTATAAATTTAACACGATCCCAATTAAAAAAAAAAAAAACATAAGCAGGGCTTGGAATCAGACAGGTTCATTTTAACCTTCATCTGGAAAACTAAGCAAGAATAACCAGGGACTCTCTGAAACAAAGGAACAATGAGGAGACAGGGGCACTCACAGACATAAACCTGCTCTACTGTCTCGATAATACTACATGAACCATCTGATACAGCAATGGAACATAAGGGAAAGTCCCAGAGAGACTTAAATTCATACAAAATGTCAAAAGATGGTATTGATCTGGGGAAATATTTGCACTTCATACCACACACAGGAGTCGTCTCTGATGCAGGTCAGATGCTAAGAAAACCAAGGCAGGAGCATGCTGGCAGGAGGGCTGGTGGGAATGAGGCAAGGGGTCTGGGGGGAAGCAGCAGAAGACCCACCCTGAAGGTGCAACAGAGCCTTCCCTGAACTGACTGGCATTGCCTTTCAGAGGAATTCGCATTGTGGTAAGGGGCACAGACATAAAGAAGGCACTGGATGGGCATTGCCCCCAGTAGGGGACTTGGTCAAAAAGTGACTTCCTTCCACTGGGGGACCACTGAAGAGGGACTCAGCTGTGAGCCATCAGCAGCCTGGCTCCCTGCTTCCCACTCTGGCAGGAGTCCCTGGGTCCCTGGATGAAGGGATCTGAGCACAAGAGCAAATGCTACACCCTCTATTTTCTCCTGAGCACACACGTTTGTGTTTTGCCCAGAAACCAATAAGGGGGAAAACAGAATAACAACCCAAAGATAGAAACAAAGGACGTGAACAAAGAGTTCACGGAAAAATAAACAACTCTGAAATAGATGAAAAGATGACAAATTTCACTCACAAAAGAAATGCAAATTACAAATATACTGAGGAATCATTTTACACATACCTAAGTAGTGAATGCAAAAGTTGGCAACCCACCTGGTTACCAAGTTTGTTGGTAAACAGGCTTGCTCATCCACTTGCTGCTAAAAGTACAGAATGACAAAACCCCAAGTAATTTGTCAAAATTACATTGCATTTATCCTGTGACCCAGACATCCCACTTCTGGGCTTTTGTCCTTTGGTTAATACTTATACACATAAGATGAGGTATGTACAATATAGTCACTGCAGCATCATTTATAACAGCAAGATAATGGAAACAAGCTAAGTGTCCATCTGTGGAAGAACATTTAAATAAACTACGGTGCACTCCACTTAACATGATGATGTGCTATTGCATAAGAGAATGAAGCCCCATGGAAAGATCTCTAGCACATATCTGGGAGTGAAATAAGCAAGGTGTTGAATATTCATAATCCTACCTTTTGAGTAAGGATAGAATAATATATAAATTCTCTCTATATACATTAAAACATACAAATAAGTGTGTGCTTGTATCTGCATATGTAAATGCTAGACAGGTAAACAAGAAACTAACACAAGCAATGATCCCGGGGTCAGGGGGAAGTGGGGTCCAGGGGACAGAGAAGGTACAATATTGTCAATTTCTTCCTCTTTTGAGTGTTGAACTCTTTAGATAAATCACTTATCTAAAACAAATAGAAAACAAAACTAAATGCAAAAAATTTTAAATGATTAAACAATAATTACCAGTATTTTAAGTGTACCAAGGTAAGAACTCTCCCTTAATATGTAGTGTGCCATAATTACAGAATGGAAGATTTCATCTCCTTCACATTTGCAGGCAAAATTCTGAATTTCCTGCTATTAAATACAGATGGAAATAGAAAGAGCCAATTGAAATAATGGAACTTCTTAGCTAGCTGATATTTATAAGACTGTTTTAATTAGCTTATTTTTATAGAAATGTGGGGAAAGAAATGAGCCCAAAGGCTGCCTCAACTAATCTTCCAATAGGTCATAGTTCACCAGATACTTGTGCAATATAACAAATATGATAATAAGGTAACAAAATCATATGGCTGATATTTGGATATCTGTTTTTTTTAGTTTATTTATTTATCTTGAGAGAGAGAACCAGTAGGGAGGGGGAGAGAGAGAGGGGACAGATCTGAAGCAGACTCTGTGCTGACAGCAGAGAGCCTGATGCAGGGCTCGAACCTATGAACCGTGAGATCATGGCCTGAGCCAAAGTTGGATGCTTAACTGACTGAGCCACCCAGGTGCCCTGATATTTTGATATGTTAAAAAAATGTATGTATTCTATTGCCAGCTATATAGAGGCTGGTATGTGCAGTAAATTTAAACAAATGTTGACAGAAAAAATAATATTTATGCACATTCACTCTTTGACCCACTGTGAAATGGTTTTTGTGATCCCCTTTCTACTGAAGCATTCTTTTCAAGATTACCAATAAGCTTGATGTAGATAAATCCAAGGTCACTTCCCTGTCTCCCATCAATAAAGGCCTCTCTTCTCCTTGATTTACTTTCCTTTTTTGGGGCAGAGGAAAAGAGCAAGAACCAATGTGCAGCGTTAGACTGTGACTCTCTTTTGACTTCTAAGACATCACACTCTACTAATCATCCTTTTATTTCAATGGCTGCTCTACTCCTTTCCTTTTAACAGCACCTCTTCCTCCTTCACTAAGTCCCTAGATGTTGTCATTTCAGATCTGGGCCAAACTCCACTGGGAGGTATTTGAATGAAATTTTTACTTCTGATTTAAAGGAATACAGACTTAAGAGGAGGGTTGACCTGTGCTATTATTCCCTGTTCTCACTGACTGGAATGCAGACATGATACCTGGAGCTGTAGCAATCATCTTGCAAACACTAGGTAACAAGCACGAAAAGGCCAATAGCTAAGAATGCTGAGTGAGGAAAAAAAAGCCTGAATAAGAACCTGGACAGATTACTGCCAGCAAACCCCTAACTAATATAGGGAAAAAACACAGGACTGAGACCTAATTCTGACAGGGTACCCAGGTCAGGATGTAACTTGGGACCTGGAGGATGACCAGAGGTGCTCTCAGGAGGATGTCTCATTTAGGCCGAGACCTAAAAGAAGTGTGAAAGCCATCTTGTCAAAGAATCAGGGGCAGGGGGAAGAGGGGTGGCATGCTGGGAAGAAGACAGCACATCGATAAACCTCGAAGTGAAATGACCTGGCACATAAAGGCAGTTAAGTGTGAATGCAGCACAGAGAGGAGACCGGAGAGGCTGCCTGAGGAGACTGAAAAATACAGGAAGGGAGACGGAGGTGTTGGGACAAGGTACACCTTTAAGGGTCTTGTGAAGTATGTGCTGGGATCTGAACTTCATCTCAAGGGTAAACATGAGCTACTGAAGCACTTCCAAATGAGTAGGGCCTGATCCAATTTTTATTTTAGAAAAATAAAGTGTTTGCATTAAAAAATATCTCTGGTTAAATAGTAGAGACGGCATTAGAATTGGTGATGCTTGTGGCAGAAAGCACATTAGGCGGGGCCTATAGCAATATTGATGTGAAATGAGCTGGCCTGGTCCAGTGACAGTGAGGATGGAGTAATGGCGGCAGGGGGGGTCTCCTAGGTGCCAGACGAGGGGGAGAGGGAGAGGTGAAGGCAGGTGTTCAGGATTCCGGGGACTGCTCAGGAAATGTCTGGCTCAGTTATGGTAATCCACATCTGGAAGACTACTCAGCCATTAAAAATGAATTTGCATATACAAATACACAAGAGGATTTCAATGAAGTAGTGTTGAGTGAGAAAAGCAGTATGATGACAGTGTGTTCAACACAATCACCTTGGCGACACAGAGCAAACACAACTCTGGTCCATGTCCAGTGTTATCATGCTTTAGCATCCAAGGTCAATTCTACACCCCTGCTGCCTTTGCAGGAGAGGAGCGTGAGTGAATGCTCCTGGAAGGGATTCCCAGTAGAGTTCTGGCAACAGCCTCCAATGAGAAGCATTCATGCAAGATTGATTGGAAGGCTGAGCACAGGCTGGTTTTCCATGGAGTGTTGCAAGCAGATGCCTGGGCAGAGAGCAGATGGAGATTGGCTGTAGATTTGGGGAAAACTCCTGAGAAACACCTGCTTGGCAATCCAACTGCTAAGGTGGGTGGGTGGTGGGGGTGCCCTGTGAGTCCTGAGGCTTCAAAGACTTCCAGAGTGGATCTCCTCAGTGAGAACACAGCTTCCCTAGTTCCCTTTCCTACTTGGAATGTCTAGAATGACTTGTGTCTCCTTCGCCAAATGCTGACAGATACAGAATTTGGTATTAGAAATGGTTCCCGGTATTAGAAACACAGAGATGACACTAGTTCTCTGACACTGTAGGAAAACCAACAGCTGTTATGCACAGACACTGTGATGCAAAGAAGGGGTACAAAGAGCATGGTAGGTGAACTCTCTTGACTGCACTGGGTAGCATGCAGGAAAAACGGTGAGCATTAGGACAGTAAGCAGGAAAGATTGGGCTTTGAAAGCTGGATGGGATCCTAAGAACACTAAGTGGGTTCTGATGATTGAAACCTGGTGCTCTTAAAAGTTAAATTAATCAGGGGCGCCTGGGTGGCGCAGTCGGTTAAGCGTCCGACTTCAGCCAGGTCACGATCTCGCGGTCCGTGAGTTCCAGCCCCGCGTCGGGCTCTGGGCTGATGGCTCGGAGCCTGGAGCCTGTTTCCGATTCTGTGTCTCCCTCTCTCTCTGCCCCTCCCCCGTTCATGCTCTGTCTCTCTCTGTCCCAAAAATAAATAAACGTTGAAAAAAAAAAATTAAAAAAAAAAAAAAAGTTAAATTAATCAAAAGTTAGTTACTTAATTAGTTAAATTAATTTAAAGTTAAATTCATAACTAGGAATCCATTCCATGTAAAATGCCATGTATCCTGGATTCCAGTAATCCCATTTCTAGGAATATAGCCTCAGGACATATCTGTACCTCTGCCATACGCATAAGGAGTGCCATGAAAAATGGGCACAGCAGCCTGCTGTGTAACTTTTAAGCATGTCCAAATGCTTGGGTTCTCTATACTCAGGATGCTATTAATCAATTAATCTAAACTGTGATATCACAATATGTGATAAACCATTTTCATAGTAGCTGAAGGAATATCTAAACTAAATAGCCAAAAGCTACAGGACAGGGGTGGCTCCCACACTGTACTCTAAGGAAGACCACGGATCTGCTCTGTAGGCTCCTGGTTCAGGCAGGTACCCATGGGTGCTGATGATATACATATGAATGAGGACACCTGTGTGCTTTGTAAGAGGGTGACAGAACAAGAGGTGAGACAAGCATGCAAATAGCTGCTGTGGACTGAGAGCTGGGGTAGTTTGCAGAGGGACCCAGGTGCCCCATTATTTGTGAATGAGGCTTGGAGCTTTCCAGAAGAGAAACAGGAAGGGCAGTGCAGGGGAACAGAATACAAAGGCTTGGAGGCTTGCAAAACCATTCTTTGCCCAGTGAACTATACAGATGTGCTGGGGTTCCAGGGATATGGGAGTTGATCAAGAAAAAAGAAATGACCATGAAGTGGCACACATGAGCTTTATGGGGTGATGCTTACATGGGGGAAGTTTCTCACAGGAGGAAGCTGTGCATCAGAGACCACCTATGTGTCTCTACTCAGAGAGGGGGAAGGGCAGGGAACTCCGCCCAGGAGAGAGAAGCACACAGGAGCAATGGTTTCTGTGTCCCAGTGATGTCATTCAGCAGCACCATGGGGAGTCTGGGTCAGAGAGGTCTTAAGGGCAGCAGCAGCCTGCTGTCTCAGAGCCATAGACTTTGTCTTATCAATGGCAAGCAGATGCTGGGGGAGGATTTGTAGGGAATGCAAAGCAGGAAGGCTAAATGTATAGAAATCTGCTTACATGAGCTATGTTTAAAACAAATGGATGTGTGAAAATGTGAGTTTGGGCTGGCAGATTTGGACTCAGTCTGCAATAAGGAAACAACCAACCTAGGAGGCAATACACAGATCTGTGGTTCATTTATAAAACAAGAGGTCAGCAGGGCTGCCCTACAGAATTTGACCAGAGACGACCAAAGTGATACTCTCTTAGGTGGAGTTTTAAAAATACATAATTTGATTTCAAAGTCTTAGATGAATTTTGTAAAAATATCACTTGATTTAGAAGACAAATAAATGAACTCAGTGGCTGTCTGTACCCAGTCACATATCCTGCCATGGTCCCTAGTCGTCTAAGCATCCCTACTGACTGCTTCCACCGGGGCAGAGATCTGCCTGGATAAAACCTCACGGTGCAGGAAGCATAGCTAACTTGTGGCTTGGTCTTTCTCGCTGAACCAAGCCCTCTTCTCTGCAGCCAGCCCCAAGCTACTTTGTGCAATCAGCAGCAGCAGCAGCAGCAGCAGCAGCAGCAACTTCATCAACTCAAGTCAGGTCTCTCAGCCTTTAATCTTAAAATCGTGTTTTAAAAAGAATCTGAAGATTGACTTTCATAAAGTCAAAGATAGTTAAGTCAACCCCCACAATGAAAGACTGAGTTCTGATAATTATGGGGTGCTTTGCTGATATTGATAGTTGTCCTTTAATGTGGGTTACTGTCCACCCTGAGCAGGCAGCCTGGCTCTGCATTCTGTGTCTTCGATCTGCATGGTATTTAAGAAAGAAATGCACTTTAATGGTTTCAGTTAAAAATCCTGAGGCAGTTTTTTAAAACAAATCAGAATGAATGCTGAAGTCTCTGAGGAATAAATCACGGTATGTCTCTTGGATGTTTGCCAACCTGGTAGAGTCTGGTAGACTCCAGGAAGAACCTTGATTATTTGTGGCTTCTAAAGAAAGTTTTCTAGCTCCTTCCATCCAATTCTACTAGGAAGCCTGCTGCTACCCCTCTCACAACAATGGACATAATGGCAGCTAGGGGGTCCAGGCTTCACACTGCAGCCAGGTCCTTCCCTGGAGAGTTAGGGGGCTCTGGAGGAGGACTGGCTCCTCCAAGCCCCTGGCATAGACAGCGGCCATGAGCTGTTTATTAGTCCACACAACGAAGAGAGAAAGGCTGCTTGGCCTCCCAGGATATTTTCTGCTTGTTCAGATTCAGTGAAATCCTGCCGGGGACCTATGTCTACAAAATAGTCAAATTATAACCATGTGAAGATTGAAGATTGGGATTCAGGACAGCAGTGCCTGCCCCCTGGTGGAGAAGGCAGCGTGCCCAGAAGAAGCAGGACAGAGCTGGCTGCAGGTGCAAAGCCAGGCCATGCTGTGTAAGGCCTTTGGGCCAGGGCGCTGGACTTGCCTACAAGGCCTGTTCATGCGCTCAGCAGGGATTCAGGGGGTGCTTACTGTGTTCTGCTTTAGTAGTACTCTGGCTCCAAATTGTTCCCTGGTAAGGTGAGAGACCCAAACAAATAAGAAAGGAGTCCTGTGGCTGTTTGGAAGACAGCATTTTCAGTCATGAGAGCAGCAAAGTCAAACCCTGTGGTGGGCCTGCATGGCTATAGTGTACATAAATGAGCAAGGTGGCCTGTGCATAAAGTGTGCAAAGTGGAGCCTGGCAAGGATGCAGGATTTGATTTGGGGAGAGACTAGACCATTGGCAGATTTGCAAGCTGCGGAAAGAATGTTCTGACATTCTTTATTTAATTAAAAAACATTTTGTGGTATCATTTATACACAGTGGAGTGAATGCCCAGATCCATGATCAGTTTGAGGACTCTGGTCGGGTGCACACATGTGTGTAACCACTGCTGCAGTCCAGACCTGGATCATGTCTGTCATACGTAGAGGGGTGTTGTGTGCCCTTCCAGCCAATCCCTCTTCAGCAGTTTCCTGCTGCTGTGTAATGAATCGTCATGCAGGTAGTGGCCAGAGGCCGTGTGGGCTTGGTTGGCTTCTGTGTTCTGAGACTCACAAGGCTGCAGTCACGGTGTTGAGAGAACTGCATTTCTTTCTGGAGCCTCTGGAAAAACATCCACTTCCAGGCTCATTCTGGTCGTGGCAGGATTCAGGTCCATGCAGTAGCATGGAGTCTTCAGTTCCTTGGGCATTGTCAGCTGAGGGTCATCATCACCCCCACAGACGACTTTGTTCCTTGGACCATGGTCCCTTCCTCCATCTTCAAGCCAACAATGGCAGTTGAGTCCTCTTCACACTTAGAATCTCTCTGATCATTCCTTTCACATCTCTCTGAATCTTCTGCCTTCTTTTTCTGGTTTCAAGGGCAGAAGATTACTGTGCCCACTCCCCTTCCCCAGATAATCCAGGAAAAATCTATTTTAAAGTCAGCTAATTAGCAACCTGAATTTTATCTGCAAAGTCCCTTTGCAGTAGTACCTACATCAGTATCTGTATATCAGGGAACCGGAATCCTGGGAGGCATCTTTAGAATCCTGCCTACCACACAACCCCCATTTTTGAGCTCCATTAAATGGAGTCATGCAATACTTTTTTCTGTGTCTGGCTTGTTTGCTCAGAATAAGATCTCTGAGATTCATCCATGTTGTAGCATGCATGAATAGTTCATTTCTTTTTATTGCTGAGTAGTATTCCATTGTATGGATACACCACACTTAGTTTATCCATTTACTTTTTGAGAGGTTTGTGGGTGCTTTCTAGATTTATGTGATTATGAATGAAGCTGCTGTGAACATTTAAGTACAATCTGTTTTGTGGACATAATGTTTCTTCATTAAACACCCAAGAGCAGAACTGCTGCATCAAAGGGAAGTATATTCTTAATTTTATAAGAAACAACCAAACTGTTTTTCAAAGTCGTTTTATTATTTTGCTTTCTTACCAGCATTTATTCCACATCCTTCTACCAGTTGGTATTGTCAGTCTTTAATTTTAACCATTTTTGTGAGTGTGTGGTGATATCAGTTTTAATTTCTATTTCCCCAATGACTGATTTGAAAATCTTTTCTTGTGCTTACTGGTCATTTCATATATCTTCTTTTTTTAAATGTTTATTTATTTTGAGAGAGAGAGAGAAAGAGAGAGAGAGAGAATGAATTTGAGAGTGCAGGGGACAGGCAGAGAGAGAGAGAGGGAGAGAGAGAATCTCAAGCAGGCTCTGTGCTTGTCAGTGCAGAGCCGATGTGGAGCTCGATTGCACACACCATGAGATCATGACCTGAGCCAAAATCAAGAGTTGGATACTTAACTGACTGAACCACTCAGGCACCCCTCACGGATCTTCTTTTTAAACGTCTTTCACTCACTTTTTCATTGGATTATTTAGATTTTTATAATTAATTTTCAGTTGTTACTTACATATTATTTATACATTTGTAAAGTATATATTTATAAATTACATTGTGTTATCTTATATATTTATAAATTATAATTAATTTGAAGTTGTTATTTATATACATATATAAGTACTTTATCAGATATATGTTTTAAATATCCCAGTTTATGGCTATTATCTTAATAGGGTCTTCCAAATGAACATGTTTTATTTTTGATGAAGCTCAATTCATCATTTGTTTTCCCTTTCACAGTCCTTTTTTTGACCTCTCTAAAATATGTTTGTAAACTCCAGGGTCATGAAGATTTTTTTGTCCATGATTTCTTCTAGAAGCTTTGTAGTTTTTGCATTTACATTGAGGTCTATAACCTACCTTGAAGTAATCTGTATGTATGGTATAAGGCAGAGGGTCAAGGCTTTCCCCTTCTGTCTTCCCTCTCTTCCTTCCTTCCTTCCTATATTATTTTATAGTTGTTCAAGTACCTTTGGTTGAAAAGACTTTTTATTTCCCTTATTTTTTTTTAAATGACCTCAATTGATGATCGGTTTGGGGCTCCATCTAGACTCTCTCCTGTTCCACAATGCACTGCTTGTCTCATCTGACGTGAGTGCCACACAATCCTGATGACTGCAGCTAGAAGCCTGTCACTGTAGGTTCTCTGGCTCAGCTCTCCCACTGCACAGCAGTCTTCAGAAGCTCAATCTCAATCAAATCCCAGAACTTTTTTTTTAAACTGATAAGTCTATTGGACCAGATGGACTTGACAGATATATTTAGAACTCTACATCCCAAAGCAGCAGAATAATACTTTCTTCTCAAGTGCACACGGAACATTCTCCAAGATAGATCACATGGTGGGTCACAAAGCAGCCCTCAGTAAATATAAAAGAATTGAGATCATACCATGCACATTTGCAGATCACAATGCAAGGAAAAAGTCTGGAAAACTTCCAAAAGCATGAAGGTTAAAGGATATCCTATTAAAGAATGAATGGGTCAACCAGGCACTTAGAGAAGAAATTAAAAAATATATGGAAACAAATGAAAATGAAAATACAACAATCCAAACCCTTTGGGATGCAGCAAAGGCAGTCCTAAGAGGAAAATGCATTGCAATCCAGGCCTATCTCAAGAAACAAGAGAAATCCCAAATACAAAATCTAACAGCACACCTAAAGGAACTGGAAGCAGAACAGCAAAGACACCCCAAACCAAGCAGAATAAGAGAAATAATAAAGATCAGAGTGGAAATGAACAATATATAATAAAAAAATGAGTAGAACAGATCAATGAAACCAGGAGTTGGTTTTTTGAAAAAATAAACAAAATTGATACACCTCTAGCCAGGCTTCTCAAAAAGAAAAGGGAGAGGACCCAAATAGATAAATCACGAATTAAAATGAATTTATTACAACCAATCCTTCAGAAATGCAAGAAATTATCAGGGGATACTATGAAAAATTAGAAGCCAACAAACTGGACAACCTGGAAGAAATGGACAAATTCCTAAATACCCACACAATACCAAAACTCAAATGGGAAGAAATAGAAAACTTGAACAGACCCATAACTAGTGAAGAAATTGAATCACTCATCAAAAATCTCCCAACAAATAAAAGTCCAGGACCAGATGGCTTCCCAGGGGAATTCTACCAGACATTTAAAGCAGAGATAATACCTATCCTTCTCAAGCTGTTCCAAAAAATAGAAAGGGAAGTAAAACTTCCAGACTCATTCTATGAAGCCAGCATTACTTTGATTCCCAAACCAGACAGAGACCCAGCAAAAAAAGAGAACTACAGGCCAATATCCCTGATGAATATGGATACAAAAATTCTCAACAAGATACTAGCGAATTGAATTCAACAGCATATAAAAAGTATTATTCACCATGATCAAATGGGATTCATTCCTGGGCTTCAGGCCTGGTTCAATATTCACAAATCAATCAATGTGATACATCACATTAATAAAATAAAAGATAAGAACCATAAGGTCCTGTCCATAGATGCAGAAAAAGTATTTGACAAAATACAGCATCCTTTCTTGATGAAAACCCTCAAGAAAGTCGGGATAGAAGAAACATACTTAAACACCATAGAAACTATTTATGAAGAGCCCATAGTTAATATCATCCTTAATTGGGAAAAATTGAAAGCTTTCCCCCTGAGATCAGGAACATGACGGGATGTCCACTCTCACCACTGTTGTTTAACATAGTATTGGAAGTCCTAGCATCAGCAGACAACAAAAGGAAATAAAAGGCATCAAAATTGGCAAAGATGAAGTCAAACTTTCACTTTTCACAGATGACATGATACTCTACATGGAAAACCTGATAGACTTCACCACAAGTCTGCTAGAACTGACATGTAAATTCAGCAAAGTCGCAGGGTACAAAGTCGCAGTCACAACTGCACCAAGAACCGTAAAATACCTAGGAATAAACCTAACCAAAGATGTAAAAGATCTGTATGCTGAAAACTATAGAAAGCTTATGAAGGAAATTGAAGAAGATACAAAGAAATGGAAAAACATTCCATGCTCATGGATTGGAAGAGTAAATATTGTTAAAATGTCAATACTACCCAAAGCAATCTACACATTCAATACAATAACAAACAAAATTGCACCAGAATTCTTCTCAAAACTAGAACAAACAATCCTAAAATTTGTATGGAACCACAAAAAGACCCAAATAGCCAAAGTAATATTGAAGAAGAAAACCAATATGGGAAGCATCACAATCCCAGACTTTAACCTCAACTACAAAGCTGTAATCATCAAGACTATATGGTATTGGCACAAAAACAGACACATAGACCAATGGAATAGAATAGAGACCCCAGAATTGGACCCACAAATGTATGGCCAACTAATCTTTGACAAAGCAGGAAAGAGTATCCAATGGAAAAAAGGCAGCTTCTTTAACAAATTGTGCTAGGAGAACCAGACAGCAACATGTAGAAGAATGAAAGTAGACCACTTTCTTACACCATACACAAAAATAAACTCAAAGTGGATGAAGGATCTGAATGTGAGACAGAAAACCATCAAAACCCTAGAGGAGAAAGCAGGAAAAAAAATCTCTTTGACCTCAGCCACAGCAATTTCTTACTCGACACATCTCCAAAGGCAAGGAAATTAAAAGTAAAAATGAACTATTGGAACCTCATGAAGATAGGAAGCTTTTGCACTGCAAAGGAAACAATCAGCAAAACTAAAAGGCAACCGACGGAATAGGAAAAGACATTTGTAAATGACATATCGGATATAGGGGTGGTATCTAAAATCTATAAAGAACTCACCAAACTCCACACTCGAAGAACAAATGATCCAGTGAAGAAATGGGCAGAAGACATTAATAGACACTTTTCCAAAGAAGACATCCAGATGGCCAACAGACACATGAAAAGATGCTCAATGTTACTCATCATCAGGGAAATACAAACCAAAACCACAATGAGTTATCACCTCACGTCAGTCAGAGTGGCTAAAATTACAAATCAGGAGACTATAGGTGCTGGCAAGGATGTGGAAAAATGGGAACCCTCTTGCACTGCTGGTGGGAATGCAAACTGGTGCAGCTGCTCTGGAAAACAGTGTGGAGGTTCCTCAAAAAATTAAAAATAGAACTACCCTATGACCCAGCAATAGCACTGCTAGGAATCTACCCAAAGGATACAGGAGTGCTGATGCATAGGGGCACTTGTACCCCAATGTTTACGACAGCACTTTCAACAATAGCCAAACTGTGGAAAGAGCCTAAATGTTCATCAACTGATGAATGGATAAAGAAGATGTGGTTTACATATACAATGGAATACTACTTGGCAATGAGAAAGAATGAAATCATGCCATTTGCAGTAACGTGGATGGAACTGGAGGGTATTATGCTAAGTGAAATAAGCCAGGTAGAGAAAGACAGATATCATATGTGTTCATTCATATGTGGATCTTGAGGAACTTAACAGAAGACCAAGGGGGAAAAAGTTACACAGAGGGAGGGAGGCACTCTTAAGAACTGAGAACAAACTAGGGGTAGATGGGGAGGTGGGGGAGAAGGGAAAATGGGTGATGGGCATGGAGGAGGGCACTTGTTGGGATGAACACTGGGTGTTGTATGGAAACCAATTTGACAATAAATTATATTTAAAAAAAGAAAAACTGATAAGCCAATTCTATGGAGATGATTTAATATTTTAATTTTACTTCGGCCTCTGAAGAATGGAACAGAGAGAAGAAAGGCAGCAGATTGTGGTATTTGGACTGTGGGTCCTAAAGGAGAGGCTAGTGCTTCTTGAAGGGGAGCTGGCAGGAATTCCTCATGGATTGGCTGTGGAGGGTCAGTAAAAGTAGCAAGGCTTTCAGGCTTTCAGAGAAGCAGGATGTTTCCTGCTCCCCATGGTCTGAGCTCAGATGGGCTAGTAGCCCTGGAGGTTCACATGACTTTCAGTGGAGCCTGGCCTGGGTTCACCTGGGACTCAGTTCTGGGGGGCCTAAGGAGCCTCATGGTGCTGCAGCCATGACACTCTTTTAGCGTTGAAGAAAACCAAGTAGCTTAAAGAAATCAAACAGTCTGCTAAACTCCCACATGCACAGGGAATGTAGCTGTACCTAGAACTGAGAACATCTGTAATCCAAAGCTCAGTCTCTGAACTATGACTTCCCATTGCCTGCCACACCAGAGCTGACCAACTCACAGGCCTGGGAAGTGGAGAAGGAAGACAAATACAGTCTTCCAGAAAGAGGCAACTGAATTCTTAATTTCCAAAACCAGCAAATTGTACATAAACATAAGAATTATGTGTACATTATTTAAAAAATATATAAATACATATAAATGTTTGCAATGTTTTCAGTCCCACCTAACACATTTAAAACCTACTCCATTCGTCTTTCCATCCAGATGAGGCACCCCTATCTTGCTCTCAAATGCCCCAAGGAGAGTATGAGAAAGAACAGGGAGGGGCTGGGACACAGGATCTGAGGCACATGCAGCAGCAGGGGCTGTGACTGACCTGTAGTAGTAGTGTGCTTGTGTGTGGTACACCTGTGCAATGTGTATATGCAGTGAGTGTATGTGTATGTTGTGTGGCATGTGTGTGGAACATGTGCTGATTCTGCATGCATTTGTGTTGTGGTATGTATGCTGCAGTATAGAGTGTGTGTGGATATATGTGTGGTAAGAATGGCTTATGTACTGCATAGCATGTGTGGTACATGTGAGTGGTATGTGATATATATATTGTATGGTGTGTGCATATTGTGTGACATAAATGTGAGGTCTCTGAGTGCATGGTGTGTGTGTGTGTGTGTGTGTGTGTGCGCATGTATGTGTATACAGGGCACATGCATGTATGTAAAGTGTGAATGCATGTGAGATATTTGGACACATGTGAGATGTGTGCACCTGTAACGTCTATGCATGTTCAATGTGCATTATGTGATTAGTGTGTGTGCTCCCTAATGTATGTATGTGTTGTGTGGTGACTGCCTCTGTGATGAGTGGTATGTGGCATGTGTTGGGAAGTGTGTGTTGTATGGAATGGGTGTGCATCTGTGGTGGGGATGCACGTACAGGGTGAAAGGGTGGTATGGACGAATATGTTGCATATACGTATGTGTGATGGGTACAGGTGATTAATGTGCACTGTGGTGTGTGTGTGTGTGTGTGTGTGATGAGTATGTGCTGTATTTTGTGTGCATGTATAGGCTCCTGAGGGCAGCCTTCAGCTCCCTATATGGCACCAGAGCTATCAAAGACCCTGGACAGTGAAGACTGTGGGAGATACACTGGACACAAGGGGTGTACTGGGAACAGTGGCCATGCACTCAGTCCCATGGAGCCTCTTGCATTTGAAATCCAAGTTGCTCTCCTCTGAAACATAGACCCAGGCCCTGGGGCTGAGCTGATGACTGAGTTTCTTCAACAGTCTGGGCCTGAATCCTGGCTGCAGGGCTGGGGGCAGTTCTAATGTCCACTGGCTGTAGCAGTATGGAAGGTGTGCAGGTGGTGAGGGGTTTCCCGGCAGGGAAAGTCATTAGGGAATGCCCCCATGCTCACCGTCCCCATCAATGATCTCCTGCTGGGAACTCAGGCCTGCAATCATGGAACAAACTGATTAAAACAGAGAATAATCAATTATTTTTTTCAGACTCATTTTCTGAAATGGCTTAATCGATGCCTCAGGCCAAGCATTCTGTCGATTATATAAGGAAGTCCAGTGGCTATGCTCCTGAGACACTGCCACAGTGCTGTAAGGGAGAGTCCACAGGCTTTTGCTCCTTGGGAGTAGGGGGGCCTCCCACCCCATTCCTTTCTCCAGCAACTAGGGAACGTATGCTGGCTGCAAGAACAGAGAATGACCAAGGATAAGGCTCACACTCCCAGCACTAAACTCTCTCTAATGGGACCCTGGGGAACCCACAAGTGCTACCCTCGCAGGGGCAGGGGTATCAACACCAACAGGCCTTTATGGATACTCTTGGAATCTAGTCTCCAATGTAGCAGAACATTATTAGGAACAAAGCTCATTTACCTCAACCAAAGTTAAACATCTAGATGGCCTGCAACCAAAATCACTGGTTTGACTCCAGGGATCAACACATGACCTGACATTCCAGCTATGAGCAGCTATGGCTGCCCTTTGCTTGCGATGTCTAGCCCAGTATAAATGCAGAATAGCCTATACTTTCTATAAATATCCCTCTTGCTACAGCTACAAGGCTGTTGTGGAACTTTACCTTATTTTACAATCTTTACTCGCAAAGCTCCTGTTGAGTTTATGTTAGCCTCAAGGAGATAGAGACAAATAGTACAGAGCTGGGGCAGGATTTTAGACGTGTCCGTTATGGGCATGCATAAAGGTAGAGAGCTGGAAGAATATTAAATTCCTCTCACCATGGGAAGTCACTTTTTTTAATGTTTATTTATTTTTGTGAGAAAGAAAAAGAGAGAGAGAGAGAGAGACACGGATAGGGAATCTGAAGCAGGCTCTACACTGACAGCAGAGAGCCCAAAGTGGGGCTTGAACTCACGAACCATGAGATCATGACCTGAGCTGAAGTCAGACCCTTAACCAACTGAGCCACCCAGGCACCCCGGGAAGTCACTTCTTAATACATGGAGTGTTTAAAATAAATTGGTCAGGATGCAGATGGCTAATAAAATTAACCCAATTTTCTAACATGACTAGTAAGATATAAACAATGGTAGATAATCTGTGCTTATCATTTTGAGAAAAAATCTTTTTCTCGCAAAAATGTATGAGGTCGCACAGTGGAATTATACATCCTGTGCAAAATTCATCTGTGTAAACTACAACACTACAAAGATGCAAAAACAGCTGCCAACAGCTGTCACATTAACTGCCTAATGTACAACTTCTGTTTCAGAAGTCAGCAGTCTTTTGTTCAACTGGCTGAAAGAGATACCATCTGAGGACTGAGTAGGTGATATTTACAACTACTCTTTTCCATGTGTGAGTTAAGAAATAGTATTTTATTTTGACATTAACTATATAATGCTTATACCAGCCAGCTTGGAATTCTTTGATAAAACAGGCATATAAAAATGATAATATGCTTATTCTAATATTGAAACATTTATCAGTGATATCACAGTAAATAAATTCAAATCATACTTTGAAGTTTTGTTTCTAGAACTGGAGGACCAGGTTGTTTCAGGTGAACATTCACACTGGAATAACTGGGCAACATGGCAAAAGATAAGAAGGAAGGCTGTTTGATGACCATGGGGAATACAAAGGCAATAAGGAAATTTAAGGCTGAGATCTTAGAGGCAAGATGAGAGCAGTGAGCCTAGCACTGGAAGCCACTTCCCCATTGCGGATACCACAAATGATAAAAGCTATGGCTGAGAGGCTGAGAAGTTCAACAGGGCTTTCAATAAATCTTCTGGATCTGGGAAGACAAAACCCAAAACTCAGGACCCGGAAAGAACACATCTTGGTCAACACTCCAGGCTTTCAGCTGGGAACCTACAGGGCTACATCCCAAGAGTCAGAGTGAACTAGAGCATCCATAGCATGAAAATAAGTCTAGCTTCAAATCATTTAAATCCCTGTTTGGCTTAAAGTGGTCTTGAATTGATAATACTCCAATCCCAGCTGTCTTGAATAAGCAAATTTAATCCTCTCTGGAAAAAGATAAAATCATCCAGAGCCTAAAATTACCCTTCAAAATTTTAATATATAATATCCAGCACTCAATTAAAATGATCAGGATTATGGAAAATCAAGACTGGACAGAAAAATAAGAAAAAAGAAGACAGTAAGAGCAGAAATACAGGAAATCTAGACAATGGAATTATCAAACATATACTTTAAGATAATCATAACTAATATGTTGAACATAATTAATATGTTGAAGTTAAAGAATTTTGGCAGGGAACTTGGAAATATAAAAATAAGCCAAGTGGAAACTCTGGCACTGAAAAATGGAATAACTAAAATAAGAACTCAGTGAGTATGTTTAAGAGCTGATGGTTCCCATGAAAATATAATTGATAAACTGAAAGGTCAAAAGAGAAGCTTTAGTCTGAAGCAGACACACACACACACACACACACACACACACACACACACACGCTCACATGCACACTAAGGGCAGAGCACAAGGGTGACAGGTAAAGGATAGAAGTATATAAGCACAAGCACAAAGACCATAAGACCCAAAATATGTATAACTGAATCCCATAAAGAAAAAATATAAAGGATGGGATGGAAGCAACATTTAAGAAAGATAATGATAGAATTTTCTTTTTTTTAAATTTTTTTTCACATTTATTTATTTTTGAGAAACAGAGTGAGACAAAGCGTGAGCGGGGGAGGGGCAGAGAGAGAGGGAGACACAGAATCTGAAACAGGCTCCAGGCTCTGAGTAAGCAGCAGCATAGAGCCTGATGAGGGGCTTGAACCCATGAACTATGAGATCATGACCTGAGCTGAAGTCGGATGCTCAACCGACTGAGCCACCCAGGTGCCCCTAGAATTTTCTAAAATTAATGAAAAATATCAAGTCACAGGTTCAGAAGTGGTATGAACTCCAAAGAGGAAAAACATATGGAAAACACAAATAGGCAATTTTTAATAAAGCTGCTGGAAAACTAAGATGAAGAAAAAATTTTTAGAAACAGTAAGGAACACTCCCAAAAAACAAGAGTCCAGGGCTGGATGGCTTTCCAGGGGAATTCTACCAAACATTTAAAGAAAAGTTAAAACTTATTCTTTTGAAGCTGTTGCAAAAAAATAGAAATGGAAGGAAAACTTCCAAACTCATTCTATGACACCAGCATTACCTTGATTCCAAAACCAGACAAAGACCCCACTAAAAAAGGAAAACTATAGACCAATTTACCTGATGAACATGGATGCAAAAATCCTTAACAAGATACTAGCCAACTGGATCCAATAATACATTAAAAGAATTATTTACCACGACCAAGTGGGATTTATACCTGGGATGCAGGGCTGGTTCAATATCCACAAAACAATCAATGTGATACATCACATCAATAAAAGAAAGGACAAGAACTACATGATCCTCTCAACAGATGCAGAGAAAGCATTTAACAAAACACAGCATCCTTTCTTGATAAAAACCCTTAAGAAAGTAGAGATAGAAGTATCATACCTCAAGATCATAAAAACCATATATGAAAGACCTACTGCTAATATCATCCTCAATGGGGAAAAACTGACAGCTTTTCCCCTAAGGTCAGGAACACAACAGGAATGTCCATTCTTCACTACTGTTATTCAACATAGTATTGGAAGTCTTAGCCTCAGCATTCAGACAACCAAATATGTTAGTTATCACATATAATGTAGATAAGCTAAATATGCCATGTTAAAGACATCAGAACATATATATTTTTTAAAAACCTAATTATATACTGCTTAGAAAAGCTACATCTTAAATACAAGGTTTCAGAAAGGTTGAAAGTAAAAAGATAGAAAAATATATAATGCAAACACTAAAAGAAAGAATGTAGAAATACTAATATCAGAGAAGTAGACTTTAAGGCAAATAAAACTTTAATGAAGATAGAAAAAATGTTTATAATGATAAAGGGGTCAGTCCAACACAAAAGATATGACAAGACTGAATGTATTCAACCTCAAAGCATGTAAGACAAAAGCTGACAGCAATTAAAAAAGAAATACATATGTCCACAATCATAGCTGGAGGTTTTAACCAAGCACTCTCAGTGACTGAGAACAGGCAGTAAAAAAAATCAGTATAGATTTAAGTGCAGCCTAGAACTGGCTCCACAGCAACGGGGTATCTTACAGTTCACATGGCAGGCATGTGGCCCTGTGTTTCAGTTGTCTTTTTGGGTGTATGGGACAAGGATGTGGAAGCTGGCAATTCCAGCTACTCTCCCTTTCACTGTCTTTCTAAGTAATAAACTGAATCCAAAAGTGGCTCATCGTATCTTTACCACATGAACCAGTCAGGCCCTTCTCTTGCCTAGTTGTGTGTGTGTGTGTGTGTGTGTGTGTGTGTGTGTGTGTGTGTGTATGTTAGACAGAAATCAGTAACAAGAAGATAATTAGAAAATCCTCAAATGCTTGGGAATTTAGCAGAAATGTCTAGCCTTCAACATAAATATCTGAAAAGAAGAGGCTGAACTGAACATCAATAATCTAAGTTGAGGGGTTGGTGAATTAAGGCCCAGGGCCAATTCCAGCCTGCCCCGTTTTTATGTAATGCATGAGCTAAGAATAGCTTTCAATTTTTTAAATGGTTAAAAAAAGAATATGTGACAGAGACCATATGTGGCTTGCAAATAAATGGACTTACTATCTGTCCTTTTGCAGAAAAATGTTTGCCAATTCCTGATCTAAGTATTCATAGTAAATAGTTTTAAAAATAGCAAATTTAATAAAAATATAATGGAAAGAAAAAAAAGGAACAAAGAAGTGATAAGGCAAAGAACAAATAGTGATATGCTAGATCTATGGCAAAATGTATCAAGAATTTATAAAGATAAGATCAGAATTCAATGAAAGAGATAACTAACAATAGAAAGAATTAATAAAACCATATGGTGATTCTTTGAAGAGAGTTAAAATAATCAATAACTCTGGCAAACCTAATCTCCCCATATCCATCTCCATCTCTATCTTTATGCAAAAGAAGGCAGACACACAAGAATATACACTGTATGATTCCATGTATACAAAATCCAAGAACTGGAAACATGATCATAAGATGTTAGAAGTCATGAATTCTTGGGAGAAGGAAGGTTTAGTTACAGAAAGAGGGAAGGAAAGGGACTTCTGAGCTGCTGATAATGTCATAGTTTTTGATTTGATGGCAATGATGGTTGCACAGGTTGTACACTTTGTGAGAATTCATTAGGCTATATACTTACAATTTTTTATAATTTCTGTATTTATATAATACTTCACTAGGAAATTTAAAATATCATTTTTTGGAAGTATCAAATTCCAAATACTTGGTATATCTTGTTAGATTTACTATGTACCATGTTTTGCACAATATCACATGAAAAGTGGTTACTTAGAATATACATTTGATTTTAAAAAGCTATTAATTCAAAATTCACAGATTTCTCTGGCATTTCCCATGTTCAGAAGTTATTTGGCAGTTAGTCTTAGGACTCTGTTCAGAGAGCACTGTGGAGTGGTAACACCATGCTGCATCCATCCCCATGCTTCGTCTTCCTGTTGAACCATCAAAGTCTGTGTATTACTTTCACTGGGGTTTGTCAGGGATACTTTGTTTTATATAGGAACATAACATATTGCTTTTCTGTTGACTTATTTTCCTTTGCTAACCCCAAAGGCCTTACCTTTATTATTGTCTGGTCTGAGATGTTCCTAAATAGAGCAAGTATATTAAGATTTTTTCTCAATTGATTAAAAAAGCTATTAATTCATAATAAAAATAAAATAAGAATATTTATAAATATAAAATATAAGCAAATATGTAGTTTTATACATTTGTACCTTTTAATTAGTCTATTATTATTCACCCTTGGTCTAAATTTAACACCGAATTAAAAGCGGTGGTATTTATTCTTGTAGGCCTGATTATTATTACTCAAATAAATCATGCATGAAGAAAAGGGAAGTATGCCAAAAGCTGCAAGATCATGACATAGTAAGCATTAACATCTCACAACAAATGGGGAGAATGCTATTAAAGGAATATCTATGACTAATTAGGCAGATGACACACAGTGATAAAAGAAATAAAACTTTCTAAATATCAGGAAACAAAATGAATTTGAAACTAGTACCTTCAAAGGGATTATAAGTAGTCTATTGGGTTCTTCCCAGATGGGAAGACTTTGGCACATGTAGTCCTCAACAGTAAAATTAAATAAAATTGTGGTAGATGAAAGGAAGGCATAAATTGCAATTTGTATCAACTATTGATAACTGTCCTCTACTGAGGCCCTGTTATGTGCCATCATGGTACCATATATACATTATTTCATTTAATCACACCACTATTTAATAGCTGCAGAAACTGAGTCAGAGAGTCAAACTCCTTGGCCCAGTGATTCAGCAGTCCAGGAAGTGGGGGGCTAGGACTTAGACACAGAATGGTCTATCTAGCTTCAGCCAACTTCACAGAAATACTTCAGCTACTTGATACTCCTAATGACAGCTACCTGATACTTCAGCTACCTGATACTCCTACTGACAACTTCCCTCCCCTGATACAGCTGCTTCAATCTTCTCCCCATGTGTGGTGGCCCCACTCTAACACAGCACTTACTTTCTGTTATTTATACCTTTGTGTAGTCCCTGACACATTCTACCAATGGAATGTGGCAGAAGTGATGGGATGTCATGTCCAAGATTATATTATAAAATATTGTGGCTTCTGCTGTGGGAATGTCTGTCTCTTTTTTTCATCACTCATTCTGGGTAAAGTCAACTGAAATCTTATGAGGAGACTCAGGCATGTTGTAAGAAATGGAAGTCTCCTGCCAATAACAAATGAAGAATGGAGGCCTGTTGGCTACCATGGAAGCCTGGAAACAAAGCCTCCAGCCACAGTTGAGCTTCAGATGATGGCAGCCAAACCTTAAATGCAATCTCAGGAATGACTCTGAGCCAGAGAACCATCCAACTAAGCCACTCATGGATTCTTGATGCTTAAAAATGGTGTGTGATTTATACGATTATTTTTCAAGTTGCTAAATTGGGGGATGATTCAGTATGTGACAATAGATAACTAATACATCGTGACTCTAGACTTCGACTACATAAACATTCCTGATTTTAAGAAACACAAGAAGTGCTACAGAATATCACTACACATGCTCCAGACTGGCTAAAGTTGAAAGACTGGCAACACCAAATGCTGGCAAAGATTATGGAGTGACTGGAACTTTCACACATTGTTACAGTAGGAATGTAAAATAGTGCAACCATTATGGGAAAAGGTCTGGCAACTTCTCTAAAAGTAAACATATATTTAACAAGTCTTCAGATATTCCACTCCTAAGTATTTATCCAAGAAAAATGAAACTACCTCTCCACAAGAAGATATGTTCATAGCAGCTTTACTCATAATAGCCAATCCTGGAAATCACTCAGATGCCCATTAAATAGTGAATGGATAAGCAAATTGTGGTGTATCCACACTAATGGAATACTACTCAGCAATAAAAAGAAATGAACTACTGATCCACTTAACATGGCTGAATCACAAAAACATGCTCACTTCTGCACAGCAAAAAGCATGATCAACAAAATGAAAAAATAACCTATGGAATGAAAAAAATTTGTAAACCACATATCTGATAAGAGATCAATATCCAATATCTACAAGGAACTCCTATAACTCAATAGCAACCCCCACCCCAATAATTCTATTAAAAAAGGACAAAGGACCTGAACATATATTTTTATAAAGAAGGCATACATATGGCCAACAGGTACATGAAGGTGCTCAACATCACTGATCATCAGGGAGATGCTTGATCAAAACCACAATAAGATATCACCTTGTACCTGTTAGAATGGCCATAATCAAAAGATAAGAGGTAACAAATACTGGCAAGGATGTAGAGAAAAGAAACCTTTATGCACTGTTGGTGGGGTTGTAAGTTGGTATAGCCACTAGGAAAAAAGTATGAATGTTTCTCAAAAATTTTAAAATATAACTATCATTTGATGCAGTAATTCCACTTCTGAACATATATTTGAAGGAAACAAAAACACTATGTCAGAGAGGTATTTGTGCCCCCATGTTCAAAGCAGAATTATTTTAAAAAGCCCAGACATGGAGGGATGCCTGGGTGGCTCAGTCAGTTGAGTGTCCAACTTCGGCTCAGGTCATGATCTCACAGTCCATGAGTTCAAGCCCCACATCGGGCTCTGTGCTGACAGCTCGGAGCCTGGAGCCTGCTTCAGATTCTGTGTCTCCCTCTCTCTTCCCCTCCTCCACTCATGCTCTGTCTCTCTCTGTCAAAAATAAATGAACTTTAAAAAAATTAAAAAAAAAGCCCAGACATGGAAATAACCTAAGTATTCATTGATGGATGAGGGATAAAGAAGCTATGATGTATACACACACACACACACACACACACACACACACACACACACACACACTGGAATATTATTCAGCCATAAAAGAAGGAAATCCTACCATATGTGATAACATGGGTGGACCCCGAGGGCATTAAGTGTTAAGTATAACAAGTTAGACAGACAAAGATAAATACTGTATGATCTCATTCATATGTTGAATCTTAAAAAAACAACAACAAAAAAATACCAACCTGATTGAAAAAGATAAAATTTATGGTTAACAGAGGTGGGGGTTGGGGGAATTCAATGAAGATGGTCAAAAGGTACAAATTTCCAGTTATAAGAAAAATAAGAGCTGATGGGGTCCATTAGTAGTTTAGTCAGTTGAACATCTGACTTTTGGTTTAGGTCATGATCCCAGGGTTGTGGATGGAGTCCCACAATGGGCTCTGTACCGATTATGGAGGCTTCTTGGGATTCTCTCTCTCTCTCTCTCTCTCTCTCTCTCTCCCTCTACCCCTCTCCCATTCTCTCTCTCTCTCTCTTTCTTTCTCTCTCTCTTTCTCTAAAAAAGAAAAGAAAAAGAAAAAAAGTAAGAACTGAAAATGTAATGTACAACATGACTATCATTTACACTGTTGTATGGAATATTTGAAAGTTGTCAAAAGAATAAATCCTAAGAGTTCTTATCACAAGAAAAAAAATTTTTTTTGGTATCTATAGGAGATGATGGATGTTAACTAAACTCATTGCGGTAACTATTACACAATATATGTGAATTAAGTCATTATGCTCTATACTTTATACAGTGCTGTATGTCAATTAAATTCTAGAAACAAATCCTTTATTAGATATATGATTTGCAAGTATTTTCTTCTACCTGTAGTTTATCTTTTTATTTTTTAACACTACATTTAAAAGTCAGTTTTTAATTATGATGAAACCCAATTTCTCATTTTTTTTCTGTTATAGATAATGCTTTTTGTGTCATATCTACAAAATCTTTGCTTAGAGGAGCTGACTAAAATGGAGACATAGGGGGCTCCTGAGCCACCCTCCTCCCATTAATGCACCCAAAGTACAGCAACACACAGAATAATTCCCTCTGAAAGAGATCCAGAGACCACCTGAGCAACTGACACAAATCAAGTGAATAAGGAAATATCTACAACAAAATGGGAAGGAAAGGCTGAGACACAATCTCACCATAAACTCCACTCTTGGCACAGCACCAAACAACCCCCAATTCCCAACTTCTCCCTGAAGAGCAAGGTATATGGAGAAAACATTTAGCTCCTCAATTTTTAAGAGTCCTACATGAGAGATGGGCCCCCAAAACACTTAGATATGAAAGCCAATAGAGCTTATATCCAGGAGACCCACAAAACTGTAGCAAACAAAGAAGTAGTTCTTAACTAGCATCCAAGCATTCACTGCAGCTCCCCCACCCCTGGTGCTCAGCACAGAGAAAGTAAACAGAAAGAAATGGATGCCCATTGAATAGTATGGATAAGTAAACTGTCTTTCCTAGTCTTTCCCTGAAAAGGGTTTATCTGAATACTTCAAAAGCTGCTATTTGAGAGCCAGACTTCTAATTTAGTATGCATCTAGGGGCCAGATGCACTTTCCCTGCATTATTCTTTAGCCCACCCAAACAATAAAACCAAGTCACCAGTATCTCCCTGGAAGGAAATTGTAGCCTTGTCTGTGCCCAAGTTTTTATGGATACTACCTGAGGGATGGGTCTCTGCCTGGATCTGATAGCCAATGGGACTTCCATTCATAAATCACATTGGACAAGTACAGAAATAAGTTCTTAATAAGCTCCCTTCTCCCCACCCTCACCATGGCTCAGCATAAGAGGAGAAAGCAAAAATGCCCATCTCCCAGTCTTTCCCTGAAAGGGGTTTATCTGTAAACCTTAAAAGCTGTTGTCTGAAGGGCAGACTTTTATTTTACCATGCATCTAAGGGCTAGCAATGATTTTCCCCAGGCACTAGGGACCTGTTGGATTCTTGCCCTGCTCTTTCCCTCCAGCCCACTCCAACAAAACCAAGTTGCCAGTATCTCCTATGAGAAAGTTGTGCAGATGGTTGACACTCCAGATTTTGTGGCATCTGCCTGAGGGATGGGACCCAAGATCTCCTGACTCTGACAGACAACAGGACATGCATTCACAAGTACCACAATACTTTAGCAAATAATCAAGCAGTTCTTAGTAGGTGCAGGAGCACCCTTACCACACACACAGACACACTCACTATACTCCCAGGCCCAGTACAGAGGAAGCAGGAAAAAAATGTACATCTCTAAGTTTTTCCCTGAAAGGGGCTTAACTATGTATTTTCCCAGGTACTGCCTGAGGGTCTAGCTTCTAAGTGGCCTGCATCTAAGTGCTGACTATAATTTTCTTCTTTGGGACACATAGGTCTGGGCACATTGATAGGTCTGGGCACACGGTCAACTACTAGGAGCCACTAAGAACAAAGAAAAGGAGTTTGGAAAATCACAAAGGTTTGAGAGACAATCAAGTGGTTGGGCTGGGCAAAGTGATAAGGTTCATCTAGATGAGACCACTCTGCCAAGACTGGGAGAGGTGACTTTTATCTAATGCACAGAAACTAATACATAGAGTCTAGACAAATATAGAAATAGGATATGTTCCCAACAAAAGAATAAGAAAAATATTCAGAAACAGATCTTAATGAAATGGAAAGAACTGATTTACCTTATAGGGAATTCAAAGTAATGGCCATGAAGACAGTCACTGATGATAGGGGAGCAATGCATGAACAAAGTGAGAATTTCAGCAAAGAGAAAATATAAAAAAAATTACCAAAGAACTAACAGAGCTGAAGAATATAATAAACTGAAAAATTCAATAGAGGGGTTCAATATCAGACTACAACAAATAGAAGAAAGGATCAGTGAACTTGAAGACAGGGCAATGCATTCATCCAGAGGAGCAACATGAAAAAATAATGAAAAAGAGTTAGGATAGCCTAAGGGATTCACAGAACACCACAAGAGGATCAATATACACATCACTGGAGAGTGCCTGGTACCATCACCTGGTGGTTCAGTTGGTTAAACATCTGACTCTTGACTTTGGCTCAGGTCATAATCTCATGGTTTGTGAGTTCCAGTCCCACATAGGTCTTTGCACTGACAATGTGGAGCCTGCTTGGATTCTGTCTCCCTCTCTCTCTGCCCCTTTTCTTTTTATTTTCTTAACACTTATTTATTTTTGATAGAGAAAGAGACAGAGCATGAGGGGGGCAGGGGCAGAGAGCAGGGGGCACAGATTCTATAACAGGCTCCAGGCCTTGAGCTGTCAGCACAGAGTCCAATGCGGGATTCAAACTCAGGAACCAAGAGATCGTGACCTGAGCAAAAGTCAGATGCTTAACAGACTGAGCCACCTAGGCACCCCTCTCTCTGCCCCTTTTCTCTTGCTCTCTATATTTCTCTCAAAATAAATAAAAAAATAAACTTTAAAAAACATTTAAAAACATCATTGGGGTTTCAGAAGGAGAAGACAGAGATAAAAGGGCAGAAAGAATATTAAAAGAAATAATGGCTGAAAACTTCCCTAGCTGGGGAAAGAAACAGACACCTAGATTCAGGAAGCTCTGAGATTTCCAAACAAAATGAATTCAAACAGACCCACAGTGAGATACATTATAATTCAATTGTCAAAAGTTAAAGACAAGGAGAGAGGAAAGCAACTTGCTATATACAATGTATAGGGGAGCCTCTTAAAGACTGTCAACAGATTTTTCAGCAGAAAATCTGAAGGCCAAAAGTGGGAAGGGCAATATATTCAAAGTGCTGAGAGGCAAAACTGCCAAACAAAAATACTTAGCTGGTAAAGTTGCCCCTCAGAATTGAAAGAGACAGTGTTTTCCAGATAAACAAAAAAGTGAAGGCATTCATTGCCACTAGACGAGCCTTGCAAGAAATGTTAAAGGGAGTTCTTCAAGATAAAACAAAAGAATGCTAATTAGTAATAGGAAAGCATGTGAAAGTATAAAATTCACTGGTAAAAGTAAATATACAGTTAAATTCAGAATACTCTAAAGAGGTAATCGCAGTGGATAAAGCATAGATAATTCTAGAATGGAGATTAAGGACAAAAGTATTAAAATAATTATAACTACATTAATTTGTTAATAGACACAGTGTATAAAGATGTAAATTATGAAATGAAAAACATGAAATGCGGTGTGTAAAAATGTATACCTTTTGTGTGTGTTTGATGTTATGTTGTATCAGTTTAAAGTAGATTATTACAAATATAATATATGTAAGCCTTATGGTAACCACTAAGAAAATGTCTAGAGTAGATACACCAAAGAGAAAGTAATAAAAAAATACAACTATAGAAAATCCTCAAATCACAATGGAGGAGAGCAAGAGAGGAAGAAAGGAACAAAGGAATTAAAATAAAATCCTCACAAAACAATGAATAAAATGCAATAGAAAGTCCATACCTTCCAATAATCACTTTGAATGTCAATGGACTAAATTCTCCAATCAAAAAGAATGGCTGAATGGATAAAATAAAACAAGACCCAACTATATGTTGCCCTATAAGAGGCTCACTTAAGAGTAAGGGAACATACAGACTGAAAATGAATAGGCAAAAAAAAAAAAAAAAAAAAAAGTATTCCATGCAAATGGAAACCAAAAGAAGGCTGTGTTAGATATATTTACATAAGAAAAAATACACTTTAATCCAAAGACTATAACAAAAAAAAAATGTCATTACATAATGATAAAATAATTCATCAAGAGGAAATAACATTTGTAAATAATTATACACCCAACATGGAAAAACTCAAACATATAAAGCAAATATTAACAAATCTGAAGGGAAAAACAAGAAAGCAATACATAATATCAAGGGACGTCAAGATCACACTTTCAGCAATGGATCACCCACACAGAAAATAAATAAGGAAACATTCGATCTAAATACATGTTGGACCACATGGACCTAAAAGACATATAGAGAACATTCCATCTAATGGCAGCAGAATATACATTCTTCTCAATAGCATGTGGAACATTCTCCATGAGAAATCATATTTTAGGCCATAAAACATGTCTTAATGAATTTTAAAAGGCTGAACTCACACCAATTGTCTTTTATGACCACAATGGTATAATATTAGAAAAAAATTACAAGAAAACTGGAAAATTCACAAATATGTGGAAATTAAAAACCATGCTCCCAAACAACTAATGGGTCAAAGAAGAAATCAAAAGAAAAACAAAAGTCTTGAAACAAATGAAAATGGAAACACGATATACCAAAACTTATGGGGTGGAGGAAAAGCAGTTTGAAGGGGGAAGCTTATAGCAAAAATGCCTACATTAACAAAAGGTAAATATTTCAAATAAATAACCTAATGTTACTCCTCAAGAAACTAGAAAAAGAATAAAAAGCTAAGCCCATAGTTAGTAGAAGAATGGAAATAACAAATATATTAGAGTTGAAATAAATGAAATAGACACCAGAAAAACAAGAGAAAAGATAAATGTAATTGAAAGCTGTTTTTTGAAACATAAAATACAGAAATCTTTAGACACAGCAAGAAAGAAAAAGAAGACTTACACAATTAAAATGATAAATAAAAGAGGAGACATTACCACTAATATTACAGAAATACAAAGAATCAAAGAAACAACTATGAACAATAATATACCAATGAAATGGACATCCTAGAAGAAATGGAAATTCCTAGAAACACAAAACTTAGCAAGACTCAATCATGAAGAAATATAAAATCTGAAAAGAGTAATTACTAATAAGCATTTTGAGTCAATAATAAAAAATCTCCCAAGAAAGAAAAATCAAGGAGTAGATGGCTTCACTTGTAAATTCTATCAAACATTTAAAGAAGAACTAATACAAACTTTCTCAAACTCTCCCCAGAAAACAAAAGAGAAAGGATAATTTTCAAAATCATTTTATGAGGACAGAATTACTCTAATGCCAAAGCAGACAATGACACTACAGAATTAGAATATTATTGACTAATATTCCTGATGAACATAGATGAAAAGATCCTCAACAAAATATTAGCAAACTGAATTCAACAATACATTAAAAAGGGCATACACCATGCTCAAGTGGGGTTTATTACACAGATGCAAGTGTGACTTAAGCATCCATAAAGTAGTCAATATGATACACTATATTAAAAAATTGAAATATAAATATCATATGATTATCTTAATAGATGTCAAAAAAGCATTTCACAAAATTCAACATCCTTTAATAATAAAAACTTTCAACAAACTGGGTATGGAGGAAATATACCTCAACAAAATAAAGGCCAGGGGCACCTGGGTGGCTCAGTTGGTTAAGCATCTGACTTTGGCTCAGGTTATGATCTCAGTTTGTGGGTTTGAGCCCCGCATTGGGCTCTGTGCTGACAGCTCAGAGCCTGGAGCCTGTTTTGGATTCTGTGTCTCCCTCTCTATCTGCTCCTCCCCTGTTCATGCTCTGTCTCTCCAAAATGAATAAACATTAAAAAAAATTAAAAAAATTAAAAAAAAAATAAATAAATTAAAAAAAAAAACCACAAAGGCCATATGTGACAAGCCCACAACTAACATCTTTCTCAATGGTGAAAAGTTGAAAGATTTTTCTTTACAATCAGGAGCAAAAATGGATCTCCACTCTTAACACTTTCATTTTACATAGTACTGGAGGTCCTAGTCAGGGCAGTTAGACAGGAACAGTAGCATCAGAAGTCAGAAAGGAAGAAGTAACATTGTCTTTCTCTGCAGATAACATGATATTATATATGGAAAACCCTAAAGACTCCACCAAAAAGCTGTTGAAATTAATAAATAAATTCAATAAATTTTCAGGATAGAAAATCAATAAAAAAATCAGAAGAGACTCTAAAAATACAGAGAACAAACTGAAGGTACTGGAGGAATGTTGGGTGGGGGATGGGTGATAGGCATTAGGGAGGGTACTTGTTGGGATGAGCACTGGGTGTTATGTGTAAATGATGGATCACTACATTCTACTCCTGAAATCATTATTACAGTATATGTTAACTAACTTGGGTTTAAATAAAAAAAAAAAATCAGTTGAATTTCTATACACTGACAACAACTTAGAGAAATTAAGAAAAAAGTCTTATTTACAATAGCATCAAAAGCAAGTACATTTTTAGGAATAAATTTAACCAAGGAGGTAAAATGTCTGTACATTGTATGATTTTGATGAAAGTAACTGAATAAAACAAATAAATGGGAAGAAGTCCCATGTTTTTAGGTTAGAAGAATTAATGTTGTTAAAATGTCGACACTACTAAAGCCATATATAGAGTCAATGCAATCCCTACTGAAATTACAATGGTATTTTTCACAGAAATATAAAAACAATCCTAAAATATGTATGGAATAACAAAGTACCTTGAATATTCAAAGCAATCTTAAAAAAGAACAAAGCTAGAGACATTCCACTCTTTGATTTCCAACTATACTGCAAAGCTACAGTAATTAAAACAGTCTACTATTGGTATAAGTACAGACACATTAGACCAATGGAATAGAATGGAGAGTCCAGAAATAAACCCAAGCACATATAGTCAACTAATTTTCAGCAAAAGTGCCAAGAAGACACAATACTGAAAGGATGGTCTGCATTCAAAACAATGCAACTGGGCCCCTGTATTTCACAAAATATATACACAAAAATCAACTCAAAATGAATTAAAGACTTGAATCTAAGACCTGAAATCATAAAACTCTTAGAAGAGTACTAGGGAATAAGCTCTTTGACATTGATTTTGGCAATGATTTTTTAGATTTGACACCAGAACCAAAAATAAACAAGTGGTACTGTATCAAATTAAAAGGATTCTGCACAACAAAGCCATCAACAAAATAAAAAGGTAATTTATGAAATGGGAGAAAATATTTGCAAACCATGTAACCGATAAGGGGTTAATATCTAAATATATAAAGATCTCATCGAACTCAATAGCAATCAATCAATGAATCAATGACTCGATTAAAAATGACTAAAGCACCTGAACAGACATTTTCCTAAGAAGACATACAAATAATCAACAGATTTAAGAAAAGGTGCTTGACATCACTAATCATCAGGGAAATGCAAGTCAAAACTACAATGAGATTTCATTTCACACCTGTTAGGAAGTCTATTATCAAAAAGACAGATAAATGCTAGAGAAGGATATGGAGGGAAAGGAACCCTTGTATACTTTTGATAGGAATGTAAACTGGTACTGACAGTTTGGAGGTACCTCAATAAATTAAAAATTACAACCACCATACAATCCAGCAATCCCACTTCTGGGTATATGTCCTATGGAAATAAAATCATTATCTCAGAGATATCTGTGCCCTCATGTTCATTGCAGCATTATTCACAATAGCCAAGGTACAGAAACAATATAAATCTCTACTGATGGATAAATGGATAAGGAAAATATGACATATATACACTATGGAACATTATTCAGCCTTAAAAATGAAGAAAAGCTTGTCATTTGTGACAAAATGGATAAAGCTAGTGGGTATTATACCAAGTGATATAAGTAGATAGAAAAAGTCAAATGCAATTGACCCTTGAATAACACTGGTTTGAATTGTGCAGATACACTTATATGTGGACTTCTTTTGATAAATACAGTACAGTACTATAAATGTATTTTCTTTTCCTTGTGATTTAATATTTTCTTTTCTCTACTTACTTTAATTGTAATGATACAATATATAATACATATAACATACAAAATATGTATTAATGGACTGTTTTTGTATGGGTAAGGCTTCTGGTCAACAGTGGGCTATCAGTAGTTAAGTTTTGGGGGAGTCAAAAGTTATACATGGATTTAAATGTGGCATGTTGGCACCCCTAACCCTCATGTTGTTCAAGGGTTAACTATTTCAGGGTATCACATATGTGGAATCTTAAAAAAAAAGAACTCATAAAAATGGTGAGTAGAAAAGTGGTTGCCAAGGGCTGGTGAGTGGGGGAAATAAGGAGAGGTTGGTAAAGTATTCAGATTCTCAGTTATAAGGTAAAAAAGGTCTCACAGGAGGCCATCAAAATCCTAGAGGATAAATCAGGCAAAAACCTTTTTGACCTCTGCTGCTGCAACTTCTTACTCAACATGTCTCTGGAGGCAAGGGAAACAAAGGCAAAAACAAACTACTGGGACCTCATCAAGATAAAAAGCTTCTGCACAGCGAAGGAAACAATCAGCAAAACTAAAAGGCAGCCAATGGAATGGGAGAAGATGTTTGCAAACGATGTTTCACATAAAGGGTTAGTATCCAAAATCTATAAAGAACTTATAAAACTCAACACCCAAAAAACAAATAATCCAGTGAAGAAATGGGCAAAAGACATGAATAGACACTTTTCCAAAGAAGACATCCAGATGGCTAACAGGCACATGAAAAAATTCTCAACATCACTTATCATCAGGGAAATACGAATCAAAACCACAATGAAATACCACCTCACACCTGTCAGAATGACTAAGATTAACAACTCAGGCAATGACAGATGTTGGTGAGGATGCGGAGACAGAGGAACCCTTTTGCACTGCTGGTGGGAATGCAAACTGGTGCAGCTACTCTGGAAAACAGTAGTGAGATTCCTCAAAAAATTAAAAATGGAGCTGCCCTACAACCCAGAAGTTGCACTACTAGGTATTTATCCAAAGGATACAGGTATGCTGCTTTGAAGGGGTACATACACCCCAATGTTTATAGTAGTGCTATTGACAGGAGTGAAAGTATGGAAAGAGTCCAAATGTCCATCAACAGATGAATGAATAAAGATGTGGCAGTGACATATGTATGGCATACACACACACACACACACACACACACACACACACACACACTTGACTATTACTTGGCAATCAAACAGAATGAAATCTCGCCATTTGCAATAACGTGGATAGAACTATAGTGTATTATGCTAAGTAAAATTAGAGAAAGAAAAATATATGACTTCACTCATACATGGAATTTAAGATACAAAACAGATGAACATGAAGGAAGGGAAACAAAAATAATGTAAAAACAGGGAGGGGGGAAAATATAAGAGACTTAAAGATAGAGAACAAACTGAAGGTTGCTGGAGAGGTTGTGGGTGGTGCGATGCGCTAAATGGGCAAGGGGCATTAAGGAAGACACTTGTTGGGATGAGCACTGGGTGTTACATGTAGGGGATGAATCACTGTATTCTACTCCTGAAATCATTATTGCATTATATGCTAACTAACATAGGTGTAAATTAAAAAAAAATAAGATTAAAAAGGTCTCAGAATCTAATGTGTAGCATAGTTAATATAATTGATGACACTATAATGTATACTTAAAATTTGCTAAGAATGGAGAACTTAAATTTTCTCACTGAGAGAAAAAAAAGATAAAGGGTAAATATGTGATATGGAGGATGTGTTAATTAAATTGAAAGGGAATCATTTCAGGGCACCTGGTATCTCAGTTGGTTAGGCATCCAATTTTGGCTCAGGTCATGATCTCACAATTCGTGGATTCGAGTTCCATGTTGGACTCTGCGCTGACAGCTCAGAGCCTGGAGCCTGCTTCGGATTCTATGTCTCTGTCTCTCTCTGCCCCTCCCACACCCACACTCTGTCTCTCTCTCAAAAATAAATAAACGTTAAAAAAAAAGGGAATGATTTCACAATGTATACATATATGAAATCGTGTACACTTAAAATATCTTATATTTATCAATTTATATTTATCAGACCTTAATAAATCTTGAAAAAATAATCCGAGGCCATAAAGATTGTCTCCTATGCTATTTTATTTTTTCCTTCAAATTTTTACTTTAATTCTGGTTAGTTAACATATAATGTAATATTGTTTTCAGGAGTAAAATTTAGTGATTCATCACTTACATACAACACCCAGTGCTCATCACTACAAGTGTCCTCCTTAAACTCATCACCTGTTCAGCCCATTACCTACCCACCTTCCTCCATTAACCCTCAGTTTTTTCTCTATTGTAAAGAGTCTCTTATGGTTTGGTTCCCTCTCTTTTTATTTCCCTTCCCATATGTTCATCTGTTTTGTTTCTTAAATTCCCCATGTGAGTGAAATAATATGACATCTTTTTCTGCCTGAGTTATTTTGCTTAGCATAATACATTCTAGCTCCATCCATGTCCTTGCAAATGACAAGATTTCATTATTTTTGATGCCTGAGTCATATTCCATTGTGTGTGTGTGCACGCGCGCACGCATGTGTATGCCACATCTTCTTCATCCATTCATCAGTCAATGGACATTTGGGGTCTTGCCATAGTTTGGCTATCGTTGATAATACTGTTATAAACATTAGGGTATATACACACTTCAAATCTGTGTATTTGTATCCTTTGAGTATATACCTAGTAGTGCGATGGCTAGATCATAGGGTAGTTCTATTTTTAACTTTTTGAGGAACCTCCATACTGTTTCCTAGAGTGGCTGCATCAGTTTGCATTGCTACCAACAGTGCAAGGGGGTTTCCTCTTCTCTGCATCCTCACCAACACTTGTTGTTTCTTGTGCTGTTAATTTTAGCCATTCTAACAGATGTGAAGTGGTACCTCATCATGGTTTTGGTTTATAGTTCCATGATGATGAGTGATGTTGAATATCTTTTTCATGTGTCTGTTAGCCATCTGGATGTCTTCTTTGGAAAAATGTCTGATCATGTCTTCTGCCTATTTTTAACTGGATTATTTGTCTTTTGGGTGTTGATTTTTATAAGTTCTTTCTAGATTTTTGATACTAACCCATTATCAGATATGCCATTTGTAAATATCTTCTTCCATTCCATAGGCTGCCTTTTAGTTTTGTTGATTGTTTCCTTTGCTGTGCAGAAGCTTTTTATCTTGATGAAGTCCCAATAGTTCATTTTTGCTTTTATTTCCCTTGCCTATGGCAACATGTCTAGTAAGAAGCTGATATGGCCAAGGTCAAGGAGGTTGCAGCCTGTGTTCTCCTCTAGGATTTTTATGGTTTCAGGTCTCACATTTAGGTCTTTAATATATTTTGAATTTATTTTTTCGTATGCTACAAGAAAACGGTCTAGTTTCATTCTTTTGCACATTGCTGTCCAACACCATTTGTTGAAGAGACTGTATTTTTTATATTGGATTTTCTTTCCTGATCTGTCAAAGATTAGTTGACCGCATAGTTGTGGGTCCATTTCTGCATTTTCTATTTTGTTACATTGATCTATGATTTTGTGTTTGTGCCAGTACCATACTGTCTTGACAACATAGCTTGAAGTCTGGAATCATGATGTCTCCAGATTTGCTTTTCTTTTTCAGGATTGCTTTGGCCATTCAGGGTCTTTAGTGGTTCCATATAAATTTTAGGTTTCTTTGTTCTACTTCTGCAAAAAAATGCTGGAGGCATTTTGATAGGGATTGCATTGAAAGTATAGATTGTTTTGTGTAGTATAGACATTTTAACAATGTTTTTTCTTCCAAATCATGAGCATGAAATGTTTTTCCATTTCCTTGTGTCCTTTTCAATTTCTTTCATAAGTGTTCTGTAGTTTTCAACGTACAGATATTTTACCTCTTTGGTTAGGTTTATTCTCAGGTATCTTATTGGTGGAATTCTAAGTGGGATCAATTCCTTGGTTTATTTTTCTGCTGCTTCATTATTGGGGTATAGAAATGGAACAGATATCTGCACATTGATTTTATATCTTGTGATTTTGCTGAATTCATGTATTAATTATAACAACTTTTTGGTGAAATCTTTTGCATTTTCTATATAGACTATCATGTCATCTGTGAACAGTGAAAGTGTGACCTCTTCCTTGCAAATTTGGATAGCTTTTATTTCTTTTAGTTGTCTTGTTGAGGCTAAGACTTTCTATACAATGTTAAGTAGTAATGGGCATCCCTGTTTTGTTCCTGACCACAGAGGAAAAGCTCTCAGTTTTTCCCCTTTGAGCATGATACTAGTTGTGGGTCTTTCATATACGGCCTTTATGATGTTGAGGTGCCTTCCTTCTATCCCTACTTTCTTGAGGGTTTTTATCCGGAATGGATGCTATATTTTGTCAAATGCTTTTTCTACATCTATTGAGGGGATCATATGGTTCGTATCCTTTTATTAATGTGGTGTTTCACATTGATTGATTGGTGGGTATTGAACTACCCCTGCAACCCAGGATTAAATCCCACTTGATAGTGGTGAATAATTCTTTTAATGTACTGCTGGACTCAATGTGCTAGTATTTTATTGAGAATTTTTGAATCCAAGTTCATCAGGGATATTGGCCTATAATTCTCCATTTCAGTGAGAGTATTTGTCTGGTTTTGGAATCAAGGTAATTTCTCTTTCTGCTGCTTCATTATTGGTGTATAGAAATGCAACAGATTTCTGTACAATTGATTCTGTATCCTGTGACTTTACCGAATTCATTTATCAGTTCTAGTAGTTTTTGGTGGAGTCTTTTGGGGTTTCTATATATAATATCATGTTATAGTTATATAATATAGTGGAATACTATTCAGCCATAAAAATAATGAAATCTTGTCACTTGCAACAACATGGATGAAGCTAGAGAGTATAATGCTAAGTGAAACAAATCAGTCAGAGAAAGACAAATGCCATAAGATTTCGCTCATATGTGGAATTTAAGAAACAAAACAAACAAGCAAAGTGGAAAAAAGAAAAAGAGAGACAAATAAAATAACAGGTTCTTAATTATAGAAAACAAACTGATGGTTACTATAGAGGAGGTGGGAAGAACGATGGGTTAAATAGGTGAGGGGGATTAAGGAGTGCACTTGTGATGAGCAACTAGCAACTTGTGATTGTTGAATCACTATACTGTACACCTGAAACTAATATAACACTGTATGCTAACTAATTGGAATTTAAATAAAAACTTAAAAAATATAAAAATCAATTTGGAATGAACTGACATCTCAGCAATATTGAGTCTTCTGTCCCAAGGACATGCTACCCCCCCCCTTTTATTTTCATCTTTAATTTCTCTAAGCAATTGTCTGTAGTTTCAGTGTATAGGCCTTACATACCTTTTTCATATTTATCCCTAAGTATTTTGTATTTTTCAATGCTATGGAAAGTTGTTTTGAATTTCAATTTTCAACCATTCATTGAAGATATACAGAAATAACTGACTTCTATATCCTGTATATTACAACACTGATGAGCTCGCTTATTAGTTCCAATAACTTTTCGTAAATGTCACTGGATCTTATATATAGGTCATTACGTCTTCTGTCAATAAAGACAGTTTACTCTTCCTTTTCAATTTAGGTGCTCTTTGATTATATTTTCTTGCTTGCCTACACCAGCTAGATCCCCAGAGAAATGCTGAATAATAATGGTGAAAGTAGGCATCCTTGTCTTGACATTAGGGGAAAGCATTATTTCACTAGTAAGTATCATGGTAGCTGCACGTTCTCTGTTTTGTTTGTTTGTTTTTTATAAATGCTCTGTATCAAAGTTAGGAAGTACCCTTCTATTCCTAATTTTCTTAGAGTTTTTTTTTTTTTTAATTTTTTTTTTCAACGTTTATTTTTGGGATAGAGAGAGACAGAGCATGAACAGGGGAGGGGCAGAGAGAGAGGGAGACACAGAATCGGAAACAGGCTCCAGGCTCTGAGCCATCAGCCCAGAGCCTGATGCGGGGCTCGAACTCACGGACCACGAGATCGTGACCTGGCTGAAGTCGGACGCTTAACCGACTGCGCCACCCAGGCGCCCCTCTTAGAGTTTTTATTAGGAATGCATGTTGGATTTTGTCAAAGACTCTGAACCTATCAAGATGGTCAGATGGTTTCTGGGTTTTGGCTTGTTAATATGGTAAATTACATAGATTGATTTTTTAATGTTTAGTTTTGCATCCATGGAATATAACCCATTTGGTCATAATGTTTTATCTTTTTTATATATTTCAGAATTCAAATTGCTAAAATTTTGTTTAGCATTTTCATGTTGATCTTAATGAGGAATATCTGCCTGTAGTCTTTGGTTTTAAATATTTTTTTTTCAACGTTTATTTTATTTTTGGGACAGAGAGAGACAGAGCATGAACGGGGGAGGGGCAGAGAGAGAGGGAGACACAGAATCGGAAACAGGCTCCAGGCTCTGAGCCATCAGCCCAGAGCCTGACGCGGGGCTCGAACTCCCGGACCACGAGATCGTGACCTGGCTGAAGTTGGACGTTTAACCGAATGCGCCACCCAGGCGCCCCATGGTCTTTGGTTTTGTATTATGATAATGCTGGCCTCATAGAATGAATTGGAAAGTATATCTCCTCTTCAATTTTCTGAAGAGTTCATGTAGAATTGGTACAATCTCTTTTTTATATGCGTAGTAATATTTACCAGCAAAGCAATCTATACCTGCATTTTCTTTGTGGGAAGGCTTTTTTTATAATATAAATTTCTTTAATAGACACAGAGATAGCCGTGTGATTTATTTTTTCTTTCATTAGCTTTGGTAGTTTGCAACTTTTAAGGAATTTGCCAATTTTCATGTAAGTTGTAATTACTGGCATAGACTTGTCTATAATAGTCCCTTATAATTCTTTTAGTACTTGAATAACCTGTACTGAGGTCATTTCTCTCATTCTTTATATTAATTTGCATCTTCTTTTTTCCCCTAATTATTTGGCTAAAGGTTTATCAATTTTATTTATCTCACAAAATCTGCCTTTGGCTTCATTAAGTTTCTCTATTGTTTTCTTGTGCTCTATTTCATTAACTTCTGTTCTGGTATTTATTATTTAACTTTTACTTACTTTGGGTATAATTAGCTCTTCTTTTTCCAGCTTTTATTTATTTTATTTTTTATTTTTTTTTTTCAACGTTTATTTATTTTTGGGACAGAGAGAGACAGAGCATGAACAGGGCAGGGCAGAGAGAGAGGGAGACACAGAATTGGAAACAGGCTCCAGGCTCTGAGCCATCAGCCCAGAGCCCGACGCGGGGCTCGAACTCACTGACCGCGAGATCGTGACCCGGCTGAAGTCGGACGCTTAACCGACTGCGCCACCCAGGCGCCCCATCTTTTTCCAGCTTTTAATGTGGAAATTGAGGTCATTAATTCAAGGCCTTTCTTCTTTTCTAATGGTGGTGGTTAGTGATATAAATTTCCACCAAAGTACTGCTTGTTTCTTCAAATATTTCTTCCTGTCCTCCCCCCTCCCCGCCCTCCCGCCCCAACACTAGTCTCTCTTTCAGGTACTACAATTACACATATTTTAGGCTGACAACACTTTTCACACAGCTCACTGATGCTTTCTAAGTTTCTTTAAGCCTATCTTCTCTGTTTCGTTTTGGATAATCTCTATTGCTCTGTCTTTATGTTCATAAGTCTTTCTTTTTCTCTGATATTCAATTTGCTGTTAAACCTATTGAGTTATTTTTCTTTTTAGATGTTGAAGTTTTTATTTCTAGAGGTTTTATTTGGGCTTTTAAAAATATCTTCTGTGTCCTTACTTAAAGTTTTGAACATATAGAATACAGTTATAATAACTTTTAATGTCTGTCTGATAATTATAACATCTCTGTCAGGTCCAGGTTGGTTTTGACTCAAATAATGTCTCCTCATTATGGGCCATACTTTCTTGCTTCTTTGTATTCCTGGCAACTTTTGATTGGTTGCCAGACACTGTGAATTTTATAGTGTTTGGTGCTGGACAAGTTTATATTCCTATCCTATGACTACCACTGAGCTTTGTTCTGGAATGTAGTTACATTTCTTAGAAACAATTTGATCCTTATGGGGCTTGTTTTTAAGGTTTATTAGGTGTGATTAGAGCTGTTTTTATTCCCAGGCTAATTTTTCCCTATTACTGAGGCAAGACCCTTCTAGACGTTATACTCAGAGCTTTTCCAGTTTGGCTGGTGGATACAGGCACTTTTCTTGGCCCTGTGTCAGCAGTGGACATGGTCTCCTCTAATCCTTCTAGGTGGCTCTCTTCCCAGCTGCATGTAGTTTTCTCACACACATGAACTGAGCAGCAGAGGCAAACCCTCTAAAAATTGCTAGTGGTCTCACTGTGCAGCACTCTCCTTTCTTGTACTCTAACCTCAAACTCCATCCTCCTTCACTCCCCAGACCCTCAGCTCTGTCTCCCTGTATTGGGGGGGTCTTCTAAGCTCTGTGTGGGTTTCTCCTTCCAACACCACATCCTGGAAACACTCTCAAAGCAATCAGGGGGGCAGTCATAGGACCAACCTTGTTTGTTTCTCATCTTTTGGAGATCACTGTCCTTCACTGTTCAATGTTCAGTGTTTTGTTTCATATATGTTGTCCTTTATTCTTTTTTCAAGCATGAGGGTAAAGCTACTTCCTGATACTCCATCTGGTCTGGAAGCAGATGTTTCCTGGTGCTTTCTGTTTTAAAACATTCTATTCTAGAAGGCTTCTTACATATCCAGAAGATTACAATGGATCATTTACATGCCTCACCCAGTTTTAATGAATAATCAATTCATGGCAAATCTTATTTCATTTCTAGTCCCACACATTCCCCCACCTCCCAAATATCACCTTGATATTTCATCCATCAATATTTCACTGTGTATATTTTTCTTAGCATAAGAAAATATGCTTAACCTCCCTGAAACTAACAATAATTCACTTAATATCATCAAATATCCAGTAAGTGTTAAAGTTTCCCATATTGTCCCATCATTTTTCTTTTTTTTTATAGTTTGCTTGAATTGACATTTAAGTAATGTGCATACATTGCAAATGGTTGATATGTCCTTTAAGCCTTTTTTTAATTTAATTTTTTTAGAGAGAGAGCAAGCAGGGGAGGGGGCAGAGGAAGAGAGAGAGAGAGAGAGGGAGAGAGAATCCCAAGTAGGCTTCATGCTCAGTGCAGAGCCTGATGCGGGGCTTGACCCCATGACCCTGGAATCATGACCGGAGCTGAAATCAAGAGTTGGCCACTCAACTGACTGAGCCATCCAGGCACCTGTCCTTTAAGCCTTTTAAAATTTACAGCAAGAGTTGGCAAACTATGGCCCATGGGCCGGATGCCTGCTCTTGTAAACAGTTTTATTAGAATACAGTTGTACCTACTGTCTGTGGTGGCTTTCATGCTCCAACAGTGGAGCTGAATAAAATGTGTGGCTCAAAAAAACCTAAAACATGTATTATACGGCAATTTACAGAAAAAGGAAACCAATCCTGATCTGTGGAATTACCTCCCCCTCCCTTATTTTCCTTGGAATTTATTTGTTGAAGAAACCTACAGCCCAGATTTATGTATTGCATACTTGTGTTTGCATAGAACAAGTTCTTCTGTCCTTTGTATTTGCATGATCAAATAGAGGTTTGATCAAATTCAGGTTTGATCCACTTTTAGCAGGACTTTCCTAAGTGGTATTGGTACTGCTGTTAAGAGGCACATAATGGCTGATAATTTCTCTTTGTGGTATTGTCAGCTATTGATAATCCCTGTCTAGTTTCAATAGAGATTACAAAATAGTGACATTATAATTCTATCAGCCCTTCTTTTTAAGCTCAGATACTTTTATAAAGAGAACCTTTCCCTTATTAACTATTTAGTTATACAGTGATACTAAGTGGTGTAAGAAGGGCAGGACAAATGCTATTTTCCTTTATTATTATCCAGTGTTTCAAAATAATGAGTTGATTCCCTAGCATTTTCCAAAAATTATAAATGAGTTGTTTTTCAGTATCATTACAAATTCATGTATGCAAACATATTTGATGTGTTTAAAACCATACGATTATTATACACATGGTCACTCATGCTTCAGTTATACCTCTGGCCATGGGAGCTTTTCCAAGGTGGCTCCTGTCTTTTTGATGAGACCACGTCACATAGGACAGCTTCTCTACTTTCTGGTTACAACGTTCCAGGCTTAGATGACATCCTGCCCAGAACTGGAATTAGATTTTTCTCCAAGGATGCCTGACTCCTTTTATGAGAAATGATAAATGGCAGCCACAATTTGGACACTAGGTTGCTCACTGCTACTTAGTTGATTGTAAGACTGCAGTGAACAGTTCTAGGAAATATCTATTTTTAAAATAAAATGTATTTTATTCATATTAGTAATTTTAATTCAAATTAAGTACTAAATAGACATGATGTCAGCATTATGGTGGAATAAGACATCCTGCATTTCTGTCCATTCCATGCCCCAACAATAATTTGCCATTCATGCATGGCCAAAAGTGCTTGTGTGGCAGCTGTGGGATCCAGCACCATACACCAAGAGACTCAGAAGTCTCACCTATCCATGTGTTGGGTAATAGGCATGCAGACCTCAGTCCCAGATGAGGACCTTGACCATAAACCTTTCTAGCCCCTCATGGCTACAGTTTGGGAGCCCATGGAAAACACTGTTTTAGACAGTCACCCATGGATGAGAAAGCTTTGTGGAAATCCTGGTTTCTAGAGGAGAAGTTCCAGCACAACATTGGAGCAAGAAAAAAATATATGAATTTGGCCACATTGGAAAAGATTAGAGGAACGGTTTGACTTTACCTGCATCATCCCTTCCCCATGGCAGTACAGCTTAGTGCCAAGAAAAACCTTGGACCATGATTTCTCTCATGGGGGAGAGCCAGAATATGTGGGTAAGCACCAGCTTCTCCAGCTATATGGGATGCTGCCAAAGAGGCTAATTTCTCTCTTACCTGATCCAGATTATTGAGTCATAAGCTGCATGACTGGATGGTGGGAAGAGGCTGGGAGAGTGGCAGACAGGATTTTTGAGGGGCATTAAAAAGATGTGGGTCCCACTAACTGCATCATGGACTCCATCTAGAAGTCTGCCCATGAGCCACTGGAAACAGCTTGCCCACGGATACCCCACCGGGCCAGTGGGCACCCCCAGCACTGGTGAAAGTGAGCTTTGGCAGATGGCTAGTGAGCACACAGAAAGTTGGCTCCAATCTGCAGGCCAGGAGGAGACCAGTTTGGAAACCAAAATTTGAGCTTTAGCACTCTGGGAAAGCAAAAAGGAGACTGTCAGCATGGCAGGATCAAAAGAAGTCATACAAGCCTAAGAATTCTGCCACAAGAGCGAGCAGGAAGCATGGAGCACCTGTATCCATTGAAGGCCTGAAAAAGCCTCAGAATACTTAGCAAGACTCAGGAAAGGTTTTTCTTCCTCAAGGCAGTTAGTAAAGACTGGACGAGGTGACTGCTACTTCAAATGTGATGACAGTAATGCAAAACTTCAAGGAAAATGAAAAATCAAGGAAATACTACACCACTAAAGGATCACAATAATCTTCTAGTAACCAACCTCAAAGACATGGAGATCTTGCAATTATCTGATAAGAATGCAAAACAACTGTTTTAAGGAAACTCAGAAAGTACAAGACACACATAAAGACAATTAAAAAAAATCAGGGAAGCAATATACAAAAAAAATGGAAAGTTTCATAACAAGATAGAAATCATAAGAAAGAATCAAATAGAAATCCTAGAGCTGAAGAATACAATGAATGAAATGAAAAATTCAATATGAAGTGTCAATAGTAGATGAATCAAGCAGAAGAATCTGTAAGATATGACAAAATTTTTGGAATAATTCAGTCAGAGGAGAACAAAGGAAGAAAGAATATACATGGTGAAGAAAGCCTACATGATCTATGGGATAACATAAAGAAAACAATTTGTAAATGATTGAAGTCTCAGAAGCATAACAGAGGGAGAAGGGGGAAGAAAATGTATTTAAATAAATAATGGCTGGAAATTTTCTAAATCTAGAGAGATTTAGATAGCCAATTTATGAAGCTCATAGGTCTCCAAACAAAATCAACTTAAAAAAGATTCTCTCCAAGACGTTATAATAAAACCATCAAAGATTGAAGAAGAAGAATTTTAAAAGAAGCAAGAGAAAAAAAAGTTTATAACTTACAAGTTTGCAACCCCCAAATGGACATCAATGGAATCAGCAGAAACCACACAAGCTAGAAGAGAGTGGGATGATATATTCAGAGTGCTGAAAGACAAAACTCCCAACCAAGAATACTTTACCTGGTAAAGTTACCTTTCAGAAATGAAGGAGAGATAAAGACTTTTCCAAAAAACAAAAGACAAGGGGGTTCATCACCAAAAGATATGTCTTACCAGAAATGCTGAAAGAAGTTCTTCAAGCTGAAATAAAAGGATTCTAATAAGTAACATGAAAACATATGAAAACATGCAACACACTGGACAAAGTAGGCTTAGAGTCAGATTCAGAATACTCTAATGCTGTAATAAGGCAGAGTGGTAACTACTTAAACGCAAGTATAAAGGTTAAATGACAGGAGTATTAAAATAACTATAGCTACAATAATTTTCTAATGAATCCACAGTATAAGAAGAGACATTATGATATCAAAAACACAAAAAACAGAAGTAAAAGGGTAGACTTTTATATGATTAAGGTTAAGTTGTTATGAGCATAAAATAAACTGTTAACAAATGTGTTTTATGTAAGCCTTGTGGCAACCAAAACTAGAAACCAAAAAACTACAATAAATTCATAAAACATAAAAATAAGGGAATCAAAGCTTATCACTACATAATATCAATCTGCAAAGGAAGGCAACAAAAGAGGAAGAAAGGAAAAAGGAAGCTACAAAAGAGCCAGAGAATAATAAGATGGCATTAGCAAGTCCTTACCTATCAATAATTATTCTAAGTGTAAATGGATTAACTTCTCCAATCAAAAGGCACAGAGTGGTTGGATGGATAAAAATCAATACCCAACTATAAGCTGCCTATAAGAGATCTCTTTAGCTGCAGGGATACACATAGACTATAAGTTAAGGTATAGAAAAAGATATTCCATGGAAGTGGAAACCAGAAGAGAATAGGGGTAGCTAAATGTGCATCAGTAAAAATAGACTTTAAGCCAAAAAGGTAACAAGAGACAAAGGTGGTCATTATATAATGGTAAGGAAGTCAATTAATCAAGAAGATATAACAGTAGTTAACACATATGCACCCAGCATTGGAGTCTCTGAATATATTAAACATATACTAAGAGATTAGAAGGGAGCAAAAACAACAATGTGGTAATTCAATATTGAAGTAGGGACTTCAATACCCCACTTTCAAAAATGGGTAGATCATCTAGACAGAAAATCAACAAAGAATGCTGGACATGAATCGTATTTTAGATCCAGTTGACGTAGCAATCATACACAGAATATCCCATCCAATAGCAGCAGAATACACATTCTACTCAAGCTCATATGAACATTCTCTAGGATAGGTCATATGATGGGTCACAAAACAAATGTTGATAAATTTAAGAAGATTAAAATAATACAAATTATCTTTTGTGATGACAGTGATATAAAACTAGAAATCAACAACAGAAGAGAAGCTGGAAAATTCATAAATATCTGGAAATCAAGCAGCACACTCCTCAACAGCCACTGGGTTAAAGAAGAAACATAAGGGAAATAAAGAATCTTGAAACAAATGGAAATGGATATACACCATATCAGAACCAACGGGATGAAACAGAAAGTCTTAATATGAACTTTATAGTGATAAATGCCTACATTAATAAAAAAGAGATTTGAAATAAACAACCTAGCCTTATAATCCAAGGAACAAGAAAAAGGAGAACAAACTAAGTCCAAGTTAATAGAAGGAAGAAAATAAAAATCAGAGTGGAAATAAATAAAATAGACATTAAAAAAATGATACAAAGAACAATGAAACTAAAAGCTGTTTTTTTTGGAAAAGATAAACAAAATTGACAAAACGCTAGTTGGAATTACCAAGAAAAAAAAAAACAGGAGAACTCAAATAAATAGTATCAGATATGAAAGAGAAGACATTGCAACTGATTGATACCACAGAAATACAAAGAATCATATGAGATCATATCATTAGTTATATGCCAACAAATTGGGTAACATATATAAAAAGTGGATGAATTGCTAGAGACATAAAGCCTGCCAAGACTAAATCATGATGAAATAGAAAATCTGAACAGATCAATAATGAATAAGGGGATTGGTCAGTAATCAAGAATTTTGCAACAGAGAAAAGCCCAGGACCAGATTGCTTCACCTGTGAATTCTATCAGACATTTAAAGAAAAATTAACACCAATCTTTTGAAAACTTCCAAAAATTTGAAGAGGAAACACTCCCAACCCCACTTTATGAGGCCAGAATTACTTTGATATAAAATTCAGATAAGGACACTGCAAGAAAACTACAGGTCAACATTTCTGATAAATAGAGATGCAACAATTTTCAACAAAGTATTAGTAAACTAAATTCAACAGTTCATTAAAAGGATCATACAACATGATGTGGGATTTATGTCTGAGATGCAAAGACTGCTCAACATATGCAAATCAATAAATGTCATATATTGCATTAATAACATGAAAGATAAAATCATATGATAAACTCAATAGAGGCAGAAAAACACTTACAAAATATAACATCCTCTCATGGTAAAAACTTCCAAGAAATTGTGTATAGAAAGAACATATCTCAACATAATAAAGGTCATATATGACACACCCCATTGCTAATATTATACACAACAGTGAAAGGTTAAAAACTCTCCTAAGATCAGAAACAAGGCAAGGTTGTCCATTCTCACCACTACTATTCAGCAAAGTGCTGGAAGTCTTAAAATAATCATGCAAGAAAAAGGAATAAAGGGTATCTGAATCTTAGAGGAAAAGGTATCATTACTTGCAGATGATATGATCATATATATAAAAAATCCAAGATACCACCAAAAGATTGTTAGAACTAATCAAAAATTTCAGAAAAGTTGTAGAATACAAAATCAATATATAAAAATAAATCGTGTTTCTATACACTAATAATGAAATACCTGAAAATCCCATTTACAATAGCATCAAAAACAATAAATTACTTAGGAATAAATTTAACCAAAGAGATGAAAGATCTGTACACTGAAAACTATAAGACTTTGATGAAAGAAACTGAAGAAGACACAAATAAATGGAAAGATACCCTATGTTCATGGGTGGGAATAATTTACCCAAAGCCATCTATAGATTCAATGAAATCCCTATCAAAATTCCAATGGCATACTTTTATAAAAATAGAAAAAAAATTCTAACATTTGTATGGAACCACAGAAGACCCTAAAGAGCCAAAGCAATCCCAAGAAAGAACACAGCTGGATGCATCACATTTCCTGATTTCAAACTATATTACAAAGCTATAGTAATCAAAACAACATGGTACTGACATAAAAGTAGACACACAGATCAATGGAAAAGTATTGAGAGCCCAGAAATAAAGCCTCACAACTATTATTAGACAAAGAAGCCAAGAATACTCAATGAGGAAAGGATAGTCTCTTCAATAAATGGTGTTGGGAAAACTGGATAACTACATGCAGAAGAATAGTATTGGACCCCTATCTTACAACACTTACAAATTTAATTTAATGTAAGTGAAAGACTTGAAACCACAAAAATGCTAGAAGGAAACATAGGGAAAAAGTTCCTTGACACTGGTCTTGACACATTTTTTTTTTGGCACCAAAAGTAAAGCAACATAAGTAAAAATTAATAAGTGGGACTACATAAAACTAAAAAGCTTCTGCCCAGCAAAAGAAACAATCAACAAAATGAAAAGACAACCTAAGGAGTAGGATAATATATTTGCAAATCATGTATCTGATAAAGATTTAATATCTTAAAAAAATAAAAATATAAATAACTCTTACAACTCAATAGCAAAACAAAACAAAGAAAAAGCAAAACAAAACCAAAACGCAAAACCCAAAAACCAAACCGAATCCAACCTAATCAAACTAAACCAAAACATCTGATTTCCAAAGATGTCATGCAAATGGCTAACAGGTACATGAAAAGGTTTTCAAAATCACTGATCATCAAGGAAATACAAATCAAAACTACAATGAGGTATTACCTCACACCTGTGAGTAAGGCTATCATCAACAAGACCAGAGATAAAAAGTGTTGGTGAAGATGTGGAGAAAAGGGAATCCTTGTGCACTGTTGGTGAAATGTAAATTGGTCCAGCAACTGTGGTAAATAGTATAGAGTTTCATCAAAAATTACAACTAGGAGTTGCCTGGGTGGCTCAGTCAGTTGAGCATCAGACTCTCGGTTTTGACTCAGGTCATGATCTCATGGTCTTGAGATCAAGCCCCGCATCAGGCTCTGTGCTGACAGTGCGGAGCCTGCTTGGGATTCTCTTCCACTCCTTTCTTTTTCTCTCTCTGCCTTGTCTAGTACCTTGCACATGGCAGTGCTTAATAAATACTTATTAAAGAAATGATTGCAGGTACTGCTAAATAGTAAGATGCTTCTATTAAAACATGACTCTCACTATGCTTTGGTTGACTGTTTACAAGAAGAGTATGTGGTACTTGAGAGTGGGGACTACTCTTTATGTTCACAGCCCTCTTCTGAGGTGTGGGTGCCTAGAGGGAACCAGAAAACTAGTTTTGAGTAAGTGAATGAATGAGGAGCAAACATCCCAATCAGTGTGCAGACCACTCCTCAGCTTTTGAAACAGTACAGCACAGCTGATTAAGTGGGCTTTTAATAATGAGAAATGGCCACCCCAATCCTGTTCTTGATCCATGTCTCAGAGGCAACCAGAGGCAGTCTATGAGACTGATTCCCTACAGCATGCTTGACCATGGCAGAGTTTGAAGGAACCAGCTCACTTGGAGACTGATCCCATGACTCACTCACCCAACTGTTCAGGCACAGATGGCATTTCATGCCATTTGCCCATTTTCTCTTGCCTGGAAGGTGGTAGAAATCTCCTTACTGGTTTAGAGACATGAACACTAATGTCACCAGTTGCTACCATAAGGAATGCGGCTAATTAATGATCCCCTTTCCCTCTGACCCTCATGCTCATGCTTTTTGGTAGGCACCCTATTTCAGGCAGACACTGCAAACAATTAGGATTCAGAAATGGGATACAACCTATTTTGCACTCTAGTCTCATAATGTTTCCTGTGACCTCCCTGCTTTTCTTCAATGCTTCTCACTGCTTAAAAGGTAACTTGTCTGCACTGAACACCAGGCCCTTTGAGATGTGTTCACCCATGCAGCCTCATCTTATTATCTCTTGCCATTTCCCCCTTCAGTTATAGTCTGTGACACAGCAGTACTGAGCTCCTTCTGTTTCTCATTTCTATGCTTCCATATGTTTGCAAATGCTGTTCCTTTTGACTGGAATATGCAACATTCCAGCCTTACATGCACACACACACACACACACACACACACACACACACACACTTTCCGCGTCGAAAATTCCAGTTCCACCTGTGAGCCTCAGCAACCTTTGGTATCATCTTAGACCACCCTAAGCATGCCTGGGTTCTCCTCTCAGACCCCTCATTTTGGCCAGATACCTGACTGTGATAGCAGAGGTTCTTTAGTACTTGAGGGCAGGGCCCTTTGTTCTCCAACATCCAGATCAGAGGCCCTGAATACGTGATTGCAGACTGACCACATCCTTTTTTATGCTTAAGTGGGAGTTCTTAATATGTAGCAGCCTCCCCTTTCTTGCCTAATCAAAAAAAATTTTAATTGATTTTGGTTTGCACAGATGCTTTTTATCTTATTTGATTCTAATGCTGAGCCACAATATTAGAGGATCTTCTATCAGAGGATGTTGTTCTCTTGACCCTCCCCTCTTCAACACAACTAATTTTAGTGCACATTACTGACTGCACTGGGCTGAGGACCCTGTAGGAATATGCTTATCAGAGAGGCAAGGTGGAAGAATGCAGAAAGGTAGAGGCATGGGAAAGACTATGTGGAGACACCCATTAAGAAAGACTACCAGGGATGTGGTTGGCTTTCCAGAGGGCAAACATTTAATTTCAAGTAGCCGAGATGAAATAGCCTCTTGAGTGAAGCCAATAAAATAGGCCGATGGTGGTACTTGGGGTTACAATCTACCCTAGGGGAAAGGAAATGGGAGAAATAAGATCTACTTAACTGATTAGCATCCCAAAAGGAAACTCCACACACATGGTTGGATTGGATCTGTTTGTTTTCAAGAGTATTTAAATCCACTCACCTATCTAAAGAGAGAATGTGTCTTCCTAAATGGGCCAAGCCAGAGGAGGCATCTTGGAAGTCTGATCCTGAACGGGATTTTTTATTTTTGGCTATATTATTTCAAATATGTCTAGTCCAATGGTAGAGCTGTCCCCAGTGGAACAGGACAGTAGGGAGAGCAGCAAGTGTTTTCATGACAGCATTTCTAGACTCACTGGTATGAGCCCATCAGACCTTCTTCTCTAACTTCTGCTTAGGATTTACAGTCACGAGGCCCACTTTTTTATTCCTCCCAAGGCTGATCCCCCTCAAGCTCTCTAATCATGCAAACCTGAAAAAGTTACAGCATGAATTCTGGTAAATCAGATGGCATGTGCTCAAGAGTGGACTTCAGATTTAGCTTGACTTCAGAGAAAGAATGCTCTGGTTACATATACCTGGGATATCTGGCCTTGAAACATTTTTATTTCTCATTTTAACTAAAAGAGTGACCATTCTGGAGCCTACCTCAGTTTCCCGTGTGTTTAAGTCCTGGGTCAGTGATGGCAATTGGACAGTCTCCAGGTAGAGGCCCCTTTGGCTCCTCTGGCCTCTGATCTACCACTTCTGATTTCATCTCACCCACTCTGTTGAATGCTCTACAGGCAACCATGTGGGTTTGTTGTGGATGGATCCCATGACCCACTGATGGGCTAATGTGAAATTTTACTAAATGCATTCTTCTCTCAGTTGCCTCCATCCCCTCCCCCATTTTTGGGTGCACTCTTTGGGGCATTATTGTAATTATTCAAGTCAGAAGCTGATGTCCCCAACTGTGGGAAATTTTTCAAAGGCCAAATGTAAGTGTTAATGGAATAGCCTGTCAATATGACTGGTAAGTTTTTGGAGCTACCTGTCTGTGCAAGCTGGACCAAGCAAGCAAGCCACATGCAAAATTCCAGACCATATATACTTCAAATCTGATGGGCCCAGGATTGCAAAAGAGGGTTATATTTATCCATAAACAACTCTAAGTACTTTAGTTCTCAAATTATCAACTCAATTGGTAAATATACATGGATCTTAAAATATGTGGACAACTTCATATATATATTTTGGAGAATACAATTCAACTTAGTTGCCATTATTTTCCTTAACTTTGCAATTTCCACAAGGATTCTGAAAGATTATACTAGGGACATATGAGGTGTTAATTTCCAGTTAATATTCTTCCTAAATGCAATTTGGCTGTTTGAGGAGTTTTTTCTATGGGTAGCAACAGAAGTGAGGCCTGGGTACACTGAAAGAATACCTGGGTAGAGCTGCAAGGCCTAAAATTCACAGTTATTATAAAAGTGTGAAAGTTGCTTTGTCTTTAAGAAGGGAACTGACACTTCATAAACTCATGTGTTTGACTTCTCACTCAAAAATCTTTTTAACTAGCTTTTAAGATATTTAAAGTGGCCAGACAGTGTTTGGCACCTGATTAGTTAGCTATTAGTTCTATTTTTTAAATAGTTTTTGTGGTCTATTAAAGTAGTATTTTATTTGAAAAGCTAATTAGCTACATCATAAAACCCTTACTAAAACACCCTTCAGTGATTAGTTAAACTCTTTTGAGTGCACATAACAATACAAAGTACTAGAAGGACAGTGGGCATAAAGATGAATGATAGGTGACCCAGCTTTGCAGAAAGAACCTGGCATTGACTTATACAATTGGGTTCAAATGCTGGTTGTGCTGTGTTCTGGATGTATAATTTCAGGAAGTTTTCTTGGCTTCAGTTTTCTTGAGTATAAAATTAGAAATCTTTTTCTAATTCATTGTGTGGATTAAATGAGACATCACATTTAAAGAGCCTTGTGTCTGGCATATAACAATGAAACGTAAATGCTAACTACATTGTCAGTGTTATTGTCTTTGATTTTAAGAACTTTTAATCTAATGAGAAAATAAGTATGTGATTAATTATAAAATAAGACAAAACCAAATAAGTGTTGCAATAGAAGTCTACAAAGGTTTGAGGACTGGCAAGGAATGCCCAATTAATTCCAACTCTTCCTAGAAATTTCTTCCTCCAGATAGCCACATGGTTATTCTCTTATGCCAAAGTCTTTGCTCAGATCCCATTTTTTATTTGTGATGCCTTCTCTCACAACCCTAATTAAAAATTGTACCTACATCTACACTCCCTACCTCCTCCTCTTGATATAGTTTTCTCCATGGCACTAACCACTAAAATACTATATAACTTATTTATGCTACTTACTGTCTGTCTCCATGAGGATGACGATTTTTGTCTGGATGCTCATTGCTGTATGCCCAGCAGCCAGATCGTCCTGGGGGACTGGCAGGTACTGGGTGTTAGGGGAACACAGTGAGCAAAACGTGCTTTGGTTCCTGATGTCATGGCACTCATACACCAACTTGGAAGAGAAGCAGAATCTCAACAGTGACCCAGAGTGTGTATAGAGCGAGTGGGCAGCACAGGAGCACAGGAACTGAGCTGAAGCTGAAGCACAGAGGTGGATGGTGTTTCTGGGGAAAAAGGTGGTGAAAAACTGCACCAGAGATGAGACAGAAGGGATTGAATAGGGAAAAGGCTGAAAGGAATTGAGTTCCATGTGGGGGAGTTTATTCTATAGGTAATAGGGGATATCAAAGGATTTGGGGAAACAGAATCATTCAACCTGAACTTATTTCAGAAGGACCAGTTTGCCAATGCTCAAAAGGTGACTATGCAGGAACCAGACAGCCAGATATGGATGCACTTTCACCTGGAGGCAGATCAGGGTGCATTCTCTGTCCTTCTCTCTCTGTATTCTGCTGTCCCTCTCCTGTCCTTTTTGTTGCCAGGGACTTGATCAACCTATGCTATTCTTTCTTCTCACTGGCTGTCCTCTGCTCTATTGTGATTCTCATCACTGTATGTGTGTTTTAAGCTTTTTTATTTTGAAATAAATTAATTAAAAACACTCACAAGAAGTTTAAAAAATAGTACAGAGAGGGCCCATGGAACTTTTCACTCAGCTTCTGCTATCACTGTGAGGTTTTACCCTTCAAAAGATCACAAGGAAAATATTTTATTCTTTGAAACACTAGCTTTGAGAAAAATCTTGACCCAAACAACTCTGAAAGAATCCAACATACATATGTAACCATAGTCTTTCCAATGGTAAAGACAGCAGACAGGTTCCATTCTGGGTGAGCCACAGGAAGGACATGGAACCCCATTTCTCCTGCTGAGAGCAGCAGAACACCAGGACAGACTGCAAGGAGCATTGGCTGGGGACTCAGAGGTATATGTGAGACTTCCTCAGGCAGACTGAGGAAGAAGCAATAGCTCAAAGTACTCCAGAACTGGTGGTGAGCTGAAGTCTCCCCAGTAAGAACCCACTGCAGCCTCAAACTCAGAAATGGGCATTAGCTCCAGGCAAGGCCATCTAGTTCTGGCCCCCAAAACAGAAAAGGGATCTCTAATGTTCACAGAGTGTGTAGAAACCCTTAATTTATCTTTTTAAAAAAATTTATCAGTTCTCTAGTGCTACAGACCTCAAGCAATTTTGTGGCAGCAATGGAGGATGGCAGGAAAAAAACCCAGGGAGGCAGAGAAATCCTTTTTAATCACATGAGTTTCAGTCCCCAGAGGTGAACCCCACAGCTTTCTTCTCTTTCTGGATTCTTATTGCTTAGCTCAGATATAAGCACAGTCGAATCAAGTGTGTAGAAATGTGGGGGTAAACAAAGCTCCAGCTTGCTAGAAGACTGGAAGAGTAGAGTCCCAGGGATCCAGAACTACTGAAGAGATTACAATGAGGCAGGAATTTGGGAAAACAACCCCTTAAAGTTGTTCCTGAATGCTTGGGTTTAACCCTGAGCTGTACATGTATGGATCTGACTATAAATAGATTCCAGAGTCTTTGAGTAGTGAAATATGGGACAGACTCCTGCCTAGGATGCAGACTGGCCACTGGTCAACTAAAGTTGACCTTGGAGTTGCAATTCACCGAAGTCTTGAGGAACCTGGAACTTCTGATCTGAACTCAACTGGGGCAATTGTCTTCTAAAACAAAAATAACATGTACCGTAAGTTTAAACAACAGCCACAGTCTCAAAACATAATCTTCATAATGTCAATCCAAATTTACTCATATACAAAAACAAAACAAAACAAAACAAAAACCAGAGACATCTCAATAGCAATACTGAAATGAAATTGTTATTGTAATTATTTGACAAAGACTACAGAGCGGTTATTGTACATGTTTTATAACAGGAGAAAAAATACAGAGTCTCAGCAAATAAATGGAAGATATAAAGAAGAATCAAGTGGAAATGTTAGAAATAAAATTTGGGGGCATCTGGGTGGCTCAGTCGGTTAAGTGTCCGACTTCAGCTCAGGTCATGATCTGACAGTTGCATGAGTTTGGGCCCTGCATCAGGCTCTGTGCTGACAGCTCAGAGCCTGGAACCTGCTTCGGATTCTGTGTCTCCTTCTCTCTCTCTGTCCCTCCCCTGCGCGCTCTCTCTCTCTCTCTCTCTCTCTCAAAAATAAATAAATAAACATTAAAAAAAGAAATAAAAAAAAGTTTCAACAACCCAAATAAAATAATTCATTGGATGGGTTCAATAACAGAATAGAGATGACAAAGGAAATAGTAAATATATAAACAGAGCAACAGAAATAATCTAATTGGAATAGATATAAGATTGAGAAAGAAAGTGAATAGAACTGCAGTGAATTGAGAATGGTAGTAAATTCTAAGACTCATATCAGCTGAGTCTCAGGAGAAGAGAAAAACGTGGATTAGAAAAATCTTTAAATAGGGGCACCTGGGTGGCTCAGTTGGTTGGGCATCTGACTTCGGCTCAGGTCATGATCTCACAGCTCCTGAGTTCGAGCCCCGCATCAGGCTCTGTGCTGACAGCTCAGAGCCTGGAGCCTGTTTCAGATTCTGTGTCTCCCTCTCTCTCTGACCCTCCCCCATTCATGCTGTGTCTCTCTCTGTCTCAAAAATAAAAATAAAACATTTTAAAAAATTAAAAAAAAAAGAAAAATCTTTAAATAATGGCTGACAGCCTGGTTTAGTATTAGAAGGCAATCAGTATAATCTATTTTATTAGCAGTTTAAAGAAGGAAAAAACACTGGATCATATCAATTGTGTAGAAAATGCATTTGAAAAAGTTAACATGTATTCACGATAAAACTCTCAGCAACCTATGAACAGAAAAGACTTTCCTCCACCTTATGAAGAACTATCTACAAGAACATACAGCTATTTTACATAATGATGAAAGACTGATGGGGGACTGCTCCCCCCCCTAAGATCAAGAACAAGGCAAGGATGCTCTCTTTCACCATTACCATTCAACCTTTTCCTGGAAGTCCCAGCCAATGCAATAATTCAAGAAAAATAAACAAAAGGCATACATATTTGAAAGGAATAAATAAAACTCCCCCTACTCAGAGATAACATGACTGCCTATGTAGAAAATCCAAAGGAATATACACATGCATGCACACACACACACACACACACACACACACACCCATGCATGAGGGTGTACACATACACATATACCCTAGAACAAATAATTGAATTTACTAAGATTGTAGGATACAAGGGCAACACACAAAAATCAGTTATATTTTTCGATACTAGCAATGAACAATTAGAAACTGAAATTAAAAAAAATACCATTTACAGTACCTCAAAAAAAGGCCTATATATAAATCTAACAAACACATATAGGATTTATAGGCTAAAAATTACAAAATGTGGATGAAAGAAAACAAAGAAGTCCTACATAAATGTAAAGTATGGCTATGCTGACTTCATAGAGTGTAAGGCAAAACATAGGATTGATTTACAGATTTAACATAATTCCAATCAAAATCCCAGCAGGAAATTTTATAAACAGACATAAGCTAATGCTCATATTTATATGGAAAGGCAAAGGTAATAGAATAGTTGAAATGCTTTTGAAAAAGAAAAATAAGATTGGAAGAATCATGCTGATTTTAAGACTCACCACAAAGCTATACTAATCAAGATGGCAAAGTACAGGCAGAAGAATAGACATGTTGATCAATGGAACACAATCAGCATCAAGAAATAGCTTCCCACATATACATTTAGTTGGTTTTTGACAAATGCACCAAGGCAATTCAACAGAGGAGGAAGGATAAGCATTTCAACAAATGGTGTTGAAACAAATGGACTTCCATATGTATACAAATGAACTCTCGCCCAAATCTCACGTCATACAAAAATCCACTCAAAATGAGTTGGAGACCTAAAGTATAAAACTTTTTAAATTTTTAAAAATGTTTATTTATTTTTAGAGAAAGAGAGAGGGAGAGAGACAGAGCACGAGCAGAGGAGGGGCAGAGAGAGAGGGAGACACAGAATGGGAAGCAGGCTCCAGGCTCTGAGCTGTCAGCACCGAGCCTGATGCAGGGCTTGAACCCATAGACTGAGAGATGATGACCTGAGCCAAAGTCGGATTCTTAACCGACTGAGCCACCCAGGTGCCCATAAAGTATAAAACTTTTAAGAAACCATCTAGGAGAAAATCTTCATTATTGTCATGCAAAGGCTCTTAGACATGTCACCTGAAATGTCACCTATGTAAGAAAAAAATAAATTGGACTTCATCAAGATTAAAAACTTTTGCTCTGCAAAGGAAACTGGCAAGAGGATAAGAATTCAAGCACAGACTGGAGGAGAATATTTGCAAATCTCATCTCTGACAAAGGATGATATTCACGGAATATATACAGAACTCTCAAAATTCCACTGTAAGAAATCAAATAACTCCATTTAGAAATAGGCCAAAGAACTGAATGAACACTTCAAAGAGAAGATACAGATAGAAAATAATACCAAAAAACTGAACATCATTGGTCAGTGGGGGAATGAAAACTAAAGTGATAGGGAAATATCCATACACACCTATGAGAATCATGAAAATAATGATAATGAAAAAAGAAATACCATTGCTGGTGGAAATGCAAAATGGTTCAGCACTCTGGAAAACAGTTCGGCAAGTTCTTTTAAATCTAAACATACAGTTACCATATGAACCAGCAAACCCCACTTCTCTGTGTTCACCCTGGAAAAATTTCAACTATGTTCACAAAAACCCCGGTTCTCAGATGTTTATAGCAGCTCTAGTCATAACTGCCCCAAATGGGAAGCAGCTGAAATGCCCTTGCACAGGTGACTGGAAAGCAAACTGTGGTTCATTTCTAGAATGGGTAGCACTTAGCAATAGAGAGGGACAAACTCCACACACAACTTGGATGAATCTCAAAATAATTATGCTGAGTGAACAGAAGCCAGTTTCAAAAGATTAGGTTTTATATGACGCCATTTCTATGGCACTCTTAAAAGAGACAAAGCTAACATGACAGGAAACAGAGCAGTGGCTGCCAGTGAATAGGGTGGGAGAGGGCATGGCCATCAAACAGAGCAGAAGGGTGGACTGGGGGTGGGGAATGAGGTGATTCTCTCTTCTGAGAGTGGTAATGGTAACATAAATCTATGCATGTTGGGGCACCTGGGTGGCTCAGTTGGTTAAGTTTCTGACTCTTGATTTCAGCTCAGGTCATGATATTACATTTTGTGGGTTTGGGCCCTGCATTGTTCTCTGCACTGACAGTGCAGAGCCTGCTTGGGGTTTCTCTTTCTCCCTCTCTCTCTCTGTCCCTCCCTCAGTCTGTTTCTGTCTCTCTCTCAAAGTAAATAAACTTAAAAAAATAAATCTATGCATATGTTAAAATTCTTAGAATTGCACCCCAAAAGGTCAATTTTTCAGTATTTTCATTTAAAAGATAAAATTAAGGAAGAAAAAAGCTGACAATTCTCATTTTCTATTTAAGGCTGTCTAGATATTAAGCACAATGTCAGTGCCAGTTACCGAGGCTGCAATGACAAAGGGGATCTTCTTCAACTGTTTTTGTTTGTTTTTTTCTTCAACTGTTTTTTGAGCCTCTGCTACACACAGGTCACACCACTAAGCATTTGACATCACAGCTTCTAATGCATGTAATCACCCTGGAAGGTGGGTTAGGCTCAATATACAGAAAAAACTGAGGTTAAGGGAAGAAAATAATCTGCCCTATGTGTCACAGGCAGTAAGTGGCTGGATCTGGATTTGGCCCCAGCTCTCGCTGCCAACCTCATTCTGAACCTGCCTCTTTGCACTGCCGCTTACTTCAGAGCAACGGAAATGCAGGGAGAGGATGTGACTACTGGGAGGTGAAAATCACACTTTGATGTATGTATGTCATAAATGTTCAGTAAGCATATTTTATTCTGAACCCTGAGTTTGTCTGACATTCTGGGAGCTTCAGGGAAAGTTAAAAATTGCACTGTTGCTGCTTCCCTATTGCCATTTTCTCAGAACCCTTGAAGAGCTGGCTTTTAATTTTCACCAGGATTGAGTGGTAACCTCCACCATTCCCACAAATGTAGAGTAATCCACATCGTTTCCTAAGTGAATTAAGGGATGACAGTGATTTATGATACTTAACCAAGTCTTAGCTAATTCCATAAACAGTGGCTTATACATTTGAAGCCAAGGCTAATCATTTAAAAATTCTCTCACGCATTTGTTCTGAGAAATTGTAATAGGCTCTTCCCACCTTTTACCCCACCAAACACACACACACACACACACACACACACACACACACACCCACCACAAAGATTTTCAAAATACACAAAGTAAATCCCTTTTAGAGGCTGAGACAGAAATTGCACACTTTTCATGTAACAAATGATATCTACATGTATGGCTTGATGATGAATTCTGCCTTCTTGCGTATGAATTATTACTACCTATTTTACTGGCTGCTAGGTGGTTTTTCTTCATCAAAAACTTTGGCCTAAAGTATTTTTGTCTGAGTGAAGATAGAGATGAGAAATGTTCAGGTCTTAGGGCGCCTGTGTGGCTCCGTTGGTTAGGCAACCATCTTCGGCTCAGGTCATGATCTCACAGTTTGTGAGTTTGAGCCCTGCGTTGGGCTCTGTGCTGACAGCTCAGAGCCTGGAGCCTACTTCAGATTCTGTGTCTTCCCCTCTCTCTCCCCTTCCCCTGCTCATGCTCTGTGTCTCTCTGTCTCTCAATAATAAATAAATGTCAAAAATTTTTCAAAAAAGAAATGCTCAGGTCTCCAATAAAATGTTTTCTTGAATGTTCTATTATTTCTGCTCTATGGAATATAGTTCCTTTAAAAAAAGTGATTTCTGATAAATTGACTCAATATCTTTAAGCTTTAATGCAAAGCAAAGCTGAACTAATAATTCCTTTTGCACTATTACTGTAGAATTGAGTAATCTGTTCCATACTCAAAATAAAGCCAAGAATAACAAAAATAATTTCATCACCCCCCCCCCACCTTTTTTTAAGAGTCCAGGTACCACCATTGTCAGGCAACAAAAATCTTCTTATCTTTTGTCACCGGGTTGCAAGGTAGTTAGGGCCAAGAGAGTGGCGTGGGATGAGGAGGCTAGCTTACCTTCCAGCAGGTCTCTGGCCAGACCAGGTTCTGCCCCCGTGGACCGAACAAAGTCTGACAGGACTGCGTCCATATCAAGAGTCATAGGATCATGTAGAAGGGCTGCCCAACACTCAGCCGAGGTGGGGTTTGGAAGCAAGCTAGAAACCATCCATCTGCAAGAAAGAAGAGGGAAGCCACAGTGCTGTAAGTGGGGATGTAAGTGGCAAAAGTGCACGTGAGTGAGAACACACAGAGAATGGAGAGAAGCCATTTCTGCCTGTTTGGGATAACTGCTCCATTCTTCATGTAGGACACTGAATAAAACTCAAATCCAAGTTTCATCCCTCTGAGTGCGCCCTATGAGAGAAGGGGGGGCATTATGAACTAAAGTGTTTCTGACCTTACGTTCTGTTACCTCCAATGACAGCTGGTTGAAAAGAAGATAGAGTAGATTCTTTACAAAAAATCAAACACCTGGGGCTCCTGGGTGGCTCAGTTGGTTGAGCGTCTGACTCTTTGGCTCAGTTCATGATCTCACAGTCCTCACACTGGGCTCTGCGGTAGCAGCGTGGAGCCTGCTTAGGATTCTCTCTTCCTCTCCCTCTGCCCCTCCCCTACTTGTGCTGTCTGCATCTCTTTCAAAATAAATAAATAAGAACTTAAAAAAAATCAATCCCCTAAGTACACATTGATTGATTTGGAGTTACTCTTGATTTCCAATGCTCTTCCAAGTTACTCAAACATGTAACACTTCCACAATGTAACTGTGTCACCCACCATATCCCAATTACAGGCTTTATCAGTGTGCCAACCCACCCCCTCAGCTCTCACCCCCCACTTGGCTCTTAGGAAGGAGTCCACACAATCCAGAGTTGACTGAAATACCAAACTTGCTGAGATGTCTGCTAAGCTATCTGTCATCTTTCCAAGAACCATGACAGTCACAGTAACAGCCGAACAAAATTCATAAAGATGCTAGATTTCCCAGGTGGGACAATCCTGGTTAGAAAGGTACAACAGATATCCTGCAGCCTGAGCACAAGAGGCACCAGCCAATTGCTGGAGGAAAGCAACCATCACATGGCATGTAAGGCTCACACTGGTGAACTGGTGCTGGGCCACTGGTGGATACCTGGTCATGGCCGATAAAATGGAAATGTATCCCTGTGTTTGCATACATAAGGGGTGGGCAAGTTATGGCCCATGGGCCACCTGTGACCCCCATCTGTTTTTGTAAATAAAATTGTATTGGAACACAGTCACATCCATTCATTTACATGTTGTCTCTGGTTGCTTTTGCACATGGCTGAGTTGAGCAGTTAACACAGAGACCACAAGGCCCACAAAACTAAAAACATTTACTATCTGGACTATTACAGAAAGTTTGCTGAGACCACTGTAGATGTTATACTGATATAAAAGGCCAAGGAAAATTTTACACTGGCATAAAGTAAGCATATAATTAAGTATGCTGTTAATTTTACCCATTGTGGGGTGAGTTCAAATCCCATGCTATTGCTAAATGTCCTTTTCCTTCTTTCCAGATAACCACCACTTGGACGCTCTGCTCTGTGGGCCAGGTTCTCTGACAACTGCTGCTGCTTTGGAGCCAGGCACGCTGGCCTAACCTGAGCCTCAGACCTGCCACTATGGGGAGATGTGACATGCTGTCTAACCTCTTTGATCCTCTTTGTGTATTTGTAAGGGGGAATAAGCTCATCTAAGGTTCAATACTATTAGGATGGGGGATCAGGCAGGGAGATGTGTGATCTCAGAGATGTTCACTGTTTTTACACTATCTTGCACATGGCTCTTAGTTGGGTGGAACTTTTGGTTGGTGTTGCTGGAAAGAAAGAAAACTATTTGACCTGATGTATATGGTACCAATTAGGAGATTGCCTTCTTCCTTCTCTCCACGTACTGGAGCCTTGGCTGGTGGAGCTCCTCTTTTGTCACTTCCACCTGGGGGGCAAATCAGAGAATAAGAGTATGTTATTCTTAATTGCAGACAGACCTGAAGGCTTTGCTTCTTGTCACATGAGGCTGCATCTGAGACATGGTCAACAGTCTGTGGCCCACTGCTGCCTGACTGGGCCCCACAGGCATCTGCCTACTAGCAACCATCAGCCCCTGCATCCAGGTGGCTTCTGCAAGGGAAGGGGTACCTCAACTTACTTCATTTTAGTAGGTATGCATATTTCAATGAGTATCCCTTTCACAGTACAGAGCTGTTTTAAATCCTGCTACCAACACCCAGTTAATACATTTAACCTTAGCTGGTTTTTTATTGTGAAAACATATATAACATGAATTTTACCATTTTAACCTTTTTGAAGTGCACAGTTCAGTGGCATTACCATTCACACTGCTGTGCAAATATCACCACCATTATCTCTAGAACATTTTCATCTTCCCCTGTACCCATTAAACATGAACTCCCCATTTCTCCCCCATCCCCAGCTTCTGGCAACCACTGTACTACTTCTGTTTCTGAATCTTACAACTCTAGGTATGTCATACAAGTGGATCCTATAATAGTTGTCCTTCTGCGACTGGTTTAGTTTGCTTAAGAGTAATGGCTTCAAGGTTCTTCTGTGTTGTAGCAGGTCAGAATTTCTTTCCTTTTTAAGGCTTGTCTTGGTCTCTTTGGGCTGCTGAAACAAAATACCACAGACTGGATGATGTAAACTAGAGACATTTATTTATCACTGTTCTGGAGGCTGGGAAGTCCATGATCAAGGTGTCGGCAGAGCCAGTGCCTGGTGAAGGCCCACTTCCTGGCTTGCAGACTGCCTACTTCTTGCTGTGTTCTCACAGCAGAACTCACTAGAGAAAATGAACTCTAGTCTCTCTTTCTCACAAGGACACTAATACCATCATGGGGCTCCATCCTCATGACTTCATCTAGACCTCATTACCTCCTGAAGGCCCTGCCTGCTAATATACCACATTGGGGGTTAGGGCTTCAATATATATGAATTTTGAGGGGACATGCAGATGCAGTTCACAAGGCTGAATAATATTCCATTGTATGGATATGCCACCTTTTGTGTATCTGTTCATCTGTAGCTGGATACCTGTGTTGTTTCCACCTTTTGGTCATTGGGAGTAATTCCATCAAAATATTTTTACGCTCATATAGGTCACCGTGCTGTAACCATGACAAGCTTTCGCCAGTGTTAGAGTGCAGATTTATTCCTACTACCTCCTTCTTTGTACCTTGTCCTCCATGCAGAGATTAAAGAGTGGGTTTAAAATACACTTTTTTTTAAACCACATTCAAATATAACCATTTACATGAAAAGAAGTGACTCTGCCTATCCCCTGAAGACTTATTTTTTGAACCTCATACCCCCACCCCACCCCACCCCACCCACTGCCACCGAAGCCTCATATTCAGGCACTGTGATGACAGGGGCGGATGGGCCATGGGGATACAGGCTTCTGGCCACCTTGGCCACCCTCACCCTGTTGCCCCATGCCATCTCTTCAAGTGCACTGCTGAGTCCCTCAACCTACATTTCATGGGCCCATGTACCCATACTGCCTTCTACTATTGGTGTGAAGTTCAGGGGGATCATGCCCTGGCTCCGCAATCCTTCTCATTCCTGTGCATCTTGGCCGTGGGACAGAACTCCTCTGAGGGTCTCACCCTGGGAACAGTGGTGTGCCAAGCTGTTCTCACTCTGACTTCGTCTTAGGAGAGGCGGTGCAGCATGGGAATAGAAGGTTGGCCCAGGATTCAGTCTCTTGGTGCCACAGTTGTCCCATCACTACTGCCTGTATGGCCCCAGGTCTTTGACCCCATGAATAAGGACCCTGTCTGTTGTAATATCCCAGGGTTGGACTGTCTCAGAAAAGAGAGAAGAGCAGTTTTCCAACTGCTATGTGAAAACTGATAAGAAATGAAACTCAGGTTCCTTCTGCCATCTTAACATGTGTGTGCATCTACCACTCTTTGGCTTCTGAGCAGCCCCATGAGACAGACCACGGTGGGTAAGTGCACAGCTGAGGGGCAGCACTGTCTCCCTGAGGGCTTCAGAGACCAGTCTTTTTTTTTAAGTTTATTTTTATTTATTTTTGAGAGAGAGAGAGAGAGAGAGTGAGCAAGGGAGGGGCAGAGAGAGGGGTGGACAGAATCCCAAGGAAGCTCTGTGCTGTCAGCGCAGAGCCCGATGCAGGGCTCAAACTCACGAAGTATGAGATCATCACCTAAGCAGAAATTAAGAGTTGGATGCTTAACCGAGTCACCCAGGTGGCCCCAGAGACGGGTCTTAACAGGCCCTGTGGGGATGGCCCATTGCCAGCTGGTCACAGACCAGCAGGACAGTGGCAACTGCCTGAACACCAGATTCCTGCCTAGGCATTTTTCTAAAAACCACTTGGTTGAACATCCTCTGCATTGAATAGGTATTTTTATTACTCCTCTTTATGAGTGAGGTGATGGAGGTTTGGAGAAGGGAAGAGCTGGGGCGGGGGGGAAACACTGCAGAGATGTGCCTGGTTTCCACATGCAGTCCTCTTCCTCTTGCTCCCAGAGTGGTCGGTGGCCATTCACCTTCCTCCCCTTCAGGCAGCAAGGCTGGGCTGACCCTGGGGTCCAGAGGCCCTTCGATGCTGATCTCTCTCTCCTACAGCAGCCTGGCCCTGCCTGCCCCTCTTCCAGACCCTGGCCCTCTGTCTCCCAGGCAGGATTCCTTTCCCTTGATTCCCTGAGGTCATACTCCTGGGAGAGCTTCCTGCACACTCACAAGTATGCTCTCTTGCCTGGTTCTTACTGAAAATGTTCCTCACGTGGCTCCCTTCAGAGTCCAGCTTCGCTGTGACAAGGCTGTGTGCCTGACCCCTCAACCTCCCAGCTGTGCTCTGTCCCAGCGGTGTCCCCTTAATTCCTGTGACAGTGTAAACTATCACGCCACCCTCCCCCCCAACATACTAGAGGGGACAAAAGCAACTGCCATAGGTCTTTTTAATATCTGCATATTAAATGTGGCTCTCTACCTCTGTGTCTCTTTGTTTCTGACGTGGGTGCATGCGTGTGTATGCATGCGTGTGTACGCACACGTGTGTATACACACACACACAAGATGTGGAGGGCTGGGGGAGGACCTCATCCACTGGTGGAATCACAGGGGCTGATTCTGACGTGGGTGGGGTGGTCCTATTCCATACTTTGGGAAATACTGCCAAAACTGGAATATTGATAAAATGCACTATCTGCATATTTCATTACACATTAGGCTTGTGTTCATTATTAAATAGGAAGGTTAATGTGAAGTTTAAATTATAACCTCCTACTAACCAAATGAAGCAAAAACCATCCAGCTTCCTAGAAAGCACTCCATACATTTATTTAAAAGAACTTTGTTTTGGGGCACCTGGGTGCTCAGAGGTTTAAGCAACTGACTTTGGCTGAGGTCATGATCTCTTGGTTCATGAGTTCAAGCCCTGTTCAGGCTCTGTGCTGACAGCTTAGAGCCTGGAGCCTGCTTAGGATTGGATTCTGTGTTTCCTCTCTCTCTGCCCCTCTCCTGCTTGCGCTCTGTCTCCTTCTCTCTCAAAAATAAATAAACATTAAAAAAATAAAAACACTTTGTTTTGGTTTAGTTAATTAAATATGGGCATGAATATGCGACTTTGTTCCCTCCCCCTCAAGGGGCTGAGTGGGGAAGAACCCTCCTCCTTAGCTCTGCCCCATCCTAAGTGCCCTCCCTGAGGAGGCTGATGGCTGATGGCGGATGCATAACAAACAATGGGGAATGGCTGCTCTATCAAGCATGGCAGGGTTTGGTGGGGTTTACAGGAGATTAAGTGAATCACAGTGTCCATGAAAGAGCTCTGTAAACAATTAGGAGCTGTACAGATATTTAAGATCATCCTCTTGTTACTGGGGGTCAGAGCCAGGCCCTCTGGAACAGTGATTCTCAAACAGTGATTCCTCAGAAGGGCAGCAACAGGTTCCCCCTGGGAGCTTGCTACAAATGCCCATTCTCAGGCCCCACCCCAGGCCTGCTGAATCAGAATCTCTGGGGGTGGGCCCTGCCAATTGGTTTGACATGTCCTTAGGGGATTCCATCCAGTGCTGAAGTCCCAGAACCACTGCTCTCAGAGATGTGAATTTAGCTTGCTAATGAGCATTTCTAAAAGAGGCAAAAATAATGATACAGCATTAGAACCAACATGGTGACATTTTTCCCCTTTATAATTGTCTTTTCTTTTGTTGATTTCTGCCTTTCCATTTCCCTAACCAAATTTTATTCCCTTCCTTCTTCAGCTGAAATACAGAATTGGTCAGATTTTCAGAACTCACACCTCTGATCAATGAACTTCCTGTTCTGCCCACTGGCTCCTGAGACCTCCATCCAGGGCAGCCCCTGATGAGGCTCCCCCTCCTTCCCAGTTGTGCTCACTGTCCTTATTCATCACTTGGAGATGTCCTCCCTGGCCAAACTAACCCTGCTGCACAGGCTCACACAGAGCTCCCCTCTCCCTGCACAGCCCAGGCGTGCCTCCAGTACTCTGTTTTGGAATCAGTGTTCATGCTGCATGGGTGTTCCTGACTTCAATACCACATTCTGTCCAGTAATCAAGATGCCTGAATTCATTTATTATTCAAGCAATGAGCATTTATTAAGTTGCTATTACCTTTAGTTGCTATTCTAGTGAGTGCGTGAGGCTCAAACACTAGGAACCGTGAGCTCTTTGGGCTCCCCCAGGAGCTTCCCAACAAGCAGAGAGATGTACAAACAGGTGCGGGCCGTAGAGACTGCTGGATTTGGGCCATTGTGCAGTGCAGGGATTGGTCTAACTAGAGAGAGGAAGATTTCAGGAAAAAGATGTAGCCAGGATAAAGAGTAAAATTGCATCAGGATCTATTTTTCATTAATTTCATTTCAGTGGAGCCTAAGTAAAGCACGTCTCAATTGGATTTGTCAGCAGATGTTATAACCAGAGACTGGAAGGCAGCAAGATAGGATAGAGACCCAGACTCAGAGATGGAGGTGGAGGCTGGCAGTCTGACCACTGGAGACAGACAGAGGAAGACCTTGGGGAGAATGAGTGCCTGAGGGTTATTCTCCACCCCAGAACAGCAAACAAGCTAGTCAATGCCTTGCATGTAATTGTCTGTAATGTCCGTTTATTCCAACAGAGGGCCTGCTGTCTGAGTGCCCGAATCCAACTTCTTTCTCCTTTAGCTTCTCCAGGCTTCTCAGTGCCTGGCACCCAGCAGGGCCAGGACTAGGGCGAGGAAGGTGAGACACTTGCCACAAAACTTAAGGCGTTGCAAAGATCTTGGAAATCAAGTGCTACATCAAAAAAATCAAACTTGGGGCTCCTGGATGGCTCAGTTGGTTAAGTGTCCAACTTCAGCTCATGCCATAATCTCATGGTTCATGGATTCAAGCCCTGCGTTGTGTTCTGTGCTGACAGCTCAGAGCCCGGAACCGGTTTCCAATTCTGTGTCTCCATCTCTCTCTGCCCCTCCTCCACTCACTTTCTGTGTGTTTCTCTCTCTCAACAATAAACATTAAAAAAAAAATCAGGGGCACCTGGGCGGCTCAGTTGGTTAAGCGTCTGACTTCGGGTCAGGTTATGATCTCCTGGTTTGTGGGTTGGAGCCCGGCGTCCAGCTCTATGCTGACAGCTCAGAGCCTGGAACCTGCTTCAGATTCTGTGTCTCCTTCTCTCTCTGACCCTTCCCCGCTTGCACTATGTCTCTCTCTCTCAAAAATAAATAATAAACATTAAAAAAAATTAAAAAAATCAAACAGTGCAAGAATATTCTTGAACACATTTTTTTCTTTTTTTAAAAATGTTTATTTATTGAGAGAGAGAGAGAGAAAGAATGTAAGTGGGGGAGGGGCAGAGAGAGGGAGACACAGAATCAGAAGTAGCCTTCAGGCTGAGCTGTCAGCACAGAGCCCAACATGGGGCTTGAACTTATAAACTGCTAGATCATGGCCTGAGCCAAAATTGGAGGCTTAATTCACTAAGCCACCCAGACACCCCATTGAGCAAAATTTTAAATGAAGGCAGGATCATTATGGCTAACTCTTCCTTTGCCTCAGGCACTGATTTTCAGTTTGTTTGAACCAGGATTCAAATAAGGCCCATGGATTGTTAACTGGTTGATAGGTCTTTTTTTTTTTTTTTTTAATTTATAGGTTTTGCCTCCATCTTCTTTTTTCTTCAGTTTGTTGACAAAGCTTGATCAAATCTATTAAAAATAGTTTATATATAGTTTTCTATCTTTTCCTTTATGCTTCGGGATTTTGAGTCTTAATTTAAATTTTTTTTCTCGTTGCCAGATTATAGAGAAATTCACCCATGTTTTCTTCTACTAATTGAAAGGTTTTATTTTTTATATTTAAAATTCTTTTTTTTAATTAAAAAAATTTTTGTAAACATTTATTTACTTTTGAGAGAGAGAGATAGAGCACAAGCAGGGGAGCAGAGAGAGCAGGAGACACAGAATCCAAAGCAGGGTCCAGCCTCCAAGCTGTGAGAGCCCAACGCGGGGCTCAAACTCACAGACCGCGAGATCATGACCTGAGCCGAAGTCGGCCACTCAACCAACTGAGCCACCCAGGCACCCCTATATTTAAAATTCTGATGCAGTTGGAATTGATCCTGGTGTATCAAGTGAGGAATGGATCCAATTTTATCACTTTCCCTATGTCTGTCTAGCTATTCCAACACCGCTTACAGAAAAACCCATCAGTGAGTAAGCACCACTGATTTCAGATGCCTCCCTTATTGTATGCTAAATTTGCATATGCAGCTGGGTCTATTTCTGTATTTTTTGTTAGATATATGCCTAGATATTCATAAAAGTATCTTTTTTCCCATTATGTGTGTTAACTGGTTATCATATTTATAAACAAAGCTATTGATTTATGGGTGTTAAATTTTTTAAGTTATTTTCTGTGTGTGTGTGTATATATATATGTATATTTTGCTTTTATTTTAATTTTATTTTTTATTTTTTTAATTTACATCCAAATTAGTTAGCATATAGTGCAACAATGATTTCAGGAGTAGATTCCTTAGTGCCCCTTACCCATTTAGCCCATTCCCCCTCCCACAACCCCTCCAGTAACCGTCAGTTTGTTCTCCATATTTATGAGTCTCTTCTGTTTTGTCCCCCTCCCTGTTTTTATATTATTTTTATTTCCTTTCCCTTATGTTCATCCGTTTTGTCTCTTAAAGTCCTCATATGAGTGAAGTCATATGATTTTTGTCTTTCCGTGACTAATTTCACTTAGCATAATACTCTCCAGTTCCATCCACGTAGTTGCAAATGGCAAGATTTCATTCTTTTTGATTGCCGAGTAATACTCCATTGTATATATATACCACACCTTCTTTATCCATTCATCCATCGATGGACATTGGGCTCTTTCCATACTTTGCCTATTGTTGATAGTGCTGCTATAAACATTGGGGTGCATGTGTCCCTTCGAAACAGCACACCTGTATCCCTTGGATAAATACCTAGTAGTGCAATTGCTGGGTCATAGGGTAGTTCTATTTTTAGATTTTTTAGGAACCTCCATACTGTTTTCCAGAGTGGCTGCACCAGCTTGCATTCCCACCAACAATACAAAAGAGATCCTCTTTCTCCGCATCCTCGCCAACATCTATTGTTGCCTGAGTTGTTAATGTTAGCCATTCTGACAGGTGTAAGGTGGTATCCATTGTGGTTTTGATTTGTATTTCTATGGCTGTTAAATTTATATTCTGCTGTTTTACAAAATCCTAATGTTTATAGAAATTTTTCCAAAGCTTCTTTTTCTAGTTATACAATCATATCAAATGAAAATAGAGATTGTGTTACCCCCTTAATTTTCAATTCTTAAGCCTTGTTTTCTCTTGCCTGATTGAGTTGACTAATTCAATATAATAGTAAATATTAATAGAAATAATGGGATTTGCTTTACTCCTAAGTTTAGCAGAAATAATTTTGGTATTTCCACATTGAGTAAGATGGTGGCTCCTGGGTTTTGAACTACCTACACATACTCACATGCCCATACATATGTTCAGATAACATCCATATGCCTTAATAAGTGGTCTTGTCATGAATGGATGTTGACTTTCACTTTCTTTTTTGTTAAGCTCTATTAATATGATAAATTCTATTAATGGAGTTAAATATTGAACTTTACTCATATTTCTGGAATAAATCTTTTAAAATGTTTATTTGGGGGGGTACAGAGCATGTGCGAGTAGGGGAGGGGCAGGGAGAGAGGGAGAGAGAATCCCAAGCAGGCTCCACACATACCCTGGAGCCTGACATGGTGCTTGATCTCATGACCGTGAGACCCTGACTTAAACCAAAATCAAGAGTTGGACGCTTAACTGACTGAGCCACCCCCACACCCCTGTAATAAATCTTTAATAATCCATTGGTATTTTTTTATGTTGCTTTTGATTCAGTTTGCTAATTTTTATTTAAAATTCCTACATTGATATTAATGCATTAGCTTGATACATTTTTTTTATTTTTATGTGCAATCTGTGTCAGGTATTATGGCCGTTATACACAAAACAAAATTAGAAGCTAATTTTCCTTCTCAATTCTCTTGCAATAACCTAAGTAGCATTGGGGTCATCTGATATTGGAAGATTAGACATTCCCTCTGTTCTTGAGGCTTTTTTGGGATAAACTCTTTTACACCTTCTCTATTTTTTTGATGTTAATAACTCTGTTTAGACTTTCTATTTCTATAGGATTCAATTTTGTTAGACTGTATTTTCCTACAGATTTATCCATTTTATCTTGAGTTTCAAATTTATTTGAATGGATTTGGACAATGAAAACCATTCTTCCCATGAGTCTAAATTCTGTCTATGTCTAAATGAGGAAAATAACTACTACTTGCTGGGTGCCTACAATGACATTGACTGTATTAGATGTTTTATGGGTGAGCTAACTGTAATACAGACAACTTTACAAGGGAAAAAGCTTTGTTCCCTTTTACTGAAACAGACAGCTCAGTGGCAGACTTAGGAGTCTCACGCAGATCCACTTTGATCCAAAGGTCACCATTCACCTTCCCTTTATAATAATGGTACAGGGGTCTTCAAATGTTCTCAAGTCAAAACATCTGGTACCTTTGAAATATATTATGTGTGAAGATGCATGATCAGAAGCAAAACATCTCCTTAGTTGACACTCAATTATACCTTTTAATGATTTTCTCACGGTATGGAAAAATGGAAGAAAAGTCCCTCCTAAAATTTATAAATGAATGAATGAATAAATAAATAAGTATGTACTTATTTTTGCGAGATGAAGAAAAAAGAAGCAGGGGAGAGATAGAGGGAGACAGAAGATCCAAAGCAGGCTCTGTGCTGACTGCAGAGAGCCCGACACAGGGCTCGAGCTCGTGAACCACGAGATCATGACCTGAGCTGAAGTTGGATGCTTAATCGACTGAGCTGCCCAGGTGCCCCTAAAATTTATATTTTTTGGAATAGTAGTGAGTATAGGATATACTGAGGTTTTCTCTTGTGTGCACTGAAATGATATATTCATCAGTGAAATATCTGATTCTTCAGAGTTCTTAATATAAGAGCAGATGTACAGCTGTTACCCAAGATTTATAGACTGTTCTTTCTATGTCACTTCCTGCCTTGAACTCACATTAAAGACTCTAGGCAATTCTTAAAGAATTTACAAGGAATAATAGCCACTAATTTTGACAATAATATTTGCACACGGAAGTTAATTTTTAAGACCATGAGACAAACCCTTATTGTGACTTGTAGAGAGCAGCTCCATCCTTGCAACTGTGCAATGTGCCCACACCCTAGAATGATCACCTTCCAAGGGAACTTGGATGTCAGAGGCATGATCTCATCCCTGCAAATCTGCAGCAGGCTTTCCTGCACAAGTCCGAGCCTCCAGCACTGGAATGCCTGTAAGACTCCCTTGCTTTGCAGGATTTATGTTTTTATTCTCCAGGCTCACAAATCTAGCTGTTACACTGGAATAAAATATGAGTCTGACCAGATCAGTGTGCCAGCAACAGGGTTTAAAAGGATCCGAACAATGCACTAATCGAGTTTATATTTATTATTGTTAGTAACTATATTACTACTAATAATAAATAGTAATATAAATTACTAATAAATAAATTAGCATTATATTATAATTAGTATATATTATTACTATTTATTTCATCATTTTATTCAGCTCTCCTTCTGGGAAAAGACATGTTTTCTATTAGGTTAAAAGAGCCTAAAGAGTCAAGCCCTCTCCATGTCCCTCTCCTTGTCATCATGATAGGAAAGGAACCCTTTGAACACTGCATGTATGTCCTGAGCTGCTACCTCTGTCTATTTGCCTCCTTTTCTCTCTCAGAGGGCTTCCCTAGAGGGCAGAATTCATGTTTTATTTGTCTTCATATCACCATAAATTGGAGTATACCAGAATATTAAATCTAAGTTCCTATTCCATTTTGATGGGTAGACATGAAAATAACCATAATTCATCTTCGATTGGGATAAATACTATTTATAAGCAAAATTATTAGAATACTATAGAGGAACAGTTCTCTCTGACCAACAAAATGAAGAAGGCCAAAGGAAGATGAGTTTTTCAAAAGGATTAGGAAGACTGAAAAGACATTTCAAGCTGGATGAGCACCATAAGCAGAGATCAAGAGGCACAAACACATTTGCACATCCAGGGACAGGAGAGACAGTGGGCACAGAGACTGTACATAAAGGTAAGGGTCAGACCCTGTGGGATGTCTGGATAAGTAGCTGGACTCTAACATGAGGCCAGTGGGAAGCCACTGGGAATTTCTAAGGAGAGAATAGACATGTGGTTGAGGAAAACAAAGACACAAAAATTTGGTAACCAAGTGGAAAAATGGATCAAAAGCATATAAAGAAATGGGAAGGTACCCATTCATTTTCTTAGATGTTGCTCAGCTTATATCCAATCCTCTACTGCTGGTAGAACCTTGGTTTATCCTGTAGCAGCAAAGAACCTTGATTTTCAGAGAAAACGGAATTCCTAGCACCGGGGGATGAATCAAAATGGGTCAAAGCCAGTCATTATTACTCTTTTCCCTTGATCTGGGATTCACCAGTCTTGATGTAGCCATAATGAATGATTCCATCTACTGATGGAAACAGAAGTCAACTGCACTGAGTTTATGAGTTTTGGGTGGGTTTATGCTTACCTGATAGAAGGGGATAGGCTTAACTGTAACAGTCCCTTCTTACTTTGCCTTTCCTCCTCCTTTCTTAAGCAAGGAAATGATATCTGCAAGTATAACCATCATCCTGGGACTATGAAGTAGAAAGCCAGAGGACAAGACCCAACATGCAAAGATGGTAGATAGCTTATCCCTGATGGTATCAGAGAACATTTGCCCCAGACCCAGACCACACCTCTGGACTTCCGATTATTTTTCTCATATAAATAGCTATTTGTTTAAGCCAAATAAGTCAAATAATTGAATACTGGTAGCTAAACTTACTAGTTGCTACATGAAGGTAGAATAAGTCAGATGTCAGAATTAGAAAAGAAGTAACAGAAAAGAGAAAATCATAGGCCAGTGTTATTTATAAACATATATGTAAAGTTTAAAATAAAAGATTAGCAAATGAATCTGAACTGTAGCAAAAGACATAAAAAGACAAAGAAGGGGCCTGGCGCTGTAGCACCAAGTATCTTGGATAATGGTGATGAAGGATAAATGGAGATTTAGGTAGAAGGAAAATAGTCTGTGGGAATTTCTGGAGCTGCCTTGTGGCCATCCCTGGAACGCCTCACTCCTGACTCACACGAGAGTATGAGTCTTACTAAACCCCCTATTATTTCTTCTCTCTGTTACTAACAGCCAAACATAATTCTAATGCCAATGTGCTATATTAACAAATTCCAGGAGAAAAATTATATGGTTATCTCAAAAGGTGCCAAAAAGTCCACATTCATTCATTATATCAACTCAAAACAAACCACTAATTAACAAAGGGATTTGATCCTGGGAGTGACATCACTAGGATGGTAACATAGGTTATTCTGACTTCACTCCCCTTCGCAAGAAAAACTAACAACGATTCAAGAACAAGACAATACTGAGAGAATCTTAGAATATGGGGGGGGGGGGCACTTCACCCCCCACCCCCTGCAGCACAGAGAGCAAGACAGACTGCATAAGAAGGATAAGTGAAGCAGCTCCATGTTAATCACATCGCCTCAGCCCCAGGCCAGTGTAGCACCACTGAGAGGTCTCCCTTTATCTTCTGGTTCCTCCAGTGGGAAAAGAAAACCCAGGGGGGACAGCCAGCTGGCCCAGCATGGGGGTTACTTTGCTGGAGTCCTTACTCTGATCCCACACCACGGGAATTACAAGGGAATCTGTAGGGCTCAAACATTGTGAATCTGACTGTCCCAGAGAAGGGGGAGGAGCTTGCAATCATCAGCAAATGAATCCAAACAGTACAAAAAGAAATAAAAAGATGAAGATCATGTTGGCAGACTGAGCTCATACCTGCAGTGTTCCAAGCAGTAATCCCCAACCAGTGGTTTTGTTCATCTGCAGAACTAAGTTGGGGATGTGTGCAGGGCACACTGACCTTGGAACTCAGCAGGGTGCAGATCTGCCTGATTTGGTTCCTCAAAGGAGGAGTTTTGCCAGCCCCAGGGTTTGGTTTGCCCACGCTCAGGCAAGGAGCTGAATCACAGCCCCATGTGTTGTGGAGAGTGTCTTCCAGCCCCATCTGACCAGAAGGGCTAGCGACAACTTTGGAAGCTGTGCAGCCCAGCTGTGTTTGAGCCCAGAGGTGAGCAGACAGAGCCGAATGCCCCAGAGCAATGCTCTACCAGGCATTATACACCTGCAGGGGGATTCATTCACAGCCAAGGCTGAGGGTAGCTCCTGGCCCTTCCCAACTGGAGTGCCTGTCTGGGAAGTGGAGCCTGGAGCAGCCCCTATCACCCCTCCCATCCAGGCAAAGGAGCTGAGACACAGCCCCATCCACTGTGGAGAGTGTCTCACAGCCCTATCTGACCAGAAGGGCTGGAGACAACTCCTGGAAGTAATCAAAAGTATGAACTTCCTGTTATAAGATAAATAAGTACTAGGGATGTAAGGTACAACAGGATGACTATAGCCAACACTACTGTATGATATACAGGAATATTTTTTTCCTTTTTTTCCTTTCTTTTGTTTTTATCATATCCAAGAAGATGGATGTTAGCTGAACCTATTGTGGTAGTCTTTCCACAAAATATGTAAATCATACCATCATGCTATATGCCTCAAATGTATATAGTGATGTATATCAATTATTTTTCAATAAAGTTGGAAAAAAAGGGTAATGATCCCCAACTTATAAGACTTGTCCCTACCTAATAATGAAAAGTTTAGAAATAATTCTTTCAAAGTTCAGAACAAACCCATGACTAAATATTAGAACATATGTGAACATTTTAAATGGCTGGAACAAGATCAACATACAAAAACTAATACCTTTTCTACATATCCGCATTAGCCAATTAAGCACTAAAACAAATTTAAAAGATCCATTTTATATTAGCCAACACCAAAAAGAAATTCTTATAGTTAACTAAGGATAACATAACAAAATGAGAGAAACCTTTTTGTTTTTGCTTTTGTTTGCAGAATACTGTCTTTATTGGAGGAGAAAAAGAAAAACAAATGACTATATTTTCAAGATGCCAATCCCCATATTTATAATAAATTCCATGCAATCACAACAGAACTTTTATGAAAGTTAACAATTTCTAAAACTTAGAAGAATAAAGAAGTAAATTCTAAGATAACTTTGATAAAGACCAAAGTGGTTGCAGAAGTTTGTCCCATGTTGTGTCAAACATAAAAGTACTGTGGGGTACCTGGGTGGCTCAGTCGGTTAAGCATCTGACTTCAGTTCAGGTCATGATCTCACAGTTTGTGAGTTCAAGCCCCACACTGGGCTCTGTGCTAACAGCTTAGAATCTGGAACCTGCTTTGAATTCTGTGTCTCCCTCTTTCTCTGCATTTCCCCTGCTCACACTCTGTCTCTGTCTCTCTCTCTCAAAAAGAAGAAATAAACTTAAAAAAAATTAAGTACTGTGATTAAAGCAGCTTGGTACAGGGGCAGACAGAGTCACATAGACCAATGGGGGAGGGCAGGAAACACAGATATGTCTCCATGTGTGCATGTGTGCATGAGTGTGAGGGAGAGAGAGAAAGAATGAAGAGGAGGAGGAAGTCAAGAGGCAGAGAAAGGGAGGGAGGGAAGAGAAAAGGGAACCAGGAAGAGAATTTGCTATATGATTATGGCAGGTGCTGTTAATTTTTGATCTAATACCCATTCCCCTTGTTAGTTCATAGCTACTTGCTTTTGTTCCTGGCTGCAATGTACTCAGCCCCATATAATCAGTCATGATTGGTCTAAGCCAATCAAGACAATTCTGATTTCTGCTTTACCAGCTTTTCTTGCAGCTGAAAGTATCCAGATAACCAGTTTTTTCCCTCTCCACAAGCCCTAAAATTGTAAAAAGAAATATGCTAGGCTACTTTAAGTGAACATTTTGCTCTTCTAATAAAAGGGGCATGCAGAGAATTCTCCATTCTTCTCACCTTGAAAGGGATGCAAAAGGAAAGCTGTGCCAGCCTGTGATCATGAGGGAAATGTAAAGAGAATTTGAAAGGTGCTGCCCTGACATCACTAAGGAGCCAGCCCAAGGCGAGCACTGACCGCAGACTCTCTGATGAGTGAAAAAAGAAGATATCTAGTTAACTTGTTAACTTGACTGTCATTCGAGGTTGACGGCATGGCTATCTGATAGAATGATAAACAGAGAATTTCCTAAATTTGTGGAAATCCAGTGAGGACAGGACAATACCATAAAATAAGGTAGCAGTACATTTGGAAAAAATAAAATTAGGCTTCTCACATTATGCCATTTACCAACAAATTCCACATGAGTAAAATACATACAGATAAGAAATAAAACTATAAGTGCACCAAAGGAAAGTGTAGGTGAGTATGCTTATGACCTTGAGGTAGGAAAGTGAGCTGCAGGACCTGCTTGAGGTTGACCACATCCCATTCCTCTTCCTCAGGGAACACATTTCCAGATTATACTACATGGTCCCCATGCAGCTGTGTGTGGCCATGTGACTACATTCTGGTCAATGGAATGTGACATGGAAGTGATGTGGGCCATTTCTAGGACTGGCCCCAACCCCTCCCCACATTGGATCTTTCGCTTCTCTCTGATCTCTCACTTGCTACCTCACTAGAGAGGATTCCGTGGAGAGTCTGAGACCCTGAGTGATGAAGCATGGAAGGCACATGGTATCGTGTGAATCTGGGCTCTCCATGCAGTACACTGGGCTGACATGGCGAGAAATAAAGCTGTATTTGTTTCAAAGCACTGGGATTTGGGGGAATGTTTTTTGTAGCATTTGGCCTGCCCTGACAAATACAGGAACCCTTCTCGAGGCAAAAAAGCCCACAAAAGAAAAATTTGATAAAACTAATAATAGCAAAAATATAAAATCAATAAACAAACTTCCTAATGACAAAAAATACCATAGAAATGTCGAAGTTATATAGTAGAACAGAAGATTTTGAAAATTATATAATAAATAGGGGTTGGCACTCAGAATAGATGATGAAACACTCCAAAATAATTAGATAAAGACACATGGACCAATAGAAAAGCAGCAAGTTAGAATATGCAATTGAAAAGAAACGACCCATCAGCATGTGAAAAGATAATCAACCTTAGTTAATAATGAGGAACTTACAAATAAAAGTATAAAATAACCATGAATGATGCCTATCCACCCCTAAAAAAATTAAGTTTGAAAACATGATTCCTGGTGAGGTGAATTGGGTAGTTTTTTACACTGCTATAGGTAGTATTTTGGGCTAGTGGTGAGGTCAGTGGAGGGCATTTTTGTTTTCAGTATCTAAATTAAAAATTTTTTTAAGTTTATTTATTTATATTGAGAGAGAGCAAGAGAGTGAGAGAGAGAGAGAGCAAGCAAGAGAGAGAACAAGCACAAGCGGGGAAGGGGCAGAGAGAAAGAGAGACAGAATCCCAAGCAGGCTCTGTCCTGTTAGCGCAGAGCCAGACATGAGCCTTGAACTCATAAACTGTGAGATCATGACCTTGTGTGAGATCAAAAGTCAGATGCTTAACCGACTGAGCCACCCAGGTACCCCAATAATCCATTTTTTTTTAATGTGCATACTCTGTATAACTCTACAATTCTGCCTCTCAGTATCTTCCTTAAAGTCAACCTTGCTCATGTGCATGAAGAAGCATGTATAAGGGTGTTCCTCGCAGCACAACTAGAAATATAAAAAACACTTGTTTGTTAGTAGGAGGATGGTTCAATCAAGTATGACCCATCTAGAACGTGACCCATGATATAGGTGTTAATATGGAAATTTCTCTAAGGCATATGAGAATATCCATGTATTACAGTGTGATTTACAAATGCAGAAAGGAAAAAAAATCTCTTGTAGATAAATGTCTGCAGGAGGCACACGTGCTATGATTGTGATGGCCTCTCAGCAGTGTGGGGCTGTGGGAGGGAGTGGAGTAGGGTTTTTACTTTTACTTTATGGCTTTCTAAGTTCTTTGCCCGTGTGCTCAGGTAATACACTATATTTATTTTTATTTTTTTATTTTAGAGAGAGAGGGAGAGCGAGCAAGGGAGGGGCTGAGAGAGAGAGAGAGAGAGAGAGAGAGGGAGAGAGAGAGAATCCCAAGCAGGCTCCATGCTGAGCACCCTCAATGCAGGGCTCAATCCCATGACCCTGCGGTCATGACCTGAGCAGAAATCAAGAGTCAGATGCTCAACTGACTGAGCCATCCAGGTGTCCTGAGTAATACACTATATTTTAAACAATGTTTTCCACTGAAGCTATTGAATAAAATATGCCAGACGTGACAGGACCTGAATTAAAACATGGAAGCATAAATGAACAAGAGAAGAACAGAAAGATTTGGTTTGGTTGGACACGTGCTGAGTATTGAGAAGCAAAGGAGATAGTGTGCAGAGCACAGATCTTGGAGAAAGCTAGAGACAATTTTGAATTTCAGCTCTGCCATTCTTTGCAAGTGGGATCTTTGGGAAGTCACTAAACATTTTTGAATCTATTTCCTCATCTATACATGGGGAAGATGCTACATCTTTCTCATAATTTATAAGGCTTAACAAAAGTTAAAAATCTATCTATCTATCTATCTATCTATCTATCAGATTTCTCTGCCTTGTCATAGCGACTGACACAGAGTCTCAGTGCCTACTAGTTTATCTCCCCACCTTTTTCTTTTCCCATCATTCCTTTATTTCTCCATTTCTATACTCAAATGCTGTTAACTGAGCCCTTGCTCTGTGTTAGGTGCCAAAGATACAATCCAAAATCAGATATGATCTCTGCCTTTGAAGAATATTGAGGTTAGTGGCCTAAAAAATTAAAGAAGCAGGTACAACATGCAGTGCTTAGTGATATTAGAGAGACAAGATGGCAAAAATTCATTGGCAAGGAAGCTGCCCTCTGCTGGAGTGCAAGAGAGAAAGACAATGACTCTGAGGGAGTTATCCCTCATGAGAAAACCACTGTAGGACTAGGAATTGTGTAGGTTAGGGGTAGAGGGCTGGTCTTTGTGTGGGTGTAGAGTGGGGCAGTGTGGACAGAGCCAAAAAGATAGAGGAAGATGTGTACAAACCTGGAAGACAACAGAGCAAGGACATATTCCAGAAACAAAACTGTAAGTTTACAAAATTCATACAAAAGAGACCAAAGATAACCTACATAAATGGCAAGATGTACTGTCTGCATGTACTGGATGTACTGTACTGTAAGATAAAGGACAGTTAAAATGTCAATCATTCTCATATTGATCTATGAATTCAATGCAATCTCAATCAACATTCCAGAAGGATTCTGTGTAGACAAGAGCAAGCTGTTTCTAAAATTCATATGAAAAGATAAAGGAGCTAGATTAGCCAATACAATTTTGAAAAAGAAGACAGTGTTTGAGGATTCACACTACCCAATTTAAAATGCATTATAAGCCTACACTGGTGAAGATAGTAGGAATTGGACAAAGATTAGGCACATAGATCAATGGAATGGAAAATAGACAACAGCTTTTTCACAAAGGTACAAAAGCAATCCAATGCAGAAAATACTAACTTCTCAACAAATGGTGCTGAAAAAGTGGAGATCAATATGCCAAAAAAAAAAAAAAAAAAAAGGAAAAGGAAAGAAAGGAGGAACAAAAAAAGAAACTCAATCTACACATCACATAATATATAAAAATTAATTCTAAATGGATTATAAGCCATGTATGCATGTATATTTAAGTGTTCACTTGCTAGTGGGCATATGTACATGCTTGTGTGCATGCATGTCCGTATGAATCTGTTCATGTGTTCAGGAGTGTGTGTGAGTTTCTGTGTGTCAGTGTCTGACTGTATGTTCATATGTTTAATTTGGGTGTGGGAGCACAGACATGCATGTGTGCATGAGTGTGTGCATGTGTATGCAAGTGTATGCACAGTGTGTGTAAGTATAGTGTGTGTCTCTGTGTGTGTTAAGGGTTGAGGTGGGGAAAGCTGTCTGAGACATTTGGAGAGAAGTACCAGTGGGCTGCACATTTACATTTGGAGGTTTTCAGCATACTTATAGTAAGTGAAACAAAGGGAACAGATGCCATAATTCTTTTCTATTAAAAATTATTTGGGGCGCCTGGGTGGCGCAGTCGGTTAAGCGTCCGACTTCAGCCAGGTCACGATCTCGCGGTCCGTGAGTTTGAGCCCCGCGTCAGGCTCTGGGCTGATGGCTCAGAGCCTGGAGCCTGTTTCCGATTCTGTGTCTCCCTCTCTCTCTGCCCCTCCCCCGTTCATGCTCTGTCTCTCTCTGTCCCAAAAATAAAAAAAAAAATAAAAAAAAAAAAAAAGTTGAAAAAAAATTATTTAAATTTCGGGGGGGGTTGCTGGGTGGCTCAGTTAAGCATCTGATTCTTGATTTCAGCTCAGGTCGTGTCTCACAGTTTGTGGGTTCCAGGCTTGCATCAGGCTCTGCACTGACCGTGCAGAGCCTGCTTAGGATTCTCTCTCTCCCTCCCTGTCCACCCCTCCTGTGCTCATGCTCAGCCTCTCACTCTCAAAATAAACATGAAAAAAAAAATTTTTAGACTTATTTAAATTTCATGGGGTTCCTGGGTGGCTCAGTCAGTTATGCGTCAGACTCTTGATTTTGGCTCAGGTCATGATCTCATGGTTTGTGCCCTGCATGGAGCTCTGCACTGACAGCATGGAAGCTGCTTGGGATTCTTTCTCCCTCTCTCTTTTCTCCTTCCCCCCCCTCTTAAAATAAATAAATAAACTTTAAAAAATTATTTAAATTTCACAAGCACAGGACAATTTCAGCTTTTGGAGTTTTATTCTTTTATAGCCTCATTATTAGTTGAATATTTATACATGTTAACAACTGATAAAATTCAGTGTGTTTTATCCAAATGTCTGTCTTTCTAAAAACAAACCAAATAAAAAAGGAAAAAAATAATCCCTATGGATGATATTATCCTGGATGATTGAAAATTTTAAGTAGATGACATCTAGATGAATAGATTTTTAAGAACCTACCCAGATTTCTATAATTAATTACCTGGCAACTTTGTGACCCAAAGTGTTAATCAACTAGCTGTTCTTTTTGAGTTACCTAGGTTTTAAACATTAGTCACTATAGGGACCCCTGTTTTAGGATATAAATCCACACCGGCATGCAAACAAACTAGCACAATTTACTTCTATTCCCTGGTTCTCATTGCTCCATATTTGAAATGAGGATAGTAGTTCCTATTTTACATGGTTGTGGTGATGGTTACATAACACAATGTTGGCTTAGAGTGAGCACCAAAAAAGGGTAGGTATGATTATTATTGTTATTGCCTATTTACTTCCTTGCCAATATGCTCTTTAATAACTTTGGAAACCTAATAGAACCCTCTGGAGTACCATTTTTTCAGAAAATTTGCTTCTGGTAGCTTTTGTATCATAGGAAAAGAACTTATAATTATTCAAATGTTGTTTCTGTACTGAAATCAATGAATACGAAGTTCGACTTTACAGGTTCAGCTATTTGAGTCAAGAAAGAAAATGCCTTTTAAAGCAGAAAATATGTATGTCCACACTCCCCTGAGGAAAGAACGTTGAAACCAATTTCCCTCAAATGTTAAGCATTGATGGGCTGGAGACTAAATGGCAAGCACTGCAGCTCAGGAGGAAACAGTCACAGCAAGTCTGAAGCAACGGATTGTCAACCAAAAAATTCTTTTGTCATTGTCATGAATGGAGTTTTTTTTTTTTTTTTTTTTCTGAACTGCACGGTGTCCCCACAAATAAGCTGCCTCTGGGCTCAGCCCTCTCTAATCAATTGTCAGGGATGTAATCACAGCTACCAGAAAAGGGGAAGACAGGATGATGGGACAGGAATCAAGAAAGGAAGATTATTTTAAAGATTGTTAAAGAACGGGGACACGATAGGCAAGAAGGAGGGAGAAGGAAGATGGGAGAAATAGAGAAAGAAATGAAGGAGGGCTCAATTGAGAACAACATGCCCAAGTACAATCAACACTACACATTTCATAGATGCTGTATCAGTTACCTATTACTCTGAAACAAATTACTCCAAAATTTAGTGACTTAACATATTCATTATGTCACAGTTTCTCTGGTCAGGTATCAGGGTATGTATAACTGGGTTATCTGACTCAGAGACTCTCATAGATTGCAAACAAAATGTTGGCTGGGGCTGCAGTCTTGCATAAAGGCTCCACCAGGGAAGGAACCCCTTCCAGGTTCACTCATGTGATTGTTGGCAGAATCATTTCTCAAAAGTCACTGAACTGAGAATCAATTTCTTGTCACATGGGATTTCCCCTGGTGAAACTGCAAAATGACAGCTTGTATCAGAGCAAGGACATGAGAAGAATCAGTGAGAGCATGTGCATAATGGAGCTTCCAGTCTTCTGTATCCTGATCTTGGAAGTGGCAGCCCATCGTATTTGCTGTACCCTGTTTATTGGGTGCAGTTCACTAGGTACAGCCCCCACACAAGGATGGGGGACAACACAAGGATGTAGATATCAGGAGGCAGGAATGATTGGGAGCCATGTCAGAAGCTTCCTACCACAGACGCCCTTGCAGCATCTATATGAGGGTTCAAGTTCATTGTGCAAGTCAAAAGGCAGCATCTTAATATGGTGCTACATGATCACTGATAATTTGTCAGGAATGTTTTTTTAAAAGTTATTTATTATTGAGAGAGAGAGAGCACGCAAGTAGAGGAGGGACAAAGAGAGAGGGAGAGAGAATCCCAAGCAGGCTCCACACTGTCAGAAAGAAGCCTGATGTGGGGCTTAAACTCACGAACTGCGAGATCATGACCTGAGCTGAAATCAAGAGACAGATGCTTTACCGACTGAGTTACCCAGGTGCCCCATTCATCTTTTTTTTTTTTTTTTGGCTAATTGTTGTAGAAAAATTTACTCTAAACTTGAAAAAAAAGGAAAAAATGGGGATTACTTGTGTTTTTGATATGCTGCTAAAACACTGACTTATTATAAGCCTGTTTTATCTGATTCTGAAACTCTTGAGAAGTGTTACAACTCCTTATGTAACAACTAAGGACTTACAAAGATGCAGAAGGTTTATAGCTCTGTAAAATTAGACACTAAGTTGCAAAAATTGATAACAATGTGATTTTTATTGCCCTCAGTACAAAAGTTAACCTTAGATAAAGTATTATTTTATTACCCTCTAGGGAGTTAGCTTAACATAGCATCTTATTTCTGTATTTCTTTTCTAGCTGACTATAAATTCTAGTTACTCAAGTGTACTTGGAGCCAGATCATTTATCTTTTGCTGGTTCCCTTATCAATGAGTTAAGTAAAGTTTTGGTGCATGCTAATAAATGATTTTGTCTGAGAACTGGGCTTTGCATGCTTTAGGAATGCCCACAAGGTACAGAGGGAATTCAGCAAAACACTGGAAAAGGATCCCTAGAGACACTGCTCTCCAGGCATTATCTTAACTGGCCACCCCACATGCACACATTCGTGGTGGCACAATGTCCATGTGGATGACAGGCCTCTCTGATCACAGAAGATTTAAAAACTGCCCCTGAGAATGTAAGCCTGTTAAGAATTGATATTCATTCTATCTCACTGGGGACTGTTCTTCTTTTCCATGGCTCAGCACCTGGGCTTTGAGGAGGAGGCCCCGAAGCTGGGTCTGGTTACTAGGGTTTCCTGATTGGTGATGCCAATGAGCCCACACTGAGGTACACACACTGCCATGGGCCTAAGAAAAAGCTGCATACAGAAATGCTACCCTAGAAGGTATAGCCAACATGGAGAAATACATTGACTCCAGGAAAGAAAGATCCAGAATATGACATACTATATACATTAAAGTTTCAAAAACAAGTATTCAGCAATCTCGGAACTCCTCTGGGAGATTCAGTCTACACAGATACTTGAAAGGCCATAATGGATGGAAAGAGCCTAAATGTCCATCAACTGATGAATGGATAAAGAAATTGTGGTTTATATACACAATGGAATACTACGTGGCAATGAGAAAAAATGAAATATGGCCTTTTGTAGCAACGTGGATGGAACTGGAGAGTGTGATGCTAAGTGAAATAAGCCATACAGAGAAAGACAGATACCATATGGTTTCACTCTTATGTGGATCCTGAGAAACTTAACAGGAACCCATGGGGGATGGGAAGGAAAAAAAAAAAAAAGAGGTTAGAGTGGGAGAGAGCCAAAGCATAAGAGACTGTTGAGAACTGAGAACAAACTAAGGGTTGATGGGGGGTGGGAGGGAGGAGAGGGTGGGTGATGGGTATTGAGGAGGGCACCTTTTGGGATGAGCACTGGGTGTTGTATGGAAACCAATTTGACAATAAATTTCATATATAAATAAAATAAATAAATAAATAAATTGAGGAAAAAAAAAAAAAAAAGAAAGGCCATAATGGGATCAAGGACACAACTGCATTCTAGAAGATTACATGGTTCCAAAGAAAGCTGTAGGGGTAGGGGAGGTCAGTGTCACACATGGAAATGATCACAAAGGGATGCAGAGGCAAGGATGGTGACAACAGGGCATCCAACCTTGGCAGCAGGACCAGATCTAGGCTGGAGTGGGCAGGGAGAGCCTGGGCACCCCTGGGTCACATTAAGATTTTTCAAGGGACACGAGTGTGGAACACTTAATCAACTTTCAGGGCGCCTGGATGGCTCAGTTGGTTGAGTGTCCCATGTTGGCTCAGGTTATGATCTTGCAGTTCAATCCCTTGTTGGGCTCTGTGCTGACAGCTCAGAGACTGCAACCTGCTTCAGATTCTGTCTCCCTCTCTCTCTGCCCCTCCCCCACTCATGCTCTGTCTCTCTCAAAAATAAATAAACATTAAAAAAATGTACACAACCAACTTTCACATTCTCAAATCCATATATAATCTATCCTAAAATCCATCTGTGGGTAAGACACCTTCCCTGCAGGTTCTTCTTTCCCACGTCCTCCATTGTTCTGGAGTGCAAACCTCCAGATGCCACACAAAGGGACAGCCAATGACTCCTTACACCAGAAGCCTCCTCCCCAGAAGCCTCTCTGTTATCCATCTCATTAAGACTGTTCCATGATACATTTCATTTTGTTTTTTAATTATACTGTTTTGATCAACTTAACACTAATCAATACTACAAATGGTATTAGTAAAAAGCCAAATGAAGTATTTTAACATATGTATGTGTGTGTTTGTGTGTATATATATATATATATATATATATATATATATATATATGTCTGTGTACCAAACATACACAAACAAATATGCCAAGACATGTGACAGGATAATCAGTGAATGTCTTTTAAGCAGAAAATTATGATAAATTTTTGTGGAGGATGTGGAATTTCATATTTCTATATAAATTCAAGGAGGAAACAAAATGGTGTAAACTTTCAAAGTGAAGGAAGGATCTATGCATTCTGTATTTTGAATGGGTGGTTTTTATATCCCGTTATGTGTGTGTGTGTGTGTGTGTGTGTGTGTGTGTGTGTGCATATATATTTTTAATGCTTATTTATTTATTTTGAGAGAGAGAGAGAGAGAGTGAGAGAGAGAGAGCAAGCAGGGGAATGGCAGAGAGGAAAGGACAGAGAGAATCCCAAGCAGGCTGCATGCTCAGCATGACTGTGAGATCATGACCTGAACCAAAATCAAGAGTCAGACACTTAACCAACTGAGCCACCCAGATGCGCCTCCACAATGTATATTTTTTAAAAGTGCTAGATCTGCATGAAAAGTACAGCAAAGGGGATATAGTCAATAATACTATAATAACCAAAGGGGTACATGCACTCCCATGTTCATAGCAGTGCTACTGACAAGAGCCAAAGTATGGAAAGAGCCCAAATGTCCATCAACTGATGAACGGATAAAGAAGATGTGGTACATATGTATACAATGGACTGTTACTTAGTGATCAAAAAGAATGAAATCTTGCCATTTGCAACAACGTGGGTGGAACTAGAATGTATTATGCTAAGTGAAATAAGTCAGTCAGAGAAAGAAATATCGTATGATTTCACTCATACGTGGAATTTAAGAAACGAAACAGATGAACATAGGTGAAGGGAGGAAAAAATAAGATAAAAACAGAGAGGAAGACAAACCATAAATGACTCTTAAATACAGAGAACAAACTGAGGGTGGCTGGCAGGGTGTTGGGTCAGGGGGAAGGGCTAAAGGGGTGAGGGGTACTAAGGAGGACACTTGTTGGGATGAGCACTGGGTGTTATATGTAAGTGATGAATCACTAAATTTTATTCCTGAAATCATTATTATACTATATGTTAACTTGGATTTAAATTAAAAAAAATAAGAAATAAAATTTAAAATATAACATAATAATGTTTTATGGTGACAGATGGTAACTACACTTATCATGGGGAGCATTGTGTAATGTACAGAATTGTTGAATCACTATGTTGTATACCTGAAACTAACATATGTCAACTATACCTCAATAAAAAAAGTGACGCATCTGTGCTGTTTTAAAATGTCATTATTGGGGCACCTGGGTAGTGCAGTTGGTTAAGTGTCTGACTCTCAACTTTGGCTCAGGTCATGATCTCATGGTTTGTGAGTTAGAGCCCCGCATTGGGCACTGCGCTGATTGTGTAGAGCCTGCTCGTGATTCTCTCTCTCCCTTTTTCTCTGACCCTTCAGCACTCTCTCTCTCTCAAAATAAATAAACTTAAAAAAATAAAATGTCATTATTACCATATGCAAGAAATTACATCTTTGTCCCTATTTAAATTTATGATGTAAAACGTTAGATGTGCACTTGGATGTGTGCTTGTGAGCACAGGATTTCAAGACCAGCTGGGGGAGTGCATGGGTCACACGCAGACCTATCTGTGAGTATCAGATAAAAGGCTTATGAGCACAGGCAGCTGGATTCCACAGCTTCTGGAGCAATCCTGTGCTGGAGGGGAAAAGCCTCTGGTCTGATGGGAAGGCCAGGAGAGGGTCTGAAGGCCAGGGAAGGATGGCACAGGAGGACGCTCAGGTGGGACTGGTGTTAACCAGTCTTGTCACCCAGTTGGGAGGTAAGATGTAGTCAGTGGCACAGGGCCATGGGCTCCAAGGCCGGTCTCACTTCTCAGTGAGTATCAAGTGCCTTTTGTGGGCACAATGAGCTTTAATTCTGGGCACACGAGAAAACCATGAAAAACAGACCAAAAATAATGAATCACAGATTTCCGGGCCTGACCCAAGGGACACAACCCCACAGACCACAAAGTGCCCTCAAGAGCAGCGCTGTGCTATTTCACAACGCAATTGTTGATAAAAACTGAGTCAAAGTGGGTGGGAGGACAGGGGAAGGGAGCTGAAAGTCACTGCTCACTATGAGCTAAGCATCCCCCTAGGTCTGCATACTTACAACATGATTTCTAGCATTCTTACCAAGTGTCACAGCTCTGGGAACTTTTCGTGAATTAACTCACTTTGTCCTCAGCTGAGCCCCATGTGGAGGGCATCACCATCACCATCACCATCCCCATTTCAGAGATAAGGAAACTGAGGCCTAGAGAGCTGATTCACACCTGGCCCCCAGCCAGGCCTTGGTGTAACCAAGAGTTGGGCTTGAGGCCTATGGATGGAAACCACATCAGTGTATCCCTGGCAGCCCCAGTGGACGGGAACCTTAATTCCATCCTTGGGAGAGGAAGCTGGAGACACGTACCTGCAGTGGGGCCATGCTGAGCCCAGTGCTCACCTTCCTCCATCTGCAGCTCCTTCTGCTCAAGGGGACATTCTGCTCAGTTTAGGACATTCAGAGGGACAGCCCTACTACAGGACTTCATGGGCTTTGGTGTTTGCCCTACGCAGCTCCTTTCTGCCAACAGCAACTGTTGAGTGTGGACCCTGAGGGTCAGGAATGGGTTTTCTACATGGAATCCTTGGTGCTGAGTGCTGCTAGATGCACCAGTAGAAGAGGGAGGTGAACATTCTGTCCTGCCCTCCAACACTCAGCACCTGGAATCGAGGGGCACATCATCGCAAATCCACTCTGGGAGGCCTACCCAACAGGGACAACTGTCTCCACTGGGCAGATGGGAAGCCATGGCAACCCAGCCAGAGAACAGGGAGTGAGCACATGATCCCAGATCCTAGAACCAGACAGACCATGGGCTAGGACTTCACATAGATGGAAGGACATACCTGTCCCACCCAGCACCTCCACCCTTTTGCTCCACATTTGGCACCAATGAGCAGAGCCCGGTTCCCCAGGCAGACATCAAGCCCTGGGCTCTACTCTCCTTCTCCCAGCCTGGGTGTGCCACCCCAGCCCCGTGGCTGCTTCAGGGCCCAGACTCTGTCCTTCCTGGGGAGGTATAGCTCACTGTGTGTGGGAGGGACATGGAAAGACATAGTGCCCTGATCACATCTGCCATAAAGAAAAATGGGGTCCCGGGACCCAGACAGAGATCTGTGCAGCCCTCAGGACAGTGGCTGTGGGAGTCCCCAGGAATAGGGAAGTCAAGGGAGCAGGAAGACAGACACTCATGGACCTGCTCAGGCCACTGAGGAGGTCCCCCCAGCAAGGCCTGGGACCTGCAAGCTTTGGGGAAGGGCTTCTCCACAGGGGTCTTTTATCCTTGGCTGTTTCTATGTAATTTTCAAGAACACAGGTTAGGAGCATGCTACTCACTTAAGACCAGATAACTCAGGTTTCCAAGTGGACAGAGTTCCACAGGATGCACTGAGAAGAGAAGAAAGGCAGCTCTGATATTTCCACGCACATATTCGAATGAAACCCAAGTGATTTCCTCTGTGTTTATGCAGAACTGCACATCTGGGTTTTAACTGCGTTTCACTCAACCCGTAAACTATTGTGTTGTGCCTATATCATGGTCCCTTCTCCAAGGAGCTCATCAAAGGGACACAGAGATAAGTGGAGGGTTCCTGACATGTTAACAGCTAAAAAGGAGGAAGATAGGAGGAGGAGGCGGTGGTGAGCCTTCTGGGAGACTTCGGGTTTATGCCCATGTAGAGATGTTACATCTGGGTCTTCAGGGCCCATCCTCTGCCATGGCTAACCTCAGGGTGGCTGGTCTGGCATCACCCAGAAAGTAAGAGAATGGGTGACACCTCAGAGGGGCCTCAAGCTCAGCCTCGAAAGCCACAAGCCAGGAAACATGCAGGATGAAGCATGCATGCCTACAAAAAAGAAGGCTGGTTTCCTTCTTTATGGAAACCAGCCCTCGTGTGCTTTCAAAAAGTCACGGGGAAGGAATCCAGGCAAGTAAAATTTTTAGAGGATACTCTAAATTCAGATACTGTAGCTAAAAATGTTCTCCAAGGGCAGTCTTTTTGTTTGTTTTTTTAAGACAGCCTAATCCACGTCCATGTGTAGCTCCTAAACTAACATGTATTTTCTTGGTATAATTTCCAAAACATTCTCAAGGAAGATTCCAAGACAATGGAGCTCAAATAAACCCATGGGGACCTCATCTACACAGTAATACATCTAATAATCTTCAAACAAAAAGTCCCATCGCTTGCTAGTGACTGAAAGGCAAAACTGCGAGCAGACTAGGCAGATCCAAGCCCAGTGAGGGGAAGGAGCAAAGCAATGAGGAGTGCTAGAAATAACCAGAATGGCAGAGTGGATACCATTAGGATGCTTCTCACTGGTGAATGCTTCCTGTCTTGGGGATTTTGCATCTCTATGCAACCTTCTAACTTCAGGGACTTAAAAATATGACCACTCACATCCTGGGGAACCTCTGCCCTGTCATTCAGCATTATCAGCATTTTCGCTTAGGGTCTTATTCAGCTTTCAGGGATTACAGAAAATCTCAGGAGTGAAGCAGCATCCAGAGGCACTCAGCCTGTCCTCCCTGCCACTGATAATAAAAGCTAATACTAAATGAGGCCAACTGTGGGCTCCATCCCTGCCAGACACCCCGTGCAAGGGTTACTCTTTGCCTCCTAATTTTCATGATAAGGACACTGAGGGTTTATGAGATGAAGTATTTGCTCAAGGTCATCCAGTTAGTGTGTGCCAGAGATGGGATGCATATCAGACGTACACCCAGATGGTCTAATTTCAGAGTCCTTCTCTTGACTGCTTTGATATATCCCCTTGTGTGGCAGCTCACAACCACGGAAGAATGAAAAAAATAATGAAACCTATTGCAGGGAAGAAATGTGGTGCTGATTAACTGATTAGTTAAAAATCATCACACCACTGTCAATAAATGCTAATGTGGGTGAAAAATGGGCTAGGCAGGAGAATATTCACATGGTCTCAAAGTTCGCCCCACTGATTACTTATTAATTACAAGGGATAAAAACCAGTAACTTTATAAGGGAGAATTCTGGCAGAGACCATCTTAACCAGGTGAACAAACTTGTCATCACCATGCCCAGTTACAATGATATGGTGAACCCACTGCTGCAGTGTAAACACACAAAAAGTGTGTCTGCGCCTAGGGAGGAAGGAACAGCCAGGAAAATCCAGACTGTGAGACTCTGCTCAAAATAAATGGCTTATTAGGTTCTTCAACAACGTCAAAAATCAAAAAAGATAAAAGCAAAAGTAGCATTTTGATTTAGATTTAAAGACACCTAACCAAATTCAGGGCATGATATTTAACTGAATGCAAGATAGGGGAAAACAGCTACAAATAATATTTTGGGAACAACCAGAGGTATTTGAATACTATATGTTGGATAAGATTACTTTATCAATGCTAAATTCCCCAGTGATAATGGTACTACAGTTTTGAAGTAAAAAGCCAATAGACTTAGGAGATATTTGCCAAAGTATGTCATGATGTCTGCAACCTACTTTCAAATGATTCAGAGGAAAACACTAAACACACATATACGTACACACCTAAATATATATTCCATGTGTGTATGTGTGTGTGTCTATGTGGGTAAACAACTGGCAAATCTGAGCGAAGGATATATGGGTGCTCAGTTTCCATTTTTTTAATAGATTTGAAATTTATCAAAATAAAAGGCAGACAAAAAATAAAATGTTCATTCAAGGAGTCATAAGGCAAAAGCAATGCTATGCTTTTAATCAACTAGATGAAAATTACATTTTGGGATAAGAACTAAGAGGAAACATTAAAAAAGAAAATACTATGTGAAGGTGATAAGACTATTTTTGTTTATATTACTCTTACAGTAGTTTAAAAATCAATCATGGTAGCAACAGATGGCAACAGACTTAGTTGGTAAATTTTGTACTACGTATAAATCAAATCACTTATTGGTCATTTACTACAATCATGTTTTTCTTTTTTTGAGAATAACGTTTATTATTCTAATGCAATACCAAACTCATTTAATAATTTTCTGAATGAACTTTAGTGAACAAATAACACTATCCCTGGCGTTAGATCTGATTCCCAGACAATTTTCTCCAAGGACCACTACAAGTGCTGTTGCTAGAGGTGTTGACTGCCTTTGTCCCTCTGGCACAGTCACTAGGAACCCATGAACACGGGACTTACTTTTCAGACAGTGTGATTCTCTGGGGGTGTGTGGCAATCAGGCAGCCAGGGCAATGCTGCACCGTCCCTGCTGGAAATGGCCCATTGTTGCCCCAGTAGATGGTGTGGGACCACAACCCCTGAGGGCTCTGGAAAAGACAACAAGGATAAAGCAGAATGTTCACATTTCATTAAAAATGACAATTTAAAACTTCAGTGTTATGAATAATTTTTAATACATTTTAAAATTAAAATGTGAATATTTCAAAGTTAAAAGTGATTTTAAATATTCAATGTGAACTTGAAATGGTCTTGATAGTGAACCCCATATCTCTGAATCTCCCTTCTTAACACACCACCCCACCCTTTAAATTTTAAATAAATGCAGGCATCTAGAGGCACATCAGGATACACGCATGGGACAAGTCTGCTCAGTGGGGAAGTGTGAGAAGTGGCTGTGGGTTAGAACACAGAAGAAGTTCATGCACTGTGCTGATGTTCCAGAAGATGTACACAGTCCTTCCCAGAGGGACTCCTAGACCAAAGCCTGACTTCTGACATTCCATGAGAACCTTGGGTGGTGTGGTCTATGAGGAGTCTCAAAGTTAGGAAGCTGTTCATAATCCCTACCTGGACCATGGGGTATCTAAGCAGTCATGGTGATGACCACACCCTGGTCCTGACAGGATGCAGAGTGCTCCACGTGAAGGGCAGAGTGTCATGAACAGCATTGTGAATAGAGAGGGTCCCTGTGGACTACACCTTGTTCCAAGTGGGCACACCTTGTGCCACAGCATCTTGACTCCTGAGATCCACTCACTTATATGCAATGTAGAGTTTTCTTGCAAGCGTCATAACCCTAGGACACTCTTAAGCTAGGAGGACTGTGACTTCACAGGCACAGGGAGGGTACTAGGTCACATATGGGCACCCTACATAGACCCACATGTGGTACAGGAACCCCGCTTTCCTACATGATAACACTTAGACTCTGGGTGAAGTCCAAGGATCCTGCCTGTGTCTATGGAATGCCCCTGTCCAGTGGTGTGCCCTGAGGCCTGGAATGATGTGTCTTGTCCCCACAGTTCCCAAGTACCCTGAGGTTCCAGATTCCTAGCTGGCTTCCCCTTTCACATCTCCCACCCAGATGGAGAAATCACCAATCTTCATACGCATAGGTGCTTTACTTTCAACATTTCGAAGCTAACATGATTTCTCTCTTTTTGGTGGTTTCTATTACTAATATAAAATATTTTGGTCTTGTGTATATATTCCCACCTTGAATTATACTCTACTGCTTATCTTACTGCTCCTTGTTCTTTTTGTAATGTTGCTTGTGATAGTTTTGCTTATTCCTTTATAGTTTTACCTCTTTAGGCCATCTTTTTTTTCAGCTGTGTCTTATCTAAAAACATTATAGATAAAATTTAATCCTTTATTCAATTTCAGAGTAGCTGTACTTTAGTTGGGGAATTTAATCTGTTCATTTTTATTTTTTGAGTAGCATTAAGAGTAAGGTAGGTAGATGACTGGTGTATTTGGCTCATTCTTCATCATCTGTTTTAGTGTTTTCTACTCCTCAAATTTTATGGTGTTAATTTCTTTACTGTCTTCAGCTGACTTGATTGGTCTTATTTTTCTTGTAATTTTTTTAGAAGTTATATATCTTATTTTTACTTCTAGCATTTATCTTAAGTTTGTTACACATATAGGTATATTAATTTTTTTTTACCTTGAGAATTGATGAACAGATATTAGCCTCTAATTTCCAAACAGAATTTAAGACAATTATTTCAATGTAATTCCCTTCCCTTGCTATCTGTTATATTTTGTTTAAATTATTTAAAATACTCTGAATTGCTTTTAATTTTCATGCTTGTAGTTTCTGAAGAATAATTTCTTAACAGTTGCATTAAGCTTCATGGCTACATTGTTAAATTACAATATGTGACTGCATTTTCCTGTTGTTAATTAATCATGTATAATTTATGTATCTTTTGTTTCTACTTTATTGAATTAATTTTTTTATTTTACTATAGGGAGTCTCTGAGTACCTCTTTCAAAATGGTTTCATGGATAATACATTTTCTGAATTCTTAAATAGAAATGGGAAGACACTAATATAAAAGAATAAGAATCAATATTGTCAGAACAATTTTGATAAAGAGAGCAAAGTTGGAGATATAATAGTTCCTGATTTCAAAACTTACTACAAAGCTATAGGAATCAAAACAGTGTTATATGCATGTAAAGACAGACATACAGAATGATGGGATAGAATGGAGAGTCCAGAAACAAGCTCTCACATCTATGGCCAAATGATTTTTCAATAAGAGTACCAAGACTATTCAATGGGGAAAGGACAATCTCTTCAACAAATGGTGTTAGGAAAACTGGATATCCACATGAAGAATGAAGTTGGGTCTTCACCTGATACCATATATAAAAATTAACTCAAAATGAACCAAAGACCTATATGTAAGAGCTAAATCTATAAAACTCTTAGAAGAAAATTAGGAGAAAAGCTTCATGATGTTGGATTTGGCAAAGATTTCTTGGGGATGACACCAAAGCATAAGCAATAAAATTAAAAAAAAATGGACTTAACCAAATTAAAAAGTTCTGTGCATCCAAAGACACCATGAACAGAGTGAAAAAAAGGCAACCCATAGAATGAGAGGAAATATTTGCAAATCATATATGTGATAAGGGATTAATATCCAGAATACATAAAGAACTCCTACAGCTCAACCTAAAACCCAAACAGCCCCATTCAAAAATAAGAAAGGACCTGAGTAGCCATTTCTCCAAAGAAGATATAAAAATGGCCAATAAGCACAAGAAAATATGCTCAACATCACTCATCATCAGAGAAATGCAAACCCAAACCACAATGAGATACCCTTTCATACACATTAGAATGGTTATTATAAAAAATAAAAAAAAAATCACAAGTGTTGGTGAGCATGTACAAAAATTGGAACCTTGTGCATTGCTGGCAGGAATGTAAAACAATATAGGGGTTCTTCAAAAAAATAAACATAGAATTACCACATGATCCAACAATGCCACTTCTGGGTGTATGTCCACAAGAAGTGAAAGCAGGGGCTTGTATGCCCATGTTCACAAGCAGAATTATTCACAATAGCTAAGTGTGCTGGGACAGGCACAGAAGGGGTGGCTTTATTTTTGGGTCTCCCTGAGAGCTTTAAGAGAAATTTTTTTTTTTCTTGGAAGTGAGTTTTAATTCACATATTGACCGTCAATTAGTCTGTCACTCAGGAAGGCACAAAAAAAGCATTGAGGTCTCAGGCCAACTAGTATGCAGTTTTGTTTTTGGTTCTCTAATGGAATCAAAACGGTTCTCTAATGGAATCAAAATTTGCAGCATGTCCTGGCTAAATTCTAAGCAAATTTAAATTCAGGAAAAGTCTGTGACAACTTCCTGTAAATAAAGGGGAGATGTGCTTTTTACACCCTGATATTGTAAGTGCAAAATATGTCCATAAAAAATTATGTGAAGGTTTGGTAGGCTGAAATGCTTTTTAAAATGCAAGTTCCTATAGAGGGAAATGCAAGAAAATTTCCAGTGATTTAACAGCAATAAAGATCAGGAACACAATGAGGAGGGGGGAAAGGCTATCAGCCAAAACAAAGGGAAAGACCAATGCTTTGTGGGAACTATCATCCTAGGAGAACAATAGTTTCTAAAATAAAATAGCCATTTTAGACCTGTATCTATCTTAGTTCCAAAAGGTGGAATGTGGCTAGGTTGCAGACATCATCACATTAAGTCTTGTGGTGCCTTTTATGACACCCCTGAATGTGGACAGAGGGCCTAGGAGTGTGCTTGGAAACCATGGATACAGTGCATGTATGGAAGCTTCTGGGTGAGAACTTAGATCCATAACTCCCACATTAAGGTAGAGAGAGGCTGTTCCTGCTGGATTCTCTTCCCCTCACCCCACCTTTACTCTTTTGCAGAGTCAACTGGAAAGGCATCTGGGATGACCTGGGATTGGTACCAGCAGAGTCCCCTGCCAGTGTGCAGTCCTGGGAAGCCATTTCACCCCTGCTTCATCCATTACCTTGGGGCTTGGACTGTTTCAAGGCTCCTGGTGAAGACTGACAGGGACAGCCTCTGAAAATACTCTTGGGACCTGAAAGGGCTTAAAACTGTAAAGGGATGTTATTCTAAGGTAAAATGCAGGCACACAGGGGCTAAAGATGAAAGAAATTCAGACATGCTCCAGGTTTGGCTGCTAAGAAACAGCAAGTACAAGATGGGTTGCCACTGTCCAGCAGGGTAGCCAAGGTTGGCAGCTGCCCAGCGACTGTCCGTGGAACTCCAGGGCACACCCAGGGACTTGTGTGAATGCTCTCTCTGGCATTTTCCCTCAGACTACCCAGACTCTGGGCTTCCTGCTCCCTCTCATGCCTCCAACTCCCACCCAGCTTTTGCTGTAATTTTTCATCTGGTTCCCCAACCTATCCCAACACTCCTAACCCTTTGCAAGCCAGGGTCCCTTCAAGCCCCACTTCCCTCAAGAAATCTTTGCTGATCACTGAACCATAAAACTTTTAATAAGCACCTATTTTACCTATTTTAATGAGTTGCAGGCAGTGGGGCAGAAATAAAGTTGACTGGTTTTTGCCCTCATGTTCCCCATGGCCTGAAACAGGAGACAGGTAGGAAAACCAATACCTGCAGAACAGCATGCTCTCTGATCAGTGACCCTGAGTCTAGGGGAAGTTGTGGTGCTTTGTGCCATCTGCCTCAGGGGCCAGGGGAGTTTTCAGAGAGAGAGACACTTGGCCTGGAGCTTGAACCCTACAGAATTCCCAAGAGAAGTGGGGGAGGGAACTGGTGTTGGTTGAGTGACATGCTCTGGATGAAGTGATTAGAAGTCCTCTCAGGTCCTCTCACAAATATAGCTGAGAAAAGGGGCTCCGAGGGACACACAGACCTGTCCTTCCACTGTCCCAAGTAACAAGGGACCATAAGGAAAGCTAAGGGCAAGGCACAAGCTAGCACAACATTCCCGCTCCCCAGGTGGGATATGTGTGATATTCCTCAGGCATTTCTGGCTGAGGAAAAAAGGAAAGGAAAGAAAACAAAGGGTTAACTGATAGAGATCACAGTCATACAGGACATGACTCTCCCATCAGTTTACAAGTATCTTAGTAAATTAACAAGAAAAAGGCAATCTTTTTTTAAAAAATTTTTTTTTCAACGTTTATTTATTTTTGGGACAGAGAGAGACAGAGCATGAACGGGGGAGGGGCAGAGAGAGAGGGAGACACAGAATCGGAAACAGGCTCCAGGCTCTGAGCCGTCAGCCCAGAGCCTGACGCGGGGCTCGAACTCCCGGACCTCGAGATCGTGACCTGGCTGAAGTCGGACGCTTAACGGACTGCGCCACCCAGGCGCCCCATGGAAAAAGGGAATCTTATCAACAACCTAATCTCCAGAAACCTACAGACTCAGTTTCCTGGAGCCCCAACATCACGCTCCCCTCCATAGTGATGTGGGGAACAGGCAAGAAGGGGATGGTAGGTAAAACTAAATTTCCTTATAACCTGCAGCCAATTGACAAATACTTGGGGCAAATGCAGAATGCAACATTTCTCTAGGAACCCCCCTAGTGTCTAATGTTGATGCCTTACTAGAGGGAAAATAACCTTAGCTTGAGAATAGCAAGGCCCCTGGCATTTTATGAGTCCTCTTTAGCATAGCAAAGTCCTCCTGGAGGCCACCCCTTTGCCTTTAGCTCCCCAACTCCCGAAGTATATACCCAGTCACTCTTCACACCCTCAGTGAAGTAATTTCTGCCCACAGGTTCTGTTCCCATGGTTTAATAAAATCACCTTTTTGCACCAAAGATGTCAAGAATTCTTTATTGGCCATCAGCTCCAAACCCTCACCAATCCAAAACCTCATCACAAGGAGGTCCTCCACGGGCCACTCTCTCACCCTGTGGCTTAGCTCTGTTTGCTCATGGCCCACAATCCATCCTCTTCCTGCCCATACATGCTATGTCTGTTGTGCCATCCAGGGGGCCAGGGGGCTGTGTGCCTACCAGGAGAGCCCACTAGACAGCTCCACAAGGGGAAAGTTCAAAGAAGAGTTAGCCAGGGTGGCTCAGAAGGGTGAGTCAGACCCTACAGCTGCTGGCCTAAGGAGTCCCTGCCACCCAGGTAAAGCACAGTATACAAGGTGGTGATGGGGGGGATCCAGGAGGCAGTAGCCTCTGTTTCCTGGAAGGGGTGGGTGACTGGTGTCTGGGTCAACTTGGAGAGCCTGGGGCCAGGTGGCTGAGGACTTAAGAGGAACCACAACAAGGAGAGAAGAAGAAAAGGGAAGAAGGAATGGGAAGTCTTGTCGTTCTGTGAAACGGTGTCTGTCATGGGTTATGGCGCCAGGCATCCACTTACACCCTCTCTGGGGAACTGTCATTTCTAAGATTGTGTCTATGTCTCCCCAGAGGAAGAGGGTGTCACTGCCCTCCCCTGCTTCCTGACTCCACAGCTGTCCCCACTCCTCAGGTCTAAAATGGATTGATCCCTTTTCTTATAGCTTCTCCTTGCTTCAAATTGCCTAAGCACAATCTACATTTGACCTTCACCTGGACCCTGAGGCCCAGTGGTGGGTCAAGGTGACACCAGGACTTCATAGACTCCTCCCCTTTGCCCTGCCTGCTTCCCATGGCAGTTCCTTCTTGTCTCTGACAATTCTTTGAAAGAATATTCCTCATCCTATCACTCATCCTCTTTATTTTCTGTGCATAATCTGCAATTACCCTGTTTGTCTGTTTACTCATATGTGATTGAGAGAATATCACTAGACTGTCCATGCAGGCTGTGACCAGGGTCATCCTGAAGCCTGGCACACAGAGGCAGCAATTATGGGACAATGTATGGGGGCTTGTCCAGAGCTTCTACTAGCTGTCAAAGCAAGTGATGCTGGTACTGCTGCTAGGAAATCAAACTTGCTGGCCATTCCCTAGCACTGCCTTTCACTGCAACACCCCATCTTACGATTCCCAAAAGACGTTAGTCAGTCCGCCCAGGACAACCCAGCAAAGTGTCTAGCTGTGACTCCTGCTGAATTCACTCACTCTGTCCCTGTCCTTCCAGGTTTGCCATGCCCAGGGCATTTTTTATTTTTAAATTTTTGAAGGTGGCAATCTACAGACATTTTATTAGCAAAAGGAAACAAACATGCTTGCAGCAGAGAAAGATAGGGGATCCTCCTTTCCCCTCAAGGGCATCATTAGACCTTTAAAGAAAGGCAGGTTAAAACAGTGTGAGAGTAGACCCCAGGGCCTCAAGCAGGTTGAAATCCAACAGCGGTGATCTGTGCTGTGCAGTGTCAACCTCATACTCATCTAGAGCTGCTTGGAATCGGGCAGATGTGGAGCCACAGAATATGCAGCGCTCCTCCACCTCAGGAAACTGGACACTCTGGCTCTCTGAGACCAATTCCTGTACTGTAGCCAATGTCACATGTGCTAGTCTCTGGGTCCTAGCTGGTGCTCCCTGTCACCTAGAAGTGAGTCCTTGAGTCCCTATTGCTTCCTCTTGCCTGGGTCCAGGAGGACAGGAACTACAAAGGACAAATGTCTGAATGTCCCCTTCCTCAATGTCTGAATGTCCCCTTCCTCCTACTTTAACATAAGATTCCTTTTGTTCCATAGTCTCCAGAGAGCTCAACAGGAACCCAGAATGGGGGGGGGGTGGTGCGGAGGGTCCCTGGCTTCCCACAGGGGAGAGGGAGGCCAGAGGGATGCCTGAACAGTGAACACATGGTGCAGCTCCTAAGGTGGGATGTGGGAGAGCCTGGGGTGGGTGCTGAGCCAGACACAATCAGTTCAATCCCCACATGGCTGCTCACTAGTTCTGTGACCTCAAGAGAGTTTCTTGACTTCTCTGTGCATCACTTGATATTCAGTAATAATAGGACCTACCTCACAGGGAGGCTCTGAGTATGAAACGGCTTAAAACTGAATGCTCTACACAGCTTTGTTTTCATGCACAGTTCCCCTCTTAGCTACATGGGACATGGGCACCTGGCCTTTGCGTGTCTCCTGCCTCCTCTGTAATGCCCAGATCACTTCCTGACAGCTCATCTCCAGCAGCCCCCATTGTCCTGAGCCCCCCAGCCCCTACTTACCTCCCCTCTGCCTGGGTCTGGGAGCAGGACTGGATGTTTGGGCCAGCCTTCCCATCTCCCTCTCCCCCTCCTCCTCTCTGGGTAGAGGGTGAATGAGCAATGCACTAATTAAGTCCTATGCAAATTAAAGCTGGGACTACTGGTTGTAGAAGATTCTCAGCCTGCAAGCACTTCTCTTCAGGGAATTCAACATTATCTCCCCTCCTCTACAGAGGGCACTGTGCCTAATGATATCTCATACATCCTGCGCTAGACTGTGGGGTCAGCACTGAGTGCATTTGGGAAAATGCAAACAATGTTCATAACATGTCACAACCTTCCTAGACAGGCTGAGCTCTGACTATAATAGTATTCTCCACCTACGGGTTTAAAGGTAAATTAGAACATGGCAGAGAAGTAGGAGGACCCAAAGTTCCCTCATCCCTCAAACACAGCAGTATTGAGGCCAAAGGACTTTGAATTCCAAGAGCCTGGGCCGCAGGGCGACAAATATGTCTCCAGGGGCCCACAAGGACAACCTGTAGGGCCATAGGTGCATGACTGTGAACTGGGAGAGATAAAAATGGGCCACACAGGCATGGATGGGAGGGATGCACTTCTGCGGAGAGACAAAGGGAAGAGAAAGAGAGGCTTGGAAAGCATAGGACTGTATCTGGACAAGAGAAAAACCATGGACCAGGATGGACCAAGATCCAATCTCTAACTGTGGGCCTTTCTCCAGACTGGGGGCAGCTGCCCTGTTTGCGCACCTGGGGAGGAGGGGAGCCAGCCCTGGGCTCAGTAACTCATTCAGAGGCACAGTCTGCAGTGGGAGAAAGCAATCCCCTCCCTGGAATGCAATGGGAAGAAGGTTCAAAGGACAAAGGCTGCCTGCACCTGCCAGCCAGAAGTCATATATCTGCGGTGCAGAGCGGCACTTCCCCGGAACTGGGGCACATGGAGAGGGACCCTTTAAGACATTGGGGTTTAAGTCCCAGCCGAGCACAGGGAGGCATGCGAGTCAGTGGAGTGGAACTCATTTGCACCAATGGCATTGCGAGGATGGCTTGAACAGAGTGGTTTGGGACACGTGGTCTGTGGAGGAGAGACTGGGGTGTCGCCACTTTTCTCCTTATCACCAACAAGGTGGGGCTTCAGGGAATGGACAGTGGTCCCACAGGGGAGGCAAGACCTGCCTATACTAAACCATGCCCTTCCGTGCCTGGTAACTGCATATCTACTGGAGTGGGACTGACACTGAACCAGACAGCACCTCCTCCAGACCAACATGGCCACCAGTTCCAAGGCACCCAGTGGTTTTCCATTCCCTGATTTAATTTTTTGACAATTCTTATTATATATTTATATATACGTATATATATGTGTGTGTGTGTGTGTGTGTGTGTGTGTGTGTGTATACGTGTATATATATATACATATATGGACCATATGTATATATATACATATATGGACCATATATGTGTGTGTGTGTGTATACATATATATATATATATGGACCATATATGTATGTGTGTGTGTGTATATATATATATATATATATATATGGACCATATATGTATGTGTATATATATATATTTCTTCCTTTTATCCTTATTTCTTTCCTCCTCTAGTCTAGTTATTCTGGTTGTTGGCTTATTTAAGCAGACATATTTAATCTATTCTCTTTATACCTGTTCTATAACTCCTTCTTTATTTTCCTCTCTCTTTTTCTGGACTAAGCCATATAGTTTCTCTGCCTGGTCAATTTTCTTTTCTTTTCTTTTTCTCTGCCTCTGTCATTTCTCTCTTTGTATGGGATAAGGCCTCTTCCATCAACAATGCCCCACCCTGTTGTTTTGCTGTAGCTGGTATTTTTGTTTTTTTTTTCCCGTTTTTGTTTGTTTGTTTGTTTGTTTGTTTTCTTTTCTAGGGCTACCTCAATGAACAAATCAAAGCACACCTGGTGGAGGGTCCAAAACACCACTATGAGTAGGGAGATAAAGCAACCAGAGTCACAACAACAGAGAGCAAGTAACACACTCCAAGAAACATCTCCTGAAGGGCCAGGTCCTGGACAGTATATGACTTCTCTTTAATATAGCAGTGCTCACAGGTACAGGACACATAGCAAGCTTTTAAAACACATAAGGGACAGAAAACTAGCCAAAATGAAGAAATGGAAGAATTCTCCTCAAAAGAAATTCCAGGAAGAAATGACAGCTAAAGAATTGATCAAAACGGATATAAACAATATAACTGAAAAAGAATGTAGAATAATAGTCAAAAGATTAATCGCTGGGCTTGAAAAAAGCATAGAAGACAACAGAGAATCTATTGCTGCAGAGATCTAGGAACTAAAAATAATCATAGTGAATTAAAAAATGTTGTAAATGAGGTGCAAAATAAACTAGATGAGGTGACAGTGAGAACTGAAGAGGCAGAGGGGAGAATAAGTGAAATAGAAGATAAAATTATGGAAAAAGATGAAGTTGAGAAAGAGAGGGAGAAAAAAAAATTCTGGACCATGAGGGGAGATTTAGAGAAGTAAGTGATTCAATGAAACATAATAATATCTGTATCATAGGAGTTCCAGAAGAAGAATAAGAGATAGAAAGGGGTGGAAGGTGTACTTGAACAAATCATAGTTGAGAACTTCCCCAATCTGGGGAAGGAAACAGACACTGAAACCCAGGAGGCACAGAGAACTCCCTTCAGACATAACTTGAATCAATCTTCTGCATGACATAGCATAGTGAAACTGGCAAAATACAAAGATAAAGAGAGAATTCTGAAAGAGCTAGGGACAAATGGGCCCTAACCTACAAGAGTAGAAGAAGACTTATATACCAAAACTTGGCAGGCCAGAAAGGAGTAGCAGGAAATATTCAATGTGCTGAATAGGAAAAATATGCAGTCAAGAATCCTTTATCCAGGAAGGCTGTCATTCAGAATAGAAGGTGAGATAAAGGTTTTCCCAAACAAAAACTGAAGGAGTTCATTACCACTAAACCAGCCTTACAAGAGATCCTAAGGGGGATTCTGTGAGTGGAATGTTACAAAGACCACAAACGACCGGAGACATCACTATAAGCATGAAACCTACAGATAACACAATGACTCTAAACCCATATCTTTCAATAATAACACTGAATGTAAATGGACTAAATGCTCCAATCAAAAGACATAGGGTATCAAAATGGATAAAAAAAAGACCCATTTATTTTCTGTCTACAAGAGACCCATTTTAGAACTGAGGACACCTTCTGATTGAAAGTGAGGGTATAGAGAACCATCTACTATGCTACTGGAAGTCAAAAGAAAGCTGGGGTAGCCATACTTATATAAGACAAACTAGATTTTAAATCAAAGGTTGTAACAAGATATGAAGAAGGGCATTATATCATAATTATGGGGTCTATCCATCAAGAAGAGCTAACAATTATAAATGTTTATGCACCCAATTTGGAGGCACCCACATGTATAAAACAATCACAAACATATGCAATCTTATTGGTAAGAATATGGTAATTACAAGGGACTTTAATACTCCACCTACAACAATGGACAGATCATCTAGACAGAAAATCAATAAAGAAACAATGACCCTGAATGATACACTGCACCAGATGGACTTGACAGATATATTCAGAGCTTTTCATCCTAAAGCAGCGGAATACACATTCTTTTTGAGTGCACAGGGAACATTCTCCAAGACAGATCACATATTGGGTCACAAAGCAGCCCTCAATAAATATAAAAGAATTGAGATCATACCATACACATTTTCAGATCACAATGCTATGAAACTTGAAATTAACCACAGGAAAAAGTTTACAAAACCTCCAAATGCATGGAGGTTAAAGAACGTCCTATTAAAGAATGAATGTGTCAACCAGGCAATTACAGAAGAAATTAAAAAATATATGGAAACAAATGAAAATGAAAACACAACAGTCCAAATGCTTTGGGATGCAGCAAAAGCAGTCCTAGGAGGAAAATACATTGCAATGCAGGCCTATCTCAAGAAAACAAGAAAAATCCCAAATACAAAATCTAACAGCACACCTAAAAGAACTAGAAGCAGAACAACAAAGAAACCTCAAGGCCAGCAGAAGAAGAGAAATAATAAGGATCAGAGAAGAAATAAACAATACAGAATTAAAAAAAAAAAAAGAAATCAATGAAACTAAGAGCTGTTGTTTTGAAAAAAAAAAAAAAATGATAACCCCCTAGCCAGATTTCTCAAAAAGAAAAGAGAGAGGACCCAAGTAGATAAAATCACAAATGAAAATGGATTTATCACAACCAATCCCTCAGAAATACAAGCAATTATCAGAGAACATTATGAAAAATTGTATGCCAACAAATTGGACAACCTGGAAGAAACTGACAAATTCCTAGATACCACATACTACTGAAACTTAAATGGGAAGAAATAGAAAACTTGAACAGACCCATTACTAGTGAAGAAATTGAATCAGTCATCAAAAGTCTCCCAACAAATAAGAGTCCTATACCAGATGGCTTCCCAGGGGAATTCTACCAGACATTTAAAGCAGAGTTAATACGTATCTTTCTTAAGTTGTTCCAAAAAATATAAATGGAAGGAAAACTTCCAGACTCATTCTCTGAAGCCAGCATTACCTTGATTCCCAAACCAGACAGAGATCCCACTAAAAAGGAGATTTACAGGCAAATATCCCTGATGAACATGGATGCAAAAATTCTCAACAAGATACCAGCAAATCGAATTCAACAGCATATAAAAAGAATTATTCACCATGAACATATGGGATTCATTCCTGGGCTGCAGGGTTGTTCAATATTTGCAAATCAATCAATGTGATACATCACATTAATAAAAGAAAGGATAAAAAACATTTACCCTGTCAACAGATGCAGAAAAAGCATTTGACAAAAGACAGCATTCTTTTTAATAAAAACACTCAAGAAAGTCGGCAAAGAAGGAATATACCTAAACATCATAAAAGCCATTTCTGAAAAGCCCACAGCTAATATCATCCTCAATGGGGAAAAATGGAGAGCTTTCCTCCTGAGATCAGGAACATGTCAGGGATATTCACTCTCACCACTGTTGTTTAACATAGTGTTGGAAGTTCTAGCATTGGCAATCAGAAAACAAAATGAAATAAAATGCTTCAAAATTGGCAAAGAAGTCAAACTTTCATTTTTCGCAGACGTCATGATACTCTACATGGACAGCCAAAAGGATACTAGAACTGATACATAAATTCAGCAAAGTTGCAGGGTATAACATCAATGTAAGGAAATCAGTTGCATTTCTATACACCAATAATGAAGCAACAGAAAGAGAAATAAAGAAACTGATCCCATTTACAATTGCACCAAGAACAATAAAATACCTAGGAATAAACTTAACCAAAGATGTAAAAGATCTGTATACTGAAAACTATCAAAAACTTATGAAGGAAATTGAAGAAGACACAAAGAAATGGAAAAACATTCCATGCTCATAGATTGGGGGAATAAATATTGTTAAAATGTCAATACTACCAAAAGTAATCTACACATTCAATGCAATCCCAATCAAAATTGCACCAGCATTCTTCTTAAAATTAGAACAGGGGCGCTTGGTGGCTCAGTCGGTTAAGCGGCCGACTTCGTCTCAGGTCATGATCTCGCGGTCTGTGAGTTAGAGCCCCGTGTCGGGCTCTGTGCTGACAGCTCAGAGCCTGGAGGCTGTTTCAGATTCTGTGTCTCCCTCTCTCTGACCCTCTCCCGTTCATGCTCTGTCTCTCTCTGTCTCAAAAATAAATAAACATTAAAAAAAAACTAGAACAAACAATCCTAAAATTTGTATGGAACCACAAAAGACCCCAAATAGCCAAGGTAATATCGAAAAAGAAAACCAAAGCGGGAAGCATCACAATCCCAGACTTTAGCCTCTACTACAAAGCTGTAATCATCAAGACAGTATGGGATTGGCACAAAACAGACACACAGGCCAATGGAATAGAATAGAGAACCCAAAATTGGACCCACAAATGTATGGCCAACTAATCTTTGACAAAGCAGGAAGAGTATCCAATGGAAACAAGACAGTCTCTTTAGCAAATGGTGCTGGGAGAACAGGACAGCAACATGAAGAAAAATGAATCTAGATCATTTTTTTTAACCATACACAAAAATAAACTCAAAATGGAAGCAAGACCTAAATGTGAGACAGGAAACCATCAAAACCCTAGGGGAGAGAGCAGGCAACAACCTCTTTGACCTCAGCCGCAGCAATTTCTTGCTTAAAACATCTCCAAAGGCAAGGGAATTAAAAGCAAAAATGAAATACGGGACCTCATCAAGATAAAAAGCTTCTGCACTACAAAGGAAACAATCAACAAAACTAAAAGGCAACCAGGAGAATGGTAGAAGATATTTGCAGATGACATATCAGATAAAGGATTAGTATCTAAAATCTATAAAGAACTTACCAAACTCAACACCCGAAAAACAAATAATCCAGTGAAAAAATGGGCAGAAGACATGAACAAACACTTTTTCCAAAGAAGACATCCCAATGGCCAACAGACACATGAAAAGATGCTCTATGTCACTCATTATCAGGGAAACACAAATGAAAACCATGCTGCGATACCACCTCACACCCATTAGAGTGGCTAAAATTAACTACTCAGGAAACAACAGATGCTGGCGAGGCTGTAGAGAAACGGGAACCCTTTTGCACTGTTGGTGGGAATACAAACTGGTGCAGTCACTCTGGAAAACAGTGTGGAGATTCCTCAAAAAATTAAAGATAAAACTACCCTACGACCCAGCAACAGCACTACTGGGAATTTATCCAAAGGATACAGGAGTGCTGATTCATAGGGGCACATGTACCCCAATGTTTATAGCAGCACTTTCAACAACAGCCAAATTATAGAAAGAGCCTAAATGTCCATCAACTGGTGAATGGATAAAGAAGATGTGGTTTATATATACAATGGAATACCACTTGAATATGAGAAAGAATGAAATCATGCCATTTGCAGCAACGTGGATGGAACTGGAAGGTATTATGCTTAAGTGAAATATGTCAGTCAGAGAAAGACATATTATATGTGTTCACTCATATGTGGATCTTGAGGAACTTAACAGAAGACCATGGGGGAAGGGAAAGGAAAACATAGTTACAAAGAGAGAGGGAGGGTGGCAAACCATAAGAGACTCTTAAATAAAGAGAACAAAAAGGGGGTTGTTGGTGGGTTGGGGGAGAGGGGAAAATGGGTGATGGGCATTGAGGAGGGCACTTGTTGGGATGAGCACTGGGTGTTTTATGTAAGCAATGAACCATGGGATTCTACCCCAAAACCAAGAGCACACTTTACACACTGTATGTTAGCCAATTTGACAATAAATTATATTAAAGAATATAAAGGTAAATTAGACTTCATGTGGCACTAACTGGGCAGTGGGCTAGGCCAGGTCAGGGTCAGGTGAACCTAGGAGCTGTGGGCAGAGGGCCCAGGCAAGAATGGGAAGGCATGCCTTCTCTGCTTCTAGGGCCAAGAAAGTCCACTCATAAGCCAGATGCTGGCCCAGCATGGGCAAAAGCAACATTACTTTGTTGTCCTCTATCCAAGTCAGAGCACAGCACTTAGATAGGTGGACCTGGGGAGCTTAGGTGACTGAGGTGCCAGGCAGGTGGTAACTGTGATTTGGGTACCAGATGGCCAGCAGCACAGCAGTCTGGAAGCCTATCTGACTCAATGCAATGTCATCTTAACGCTGTTCTGGGGTTTGGCACCTCCCCAGCCAGGTCAGCCCACTGCAAGAGAGGGTCCTACAGGACCAGGATGTGACTCCATGTGGCCACAAAGGCACATGGTTGCTGGTTTTAGGGCTTTGGAAGCAATTGCAGAGGTTTTGAGAAGAATCAGAACTATAGTTGCTTAAAATGGAAGAGTTTTCTGTTTGACTTTGAAGCAGAAAAGAACTTTTTTGAGTGTTTCCAATGTGCTAGCCACATTCCATATGCTTCATGCTTACATTTCACAAAAAAACCCACACTCTAGGGGCAAGCATGCCCCCTTTAAATACCACCTCTCCTATGCCCAGAGGGGTTAAGAAATGTGACCAAGGTCACACAGTAATCACCTAGAATCTGAATGGCAAAATCAAAGCCTGTGCTTTAGCATTATACCAATTCTTGAAATGCTCAAACATGCTAACAATGCTTTCTCTTCACTTTGTGAAGGCCATGTCACCTTACTCCCCATGTTTCCTAGAGCTCCAGAGGTATTTTGCCTACCTAAAAGGTCCTTCCCTGATAACCAAGTCCAGAGTCCCATTACTGCTCCTCAAGAGACAAGCTTTACCTGCTTTTCCTACAACAGTGGCTAAACGTTGTTTCCTAAGTTTTCTTTCCTCCACTGGGAATATTTTCTATTTCAAAATAGTTGAAATTATGCTGTGACAATTACATCTCTTATTTAAGATTAAAAAAATTTCATATTAGCAATGGAAATGGTCTGTTATTCTGTTTTTTTTTTCTAAACTGGGAAATTTTCACATCAGAGCTAAGCAGCTAAAACATGTTTTACTCTAACACTCTGGCATTTATCAACCTTTTGTACCTGTAATAGATGTTGTTTCCCTAGTATTTTGACCTATTGATGCTTCTGCTAAGAAATAGGCAAACCAGGTGACCAGGCTCCTCATGGTGACCTTCCTGGGGAGGTCCCTCCATTAGGCCCCCATCTCATCACTCCCAGCACCTCTGCTTCCAGATAACCCAACCCACCCTGCACTGAGCAGTGGTTCTCCAAGTGGAGTGTATGGACTATAGTATTGGCACTACCTAGAGACTTGTTAGAAATACAAGTTCTCAGGCTCCACCCAGACTTGCTGACTCAGAAACCCCTGGGGTGCTGTCCCTCAATCCAGGGTTTCACAAGACCTCTAAGTGGAGAACCACTGAGCTGGAGGCTCCAGAGAGCCTGGCATGACCTCCACCAACAACCCCCTCCTCTATTTCTTTGCATGCAGTCTCAGGAGCTCATTCTTTCTTATTTCCCAAAAGGCTTGCCTTCGACAAATTTCTCTTCACTTCCCCATTCCTACAAGCTCCTCTTCTCTGCTATTTCTTTCTCCCAGCTTGTTTCAACATACCCAGGAGTCCTCTTGAAAAAGCATCTTTTTCTGGACCTCCTTCCTGTCCCATACATTCAACTCCCTTTTCTTCCCTCCTACCAATGTTACCTTGGCAACTTATCCTTCTGAGCATCACAGTCCCTAGGAGTACTAGTACCTATTAAGTGGGCTGGTTCTAAGAGTTTAATGAAATAACATTAGGATAAGGATGTGCTATGAGGGTTAATTCTAGCAGGCCTGGAAATTGCCTGAGCTGTTTTGCTGAAGCTGACTAGAGATGTACCTGGTCAAACTATAAAACATGGTGACTAATATTGCGGTCTTTTACTCATGGTGCCAAAGTGAGTTTCAGGGTAGGTTATGCTAGTTTGTCAGTATGATGTATTGATAACAATGAGACTGATGGTGCAAACCTAGTTACAGTGTTTGGGGGATGTGGGGGGGTAGGGATGGGGAGAGGGCTCTGACAATGGGGCTGGTCTTGTAGTGGTAATGTGCTTACATGACCAGTAGGGTATAAGAAGTCCCAGCTGAGACTCCTTTTGAGCTGCCTAGTTCTGATATGTTCTTGCATAAGGTGGTGGTTCCAAGAAAGTACATCTGGTATACCCCTGCAGAAGGAGAACAACTACAAGGAGCCTGTGTAGACGTTGGCCTTTCCAAACCCCTTGCTGATAGGCAGTCTTGGGCTACAATGCAGGTCCTTACTTTTGTATTTGTTTCTACATTATATCCTTTCTCAGCAGTAAACTGTAGATTCATAAGCATTGTTGTTTGGAGCCCTGTGAGTCTTCTTTAGTAATAGAACCTTGTCCAGCTGCCACTATCAGTGTAGGTGACATTATGGTTATCTTTCTTTCTGCACCATTATGAAACCCAATTCATAATGGGTTGATCTTGAGCTGATCACAAGAATTGTTGTCCATTGGTCTCTTCATCACTTACTCCATTCTGTGCACTCCCCTGTCCTCTACCCAAATCTGGATCCCATCCTTACTAGCTGATTGAAACCATAGTCACAAAAGTCACCACCAAGTCACAGCCTTTTCAGCTCTTAGTTAACACAGCTGGCCACAGCTACTCTCTTTAACTATTCTTTATACTTGATACCATCATCCTTTATGATCTGATTATTCCTGCTCTCCCCTCCCCTTTAGATTGTCTCACTAATTCCTTTCTCCAACATACTGTAAGTATTCTCTTAGATCTATTCTTAGCTCAGCTCTTTCTTCCAGATAACTCATCATACTCATTAAATGTTCACAACCACCTGTATTCAGATGGCCCCCAAGTCTCTCTCTAGTCTTGTTATCTTTTCTACCCTTCAGTCCACAACTCCTTTGTGGTATGTTCACTTGAACATGTCACTGGTATCTCAAAGTCATTATAATCTATCTTCCTTGTAAAATCTGCCTGTATACCATCAAGACTTAAAAATGGCTCCCTCAATGTCTCCTTCTCCATTTCTGGTCCTTTATGTATCTCTTTGTGAGTCAATCTTTCTTTCTTCTCCCTTTTTCTCCATGTCTCTCACCCCTCTTCTTTTCTCCCCAACCCAGGCAATCACACAATCCTGATGTTAATAGAGAACGGCCTTCTTCTGTGTCCCCTGCCCATTCTCTTGATGCCACCATCACTGAGTCACCTGACTTCATGCAGTGGTGTAACAGGATGGCTTGAAGACACTCTTCTGACTCAAAAGTATGATGAGAAAGAGGATATCTGCATGATAGTGTCAAAGTGTCTCCCACAAGATATTTATTAATTACAAATGGTAACTTGCATTACAGAAACTATGCAGAAACAACCTTAATCAACTGATCAAGGTTAATGCAGTGAGCTGAATATTTGTGTTGCCCATCCAAAAATCATGTTGAAACTCTAACCTCCAATGTGACAGTGCTAGGATGAGGTGTCCTTGGGTGGTGCTTAGGTCATAAGAGTGGAGCTCTTATAGAGCTATTTAGAGCTATTATAAAAGAGACCCCAGAGGGCTCTCCTGCAATATCCCTCAGGAATACAGATGCAAAATCCTTAATAAATATTTGCTTATAGAATTCAGCAAATATATATATATATACACACACACACATATAATCATACACCACGACCAAGCAGAGTTTATTTTAGGGATGCAAGCCTGGTTCAAGATTTGAAAATCAATCAGTGTAATCCACCATATTGACAGACTAAGAAGAAAAATCACATGATCATGTCAATTGATACATTTAAAAAGATGATAAAATTCAATCCACCTTCATGACAAAAATTCTCAGAGAAATAGGAACAGAAGGGAACTTCCCCAACTCAAAGAGCATCTACCAAAAATCTCACAACTAATGTTATACTTAATGGTGAAAGTCACAATGCTTTCCTCCTAAGTTTAGGAACAAGGCAGTGATGTCTGCTTTCATCAGTCTTATTCAATGTTGATGTTCCAGTCAATGCGATAAGGTGAGGGAAAGAAATAAATGACACACAGATTGGAAGGAAAGAAACAAAACTGTTGTTATTTCCAGAGGACATGATGTTATATGTAGAAAATCCCAAGGAATCTACAAAACTCCTAGTACTAATAAGTGAGCACAGCAAGGTCACATGGCAATGAGATCAACACACAAAAACCTATGCATTTCTCTATGTTAGCAATAAACATGTGGATACTGCAATTAAAAATAAAATATCACTTATAATCACTCATTAAGAAAATGAATACTTAGTTGTAAATCTTAGTAAACATGTACAAGACTCATATTCTGAATATCAGAAAACACTGATGAAAGAAACCAAAGATTTAAACAAATGGAGAAATATAATGTGTCCATGCATTGGAAGATTCAACATACTAAAGGTGTTAAAATTCCTCAAACTGATATACAGATTTAACAAAGTTCCCCTCAAAATCCAGCAAGATTTTTTGTATATATAGACAAGATTAATGTAATACACTTACATGGAAAAGCATGAAAAAAACTATATAGGAATAGTTAAAACAATTTTGAAAAAAAAGAATCAAGAGGGAGAGATCAGTTCACCCAATATTAAGGTTTACCACATAGCTACAGTAATCAAGACTGTGACATTAGTGGAGGCTAAACATACAGACAATGGAAAAGAACAGAGAAGAAGTAGAGCCACACAAATATTCCCAATTGATTTTTATGATGGATAATACAACAACCAGTGGTTATGTTCTCCCTTTCTATTTGAGCTGTCCTAGTGTCTGATTTCCAGAAAGAACTTACTTCTTTGCTCTGACCAAGAAATAAGAACAACCCTTCAGACATGATTTGGCCCACAGGATGGAGAAGCTCAGTGCTTTAGTTAATTGATACCCATTTGTCCCATTATTTCTACACCTTCAGAAACTCATATGAAGTTACTAGTTAAGCAACAGCTTTTGCTTCTGCTTAAGCAGATGTTTTTTTGTTTGCTTTTTTAAATTTTTACCTTTCAATCTGAATTTACCATTCCATTTTTCATTACTAAATTTTCAGTACTAAATTTCATTGTGTTAGATTTGGCATACCACAATTCCTGCCTGTCAGAAGTCATCTGAACTCCTCTTGGCTCCCAGTTAACCTGTTTACCTGTATATGTTTGCCAATCCCTGTCCTATAGTATTTTTAAAATGGTTAGACAGGAAGGAAGGCATAGCCTTGTAGCAAACTACTAACAACCCATTTCTAGGCTTAACTAAATGACTAAGAGATGATGTGTTCTTTGTTTATGGTAATTGACAATGGTGAATCCTATCTCATTAAACTGATAACCAGGCTACATTTTTCCATTGTTATAGTACTGGCATGATGAAGTTAAAGGGCAGAGTGTTACAGCTTGAGGGGACCTTAGAAATAATCTAAAATACAACATCTTCATTTTATAAAAGGAGAACATGGACTCAGAAGTGAAGTGACTTCTCCAAGATTAACAACAGGTAAGTGACAGTTTAGGAATTTGAACCCAAATATTCTGATTCAAATACAGTTATGTGTGTGTGTTTTAACCAGGACATTATGCTTCCTCTCTATCAAATGCACTACAAAAATTCAGATGTATGATGGTTCTAGTAATCCCCCATAAAAAGTCTAATACTGCCCTATAAAAAGTGAGGTAGAGCCTAGCAGTTTTCTACCAATACCACTTGAAGCTACAACTGATCACCAGATGCCCTCCTTTCTTCTGGTCACCTATCCCAGAATAGTATGAAATATGAACATTGCTGCCATAATTTGCAGTATTAAGTTTCTATCCTCCTGTTAAAACTCCTAAAAAGTTTTTATGTAGAAGCTAAAAAAAATTGAACAGATTGAAAAAGGGATCAGATTAATAATGGTTGCCAGAGGTGGGGCTTGGGGATGAGTAAAAGGGGTCAAAGAGTATAAACTTCCAGTTATAAGAGAAGTAAGTTCTGGGGAATCTAATGTACTGCATGATGACTACAGTTAATAAGACTGTATTGTATATTTAAAAGTTGCTGTAAGAGAGTAGATCTGAGAAGTTCTCATCACAGGAAAAAAATGTGTAACTGTGTAAGGCGATAGATGTTAACTCTGTGGTAACAATTTCTCTCTCTCTCTCTCTCTATATATATATCAAATCATCATGTTGTACACTTAAAACTAATATAATGTTATATATCAATTATATCTCAATAAAACTGAAAAAAAGTGTTTATGAAAATTCTTGGGGGGTGCTATCAGAGAAAAATCTCTTGGATATATTGTTGATTTGACACATTAATCTTGCTACACATCTGTAATCAGCACCTGGTTTTGGGGATAATCTACTCCATCTTTTATTTATCCATATATATGGTGTGTGGTAGAAATGACCTACTAATTTTCTTCCTGATTTATACTAAATGATGCTAACAATTTATTAAACACTGTTTTCCCACTGGATTACATGTGAGAGCACAAGGTCTGGTTTGCCATATGGCACCCAACTGCCTCATCCTGAGAGCTGGTACCACAGCACGCTGTGCATCTCGCATGTCGAATTTTTATTCAAGACATTACGGAATGTGCTTTCTTTTTTTCTTTTATATTTTTAACATTTATTAATTTTTTGAGAGACAGAGCACAAGTGGGGGAGGGGCAGAGAGAGAGGGAGACACAGAATATGAAGCAGGCCCCAGGCTCTGAGCTGTCAGCCGAGAGCCTAATAGCTTGAACCCGTGAACCAAAAGACCATGACCTGAGCTGAAGTCGGACACTTAACTGACTGAGCAACCCAGGCGCCCCTGGAATGTGCTTTCTACTTCTGAAATATTATTTCAAAAGAACTGTGACTTGTTTAAAAGTTCTAAATAAACAACAGTACATGCCAAAAGCAAAACATACAGAGACACGAAATTATGTTTCTGAAATTTTAAAGGCCATGGGGAAAGAGTGAAAAAAATCAAGAGAAAACCACATATATTGCATGACCTTAAAAATGTAAAAAAAAAAAAGATGCCTATATAAACACCAAAAGAAAATAGAGCCAAATCTCTCCATTGATTTCTTTATCATTCTGGGATTCCTGCCTGACTTAAGAAGGCCTCCTTGGGCAGTCTTCTAAACTTTCTCCTAATATTTGTATAATATGACTTTTTACCCTACATTTGGATTTAAAATCCATCTGGAATTTACTCATCTACATGACATATTGTTGGCATCTAATTCTATTTTCTTCCAACATCATTAAGACAATATTTATTAAATATGACATCTTTTCCTGCTGAGTTATAAGACATCTATACTTCAATCTGCTTGTATAATAGCTACTCTCTTTCAGTGATATTTATTTTATTTTTCATTTTGGTGCCTGTGCTCTATTCTTTTGTCTAGTATAAACTATGCGATACTTTAAGTATATGACATAAGTCCCTTCTTCTTACTCTTTTTCAAGCACTTCTTGCTGATATTTATGAGTTAAAAAAATCTAGGGTGCTTGGGGTGCCTGGGTGGCTTAGTTTGTTGACTGTCCGACTCTGGCTCAGGTCATGGTCTCACAGTTTGTGAGTTTGAGTCCCTTGTCAGGTTCTGTGATAACATCTCAGAGCCTGAAGCCTGTTTCAGATTCTTTGTCTCCTTCTCTCTCTACTCCTCCTCCGTGCGTGCGCGTGCTCTCTCTCTCTCTCAAAACTAAACATTATTTTTTTTTAAATCTAGGGTACTGATATCAAAACTGTGTATTAAACTTATACATTAATTTCAAAAGGATTCGTGTCTTCAAATTTAGTTTCCCCACCCATGAGAGTGTGTATATTTCTTATTATATAGAGTTTTGAGTCCTTTAATTAAAAACTCATACTTCTTGCTCTTGGTATGCATTTCTATGGCAAAATACAAATAAAATATATACAAAGTAGAAAAGAAGACTTGGAAAAATTATTAGTTGGAAAAAAATTAGACTTCCTAATGTACAAAAACCTTATACAGTTGATAGAAAACAACAGTCAGAGGACAGTGGGTAAAAGCCACTGTTTTAAAAGAGGGATGGGGTATAGCTGATGAAGGTAAGAGGGAATGCACCACCTAACGCACATCACAAGCAGTGAAAGAAATGCAAAGCAAAACAAAGTACTTTTTTTTCCTGATGAGATTTGTAAAACTTAAGAAGAATCTCTAACATTGAGTGGTGGAGAAGATGTGCACCTCTCACATTACTGGTGGAAACATAAATTGAAAAAGAATGTGCCAGCATATACAAAGCATCAAAATGCATATGCCCTTTGAATCACATTTTTAAGATTTTATTCTACAGAAGAGCTGTAATACAGAAAAGACTTTGCCACCCCCAGCATTATTTGTGACAGCAAAAGTCTAAACATTATCCATAGGGGAATATTGGGATAAATTTTGCTATAGCCACACTATATTGTAATAAGCATGTAATTTCTTCCTTAAATCATTTCCTTTGCAGCATTCCCCTTTAAGGCTGACTTACATTCAGAATCAAAGAAGTCCCCCACCAGCTCTGAGTCTCAATGCTTGATTTTCTTAATTCCTTTAGTAAGAATGCAGTCTTGAGATCCATGCTTAGTAGAGACAGGGAAAGCAATCAAGTAATTGAATTCCAACAGTAGAGCTTTCCAAGGCCCTTTGAAGGAAACCTACATCATCAACTAAAGAGAACTTTGCTGTCTGCCAGGGACAGGAAGGCCTCAAGATTTCAAGATGAAGGAGTGGAAAGTCCATTACTTCCAGTGACTCTGGTAGAGAAAGTTGGGGGAGGGGCACTGTGTGGTACAGGCATCCTGTGCTCTTTCTGGGCCAAAGAATCGGGTAAACAGGAATGTCAGGGAAATTGAGGAGGAAGTAAAAGCAATGGTGGTATGAAAATGATACTTTGGTCCTTTTGTGACTGTGGGAGAACACCTGTCAGAAACTAAGTAGAATGCAGCAGTATAAGGGGGTTATGCAGAAGGACATTCAGAAGAGAGAGAGTGAAGGGGAGGGAGAGACAGAGAGAGAGGGATACAGAGCAAGGGGAGAGAGGGAAAGAGAGAGAGAGAGAGGGGGGGGAAGAGACAGAGAGGTAGGGAGGCGAAGGGAGACAGAGGCCAAAAGAGAGATTATAGATTGACACACGAGTATATATTCATTTATAATAAAAATAAGGAATAAAAATGTTATGAGTCATAAGCTTTTGAGTGACAGGATTATAGATAACTGTTACCATATTTGTTCTTTTATGTGTTTTCTGAATTTTCCCTAAAAGTCATATACCACTTTTGTAATCAGAAAAACAGACATTAAAACAAACAAACAAACAAGACATTAAAGCATTTAAATCCTTTCTGCTTTCATCACAGAGAAGGTTTTTTTTTTTTTTTTTTTTTTCTGAATAAGGCTGCAACCAAACCAGGTGAATAATCACAAACCTAAATCCACACCTGAATATGTGCCCCAGATAAACATCTTGAGAAACCAGTACCTGCAAATGAGGTGCCAAGATTTGAACTTTATTAAGCTGCACTGTAATGGGAATGTATGCCTGAAAAGTGGGATCTTGTTCTCAGAGAACTAGATTCCCACCACATAGGAGGGAGGACTGTCACCCCTCCATCTATAGTGCCCCTGGAGTGGCCTCCAACAATGCATGACAAGTCCTCAGGCAGCAGAGAGACTGGAGAAAGAAATCAAAGGATAAGACTAACATCTGGGCAGTAAGAAAGAAAGAACGACCTTCCCCACTTTGTGGTTTGGGGTCCCAAGAAGCTCAGCTTTTGTGGGAGGTAACATTACAGAAAATCCCTGGGTTTACTCCTTGGGCTGCAGACTAGCCACCCCTGTCTTGATAAATAGTAGGCTGTCCTGGTTGTGGCCTTGTAAACAACTGAATAAGAGAAACACACAAATGAACAATATGTAGTTATCTCTGTAAAATCCTTTGTTTACTCCTTTGATCTAATTAACATGAGGAAATAGGGCTTAACATGAAAAAGCTTAAAGATAAAAAGGAACCTCAAATGAGGACATTTGACCACCATACTTGCTGCAGAGTACTGGTTAGCAAGTGAAGTCTTCAGTGTCAGAACAAGAGAGTACTGATTACAATGATAAGGCTGCCCTGGATCACACCCAGCCTGTAAGGATGAAATAAAATTTGAAATAAAATTATTTATTTATTTATTTATTTATTTATTTATTTTTAATTTTTAAAAATGTTTTATTCAGTTTTGAGAGACAGGGAGAGAGAAAGTGAGAGAGACAGAGTATGAGCAGGGGAGGGGCAGAAAGAGGGAGACACAGAATCCAAAGCAGGCCCCAGGCTCTGAGCTGTCAGCACAGAGCCTAATGTAGGGCTCAAACTCATGAACCACAAGATCATGATGAGAGCTGAAGTTGGACACTTACCTGATTGAGCCACCCAGGCATCCGTGAAATAAAATAATTTAACAAAGTGAGATTCCAGTTCTAGGAAAAGACGGACTAGACACACTGTCACTATTCTCATTACTAAAAACAGCTTAAAACTCTTGGCTTAATATACTAAAACAAAGAAAAAAACAGACAAAAGCAATAAACAAACAAGCCTAGGAAGACTGAAAGGTGGAGAGTGAAAGGCAGACTGGCTAGGGACCCTGAGACTTGGTGAACAACACAATGGGGAGGTCCCTGGGTTTCCTTTATGTGTAATATATCCTGGACTACGTGCTGGACAAGCCAGCAACTTGCCTATGCCAATAGACACTCTCAAAAACAGCCTGCTCTCTCTGGCCAAAGGACAAGGAAAGAAGCAACCTACCAGGATGGAAAAATTTTATGCAATGGACCAAATACCATGGAAAAAAACTGTGACTCCACCCCACTCCTGAGTGGGGAGCCTAGACTTCTACCCTTGTTGGGCTGAAATGAGACACTCATTTCCTTTCTCCCCAAGAGTGGTATCAGAGCAAGCCAAGAGGGCAGGCAGGACTTTCATCCTTGCTTGGTGGTAAGAAGACCCTCTCGGCTCACACTGTCAGCATAGCTATACGGGGAGGCTGGGATTCCATCCCTATCCAAAAGTAACAAAGCATTCTTCTCTTCTCCACCTAAGTAGTATCTGTAGAGATGAAGTAGGGAATATTATGAGGGATTCCCTCCTCTGCCCAGCCATGATAGTAGCAGCTGAAGCCCAATAGGAAACCTGAAATTCCACCCCAGCTCAACAGTTATAACAGTTTTATTCCCTCCTCGCTTCTCCAGGGTGTCCATGGAGGTGGAATGGGGAACTTTGTCTTCCATTCCCACCTGGAAATAACGAGGTAGCACATTATTTCCTCTGTCAGACTATTGTCCAAGGAGGACTGCCAAAACATAAATTTTAAATAGGATTCAGAATCTCATAACATAATATATAGGGTATAATTGAAAATCACTCATCACACAAAGAACCAGGAAAATCTCAACTTGAATGAGAAAAGACAGTAGATGCCAATACCTATGTGACACAGATGGAATTCTCTGACAGACGTTTTAAAGCAAATATCATACAAATGCTCAATTATAAGCATCCTTGAAACAAATGAGAAAGTAGAAAGTCTCAGTAAAGAAATAGAAGGTATAAAAAAATAATTGAAATTTAAAACTGAAAAATACAACAACCTAAATGAAAAACTTACTGGATAGGCTCAACAGCAAAATGAATAGGACAGAGGAAAGAATCATTGAACTTAAACACAGAACAATAGATATTACCCAATTTGAACAACAGAAAGAAAATAGAAAAAAATTACCAACCTCAGGGACATGTGCATGTAGCACAAGATATAAAATTTGCATCATCAAAGTCTCAGAAGGAGAGGAGAAAGAATCTGGAGCTGAAAAGTATTTGGAGAAAGAATTTCTTAAAACTTCCCAAATTTGGAAAAAAATATAAACCTGCAGAATCAAGAGGTTGAGCAAACCTGAAGTTTTATAAATCCAAAAAACAATCTATGCCAAACACAAAATAATCAAACTTCTAGAAACTAAAGCAAAGAGAAAATATTTTTTTAAAAATTATTTATTTATTTATTTATTTATTTATTTATTTATTTATTTAGATAATGAATCCCAAGCAGCCTCTGCACTGTGAGCACACAGCTGAACACAGGGCTCAATCTCACAAACCATGAGATCATGACCTGAGCCAAAATCCAGAGTCAGACGCTTAAGTGACTGAGCCACCTATGCATCCCAAAGAAATAATCTTGAAAGCTAAGTGGGGGAAATCACCTAATAGTGGAACAATAATTCAAGTGACAATGGACTTCTCAGAAACCACAAAGACTAGAAGGAAGTGGAATAACATTTGTCAAAAGCTAAAAGGAAAGAAATGTCAACCCAGAGTTCTATATCCAGCAAACATACTCATCAGAACTGAAGGGGAAATTAGGACATCTTGGATGAATAAAAGCCTAAGAGAATTTATCACTAGCAAACCTACCTAGAAGAAAGGCCAAGGAATTTCTTAAAATGGAAAAGAAATAACAAACAACAAGAACAACAACAAAAACAACAAAACCCTCCCAAAACTTGGAACATCAGGAAGTACAGAAAAACAATGGAAAGAGTAAAAATTTGAGTAATACAAGACATCGTCATTCTTTTCTAAGTTATATTTAATGGTTTAAGCAAAAATTGTAACATTGTCTGATGTGATTCTCAAAGTACTACATAGAAGAAATATTTAAGGTAATTGTAAATAGGAGAAGGTAAAGGCACTTAAAAGGAGGTAAAGTATCTATATTTTATTCAAATTGATAAAATATTAACATCAGTATACTGTGTGCATTACTTATATACAATGCAATACTTAGAGAAATTATGGAAAAAAACAAAACAAAACAAAGAACTGAACTCATACTGTGTGTTCTATGACCACAGTGGAATCAAAATTGGAAGTCAATAATAGAAAAAAATTTCAAAAACACTTCAAATACTTGGAAACTGAACAACAGACTTCTAAATAATCTATGGATTAAAGAGGAAGTCTCAAGAGAAATTAGAAAACATATTCAATTGAAAGAAAATAAAAACACAACATATCAAAATATGTAAGACACAGCTAAAGTACTGTTAAAACATAAATTGACAGCACCATTTTTACATTAGAATAGAGTAAAAGCCTCAAATCAATAATCTAAGCTCCCACTTTATGAAACTAGCAATATAAACACACAGCCAGTTAAAAAAGGAAGAAAATAATAAAGAGCAGAAATGAAATTAAAAACAGCAAAACAATGGAGAACAATCAGTAAAACAAAAAGCTGGTTCTAGCAAAAGTGACAAAGGAGAAAAGATACAAATTACCTATAACAAGAATGAAACAGAATATTGCTGCATATTCTCAGACACCAAAAGTATAACATGGGAACATTACAAACAAGTGTATACACATAAACTTGGTCACTTAGATGAAATGGATCAATCTCTTGAAAAGGAAAAACTTTTACAACTCACTCAATATGATAGATAGATAATTTGAATATTCCCCTATTAAAGAAATTTAATTTGCAATTTAAATCTTCCTAATGAGAAATCTCCAAGCTCATACTGTTTCTGAAGAATTTTGAAGAATAACACATGTTTAAAAAAAGAATGCCAATTCTATACAAGCTCTTCCAGAAAAGAGAAGAATAAATAACACTTTTCAATTAAATTAATAAGGCCACTATCACCTTAATACCAAAATCTGAGAGATACAGTATATAAAAAAGTAAATTGTATTCTTAATAAACACAAATATTATTTATATATCATAAATATTATATAAATAAGTATAATAAATAATATAAACCCTACTTGGTCATGGTATAAAATTATATATGTGTATGTATGAAATTATATACATAAAAAAACAAGTCAGATTTATTCCAGGGATGCAAGAATGGTTCAATATTTAAAAATTTATCAATGTAATTTTACCATATTAATAGGCTAAAGAAGACAAATCCCACAATTATATCATTCATGATAAAAAACTTTCAGGGGCGCCTGGGTGGCTCAGTCAGTTGGGCGTCTGACTTCAGCTCAGGTCACGATCTCGAGGTCTGTGAGTTTGAGCCCCGCATCAGGCTCTGTGCTGACAGCTCAGAGCCTGGAGCCTGTTTCAGATTCTGTGTCTCCCTCTCTTTCTGACCCTCCCCTGTTCATGCTCTGTCTCTCTCTGTCTCAAAAATAAATAAACGTTAAAAAAACTTAAAAAAAAAAACTTTCAGAACATTAGGAATCAAGGGGAACTTCTTCAACTTGATACAAAATTATGCAAAAATACTATAGCTAACATAGTTAATGGTGAAGGACTGAGTGTTTTCCAACTATGATTAGGGTCAAGGCAAGGATGTTTGCTCTATGTTATTCAACATACTACTGGAAGTGCTAGCCAGAGCAGTAAGACAAGAAAGGAAATAAAAGACATACAGATTGGAAAGGGAGAAATAAACTGTTACTCTTTGCAGATAAGATAAAAGTCTACATAGAAAATCCTTCAAAGAAGTTACAAAAGATTCCTAGAATAGGAGAATTCAGCAAGTTCACAGGATACAAGATCAATATACAAAAATAAACTGTTATTCCTATACACTAGTAATGAACCCATGAACACTGAAATTAAATATACAATACCATTTGCAATTACTCTGTAAACTGATGGAATACTTAGGTATAAATCTAACAAAATGTGTATAGGACTTATATGCTTAAACTATAAAACACGCATGAAATAAATAAAAGAAGATCTAAATAAATGGAGAGACATATTGTGTTCATGGACTGGAAAACTCAACATTGCAAAGATGTCTCCCTAAAATGATGTATAGGTTTAATGCAATTCCTATAAAAACTCCAGTAAGATTTTTGTAGATATAGACAATGTATTATATAATTGATATGCAAAGACGAAGAAACTAGAAGATCTAAATAATTTTTAAAAATAAAAATAATGTGGTATTAATCACCCTAGCTGAATTTCAGACTTACTACACAGCTTAGTTTATTATATGGCTAAATAGATCAATAATACAGAATAGAAAACCCAGAAATAAACCTACAGAGGTATGACCAATTGATTTTTTTTTTTTTGCTTTGGTTGCATTTTTTAACAGATTTATTGAGATATAATTCATGTACCATACAATTATCCCATTTAAAGTGTACAATGTGGGGTGCTTGGGTGGCTCAGTTGGTTAAGTGTCCAACTCTTGATTTTGGCTCAGGTTATGATCTCTTGGTTCATGAGATTGAATCCTGCATTGGACTCTGTGCTGATAGTGCAGAACCTGCTTGGGATTCTCTCCTTTTCTCTCTCCCCTTTCCCCACTTGCGTGTGTGTGTGTGTGTGTGTGTGTGTGTGTGTGTGTGTGTGTGCCTTCTTTCTCTGTCTCTCAAAATAAATAAATAAACATTAAAAAATAAAGCTTACAATTCAGTGATTATTATAATATTATATTATTAAGTTTTTAAAATTGTGGAAATGTATATGTAACATAAAATCTGCCATTGTAACTGTTTTTTAAGTGTGCAGTTCAGTGGCATTTCAAAAATTAGGAACATTTCACGAATTTGCATGTCATTCTTGCTCATGGTCTATAGTAATTTCTCTGCATCACTCCTACTTTTGTACATGTACTCCCAAAGTGGTACTGGCCAAGTGATTTTTGATAAAAGTATAAAAGTAAATCAATGGAGTAAAGGCAATCTTTTCAGCAAATGGTATCATTTGCTGATTATATACCCATCAGCAAAAAAAAAAAAAAAAGCCAAAACAAAACAAAAAAACCTCAATCTCATATTTTATACAAAATAAAGTAAAAACAGATTATAGATCCATATGTAAAACACACACCTATCAAGTCTTTAGAAGAAAAAAATAGGAGAAAATCTTTGGGTTGTAGGGCTTGGTGACAAATCAAAAGCAAAATCCATAAATTGGACTTTATTGAAATTAAAGCTCTTGGCTCTGTGAAGGACCCTGTTAAGAAGGTGAAATGGCGAGCTGGGAGAAAAGGTTTGCAAACCACATTACCGACAAACAATTCCTATCTAGAAAATATAAAGAATCTCATCATTCAATTCTAAAAGACAAACAATCCAATTAGAACGTGGGCAAAAGCCCTGAAGAGGCCATATATAAAGAAAGGCTTTTATCTCTGCTACTGTAGCCAGTATGTAAATGGAGCACAACTTGATTCAACAACAGCACCCCAGGCCCTGCAGCAGGGGAGTTTTGTGGATGCAATTCAGAAAAGACTGCAGAGAAGGACGCCAATAAGGGACCAAGGTCAAGGAGGCTTATACACTAGGCCTTCGTCAGCAAGTGCTACGCAGAGAGACCAGGAGACTTCACAGAGATATGGGAAGAGATTCACACTAACCTTATGAACCAGGTATAACTGATAGGGGCAGAAAAAGCCAGTCCCAGCTGCTTTAAGTGCTTAACTCTGAACTTGAGCCAATTTGGGCTGACAGACATTTTTTGCAGTCATGGCATCTGTTTTCCAAGAGTGCTGCATGGGATGAACAAGGTCCCTGGTGGTCTCAAGTGCTCAAGTCATGGATTCCATGATGTGTATTAATGAGTGTTTTGTAGCAGTGCTGTGCCAGGCACTGGGGAGAAAGACAAGGTGTTCTTGCTCGCCTGTGTTGGCAGGTTGTCGAGAGTTTAGCTCAGCTACTTCATGGCACTGGCATACATTTTGTGTGGTCAAATGGCCTGCAGGGCCCTTAAATGACACCAGCCCCCTCATGCAAGCACATCCCCTAAATAGCAGCCTGCAGAATTATAAGCAAATATAAGTTCCTGATATGAGTTCTCCAACAGCCCGTGTGAGAGTCTCTGCCATCTCATAGGGCTTCCCCTTTGTGTGCTCCTTAAGTAAGACCCTTGTGAAACTTAACAAAGCCCTGCTTTTTTTTTTTTTTTTTTTTTTTTTTGGTCTGAATTGAACAATCTGGCCTTATTCCAGCATTCCCTGAAGCATTCCATCCACAGACTCTAATATGAAGGCATGAGCCCCAGGTCCTGCCATGCCATTTTCTCTTTATCTGTACCCTTGCTTGACCTCCCCTTTTTGCCCCCAGGGGCATCATGTACTTCCTTCAGGACCTGCAAGTAATAAACTCTATTTCATTTTCTTGTGTGGTCTTTTGTTGAACTGCAACTGACCATCTGCCATCCTTGGCCTCTGCTTAGCAAATGTTAATTTAACAAGAATAAAACCATAACACAGTTAAATAAGGGATAAAGAGTTAAAACTGCCAGAAGCACCTCTAGAGAAGGGTGAATACAAAAAAGGGTCAGAGAATGACAAACACCTCAATGCAGAAGGGTGTGGTGAGCAAGGCAGAGGTGCCCCTCTGGAAATCCATCTTGAATTAGGAAGGGGGGGTCATAGTGAACATGGGACTACATGCCTGGTCAGCTTGGTACTTCCTTCCACAGACCCCCAAATGAGCTGGCATCACATGGGAGTAGTACTTGTGTATTAACCATCTTTTATTTTCTATATTTGATGATTTGACATCTTGGGGCCTTGATAACCCTAAAGGGACAGCTCTTCCCAGAGTTAGCCAATTCCTAGAGATAGTAAAGAACTCACCCCTAAGCATGGCTTTCATATACAAAACAACAAATCTAGGGCCCACACCCTAAACACCTTCACTATGGAGGACACTTCAAGCCACTATCCACCTGCCCTAAATACCCAGGACCAAGTACTAGATGACTAGGGACAGTCCCTATGCTCCAGAGACCACTGGAATTAGTCACATTAGCCAATCCTAACCCCGCTCACCCTGCCTTACCCATCCCTTCCCATGGAAATGACAATAAATCTTCTTGCCCACATTTTACCCTCATTCCCTGTGCTTCCTGACCAACCTGAGGCTCCCTGTGGCATGGTATGCCCCCACTTCTTGGGAACTGTGATTAAGAAACTATTTTTCGATTGACAATCATTTCCTGATCTGTTGGCCTTACTATGTCTCAAACTTTCTATTAACACACTATATTCTAAAGCAACTTGTACTTGAGATTATGACTAGTTAAACTTCACACATTCAGCCTCTTTTTCTGTAACATGATTCCATTCTTCATATCAAGACTTTTCTGGCTGCTCCATCAAGTTAAAGGGGATCCTTTAGAATACTGATAATGAAATTGAGCCAACTCCCCAGACTCATTCCAGAGTGTGCTGAGAAAGTTATTGCCCCCACCTTAGAGAGTGAAGCTCTGTGGGTCCAAGTCCTGCCTGGTATGCAGGGTGAGACCATCTGGAGTGGGGAGGAGTGGGGGATTATACTAGGTCCAGATCAGAGTTTGGGGATGTTGAGTATTCTACCCATTCTGTTTATGATTCAGATGAGGTCACACACAGAGCAGGAGTGCTGATGTGACCAAGACAGAATGAGAATGAGCAGTGATGAAATGAGCCTCATGCTAAATGTTCACTGACTGGTTCATGAGCTGACAAAAGCTTGATTACCCAAAGCAATAGTGGTACATGTCCATCATTTCATTCATCATATGAAAAAGGCTGATTTTCCAGCAAGTCTTTGACTTGAAGGGGATGTGAGGTGCATTGCAGGCTCTCAGTCCTTCAGGGTATAGACCAGGGTGACATCATAGCTTTGTCTACACTCCCCGCTTCAGCCGGTCTCCTGGAGCTGGCTCCACACGACAAGCAGTGCAGGGTCTCTGGCTATGACATGCTGCTGTGTCTGAGCTTCTCACTTTCCTTCCTGTGCTTTAAAGCACATTGCCCCATCCTAAATCTACCCTGCTCAAAATTGTTTTCCTTCCTTTTTTCTCCCTCTCTCTCTTGCCTTACTTTCCTTTTTATCACTTATCTCCATAATTCTGCCAACTTCACTTGCTATAAATCACTTTGAAGTCACCAGGTTCTCCAGGGGGAATGAAATCTAAATTGCATGATGATATCTGTAATACCTACAAGAGCCCTGAAAAATACAACCACAAGAATGGGAAAGCTTTTACCTCCCTAACACTTCTTAGAGTGAGGTGTTTTTTTTTCCTAGCAAAGTTGCAAAACTCCACTAATTTTAAGTCTGAGAATTGATTCCCTGGTTTGCACTGAGGTTCAAAGGATATTGTGAGAATACACATTTGAGATAACAGGGGATAATGCATTTTGTTTGTGTCATCTCAGATTGGGGTCCATTGGCTTGTTCTTGGAAGCTCTCCCTGTGGGTAAACTCTGAGTGGCTGGGAGGCGATGGACCAGGACAGAAGCCCCAAAGAGGATTTTTTTCCTCAGTCCTATTTCCTGGGCAAAGACTTTCTGAGCACTTACAAAGGTGTGTCAAGGAAGTACAGCTATGCAGCAGGGCACAGGGTGGTGTTCTGCCCTGGAGGTCGGTCTGGGGCAGCCCACACAGGTCCAACTGGCAGTGCTAAGTAGGAAGTTAGCCGCCCAGGTAAAGACTCTGGGAAACTGAATGAGCATGATGTGGGGAATCTAATCAAAATGCAACTTAATTTTTGTCTCCTTGACCTCCTATATTCAGGAGGGAATTTAGCTGTTGGAATTCAGAAGAGTTTTCTTTCCACTGGATGAGAATCTGGTATACCCCCCTGACTTATAAACATAGTCCAGATCATAAATGGAATGTATTGTGTCCACTGAGTTAATCACACCTCCATCTCTCAATATTCATTTAAGGTACCTTCTCCTCCAGCCCCTCTAAATCTGGGCTGGGGGATCCTGCCTGCTATAAAGGGGGCGAGGCCTGGTATATTTTGATGAATTTCAGGCAGGGGAAGGGAAGTTTGAACTGAGGATTCTCCAGACCCCACCTTATGTCCCTAGGCCTGGCAGAACTTTTCACCAGGAAACATCATTAATAGGGTGAAAGGCAAACCAAAGAAAGAAAAGTTCACTGAAATCCACAGAATCAAGAAAGAAGTTAGTAAGAAATAGCTAATCCAATATAAAAATGGAAAGATATCTGAACACTTCATAAAAGGATACCTGAATGGCCAAGAACCAATGAAAATTTGCTCAACCTCAGTTACCACAGAAATTAAACTAAAATCGCAATTAGACACCTCCCAGATCTGAAATCACTGAAACAAAATATACCAAGTGTAAGTGAAGATGTGAAGTATCTGGATCCTTCCTCCTGAGCTGGTGAGAGTATAATTGGTTCAACACCTTTGGAAGATACTTGGCAGTATCTACCAAAACTGATCACACATATACCCTATGACCAGCAATTTCAGTACTTGGTATATACTCAACCACAATGTGTACACATGTATACCAAAGCATATGGAAAGAATTTTCATGGCAGCCTTACTCACAGAGCTAAGAACTAGAAGCAACCCAAATGAATACCAATGGTAGACTGGATGATTTGGTATATATGCACACATGGACGAACAGTATATTAGTAGCACAGTATGAATGAATGACCTATGTTCAATATACTTATCATACTACATACTATAATTCATCACATGAAGTGTACAAATAACCTACAGGTTAGAAGTCACGATAGTGAATAGAGTGGATAGAGAAAAAAGGAGGTGATGGGTTAAAAACACAGGGGGCAAAATGGATGCAGATAATGAGCTATTTTTTGGTCTGAGTGGTGATTACAAAGGGATATGTGCATTTCTGTATAACTCATGAGGCTGTACATTTTGATGTGTGTTTTTCTGTAGGTATGTTACTTCAATAAAAATGATGGGCAATAAAAATCTGTGGACCATAAAAGAGCCCTTATGTAAACCTAATAAACAGGCTCATGAAGAACTTCTCCAATCCAACTTCTGTTTACACACATTTTTGAAAAACAGCCTTCCTGGCACGTAGCTGGGCATTTGCTAGCATGCTATTGATCATTTCACTCAGTCTGAACACTTTTATCCACATCAGCAAACCACAGTCTGCCCCTTCCTCCAATCCCTTCTCCCCACAGCCAGATAGATCTTTAAAAGATATAAGTTATATCACATAATTCCCTGCTTGAAACTCACCAACAGCCTCCCACTACACTGGAATAAAACCCAAGCTTGCTTCTCAGACTTCAATGTCTTTGTCTTTCAGTACTGCACCATCTGCTGTGCCCACTGCTCCAGGCTTACCTGGCACCAGGGCTGTCCAGGACCAGTGCTTCAGGTCTGTCCCCCACACATGCTGGGTACTTCCCACACCCTTTCCTGCACTTGTGGCTGACTTTGCTGGAAGAGCTTCCACAGCACTTCCCACCCTTTTCCTTGCATTCCAAGAATCTGGTTCAATTTTACCACTGCTGAGAAGCTTTCTTCACTCCCACCCAAACTGCCCTCCCCATTATTATATTACCATACCAATTACTACTTCTGGAGAACTAATATAATCTGTAATAACATTATGCAGCCATCCATCCATCTGTCCCTCTATCCTGTGTGTGTTCCCTTTGGAGAATTTAAGTTCTGGGAACTTGCCTGTTTTGTCTCCCCAGGACCTAGCACATAGCACAATTCAGGGCATGTCAGAGCTACTCAGTAAAAGTATGTTGAAGAAGTAAATGGAAATTATAAAGGCAACTACCCGTTCAATCCATTCCTCTGCTTTACACCTGGGCAAAGGTGTTTCCTAAACTCCTGAACTCCAAAGTGAGCATTCAAGACATTGCCATTTTGGCAAAACTGTACTGAGGTCTTCCTGGCTCAACAGTGTGCTGCATACAGAGGGTACACTAAGTCACAGACACTGCTCACATTTTAGTGGTATAGTGAGACACAAATAGGTTACTTCAGTTCATACTGGTTTGTAAGGAAATTATATAATTGTAAACAATGTTATGAAAATGAAACCAATCATCTTTCTTTCTTTCTTTCTTTCTTTCTTTCTTTCTTTCTTTCTTTCTTCTTTCTTTCTTTTTCTTTCTTTCTCTTTCTTTTTGTCAGGAACCCAAGAAACCACCAGAGGAAAAGCATTTAGAAAGTTTTACTAGTAATTATTCTCACCTACTATTTAAAAAAAGTATTGCTTAATGACTTCAGTAGTGCACTTTGTATTAACACCTTTATTCTGTGGTCTGAAATATTATGCTGTTGAGATGCACTGGCAATCAAAGAAAACAAAACGGACCAGACAATCGTACATGATGTGTGATTGGGCACAACTGTCAGAGAGAAATAGGGCAGAAAGGAGAAAGGACAGCAAAATGCGCACAAGATCAGCAAGAGTGAAGAGAATGTCCTGCAGGAAAGAAAGGATGTGTGCTTTCCTGGTGCTCAAATACCTTTGTCGCCGCATCACAAGGACATGCTGGAAGCAATGCGAGTACCCAGCAATGAGGAACACTGCTAGGAAATTTGGTCTATCAACTTCAGTTGAACATTCTTCAGACATTAAAAGTCATCTAAAAAATGAAGATGACCAAATGGTATGTTCCCTGTGATGGCACTTTGTAAAACCTGTGCATGTGGACACAGAGATCCAAGCAGGTCATTCCCCTCTGAAAGCTGCCCAGGGTCCTACACCACTTAAAGTGAATGATGGTGACACCTGGGTGGCTCAGTTGGTTAAGTGGCTGACTCTTGATTTTCGCTTATGTCATGATCTCACGGTTTGTGAGTTCAAGCCCTGCATCGGGCTCTGCACTGACAGCACGGAGCCTGCTTGGGATTCTGTCTCCGTCTCTCTCTGCCCCTCCCCCACTTGCTCTGTCTCAAAATAAATAAAAATAAATGTAAAAAAAATAAAGTGAACTATGAAAATTGCAAAATAAGTCACATGTATACCACTGTGATGTGCAAATGGTGTTCTTTGATCTAATGTTGTTTACTTCATTTAATTTTTTTTTAATTTTGAAATAATTTCAGATATATAGAAAAGTTGCAAAAAATAATACAAAGGATTCCTACTTACCTATATATAACTATATACCCCCAATGTTAAAGTTTTACATTTTATCATTCTATGTATGAGTCTAATCTAAAGACTCTATTCATTTCACCCATTGTCCCAACAATGTCCTTTGTGGCAAAACACTTGTTTTCTGATCCAGAATCCTACATTGTATTTCATGCTCATATGTCTAATCTAGTTTTTAAAAATCTGAAACAGCTTCTTAGTCTTTCATTTCATGACCTTTACATCCTCCAACTTGGGTATGGAATGTCCCTCCATCTGGGTCTGTCCTGTGATGCTTCATGATTAGAGTAATTGTACATTTCTAGCAGGGATACAACAGAAGTGATGCTCTGCCCCCAGTGCCCAAGCACCAGATGCCCAAGACACATGATGTCTACTGGGCTCTAGGTGGGCTCGTCACCGATGATGCTCATTTTGATCTCTTGCTTAAGACAATGCCTGTCTGTTTCCTTCACTATAATGTCACTATGTCTTCATCTGTAATCCACCTTGCGTGGAGACACTTCATGCACATATTCTACATCTCAGTGAATTTGTCTCCGCTAGTTTAGCACTCAGTGATATTCTTGCCTAGAACAATTAAAACTTTGGTAGTTGTCAAATGATGATTTTCTAGTTCCTTACTTTCTTCGACATTTACTAGCTTGTATTCCACTTAAGAGAAAGCTTTTCCTTTACCCCTTCCCCATTTATTTCTCTATTTATTCCTTTATTTACATTAGCACAGGTGTATGCACTTTTCTTTACTAAAAATTACCTATTTAATAGGTAATAACCAACTGCTGTTATGATTAGTTTGAGGCTCAAACTATCCCACTGTCCACCTGACTTGCCCCCATCACTCTTTGATGATATGTTTTTCCTGAAGTTCTAGTTATGCAAACACACCGTGCTTCTCTGACTCTCTTCTCATCGCACCCCCTATTTCTTTGCCAGATAATTCCTACTACTCTTTAAAGAGTCAATTTAGTAAGTTTCCCCAACTTCTCTTATCCTCCCTTCTCAAATCTTGCTATGACCTTGATAACCCATGTTTCTTTTCCATCCTATGCCCTGCCTGCTGGTTTAGGCTTAAGCAGTGGAGTCTGTGACTCAAATTTCTTTCTTACCCAGGTAAAGAACCATTCTGGTCCATGTGAGGTACTCAACAAATAAATATTTGCTGAATAAGTGAATAGGGAAAAAAACCAAAAACAACAGCGGAAACCTTCTTATTCTACATAACCTGTGATTCTATAGGTTTTTATATATTAGATCAAATCTCATAACTTTGTTGTTGAGATCTTCCATCTCCTTGCTAAATTTTTTCCTGTTATTTGAAGTTGTTGAGAAAGCCAGATTAGTCTCTCATTACTATTTGCATTTTTCACTTCGTGTGCTGACACTTGGGGCATAATGTTTTAAATTCCTTCTTCCTTTTTGGTTCCCAGATATTGTCCTTCTCAATAACTTAGATGTGTAACACACATCTCAAAAATATTCCAAGCTCAGCTTCAGAGAGTCTGATATTTCTTTCCAAATCAACCATCCTGGAAATCTTCCTGTCTCCATTTAGGGCAACCTCATGTTTCTATTTCTTCTGGCCAAAGACTGCAGGAGTCAATGTGAACTATTTCTTTCCCACTCCCCATCTGGCCCATCAGCAAGTCCTGTTGGGTTCTAAATACATTTTGAACACTGACCTGCCTGATTCCCACTGCTCCCCCTGCCATATCCTCATCCAAGTACTGTCTTTTCTCACCAACAGTAGTTATTGTAACTGCCTCCTCCCTAATCTCCCAGAAAGGCTGACATCTAGTTTCAAAACAAGGATCTTGCTAAACCTAAGTTAGATCAAGTCCCCCTGCCCAGGACCCTCCAATGATGTCCCATCTTACTCAGAGGCAAAGCCAAATCCTACAGTGCCTGACAATGCTTTGAATGACATGGTGCTTGGTTCCCCTCTGATCCCATCTGCTTCTCCTTATCTCCCCACCAGCCATACTCTTCCCAGATGTTTCCTCTTCCTGGAACAGACATCCCTCTCCTCCTCCAGATCCTCCTCACAATCACTGCTTGATGAGGCCTCCCCTGACCCCCTTGTCTAAATGCTCAATTCCTCATGTGGGACTTCACTGCTTCAAGTCTCTGTTCTCTGCTTTATCTGTTCTCCTCAGCACTGATCACTAACGGTCTATATATTACACACATATATTGTATTTTTTGGTCCATTTCTCCCATTAAAGTGTAATTTCTACAAGGACACAGAGTTCTGTTTGTTCAGTAATATATAGTGCCTGGCCAAAAAAAGGTACACAATACATATATTAAAAATTAAATTGAAATGCAATGAGTTCTATATCTGAAAGGATGTTTCTAACTTCCTATTCCACTTTTCTAGTTAGAGGAATAGTTTTCAGGATATCTAGTGTAGCATTTTGTGGGCAATCTATGGTGTGTTTTCTATCTAAAAGGAAAAACAGGTGGACTTGGGTTGCTCTTCACTCTTAAACCAGATTGAAAAACTGTCAAGGTTCTGCTCATCTCTAAGCAAAAGGAATCCAACAGCATCATGTTAGAGGCAATCAGACATATCCATTTGCCTTTTTTTTTTTTTTTTTTGCTTTTAAGCTTAAATAATAATACATTTTTTACACAGAAATTAAGAAGTGTAGATGATCCCTGTAAAGGCTTAGTGACAATGTACATGTTAATATTAATGATAAATAATTGCAATTATTTATTTATTTATTTATTTATTTATTTATTTATTTATTTCTGAGAGAGCACAGGCAGGGGACGGGCAAGGGAGAGGGAGAGAGAATCTTAGGCTGCCTCCATGCCCAGTGTGGAGCCCGATACAGGGCTTGATCTCATGACCCTAAGATCATGACCCTTAAATCATAACCCAAGCTGAAATCAACAATTGGATGCTTAACTGAGGCACCCAGGAGCCCCCTAAACAGAGAAAGCATTGCAGAAGAGTTTAAAGTTACACACAAGACACTACCAAACAGGTGTCGGGTGATTCACCCACATTTTACAGACTGTTTCAGTGAGTTCCTTTTGTGTCACATCCAATAAAGTTGCTATTTCTGTATAATTAGTGTGTGTTATCTTGAGATAATCAGGGTGCAACAGTACAGCATAAGACAGCAGATGGGTTTACAATAGGGGGAGAAGGTATTAAAACAATATCATTAGGTTTAAGTGAAGTCAAAGGCAATGTTGACTCAAATGCACACTTTGTAAGAGCACAGAGCCTTTGGGCTACCACTTGTGTCCTGTGCAAAGTTAAGTGGCCTCAGGTGATTTCTTCCACTTTCATCTTCCTGTTCTCTTCTACCTCAGTATGTCTTTTGAGCTGTCCTCCCTCAGGGTGCAATCTTCAGCCACAGTTAGCCTGTGAAAGTGTTCTTCAAGAACAAAAGCTGAAAATCAAGTTAAAAACCTTACTACTCATTTTCTCCAGCATTGTTTGTGAAAGACACTACGACTTTTGTCTAACACAAAATAAGGTAACGATTTCTAAATTAATGTTACCATTACTTGGTTTCCTTTTCCTGCCCATAAAATTAAAATTTTATATTAAATTAATGGAGGCCACTGAAAAATCACGTGTATATCCCACAAAGAAGCCAGGTGACAGCGGCTGTACACAGCTTGCCCGTGTCACAGGAGTAATGGCAAATACTCTGCACATCAGCCTCCGTATTGAACTTGGGGTTCCCTGAAGTCATGGCTGGTGCACTTGTCTTCAGATTCCCCACATGTGACTTGATGTACATGCTCAATAAAAATATGTTGACTGATGGGAGTGAATGAATGCATAACCAAAGAAGAAGAGGAGGCAGGATCTGGGTGTGTAAACAGTTGTCAGAGCACAGTGGCTGGCCTCCACCTGCAGTACAGACTCATCCTTCCTTGCATGGATTCTGGGCATTTAGCCCAGGCATACTATGGGGGACAAAGGGCTCTGTGATCTCTTTGAAGTTGATGGAGGAAGAGAAGAAAGCAGTTCACCCAGAACCCATAGCAGGAACTGAGGGAGGGCAATGGGCATTGAGGTCTGATCGGTACGGAGACGATGGCACCAAAAGCACACCCATCCCTTCTCACCTCAGCAACCCCGGAACAGCTGTGAAGTTTCTGAGGGTGACACAATTCCCAGTTTGAGAAACCCAGTATGTCTGGGTCCCCACATGTATATATGACACGACATTTCTTGGTAGACATTCACAGACTTCTCAGACAGTGGGCAGATCCTCATGGATGCCCACTAGCTGGCTCCCAAAGCTCCCCTGGCTGGACAGTGCAGGTGTGCAAACGTGCTTCTGAACCCATCTGTAGCTTTGATGCAGAGACTTGTGGCAAGGTGTGACAGCTGGCCTGCAGCAGTGGCCCTACGTGGCCATGATGAACAAGGCCATGATGAACAAGCCACTTGAAGATGGCTTACAAGACGGAGTTCATGGCTTAGGGAGGATGATCAGAGTTGGCCAAGATGCCACCACTGACAGCATGAGGAGACCAGGGAGTTAAACTTTGTTACAGAGCATTACAATCTCAGAATTGTTCTTTGTTATTTCCTCGTGGTTTTTCTCCATCATCTAAATCACACACAGTGCACACATATACACACACAAATTATGTATGTAAAAATTTATGCGGGGGCAAAAAGTGAAAATCTTCCTATGCCAGGGTCCACTCCTGTCAAGAGCCTGTCTAGAGTCACCCAGCAGCAGGCAGCATCTGGTTTGTCTGCCAAGGAGCCACGTTGGGGCTGCAGGATGTTCAGGTTAAAAGGGCCCCAGTTCTACCTTGTCCACGCCTGATCTTACTGATGACAACAGAGTCCTAGGCAACATGAAATTACATCCCAGGGAAAGGACCATACATCAAGGACCCACGGTTTTCAACTGGCTGTTGATGAAGCTCTGGGTTCCTGGTCTGACTGTCCTGGCAGCTGTGACTGCAGCCCCCTGGACTCCTTGACATCAGCGTGGATGAAAATGGAGTAGGAAATATGCTGCTGGTCAGTGGTCCCAGAGGTTCCTCAGTGCTGCTGAAGAAGTTAGCTGGCTTGTCTTATCAGGACAGTGAATCCCACTATGGGAGGCTGGCCAATGCAGGGGGAAAGAAGCAAGGAGGCAAGGACCAGGAGCCTGGCCAGAGAGGAGGGGAGACCTTGGAGCATCTCAGGAACCCAAGATGGCCATAGTACAAGAGGTTGAAGCAGCCGGGTGAGGCCAGGAGGCCAGGTCAGCTGTTTTCTCCTCTCAGATCCCTCAGCTTGGCCTGCATAGCACAACTTACCCTTGATGGTAGTACCAGTATTACTGAGGACACAACTGATCACTGCCTCAATCTACACCCCTCACTTATAGGACATCATGGGCTGGGTGGGGGGAGGCACAGGGGAACTTTAGCTAAGTGACCAGACTTGTAGAAAGAAATACTGGTCCTAAATCCTTCCAGAACTTTCCTTTATAAGCATATAATTAACATATCAAGGATATAATTAAGATCATGTTACATAGTCTTGGTTGGCTTGTTTCTCATAACCATGGCTGTTTTTCCATGCCAGCAGACAGAGATAATTTACTTCCCCACTGCTGGCCACATAGCTTTCCATTGTGTAGATGCACCAGGATTCCCTGAACTGTTTCCTTTCCATGTCTTGGCAAAACAAGGGATGTCTGTTGAAGTATCTTGGCCTGCAGGGCAGAGATGGCTGTAGGAGGGGCACCTGGGTGGTTTAGTCAGATGAGTGTCTGACTCTTGATTTCAGATCAGGTCATGATCCCAGGATCGTGGGATGGAGCCCTATGGCAGCCGCTGCATTGACAGCAGAGCCTACTTGGGATTTCTCTCTCCCTCTTTCTCTGCCCCTCCCCTTCCCTTCCTCCTTCTTTCTCTCTCTGGAAGAAAGGAAAGAAAGGAAGGAAGGAAGGAAGGAAGGAAGGAAGGAAGGAAGGAAGGAAAGAAAGAAAGAAAGAAAGAAAGAAAGAAAGAAAGAAAGAAAGAAAGAAAGAAATGGCTGTAGGAAAGATTCCTGAAAGGGGCAGTGGTTGCTAACATGGAATTAGATGTTAAATTAGGTAGACACTAGCACATTGTCCTTCGTGAATCACAGGGAAAACAAATGTTAACTGTGTGAGGTGATGGGTGTTAATTAAACTTACTATGGTGATCATTTCACAACACACACATAGAGCAAATGTTTATGTTGTATGCCTTAAACTTATACAATATATGTCAATTTTATCTCAAAAAACTAGAAAAAATAAATTTCACCACAATTAAAAAAAATCCTATGCCAACTTATATACTACCACCCACAAACCATGTGAGTGTCTGTCTCTCTGCACCCTCGCCAAGCCTGGACATCTTAATCTTTTACATATTTGCCAACTAAGTGAACAAAATGTGGTACCTCAGAAGTTGTCTTTTTTTTTTTAATTTGCACTTTTCTGATTATTCAGTGATTGATGAACTTTTCACTTGTTTATGGGCCATTTTTATTTCTTCTGCAAACTGCCTGTGTATATCTTTTCCTTAATTGTACTTATCTATTTTTCTTACTGATTGGATGCACTCTTTGTGTATTATGGGTATTAAATTTGGGGCTCAGTAAGTTAAACATTCAACTCTTTATCTCAGCTCAGGTTTTGATCTCAGGGTTGTGAGTTCAAGCCCTATGTTGGGCTCTGCACTGGATGTAAAGTGTACTCAAAAAAATAATAATTAATTTCTTACCATTGGTTTCTTATCTTTTCATTTTTTTATGATCCCTTTCACCCATGAAAGTAGAGAATTTAATTAAATAAAATCTGCATTATTTCTCTTCTAAATTTTGTAAGCTTTGTGGCTTGCTTAAAAGTGTTTCCCCCAAAATAAAGGCTATTCCCTGATATTTCCTTTTAATAGTTCTTGTTGTATTCCCCCCACCCCCAAATGCTCATACTTTAATACATCTGTAATAAACATTTGTATGTATAAGAAATATAGTGAATTGCTTCTATATGGATAATCAAGTGTTACTACATGGTCGAGTTACATGGTCTATCTTTTCATCCCTGATTTAAAATATCACATTTAACATACACTAAAAATTCCTTTATGCAATCCTAAGGAGACAAGGAGTAGGTGGTAGGAGCTTTGGTAGGGTTGGTGAGGGCTTCAGGGAACTGAGATTCAGTTTTTGCTGTTCACAGAATGGGAACTCACGTAGAAGCTGAGGTAGTTTGTTACCTGTGAACACCTGAGATGGTATCTGCTACAGTCAGAAGACAAGGGCACAAATGGTGACATTGACAATCCTTGGTCCTAAGACCAAAGGGAATGAAGTGATTGACATTCCCTGAAGGAATGTTCTGTGGATTATGGTTGTTCTCAGGATGATTCACACACAGCTGCCAGCCCCAAGGAGGCCACAGTTTTCAATGCCCTCTTCTCCAAAGGAGGGGAGCCAGGACTAGGAGAACAGATGATATAGCCCTGCTGGGAAGCAAAATGGGGCCAGGTCAAGGGTAATGGGCCTTCAAAGCCTCTGCCCAGTGGAATTCTAGAATTCCTATGGCCAGTGACTGCCATCTTTCCCCTATTTTAGGAGCACTCATTGTGGTTATTCTGTTCTGTTCCACCACTATGTGTGGGTGGTACAGGGAGATGTGTGTGTGTGTGTGTGTGTGTGTGTGTGTGTGTGTGTTATGCATAGTTGTATGATTGTGTGTATGTGTGTAGGGGTTTCAGGGTGCCAGATAACTTGTCTTTTTAGTCCATGGGTCTTCAGAGTACGAGAAGTCGTATCCAGATCTTTCAAAACAACTGCTGGATGGACATCGTATTGATTTCCGTATGCAAATGTTGAAAAATTACATCTATTTCACAATCATTAATCATATTAATTATGCAAATGCAAAAATTAAAAATAGAAATCCTTGACTTTGAATTTGGTGGGACTTTAGAGTTGTCTCTCATGGGGAACAATGACATCTGATATTTGTGTCAGAAAAAGACTGAACCAAATAGTTGGTGGCCAAAAGAGTTGGCTGTGGTGGGCATTAAAACTGCTCACAAATATCTGAGTTTCTTCTGGTTCTGGGCACTCAGAAGGATTGCACTTCCTGAGGCTATACTTTGAAGATCTATAAACATCTTATATATATACATATATATACATATGTGTGTGTGTGTATATATATATGTATATACATATATATACACACACATATATATATATACACACACACATATCTATATATCTTACATCTATATCTTACATATGTATATATATCTTACATCTATATCTTACATATGTATATATATCTTACATATATATTTTACGTGTGTGTGTGTATCTATCTATCTATCTATCTATCTATCTATCTATGTCTTTCTTGGCCAATGAAACATGAGGTGAGGTGATGTGCGTAATTCTGAGTCAATACATGTAATTGCTGGGGCTCAACTCTGCAGTCCTTCCCTTCTTCCTGCCACCAAGCCTGATGATGTTCCAAATGGCAGCTGCTCTGTCAGCCTATGTGAGAGTGACATGAAGCAAGCTCCTAACAGACCCATGAAAATAAACCTCTGTGGCTGAAGCCTCTGAGGTTTGGGGGCTGGTTTGTTACTGTATTGATATACTAAGCTAGTATAACTCACTGCTAATTGACATACTAAGTATTTCCATTCATCCCCATGGCTTCAAGTATCTCTAAACTGATGATTCTCAGATTTATAATTTTAGCTCAGTCCTACCCCTGAGCTAGAAGCTGTTTTTTCTCCAGCTGTGCCTCTCTTAATCTATGAAAGTTCAAGTGCCCAGGCTCAGTCTTGAGCTCCTTTCTCTTTCTCTATCCATACTCTTATCCTCAGTAATCTTGTCCCCCGAATTATCATTTATGCACCAGTGTCTTCCAAACTTAACCCCTCTCCAGGACACTGTACTTAATTTCTGCATAGTGCTTACATTAGTCCAGACTCTTAAATTTTTTTTAATGCTTCATTTATTTTTGAGAGAGAGAGAGAGAGAGAGACAGAACACAAGTGCAGGAGGGACAGAGAGAGGGAAACACAGAATTTGAAGCAGGCTCCAGGCTCTGAGCTGTCAGCACAGAGCCTGATGCAGGGTTCAAACTCACAAACTGCGAGATCATCATGTGACCCGAGCCAAAGTTGGACGCTTAACCAACTGAGCCACCCAGGTGCCCCAGTCTGGACTCAAAATTGAATAACAAAACTGAATTGTCCCCATCTCCTGAATTTTACTCTTGAATTGACCAATACTGCCTACCATAAAAAGGTCCTTTGAAAATGTCAACATACACACACACACACACACACACACACACACACAGCAATTAAAGTGTTTACATTTTCTTTCCTCACATAAGTAGCAAGGCTGGAACAATATAATAATTAAAAAGAATAACTTGAACGGTGTAACTAGGAAAGAAAGGAAAGAACGAAAAAAGAAAGATGCAGCTTTATCATATCAAACAGAAAATGCAAAAACTGAAAACAGAACATTATTCTACATCATCAGCAAGCAACCTTCTTCAAAATCACAGCAAGAAGCAAGAGAAAACTGAAATCAGCCAGTTTTTAAAAGACATATATTCTTTAAGGAATATTCCCTCGAGGACACTGCTCATGTAAGGCCCACAAAACACCAGGAAATTTCACTGGGTGTCCCAGTAACTGTAATGAGCCACTGAACCCACTAGCCAAGAGCAAATTCTGGAAGAGATCTGAATGCAAGAGACAATGGTGGCAGGTCAAGGCTCCTTTGTTAACCCTTTGCAGTAGAAACTATTTTTTTTTGAAAAGTTGCTTGAATCCAAGATGGAAAATGGCAATAGTAACAGAAAAACATACTTGGCCTGTCTCAGTATGTCATATCAAGAGACATGGGAAATGTCTGAAATCTCCACTTACAATTTCCCATCAAGCTTATTCTGACTCATAATCAGAATGGTAAGGCCAACTGTGATGGAGATAGGAGTCCATGGGTCAGGGCCAAGCCATCTTGGGCAGCCTCCAGGAACACTATGTCAGGTCCAAGTGCTTGACTTCTTTCCTATCAGGTCTCAAACCCATAATTTCCTCATCTTTAGCACAATATCCTGACCATCCATAATCTCGCACCCTGGTATTCTATACTCTTGGTGGGTTCACCCTTACACCTCGCCCTCATATTCATGCCGTTCCCATCTTCCCACAATAGAACTCCTGCTGCTTTGTAGGGCTCCCTATGTTCTGTACAAGTTTCTGCATACTCCAAGGTCCACCTTTAGGTCTCCAGTTCTGTGGTGTCTATACCACACATGAATACCATATACTTATAGCTGCTATTAATTTAAAGCTTTGATATCTACTAGATAATTTACCCTCCTTATTATTTTTTCCACTTGCCTTGGTTATAGACCTTTACAATTCAATAGATATTTTACAATTTGTCAAGTTATGGGGCACCTGGGTGGTTCAGTCAGTTAAGTGTTTGACTCTTGATTTCAGCTCAGGTCATGATCTCAGGGTTCATAAGATCGAGCCCCTGCTTGGGACTCTGTCTCTCTCTCTCTCTGCCCCTTCCCCACTTGTGTGCACATGTGCATGTGCATTCTCTCTCTCTCTCTCTCTCTCTCTCTCAAAAAATAAATAAACTTAAAAAAAAGAATTTGTCAAGTCCCATGAAAAGTCATGCTGAAATTTTGGGATTTAGATAGCATTTGGAGGTTGACCCATGAGGAACTGTCACCCAGTGCACCAAGTCTTCCTATCTAGAAAGAGGTATATCTCCCATTCATTCTCCAACCTGGTGCCAAGTGGTTTCAGTTTTGGCCATTTCTACAAGACTGTTTTTTCTATGACCCACAGGATGGCTACATTCCTAATCTCATCGGTTTTTCATTCCTCATTTTATTAGATCTGTGTGTAGTCCTGAATGCTTTCGATGAGTCCTTCCTTGAACATTCTTCCCTATTGCCTCCATAACACCTGCTCTCCTGATTTTCTATTAATTCTCAGCCTCCCTTTCTTGATCTTTGCTGGCTCTTCCATGCTCTCTGACCTGTAAATGACACATTCCTTGGAGCCTCACCCTAAGCTCTCTCTTACATTTTCTCCATAGATATTGTCAGCACTCATGTCCTGAAATATCATCCAAATGCCAACAATGCTCAAATTTATATTTCCAGCCATGAACTCTCTTCTTAACTTCACTTCAGTCTTATGGATCTGCCTACCTATGTGACATCTCACTTGACTATCTCAGTTACTTCAAACATAATGAGACTACAAACATGTTCTGCTCTCCTCATTGAATTGGCTTCTCCCTCCAGTTTTCCTCATTTGTGAAGGGCTCTTCCATTTACTTAAGTGGATCAAGCCAGGATCTTGGGAGCCATTCTTAGTCCTTTTTTCTCCACAACGAGTGAAGCTGTTAATCCATAACTCATGTGAAGTCTACAATTTAATGACAGGATTTATATGTTCAAATGACTTTAAGTCCACCTGCTTCTCTCCATCTTAATTTCTACCCATCTGCTCCAACCACCCAGCACAGAGCAGCTGGAATGACCCCCTTCTTCTGTTCTTGGTCTCCACCCCCAATCCATTCTCCATATAGCAGCCTGAATGATCTTTTAAATCGGATAATGCATTTCCCTCAACTTAAATTCCAAAGTGGTCCTTTTTTTGCAGATGGAATAAAAATAGAAACTCCCCTCCATGACTTAGGACCATTTGTGATCTAGCTCCTGCCTGTCTCGCCATCCCCCTCCATACCAATGGCCTTCATCCATTATGCTCCTGCCCTCTGCCCCACCCCAGCTTTCTTCTCTCAACCTCTCTAAGTACTCTTACTCTTTGCTTGCCGTCCTTCCTATACTGACTCACACACATCCCTCAGGTCCTATGTTATTTTCTAAAAGGCTTCCCCTGGTTAACTTACCTAAATTAAGTCCCACCTTTATTTTCTCATAGAGCATACTTTCCCCCTTTACTGTGCTGCACAGTAATTACAACTATGTGCATGTATGTGTTTTGTTAATATCTTTATCTTTCATTACACTGGAAGCTCCAGGAAGGGTTGGGCCATGTCTGTTAATCTCCATTGGGAGCCCAGCAGTTGGCACAATGCCTTGCACGTGGGCACCTAGAAAGTGCCAAATAAGTTTTAACATACTGTTTATTACATAAATAGATAAGTGAAGTTTGCAGCCCTGTTGCCCCATAGTTCAGCAAAAAACAGATGGACTGTTGGGCCTGGTTTGTATCATAGCTCTGACATTGACTGTCATGAAAGAGGAGATAACAAAGCACTGAGGTCAGCGACAAGAGCATGGCAGCAATTGGTTATAGTCACAGTGAGTCATGTGACATAGAAGCTTACATTCAGACAACCTGGAAAGGCAGTTCATGGAGTGCTCAGAACAATGGGTGAGGATAGGTGCTTATTGAGTATGGCCCTTTAATGATTTTCCTTTCAAAGTTAAAAATAATATAACAAATCTGACACCTAGTTTACCTTCAAGGACATTCCATGTGGCACCTGGGGAAGCAAACAAAAATAAGTGCAGCTAAAACTGGGTCTTATTTTCATTCTCCACTTTCAGATTTAATCCTCTACTTTCTGTATACCTAATCCCATCTTGCTCACATTTCTGGGAGATCCCTTTTTACATGTCTACAGAGTTTTTCCATATTCAGAAGTTGGGGGATATATTCTGATTTTGCATTTTAAAGAAGTAAGATAAGCAGAGATGTTTATAGCAGTTTATTCGTAACTGCCAAAACTTGGAAGCAACCAAGATACCATTCAGTAGGTGAATGGATAAATAAACTGTGGTACATTTAGACAATAGAATATTATTCAGGGCTAAAAAGAAATGAGCTATAAAGCCACCAAAAGACATGGAGGAAACTTAAATGCATATTGCTAAGGAAAAGAAGCCAAGGTTACCTACTATATGATTCCAACTATAAAACAGAAAACAGTCTAGAAAAGCCAAAACTATGGAGACAGTAAAAAGATCAGTGGTTACCAGCGTGGGGGAAGGGTTGGGGGAGGAGGAATGAATAGGCAGAACACACAGGATTCAGAGGATTTTTAAGGATTGATACTGCAATGGTGGATACATATTATTACCCATTTGTCCAAAAACATAGAATATACAACATCAAGAGTAAACTCTATTGTAAACTATAGACTTTGGGTGATTTATGATGTGATAACATAGGTTTATCAGTTGTAAAAAATGCATCCGTCTGGTGGGGGATGCTGATAATGGGGGATTCTATGTGGAAGGGGGAAGGGGTATGAAATATCTCTGTACTTTGCTCTCAATTTTGCTACATACCTAAATCTGCCTTAAACAATAAAATCTATTAAAAAGGAGTAAGATATGAAATTATTCCTAATGAAAAATAAGTAAGCACATAATCACATAAACACAGACATTTGTCCTCCTGTACCCCTTCTTGAACATGCTCTAGTCCTTTGGCCAAAGAAGCAGAATCCTAGATAGGAGGAGGTGATCCAGGACAGAGAGAGCATAGGGCAGACCAGGCTCTCTCCTCCTGTCTTCCCTGAAATTTCTTCTTTGATATTAAAATTATATCAAAAAACTGGGGCACCTGGGTGGCTCAGTCGGTTAAGTGTCTGACTTTGGCTCAGGTCATGATCTCACTGTTCATGGGTTCAAACCCCGCATTGGGCTCTGTGTGGACAGCCCAGAGCCTGGAGCCTACTTCAGATTCTGTGTCTCCCTCTCTCTCCAGCCACTACCTCCCCCGCCACCCGCACCCCTGCTCATGCTCTGTCTCTCTCAGTCTCTTAAAAATAAATATTTAAAAAAAAAAATTTTTTTTAAATGTATCAAAAAAACAGAATAATCATCTCCTTGGAGTCTCTTTCACTCTATGGCCAGTTTCCTATGGCCATTTTCTTTAGTCAACCAAACAGAACACCTGGAGTCAACAGAACTTTTTAAACACATTGTACTGTTATAGAAAAGTCACTCCTGACTGGTACCTAGGCATGGAATTGAAATTTACAGGGTGCCTGGGTGGCTCAGTCGGTTAAGTGTCTGACTTTGGCTCAGGTCATGATCTCACGGTTTGTGAGTTCGAGCCCCACATCAGGCTCTGTGCTGACAGCTCAGAACCTGGAGCCTGCTTTGGATTCTGTGTCTCCCTCTCTCTCTGCCCCTCCCCCACTCACGCTCTGTCTCCCTCTATCAAAAAATGAATAAATGTTAAAAAAAATAAAAAAAAAAAGAAATTTACTCTGCATCCCTAGGCTCGAGAGAACTGAGAAAAAGGAGGCTGAGAGATGTCCAGAATGGCTCAAGGGGAAACTGGAGCTAAAGCAGCACATCCTGCCTTCCAGTTAAATGTGGCTTTTAATTATGCCATGCTCCATACTTATGTCAAGGAGGGGATAAATTTAGTTGCATAACTTTGGCTTAATCAGCCACTAGGACATACAATTCATGTTAGAAACCTATGCATAACATAATGGCTAAAATAACCAAAAAGTTGATTCTTGGAGAAATGCACTCCAGTTAGCTGGAAAAGTCACTACACAAATTCCTAAAGCAGGCCAAACAAGCATGTTCTCGACAAGTTTACTTTATAAAGATGGCTCTACCAGCTTCAGCACAGTCCTTAAAATATTGTGGGGAAGGGGTGGCTCAGTCAGTTAAGTGTCTGACTCTTGGTTTCGGCTTAGGTCATGAGCTCACAGATCATGAGATAGAGCCCTGTGTCAAGCTCTGCATGGACAGCAAGGAGCCTACTTGGGATTCTCTCTCCCTCTTTCTGCCCCTCTCCACTCTTGCACTTGTGTGTGTGTGTGTGTGTGTGTGTGTGTGCACGCGCGCGCATGCTCTTTAAGTAAACAAATAAACATTAAAAAATCATTTACAAAAATATTGTGCAGAAATGTTGCATTAATAAAGTAGATTTAGTCCAATAGCTGCATTTTGTCTTTCTTTCCATTTCCCGCTTCTTTCTCATGGTGCTTTTTCCCACAGAATCTTGCTCTCAGTGTTACACTGCATTCTCTTAGCTGCGTTTTCCTCTGGGTACCAGTCCATGTGTTTTGCCATGGCTGCAATAAATCCTACCCAACTACAGCCCCATGTCTCCTTACAACCACTGGCACAATGTAACTGCTCCTTCACACGGCAGCTGGAACACAGAAAGCATAGCCTGCTCAGTCGGCTGTGGAAGGCTTCTCGACAGCATTCGGCTTGCCATGGTGGGCTCTCGAGTCCAGGTGTCAATCCTGACTCATGATCCTGCTGGCTGCATAAAGCTGGCCAAGTGGGTGACCTGATTGGGTCTTGCTTTGTGTTTTACCTGTTTGGATTGTTGATAGGGTGAAAGGAGGGCAGCACAAAGGGCTCAGTGCAGAGACCAGTACAGAAAGGGTGGAACTAGAAGGTGTTGATGATGACCCACCCTCCAAGACTCATCATGGGCCATTTGTTCTCTGGGCACAGGATGCTCTTCCCACCCTCATCCTCTTTTTCCCCCTGACATTCACATCCTGATCCTCCACCCAGCTCACTCCTATCAGCTCTTCAGAATTCAATGTAAACAACTACTTCCTCCAGGAAGCCTTCCTGGCTCCATAGACCAGGTCAGGGCAGCCTCTTGCTCTCTACCAGGGTGTGCTTTTGACTCGTCAGGGAGCAGACATTGGATCTGCCTTGTTCATCACCCTCTCTTCAGCAGAAATTGGACCACAGGCAGAGTAAGTGCTCACCGCACATCTGCTGAATAAATTAAAAGTCATGGCTGGAACAGTCACCTTGGGAGTCAATTGTAGACAAGATACTGTTTGAGTGCTTTCATAAAAAGAACTGAGGATTCAAGTCTCAGCCATATGTGGAGGAAACAAAATCAGAAGTCAAGAGAGAGGGGGAGACACCAGACCCCTATTCAGAGGAAGACTGAAAGCCATGAGTTGTGGAGAAAGGACAAAATGGAAAAGCAGACTGTGTTTCAGCAAGGGGAGATGACATAAGAATGCCAATTCTTTCAAAACTAATGCAAAACTGGAAGACAATGTCAATCAGAGCTCCAATGTTGTCTTTTGGGGAATTAGATATAATAATTTTGAAGTGTGAAGGAAAGAACTTATAAGAATAATAACAACATTAATAAAAGTGAAAAGTTTTATACTTGTGGTTGTATTGTGGTAACAATGGGTGAGGGTATAAAAAAGTCAAGACTGGCCACAACTTGCTAATTACAGACACTAGACAATGGGTACATGAGGATTCAGTATATTTTTCTGTATACATTTATAGATGTTCAATTTTCCATAATTAAATGTTAAAATATTTAAGTAAAATGAGGTCAGCAGGAAACAAAAAAAAAAGGCACTGTCCTAAACTCTACATCTATTAGTATATTTCAAAGAGCAAACAAGAAAACTGAAGAACGGAATAAGAATAAGAAAGGGTTTGCTTCACCACAATGCTGAGCTAATCAGTATATTATGAAACAAATGTAGGGCCAAAGTGGCATTTCAGTTCCCAGGGAAAAAAGTGGTCCATTTAAAAAAAGGAGCTGGCAGAAAATAGACTTACACCCAACCCCACCCCTAGAAATAAATTCCAGATAAAGACATAAATGTTAAAATTTTAACTGTAAACATATGATAAGAAAAATGCAGTAAAATATTTGTATGACTTTGACATGAGGAAGACCTTCCTAAGCAATGCAAGATACCCCGAAATTATAGACAAATAATAAAAATATTTAACCAGATAAAGGTTTTTTTTAAATGTTATTTATTTAGTTTGAAAGAGAAAGGTAAAGAGTGAGCCAGGAAGCGGCAGAGAGAGGGAGAGAGAGAATCCCAAGCAGACACTGTATTGTCAGCAGAGAGCCCAACACAGGGCTTGATCCCAGTCTAATGACCCTGAGATCATGACCTGAGCCAAAATCAAGAGTTGAATGCTTAACTGATGGAGCCACCCTGGCACCCCTAACCAGATAAAGTTTTAAAATATGGCAGGAATAAACACTAAAAAGACATTAGTAGAATTTGTAATATTTGCCTGCAAAATGCTAAAATCTCCCTAAACAAGTAACAGTTATACACTCTTAGGATAAAGATAAGTGACCCAACAGTAACTCAGACAAAAGACATGAACAGTCAGTATAGGAAATAAAATCCAGAAGGCCAATAATACATAGAAAAGATGTTCATGTGAGCACTAGTTGTGAAAAAACAAAAAACAAAAAAACAAAAACAACACAGATTGCCAAAGTAATACAACTTTCAGACAGACTGGCAAAAAAACCTAGTGCTGACATCTGGAGTCAGAGAGACTGTAAGGAACTCTGCATACCTTTGCATTTTTGGTGGGAATGTGAATTCCTAAGCCCTTTTTACTTTTTAAAAAGTGATTTGAAAACACGGATTCAAGTTTAAAATACAAGAGCTTAGTGGTCTCATTTTGGGAAATATATCTTACCAAAAGAACACAGTGGTCTCATTTTGGGAAATAAATCTTACAGAAATAAGTTCATAGTATATTAAAAAGTGTTCAGTGATATCAAAGTAGAATTTCTCAAATGGCAGAAACTAGAGAAAATTAAAATGCTTCTCAATGAAGAATAACTGTATAAATTGGATGTGCTCCTATGTTAAAAAAAATAAATCAGACTTGAACTGTTGATCTGGAAGGACATCCATAATGTATAGTTTACTGAGGAGAGGCAGCTTCAGAGTAACATGTATTATATGGAATCACAGACATCTGGTTATAAAAATAAGTACAAAAGACTGGTGTACTTACGAATACGAGCACAGGTGTAGCTAGTAATTTGCGTATAATATCTATTAACTAAGGGAAGTATAAATTTGGGGGACATTATTAACATTTACAAAATGCTTTTCATTGTTTCACTGGCTATGAAAACTTCTATTACTTTTATGATAAAAAAATTAATCAAGAGCATTTTTGTAAATGGTGACATTTTTCCAGGGAACCCAAGTGGAGTAGGGAAGAATTTCAAGGAAGGGATAAATAGTTAAGTAAGAGCCAGTAAAGACTGAGCCTTAGGAGAGGTGAGTGAGACTGAGTACCCCAAGAACAAACACAGAAGGAGGTGGGGATGTGTCTGGGGATATGGGGCAAACGATGGATCCCATGGGTCAGAGGCTATTGCTGGAACTACTATTTTCTATCTCTGTAACTAGCACCCTGATTGTAAATGGGAGAGAAGAAGAATTTCTTTGAAGATGAAGATCTGAGCATGCATTCAGTCCGAATGAAGGGGGAACACCAACCCCTGCTCTTGTCCACTCCCCCAGCCCCAGCAGTCCATCACAATTACAGATGTCCTAGAAGCATAACTATAAAGTAGCACAGAGAGCCCAATAACTGAATTTTCACCCTTGCCTGTCCCCTTCCTCAGACAAGTAAACAAACAAAACAACCCTACCCCCAAAACCAAAAACATAAAAAAAATTAAATGGAGTATCTTAAAAGTGTTCATAGACTACTGTAAAATCCAGGAGGAAGACAGTAACAGGATTGGCTTACTTTAGACTTAAACTTGTTAAATATGCATGTTGTCATTTCTATGGAAGCATGAAAATAAGAAACACAAGGGCACATAATTTTCAAACAACTATAAGGGAAAAAATGCAATTTCCACATTTGTTCACGAATATCTTTTGAATGCCTACCATGAACCAGTCTCTAGGAGTTCCAGTCCTCAGAAGTTTGAGATGTGTTCTTGAATAAAACAGGCAAAAAGGCCTCATAAAATCTGTTTTCTAAAAGAGGCAGAGAAACAAACACATGACACCACAATCAGTGCACTGCAAAGATAACAGAAGGTGACTGACAGGGTAGAGACTAGATCAGGGTCAAGGGGAGGACGAGGGCCAAGGGTGTGCTTGAGGACATTTTACATGGGGTGGTCATGGCTCACTTCACTGAGAAAGTGAAAGAGTAATGGGAGAGCTGGGTGCATGGCCAGGGTGATAATGGTTCACCCTGAAGAGGCTGGAGGGGTCCTTACCTGCCAGAGGAACTGCAGATGGACAGGTATGTCTGGAGGACACAAAGCAAGGGTGGGTGGTCCGAGCTCAGGCCCATGTAATGTGAAGGGAGCAGGCCCAGCAGACCGTGAGAGTCCCCCTAAGCACCATGGCATTTACGGCTTTCACTGTGTGAAACAAGGAGCTGAGACAGGCTTTCGAGCTGAGGCGTGATATGATGGAGCTTCCATGTTAAGAGGCTCACTCTGGCTGCTGCTTAGTGAGCAGATGGTTGGGGGAAGGTGGGAAGTGGGAGGAAGGAGAGAAACAGAAAGATGCGTCAGGAGGCCACTGCCTTCTCCAGAGGAAGGAGGAGAGTGGTCTGGGTGAGGCGGCAGCAGTGGGAGTGGTGAGAAGTGGCTGAATTCTTGATACATTTTGCAAATCGATTTGAAAAAGAGTCTAAAAGAAGGCAATAAACAAGGAGTGGGGAGCAGATGTGAAACAAGTAGAAAGCACAAAATAAGATGGGTAGATTTAAACCTAAATGTGTCACTAATTAAATTAAATGTAAAGACGCCAGCTGCTCCATTTAAAAGCAATAAATTGGCAGACTGAATACAAGAATTCAACAATACACTGTTTATAAAAGACATCTAAGATGTAAAGATTCAGAAAAGACAAAATTGAAAAGGTAGGTAAGAAATACACTATGCAAATTATCACCAGAAAACTGGTGTAGCTATGTGAATATCAGAAAACAGACATGGGGGTAAAATGCATTTACTAGTGATGAAGAGTATTACTTCATAATGATATAATCGGACATAATAAGAGTAGGGACATAAAAGGTTTGAACATAATACTGACAAACTTTACCTAAGAGACATAGAGAATTATACTCCCAAGAGCTGCAGAATACAATGTGGAATTTCTACAGAATATTTATCATACTTTAGGACATAAAGCAAGTCACAAAAAAGTTCTAAGGATGAAATCACACAATTTCCTCTGATGATATTACAACTAAATTAGACAGATAACTAGCAAATCCCCATATAGTTAGAAAATTTAACACATATTTCTAAATTTTTTTAAACATCTATTTACTTTTAAGAGACAAAGTGTGAGCGGGGGAGGGCAGAAAGAGAAGGAGACAGAATCCGAAGCAGGCTCCAGGCTCTGAGCTGTCAGCACAGCTGAGCTGTCAGCATGTGGGGCTTGAACTCATGAACCATGAGATCATGACCTGAGCTGAAGCTGGATGCCTAACTGAGCCACCTAGGTACCCCAACACATATTTCTAAACAATCCAAAGGATTTGCTTCAGAGTGATTCAGGAGGTTCTGGTGGCAGTAAGCAAGGCACAGAAAACACAAGACTGGCCACAACTTGATAATTACAGCACCTGGGTGATGGGTACACGGGGACTCATTATACTCTTCTGTGTACATTTATAGGTATTTAATATTTCCCACAGTTAAATGTTAAAAAATGTAAGCAAAATAAAGTCAGCAAAATACAATAAATAACCCAAGAGTGAAGGAAGAAATCACAATTGAAATAATAAAATATTATGAAGTAAATGATAGTAAAAAATTTCATATCCTAATTTGCGGGATATAATGAAAGCAGTAGTTAAAGGTAGTTTTGTTGCTTTAAATGTATATATAAGAAAATAAGAAAGACCAAAAATTCATGAGAAGAGCAGCCATTTCAATAAGGTAGGACAAAAATCAGCAAAATAAACACAAAGAAATTAGAAGAAAGATAATAATCAAGACCAGAAATGCATAGAACAAAAACAAACAGATGGCAGATAAGATCAACCATTAGTTTTATGAAAAGAATAATACTACTGATAAACTTCTAATATGAATACTTATGCATATTGGCAAATACAGACAAAACGGACAAATTCCAAAAAGTAAGATGAAACTCAATGACGTTGACTTTAATAATAGAAAACTCGAGTAGTTCCATAACTGTTAAATGAAATAGACACAGAAATATTGTTCTCTTTCTAAGAAAGGACCTCCAGGCCCACATAGTTTCCTCAGAAAATGAAGAAATAACTCAGTCTTATAAAATCTAAGCCAGGGTCCAGAATAGGAGCATACAATCCTCAACTCATGTTACAAACCTGGCATGTACTCTTGGTATAAAAATGTGGTAGTGACAGTAAGAGGGAAGGAAAAAAAAAATTACAGGGCAATCTCAGTCACAAAGATTGATGATATACATTTATTAGAAGATATATGATGACAAACAGGTTTATCACAGGAATGGATGTATGGCTTACCATTATTAAAGTGACCACATCAACAGATTAAAGGAGCTAAATAAATCAAATAATCACATTTCAATAAATGCATGCAGAAAAAGCATTTTAAAAACCTGACATTCATTTAAGGTTTTACAAAACTTAAAAATTAGAAATAGAAGGAAATTACTTTAACCTGATAAGAGGTTCTTTAAAAAGAAAAAAAAATAGCACAAATACTTTTCATATTTGTAAAATGTCAAAAGCTTTTCCTACCACAGTAAAACGATTAAATTCAAACATATAAATAATTAAATTACATGCTAATGGACCACATTCAAGCTTCACATAGAATATTTATTTCAATTAGAAGTCAGCTATTGTCATACTACATTAAAAGAAAGCATGACCTAACTCTATACTATCTATAAGAGATTCATTTCATTTTTTATTTTTTAAATGCTTACTTACATTTATTTCTGAGACAGAGAGAGAGAGAGAGAGAGAGAGAGAGAGAGAGACAGAGCACAAGCAGGGAGGGTCAGAGAGAGACACACACAGAATCCAAAGCAGGCCTCCAGGCTCCAAGCTGTCAGCACAGAGACCAATGCAGTGCTGGAACCCACAAACTATGAGATCATGATCTGAACCAAAGTTGGACACCTAATCAACTAAGCCACCCAGGCACCCCAAGAGATTCATTTTCAATATAAAGACACAGATAGCTTTAAAGAAAAAAATTTAAAAGTATGTACCATGTGAATTGGAAGCACAAGAAAACTGGAATGACTATATTACTATAAGACAAAATAGATCTCAAGAGAAAAAGGTATTACTGGTGATAAGCATTTCATTATGATGAAAACATCAAGTCACCCAGGAGGCATGACAATGATATATGGATAAACATTTAACTTCAATAAATATAAGTAAAATACAAGATTAAAAGGAAATATAGAGATATAGGCAAATCTACAATCATAGTGCATGACTGAATATCTCTTTCTCAAGGAATTGCTAGAACAACCAGGTTAAAAAAAATAGGAGTGAGGATATCTATATCTGAACAACAGCATCAACAAAAATTACTTGTCATTTATGGAGCATTCCATCTCAAAAACTGCAGAATATCAGGGTGCCTAGGTGGCTCAGTCTCTGGATTTCGGCTCAGGTCATGATCTCATAGTCATAAGGTCGGGCCCCGTGTTGGGCTTTGCCGTGACCATGCAGCTTGCTTGGGATTCTGTCTCTCCCTTTCTCTCTGTCCTTCCCCTGTTCCTGCTCTCTCTCTCTCTCTCTTAAAATAAATAAATCAACATTAAGAAAAAAACCTAAAGAATCAATTATTCTCAAGTGCAAAAAGAGCATTCATCTCTTGGTGAATAGGCCATATGCTGAGTCATAAGACATGTCTTGATAAAACTTAAAATGCTGAAATACTACAGAGTATGTTCTATGACAACAATGGAACTAAATTGGCAATCATTATCAATAAGGTATCAAACAATTCTCAAATATTTGGAAACGAAGTAACATGCATATAACTAATTCATGTGTCAAGGAAGAAATCAAAAGTAAAGTTATAAAACATTCCAGGGCCATCTGGGTGGCTCAGTCTGTTGAGCATCTGACTTTGGCTTAGGTCACAATCTCGCGGTTCGTGAGTTCAAGCCCCACATCAGGCTCACTGCCGTCAGTACGGAGGCTGCTTTACATCATCTATCCTTCTCTCTCTGCCCCTTCCCCGCTTGTACTCTCTCAAAAATAAATAAAAACGTTGAAAAAATATTCCAAATTGTAAGATAAGACATATCATGTCAAGATGGGATAAAGGAGAAATCACAGGGCAATGAGAAAACACTTTAAATTTGAAGATACTGAAAACATTTCAGAATGTTGGTGATGCACCTAAATTGCTTTGAGTGAAATTTATGGTACTAAATGCATGTAAAAAGGAGCAAATACAGGGTGACTGGGCGACTCAGTCGGTTGAGTGTCCTATTGGCTCAGATCATGATTCCAGGTCATGACCAGTGTCGAGGGATCAAGCCCATGTCTGGCTCCACACTAGGCATGGAGCCTGCTTAAGATTCTCTCTCTCTACCTCTACCCATATCCCCTGTTCACAGGTGCTCTCTCTCTCTCTCTCTCTCTCTCTCTCTCTCTCTCTCAAAAAAAAAAAAAAAAAAAAAAAAAGGAGCAAATGCTTGAAATCAATGATATGGGTTTTCATCTTAAGAATTTTTTATGAAAGATAAGTAAATCAACACCAAAATAAGTAGAAGGGAGGAAATAACAAAAGCTAAAATTAATGAAAAGAAATCGAAAGACATTAATAAGGGAGAGAATTAAAGAAACTAAAATTTGGTCCCATGGAAAGGTTAGTAAGTTTGATAAACATCTAGCAAGATTGATGAGGAAAAGAGGAAATAAAAGAGTATAGAACCTCAGTTTCTGGAGACATAAAAAAGATAATAATGAAATCCTATGTAGCAGATGAAATGGACAAATTTCTCTAAAAACACAACTTACCTAATTGAGATATAAAATGAAATAGAAAATCCAAACATCATATTTTATTCTGAATCTGTTCTGTTAAGGGAATTCATTGTATTCATTATGAAAATCTTACTTTAAAAAAAGACACAAGTGATTTCACTTATAAACTTTATCAAACATTTAAAGAAATAATAATACTAACCTTACACAAACTCTAAAAACGGGGGGGGGGAGGGAAATACTTCAAAACTTGTTGTATAAAGCCAGCCAAGATTACAGAAAGCTATTATAAGAAAAATTAGCAATCAATAACCATCATGAACACATGCATAGTCATTCATAACAAAATACTAGTTGAACCCAGCAACACATAAAAAAGAATCATGACAGAGTAGAGTGTATCCCATAAATGCAATGTTGGGTTAATATTCAAGTACCAATTTATATTATTCACCCTAATAACAAAAGAAGAAAGAAACATTTGACTAAATTCAACAGATATTCATGATTTTTTTAGAAAAATTCCTGCAATCTTGGAATAAAAAAAAAATTCCTCATTGGACGAAGTACATTTGTATTAACAAAATGCTACACCTAACATCATACTTTACGGTGAAATGTTGAATTTTCCCTCTGTCATTAGGAAGAAAGTAAACACATCCAGTCTATTAATACTTGTATGGGGGAAAAAGTTAAAAAGGAAAAAGTAGAAGCTTCTTTATTTTCAGATGACATGAATGTTGGTATAGAAAATTCTGAAATCTCTACAACTAATAAGTGCACTTAGCAAGACTGAAAGTTACCAGGTTGATATACAAAACAGCATTTATACCTATATATATTAATAGAAATTAGTTGGAAAGTGAAATTAAAATAAATCAATTTACAATGGCTTTGAAAAACATGAAATAATTGGGAACAAATTTAACAAAAGATGCCAAGACTTTGTATACTGAAGTACAAAACTCTAAGAGAAGTTAGAGAAGACTTAATAAATGAAGGGATATACACCATGTTTGTGGATTCAACACGTCAATATCATGGGCCAGTTTTCCCAAAACTGATCTATAGAATCAATGCAATTCTATTAAAAAATTCCAGCAGAGCTTTTTGTAGAAACTGACAAAATCATTCTAAAAGTTAAATGAAAATGCACTTGACCCAGAGTACCTAAGATTATCTCGATAAAGAATAAATATTGGAAGTCTTATAAAACTTCAAGAGTCGCTATAAAGCAACACTAGTAAAGACAGTTGGGTGAGGGCAGTTGGATGAGGGCAGGATGAGGGCAGTATTTAGAGTCGGACCAAACAGAGTCCAGAAACAGACCCACAAACATGCCAGGCAATTCAGAGGTGAAAGGAAAGATTTCACAGATGATGCTGGGCAGAGTTGCATTCTTATACAGAAAAAGAATGCACCTCACTCACCCCTACCTAATACCACACATGAAAATAAATTCAATGTGAACCACAGAACTAAATATTAAAACTATAAAGCTTCGGGGCGCCTTGGGTGGCTCACTCGGTTAAGCGTCCGACTTCGGCTCAGGTCATGATCTCGCCGTCCGTGAGTTCGAGCCCTGCGTCGGGCTCTGTGCTGACAGCTCAGAGCCTGGAGCCTGTTTCAGAGTCTGTGTCTCCCTCTCTCTGACCCTCCCCCATTCATGCTCTGTCTCTCTCTGTCTCAAAAATAAACGTTAAAAAAATAAAAAAAAATACAACTATAAAGCTTTTAGCATAAAACAGAATTGTATCTTTGCAACCTAGGGGGAGGTAAAGCTATCTTAGCAATAATAGTAAAAGAAAAAATCAATGTGTTAGACTTTATCAATATTCAATATTCAAAAGCTTCAGTTCATCAAAAAGCTCATCAAACAGACAAATAAATAGGAAAAAATACAAGACATATACTTAACAACTGATTTAAAAAATGTTTAGTTAATTAATTAGTTTATTTATTTATTGAGAGAGAGACAGAGAGAGAGAGAGAGAGAGAATGAGAGAAGGAGAAGCAGAGAGAGAGGAAGACAGAGAATCCCAAGCAGGCTCCACCCTGTCAGCACAGAGCCCGATGTGGGGATTCGAACCCACAAACCGTGAGATCATGACCTGAGCCAAAATCAAGAGTCAGATGCTTAACTGAGCCACTCAAGCACCCCAACTACGATTTACTTGCAGATTCTTTTAGAAACTTTTAGGATAGGGGCGCCTGGGTGGCTCAGTCAGTTAAGCATCCGACTTCGGCTCAGGTCATGATCTCACGGTCCGTGAGTTTGAGCCCCGCATCGGGCTCTGTGCTGACAGTTCAGAGCCTGGAGCCTGATTCGGATTCTGTGTCTTCCTCTCTCTCTGCCCCTCCCCTGCTTGCACTCTCTCTCTCTCTCTCTCTCTCTCCCTCAAAAATAAATAAACATTAAAAAAATTTAAAAAAGAAACTTTTAGGATAATAATGAAAGGAAAAACAAACCATTTTTTCCCCAATTGTCCTGCCAATTCAAGTGAATCCAATAAGCCTTTTTGATCATCTATGAATGACATGGCAGTATATACAGAGGCTATATATTATCACCTTCTTAAAGAGTTAATAACCTCTCAGGAACACTGATGGAGATACTTTAAAAAAAGAGGCAGGCAGACCTTTTGGAAAAAAACTGCATTTAAAAAAATAAAGCCTCAGTTTTTTGTGACTTTTCAATTTTACTTTTTTATTTTTTTAAAAATTGAAGTATAGTTGACACACAATGTTACATTATGTCAGGTGTACAACACAGTGATTTGACAATTCCATGTTTGCTACGCTATGCTCACAAGTGTAGCTAGCAACTGTCACCATACATTGCTATTTCAATACCACTGACTACATTCCCTATGCTGTACTTTTCATCCTCATGACTTATTAAATCCATAACCAGAAGCCTATACCTCCCACTCCCTTCACCTCTTAACAACCCAATTTTTTTTAGTGGGCAAAAGACTGGAAAAGGAACTTCAAGGAAGTTCTAGAAATGGCTAATAAGTGCATGAAAAAGTGCTCAATATGTTTAGTTGTCAGGAAAATGAAAATTAAAACCACAATAGATACCACTTGATCAACCCACTAGAATGGCTAAAATTAAAAAGTGTGTCATCGAATGTTGGAAAGGATGTGTAACATCCAGAACTCTCTTATAATGCTGGAGGTAGCATAAAAATAATGCAACTAATTTGGTAAAATATATGGTAGTTTTCTATTAAACTAAGCATACGTCAACCCCATGACCCAGTAATTTCACTCTTAGGTATTTGTCCAAGAAAAATGAAAACAGGTATCTACATGTAGACTTGTATAAGAATGATCAAAGCATTATTTCACAATATCTCAAAGCTGAAAACAACTTGTCCAATGTCCGTTAACAAGAGAACGGGTGACCGATTTTGGTATATTTTTACAATGTAATACTTACTACTCAACAATAAAAAGAAGTAAACTATGGATACATGGAGCCACATGGATGAATCTCATAGAAGCAGGAACAAGAGAAATCAAACTGTATAGTTCCTTTTACAAAAATTTTTAGACTTGGAAAAATGTATCTATACCAAAAAGTTTTAGTAAATTGGTTGCTTCTGGGGAGTACTGACTGGGGCAGAGCACAGTGAAACTTCGGAGTGATAGAAAATTTCAATCTCTTGATAAAGGTGTCATTTAGGTATATGTATTTGTTAGAATTTTTGAATTATGCAATTAAAATATACAATTCATTAATGTAAATTTAACTCAAAAATACTCTCACACAAATATCAAACTTTATAGTTGGCTTAGTTTTTTCTATGGTATTTAATAACAATTCTGATACCACTTTCTGTATGTTCTAGAATGAGCAAATGAGTGAATTTATTAAGGCTACTGAAAGCAAAGTGTCTCACTATTGATAAAAGGAGTTACAAATATGTATCCCATAATGCAGACTGGAGTTGAAGGTATAAAGATGAAGTTTTATTTTTTTGATACATGGATAAATAGTTTATATATATAGTTTATATATATATATAATATATATAATATATATATTATATATATTATATATATATATTCTGTTGTTTTGGTCAAAGTACATGAAGAAAATCCAACCTTAAACAGATGTAGTTGTAAAAGGAAGAAGTATTTCAGTAGTTTTTTCAAATAATTATGGGATATTCTGTTTTGATATTTGTATTCTGTTTTGGTGATTTGTATTCACCAAAACTTGACAAGGGATAGTTGCTTAAAGGCTATCTGCAGCATGGAATTTGATACCACATCAGTGAACATTCTGGACTCTGTCACTCTAACATCCATTGGTCTACCTTACATTTATAATGAATCTTTTATCCATGCATGATTTTATTATATCATGCATTAATCATGAAGAGACTATTATTTTGCTGAGTTATAAAGCTCTTCCAAATGTTGACATATTTCATTATGCAATATCAAAAAATTCACATTAACTAATGTCACCACCAAGGCTCATCAAAAATTTAAGTACTGTTAAGCTGTTTAGGTCACATTTTCAAAAATTCTAATGTTTACTTTAAAGCTCAACTTTATCACTGACAATAAATACTATTATTTGTTTTCCTTGAAGTGATAGTCTCCATCATTTTTGAGAAAATTATCTGCCAAATAACAAAGTTTATTTTTTAAAAAAATTTTTTTAATGTTTATTTATTTTTGAGACAGAGACAGAGCATGAACGGGGGAGGGGCAGAGAGAGAGGGAGACACAGAATCGGAAGCAGGCTCCAGGCTCTGAGCCATCAGCCCAGAGCCCGACGCAGGGCTCGAACTCACGGAGCGTGATATCGTGACCTGAGCTGAAGTCGGACGCTTAACCGACTGAGCCACCCAGGCGCCCCACAAATAACAAAGTTTAAGTAAACATAGTTTGTCAGCCATTCTTTCAGGTAAAAATTGTGCTCCATGGAAACAGTGGCTAAAACTCAACTTACAGCTTAAAACAACTGATTGTGCTTTGTCTCAAGAACGCCATCATATGCAGCAGAAGTACTCAACATTAAAATGATTTGTATTTAAGGCTATATACTAATTAAAATTAATAACTTTTTACTGTTTTATCAGGGACATTTATAAAGGAAATTGGCACTTATTTTTATATGGAGTATGTAAAATGACAAAGAATAATTAATAGTATATTTTCATGCCATTGGTTTGATTCGTACCATTTCCAGCAGTTTTATCATTACTGTTTTTCTGTAATCAGTGCAAGTGAACTTTTTCAACACAGAGAAAAAAACAAATAACATGTTATTATGAGAATAATTTTGACCTTGCAGATCACCTGAAAGCTTCTTGGGGAACCTCAGGGATCTTAGACCACACTTTGAGAAGTGCTGGGGTGAGTGAAGGAAGTAGTCCTGGAATAACTGGCTGATTTCTTTATTAGTCCCCCAAGAAGGATACTTGTCTGGACCAAAAGAAGATATGTGTGTATATACATATGAAAAGTCTATTTAAGGAGGAGAGGGATGGGAGAGGGATGGGAGATGAAAGGAAGATGGCAGGAAGAGAGAAAGGAGAGTAAGGGAAGATGGTGAAAGGAAAGGAAAAAGAGGGAAGGACCAAGGGGCAAAGGATGGGGGAGGAAGGAGAAGCCAGGTGGTAATATGTGGAGTACTTGTTGTCTTTCAGCCTGATGGTTCCAGAAGCATCAACAAATGCAGGAAGGCTTCTTGTTCTATCCGAAGAGGAGCAAGAGTGCTATTGTACTCTCCTTCACTATCAAGGAAATCTTCAAATCAGAATGATGTTTTAACTGAAATGTTTCTTGATCTATCTTCAAGCTTTGGCTTACCTGTTGGCTTGTTTTCTGGCCAGTGAGGACTCATATCTGTCCCCAGGTCAATCAGTAACAGTTTGATGGGCAGGGAACAAGGTGGATGGGGGTGTGACATGGCTGCTGTTTTCTGCTGGGGCTATCTGTTGGGCATGAAGATCTGCTGCCCAATCAAAGGGGGTCATGGTGACATGCATCATCTGTAAGTCAGATCACACACCTGAGGACTCCAAGCCTCATCTCCAGGGGGTGCTCTGCTGGAGATGAGCAGACCATGCTACTTCCCCTTATCCTGTCTTCTTTTGTTGCCTAGGAAGCTAGCTGTGTTTGTGCCCATGTGACAACCCAAGGGCGCCTGCTTTCGATCACCAAAACTCTGACTAAGGGCCCCATGAAGCCTCTCTGGCTATTTTTTTTTAAACACAGAAGAACTTTTACAGTTTATTTTTTACTTTTTAATAGGTTTATTGTTTTTATAATTTTCCATCATTATTTTATCTCCCTATTTACCTGTTAAATTGGGAAAATAAAGTTCCAGTGCAAACAATAGCTGTGAGGATAACCTATGGTTTAAATATGTCCCCGTTTCTCCCTCTCAGGTGCCTTCTGGGGCCCCAGAAGTACTTAAAACAGTATTGCCGTTTTGGTCTCATCAATGCCCCAACTCCAGGCACTGTCCCAGGTGCTGAATCTCTGGGACCCTTAAATGGGAGCAAATGTGGCCAGAGTTGTAATTCTTCCATGCCAAGGCCTGGGCAAGTTACTTAACTTCTACATCTGCAAATTAAAGATAGAAATGTCACCTTCCTTATGGGGTTACCAAAGAGATGAAGTAAGACAATATATGTAAACATGTCAAGGGCACGCGGCACACAGAAAGGATGAAGTGGAATTTAGATTTTACTGCATCACTTCTGGTGTCGCTACCTTTGCTGCCAGTGGAACACGATGGTCCACAGAACACATGCAATATTATTTCAAACAACCTCAGGGATACATACAAACACGAGACATAAATAGACTAACCAACAATGTAAGAAGGGAACCAGCCTCCAGGACATTATTGGCCTGTTGTAACATTTTCCTTGGAATTGTACCAGGTACTCTGGCCATGAAAAGACAGTCTCTGCCCCAGAGCATAAACACAAGGTACTAGAAAATGTCAATTCTGTTTCTAAATGTACTTAATTATCACTGTAATCTTGGCAAAATATTATTCACATTCACATGATAAATTAGAATTTAATGAGGAAGACCTTTAAATCAATTCTGTAGAATGCTTTGAGCCTTTACAAAATAAAGACATATCCTATGAAATAAATGTGAGAATGTAGATCAGCTTCCACAAATGCTGCTGACCCACTGATGATAAGGCAAGCACTGCCTGACCCCACAACAATGGCCAGATTCTCACTGTAAGCAATTGCAAACATACACACTACCAAGTAGTCTGAGTATTTTAATGGAATCTGTAAAAATTAATGTATTTGATTTTTATTTTATATGAATCCCCAAATGCAGGTTTTGTATAATTTTAATGCTGGTAAGTTATCAAAATGGATTGAGTGGCCTATAACGTCATGCTGTGGAAGTTCAAAAACTACTTCAAGGTAGCAAATTCCTCTTCAATCTACCTAGAAATGTGGGAATGGGAGAGTATAATTGGAGTAAAGAAAAATACCATCATGTCTGTCATACAAAACAAAAAAGAAAATCCCACATAAAAAAGAGGAACCAATAGCTCCTTTCATGCTTAAGCATGCCTTCATCTCCTTCTGAACACATGGCAAGGAATCGGGCTGCTATGCCAGTCAGGAGATTCAAATGGTCTAACTTTACTGACTTCCATAGGACCTGGGTCTTTTAGTATCTGGGCCTCCAACTCTGTGAAATTAGTATCAGCACAACCAGTTAAACTCTAAAGAACCCATCTCTCCTTGACATTCTCTCTTATGACTGTATTTAATAAGCATCCTGCATCTATACCAACACTGTGTTCCTCTCGGTTATGAGAATGATGTTCAAAGCAGAGTGCAGACATGGTATTTATAAAAACTAGGGATTTCACTGGAACATCACATAACTAATATGCTCTAAATATACACAACAATCAACAATTCACCCAGAGCTGGGGGAAGTTTTGTTGATTCAGTTCAAGCCTTCCCACCGAGCTCCAGACCTGGCATCAACAGCCTCTTTGACATCTCTACCTGGAGGAAGCATAGATACCTCAATCTTGGCATGGCCCTGACAGAAATAATCAAATATCCTCCTAAACCTGTACCCTGTTCAGTGTTCCTATCTGGAAGAAAATGGCAGAGTCCTCCCACAAGGCTTCTGGATGAACAATTGAATTATCTGGGGAGCTTTTAGAAGTTCTGATTTAGCCAGTGATTTTGACGTAATTAATTTGGGATGTTGTCTTGGCATTGAGATTTAAAGCTGTCCCCCCAAGGGTTGAGAATTACTACTATAGATATTTTAAATTTCCAATACTCTAATGTTTCTATTCCTCCTTCAGTGGGACTTCAATCTTAGAAAGCTCTCAACTGCCACATCTTTCCAAATAGGATTGCTCTGGTCTATACGAATGTGGTGCCATTAGGGGATATGCAATCTGGTAGCCCTGCCTCTCCAGCCCTGAGATCTTTAGGCTCTCTTGTAGTGGTTATGAGCTCTGTCTGCATATTCAAATAATCTTTGCCCTTTAGAAGACACTGATGCTCAGAGATTCTGAATCAATGGGGCTGGAACCAACTGATACATATTTTTTTAAGTTCCCCAGGAGATTTTGATGTACAGCCAGAATTAGGTACCACTTATTTAATAGGTTGGCATCTATCCCAAAGAGAATTACTAATTTCTGTGAGGTATCCAACGGCCATGTGTATCCCTGTGTCTGCCACTTCTCAGGACCTCCATTCTGCTGATTGTGTCACTTTTCGTTCATCCTGCTCCCTGAGTCCCTGCTTGTCTAATTGCCTGGCCTAACAGACTATGGTTCAACACACGGTCATGCTTTTATATATAATATTAATGTCTTGCACATCCTCTCTTCCATTCCACTCCACTTATTCTGCACTTGTACTAAGGCCTCTAAACATTTCTTGCAACAAAACTCATAAAATTCTGATGGCTGGACTCTCTTCAAATTTATACATATACCTCAGATAAGCACTAAAAACTGCAAACTGTTATATTTACTTAGAAATTTCACTTTCCCATTCTCCAAGATGACTGCTTCATACTTGTCCTTTCCTCTCAAATCTCCATAAATCTCTTCCCCTTCAGGCTCATCTGATGATGTTGCAACCTACTCCACACAATGGTATGTGGAGAACCTTTTCTTCTTCCCATCATCAACTCTTCAGCTTCTGTACCCTCATCTTTTGCTTTCCTTTTACATTATCTCCCTCTGTATGCAACCCTCCTCATCTACTAAAGATTACTAACGGACGAAATCCTTCCAATTATCCAATTTCCACTGCATCATTAATTTCTCCTTTTCTACTTGATTATGCTTTCAAATTGCTCATTCTGAAGATAGACTTAATATCTTCCTCCAGCTCCCTCTTCTTTTTCTTGCTCTCCTTTGTGGCAACAATCTTTGAAGATTTATCAGTACTCTGTCACCAAATGCTCAACTCTTTACCCTTAATTTTATAAAGATGTTTGCACTGGGAATAGAAATTCAGATTTACAGGTGTTTGCTTGAACACACTGAAGTTATCAATCCATGGTCTTCTAGCTTCCAGGGACGCTATTCAAAGACATCCCATGTTCATTGATCAGAACATTGTTACTATAGTCAGGATGGCAATACTTCTCAAATTGACCAGATTCAACACAATCCCCTATCAAAATCCCAGCTGGCTTTCTGTAGAAACTGATAAGCTGATCCTAAGGTTAATATGGAAATTCAAGGAACCAAGAATATCCAAAACAATCTTTGAAAAGAGAGGACTCACATTTCCTCATTTCGAGATTTACTACAAATATAAAATAATTAAGATAGTGTGGTATTTGCATAAAGCATTAAATTTATGTTCAGCTGATTTTTGAAAAGGGTGTTAGGTTAATTCTGTGAGGGGAAAAAGTAGCTTCAACAAATGATGCTTTGTTATAACTGGGTATCAACATTCAAAAAAATAAAGATGGATGCTTATCTCACACCATACACAAAAATTAACTCAAGTTAGAGCTAATACTATAAAACTCTTTGAAATAAACATAGGAATAAATATTTGTGATACTGGGTTAGGCAACAGTTTTTGGGGGCACAAAGCAAAATTATAAGCAATAAGTCAAAAATAGATAAATTGGGTTTCTTCAAAATAAAAAAAATGTTTTTGATTCAAAGGACACCATAAAGGATATGAAAATGCAGCCCACAGAATGAAAGAAAATATTTGAAAATCATATATCTAATAAGGGAATTATCCAGGATATGTAAACAACCTTGCAATTCAGTTATAAAAAGACAACCAGCACCTGTTGGGATGAGCACTGGGTGTTGTATGGAAATCAATTTGACAATAAATTTCATGTTAAAAAAATAATAATAAAAAAATAAAATAAAATACAGTACAGGAAAAAGAAAAATAAAAGACAACTAGCCAATAAAAAATATCAAAGGATTTAGACAGCCACTTTCCCAAAAAATGTATACACATGGTCAATAATGGCATGAAAAGATGCTTCATGTCAGTAGTCCTTAGGGAAATGCAAATCAAAACCCCAATAAGGTAACACTTCACACTTACTAGTATATCTATAATCAAAAAGACATGGTAACAAGTGTTGGCAAGGATGTGGGGAAACCGAAACCCACACATACTGCTGGTGGGAATGTAACATGATACAGCCACTTTGGAAAATACCAGTTTCTGAAAAGGTTAAAGGTAGAGTTGCCAAATGAACCAGCAATTCTGCTCTTAGTTATACATCCAAGAGAAATGAAAATATACTTGTATGTGAATTTTCATACCAGTATTACTCATTATAGCCAAAAAGTAGAAACATCCAAATGTTCATCAATTGATTAATAGATAAGAATCTTGTATCCATATAATGGAATATTATTAGTAATAATAAGGAATGAAGTGTTGATACCTGCTACTACATGAATGAACCCTGAATACATTATTCTAAGTAAAATAACCTAGTCATAAAAGATACTATATGATTCCATTCGTATGAAATGTCCAGGATAGCTTCCAGAAACAGAAAATATATTAATGGTTGTTTAGAACTGGGGGTAGGAGATTGGGGAGTTACTGCTAATGGGTATGGGATTTCTTTTGGGGGTGATAAAATGTTCTAAAATTAAACTGTATTGATGGTTGCACAAATCTGTGAATAAACTAAAAACAAACTGTATACTTTAAATGGGTAAATTTTATGATATGTGAATTATATCACAACAAAAGTAGTTTTTGAAAAAGTAACAGTAATAATCCAATGGAGAGGTCTTATTCAGCAATGGCTGGCAGTGGTGTGGTGACAGTAGCAGTGGCTTCCAGGCATGTAAACTCTCAAGGAGGGGAACCTTCTGTCTGCCCACATAAGCTGTGTCACAAGGGTCTGCAATAAATAATCATTGTTGGTTTTTTTTCCCCTCTTTGACTTCCCATTCCTTGACCTCTGATACAGGTAAAGTCATGGCAAGTATAAAACAGTGAAGACATACTAAAGACCTGGTTTTCTGATCAGAGGACCTTCAGGGAAGCCAGAGAGCCAGAAATTTCAGGAAAATTGTAAAGAGGAGGAGCTCAAGAGAGTGGCCTCATGAAGTGATATATGAACTCTGGCTTTCCTCCAAGTAGTGCATGCATGGATAACCCTCAAAACAGCAAACACTTTGATAATAGGATTAACTGCCATCCATGTCCCATACTTAACACTGAGAGGTGCATATGCTGGAAAGATCCAAATAGCATTGTAACGTTTCTGAAAACAGACTTGACATTAGAACCACATTCCAATGAAGAAGTACCAGAATTTAAAGCATGAACTTAGCTAGGTTGACTGCCTGCTAGAATAAACAAAAAATTGACATTCTTCCTAAAATTAAACAAGACCCAGATATTCATATCATAATATTCCAGCATGCAATCCAAATTACTTGGTATATGAACAATCAGGAAAACTTCAACTTGCAAGGGAAAGACAATCAACATATGTCAACTCTAAAATGACAAAAATGTCAGAATTACCAGTCAAATTCAGCTATTTAAACCATGATTCTAGAAGTTAGGACAAACAACTGAAAACATGTACTCAGCAAAGATTTAAAATATACAAAGAGAATGAGATGGAAATTTTAAAAATGAAAAATATAGTAACTTAAAAATATTCATTGGATGGGCTCAATAGCAGAATGGAGGTGACAGAGGAAAGATTCATTGACTTCAAGAGAGATTAATCAAAACTGTTTAGTTTGAACTGAGAAAAAATATTGTAAAAAAATCAAGAGACTCAAGCACGTGTAGTGGGGAAATGATCATTTGTGTCATCAGAATTCCAAGAGAGGAGAGTCTGGTGCAGAAAAAAATATTTGAAGAAATAATGGATGACATCTTCCCAAATTTAGTGTAAAACAAACTTATAGATTTCAGAAACTCAAGGAATTCCAAACAAAATGAAATCAAAGAACCAATCGCAGGCAATTAAAATTGAACAGCTGAAAACCAAAAACAAGGTAAAAAATCTTGAAAGCAGCCAGGAAAAAATCACTGCATTTATGAAGAGAACAATGATTTGAATGACTCATCAGACATCTCAGAGGCACAACATTTTTAAAGGATACAAGAAAAGAACTGTTAACCCAGAATTCTACATCCGGCATAAATAACCCTCAAGAATGAAGATGAAATGCAGATACTCTCAGATGAAGGAAAATTAAGGGAATTAGTCACTGGAGCAGCTCTGAAAGAAATGCCAAAGGCAGTTCCTCAGACAGGAGGAAATGACACAAAAGGGAAACTTAACACTTCAAAACAGAGGGACAATGGAAATGACAAATATCAGGGTAAATATAATAGATTATTCTTCCTCTGTCATTTCTATAACATATCTATAATGATGAAATGCAAAGATGATAGCATTGATTGATGGAGCTTTTGGTGGATATAGATGTCATACATAAGACACCTACAAATAAAGGTGGGGAAGCTAAGGATCTATATTGTTGTAAAGTTTCTACATTCCACATAAAGTGGTAAAATATTAATTCTATATAGAATTTTAAAGGTAAGTGTGAATACTATAGTCTCTAGAGAAATAAACTAAAATTATAAAAAGAGATAGAATAAAAACGCATTAAAGTGGGATTCTAAAAAATATTCAAGTATTTCACAGAGAGGTAGGAAAAGAGAAACAGGGACAAAAGGAGAGAACACTGAGAACGCCAATAATAAAACTGTCAACCTAAACTCAAACATACCAATGATTACATTAAATACAAATGGTTGAAATAACACCAATTAAAAGACATAGATTACTGGAATGGATTAAAAAATATACTCTCTCCATGAAACTTAAAAAAAAAATGACATAGGTAGGTCAAAAGTAAATGATGACAAAAATATGCCATGAAAACACTAACTGAGAGAAAGCTGAGTGTCTATGCTAACATCCAATTTAGTAACATCAGATACAGTTAACTTCAAAGTAAGGGGAATTATCAGGGATTAAGAGAGAGGTTATGTAATGATAGAAAATTCATCTTACTGAGAAGACAATATTCCCAAATGTGTAGGCACCAAAAACAGCTTCAAAATATATCAGGCAAACATTGCTTTGAATATAGTTTGGCAGTTTCCTATAAAATTAAATGTATACTTACACATCATCCAGTCATCTTACTCCTGGAAATTTATTCAAGAGAGAAGGAAACAGTTCTTCCCAAACCCTGTACAGGAATGTTTACAGCTACTTTACCTGTGACAGCCAAAAGTGAAAACTTCCCAAATGCCCTTCAAAGGGTGACTGAATAAACTGAATAAACAAACTGTTGTACTCCTGTACAATGGCACACTATCCAGAATAAAAAGGAATGAACTATTGATTCACACAACATGAATCAATCTCAGTTGTGCCATGCTAGTGAAAAAAGCCAGCTTACATACTGTATGACTTCAATTATATGGCATTCTGGAAAAAGCAAAACTAGGGACAGAGAATAGACCAATGGTTTTCAGAGGTTAGGTGTGAGAGGAGGTGGACTGCTAAGGGGAAGCCTGCGAGTTTTGTAGGGAGATCAAACTATTCTGCATACCCATTGTGGCAGTGTCTTGATGAATCTATATGTGTGCTAAACTCATAACTGTATACAAACATAAGCCAATTGTACAATATGCTAATTTTAGGAATAAGATTAAAAATTTTAAAAGCCTGTATCAGAGAAGTATCAAACTAATAAACTAGGCTTCCACCTTAAGAAACTAGAAAAGAAGAGGGGAGCCTGGGTGTCCCAGTAGGTTAAACATCCAACTTCGGCTCAGGTCATGATCTCATGGTCCGTGGGTTTGAGCCCCGCGTCCGGCTCTGTGCTGACAGCTCAGAGCCTGGAGCCTGTCTTCAGATTCTGTGTCTCCCTCTGTCTCTGCCCCTCCCCTGCTTGTGCTCTGTCTCTCTCTCAAAAATAAACATTAAAAAAAAAGAAACTAGAAAAGAAGAACAAATTAAATACAAAGCAAGCAGAACAAAGGACATAATGACAAATCAATGAAATAAAAAACAGAATTTTTTAAATGTTTCTTTGAAAATATTAACAAAACCAACAAGCCATTAGCCACACTGACCAAGAATTCAAAAGTGAAGACACAAATTACCAAAATCATGAATGAAAGAGAGGCTACCACTACCAAATCCACAGATATCAAAAGTATTATATGGGAATACTGTGAACAACTTTAGGTAAAAAAGTTAGAAAACTCCTATATAATGGAGAAATTTTTTAGATATACACACATTACCAAAGATTACAGAAGAAGAAAACCAATATGAATAGACCAATAAAAAATAAATTGAATTAGTCATAAGAAATCTTTCCACCAAGTTAAGCCTAATCCAAAATGCCTTTACTGGTGCATTCTACCAAATATTTAAATTTTTTTTTTCCAACGTTTTTATTTATTTTTGGGACAGAGAGAGACAGAGCATGAACGGGGGAGGGGCAGAGAGAGAGGGAGACACAGAATCGGAAACAGGCTCCAGGCTCCGAGCCATCAGCCCAGAGCCTGACGCGGGGCTGGAACTCACGGACCGCGAGATCGTGACCTGGCTGAAGTCGGACGCTTAACCGACTGTGCCACCCAGTCGCCCCTCTACCAAATATTTAAAAGAAAAAAATAATACTAATTCTTCACAAACACTTTTATAAAGTATAGGAGGAGGGGACACTTCTCAACTCATTCTCTGAAGTCAGTATTACTTTGAAATCAAAGCCAGATGAAGACATCACAGGAAAAGAAACTACAGAACAATATCTTTCATGAACACAGACAAAAAAATATTTAACAAAATATGAATGGCCCAAATTCAGCAACATATAAACATTTATATGGCATGGCCAATTTGGCTTTATCCCGATAATTCAAAGTTGATTTAACATCTAACAATGAATGAATGTGATACAGCATATAGTAGAATGAAGGACAAAAACTATATAATAACCTCAGAAGACAGCAGAAAATGCAAGGAAAGCATATGAAAAAATCCAGCATCCATTCATGATAAAAATTCCCAGCAAACTAAGAATACAGAGGTACCTCCTCAGCCTAATAAAAGGCATCTCTGAAAAGCTGGCAGCTGACATCATGCTTAATGAGGAAAGCCGAATTCTTTGCACCTAAGATCAAGAATAAAGCAAGGAAGTCCTGCTCTAGCCCCTTGTAATCAGCGATGCCCTGGAGGGGCTAGTCAATGAAGTAAGAAGCACAACAACAAATTAATGACATCCAGATTGGAAAGAAGTCCATTTAAACTGTTTTCACAGATAACATGAGTTTACATGCAGAAAATTCTAAGAAATCCACAGAAAAACACCAGAAATAATCCACAACTTAGCAAATTCACAGGAGGGTAGTTACTAAAGGGTGAACAGGGAAATTTCTGGGGAGCTGCTAATGTTTTGTTCCTTGATCTGAGTCTTGATTTATTCAACTGCCTATTTGTCATCTCCTTCAGATGTCTAACAGCATATTGAATTTACTATGTGAAATTGATTACTGATTTTACTCCCAAATCCACATCTATTCCCAATTGCCCACCAACTATCTCCCTTCCCACTACGTGACATCATGAGTCACTTAATTGCTCAAGTAAAACATTTGGAATTATCCTTGATTCCTTCCTTCCCTTGTACCATATATATAATTCATCTGCAACTCCAGTAGGTTCTATCTCTAAATATATGGTAAATACATCAGCTTCCCTTCACCTCCACTACAACACCATTCTTCTCCACGTACTATCATTTCTTGCTTTAATGAATGCATAGCCTCCACCAAGAAATTTTAAAATGATTCACTTGGACTTTAAATTTTTTTTAATTCCAGTAGAGTGTTATTCCACATACAGTGGAAGTGTATGTGTTCCACATACAGTGTTATTTAGTTTCAGGTGTACAACACGGCAATTCAACGATTCCATACATACCCAATCCTCTAGAAAACTGTGTTTTAAATAATCATTTTCATTAAGGGACTAAATAGACATCTTTCTTTTCAAAAAACAAATAAGTAAAATGGTTCATGGGAACCTTGTCCCTTCCCTCTCCTTACTCCCTTGCTTAAATATAACCAACAACTTCTCAATGTTTCGAGTCCAAGTCAAAAGGCACTCACATGGCTCCAAGAGCCTTGCACCAGATGCCCCTCTCAGGTCTCCTCTTCAGCCTCTCCCATGGGCCATGTTAGACATGTTTGTCCTTAGGATTTGCCAAACTCTGTCCTACCTTGCAGTATTCATCAAAGCTCTCTTGCTGCCTGGACTCCAATATATTCTCCAAAACAGCATCTTGTTCATGACCTTCTCACTTTCCACAATCTTTAATAACAATTTTTAAGTGTTGACTTATTTAACTGTATATTGTCTGTCTTCCTCTGCCAGACTAAAATTGCATGAGGGCAAGGCTATTCCTTCTTAATTCACCACTATAATGCCTGGAAGGTAGCTGGTATGGTGTTTATTCATGGAAGTGCACAATGAATAAAGGAATAAACCAGTAAGTCAAAGGGTATTGGGGCATATTCAGATATTGCATCTGATGACATCAGCACTTTTTAAAATTTTGATATGCAACAAAGTTGGGGAATCACTGACATATACCCTTTAAAATAAAAGCAAAGAATAGGAAAGTCTTCAAAAGAAAAACATAATCTTTTTTATTTACAACATGTATATATGAAGATAAAATGGCTCCTGCAATATATTTTATAAGCCCAAAGACCATAAAGATGGGCTATGCTAAATTCTAACTATGGTAAATGTCGACAGCCACTTTTGTTAATTTGCATTGAATTCAAGAAGTTTATATATAATGTCAAGTAATATGATGTAAGCACTTGTTTCAATATGAATAATGTTCAAGGTGATGTTTTTCTCATAGTATTTTTAACTCATAGCTGATTTTATTACCTAATGTTGATATTACATGGCTATTATAATTACATATATATGTATATACATACGAATTCCACAAATACTTAATTAACAACTATTATTTGGCAGGTACTCTGCTCAATATTACAGAAGGCAGGAAATTGAGGATGGAGTTTTACTGATATAACACATTTACATGTTGACAGTTCTGTAAGATGATGAGTGAGACATTATTTGACAGAGTTCATTGCCTGGTGTAGCTACATCTTTCCCATCCAATCCAGTTCAATTCCAGGTTGCTCTATTTACTATCTGTATGAATTTATCTGACTTTGCCAATTTTTGTGTTTCAGTTTTTTATCTAAAAAGTGAGAAGAGCAAGCTGGCTGCTAGAACTCTTGATAGGTTTAAGTCATATGATATATACAAAGTTATACCATCCAGTACAAACATGTTTCCAGTCAATCAACAGAGGCTCATGTACATGAGATTTCCCCCTCCCTGTAGCACATTTACATGTCCCACAAATAGAGTATAAGGTGGGAGGTGGATGGGAGAGGCGGTTTCTAATCTAAGAAAATCTGATTACCAGCATCTTTAAACCAACAACTAAAATAACTGATTATCAAAAATTGCACTATTTAACTGTCAAAAAGAAAACTTTGCATTAGTCCTACTGAAATAAAAGCATTAGCACAATGGGCAAAAGCCTGAAAACAAGGCAATGAAGAGAAGAACCATACATAGCCATATGTTATGAGAGAACATAGCAAGAGGCTTCTTTTCTTCCCCAGAGCCTTCCCAGGGTGCCCCCCAGAAACAGGTCCCAGAGTCAGCAGTGGAACATAGGATGTCAGCCTTGGTGGAGGGCTGTCCAATGGCTTCCTTGGCCATATCAAAAACCATGAGTCAGCAGGAAGTTCAAGTTAGCTCAGGTGCTCTCTGCAGACTGGGGACAGGCTGAAGCAGGCTGCCTGCTGCCCACTGTGTCTGGGCCAGTACCTAGAGCCCCTTAACCAGTCTCTGGCTTTCCCACATCTCTGCCTGCAAGTCTGTGCCCAGCCCTTCACCACTGCTTTTGACTTCCTTTATCCCAAGATGTTCCAACACCTTGAAAAATACTATTCTCTGAGAAGGAGAAAAATAGAACTAAGACAGACCATCCCGGAAGACAAATGAATGGCCATTTATATGCAGTGAGCCACTTTCATTTGAATCTGTCACCTAGAAATAAAGTTCATGTCTACCAATGAGGATGTGGTAATATCAGGCAAATAAAGGAATCAGATGTATTTCTAGAGAGGTGGATCTCAAACACCCACTGCTAGTTGCTGATTTTTAAAAAAATGTTTATTTATTTATTTTGGGAGAGGGAGAAAGTACGAGTAGGGGAGGGGGTGGAGAGGGAGGAAGAGAGAGAATCCCAAGCAGGGTCTGTGGGGCTTGATCTCATGATGGGGACTTGATCTCACTACCAACCGTGAGATCATGACCTGAGCCAAATCAAGAGTCAAGAGGATTAATTGAATGAGCCACCCGAGTGCCCCATGCTAGTTGTTGATTACAATGTCAGTCTCCATGTGGCATTCAGGTATTACTCAGCACGCTTTTTATGGATGCTTCAAAAGTGGTCCTGAGTGGTTAGGAGAAACTATCAGCCCCATAAATTAATTTGGGAGAGGAAGAGACATTTGCACTGAAACAACAAAAATCTGGTAATACCTTTCTTCCTTATTAAGTGTCAACCAACCCAGAAGGTCTGACAGACCAATGAGAGCAGTATCTGAAACTGTCTGAAGCATCCCTTTGTGGGGGCTGGGCCATTACACTTAGGAAGGATGGCCTGGGTGCCTTCTCAGGAGGGTGGTTTTGATCAACAAAAGTATCAAAAATGCTGATACTACTGGAAAGAGAGACACATTTCCATACACAAACACAACTCCACATACAACTCCTCTCCTCTTACAATAAGCACATGCATGTACACTCACATGTGTGGGCCTGTGCATATACACACACACCTTTCCTCTCATTCAACATTTAGCAACTCCAAAGTTCTGGAGAGTCTGACTACATTAGTCATCACCCTTATTTACTTTCTTGAATACATAGCTGCTTAAAAAATAAAATGCCAAATGGGGCGCCTGGGTGGCTCAGTCAGTTAAGCGCCTGACTCTTGATTTAGGCTCAGGTCATTATCTCATGGTTTGTGAGTTCAAGCCCTGAATTGGGCTCCACACTGTTAGTGCTTGGGATTCTGTCTCTCCCCTCTCTCTGTCTCTCTCTCTCTGCCCCTTATGCTCACTCTCACTCTTTCTCTCTCTCTCCCTCCCTCCAAATAAATAAATAAACTTGAAAAAACACCAAAATATATGGACCCATGTACATTTTTAAGATCATCTGGGTGGATTCACTTAATATAATCACATATTTGTTCATTCAACAAATAACCATGTAATGGAAATTATTTTAGGTGTTCAGGCACTCATTAGTGAACAGACAAAAATTCCTGGCCTGGTGGGGTTTATATTCTAGTGAGTAAGACAAATTATACACAACTGGCATGAAAAATAAGTGAATTAAACAACAGGTTAGTAGTCTATAAGTGCTATGTATAAAATTGAAGAGCTGGTGTGCTATGTAGGAAGAAAGTGGGGTGTGGGAAAGCCAGTTCAACATCAAATGGCCTCACTGAGAAGGTGATGTGTTCACAAGATGATGTGGTAAATGCTGCAAATATCTGGGAGGAGAACATTATCTGAAAATGGAATTTTTAAGCAACAAAATGTGATTAAAAAAAATAGAGTACACCATTATTCTAACTCAATCCTAATGAATGGGCTGTTCATGCAGGGAGGCAAAGTCTTGCTCCTGGATGCCTACAAGAATAATTTTAGAAACAGGTGATGCCACAGGTCAGGGAGCAAGAAGAAGAAGGTAAATTTGAGAGCACCTTGATTTCTCAAGTTCATTGTCTGATTTCCAGCGGCAGTGCATTGAAAGCTTAGTTTCAGTCCAGAAGTCACACAATTAATATTTGAGAACATTTCCAGCGGAAAATATGCATGTGGGTGGATTCAGACATGCACCTCTGCCACGGACTCAGATGCTGCTTCCCCTGAACTGCAGAAGGGCCAGGTCCAAGGTTTAAGGGGCAGAAGCTCTGGGATGGCCTCTGACAGGTGCCCCAGGCCTGTCTCCCTGCCACATCACAAACATAGCTCCCCACAGGGCCTGAAGGCCCCCAGGCATGGCTGAAGCTTATTCCATAGAACACTTCCAAAGTGTGCCTTGAGATAATAAGAAACCTACTTCTTAATCACTTGAGCTTTGCAAGAGTGTTGGAAAAGAGCCAAGCCCATAGTGGGATTTTGTGATTAGGCTGCCTAGGGAGCACAGACTTCATGTAAAAGTCTCCTGGAAAATTGGGCAGGTCTGGTCTGGAAACTGAAAAACTAAGACATACTCATGCATGCAAATACACACTCATACAAACGTGCACACACACACACACATTCACAGAAGCACAATGTATGTGTACATTCACACATACATGCATGCAGGCACACTCTTCACACACACGGGCATGCATCCACTCACTTTCTGGCACAGTTCTGGAACATATTGGAACTTTGTGCCTAAGGACAGCTCTTCCTTTGCTCATCTTCCTCTGCAGACAGCTAACAGTTCCCTTGCATCAGTGCCCAGGCTGGTTTTGAGGGTACCCTTGGCATTCGAAACACCAACTTGGGCTTCCTTGCTCAGAGTATCTCCTGGCTGATGACTCTCAGAGTCTGGGGGACTGGCTGCCAGCTAGCTGTGTGTCTGGAGAGCCTAGCAGCCCCAGTTGCTTCCATGGGGTGGGGCTGCCTTGGCCATCTTGTGAAGTCTGGCTTGGGTTAGACTGGGACTGGTTTCCTGAGCTCACTGAGAGAGTGTTGGTCTTGCTCTCCCTAAGCTCAGGAGGTGTGGGCCCTTCTCACCATTGTCCTTCTTCAAGGGGGCTCCAGAGTGACTGGTTGAAAAGTGGCAGCCACTTCACCTTTCCCTGAGTTCAATTTTAAAATTCACCATCAACTACAGAAATGAATTTTATATGAGGGCCAGGGCATTTATGAATGAAACAAAAACTACTGTAATTACCCATTAAGTCACATATTTTTTTTTCATTTGATTGTATCTCATTAAAAAAAGTGCTGGTTATGACCTACCAAAAGGATTTCAGGTTCCTGTTATGGCCTGAATTGAGCTGATGGGCAGTGAAAGGAAGGCAGGCCCACACAGTAGCAGAAAAGGCGGACCATAAATGAATGAAGGGCCCCTCTATGCCAGTCCCTCACCTTTTGTTACAGACCAAATGTTTGTGTCCCCCAAAATTCACATGTTAAAATACCAACCCCCAACGGGAGGTATTAGGAGGTAGGGCCTTTGGGAGGTAAATTAGATCACAAGGGTCAAGCCTTCATGAATGCTGTGAGTGACTCTGTAAGGGACCTCACAGAGCTCCCTCACCCTTTCTATGGGAAGCTATAACAAGAAGTCAGCCATCTGGAAGACAGTCTTCATCAGAACCTGACCATGTGGGTACCCTGATAGCAGACTTCCAGCCTCCAGAACCATGAGAAATACAGGCCACCCAGTGTAAAGTACTTTGTTATAGCAACATGAACAGAGACACTCCTACTACATGAGTTTGTAATGTGGTTCTCCTGAGAGCAGAGGTGGAGGCTGTCCATTGCTACAATACTAGCTCCCTGTACAGCTGCTGTGAGCAGCAGGCCCAGTAATAATATGCAGGTGGATGAAGAAATGAACACATTCAAGGTAGAGAAGTAGTAAATCCTCCATTTAACATCATTTTTGTTCACTTGAACTTTGCTCACTGGGGATAAATAACCAATTGATTTTTTGATGTATAAAGCAATAGCTGAAGAAATTCAGCATTTTAAAGTTATGTTTCATGTATATATAATGTTTAAATATTAAATATACATATATAATAATTTTATGGCCCTGATTGTACTTCTTTATAAATATAGTGACAGGTGACCCTGCAGATGTATTAGTTGTGAGGTAATGTTATAAGCAGTTACCATGTATTATTTTATATCATTGCCTCTACTTACCTTAGGAGATAAGTATCATCATCTCCAATTCACAGATGAGGAAAGTGAGGTTGAGAGAGGTAGAGCCACTTGCCCAGGGTCACACAGCTGGTGTGAAATCTCCCAGTCTGGCTCTTGAATCTACACTAGTAACCACAATACAATCTATCATCCTTGATGACAGCTAGTTTGTACAATAAAGATTTGTCTGGTTTTTATCCTGGGTTCCTGGGAGATAATGTCTAAATCCTTGGATTTTCCTGAGTGATGGGAGTATCTCTGTCATTCAAGGTGGGCCCCTTGGATTATACCTGTGTTAATGCTAACAAGATGACTCAGGGTAGGGGCTGGCCAGACCACAAGACCAGCCATTTGGCTAGAGGGTTGGGGCTTTGAGCCAGGTGTTAGCCAAATTTACCAACCTCCTGGGAAGGAAACAGAGCAGGAAACTGAGTTCTATGTGGCTGATGATCCACTCCATCACATGTTCATAAGGAAAGGCCAATAGACACTCTGGACACCATGGCTCAGGTAAGATTCCTGGTTGGTGAGCACATCCATATGTCAGGTAGGTGACATGCCTTGACTCCACAAGGAGAGGGAACAGACACAGACACAAAAGCTCCCAGACCCCACCTCATATGTCTCCTCATTTAGCTTATTCTATTTGTATCCTTTATAATAAAACTGTAATTTGTAGCTAGTTGGTTGGAAGTGCAGGAGGGCCTTGGTAATGCCGAACTTGTGCTTGGTGTCTGAAGTGAGGACCAAGCACTCACTTGGGGACTGTGCCCCTAACCTGCGGGGTCTGTGCTGACTCTGAGTGATCAGCATCAGAACTGCACTGCAGTATTGCAAAGCCAAACTCGGTTATCTGATCCAGAAAAGGAGGAAACTAGCAGAAAAAACTCCAGATAAAATCTGTTCAGCATTAATGGGGAAACTGACCAAATAAGAAAGAGATATGTCCTAACATTGCTGGATTGCAGGAAAAGAAATGCCTCCAGTCAAGGCACAGTGTTGCAGTTTAACTGTGGTCAGCCTCCAGCATGAACATCCTCCCACCAAATGGGGTTGGGGCAGTGGCAGTCTCACGAAGAGTGAGGATTTGCTTTGCTCTACTAAAACATCGATGAAGTTAAAGTCAAATGACCATAAAACTTAGGAGCACTCAGAAAGAAATATTGCATCTCTTGTTCACCAAACAGCTTTGTGATGCGCCATGATTGCCAATGTCTGCAGGACCTGAAGGATCCTTATAACACCCTTCAGGAGATGTGTGATTTGTAAGCTGAAACCTTAACATCAGTTTGTCCCTCAAAGTGATCATTTAATTTTCCAGTAAATGAAACTGGGCTTTAGGTGTATACCAGAGGACCTTGCTATTTAATAGGTTCCTATTGTTAATCCTTTTATGAAATGGAGCATCTAAGCCATCTGGCCTCTTGTCTTAGTCCATTTGGGCTGCTTTAACAAAGTACCATAGACTGAGTGGCTTATATACAACAGAAACTTATTTCTCATAGTTCTGAAGGCTGGAAAGTCTAAGATTCACAGAAGATTCAGTGTCTGCTGAGAGTCCACTTCCCCAGTTGATAGGTGATGTGTGTCCTCTTGGTATCCTCACAACAGAAAAGGGGCAAGGGAGTTCTCTGGGGTCTTTTCTTGAAGAGCATTAATCCTTTCCTGACCTAATCACTTCCCAAAGGTCCCACTTCCAAATACCATCATATTGGACATTAGGATTTAGCACATGCATTTTGTGGGGATGCAAACAATCAGTCAATAGCACCCCCCTAATGGCTGGTATTCCATAGGTTCAAGGTTATCCAAACGTAATGTTAAACCATAATTAAATGTGATCCTTGTCTGGGGTTGCCAGGGCACTTGTGCGGTTCCTAGAGGGGCTGTAGGACTGTTGAGGTCTTGCTTAGAGCACCCAGGTTGGCTGGGCCATGGAGGAAGTCCCCTCCTCACCTTTCCTTCATGGAAGAGGCTAGACTGGGAAGCTGGGCTGTACTGCACAGGCAGGACAGCGTGTGTAGACTGCAGTACCCAGAAGTGGGGGTTTGGTGCTAGTGCAAGCTCTTTTGCTCTTAGGCTGGGGTCTGTGGGGAGTCAGACATGGGTCCCCACCCCAGATGCACACCAAGCAAGACATCACAGTGAACCCTGGAGTAAGTGAGCTGGGGTGGGGGTGGTGGGGGTGGGTTCTTCCTAAAGGGGCTTAAGCAGAGGAGCTCTAGGGCCAGACCTCTCTGGCCTCTATATGCTAAGTGGCCTGAGGCAGAAGCCAGGTCAGAGAATGGCTGCAGTACTAAGAACAAAGGACCCCAATTAAGGTGGTAGAGACGGAGGTGAGAAAGGGGACAAGCACTGGGAGGTGAAGCAGCTAGCAATGTGAGCCCTCTTGGTCATAAATGGAAGGGTGGCAGAGGAAAGAAAAAAGGAGTCCAGGGCTCCTTCCCAGTCTCTAGCTTGTGTTTTGGGATGTGGTATGGAGAGGAGAGGTCTTGGGGGCCTCCTAGGGCCTCTCCCTAGGAGAGAGAGACTGGGAAGAAGGGGATGGTTCTTTGACACAATGTGGGGCAGTGGGGCCTAAGGGGTGTATATCTTAGGAAGAGGTCTGCAGGGATGGACCTGGCTAAGCCATTAGAACTATGGAAAAGGAGCTGACATTAAATCTAAGGACAAGAGCCGAAGGATATGCAGAGACAGAGAGATACAAAAACCACATCAAAGAAACATAGGGACAATCCTAGCTCTGACTGTATGACTCCTCTGCAGGAGCTCCGGGAGTGATGTTCACAGATAAAAACCACAGGGAACAACAACTGATGAGAAAAAGCATGTCATGGGGGGTGGGGATGGGGGTGTTTATCTGCATCTCCCAAAATGATGGGAAGGACTGGGCATACCAAACTCACTCACTGCAAATTACATTTCAAAAAGAAAGGAAAACAGAAAAAAAAGATGTTTCATTTATCTACCAAATGAAGCACATATTCTAATTGAAGATGCCAAGAATTGTGGACAGTGCACCCACCACCACGAGTGGTGTTCTACCAATGAGGAGGTGGCCCTGTTCCTGGGTCTGCCCACCTCACTAGAGCTTATGTGGATGTGTGGCACCTGGGAGCAAAGGAAATCTCTCCTCAGTTGGGGGCGCTAGGGAAAGATGAAACACGTTCTTTGAAAAAACATGGAAGATATATGTACATATATTATATACACACATAACTGTAGGGGGCATTCCTTTCTCTCTCTGCCCTTCCCCTCCCCACCCCTACCCCCCAGAATCAAGAATAATGATTTCACCCTTCAGTTTTGCAACTTGAATATGGTCAATGAAATGTAGATCATTGTGGATGTGAATTTGGAGTAGAAATGCAGTGTTTCAGTATCGTGGAAGAAGAGCTACACAGACAGGGACACCTGGGGAAACAGCCATATATTGAATGGATAAAATCTACTTGATGAAAATAAATTTATTTTAGGAATTTTTAATATATCTAAATTTTTTTTCCACGTTTTTTATTTATTTTTGGGACAGAGAGAGACAGAGCATGAACGGGGGAGGGGCAGAGAGAGAGGGAGACACAGAATCGGAAACAGGCTCCAGGCTCTGAGCCATCAGACCAGAGCCTGACGCGGGGCTGGAACTCACGGACCGCGAGATCGTGACCTGGCTGAAGTCGGACGCTTAACCGACTGCGCCACCCAGGCGCCCCAAGGAATTTTTAATATATCTAAACACTCATTTCCACAGAAGAGTCTGAAGTTATTTGGGGAAAGAAAAAAAAAACAGACTCTCTTCCCTTTCTAACTCCCTCCTAGATTCACTGCCAAGGTCTAATACTGTACCTCCTTAAGCCAAGGGCATTGATGAACCCAGAGGCCAAGTGCGCCCCCTGGAGTCTCTGTGTTCTGTTTCTTTTGTGGCGTTGTGACCCAAAACAACCACCTGGCCCTGATCTAAAAGAAGTAGTCATGTTGCAGCTAATGCAATTTGAAAAGTAAGCTTCATTGACTTAAGTTTCCACTTGAAGTCAGCTAGACAAAATATGCATTTTTACCCACATTCTTAGAGGCTGCATGAAAAACCCTACTTTTCATAGAGCAAACCTGTTACATCAGAATTATCTCATGGGTCTAATAAAGCAAATCACTTCATATAAGTAGCATTTGTTATACAAGAAAAAAAAAGTGTACCATTCCTGCATACAAGGTAGGTTACTGTAAAGAAGCAGGTAGAAGAAATATGCTCCTGGCCAAGGCCTCTGTATATTGAAAACAGATGTCTGATTGGATCTGAAACCCAAGGAAAGCATCTCAGTATATTGTCACACCTTTTCACACACAGATTTGGGTTCCCAGGGAAACTTTCAGAACATTAACCCAGGTTGTCACTGTCAACCTCTGGCTACCAGAACCCTCTTCCTGGATCACTGTCGAGGCCAGGGAGACTAGGTGAGAGGGACATGGAGGTAGGTAGGTGGGAAGGGCTACAATGCAGACACACAATGGGAAAGAACTCGACCACCTCAGATCTGTCATCAGGAAGATTAGGTTTGGAATTCATGCTTTCAAAGGTTCCTGCTGACCTGACGTGCCAAGATTGGGAATCACATGTCCCACTAACTTCCACGAAGGGCCTTTGAAGTATTCTTAGTGCAGTCCAAAGGTCTCCACAACCAGGGCCAGGACAGAACAGCAAAATATGCTGTCATTTACCCTGGTGTGTGTGTGTATGTATGTGGACCATCTTCACGCAGGAAAGAGATTGATTAAATAATGACCATGATGGAAGCAGATAGGCTGCGGTAGCTGTAATTAAGAGTCTGCATATCTGTCCCTCTCTGTTTCATGAAATCACTTTAAAGCATCCATGCATCAATTTAGCTCACCCCACGAGATTTCCTGCTGTTTTCTTTACTTCTAATAACATACACATGAGCACCTAATGTTCAAATTAGCTCCTAGCTCATATGTGTGTGTGTGTGTGTATGCATACATATATATACATATACATATATATACACATACTTACATATAAATATGTGTATATATATATATATAATTTTTTGAGAGAGATAGCAAGCAGGGGAGGAGCAGAGAGACAAGGAGACAAAATCCCAAGCAGCTCCATGCTGTCAGTGCAGAACCTGATGCGGGGCTCAAACCCACGAACTGCAAATCATGACCTGAGCCAAAGTCAAGAGTTGGACGCTTAACAAACTGAGCCACCAGGCACCCCTAGATATATATAATTCTTAGAGGAGCTTCCAATGTTAAGAAATAATTACTTGTCTTTTGGACAACAGGGGTATAATCAACTTCATGCTGAATTAAATTCTTGAATTAAACTATCAAGTAAAGAAAACCTAAAACAAGGCTCACCTACAGGCAGATACTGTTGCAGGGATGTAGAAGGTGCTGGAAGGAGCTAGCATGCTGAGCTTTGCCAGCGTGACTGTCTGAACCTCAGCCTGCTGACACTGACACCTGAGCTCTCAGTGGTCCTGGACAATGCATGCAGCCTGGAAAGGGACTGAGCAGGGGCTCTCTCATAACCCTCCTAGTAACTGAAGAAAGGCATGCAAGCATCGGCTGAAGTGTGGACTGTGGACAGAATGCATGAGCTAAACAGGAAGAGGAGCTGCTGAAACGGGCAAGAAAGAGCTCCTCCAACTTCTGTCTGCAGGAGAAAGGGTGAAGGAACCTACCTGAGTATTCGACCAAGTTTATGTGTTACCTCCATCTCTACAGAAAACCAGCAGTAGGTTTGATGTCTGAAAATGCTACACATAGTCATTCAATTCCTTGCATTCCATGTTCTAAAAAGTCAGGAGCTTCCACAAGCTTTTCACAGGGAAAGAATGCACTGATCACAGGCACAAACACTCTGCATCTATTAGCACTTACATTTTTTATGACAAATTTAAAAAGTAGGGTTATATATTGGCCTCTTATTTGGTTGCTTAATGTTGATAATAACCCTTGTGACAAACAGTATTTTCTAACAGGATGAGGCATTTCTATCATCACAGCAATGCCCCAATCATGTTTGGTCTTCTCCAGTATGGCCCTTCCACCCCTCCCACTGAGAGGAGGGGTCTATGACCTGTCTCCTTGATTCCGAGTCAGCTCATGACTGCAGGGTCAATGGAACATATCAGACACCTGTGACGTGACCTCCAAGGGTTGGTCTTGTAAGTGATGCAGCGAGGGCTGCATGTGCGCCAAGAGCTCAGTGACTCTAAGTAACAAAGATCCTGTGGCCGCCATGCTGTCAGGAAGCCAGGCTCCATGGAGAGACCCTGTGTTGGTGCTTGGTTGGCAATCTTAGCATTTGAGCCATCCAAAGCCAGGCCCCAGAATGAGCTTTCAGGTTGTTCCAGTCTTCAGTCTTCAAGTCTCCCAGCTGGGGCCTCAGACTTCATGAAGCAGAGACAAGCCATCCCTATCATGTCCTGTCTTAATTCAAGCCTAGTAAAAAGGCCCCTTGAACTGTGAAGTTTTGGAGTCATTTGTCATGTAGCAGTGGAAATAAGAACACTGAATTGGATCAACTGGGATATGCTGAAGCTGTGTAGGGTGACAGCTGGGTTCTGGCCCTGGCCCTCCCAAGTCCATCCCTCACTCCTGCCAGCTTTGTGAGACCATGCTTGGTCAGCTCTCTCTGCTGAAAGACATGGTTTTGTCATCTCACTCATACAAATATATTTTAAAGCCTGACTATGCCAATGTGTGCATCCTTTAAAAGCAACACATACCCCACGTCTATCCTGGGTTAGTTAGCACCCCTCTCTTTTCCCCTTAAATTCTGACAATTACACTTGTTCTGACTGCTTACTGGAACCCAATGCCTGGTGATGCCTGGACCCCACACAGTGTTTCCATCCTCATGTGCTCTGTCTATGCTCCAGCTACACTGGGCAACTAAAGTCACCCACTTTTATTTACTTAACTGTTACCATATTGAGGGGAATTTTACTGCTACCAAATATTTGTGACAGATTTTAAGTAATGGAGAAAAATTTTCACATATAAATCTGTACATTGTACTTTCAGGCATCTGTAGAGAGATTCTTTAAAGTATCGTGGAACATTAAGCATTAGTTTTAAGGACCCTGATACATACATACTGCCAACTGGTCTTCCAGGATCCAATTGCTAGTGAAGTTGAATACAGTTTTAAACCTCACTGGCCACTTTTATTTCTCTTTTGTGAACTGTTTGTCCCAGTCCTTTGGCCATTTCAAGGTATATGTTTTCTTACTGACTGGTAGGGGCTCTTTTGGCATGCATGCATTTGTGATGCAGTCACTGAGCCCGCTCCAACCTCTGCACTGTGCTAGATGCTGGAGATGTTGTGTGAGCAGGCAGATGGGTCTGCAGTGGGTACTGGCAGGATACCAGTGATGACCCAAAGGGTCAGAGGTCACAAGGACATTTGAATGGTTGGCAGAATGGCAGTGACAATGGGAAGAAGGTAACTGGAAATAACTTCTTAAGACTTCATGATGAATCTGCTGTGTTGAGAGAGAGGTGTTGTATGGGACTTTAAAATCTCTGAAGATCTCAGTAAGGAAGAAGTCATTTCTGGAAATGGGGGTGCCTAGAGGAGAAGCATGGCAGGGCAGGCAGAGTCGAGAGCTCCTTCAGGCACCCCGGTTGTAGATGCCAGTGAGGCATGGACAGGGAGATGTCCCACAGGCAACTGGCAGACTGGCCTGGGGCTCAGGAGCATGTTCTGCCTGGCATGTAACTTTTGGGATCTGCACAAAAATGGCATTTAAAGCCATGGGACTTGAAGACCCCCAAACAAGAGCTGAACCAAGAGAACAGGACTCAGGGCTGAGGCTTCAAGCTTCCAACATCTGAAGATCAGGTAAAGAAAGCAATATGAAGAATCGGGAGGTAATATGGGAAAGGAGTGGCCACTGAGCTGAGGAGAAACCGAAAGCTGTGGCATTCTGGAAACCACGGGAGAAGAAAACTTAGAGAAGACTAGGAAGAAAGGGGGAACAGATTTTCCAGGCTTCTAGAAGCCAGAGAAAATGTTCAGTCAGAGCTTAGCCCAGACACTTGCTGTGGGCAAGTGTTGGGGGGACAATACCCCCACCACTCCGGGTGCCGGGATCTTCATTGCCCTGCAGGAATCCCAGAGCGGAGGTTCCTCAACACCCTTTCAGAGGCTCCACAAGGTCAAAGTATTTCCACAGTTGTTCTAGGATTGTATTTGTCTTTTCACTGTGCTGACACTGATGGTGCAAAAGCAATGGTGGGTATTAAGTACCAGGTGCCAATAGTCTTTGGGATTCCTCACTTCCAGAGTTACAAAAACAAAAACAAAAACAAAAAAATAGAAAACAAATTAACTTAATAATGTCCTTGAACTCAAGCCATTTAAGTCATAGACTAGCTGTGTGACTTTGCACAAATGACACAGTAATATTGTGCCTCAGTTGTCCTACTTATAAAATGGGCAAAGTAGCACCTTCCTAATACAGCTGATCAGGGGATTAAATGATACACAAAACAGAGCTGGGAATATAATAAGCACTAATTTAATATTAGCTACCATTATTATTTTTTAAATGTTATTTATTTATTTATTTATTTATTTATTTATTTATTTATTTTCAGAGAGGGAGAGAGACAAAGAGAGAGAGTGCGAGCACAAGTGGGGATGAGGGGCAGAGGGAGAGAGAATCTTAAGCAGGCTCCACACTCAGCACAAAGCCTAATGTGGGGCTCAATCTTGCAACCCTGGGATCATGACCTGAGCCAAAACCAAGAATGGCACACTCAACTGACTGAGCCACCAAGACACCCCTAAAATGTTACTATCTAGTAGAGCCAGGTCTCTATCTTCCATCAGTACTTATTTCTAAATCTTCCTGGACAGTTAAGGCAGTGAGGCCCAGAGTGTAGATCGCATGTGTTGTTACCAGAACCTCTTCTTGTGTGCATTAGCCAGATAGAGGGTGGGTGAGTGTGGGAGTGAGTGTGGGAGTGAGTGTGTGACCAGTGACCATGCTGGGGTGTGTCACAAGGGTGGTGAGCCATGCACAGTGGTTGGGTGACAGGTGCATGCCTCTCTGTGAGTGCAGTGTTGTGGTGTTTGTCACTGGGTCCCAGGATCCTCGGTGCTTTGTTACCCCCTCCATTATCTCACCTCATAGCCACATGGGGTGGCTTCAAAGAAACATCCCCAAGAAGGAAGTCCTGGAATGGAGGTTTCCAGTACAAAGGTTACAGCCAACTGGCTCTGGTATTCAGAAGTCTGGGGGATCCCCAGAGCTCTGGCCCAGAACCCTGCAGTGGTATCAGAGACAGACTCCAGCCACCTCAATCCATCTCACTATGAGTGTGAGACCTGTTGTTCTCCAAAAAAATACCTCAAGGAGAAGGGGAAATGTTTTACAATATTTATCTCTAGAGATGCTTCTCCAGTGGAGAAACCCAAGGAGGCCTGATTAGATCTTATGGGTAAAAAACCATGACACAGAGACCAATGACTTGCATAGATGTGGCCATGTATGTCCCACAGGGATGGTGGGGCAGTCTGGACCCTGCTCCAAAGAAGTTGTACCAGTATGTGCTCATGGAGAGCTAGTAGCTTAATCTCAGTGCAGGACATTGTTTTTCTAAGCCTGATGTGATCACCTTATGGAGCCATAAAAAGGGCCCTTAATGGTTGTGAGGGAAGGAAGAAGACAATACATATCTGTTGGCTCAGCAAGTGGAAGTGATTGTGACCTTAAAACTTAGTTCTTTTTAAAAATTTATTATTATCATTATTTTAGAGAGCGAATGCAAGCTGGGGAGAGAGGCAGAGGGAGACAGAAAGAATCTCAAGCAGCTTCATGCTCAGTGAAGAGTCTGACATGGGGCTCGATCTCATGACCCTGGAATCATGACCTGAGCAAAAACCAAGAGTTGGATGCTCAACTGACTAAGCCACCTAGGCATCCTGAAAATTAGTTCAGAAGGAAACAAAAAGAAAGTATTTTATTCTTTAATAAGAATGACAAGTTTTCCAAAATTTTGATGAAGATGTGTGTAAATCAGCTATGAAAAAAAAAATGTCCTGCATCAGAGAATTCATAATGGACAGAAACCCAGTGACTATAAGGAATGTGATAGGGGGCACCTGGGTGGCTCAGTCAGCTAAGTGTCCAACTTCAGCTCAGGTCATAATCTCACGGTTCACGAGTTTGAGCTCCACATCAGGCTCTGTATTGTCAGCTCAGAGCCTGGAGCCTGCTTCAGATTCTGTGTCTCCCTCTCTCTCTACCTCTCTCTCTCTCAAAAATAAACATTAAAACATTTTTTAAAGGAATGTGGTAGGCATTTAGGCTAGGGGGTGGCCTTAGACCACATTGGATAATTCATATTGGAAAGATACCCCATGACTATGATTAATAACATGACAAGGCAGGGGTGGCTGGGTGGCTCAATTGGTTAAGCATCTGACTGTCAACTTTGGCTCAGGTCATGATCTCACACTTTGTGAGATCAGGCTCTGTGCTAATGCACTGACGGCATGGAATCTGCTTGGGATTCTCTCTCTCTCTCTCTCTCTCTCTCTCTCTCTCTCTCTCTCTCTCCCTCCCTCTCCCTCTCTCATACTCGCTCTCTCTCCCTCTCTCTGCCCCTACCCTACATATGCTCTCTTTGTCTCTCTCAAAATAAATAAATAAACATTAAAAAAAAATAACATGGCAAGGCACTCAGTGCACATCAACATGCTTGACATCAGAGTGCTCATATTGCTGAGAACCCCTCTGAACGTGATAAACATGGGAATTTCTTTAGATTTAACTTAAGCTTCACAGTACATCATAGAATTCATTATGGTGAGAAACTCTGAATTAAAACAATGCAGAATGGCTTATAGACATAACAGGCGATATCACGCATATCACAGAATTCATAAAAGTGCAAAATACCTCCAATGAGTGGGATATGAGAAGGTCTTTAGATATGGTTCATTCCTTAGGTGCAATCAAGGGGTTTGGACCGGCATAAGACCCTAGGAATATGTCTCATTGCAGGGTAGCCTCCAGGAATGGCCCAAGTCTTATCCAACATCAAAGCATTTGTAATATGCTTTATTTAACATAAAAGCCTACTGTTATATAATTATCTTATAATTGGCACTTTGCTGAATACTTTCATAATTCTAAGTCATTCCACAATGCTAGGCCCTGAGTACCACTCAAGAATTAATTTTTTGAATAACTGTCTGAATGAATGGATTCTCTTGAATTTTCCTAGGTAAATTATCATATTGGTTGCAAAGGATACTAGTTTTGTTTCTAGCTTTCCAATATTTATACCTCTTTCTTCTCTTCCTTGTATTTTAATGCACTAAACCACAGTTTCAGACACTGAGAAATAGGAGAAGACTGAACTAATATAACCGATGAGGCATCATGCCAAAGGACTCTTTGGGCAGCAGTTACAGAAACCCATGTGGGTTAGCTTAAGCAAATGAGGGAAGGATAGATGCTCCAAGGCCAGAAGAGATCCTGGTGCTTTAGACTGGACAGGAACCACATCTGTGGTGCTATCAGGTACCCAAATGGTGCTCTTTCGATTCCCATATCTTTTTTTGTTTTCCATCCATTGATGGCCATAGACAACAACCCAGTTTTTAGGTTACAAATTAATGAATTCAAGAAGAGATGACTCTCCTGAGGAGCCATTTTCAAAGTCCCAGAAAAAAACACATTACCCATTAGGTACCCCTCCGTGGATTCATCCATAGTCTATAGTGGGAATTGTGTTGGCCCCACCATGGGTAAGGCACCTGCCAGACAACTGTGATAGTGATAGAGGGGTGCAGGAGGCCAAGGCCATTTCTACACAGTGCAACCATGTGAGCGGTGAGGGAAAGGGCATCACAGAGGGTGTGGAGAAAGGGACCCCAAAGCTTTCCACAGCATAGAGAAAATGCTTGTATGGCCCATCATAGTTTACAAAGAGCACCTCATATTATCTCAGTTTCTGCCTCTAGGGTTTCTTTTTATTTATTTATTTTTTATTTATTTTTTCAGGATTTCTTTTTAATGCTTATTGTACACATGAACAGAATGGGACTCAAGGAGGTGCAGTGATTTTTCCAAGGCCATACAAGTACTAAATACAGGGAGCCAAACTCCAAATTCTATTCTCTCTTAAGTCTCTCTGGATGTTGTCATATAGCTATTACCATAATTTTATACCTAGTTAGATCTCCAGCATCATTAAAATCTTGAAGAGGCTGGTAATGAATTTCAGTTCTGTGATACTTTCAGAAGGGACACACTCCATTAAACACTGTGTAATGGATGCCCCGATCATTCACCAGCATTTACTAGAAGCAACACTAAACATCTCTAAACCATGTCTTGCCTCATATTGGGGAGAAAACTAGGAGAATCTGCTAAGGAATTAATCTGTAATCAGAGTCATGTTCATCTTCATATTCAATCAAATGGGAATCTTTTTGCTTTCTTCCTTACTATGGTGTCGTCTGAGAAATACAATTGATCTAAAGATGTCTGAAAGCAATCCCTACCAAAATTTCAACACTCTAAATGTTTCCAGCACTGTTAGTTTTAGAAATAAAGAGTGAAGTCAGGAAATTTTTCACATGAACTCTCTAAAATTAAAAGATGTAGCAGTAAGGACAACACGTGTGTCCTTCTCTGTGATTATATTTCCTAAACCTCAAATTCTTCCTACTTAGTTTGGTGTTACTGAGGCTTAACATCACATACCTCAAAAATCCCGGACCTTTTTCCTCATGCCCTGGTTCCAATTTTGGCAGATGGTGCACCTGAAAGAAACATGTATGTTTCTGCAAGAAGTATGTCCCTGCAAGAAGATGTGTAACATCCTCCTTCATGGATGATCACCTGAGACATGCGGTTCCCTAAGCCCCCACATTAAGTCAGCTGTGCTGTGGCTCCCCCCGCCAACCCAGCTGTGGGGCTCTCTCCATGTCCCCTTCTCCTTTGGCCATTCTAATCTTCCCTTTAGCAATAGCTTTAGTCTCTTTCTAATATAAATTATTTGGGCCTCTAATTTTCCTCCACTTAGAGGAAATCCACTCAGATCCACCTATTATTATGATCACCACAACTGGCCCCAGAGCAGAGCAACACAGAGGGAGGTGGCTTAGAGAAGCACATGGAGAGAAGGGAGCAGAGAATGCCAATGCCTCTTATTCTCACCCCTGTCACAATTATATCAGCCAAAAGACACCAGTGGGGAAGAAAAAGGTAAAACTCAGAAAAGCCAGGGCTACATTTTAGCCTCACCAACCTTGTCCTACCTGCCTGCCTCTTCCACCACTGCTTCCATGAATTTGCAGCTATGGCATGCCAGCAATGGCATGACCAGTGACCACAGGGTCTCAGGGTTCTCCAAAGCTGGAGTAAGGGTAAGGATACAGATTAAACTACACACAGCTGGATCAATCTCTAGAGTCCAAGATTCTACGGTGTGGAGTACAGCCATCACTGCCCTATGAAGTCAATACTGACAGGAGTACGTCATTCTTCCCAGATATAGTGGGGATAGGAGCCAACAGCGATGCCTCTAATGCCACACTTCCCACAGCATGGCAGGGGTCAGAATTCCAGCCGGGCCTGTGAAAACAAGGTGGCTGAGCCCATCCCTGAGATTCTGAGTCAGTATAGCTGGGGTTGGGGGCGAGAAAATGTGCATTTCTAGCAAGTTCCCAGGTGATTTTGATGCTGCTTATTGGGGGCCACAGTTAGGAGAACTGCCCTGTTGTATCCCTGAGCCTTTGTTTTATGCATGAGAATCTTGAGTCCTTCAAAGGAGAGCTAATGCCTGAAACCCAGGTCTCTTGATTCAAAGGCTAGAAATCCTCTCACAAGAATGAGAGGTTAATAAAAAAGTTGGAGAGAAGGAAAACATTAAATAGACGATTTTTGGGTGCCTGGGTGGCTCAGTCCATTGAGTGTTTGACTCTTAATTTTTTTTAATGTTTATTTATGAGAGAGAGAAAGAGAGAGAGAGGGAGAGGGAAAGAAAGAGACAGAGAGAATTAGCAGGTGAGGGGCAGAGAGAGAGGGAGACACAGAATCTGAAGCAGGCTCCAGGCTCTGATCTGTCAGCACAGAGCCCGATGTGGGGCTCGAACCCAAGAATCGACTATGAGATCACGACCTGAGCTGAAGTTGGATGCTTAACTGACTGAGCCACCCAGGTGCCCCAAAGCGTCCGACTCTTAATTTTGGCCCAGGTCATGATCCCAGGGTCATAGGATTGAGCCCCGTGTCAGGATCTGCACTGAGTGTGGAGCCTGTTTGGGATTATCTGTCTCTCTCTCTGCCCCTCTCCCGAGCTCACACTTTTTTTTTTAAACAAATTAAATGAATAACCTGAAGAAAAGAAGAGAAAGCACAAAACATCTCCCTGAAGTCTGAGTGTTGTGGAAGGAGGGCATAGGTTCACGCTTCAATTCTGGAATGGAAGGATTTCTTGGGCTGCAACTGGCCTGTGACCTCAGTCTGGCACCCACAGTGAACTGCCTTCCAGCCAATGACCCCACAGCAACTCAGCCAACAAAACTGCTCCTGCGGTCTGCAGCCCCCTCTGGGCCCACCCACCTCAGGCACATTAACAGCAGCCCTGATGGCCGGAGGTGCTGCCACAAGATGCCCCAAGCACACAGGAGGGGATGGTCCCTTTACGGAACTACTGGAAAGAAGGTGTGGCGGAGACAGAGTGAGAGGTTGAGGTCTTCTTTCTAAGTTGGGGTAAGAATCTGACAATTGAGACAAGTACTGAAGTGACATTTTTCACAGGCCTTTCCACAGGCCTGACATTTTCAGGCTACAAACAGTGGAGGTCTTGAGTTCTAGGCCTGACCTTATAATTGCCATCTTCTGTGAGTCGACTGGTCTCTAGAAAGTTGGAGTTTGTTACACAGGTAAGGTGATTTTCAAAGGAGCTTCTCAGGGATCTTTCAAACATTCTATTCCATCATTCTACTTTCTGTTTTGTTTTCCTTGCTATGACCCTCTTTGTGAGTAAGTGTGTCAAAGCAAGGCCTGAATTCTATTTTGTAGAATAGGAAAAGCTTAGTTAATTAAATGGGTATTCATGACATGGGCATGTGAGGAGGGCATGTGAGGAGGGAGTAAGGTATAAAAGGTCCCAGACCAACCCCAGCATCTCAAAGGCTCTCTCATCAGCTTTGGGCTGACCGATCTGACATGTTTCTTTGATCTGCCAGGAAGCACACTTTATATTAATTGGTTTTCAGGCATAGCCTACATATCTGTCCCCTTGCCCCTTTCGAAACATTGCCTTCCTGAGGCTTTCCTGACGCCCATCCTCTCTGGGTCCCCCTTCTTCCTTAGCAGGTGCTTCATAGCTCTGCTGACAAATGTCCTGGGATGCAGGACTCTGTCTGTACTGCACCTCATCTCTGTCTCCACTTACACTCTCCCTAAGTGCATTCGTCTGTGAAGGCTCTAAATAGCATCTGTACTTGCAGAGGAGGCCAGTCACTGGAACTCTGGATTTCTACATTCAACTGCCCACCTGACATTCCCACTCACCTCAAACTCAACATCACCCTGACAGAACTCTTGATTTCCTACCCCCACACCCTCCCAAACTTGTTCATATTCTCTTCTCTGCTTAACAAATAGCACCAGCATCCACCCAGCTTCCAAGCCAAAAATCTAGGCCTTCCTTATTTCTTCTTTTTCTTGGCATCCAATTCAATCAGTGGACAAATACAGCACATGTATCAAATCTCTCCATCTCTTGTTATTTCTCTGCCACTACTTTATCTACTTTGTAGCATCTCTTGCCCGGTTGACTGTCCCCCTGACTAATACCCCTGCATCTACTCTGCCTAACTGCAATCCAAACCCCATCCAGCAGGAGGTGGTTTTCTAAAAGGCAGAAACAAATTTCATCACCCCCAATTTAAACTCTCTCAACAACTTCTCATCATGTTTGGACCAAAATTCAAACTCTACAGCCAGGCTCACAAAGCTCCACCTTGCTGTGGACTTGACTCCTTCTCCACACCATCCAGTGGCCTGGCTTCTCCATCTCCTTCAGTTCCCATCTTGAATGGTTTCTTCTCTGAGACCCTCTGCCGACTACTCAGGCTGAAGTAGCTCCCAGTCCCTTTACTACACCGAGCTGTTTTAGTTGTCGGCACAGCGATTATCATTGCCAGATCATTTTCTTATTTATGCACATGTGGATGGCCTGTCTTCCCACAAGAACATAAATTCTGAAAGCACATTTCGCCTTCTTACCTACCTATGCAGCCTCTGAGTCCAGGGTCATAACTGACCTCCAAGAGTGCTTGGTAAACAGTGGGACCCCAGTGACTGAGCAGTGACAGGGCATCATCTGGGAGCTCTTCCATGCAAACCCCTGGCAACAGCTCCAGGGGGAAAGAGGGATACGGGCTCCTACCAGGTTGTCCTGCACAGCATGCCTTGGAATTCTAAGCAATCCTACCATGCAGTCCTGCAGGACTGATGTCCTCCTCACCACCATCCATAGAAAACACAAGTACCTTGCCCCAAACACAAAGTGGTGGGTGGCACATGGACACTGAAAATGACCATAACTTGCTTCACCATCCCCACTGTCCGTGAGGGTGTTCAGGGGACCTGTGCTGCTTTGTTTCCTAACTCTTCCCAGAACCTCCCCAGGAAGTGGCCAGGAATGTCCTTTCCGATGGACAGGACAGAGCCTGTCATTCTCTCCCTGGCCAGCATCCACTGGGGGATCTTTGGTCTCTTCAGTTCCCATCTTCTGGACTGTTTCTGGCCTGGTGGCAGCTGTCACCTACCCGGATTGCCCGACTAGAAGGGAAGGAAGAGTGGGGGCAACTGGAATGTGGGGGGCAGGAGTGAAGACCAGGGTATCCTCTCCCTTTCCTGTAGCCTCAATGGCTTCCCACTGGGCCAGAGGGTCACTTCCTGCCTGACCTGGTCTCCCAGCGGCTTCTCTCCTCACTGAGTCTTCCATCACTATGGTCCTCTATGGTTCTTCATGGTCCTCTGCTGCTTTCTTCCTAGAAAGCACCCCTACTCATGCATACTGTGTTTTATGAACCAAAACTAAACATGTTTCCTTCTCATGCCCTGTCATTATTAAATCACAGTTCTGGAAGGGATAGGAAGATACCATCTTCTTAAGCCTTCGTTTCTGTGGCCAGGGTTACCAGTGGAAGGCTTAGAAAAAGGAGACAGCACATTTTCTCTGTTATTTACAAAAGGCCATTCAATTGCTTTTCAATGCATGCTTCTCTGATTAAAAATGACTTAGAGCATCTATTCATTTGCTTTTTAGCCTTGTGATTTTCTTGTTATGTAAAATGCCTGATTAGGTACTTTGCCTGTTTTCCCATCTGGGCTCCTCTTGGTTGTTGATTTGGAAGAGCTCCTTGCATATTGTTACTTGATATTGCTGGTATTTTCTTCCAATCTGTCAGCTGTCTGTTAATGCTATACAAGGTAACCTTCATTGATGGGAAAATCTTAATTTTGATGTGATCAGATTCGTTAATTTTTGCCTTACAATTTGTGCTCTTAAAGTTTTATTTCAGAAGTCCTTTCTATACCTGAATCTTCTTCAATTAACTTTATAGTGTTATCTGTCACAGTGCAGTCTTTAACTTTGTTTATGTAGTCTTTGGTATGGATCCAGTTTTATTTTTCTCTACATAGAAATTTACCCTATGTGGAAAGTTTTGATATAGGAACTTTCCCTATTGATTTGTGGTTCTACCTTAACATATATTAAGCTCCTGTCACATGGAAGTCTGACTCTGAGTTCCCTATTCTGTGCTACGGGGCTACTTGCCTGTATTTGTACTAAGACCATAATTTTTAATAACTATAGATTTGTGGTATGCCTTAATATCTGGCAAAGTAAATTTACACTGACAGTTTTATATTTAAGGAGATTATTTAATAACTATCTCACAATGCAGAAGGCAATGTGACAATCACAATAATATAGACCCATATTCTGATATAAAATTATTACTTCCTATTTTTGTTGAGTGCCAATCATTATCAGTATAATATAAGGGGATTGTAGAAAACTGTAAACTTGATAATCAAATGATTATCAAATCAATCAAATGATTCATTGAGCATATTATTAAGCACCTACTAAGTGCTAGCTGGCATTGTTCTAAAGGCTGAGAATGGGGCAGTGAATGAAACAAAACAAAACAAAACACATGTAAGTCCAATAAAAATACCAATAGAATTTTTCACAGAACTGGAACAAATAATCCTAAAATTCGTATGGAACCACAAAAGACCGAAATAGCGAAAGCCATCTTGAGAAAGAGGACAAAGCTGGGCAAATCACAGTCCTGGAATTCAAGATATACTACAAAGCTATAGTAATCAAAACAGTAGAGTACTAGCACAAAAACAGACACTCAAATCAATGGAAGAGGATAGAGTGCCCCCAAATAAACCCATACTAATATGGTCAATTAATCTTCAGTAAAGGAGGCAAGAATGTACAATGGGGGAGAAGATAGTCTTTTCAATAAATGGTGCCAGGAAAACTGGACAGCTCTAAGCAAAAGAACAAAACTGAACCACTTTCTTACACCATACACAAAAATAAGCTCAAAATGGATTAAAGACCTAAATGTGAGACACGAAGCCATAAAACTTTCAGAAAACACAAACAATAATTTCTCTGACATTAGCCATACCAACATTTTTCTAGATGAGTTTCCTTTTTTTTTATGAATGCTTTTAAAATTTTGTTTAATGTTTATTTTTGAGAGAGAGAGAGAGAGAGAGAGAGAGAGAGAATGAATGGGGTGGGGGGCAGAGAGAGGGAGACACAGCATCTGAAGCAGGCTCCAGGCTCTGAGCTTCAGCACAGAGCCTGAGGTGGGGCTTGAACTCACGAGCTGTGAGATCGTGACCTGAGCCGAAGTCGGACACTGAACTGACTGAGCCACCCAGAACATATGTAAAGAAGTTACACAACTCAACACAGAACAAACAAATAATCCGATTAAAAATGGGAATAGACATTTTTACAAAGAAAGTATACAAATGACCAACAGACACATGAAAAGATGCTCAACAATAGTAATTATTGGGAAAACACAAATCAAGACCACAGTAAGATAACACCTTATACTTGTCAAAATGGCTAGAATCAAAAGGACAAAAATAACAAGTGTTGGTGAGGATGTGGAGAAAAGGGAACACCCGTGGACTGTTGGTGAGAATGTAAATTGGTGCAGCCACTATGGAGAATACTGTGGAGAACATTTTCAAAAAATAAAAAAATAAAAAAAAAAAACAGAAATACCATATGATCCAATAATTCCACCATGGGGTACTTACCCAAAGAAAATAAAAACACTAATTTGAAAAGATACATGTACCCCATGACAGAAATAGTGATACTATTAACAGGTAGAAAAAAAAGAGATTATTTACCTGATATGTGATCAACAAGTATTTTCCTGACCCCATCAATAAGTAAAAAACAAGAAAAGGATAGAAACATCTTTTTTACAAGTAGTTTAGAGACAGTCACTATTGCAAACAGTATGGATATTCCTCAAAAAATCAGAAATATCATATGATCCAATAATCCTACTGCTGGGTATTCAGCTGAAGAAAACATAAACGCTAATTTGAAAAGCTGTATGTACCTCTATGTTTACTGTAGCATTATTTACAACAGCTAAGATGTGGAAGCGACCCAAGTGCCCATAAAAATAAAAATGTGGTATAAATATACAATGGAATATTACTCAGCCACAAAAAAGAATGAGATCATACCATTTGTACTGACATAAATGGAGCTAGAGAGTATTGTGCTAAGTGAGATAAGCCAGGCACAGAAAGACAAATACCATATGATTTCACTTATATGTCAAATCTAAAAATCAAAACAAAAGAACAAACAAAAAACAAAACAAAGACTCATACATACAGAGGACATCCATACATACATACATAGGACAAAGTGATGGTTGCCAGAGGGGAGGTGAGTGAAGCGAGTGGGTAAAATAGATACAGTAGATTAAGAAATACAAATTTCCTGATATGAGTAGAAGAGTCATGGGAATGGAAGGTGCAGCATGGGGAATATAGTCAGTAATATGGTAGTGGTGTTGTTTGGTGACAGACAATGATTACATTTACAGGGGCAGGCAAGGGTGTAATATGTGGAGTTGTTGAGTTGATACGTTGTACATGTGAAACTACTGTAACGTTGTATGTGAACTATACTTCAATTAAAAAAAAAAAACTCTCCAATTTGCAAAGTGACAACACTAAAAAGAAAAAGAAAAAGAAAAAGTCCTGCCTTCATGGAACTTACATTTGAGTGTTAGAAATCCGGAAATCATTTCTGCAATCTCCTTGCCCCCAGCCAACTGTCTAGGGAGTGCCTTTTACCTTCAGGGCCCTGGGTAAGAGCTTTCTGAGTGAATGTTTCATGAGAAGAGGGCCCATCCTAACCTGCAAATGAATATATTTTTATTTTTTTTAATATATGAGATTTATTGTTAAATTGGTTTCCATACAACACCCAGAGCTCATCCCAACAGGTACCCTCCTCAATGCCCATCACCACCCTCCCCTCCCTCCCACCCCCATCAGCCCTCAGTTTCTTCTCAGTTTAACCTGCAGATGAATAAAACATTATTGTTTCTCCTTGGGTTTATACACAACCCAGATATATAAATTAATGTTCTCAAGATTTAATTTAAAAATAGAGTCAATGCAATTAGGTTCAAATGAAATAACAGGTAGCTTCTTTTATCTCCACAGTTTAGTTACTGCCCTAATATTGACTAAAGATCTGTAAAACTGAAGATAAAAATACAGCTGCCATAAATCTTTTAAACAATAATAAAATTGAGTTATTTTTATTAAGTTTTTTAAGATGGGAAATGAGATTATCCTTTGCAGAAAGCAATTTGAGGCTAAAAGAAATCTAGACAAATTCGAATTGGTGCTTGCATTCTAATCCTAAAATGAAGAGTTATGCAGTAGTGACACAGTTCATTTGAGATTAAGTGATAAGCACAGACTTTCCTGTAGGAAATTTCTCTGCGGTTGGCCTCTCCCAACCAATGGGCCATCACAAAAGGGCTGAGGTTTTCATTTTATCAGATGCTCATCTTAAGGAAGGTTGGATGGAGTTTCAAGCACCATGGTGGTTGTGCTTCCATTTTACTCAGAAATAGTGTCATAAACCCAGTTCAGACATCCTCATTGGTTTTAGTCCCCTAATATCAGAGAACTCACCTGGGGGGAAGTGGTGTTTATGATGCTCCAAAGAGGTGTGGAATGAGAGAGAGTTGGGGTGGGTGGATGAGAAAACATGAAATGTGCAGCTAGCAGTTATGAACTGAATGTTCTCTTTACTGTTTCTGGGAGGTGAAAATAGTGGGCTGGAATTCCTGTTAATTTCCTACATCCTGCCAAGGAAGGGCCACTGAGTATGGTGGAGAATGGCCTATGGGAGTGTGGGGCTCTCACTTTACAGATCACTGGAGCTGGGAGCACAGCTGGGTGACTCGCAGCACCCTCTGACCTCGCTGGACTTCAGTCTCCCCTTTGTGAAGTGAGGCACACATTCGCAAGTAAACCTCCCAGGGCACAGAGAACAATGAATGCAGTCATGCATGCTGAGTGCTTTCCCTTGCAACTGGCGCCCGAGCTTTCTCTGAGCCTGGAACCTGGGCAAATATTTTGACTGCTTCATTTCCTGGAACCCTCATGATAACCCTGTGAGGATGGTGCACTGTTCTCATTTCATAGAGGGCTAAATTGAGGTTTGGAGGGCTTGCATGAGATACAACAAGCTTCAGAGTAGGGATGCCTTCCATGTGTCTGTACTAGTCAGGGTTCTCCAGAGAAACAGAACCTGTAAAGGGTATGTGTGTTTTTATGTGTGCATCTACATCTATCTCCTGTATACAGGAGATGTATACATACATCTGTGTATCTATCTGTGTGTATATATCTATCCACTTGTCCACTGACCTATTTATGGAGATAGAGACTAATATGAAGGAACTGGCACATACAATTTTGAGGGTTGACAAGTCTGAAATCTGTAGGGTAAGGTGGTACACTGGAGACCTAGAAAAGAGTTGATGTTGCAGCTAACATCCAAAGGCAGTCTGAAGGCAGAATTCCTTCTTCCCAGTGTAACCTAAGTCTGGCTCTTAAGGGCTTCAACTGATTATATGAGGCCCATCATTAAGAAAGGTAAGCTGCTTTACTCAGAGTCTACTGATTTAAATGCTAAAGACATTTAAAAAACACCTCCACAGCAACATTAAGATGTATCTAATCCAAATCTGGATACTATAGCCTAGATAGGGTGACATAAAATTAACCATTGCATGATTATTAGACACACTATTAATGTAAAAGAGCATTCAGAACAAAAGTAGGCTGCCAAGTAAACTATAACCTTATACTTTTGTATCACTTCTAGTTTTTATTCTACACTTGTATTTAGGGAAAGGTTTCTTTCAAATATCACTTTGGTGCAAACACAGTTCTGATGGGCAAGGAAATGCAGACTTGTGGTCATTTCTCAATGGTGAGTAATTGTTCCATCGATATAAAATCTAAGTTGCTGCTGTTCCCTTGTCATCCCGCACCATCTTTCTTTAACACAATCATGTGTGACCCTTCTGAAGACATCTTAACTGGCAAGTCAAACCCAGAACACGCAAAGTGGTGACACCGCAAACAGCCATGACCAAGATTGCACAAACACAGGCTGTAATGGCCAGTCACATCGCTGCCTATACCTGGGTGGTGGCACAACTCACCCAAATTTGAGAGGTGATAAAATGTGGCAGAGACATGAGGCATTGCACTTATTTCCTATTACTATAGCTCTTTCACTAGAGACACGGAATCTTCAAAGGTGGCACTACCCCATCAGGGATCACACTCCTCACCCTGAGGTTGGAGAGTCTGCAGACGGCTCCTCAGTCCCCTACCCTTCCCCTCATTTGTGCTTCATTACGGCCTATCAGGGCCTGTCTCAGTTTCCTGAACACAGAGCCCTTCACACTAGTGCACTGTCACTCAAGCGTCCTCTGGGGAACAGAGGGCTCTGAAGAGGAGGATGGGGACCATGAATGTTTTTGAGAGTTGTTAATACAGACTCACCCAATGAATGTGAGGCAACCCAGAGAAGGGGGCAACAAAATCAACCATATTTACCTAATATATTACCTTATTATGACCAACTCTTCATGTCCAACTGACATTTAATTATTTAAATATATGTTGTCTCCCTTAGAAACAGGCTGACAACACAGCCCAGTTTTCCTGGGAGAGCAAATTAGAAGTGCTCCTCTCACTCTCCAAAGTGTCCCATTTGGTACAGTCCCAATCTATAAGGCGAGAAACTCCTAAAGCCAGGATAAGGTCATGGATATTCCTTGGAATCATCTCACTGTATTCTCAAAGGACTCATAATTAAAGTTCTTAATTATATCTAAGCTAGACCCTGAAAACAAAAGGCTCTTCTCCCCTTTCTTCAGCCAATTTCAAAGTTTGTATTTGTGGTTGCTTGGTTTTCGACATCGCTGGAGGAAACAGCTCCATGAGTGACAACCTGAGTCTGTCTGCTCTGATCACGTGCTCTTTCCTTATGGTGGGGACCTGAGCTTGGGTGGGCAACCATGGCTGTGCAGGGTGGCAAAGCTATCCACTGGCACAGCTGGAAGGAGAGCCTTGCTCCTCTGACACCCAGCTGAGCACTACTCATTGCTCTGTGTCATGGCAGCCCATGCTTCTTAGGCTCAAGGCATTTCTGGGGTATTTCAGTCCAAAGCCAGTCTTGGGGAGCATGCAGGTGGCTTGGTTGGTTGAGCATCTGACTCTTGATTTCAGCTCAGGTCATGATCTTGTGGCACATGGGATTGAGCTGGCTCTGCACTGGTGGCATGGGATTCTCTCTCTCCCTCTCTCTCTGCCGCTCCCCTGCTGACACTCACACATGTGTGCTCTCATGCACTCTCCCACCCCCTCTCAAAATAAATAAATAAACTTTTTAAAAAGCCAGTCTTGGGAGTCACCCAAAAGAACATTAGTCTGATCACCCTGGTTTTCCACTTCATATTACCCCCAGGGAAGTCTTCTTTGCCTAACTATCTGAAACCCCACTCACCTCCCTCTTCACCTCTCCTGGCTTTGTTCTCAGTGCTCTCTCCCTGTGTCCTCTCTGTCTCCAGGGTCAGAGGACAGACTCCTTGAGACAAGGGCCTTGCCCTGTTTTCCACCACTGAGCTCCCAGAATACCCATGATGCATGAAAAGCCCTACCCCTTAGGTAACATCTGTAAATCACAATTATACTTGAAAGTGAGTTACTTGCTTTATGACCCGCATTCTATCCCAAACTTGGATTCAGGTTTACAAAAGTTAAAGTAGGTACACTTCCTTCCAAGATCAGAGATTTTCTCCTATTGCCACTGTTTTAAGGAATAGTCCACATGTGTGAGATACTCATGGGGACACTGCAGGTTTGGTTCCAGGTCACTAGAAGGTGAATATCACAGTGAAGTGAGTCAAATTAATTTTTTGGCTCCCCACTGCAGACAAAAGTTAGGTTTATAATATACTGTAGTCTATTAAGTGTGGAATAGCATTAGGTCTAAAAAAGTAATGTACACTTCTTAATTACAAATACTTCATTGCTAAAAAATGCTAATCATCTGAGGTTTCAGTGGAGTCGTGAATCACTAATCACAGATCATCATAATAGAATACTCAGGAATAAGTTAGAAATACTGTGAGAATTACCAAAATGTGTCACGGAGACACAAAGACACTTTTTCACTTGAGGAAGTGAAGGCTTCAAATGTTATTGAAGACAACAGTATTTGCTTTCCAAATGTTATTGGAAAAATAGCTCTGACAGACTTGCTGGATGGAGGGTCACCACAAATCTTCAATTTGTAAACAAACAAACAAACAAACAAACATATACAGTCTCTGTGGAGCACAATAAAGCAAGGTATCCCCGTATTTGTTTCCAGCACATTCATTATAGAACACTGTATTAGTCTGGTAGGGTGGCCATTACAAAATACCACAGACTTGGTGGCTTAAGCCACAGAAGTTTATTTGCTCACATTGGATGAATATCCAATATCATAGTGTTGGCAGGTTTGGTTTTTCCAAGGCCCGTGTCCTCCTCCGTTGGTTTCTCATTATGCACACATACTTGGTGTCTCTCCCTCTTCTTATAAATAGGCTGGTCATGTTAGATTAGAGTTCCACCCTTTGACTTCGTTTAACCTTAATTACCTCCTTAAAGGTCCCATCTCACATTGCTGGTTAGGGCTTCAACATATAAATTTGAGGGACAGGGGGGACATAATTTAGTTCATCACAAAGATGACCTTCCCAGAATTTTCTGAGATGGAGGCAGTCATTGATATAAAGGTGGTTCCTTGAGCTGCCTGCTGTCATGTGCACAGTTCATTATTTCATTCCGCAAATGTTTACTAGGTGCTACCTGACATCTTGTCTGTGGTTGCTGTTCTAGGTGCCCAGGGTGTGGCCGTGGACATGTCAGAGAAGACTCCCATATTCATGGGCTAGGGAGTGTGGGCAGCAGAGGAAGACACATGTAAAATATTAGAGCAGCTTCTGGTGCTAGCGGATACTATGAAGACTACCAGGCAAGGTCCAGAAGAGAGGTAGAGAGTATCAGGCCTGAGACTTGATTTTTCTGCTGCTCACTGCAGCAATCTGTCAGGGAAGAACCAAAACCGCATAGAGGATGGCCAGAAGGAAAGTCGCGACCACCCCACAAGTGTCAAAAGCAGACAGTGAGACTTACTGTACCCTAGCAAAACAACTGTTTACCCCCAGCACAGCAAACAGCAGCACTGGCCTCTAGGGTCTGTTCCCTAGTCCCCTTAGCCTGTGAAGCCCGTTGGAGACCTAGAGGGATGCTATCTACGGTGGGTTCCTGTCACAGCTGAAGAGCTCTGCATTTTGAAAGTGAGTAGAAAGCAAGCCTGCTCCTTGTCTGGAAGAAGCTACAGTCTCACCTCTAGAAATTACCACTTCTTAGACAAGGCCTGAATGAAAGAATGGTCAGTTCTGAAGAGGTATGTGGAGTTAGGAATGTTGGGTGCAGCAGGCCCAGTGGAGGGGCTGGTTGATGAGGCAGCTGTGGAGGTCAAGGAGGAGATATGGTGCTGAGGGATACAAGCCACATAACAATCTGGAGAAAGAGCTTTCTGAGCAGAGTGAAAATCAAGTGCAAAAGTGTAAAGCCAGGAGTAAGTCTGGGGTGGTTCCCTGAACAGAGAGGCATCCAGAGTCACTGGCATGGAGCCAATAAAGAGGAGAAGATGGAGAGGCTCTTGGACAGAGACAGAAGGCCAGGCTGTGTGGGCCTCTAGGCCTCGGGGTGTGGGCTTCATTCTGAGCCTGGTGGGTAGCCGCTGGAGGGACTAGGCAGAAGAGAAACACAATCTGATATGTTGTGTCACTGAAGACCTCTCTAGCCGTGATGGGACCTGGGGTAGGAACAAAATGATGGGTCAAGTGCAGTGAGGTGGGAAAGGCAGTGTGCTTGGGCCAGGCTGACGTCCCTGGCAATGGATGGACATGCTGGGTTTAGGACAGTAGGGAGTCAGAGCTCATTGACAGAGATGTCTGATCATGACAACCAGAGCTGGTATCAGCAACTACCTGCTGAGTAATGATTCACAGCCCACATCAGTGATTTGCATGAACTGTCCCTTTTGACCCAGACCACAGCCCTGGAGCTATGTTTTAATTCTCAATTTGCACAAGAGAAAGTGCAGTCAGAGAGGGAAGCAAGATGCTCCATCACCTGGCCCCTGAATGGTGGGCTTGGGCTGGAATCCAAATCCTTCTGGCTCACACTAGTTTTTCCCAGTGCTCTGCTGCTATTAAACTCAGGAGGTAGGGCTTTCCTTAAGCCAAGAGGTCACAAGGTGGGGGAGGCCAGAGGCTTATGGGTGGAGAGTCCCTGAGTCAAGGATCTCTTCACATGCAACCCAAAATTTCCTTCAGGTCAACCATGGTACTCATGTTATATTCTAATCACAGAAACCACACCTTAGACACAAAAGTAAGGAAGGTGTTTATTATAACAGAAACTGCAGAGAGTGAGTAGGCTGGCAGGAGGTCATTACTCAGAAATCTGTTCTTGATAGTAGGAGCACATATCCCATTTGTGGCCGGATGATTGCTAATGACACGAGGTACTCAGTGTGCACCGAAAACTCACCCTGAGCATGAACACAGAAGTCCTGCCAGGAGTGCTGGGTTATCAACTGGAGACTTGAGATATCAGACCCAAGGGGCACCTGCCTCTTATTAATGCTGAATGTCTCAGGGAGGCATCTTTTGCTGTTCCACAGAAGGCAGGCACTGTCAAGCATGGTGTAACAATGCCGGTTTGCACTCATGTGGCATTTAACACTTTATAACACACAGTCGACAGGGTAGACTGTGGATGGTGGGCCTCAAACCCATGATTCTTCCCCAAGGTTGGGAGTCACCAGGGCTCTGTGGGGCTATCAGCAAGTGTGTTCAAGCCAATAGGGACACAGCAGCTGGCTCACCTGATGGCCGGCCACAGAGGTAGCCTGCCCTGCCACCCCTGGTGGCAGCCTGGGCGCTCCATGGGCCTCCATGAGGTCTCGCATCCTTGCTGCATGGAGCCAGGTGCAGGGCTGAGTCCTCCTTCTCCACTCACAGGTCGCTTAGTGTCCCCAGACTCATGCCATCATGAAATCAAGTTCCTCCTGTCCTTTAGAGAAAGAAACTGGGAAGAGAACCCTACACCTGCTTCACAGCCAAGAAAAATGAGGCCCAGCGGGAGTCCTTTGATTGACCCTAAGACCCCTGACCAGTACGTGGCCCAGCTCTCTGCTAAAAGGAATCACAATGTCCATAACAAATCCACCCTTGTTGTGAGCTGCCTAGATTCCCTGCCCACATACACAGGCACTCTCAGGCACCCAGGCTGTGAAGCCCTCCACAAGTCCTGAGGAACAGTCTCAGAGCCTCTAATCGCTAAGCTAGAGAAACAAATAAACACAGGAAACAATAACCACTAAAAACACACACACACATGCACACACATACAGTTTAGTATACTGCAATCTCCAGCAGCCCCATTATTTAAAACGAACAGAATCAGGTTTCCACAAATTGTTCTGGAAAGCAGATACAGCCAGAAATTCCACACTGCAATTAGTTCTCCTAATGAATAATCGCTGGAACATTTACCACTGAACACAAGCAGGACAGTGCCTTGGCAGGGCCCACAGGTAGGGCTGAGTCAGCCTCATGCTCCAGGTGACAGGAGGCCAGGTGCAAGGACAGACCCCAAGACTCTCAGTGAGGGCAGGTGCTAGCCAGGCCTGCAGGACAGGAAGGAGCACACAGGAGTGGCCCTGACTCAGCCATCCCTGCCCTGAGCTCTGGGCTGCATCAGGAAACAGAATTCCTCAGATCTTTGCCCTTTGGGTGCTCAGCACCTGGAGGTCCTGTTGGGCTGGCCATGGAGCCTAGCTCTGGGCTGCTGCCATGCAGGCCAGCAGGGGCATGTCACATGGATACATGAGACATTTTCTCAAGAACATAAAATTACATTTTTGGAGAAATAGCAACATTTTTAAAGCTTTTTATTTTGAAGATTTTATTTTTAAGTAATCCCTACACCCTACCTGGGGCCTGAACCTACAACCCTAAGATCAAGAGTCACATGTTCCACTGACTGAGCCAGCCACATGCCCTTATTTTTTTTTATCAAGCAATTCGAGGAAATATCATCTACTTCTGAGTTGTCTGTGTGTGTGTGTGTGTGTGTGTGTGTGTGTGTGTGTTTGTACAAGAATATGAAGTTCATTATTCAACTACTTTCAAACCATGATTAAAAGCCCAAAGTAATCATAATGGCTTTAAATACTGTACCTATGCTATGTGGCTAATAGTTCTTTATATAAATATGAAATAGAATAAAATAACATAAATATATACATCTGTGTTATATAACAAACAAAATAAAACATATATGAATACATAAAAAATAATTATACAGCAAGATTCTGGATGCACAGTGTGCATTATAATACACAGTGTGTGTATTATACTAAAGTGACACTACATTAGTGTCACTAACTTCCATGTACCAACAGTGTGGTTGCCTTCCACTGTCTATGGCTCCTTTCCACTGTTTATGGCTTTTACATGAAACCACAAGATATAATAATATTCAACCTCATGTTGAACTTAATTATGCTGATATTCACATTAGAAGTAACAATTTAGGAGGTAACCTTGATGTTATTAAAATTCAGGCCTGCTGCAGCACATCTGAAATGCAGGAATAAGGTGTCAGGTACATTAACATCTTATATCTTTTTAATAGATCGATATATTTCATAGAAAGTAAGATATGAAGCCACAGTTCTTTCCTTTTTTACTGGTTTGTTGAAAGGCATTTACTACTTCTTTTTTTTTCAATGTTTATTTATTTATTTTTGAGAGAGAGAGTGAGAGAGAGCAGATGTGCGTGCAAATGAGCAGGGGAGGGGCACAGAAAGGGGGACAGAGACTCCAAAGCAGGCTCTGTGCTGACAGCAGCTAGCCCAATGTGGGGCTTGAAACCACAAACAGTGATTTCAGGACCTGAGCTGAAGTTGGATGCTCAACGAACTGAGCCACCCAGGTGCCCCAAGCCAGCATCCTTTTTTAAGCCATCTTGTCCCTCAGCTGGCTGGAGCTCCACAAGGAACAAAGACTCCATTTCTTTTCTGTAAGTGCTGCTGAGCCCCATGGCTAAAGTCACAGTGTTTTAATTGAACTTGAAGGATTAGCCGTTGCCCTATTCTCAGGCAGTTTCTATAATTGCAGTGAGTCACGAAAGTGCCCTGTGAGGATCTAAGAGCAACACTCTCACACAGCTGACGTCCTGAGCACATCTGCCCTAGTGAGGCCAGGCCTAGGGCATAAACAGGTGGGAACGAATCCCATGAGTAGACCCTTCCAGAAGCGCTCTCAACCCAGAGTGACATAACCCAACTCAACATGGCTGCCTAAGGAACCAGAAGCTTCCCCACGGTTGCAGGTCAAGGCAGTGATAATAGCGACAAGTTTAATCTCCTTATTGATGGTGGCAGAAACTTGTCTAAACCACAGTGGAGTAGAGTGTCCCAGGGATAGGAGACAAACATTATTCAGTCTTGCTGGAACTGAAATGAATTAATTCAATCCAATTAAATCATGGTGCAGTCGGTGGCCTTTGCTTTCATTCATTCCTAAACTCCATGGGCTAGTTTCCCAACCTTTTTAGCAGCAGGTCCTTCAAATGAAGTTGCACAAACATAATTTCAAGATGTAAAAACACAGAGTGGGTGGTGGGAGAGGCACCTTTCTCCCCCACATTCCTCTCCAAGTGTGCGAGAGATAGCCCCAGGATGTGACCTTACGAAAGTACAGCTCCTGGCTTAGTCGGTTAAGCATCTGACTTTGGCTCAGGCCATGACATCACGGTTCGTGGGTTTGAGCCACATGTCAGGCTCTGTGCTGACAGCTCAGAGTCTGGAGTCTGCCTCAAATTCTGTGTCTCCCTCTCTTTCTGCCCCTCTCCTGCTCACGCTATGTCTCTCTCTCTCAAAAATAAACAAACATTAAAAAAAAAAATAAACACACACACACACAAGATAGCACAGCTCTCACGGGGCTCCTGCTTTTGTGGTCTATGGGAAACACTCAGGCCCCACCCGGCTCTGAGTGAGAATATCCACAGAAACCTCTCCCTTCCTGAAGTTCAGGGCCAGTTCCTCCTCCTGCCTTGCCCGACTCCCTCCTGGGGGCTGTCCCCCCTCTCCTTTCCAGATGCCCAGGACAGTATGTCACGATGTTGTAATGCACAGAGTCATTTCTACTTCCCAATTCCCAGGGCTGTGCAGTGAGCTGGGCCTGACTTCAGAAATTGAGCCCAGTCATCAAGACGATCTTGCTTGTCCTGGGGTGGGGCTGGGGTGGGGGCAGACTGCCCCCCTCTCCACACACCTAGAGAGAAGCAGTCATAGTGCGGGCTCCATGAACACGGCCCCCTAGGCTGAATGTCACCTGCAGACACACATACCACAGGAGATGAGTATGAGACATTTCAACCCAGCCTACCTGGGAAAAGGTCAAGCCCATGTTTTTACAGAGCACTATGGCTCAAGCACTGACTAGCTTTTTTTTTGTTGAAATCTAGAATTGCTTACAAAATGCACAAAAGCAACTGTGAAGGAATAATGGACACTAGAAATACAAAATTGTCCAGAGCCCCACGCTGGGGGGCCTGGGAAGAAGATAGGCATCAGAAAGCAGCTTTGCATGGAGTCTCCTTGGCCCACTGCATTCTGACCAAAAAATCAGAAATTGCTCGTGAACTGCCCTTGACCTTTTCCTACCCCTAAACTGAGCTGAAGGAAATGCTTCCCAAGACCACCTGTTAGAAGGTCCATGGCTCCTGCACCTCCCATAGCTCCTGAGGAGGAGTAGGGTCCAGGATTGGTTTGAAAGTGGGAGGTGGGCCCCACAGTGGCCCTGCCAGCCCTGAGGCTGTGTGTGTAGGACTATTAAGCCTTTTAATGAACTGAAAAAGACCAAGCAAGTGTAAGCTACCTGGTAACCTAGAGAGTGAGGACAGCTTAGCAATGAACCTGCACTGTCAGGCCCTTGCAAATAGGGGTGTGGCATAGGACAGGCCTGGACTCCTGTCTCTCCCCTGGGGCCCAGTGCCCTCCATGAACACCTGAAATGACATTCAAAGGCCCCTGCATGGAGGAAGGAAGTGGCAAAAGCACTAGACTGATGTCTGGTAGCTGGTGTTCAGCACAGGGTGAATGTCTCCCACCTTCTCCCTTCTCTTTGCAATGGGCAGTGATGACTACCTCTGTCCATATAGGCACATGGCCAGAGAACATGGCAACATGGCTTCCAAAGACAGGCCTGTACTTAACCAAAAGGTCACCGGAAGAGAGGCACATTCAGGAACTAACAGTTATATTTGGCAAAATCCAAGACCTAATGACATCACACTTGTCGCCTTTACTTAAGAACAGATGTGTGTAAAGAGAATAACAGACTCTAGAACAGGAAGAGGAGGTGTGGTCTCAACCAGAAGTCCCCATGAAGAATGTGCCCTGTGGGCTTCCACTAGAAAGCCTGACAGCTAAGAGACAGTTTGGGGTCTTCCAAGATCACCCTCCTCCAAAACCTAAAAACAATGAACAATAAATGTCTATATTTAACTAATGAATACAAACCAATTAAAATACACCTGCAGCTACCAAGTGAGGCAAGAGACCACAGTGAGGTGACTATCTTCAAGACTCTCTCTGGCTTCCCAAAATGGCCATAACAAATTCTAAGAAGGCTTTGATGTGGCAATATACAAAATATAAGAATCTGGAAGTTTTCTACAAGCTCAGAATTGCATTTCAACTGAAATATCACAGTTGTGGCCATAAAACTGTAAATTGCTTTACGCAAAACTATTGTTGGCTTCCAATGCCTAAACTCTTCAAGGTTCATTCTATCCAGAGAACTACGATTGTTTTCTGCTGCTAAGAGTCTGGGTAAGATTTTTGCTTGTGTTAAACATTTTCTGAGTCTCATTCAATCCCATAGCACGTGGCTTGTCTTGCATTAATCAGTGCATCTCTGGGCAGGAACTTTCCCGGGCTCTTACTGATGTGCCTTTCAGGAGTTCAAAGAAACACATGTGCACCACAGATACATTTTCCTGTGAGTCAGTAAGTCTCTCCATTCTCTCGGCAACACATTTAAGAACAGACTATCCAAGCAAACCTCTTAAATCCACTGGAAAATGAGGCAAAGCTCTATTTAGTCTGTTAAATATATTACACTATGCATTCAAGGCCCCTGTGACTAAAATGACCTATTCAAATTTTTACTGACACTCCAGCCTTCCCTTCAGACCTTCCTGGGGGGCCTAGTGAGGGATGAGCACTCAGGGCCCTCACAGCAACTGCTGCCAGCCCTCAGGCCAAAATCTAGTAACCCACCTATCTTTCCATCAGTAGCAGCACCCGTGCCTCCTGTCCTATGATCATGTAGAGAAAGCGCTTCCTTTCATCAAAAAGAAATAATTTATCAAGACATGTAATAAATAAAAGTGACCACAGAGCATCTTACAGTCCAGTATAAAGGTTAAGCCAGGAGAAGTGAGTCTCTCTGGGAAAGGTATTGCGGCCATCCTAGCCGTGCCTCTGGGGAACCAGCTATGCACATGTGGTCTACAATCCTGAGCGATCAAGATGGCAGGGGCCCACAGAGCACACAGACACCATCACCCAGCATCACAGGGATGTGGGCTCACTTTGGCCACCTGTGCCACCCAGCCCCATGTATCCCTCTCTCACTTGTAGATTCAGTGAGACTCTGGGTCACTTCATTTCAATTCAATTGTTCTTTATTTGCCAGTTCCTGTGTGCCAGGAAATGTACTAGACTTTTTATAACATTGCCTCATTTAATCTCCATCGAGGCTGAGAAGGTTCAATAACATCATTCCCATTTTGCTAATGTCACTGAGTCTCAGGGAGGCTAAGTAACTTGCCCATGGTAGCTATCATTCAGACTAGGTCTCTTCAGTACTGAATCCCAGGCTCTTCACTGCTATCACCCTAGACACACAGTCTAGCAAAGAAACAAGTGTGTGGTACACACCCTCACATACATTTACTTACACACACACTCACATACATGTCTGTGAAAAGGTGTGTGACCATGTCTACATAATTGACTATGTTACTAAAAGTCATTATGGTTTGTAGATATGCTTAATTTCTGTTTTTAATTCTACATTCCTATTATTAAACTCTTACATAATACTTTTTCTGAGTATCTCCAAATTTCATTCTGATGCAGCAAAAAATGAATATTTCCAGTGTCTTTTTTTTAAGTTTATTTTTAGAGAGTGAGAGAATAAATGAGGGAGAGGTAGACAGAGGGGGACAGAAGATCTGAAGCAGGTTCTGTGCTGACAGCGAGAGCCTGATGTGGGGCTCAAACTCATGAACCATGAGATCATGACCTGAGCCAGAGTCAGACGCTCAATTCACTGAGCCACCCAGGCACCCCCCACCCCCCCCCCCATCCCACCCCTGCTAGTGTCTTATCTGGGCTTCAGATAATTGGGATGCTTCCATGGAAGAGCTCCAGTTCTGACGTGACTCTAGAACAAAGTTTGGAAATGCCCACTGTGGACTTGGAGAGACTGGGAGGCCTCCTTTGGCCCTAATAGCCATGCTCAGTAACACTTGTCCACCCAAGAAGGTTTAAGCATGAGCAGAGCTGACTGGAGTCAGACTCCTAGTAATGAATGTGCTATATCTGATGAGATTCTTGCATTTCCAAAAAAGTAAAATGGATCTGAGATCACAGAGCAAAAAAAAACAACAAGAAAACACTGCTCCCGAGAAGTTGTCTGGGACCTCATAGGAGGTGATTCATCTCATGGTCTATGTCATTTCACCCAAACGTTTCCCAAAAATTTAGAGGGAAACCATCCAGTTCAGAGAGCCTCTGCTGCCCAGATGCTGTTTTCGTATTTAACAGTGCAGAGACAGTTTCCCTGTCTATAGCTGCCATTTTTATAAGTTTTAAAAAATTAATAATAGATGTCATTCTCATTTGTCCAATGACTCCTCTAAACATAACTTTCACATAAGGAAGGAGTCAGCTATGGTCTGAACTTTTGTGTCCTTCCCAAATTCATATCTGAAATCCAAATCCTCAAAGATGATTGGTATTTGGGAGGAGGGGTCTTTGGAAGGTGCTTAGGTCATGCGGGTAGAACCCTGCTGAATGGGATTAGTGTTACAACTAAGGCCCTACAGAGCTCCCTCTGTGTTCTTCCATGGGAGGACACGAGGTTTGCAACCCAGGAGAATGCTTTCACCAGAGCACAGCCATGCTGGTGCTGTGCTCTAGGATTTCCAGGCTCCAGAACCCAAAGAATAAAATTTCTCAGCCCCTGAGAAGCAGCATAGTGTCATATTTTGCTATAGCAGCCAGCACAGACTAAGGGTCAAAAGAAAGAAATCTAAATACATATTTTGTTCCATAATTGAGCTAATAAATGCTGTGATATTGTGATTTATAAGAAATATATTTGGTCATTCAGATGACCAAAAAATATTTCTCAAATGTATTTGATTTTTGTCCAGGATTCCTGGCTCACAGCTCCTAAAATGCTTGGAATTTCTTATAATAAAGGCAATAAAGGTGTCTTTTGTTACATTAATGTAGGTAACTTTTGGAATCTCCAGTGGAGGCAGGGGTTGCCCAGGAGGCCCAACCATGTGACTGGAGGGTTGGAACTTCTGGTTCCACCCCCTGACCTCTGGAGAGGGGAGAGGGGCTGGAGGTTATATCAGTTAATAGACAATGGCTTAATCATGACTACGCAATGAAGTCTTCATAAAAACCCAGAAGGGTTGCATTAGGAGAGCTTTCAGGTTAATGAACACATGGATATGCATGGGGGGTGACTCACCTGGAGAGGGCAGCTCCCTGCTCTTTTCCCCATACCTCACCCCATGTATCTCTTTACTGGCTGTTATTCATATCTTTGGTCACATCCTTAAATAAACTGATAAATGTAAGTAAGTTTCCCTGAGTTCTGTGAGACGCTCTAGCAAATTAAAGGAACTCTAGGAGGGGGCATTGGAACATCCAATCTGTTGGTAACAGCCTGAGGCTTCCTACAGTCATCTTAAGTGGGGGTGAGGGAACAATCTTGTAGGACTGAACCCTTAACCAATAGAACCTGATGCTCTCTCTGGATAGACAATGTCAGAATTAAGTCAAGTTCTCGGACAATTGTTTGGTGTGTGTATAAGAACCTCCCATATTGGAATGAGGCTTGGGAAACCCAAAAGAAATTATATACAATGGGGTAAATGTTTTATGCCAATAGAAAAATAACTCAGATATTCCTCAAAAAAATTCAGTTGAAACATAATTCAAGAATTAACCAACATAATGCAAGAGGTGCCAGGATAAACTTCCAAAACAAAGAAAGTGTCTTCTTATTGAGCAAAACTCTGCCTCCCTGTTACATGAGTCTCCAGGTCATGAATACATTCCTTGAAATAGTCAAGTATCAACAATAATTCATACATTTCTTGAAGTACAGTCAAGTATCAACGATAACACATATCACATTTTCCCAGCATGTACCCCATTCAGATGAGCACTTTCAGGGGCATGAGTTGGGAAAAATTCAGAAAACACACTATTTGGAAACAGAAGAAGGTGTCTGACCCAAAGGTCCAACATGAGCTTTGTCATGCCATCCTTCCTGACCCTACCTCCTATTTGCTCAGAACCGGCCTCAAGATAACCAACCACATTTATCTAGGACCTTCCCTTATGTTTCTAGAAGTAAAAGTATAACACTTTCCTTTTAAGAGATACCAGAGTGTGACACTGGGTTCTACTTAATGTTTTTGGCTACTGGGACAACATGACCCAAGGCCTTGCCAGGCTCTGCACACAGGGGTACTCACATCAGTGTGAGAGCAAACAAAAGACACACATTCCCTCCCTGTGCCTCACAACTGCTGGGCAGCTGTACTACCCTCCTTCAGCAGAGCAGGTCCCAAGGGAGCCTGGCTCTAGTCTCTCTGGGTTCCCCACGGGTTGGTTGAAGCCCAGACCTACTTCCATTTACAATGTTTAACACTATCTTTTGTTTTCTGTCACGCTGATGTGAGTGTCCCTGTGTGCAGAGCCTAGTGGGGACTTGGGTCATGCTGTCCCAGGAGCCAAATACATGGATTAGAATCAATGTCACAGTTTTGCTTTTTAAAAAAAATTGTTTTAATGTTTATTAATTTTTTGAGAGACAGAGAGAGCAAGTGCAAGGGGGGGAGGGGCAAAAAGAGAGAGAGAGAGAGAGAGAGATGCAGAATCTGAAACAGACTCCAGGCTCTGAGCTGTCAGCACAGAGCCCGATGTGGGGTTTGAACTCACAAACCTCGAGATCATGACCTGAGCTGAAGTCAGGCTTGACTGACTGAGCCACCCAGACACTCCCCAATGTCAGTTTTAAACTTTTTGCAAAATTGACCAAAGTAGAGCCTGAATGAAAAGCAAAGCCAAAGGAACAAGAAGTACATGAGGGAAAGCAAGACAGACACCAATGGGAAAATAAACAGGCACAGAGTACAGGGCAGAAGACCAGAAGGAGTCAATGAAAGCCATGCCCAGTGCCAGTTTCCACCACCTGCAATCCATCGACTGAGATTCACATCTGACCTCAAGTTAGTCTAAACCCTATTTTCTATTCTCATCTCAGGTGTGGCTTTTTCTGAGAAACACAGGGGAGCATTCCTTTAATAGACTCTAGTAACCTTTAGGGCACCTGGGTGGCTCAGTCAGTTGAGTGTCTAACTCTTGATTTAGGCTCCGGTCATGATCCCAGCGTTGTGAGATCAAGCCCCACATTGGGCTCTGTGCTGACAGCATGGAGGCTACTAGGGATTCTTTCTCTCCTTCTCTCCCTCTCCCATGTGTGTGTGTGTGTGTGTGTGCTCTATCAAAATAAATAAATTAATGTTAAAAAAAAAGAGAGAGAGAAGTGTCTATTCATGTTTTGTGCACATTTTTTCACTGGATTATTTTTTTTTCAGGTGTGAAGTTTGGTGAATTCTTTATAGATTTTGGATATCAGCTCTTTGTCTGATATGTCATTTGCAAATATCTTTTCCCATTCCGTTGGTTGTCTTTTAGTTTTGTTGATTGTTTCCTTTGCAGTGCAGAAGCTTTTTATCTTCACAGGGTCCCAATAGTTCATTTTTGTTTTTAATTACCTTGCCTTTGAATCTAGTAACCTTTTTTTTTTTTTTTTCCCATGGGCAATTCTGAATCCCAGCTCTTAGAAAAGAAAGTATATCCTATGAGAGCCACAACTTTTGTTTGCTGTCTGCCCAACACCCATTCCTTCTTTCTGCCTTACCATCCAATCCTGGTTTTTGGTGGTGGTGGTGGTTAATGTGCCTGGTCTCAGGTGATGGATCTGGATTAGTGTAAACCAATGGTGACAACAGTATTTCCCATATTCCCTGCCTCCCTCTGGGCTAATGATAGCAATGCGACCCAGTTCTGGCCAATAAAACCTAAGCAGAAAAACTACCTGGCAGACTTCCAGGTGATCTTGGCAATCCTGATAAAAGGGAATCAGAAGCAGCTGGCACTGACCCCTTTCTTTTCCTTGAACTAGGACATAATGCTTAGTGCTTCAGCAGCCATCTTGTGGCCATACAGTCAAGAGAATTATGGAGATGCCAATTGGATGGGTCAAACTTCTAAACCAAAACTAGTAACCTTGGGACTCCTCCTAAAGTGTGAAAAGTAAGCCATTAGCTGGTTGGCTTTCAATTACTTAGACCCAAACAGGTTCCTGAAACCTATACTGAAACATTTAATTTATGAATGTCAATAATTCAGTGACAGCAGCTATAATAACTGTTTTTAATCTACTGTGTATAACTGTTTTTGTATAACTGTGTATACTGTGTATAACTGTTTTTAATCTACTAAAGACTTACCCAGTGTTTATCTAATTGGACCCACTGTGTTTTCCCCATTCCTGAGATAAGAGCACAGACTCAGAGAGGTGAGGTGATGAGTCTGAGGGATCCCAGCCAAGCCCTCTCCAAGTCTTTCCATGGAATCACCATCATGCATCCAGGTTAAAAAGAGTGCAGTCCATTAGGTGGCAGGAAAAGGGAGGTCACTGCAGGAAACAAGGAGGGATCCCTCTAGACATGGCCTGATGCTCTGGTCATGAGTCCACATTCAAAGCTCCATGGATCCGGGTCCACTTACACAGAGGGTGAACACAGGACAATGGGGGGCAGCTGAGTCAGGCCACAGCAGGCAGGAAAGCGTAGCTGAAACTCCACCACCCTTATGAACTAAACAGTGTGTCCCAAAAATCTATATGTTGACGCCCTCACCCCCCACCGAGACTGTATTTAGAGATGGAGCTGTTGGGAGGTAACTAAGGTAAAATGAGGTCTTAAGGGTGGGGCCTTAATCTGACAGGATTAGTGGAAGAGGAAGAGACACAAAGATTGCTTGCACTCTCTCCCCACACACTCATAGTGGCTGTGTGAAAAGCCTGCGAGAAGACAGCTGTTGGCTGCCTGCAAGCCAAGGAGAGAGGTCTCACCAGCACCTTGATCTTGGACTTCTAGCCTCCAGAACAATGAAAAAATAAACGTCTATTGTTTAAGCCTCCCAGTCTATGGTATTGTATTATGACTGCCCAAGCAGACTAACACACCCTCAACAGGTGAAGGCGGCGGCCATATGTTCACTGTTAAGTGAAACATTTTTGTAATGGTTCTGAACTAACCTTTGGAGGCTGGGTGGTCTAAGGACTAACTTGGTCCCTTCTGGAATTGCTCACTGACGCCAGTCTCTTTGCTCCACAGTGTTGGCCAGGTCAGACATTCATGCCCAGGAAGCTCTGAACCCTAAGGGATATCCAGCAGGGTAAGGCAGGGGCCACCTAATGAGAAAGCCCCAAATCCAATCAGACTCAACCATAGTGCTGTGGTCCCATACTAGGTGCCTTGGATAGAGCATGCCTTGCACTTGACCCCAGTGTAGGGTCTGAGGGATTCCTATTGAGGAGGGAGGGCCAGAGCAAGTAAAAAACACATTATACATAGATTAGGAACTGCAGGGTGTGTGTGTGTGTGTGTGGGTGAAGCATGCATGGATTCAACATCCTGTCTCAGTCCCTACCATTAAGAGCAATTTAAATTACATTTGGTGGAAAAGATAATAATATTTTAGGTCAAAGAGAGAGACAGTGACGGCTGCAACCAGGACAGGAGGAATGGAAAGAGGCAGAGTAAGAGATGTTTGGGAAAATGAATTACAGTGACCTTTAGATTGATTTGATTGGAATGTGTGGAATAGAATGGTGTGTTTTGTATTTGTGTGGTGCATTTGTATCTGCAGGATGTATGTGTATGGAGTGTGTGTGGGATATGTGTGTGCTGTATGGAGTGTATGGGTCTATGACGTGTGTTGTGTGGGGTATGTATGTGTGGTATGTGCTTGTGTGTGGTGTGTGTGTGTGTGTGATGTGGTATGTGTGTGTTGTGTGTGGTGTGTGTTGTGTGTAGAAATGTGGTGTGTAGGCAGTGTGTATGTGATGTGTGATATATGGTAGGTATTGTGTATGGTATACGGTGTGGGGGTGTGGTATGTATGTGGTATTACATGATGTGTGGTATTACATGGTGTGTGTGTGGTGTGTGCATGTATGTGGTCTGTGTGTGTGGGTCCATGACATGTGATATATGGGGTATGTGCATGGTCTGTGTGGCAGGAGGATTAGAGGCAGAAGTAGTGGGAATAACAAGATTCTCTATATCAGCACTAGCCTCTGGGCTCTGATCTAAAAGCTGCACATGGTGGCCCATCTACCCTCACAACAATGGCCTCACTGTCCTCACCCCACAGTGAGGACACTGGAACACAGCGGGAGCCGGCCACCTGCATGGTGCTGCAACTGGCCAGGGCCCCACCTGCAGGCAGTGTGACCCAGCCAGAACATGATGTTCCCTGCACGAAGGCAATGTGCTTCTCCCTACCAGCCTTTCAGGGCTGCACACAGAGATATGACCATGCATTCATTCATTCACTCAGTCATTCATTCCATCCACAGAAGCTACTGAGATATAATCATATACCGGGGCAATGGGTATTGGGGTACATGGCACCTACCTGGAACCAGCTTTCCAGTAGGGGAAGGCAGGCCCCAAAATGAACAAAAGGAATGAAACCCCAATAACAACAGTAGCAATAAACACATGTTTTGGGTGCAGACAGATGAGTAGATGACTTTGGGGGGTCCTGTATAGAACACTGTGCAGGGATGGGGAGAGAAGACATGAGGGCTACTCCAGACAGGTGGCTGGGACTTACCCAGTGAAAGGGATGGAGCCACAGACCAATCCAGGAGCACGACGCACCCAAAGTGAGGATGCTTACATGGACCAGCTTCCTGAGGAACAGAGACAGTTGATCCTCACCAGCAATAGGAGGCTGGCCCATTGTGTCCCAGCACAGGGACTGTGAAGTGAGAAGAGTGGTCCTCAGAGTGGGGTGACAGCTATCTTCTGCTGTGGGAGCACAAGGTCCCAGATGACAGACTGCCTGAAGGCCAGGACAGAGGTGATCCACAGAAGGTGACTTCTTGTGAGTGGGGCTGTGAACAATGCTGGCAGGTGTCCATAGGGAAGGAGGGTGGGAAGGGTCCAGTTCCAGGGCTTTTGGAAAGAGAGGAATCATGTGGACAAAACTAGGGACTAACCACTGATGGCTGATGGCTGTGCAGAGGCCCTGCCTCTCCTCCAGGGTCCGGAGAAGATCCAGGCTGTAGTTGTCAGTTGTGTCCCCGGCCATAGCATGCTGCATTTCAGGGGGGCCTAGGGAGAGCCTGGGAAGTCCACTGGCTGGCTGTCACTGGGCTCATCACCCTCTTCCTTCCCACCCATGAACACAGACTAAGGAAATTTACCACGTCACCCTATCATCTCCCCTTCCACCTGTTCAAGGGAAAAATGGACATGAACTTCGCTTGCCGGAGAAAGTTCCTGAAGAGGAACCAGAAATGGATTCCCCCCACCCCCCAAATCTCAGTGAAGCCAGAGCTGAAGAAGTTCATGACTTAAAGGACTTCTGTGGGAATTTCTTTTAGGACTGCGTGTATCCCAGCTCAGGATAATAAAACAATCCTCCTTTTACTTTATCCGCATGATCCTGGACCCAGTCTGTCATCCACACCACGCTTCCCCCATGAGCTGCTCCAGACCTTCTCATGCTAAGCACTGGAGAAACCCACATGTGGGCTTGAGGCAAACCTGGATGCGGTCCTTTCAGAAAAGCCCCAGGACCTTCCTGGGTTATGGGGGTATTTGGCGAGGGCTGCACATGGGCTATGTGCTGCGAAGCTCACAGTAAAGCTTAGGCCAGGCTGGGAAAGAGTCCAGACAAGAAAGAGACGGCAGAGCACAGGAATAAGGACAATTTAAAGAGGGGTTAATAAAGTGTCTCTTCATGAAGGTGGGGGCAAAGGGCATGGGGACCCACACGGGAAAGTATAAGACCCCATGGACAAGGAGAAGCAGGAGAGAGCTATGTGGACAATATGGGCCAAAACATGCTTGAGCAGAGTGGTTACCTCAGGAAAGGGGAGTACAGGAGTCAACACCCCACCACATTCCTGCTGGACTTGCCCCTGTCCTAACCCAGTGGAAAGCCAGACTGAAGAGCCCACTGAGGAAGCCCAAAGGGAAGTGCAGCAGGGGTAAGGTGGGTCTGAATCTGGAAAGGCAAAGGCAGCCCCTTGGTCCCAGCCTCTGCAGCACAACTACACCTAAACGCCCTGTAATATGCCCCAAAAATCTTGGAGCATGCACAGTTCCTTCCCCACCTGAGCCAAACCACCCCTTAGTCTGTGAGCGACAAGAAGGACGGTGGGTTTGCACCAGGTCTCACACGCTCTCTAGATGAGCTCAATAGAATCGATACGTATTGGCAAGTTGCACCTCCTACAACCTCCCACATGGGCACAGAGCACAGCAAGGCAGTCCAGGATATATGCAGGATCTTGGGTAAACCTTCTCCTGCATTTCACCTCTTTGCCAAGTCCTGACAGGCTATGACTACACTATTACTGTAATGGATTTCATTAAAGATGATAAATGCACACCCTGGAGGTCAAGGTCTGCAGATGAGGAAACTGGGCTCAGAGCAGTGAGGTGGTCTCCCAGCCTATGAGAGCTGTGTCTCTCATAGACACAGCTATGGAGAACACTCAGCAAGACTCCAGAAACATGTGTTTTTACAGGATTGATGGGCAGAGCCCCACCATTCAGGGGCTGCATGAGGAGTTTCTGGGTGAAAACTTCCCCTTCTGTGGGCTGGACACAGACATGAACAGGAAAGACACTTGCAGAACATGCTCATAGGAAAGAAGGCAGGTATCAGGAGAGTGCTGGGGCCACTCCAATAGTGTGTCAGGAAGGGCCTCCTGGGATGTCCACATTGACCCAGACCTAGTGGATACTCTGCAGCCACTCTGGGAGGTGTGGAAGGATGGTTCCTGCCCCGGGAGTCACAGATACCTGAGGCAGGACCAAGTGTGGGCTTGGAGGCAGGATGTAGATCCTGGGAGATTCTCACACTTCTGCTATGAGAAGCCTTGGTTGGAGGTGGTTATAAGCAGAAGGGTAAAAGGATTTGGCTCACGTTATTTAAAAATTGCTCTGGTAGCTGTGTGAAGCAGATGCAGAGAGAGCAGTCAGGAGGTTAGACTGGCTCCAGATATACTCTGAGGCTAAAACAGATGAGCTTTGGTGACGGACTGGATGGAGCGGTAGAGGGAAAGGACAACAACTATCTGGGGTCTGGGGCCCAAGGCAGACCATGAACTGCAACAGGAGGGTGAGACTTTGGTGAGTAGGATGTATGTGCATGCATGTGTTGGTGTGTGCATCCGTGTGTATGTACATATGTGTAAATCTGTGGCATGTGTATGTGCATGTGTGAGCATGCTTGTAAGTGTGCATGCATGGTACCTGCATGTGTGGGTGCAGGTGCATAACTGCATTCCCATGTGTGATGTATGCGGGAGTGTGAGTGCATGTGTGAACATGTGTGAGTGTATGTTGTGGTTTATATGCACATGAGGGAGTGTGTCATAAGCACCTGTATTTTCTGTTCCTTTGATGGAGACAGGAAATGAGAATAGATTTGACATATAAAGGAAGGTGGGCACAGGGGAGGAATCAGCCCACAGATGTCACAGAAACCTGTGGCATTGGCAGGAGGAGGGCCCAGCCCTGAGGTCAGGTAGCCACCATGTGCGGTCATGGAGAGAGCAGCTGCCTCAGCCAGGGAAGGAGAGTGGGTTGGGCCAGGGGACCTAGAGGCTGGACAGCAGGAGGAGTGGGGTGCTGATGGGTCAGCTTCATTCTTGCCAGTGTCCGAACAGCGTGGCCCAGAGGGGACCTGAGAGGAGGAGCAGGGAGGGCAGGGATGAGGATCACGGGTCCCACTGACTTGCATTCCCAGCTTCACAGAGACAGAGGAGGCAATGGCCTGAGTCCTTCTGATCTGGTCTGTCAACCCACACTCACAACCCCAGGGCTGCACAACTGACTCACCTGGGGAGCACTGACAAAGTTGCCCTGAGGGTGGGACCCCAGATTCAGTGTACTTTTAAAACTCCCCAGGTTACCAGACTTAGTTTCCCATCAGACCAGAATGTTCCCACTGACCTTGTCTCTGGGAAGGCCATCTGTCTATGCCTTCAGCACTTTCCCTGGAGGCCCCATGCCCGTGACACTGACCTGCAGAAATTGGGTGGTTACAGCAGCAACTGGCAGATGGCAGCACCTTTCAAAGGGCCACCCCAGGCATCAGCCATTGTGAGGCAATCTGGATGTAAAAGGGGCAGAATTTAAATTACAGATAGTCTTAACTTAGGATAGTTCAATTTACTCTTTCGACTTTATGACGGTGCAAATACACACTTGATAGAAACTGTACTTCAAATTTTGAATTTTGATCTTTTCCTGGGCTGGCAATAACACAGTATGATCCTCTCTCCTGCTGCTTCTCTCTCTCTCTCTCTCTCTCTCCTGCTCCTGGTCAGCCATGCCATCACCAGGGTAAACTACTGGATACCCTTACAACCACTGTGTTCTTCACTTCCAGAAATTAATAAATTACATGATATATTCAACACTACATTATAAAATAGGCTTTGTGTTAGAGGATGTTGCCCAACCTTGGGCTAATGTACGTGCTCGGAGCACATTTCAGATGAGCTAGGTGAAGCTATGATATTCCATTGCTTAGGTGTATTAAATGCATTTCAACCTAGGCCATTTTCAACTTGAGATGTGTTTATTGCATCATAACCCCATTGTAAGTTGAGAAAGATCTGCAGTCTGCCTCATTTGCAGCTGCCCTTCCTGGAGGAAAGAAGAAACAGCCTTGGGGGACATTTCAGTGACACTGATAACAGCTCCTAAGGAAATGCAAGCCTCAAAACCATTTCATGGGCTGATTAAAAGAGCCAGATTTCTCTGTTTTGTGCCTGAACAAATTCCAGAACTGCCTCATCAAAGGCATCAAGAACCCTCGCACTGCACCGGTGGCTGAAATGAAAGGCATCCAAGAGGAAGAACAGCCTGACCAGCTGCCATAAAGCCCCCTCCCCTGCTCCCACGCCCGGCTGTCTCCAACCACATCACCCTTTACTGTGGCACCATGTGGGCGATCAACCGCAAGGTGTGAAGGCTGGATCTGTCAACTGCGTGGCAGGCTTTGCAAGTCTGAGCCACAGCATTGTCATACATGATGAGCTCAGCTCTATCCACAAGGTGTGGGGCCCCAAGCCCCACAGCAGCCACCTTAGTGACCTCTCCTCCTGGTCCTCAGCACCCTGGGCCTTAATATGCAAGTAGTAGCCTCCTCTAAAATAGAAGAGTTTAACTGTCATTTCTATAGGCCACAAAGCTCATCTATACAAACACTGATATGAGGTCTTGACACATCAGTTGGGCAACACTGGGACCCTATGCCATGGTCTTCAGGGCTAGAACCTTCTGGGCACTTTTAGAACCCAACCCCAAACCAAGAGAAAGTGGGAAAAATGCATCTGGTGTGATACCTCTCAAATACTGGGGAGCACGAGAATCACATGTAATGTGTTCTCAACGTAGATTCCCAAGCCCTATGCCAAGAGGGTCCCATGATGCAGGTGATGGTGCAGGCTAGGGATGTGCAGGTTTCCAAGTGCCCTCCTGTGCTGCCCACACATGCTCAGGCCCATGGACCAGACATAGATTGATCATAGTTAGCAGCATAGTTAGCCTTGAATACAGTTGGAACTCAACAAGTTGTTGCTTTAAAAAGAAGAAAAGGAAGTGGTCATTGATAATGTGCCTCATATCACAAGGATTCGCCACATGACACACAATGCGGCTTTTGAAGAAACACTATTCCGTTGTACTAAGAATCAGTAAATTCTGCATTTCATGTACTAACTTTCCCATAAACACTGGCCTGAAAGATGGGTGTTGGAACATTTGAGAAAATTTTGATTCCACTGGAGTAAACAATTTCTTTACTGCAGGCTTCTCAGAGCCTTGGTATACTAATGGGCAGTGTATGTCTTCAAAAACGGACGAGAGCATCTCACATTTCCCGAACTTATTAGATCAAGGAACCTTACTTATTTTTTTAATGGAACATATTTTAGCATCATGAAACATAAATGGGGAAATCTCCAGTTTCACCTTTTTTACAGAGCTTTCTAGTTTTCAAAAGGTTTCTGTAAATATGGATCTCCTGGAATATCCATGTCCAATTTTTGCCTCTGCAGTCAAGAGGCTGTATTCCTGTTTTGTTGAGAATGCCTGAAAATATTCCTTCACTGGGAAATCTGGAAAGCAACCAGAGGAATTATCATTTTGCCTGGATTTTAAGATACAGGATCAGTCTGATAACAGCTTGTAAAGAAAAAAAGAAAAAAAAAAAAAAGCAGTGAGAGTATCAATGCCAGCCAATACCCTGGTGGCTCATACCTACCATGGTTCATTTCTTGCTCATGTTGCACTGTCCTTACAGGGTAGCTGGGGCTGGGCTCCAGAACCCCTGACTTTGAGCTGCAAGCTGATGGGGCAGACAATCCCAAACATTGCCCACTGCCATACAGAGAGCAGGAGAGCTCTGAAGGACTACCCTCCAATAATTCAGCATCCTAAACCAGAAGTGACACACATAATTCCTGCTGACAACTCATGGGGCAGAATCAGCCCCCTGGGCAGCCCTGACTGAAACCACAAAGACAAAGAGCTGGAAAGACAGCCAACAACAACCATGGGTGACAACTCCACTACAACCCTCATCATCTGACACATCCAAAGTCCAGCCACACTGAGATGTAAAGAAGGACCCTACCTTTTAAGAAAATGGTATTTTAAAAGGTATGCTTAAGTTGTATCCAAGCTTACTGAAGGGCTAATGTTTGCATAGGTACGAATCCATGTGAATACTGGCCAAGTATCTCTTCACTAAACAACAGCTCTGGGTGACCAGTCTGCCTTGCCAAGGCTGGAATGAACTCTCACATCCTCTAAGCCACCTGCCCTCACTCTTGACCAGCAGTTGGTTTTTCTCAGCATTTTTCCCTCGTCCCTTATCAGAGGCATGCACAAGAACTCTGAGCCCTTCTGTTCCGCTGCCTCCCAGGGCCCCCAGGATGACACATCTATGTTTACAACTGCCCAAATCCACACAATGTGGAAATGTCCCTCCAAATGCCCTCTGACAGGACATCTGTGATGCTGTGGCAGTGGGAGCAGTTATTTACAGACATCAGATTTTAACAGGAGGGAAGCAACATGCCTGAGTAGAGAGCCATGAATCAGATGGCTCCCAGCACAACCACCCTGCTACAGGAGCCAGGAGTCCCTTCAGCCTCCTGGCCCCAAATGTGGGTGACCCCTCACATCTCTCCTCTATCTAATCATCATGGCCATCCCTCAAGGACAGCAGGGTGATGTACAATCATCCTATCTTACAGATGAACAAACCCATCCACCCAGCAAGGAACTAGCTGAAGGTCACATGGCTAATTTGTATCCAAGGTCATTGGGCATCCAGCACTTCTGGCCCCTCTGCCACTGGCCTTCCCCCAACGCCTAGGAGGGTATGGAATATTCTGTGGGGATTCATTTTGAGAAGATCCTCAGAACCTGGTCTGCCAATACCAGAAGGCACCTAGTTGGGTTCATTCAAGAAACAGAACATCAGAATATGAAGAAGTAGGGAGAGGAGCACCTGGGTGGCTCAGTCGGTTAAGTGTCCTACTTCAGCTCAGGTCATGATCTCACGTTTCATGGGTTCGAGACCCACATTGGGATCTGTGCTGACAGCTCAGAGTCTAGAGCCTGTTTCAGATTCTGTGTCTCCCTCTGTCTCTGCACCTCCCCTGCTCACATTCTCTGTCTCTTTCAAAAAATAAACATTAATTTTTTTTAAAAAAAAAGAAGTAGGGAGAGAGGCTGGGGTCTTTTCCCAATGGGAAAAGGGACAGTATTCCCTCCCCAAACTCCTACAGGCAGTTGTTCATAAGTTGTATCATGACACACAATCTGTAAGAATAATGCACAGGAAGCTTCCCCAGGGATGGGGCAGGCTCTTTCACATGGACATTTATCTGCAGACTCCCTCTCCCTGCCCGCAGGACAGAACTGTCCCTCCTACGTTCCCAGCCCACAGGGCAGGTGGCAGCTGACGCTGTCAACCAGCTCCTCCTCCTCCTGCCAACAGTGCCTGACCAGGGGTGGCACATGCCCTGGTGTGGGCCCCCAGTGGCCTCCAGGGGAGAGGCCACCCCTTGCCGAGGCAAGGGCACCACTCTGTGCACTCAGCTACTTTCCTACTTCCAATTGGAAGATTACAAGTGACATGCCTTGGGAAAGTCTACTCACTGACTTAATCCAAGGTAGCATTAAGCCTTCGGTAGCAGGCCCAGACACAGCCATGCCCTTTTTGGAATACACAAAGATACTTTATTCTTTCCTTGTAAGGCCAGAAAAGAGAAGAGGAAAAAAAAGCCATCTCAACCACTACATTTTTTTGTGTGTGCTTTTGTTTGTTTTTCTTAACAACTGATCCTATTATATGAAAGAAAAGTATTTTAAAAATGAGAATCATGTGTAAGATGTTGAGATGCTTATAACTTGAAGGAATCCTAGAGCAAATCCTTTGGCAAGCAAATATCCACCAGAACTTAATTTATATGTTAGATTTATAAGTGACCTAGTGCTGTTTTTAAAAAAAAAAAAATGAAGCATATAAGTGAAATGTGAAAGATCAAAGCAACACACACCTACTAAGGCAGGTGCAGAGAGGCATACAGAGGAGGGTCCACACAGGTGGAGATGAGGCCCACCCTTGGGGAGTCATCGTGGGGGATGGCCGACAGGGTCCCCCCACTGACCCACTCTCAGAAGGGACGCTTCAGAGGGGGCCTGATCCTGAATGGCAAGACGGCATCTGTCATGTGACAGCATATCTAAAAAGAAAGACTAATAAACAAATGAAAATCCCCAGAACACTGTCCTCAGCTAGCTCAGCTCACGATGACAAGAGAATTGCAGAATTGTACTCAGAACTTGAATAAGAATAAAATCACAAAGTGATGCTCTTGGGCATGTTTCTGGACTGAGGCTGGGAATATTCCAGCTGCTGCCTGGGAGCAGGGTCTCAGGTCCCCAGTATGGTGGGTTTTCCAAGCCCTATCTATTTCAAGATCACTCAGGCTGTTGCCCAGAGCTTTATTATTCTCTTTAAGTCATTACATTTTCTCCCTTTTGTATTGATACTCCCCATCACCCACAGCTTACCAGTGAGATTTTACTAAAAGTCTGGAGAATTTTTCTGTTGTCAGGATTAACAAAAGAATTCTAAGGAAGGCAGTTCCCATTTCGCAAATGAGAAATCGAACACCAGGAGATAAGGTGCATTTTAGTCACGTTTATCTGTTGTGCTGTGCTCTATCCAGAAACTCAATATAATTTACAGACTAGAATGAATTCTATACAATGGATGTCTTTCCTTTGCTGATCTATGAAAAACTGAAAGTTTTGGTTCTTCTGTGGGCCCTGCAAGTCAGGACACATTAGTAGTTTTTAAAAGCATGAGGTAGTTCTGGATGGCAATGTGCACTTTCTGGGATTTTGGTAAGTGCTGCCCACAGCTAGCAAGACAGTGTACTGCCCTACCCACTGGATAAGGGGCAAGAGGATCCACCACCCATCTGCCAAGCCACACCCTGGCCTGGGTTGCAAAGTGTACAGTCTTATTGACTCCAAGCTTTTACCCCCCGGCAAGCTGGCACCTGCCTGCTAGTCTGTATGTTGAGACACAGTGTGAGGTAGTAGCAGCCTTAGCACCAAACATTTTAACACAGTAATTATGTTATAAATGTATTCTTAGAAAACAAAAGGACAGGAACAAACAGAAGTATGGAGAAAAGATGTTCACTGCATTTCTGTTTATAAGGAGAAAAATGAAAGCTAACATTTTCAACAAAGGGATTCTGAGGTTGCCCCTGGTGCTGCCAACCAAGCGTGTCTGGCTTTCCTCCTTCCGGGTGACTGGTGACAGTGGCTTCCTTGTCCCTGGGCATGAGGCCAGTGGCCTTGCTCTGGCTGATAAACAGCAGGCAGAGGTGTGGTGCTGCTTCCTGGTGGAAGCCTGAGAACCACTGCCAACTCCCCATACCTCCTCTTTCCCTCTGCCACCTGCAATGTTCTGTGGGGGCACTGCTCAGCCTGCATCCCAGAGGTCCCTGCCGAGTGAGGATGGACACAGAATGGGAAAGAGAAACTTTTGCAAGCCACTAAGATTTTGAAGTTGTTGGTTACTAAAGCATAAAAGAGTTTATGATAATCGATACAGAAATGGGCTGCTTTTGTAAAACATATTAATTTATGTGGACCTGGCCTCAGGGGTTGGGCCAAGAGTGGTAAGGACACTTTCATCTGAGGTCGGGAGAATGAGGAAAGAGTCATTAAAACGATTCCCAGTGAGTACCTGGAGGGCAGACCTTGCACTTAACAAGGGGTGCAGGGCAGAATGTCACTGATATGTGGCGGTCACCATTAGCAAGGTTTGGTAAGGTGATACAAGAAAGAGGTGAGCTCAGAAAAGAACTGTCTGGTTTCCAAGCAGTAATGAAGGGAGACAGAATCCAAAAACTTAGGGATTTATCAATTTGGAAGATGGAACAGCTTCTAATTTTCAAATAATAAGAGATTAAACCAAGAATGGGATGTGAGCTACAAGACTAAATTTTAAGGGCAAGGATCTAATGAAGGGTAGAGCCCTCAACTGTTATAAATCATAGGTGGATTCAAAGTCTAACAATACTTTTAAGTTGGAAAAATGGCTTAGGGGAAAAAAAATCTTGAAACTATGGGTAAGACACTTCTGTGGAAGCCTGATAGGCCCAAGGAAGCTGCCAGTAAGCTGAATGCTAGGAAGACGCTAAGTACTACTATGGCAAACTTCTCTAAGTCTAAAATTATCTGAAAACAAAAAGTAAGAAAAAGCCCAAAAAAGGGGTCACCGGGTGGCTCAGTTGGTTAAGATCTGACTTTGGCTCAGGCATGATCTCGTGGTTTGTGAGTTCTAGCCCCACATCAGGCTCTGTGCTGCCAGCTTGGAGCCTGGAGTCTGCTTCAGATTCTGTGTCTCCTTCTCTCTCTGCTCCTCCCCCGCTCATGTGCACTTGCTCTCTCTCTCTCTCTCTCTCTCTCTCTCCCCCTCAAAAATAAACATCAAAAAAAAAAAAAAAAGAAAAACCAAAAATGGTAATATAAATCTGCATTTATTACCTGATAAGGACACTGAACAAATGTTCAGGGGAAAAGAAAAGTATGATAGCCTGATCCATACTTTTGTATAGCAATAAATAAATAAAATCTCTCCAGATGTACACCAACAGTAGTTGTTTGGGAGTCTGTAACTTTGGAATTTCAATTTATGTTCTTTTATTTGCACAGTCTTTTTAAAAAGGTGGTCAGGGGGCGCCTGGGTGGCTCAGTCAGTTAAGCGACCAACTTCAGCTCAGGTCATGATCTCGTGGTTCGTGGGTTCAAGTCCTGCATCAGACTCTGTGCTGACAGCTCAGAGCCTGAAGCCTGCTTCAGATTCTGTGTCTCCATCTCTCTGCTCCTCCCCCACTCATGCTCTGTGTGTCTCTCTCTCTCTTTCAAAAATGAATAAAAGTTAAAAAAAATTAAAACATGAACTTCTAAAAAAATCTGGTCAGACATTATGTGCATAATACAAAAACTTAATTTTCATATAAATTTTTATTACTTATATAGTACATATAAGTACATACTACATAGATATTACTAGCACATGCTGTGATTATTAAGACTACAATCACAGTGTTTATGGCTTTGTGACTGTTACATATCCAGGTGATTTATTTTTAATTTTTGTTTTTCTTATTTATTTATTTATTTATTTATTTATTTATTTATTTATTTATTTATTTATTTTATTTATATTTACTTATATATTTGCTTACTTAATTACTTATTTTTAAATAGGCTTCACATCCAGTGCAGAGCCTAGTGTGGGCTGAGATCAAGACCTGAGCTGAGATCAACAGATGCTTAACAAACTGAGTTCCAGGTGCCCCTATCCAGGTGTTTTAAATGTCTGCTCTCCTTTCATCCTTATTTCAACGCTGAGAAGTAGGTACCATTCACACGGTTGATGATGAAACCCAAAAAGTTGAATAAAGCTCTTGCTCTGAGTGTCAGATACAAAGGTTCATTAGGGAAGCTCATTCCTGTCTCACTCCGCCCTCAAACAGTCTTGTTACCCACTTCCGTTGGCAGCCCCTTAATATGTAATATCGTAGGCAGCAACAAGGGAAAGTTAATGACAGTACAATACAGTCAGAAACCTGTAACAGTTCTCAGGCAAGCAGGCAATTGGATATACCAATTAAAGATCCTTTTCAGGGGTGCCTGGGTGGTGCAGTCGGTTAAGCGTCCGACTTCAGCCAGGTCACGATCTCGCGGTCCGTGAGTTCGAGCCCCGTGTCGGGCTCTGGGCTGATGGCTGGGAGCCTGGAGCCTATTTCCGATTCTGTGTCTCCCTCTCTCTCTACCCCTCCCCCGTTCATGCTCTGTCTCTCTCTGTCCCAAAAATGAATAAAAAACGTTGCAAAAAAAAAAATTTAAAGACCCTTTTCATTTTTGACTTTATCTCCAGGTTCCTTGAGGTTAAGTTCATTACTCAACTATTTTTTGAGCTTTGATGTGTGCATTGTATCTTGTCATTCTTCCAGAAGCAGCACGACACTAACATGGCCATTGCAGTCAGCATGAAGGGTGTGCTGGGCTCTGTATTAAATGACTCACATACAGTTATTTATTTTCCTCTTAGTATCACTCCATGAGGCAGATGCTATTGTTATCTTCATATACGGACACACTATCCTCTCTACATAGCCCTCTGCCTCCCTGAGTGGCCAGGTGGTGGTACACGGGCACATGGTATCCATGTTCTTACAACAGGACCCTACCCTGGGGCCAGGAGTTGGTCTCCCTACAAACTGGATCAGGCTTCTTTCCCAGGAATTTGGAACCAGGATTTAATAAAAACTCTTTTTATTTTTTAAATTAAAAAAAATTTTAATGAGCATTAAGATATAATTCACTGACCATACAAGTCACCTATCTAATGTTACAATTCAGTGATTTTCAGTATATCCAACCATCATCACAATCTAATTCTAGAACATTTTTGTTCCCCTAACAGGAACTCTGCCCCTACTGGCAACCACTTGCCATTCTCTCCAGTTCCCAAGCTCTAGACAACTACTAGTCTACTTTCTGTGACTATAACTTTACCTATTCTGGATATTTCATAAGAATGGAATCAAAACACGTGATCTTTTGGGGCACCTGGATGGCTCAGTCAGTTAAGTATCTGATTCTTGATTTTGGCTCAGGTCATGATCTTACAGTTTGTGAGTTTGAGCCCCTCATCAGGCTCTGTGCTGATAGCATGGAGTCTGCTTAGGAGTCTCTCTCTCTCTCTCTCTCTCTCTCTCTCTCTCTCTCTCTCTCTCTCTCTCCCTCTCTCTCTCTCCCCCTCCCCTGCTTGCATGTGCACATGCACACACGTGCTCTCTTGAAATAAATAAAATAAATTTTAAAAAATTTGGTCTTTTGTGACTGGCTTCTCTCACTCAGCATAATGTTTTCAAGGGTCATTTGTGTTGTAGTATGTATTGTTACCTCATTTTTTAATTGCATAATATGCTGTCATATACCACAAAATATAGCATACAAATGTATACTACATTTTATTTATCCATTCAACAGTTGATAGGTATTTGGGTTGGTTCTACTTTTCGGTTATTACAAAAAAATGCTAATGAACGTTCATGTACAAGTTTTTGTGAGGACATGTTTTTTTTTTTTCTCTTCGGTATATACCTAGGAGTGGAATTGCTAGTTCATATGCAAGTTCTATATTTAACTTTTTGAGGAACTGCCAAACTATTTTTCAAAGAGGCTGCACCATTTTCTATTCCCACCAGCAATGTACAATGGTTCCAATTTCTCCACCTCCTCACCAACACTTGTCTCTTTTTTTGTTTGTTTGTTTGCTTGTTTTTTTGGTTCTAGACACACCTAGTGGGTGAAGTGATATTTTATTGTGGTTTTGATTTGCATTTCCCTAATGACTGATATGTGGAACATCTTTTCATGTGCTTGTTGGTCATTTGTATATCTTCTCTGGAGAAAAGACTATTCAGGTTCTTTTGTCTATTTTTTAATTGGGCTATTATTTATTTGTCTTTTTATTACTGAGTTGTAAGCATTCTTTATATATTCTAGATAGGAGTCCTTCATCAGGTATGATTTTGCAAATATTTTCTCACATTTTCTGGGTTGTCTTTTTTGCCTCCTTGAAGGTACTGTTTGTGGCACAGAAGTTCTCAATTTTCATGTGATCCAACTTATCTATTTTTTTTTCCCTTTAGTTGCTAGTGCTTTTGGAGTCATAGGTGGTAGCTCTCTGAAGTGAGGGAGCTGCTGGTGGCCACATCCCCCGTGGAGATGCAGAGACTGAGAAGAAAGCCTGCAAGCCAGCATGGAGAAAGAATGATAGTCACACAGCAAGAAAAGGATCTATGTTGGGGAGACACAGACTTGGGCTCCCCACAGCACTGCCTACTTGGGCCAGCATTGTCCTGAGACCCAGGTGTATCTGACAAGGATTCCTGAGGACCCTAGGGACTTGCTTTCCAGTGCTGTCCAATTTCAGGTATATTCTGGCCAAAGGACAAAGGAGCAACAACAAAGAAAACAAGAAATATGACTAGTGCATCCAGTTTAGAAGTGAGAAAAAAGAGACTCTGGGGGTCAGGTCACAAAGCAGGTGCCATGTAGGAACTGGGATTCAAGTGCTGGCTCATGCCTGGCCTTCCTACCCTCTCTGTGAGCAGTGAATGAGCATCACAAACAAGCAGACAAGCTTCTTTTTACTTGCAAAGAGATTCACAGAAAACTTTGTTTAAACAACACTGTGTCAGTTGCCTGAACTTTCTTACATAACAAAGATCAGGAGTCACAGAGTTAGAAGAGACTTCATCCTAAATACTGGAGGCCAGTGGCTCTTTCAGGGGCGGTGCCCATGCTCTACTGGCTGGGCCAGTCCAATCACTCAGAAAGGAAGAGCAGGCCATCAGGACCAAAGGACAATCTCAGGGACAATGCAGTCACACAAGCATCCAGGAAATGTACAGTTGCATATGGATGTCAAGGTAGTGGCAAGACTACTGCCCTAATGGAAGCTGCCAAAGTCTCCATAAAGCATAATAGTCAAGAGAAAACTTGATTTTGTAAATCTTTTGTATGGAAACTCTGAAATACCCATTGTTTCATATATAAACTACAGAAAGTGAAATGAGACAAAAATCTTGGCTAATGGGGTAGAGATTTCATGTTGAAAAACACTGGTTCAAAGGACGCTCCAGCCTGTGTTTCAAAGACAAAAAGCAACTTGTACACAGAGCCCCACTCCTGGGATCTCTCTCAAACACTTCTGTGTCAGCCACCTCCCACTAATCTTACTAAACCAGGCCTCTAGGGTGGGGACCATCCTTGCCCCCTCCCTCCTGGGGTTTAGACTTAGAGCATTCCACATACAAGCAGTAAATCACAGCTAACTTAAACAAAATAACGAATCTATGTATTTGTCAAGATTCAAATTCCCACCAAGCAGAAAAGATACATTTTATTTTATTTTATTATTTTAATGTTTTTATTTATTTTTGAGAGAGAGAGAGAGCATGAGCAGGGGAGGGGCAGAAAGAGAGGGAGACGTAGAATCGGAAGCAGGCTCCAGGCTCTGAGCTGTCAGCACAAAGCCCGACGCGGGGCTCGAACTCACAGACCGCGAGATCATGACCTGAGCTGAAGTCAGACGCTTAACCGACTGAGCCACCCAGGCGCCCCAAGATACATTTATTTTAAAGGAACTAAAATGACTTATTACCCTGCTTTCAAGAGTCATATTTGTGATTTCAATATCCATATGGCAAAGAAGAGGTGAGCATGAAGTTAGCAAAGGTGTTACTTCCAGAAGTGCCTCCTGAACCTGACAGAAAACATCTCAACTTACTTTACTCTCAAATAAATACACATGAGGATCTTAGCCATGAACTTAACTTCTCTGACTTCACATGTAGAACCTAAAACTCTTAGAAGGGAAATTCATGTGGTTCACTGGAAGACACCAGAATATCGAACTGGCTGGTCATGGGCTGTCATTAGCAGCAGCCTAAATCACATGCTATAAAGTGTTTCCAAAGGAAATCTACTTTAAAAATACTCAACTTTAACATAAAAAAGCAGCTAATACCATTAACTGTGATATGTCATTAATCTGACACTCTCAAAGTATCCACTCATTCACTTGTTCATTCTTTCATCTATCTTTACATATTCACTGAGCATCTTCCAGACAGTCCTACAATCTTGCTGAGTAGGCAAAACCTAAGACCTATTCCAAGACATGAAGAGTAGAGTAGGAACAGGATTTTGCAGTAGGCAGGCCATCTGCTGGAGTACCAACAAAGCAGGGCTCCAAAACAAGGCCTTTGTTCTGTTTCTGGAACAGGCCTCTTTCTGCTCAGCATAGTGCAGTGTGCTCTCTAACCTGGCTGGCTCTGAATTAGCATCTGGACCTTACCTAAGCATCTCCATAGAGAGGCCTGCCTTAGCATCTCACCTCTGATTCCCCATCACTTCACCTGTTCCACCTCCACAGCAACATTCCACCTGTTCACAAATACTAGCTCACCATGTATACCCAATCCCCAGAGCACACTGAGCTTCTGGTAAGTGGCATTTTTCATTAATGACCAAACAAACAAACAACAAAAAAGCAAAAAGCAACAAAAAAAAAAAAAAAAAAGGAAGGAAGGAAAGATGTGATAGCAAAACAGCAAACAGAATTCCTAAAGTTCAGAGAAATGATGTTTCTTCACTATAAGAGATGGCTTCCTAAAAGACTGCTCTAAGGGTAACAAAAATATTATGAAAAACTCCAAAGTTACAGCCTCATTTTTAAAAATAGCATTTTCGACTTAGTGACTGTTGACTCTTCCGCTAAGAAAAAGGACATGATATACTTGCATAGCCTCTCCCTTCTCTCACCCTAAGTTATATTACTAATTGTAAGCTTTATATCATTTTACTATTTGGCTGCCACTATAATTCACACAGATGGCCACTCTTTCTTTTTCTTATATTTAAACAGACTTAAGGTTCACCACCCATCTTTTACCAAGCTCTGTACTTTTATTCACTTGTATTTTGGCTGGATTTCAACATTTAATAGTTTTACTCAAAACCCTTATTCAAAGGACTCCGAGCAGCTAAGTGCTCTGATTTCTGGCACACTTGGGAATATCTGTCCATTGTCTCTGTTTTTACGCTTACGGCAGTTTGGTTAAATAAGAAATTATTGGGACACTCATTGTTCCACTCAGAATCCACCGGTAATTCTTTCATAAAATGTAGCTTGGGAGAGGCAGAACCAGAGTTCCACCCCACCTCTGTCCCTTACCTCTTCTGCCTCAATACCAGGTGAAGAGTACCATGGAAATGAAGAATGTCACTATGACTCAACATCGGTCATTCTTCTGTTTTTCCTTTCTCCTTTTTCCAATCCTCCCTATTTCTCCCACCCACCCAGCTCCTGGCAATCACATTTCTCTTTCTGTTCCTATGAATTGGACTTTTTTTTTTTAAGATTCCATATGTAAGTAATACCATGCAATATCTGTCTTTGTATGGCTTATTTCATTTAGCATAATGTACTCCAAGGTCATCCATGTTGTAGCAAACAGCAAGATTACCCTCCTTCTCATGGCAGAATAATACATTGTAGATACATGCATATATTTCACATCATCTTGATCCATTCATCTGTTGACAGACACTCACGTTGTTTCTACATCTTGGATATTGTGAATAATGCTGCAAAGAACATGGAAGTGCAGACATCTCTTCCAGATGCTGTTTCCATTTCCTTTGCATATATACCCAGACATGCGATTCCTGAATCCTGCGATAGTTACACTTTTAACTAAAAAAAGTTTTTTTAAGTTTTTATTTATTAGAGAGAGAGACAGAGAGAGAGAGAGTGAGCATGGGGGAGGGGTAGAGAGAGAGGGAGACACAGAATCTGAAGCAGGCTCCAGGCCTTGAGCTGTCAGAACAGAGCCCGATGCAGGACTTGAATTCATGGACCATGAGATCATGACCTGAGCCGAAGTCGGATGCTTAACTGACTGAGCCATCCAGGTGTCCCCTATATTTTTAATTTTTTAAAAAATGTTTATTTATTTTGAGAGAGAGAGAGAGTGTAGTGGGGAGGGGCACAGACAGAGGAAGAGAGAGAATCCCAAGCAGGCTCCGTGCTGTCAGTGTAGAGCCCAATGTGGGAACTGATCTCAAAAACTGTGAGATCATGACCTGGGCCAAAATCCAGAGTCAGATGCTTAACCGACTGAGCAGCCCAGACACCCCTATTTGTAATTTTTTGATGAACCTCCATACTGTTTTCCATAGTGGCTGCACCAGTTTGCATTCCTACCAAGAGAACACAAGCGTTTGCTCTTCTCTACATCTTTGCTCAAACTTAACCTATGGTCTTTTTGATGATAGCCATTCTAACAAGTGTGAGGTGATACCTCATTGTGGTTTTGATTTGCATTTCCCTGATGATTAGTGATGTCGGGCTTCTTTTCATGTGTCAGTTAACTATTTGTATAATTTCTTTGGAAAAATGTCTATTCTTTTGCCCATTTTTAATTGGTTGTTTTTTTGCTATTGATTTGTGTGCATTACATATTTTGGATATTAACCCCTTATTAGATATATGATTTGCAAATATTTTCTCCCATTCCACAGGTTCCCTTTACATTTTCTTAATGGTTTCCTTTGCTGTGCAGAAGCGTTCAGTGATGCAGTCCCACTTGTTTATTTTTCTTTTATTGCCTTTCCTTTTGTGTCAAATCCAAAAAAAATCACTGCTAAGACTAATGTCAAGGACTTTATATTCTGTGTTTTCTTCTAGCTGTTTTATGGTTTTTAGGTCTTAACATTCAAGTTTTTAATTTACTTTGAATTGATTTTTGTGTATGTTGTGTAAGTCAGGAACCCAGTTTTGGTCATTCTTTTCAATGCTTACCTAAATGCCACAATTCCGTTTGAATAGTAGAGTCAAGTCTGGTGTGAATATTTACAGAGTTTTCTTTAACCATATACTTAATTTTTCCCCTTCTTTTCTAAAACTCTTTGTTAGGAAATAAAATTTTGGTGATACTGGCTTCCTTTTGTGTAGTTTCCTGTGGGCTGTCCACGATGGTTGTTTTTCAATGAGGCTTCCTATTTTGTGGCTTCTGAATTAGTCTTTGTGTCCGTATCATTTTTACTTTTTTTTTCTTGTCTGCTTTTTTTTTCTCGTGCATTCTGCCAGCTTTGGCCTTGATTTCTTCTGTCTCACTCACTCCTCTCAATCTTCTATGCTCAAATTATGCTTCAGAGATCATGTTGCCAGCATTTTCTTCAAGAGTCTGAGAACTTACTTTTCTAAACTCCTAAGCTTATCTCTGAACCATCTGCATTTTTTCCCTAAGTCTTTTGCTTATATTTTTCTTTTACTTTATTTTCATGTTTTTTCTGTATGCTAGCTCTTATTTATTTGCTTATTTATTATTTTTTCCTCAAGTATGATTAACATGCATATATTAATTTCAGCTGTACATTACAATGCCTCAACAGTTCTATACATTTCTCAGTGTTCATCAAGATAAATGTGTTCTTAATTGCCTTCAGCTAGTTCTTTTGTAGTCCTTCATCATCTTTACATGAGATCAACTATTATGGGGAGATAAAGTGTGGAATAAACTGGGGGTTTAATCTGAGAAAGTGTAAGTCCGGAATATTTTCTCACCCATATGCATTTTCTTCCATCCTGGGAACCCGTCTCCTTGGGTTTTCAGACTGCAAGGGTAGGGCTGGATAAAAACAAAGCATTTATTGCCATGTGCTCTCTGGGTGGAGATTTGCCATTGCTACTTCCCACACCTCTCTCTTACCTATTCACTTGGGGTGGGTCCCTAAGCCAGGAGCCAGATTTTATACCACACAAATGGAGGAAGGCATGGTCCCTTCTTCGTTGCCATCCTTCTGGATGTCTAGTGGCACTAAACTGGCTCCATCTGAGCAGGAGAAAATGCTCATTCACTCCTGCACTGGGTTCCCTGGTCCACAGTATGTGCTAAAACAGTAAATATCTGTTAAATGAGTAAATGACTGGGCCAACAAATAACCCAGATGAAAAAAACCAGGGTGACTAACAGTGGAGAGCAGGGCATGACCAGCAAAACAGAAAACTGGAAGACAATAGCAGGAGAGCCTGCAAGTCAGTCTAGAGGCACAAAATCACCCCCCCCTCTCCTCCAGTTTGGGGCAGGGCTGGCTGATGCATTCGCACTTCCTGCAGCTTCAGAAAATTCTCTGGCTCAGGCTTGGCCTGGAACTACCAATAAAGTAAGAGAAGGGTTCCACACAGAGAGGCTTCAAACACTTTATCCTTCATCCATGCTAGCTTTGTTCTGGAAATTACACCCTGAGTAGATGAAGGAAGGCTTCTGCAGTCTCCGCTACTGATTCTGTAGGCTTCTGCCTACTGCAGTATGACAGCTGCAGGGAATGGAGACCACCATGGAATGACAGGAGGACACTAGAAGTCAGGCTGTCACCATAAACATGGCAGACATTCCTGACCTTCACCAGGTACACATATCTGTAAGCATTAGGCAAGCAGAAACCTGGACACCTCAAAGTTCATCTGTGTGGGCCCATGTCCACTGGCCTGAAGGTGGCCATTCCCTCATGCAGATCACCTTCTAGTTTCAAGGATCCTACCTCTAGCACAAGCCAGGGAAGCAGAGGACTCCCAAATAACTGTGGCACGGGGCTTGTCAGCCTGGTGAAATGGAAACTCAGGATCAGGGTCTAAGCAGACTTACAGTAAATGAGAAGGGCTGTTTCTTCACACCTGCGTTTGTTGACTGGGATTCAGACACACTTAACCTAAAACTCTCTTAAACAGTCATTAGAGCCACTTCCCAGGGTTCAAAGTGACCCCAGGCAATCTCTGACTCCAGGGGGCCACTTTGTCTTTTTTCTAAGTTTTTAGTTAAATTCCAGTTAGTTAACACATAGTGTAATATTAGCTTCAGGTGTACAATATAGTGATTCAACACTTATATATAACACCTGGTGCTCATCACAAATGCAGTCCTTAATTCTCATCACCCGTGTTCCACCCACTTCCCCAATGGTAACCATCAGTTTGTTCTCTATAGTTGAGAGTCTGTTTCTTGGTTTTCCTCTCTTCCCGCCCCCCATGTTTGTTTTCTTTCCTAAATTTTACATATGAGTGAAATCATATAGTATTTGTCCTTCTCTGACTGACTTATTTCACTTAGCATAATACCCTCTAGCTCCATCCATATTTTTTCAGATGGCAAGATTTCATTCTTTTTTATGGCTGAGTAATGTTCCATTGTGTGTGTGTGTGTGTGTGTGTGTGTGTGTGTGTGTGTGTGTGTGTACCATCACTTCTTTACTTCTTTCTTTTTTCAATTTTTTTTTTCAATTTTGAAATAAGGTGCCTTTATTTCAATAATCTGATCTACAGGTGAGTATCTGCTAGTGTTAGTGACATAACTTGAATTTTTTATTACTTTTAAAATTTAAATCCAGGTTAGTTAACATATAGTATAATAATGATTTCAGGAATAGAATTTAGTTATTCATCACTTACATATAACACCCAGTACTCATCCCAACAAGTGTCCTTCTTAATGTCTTTTGCCCATTTAGCCCATCCCCCCACCCAAGTCTTTCTCTGACTTATTTCACTTAGCACAACACATTCTAGTTCCATGCATGTTGTTGTTAATGGCAAGATTTCATTCTTTTTGATAGCTGAATAATATTCCACTGTATATATATAGATATAGATATACACATACCACATCTCCTTTTCCATTCACCAGTTGCTGGACATTTGGGCTCTTACCATACTTTGGCTATTGTCAATAGTGCCACTATAAACATTGGGGTGCATGTGCCCCTTTGAATCAGCACTCTTGTACTTTTAGATAAATACATAGTAGTACAATTGCTGGGTCATAGGGTAGTTCTATTTTTAATTTTTTAAGGAACCTCCATACTGTTTTCCAGATTGGCTGCACCAGTTTGCATTCCCACCAGCAGTGCAAAAGAGATCCTTTTTCTGGCGGGAGCCACTTCTTGTCCTTCTTTGCATCCTTCCCATACCCACCCTGCCCCCTGCCTGGGGCTCTTACTCTCCTTCTTGCTTAAGGGATTAAGAGAGTTTGTGGACATGTCCCAAGAGGCATGGATGGCATGAGAGGGGATGGTCAGTCGCATCGCCAACATCTGCTGTTTATTCAAGTGTGAGTGTCTACATTCCACAGTTGCTACTTCTTGTTCAGACCTGCCTTGCTTTGTGTCTTAAAATCTCCAAAAAGGCAAGAGGTTGCTCTTTGAGTCTATAAACAGTTCTAGTAAATGATTTCAAATGTGATGTTCATAAAGAGTGACAACAAGTAGCAGGGACTCAAATGTGCTCTGTTATCTACAGTCCTTGAGAAAATCCTGATAGATGCAATTACTTTAATAACAACGAAAAAATGATATAGGTGCCAAATTAATGATGTGAGCCCTCATATCTGAGTCACATCCACAAACTGGAAAAAAATATTCCCCGCCCTCTGAATATTTCCGTCCCAAGGGAGAAACAATGGAGAAGATGTCATCTTATGCTATTACGATGTTTTATATCCTACAAAGTGCTTTCACATGTCTTAATGCAAATGTGTCTGACAATTAGCTTGGGGGTACTCTCTTCATTTACATATGAGAAAACCAAGGCTTAGAGAATAAACTTTGAAAGACTGGAGAACACTGCAAAATGAAATAGCCAATGTCAACACTGAAATTAAGCAGACTGTAGCTTAGTTTTTTCCTCGGCCACAGAATCAAAGATCATAATTAAAATCACTGCATCTTGTTGCTCCTCCCTTGGCCTCCCAACCATAGGTCAGAGATGTGGTGAGGGTACACAAAGGTGTGAGCCACTTACAGAATCAGACGGGGAGATAAACATTTATGGAACGTGTCCTGTATGGGGCACTGTGTCAGATGTCACCACAGGTAATTCACATAGTCATCACCTTCACTCAGGGATATCATTGCCATCTTATGCATAAGGAAAGTGAGTGTGAACGAACAATGTTAAAATTGTCTACTGTACCACACTGGAGCAAAGCCACCAAAATGTAACGGGTAAAAGTGTAGGTTGTTACTATAAAGGTGCAATAATCAAAGTGGTGTGATATCAGCATAATGATATGCAAATCAATCAATGTCAGAAAACAAAGAATCTAGAAATAGATCCTGACTTATCTTGACCATTTGACTTTAGACAGAGGCACCATTATAATTCAGCATGGGTAGGACAGTCTTTTCAACAAATGGCGCTGGAAAAACTGGATCTCCAAAGAGAAAATAAATAAACCTCAACCCCTACCTCACTCCATACATAACAATTAATCAAGATGAATCACACACCTCACTGTAAAAGCTAAACTAAAAACTTCAAGAAGAAACATAGGAGAGTATCTTCATAGCTTGGGGTAGGGAAAATTCTTTTTTTTTTTAATTTTTTTAATGTTTTTATTTATTTTTGAGACAGAGAGAGACAGAGCATGAACGGGGGAGGGGCAGAGAGAGAGGGAGACACAGAATTAGAAGCAGGCTCCAGGCTCTGAGCTGTCAGCACAGAGCCCGACGCGGGGCTCGAACTCACGGACCGTGAGATCGTGACCTGAGCCGAAGTCGGACGCTTAACTGACTGAGCCACCCAGGCGCCCCGGCAAAACTCTTTTTAGGACACACAAAGCAATAACCATAAATAATGCTAAGTCAACTTCATAAAATATTAAAATTCTGCCTGTCAAAAGTCACAACTACAACTCAATAATATAAAGACAAACAACTTAGTAAAAAATGAATAAAAGACTCGGACACTTCAACATCACTAGTTACCAAGGAAATACAAATTAAAACTATAGTGATATACCTCTCTGCTCCTATCAGAATGTCTTAAAGAAAACAAGGCTGACAATACCACAAGGATGGCAAGGATGGCAGAGCAACCAGAAACCTCGTACCTTCTGGGTGGGAGTATGGCATGGTCTGGTGGTCTTTTAGAAATCTGCTCTATGACCTGGTAATTCCATTCCTAGGTATTAACCAAAGAGAAATAGAAGCATCTGTCCACAAAAAGCCTTGTACCAAAATGTTCACAGCAGCCTTATTCATAACAGCCCCAAACTGGAAACGGCCCAGCAGTTCAGCAACAAGAAAGTAGCCAAACAGCCCCTAGCACAGCGAAACAATGAATATACACAGCAAGGAAAAGGAACAAGCCACTGATAAAAGCAACAACATGGATGAATCACAGAAACATTAAGCTGAGCGGAGATGAGTACCTACTGCCTGATTCCTTTTATACGAATAGTTCTAGAACAGGCAAGATAATCTCTGATGGAGAAATCAAAAAAGTGGCTGCTTGGGAATGGGCACTGGAGGCAGGGCAGTGGAGAACTTTTTGGTGTAATGTTAACGTTCCGTATCTTGATAAGGATATGGATTACAAAGACGCATATATTTGTCAAGACTCATCTATAAATATACTTAAATTTTGTGCATTTCATTTTAATGTTTTTAAAAAAAGAAAGAAAAGGTTTGGCTGCTAGGCTGAGGATCCCCTCCCTGCAGCCTGAACTAGAGGTACTTCATTCATCCTGGCACATCCTTGGCCACACCAGTGCAGAGTGAAGGGGAGCTAGGACAAATCAGTGGAGGCTCAGGGCACACTAACCTGAAATAGAACCTAAAGGGCTCAAGGGTGTCATATGTAATCCACAGGAAGGACTGAGTGGTCCCTAGTTCTCCAGATAGACATGCATCCTGGATACTTTCTAAAAAGTCTGCTAGAATACACATAATATGAAATATAGCAGTTTAACCATTTTTAAGTGTATAGTTCAGTGGCATTAAGTACATTCATACTGCTGTGCAACCATCACCGCCGTTCATGTCCAGAATTTTTCCATCTTCCCAAATTGAAACTGTAGTCATTAAACACTAACATCCCATTACCCCCTCTGCCACCCCCTGGCACCCACCATTCTACTATCTTTTTCCTTTTTAAAAAAAAATTAGGGGCGCCTGGGTGGCGCAGTCGGTTAAGCGTCCGACTTCAGCCAGGTCACGATCTCGCGGTCCGTGAGTTCAAGCCCCGCCTCAGGCTCTGGGCTGATGGCTCAGAGCCTGGAGCCTGTTTCCGATTCTGTGTCTCCCTCTCTCTCTGCCCCTCCCCCGTTCATGCTCTGTCTCTCTCTGTCCCAAAAATAAATAAACGTTGAAAAAAAAAATTAAAAAGTTTATTTATTTTGAGAGAGAGAGAGAGAGAGAGAGCGCAGCACAGGGGCAGAGAGTGTGGGAAGAGAGAGAATCCCAAGCAGGCTCCACACTGTCAGCACAGAGCCCAATGCAGGGCTCAAACTCACAAACTGTGAGCTGAACATGACCTGAGCATAAATTAAGACTTGGATGCTTAACTGAGCCATCCAGGTGCCCCACCATTCTACTTTCTATCTAGAGACAGATTGATAGATGGATTTGACTACTCTAGGTATCTCATTGTGTGAAATCTGATAGTATTTGTCCTGTGGTTACTGGCTTATTTCACTAAGCATGATTAGTCCTAAGGTTCATCCATGTTGTAACACATGTCAGAATTTCTTTCCTTTTTAAGTCTAATATTTCATCTGATGTATACACCATATTGTGTTTATATGTTCATTTGTCAGTGGATGCTTAGGCTGTTTCCCCCTTTTGGCTACTCTGAATAATGCTATGAATATGGGTATACAAATATCTTTTGGAGTCCCTGCTTCTACCTCTTTTGGGTACATACCAAGGAGGAAGTTTCCTAGATCAGGTGGTAAATTCTTTTTCTAATTTTTTAAAAATATTTTTTAATGTTTATTTATTTTTGAGAGAGACAGAGACAGAATGTGAGCGGGTTAGGGGCAGAGAGAGAGGGAGACACAGAATCTGAAGTACGCTCCAGGCTCTGAGCTGTCAGCACAGAGCCCAATGTGGGGCACGAACTCACAAGCTGTGAGATCATGACCTGAGCCGAAGCCAGATGCTCAACTGACTGAACCACCCAGGCACCCCTCTTTTTCTATTTTTTTTGAGGAACCACAATACTGTATTCTATAGCAGTTGTGTCATTTTATATTCCCACCAGCAATGCACAAGGGCTTCAATTTCTCCGTATCCCCTGGCCAACATTTCTCCTCTCCTCTCCTCTCCTCTGCCCTTCCTCCCTCCCCTCCCCTCTCCTTTCGCCCTCCCTCTCTCACTCTCTCTTCCCTCTCCCTTCAGTCTTCCCTTCCTCCCTTCCTTCCATCTTCCCTTTCTTCCTCCCTCCTGCCTCCCTTTCTTTTCTTTCTTTTTGATAGCAGCCATCCTAATAGATGTGAGGTGACATTCTGAATACTTTTTAAAGAAAGAAGCAATTCTATGCTTCTTTCCCATAGGAAAAAGTATGATTTCCCAGCAAAGCACCAAGCTTTATAGTTAGGAACAGAGGCAGAGAAGGCTTCGGTGATTAAAACAGGGGCCCTGTCTCCTCAAAATGGCTGACTATGATAAGTTGCCTTGTATATCTGCACGCACAGTTTGGCCAATACTACATGTATTTGATGCAAGTGTGTATATAATCCCTAGTCATTAGAAACCAAGGATATTTTTGGGCACTTGGTGGCTCAGTTTGTTAAGTGGCTGACTCTTGATTTAGGCTCAGGTCATGATTTCAGAGTTCATGAGTTCAGGCCCTGCATTGGGTTCTCCACTGACGGTGCAGAGCCTGCTTGGAATTCTGTCTCTACCCTCTCTCTCTGTCCCTCCTCCACTTTCTTTCTCTCTCTCAAAGAATAAACATTAAAAAAATTAAAAAAGAAACCAAGGAGATTTCATTATGTTTAAGTGTTAAAGTTAAGAAACAGAAAATAGTTACAAAAGAAACAATTTTCACTTGGAAAAATCTTTATTCAGGTTTAATGGCTGTAGAAACATTTTCAAAAACTGAATAGATTTGCAGCAATTTTTTCCTTCGTATAACATCAAAATTGGAGGAAAATATCCATTCTGTGCACTAAAAAAACAACTCTTAGCAAATATATACTTACATAAATTAACCAATAAAACATATTTAAGTCAACACAAAAATGTTACACTTACAATTTTTTGACACTTTTAGAACTGGGCCAGAATTAGTATCCTCAAAATTCCAGAGATATTAGCAACTATCCTATTTCTTCTATATTTTAAGTGAATAAAATAGCCCATCACAAAGAATCATTTTAACCTGTATAATTTAGTTGGAAATTGTAGAAATCTGAGAGTCAATAGTAAACTTGGTAATAGCAAGTTCACTTTTCATATGGCACGAAGACAATGACCCTAGAAGCTGCCACTTTGCTTTTGGGGAGTGCTCCCCGACTTGTCCCCATCCAGAGCCCCGCATTCTTGGGGATTTACGAATGAAACAGGAAAGCCATGGAAGGCCTTTATTTTAGCTGCTGGTAAACCACCTACCAGGTTGTTTTTTGTTTTTTTTGTTTTTTTTTTTTTTGACTTGACATTAAAGGGTATTTGGCCTTTACAGGAGAAATACTTCTCAGCATTGTTTCTGCCACAGTGATAGTTCTAACAGCCACAAGTGCCCCCAAACCAGCCAGAAATACAAACAAGAGTCAGGGGCATTTCCTTTCTCTGAGTTGAAACAAATTCTAACAGATATAAGAACACTGCTCATAGCAAAGTAGTCCTCAAGTTCATAGTGTGGTTTTGTCAGCTGCCTGCAACAGAATGAAAGTGGAGGGAAACAGTGCAGGGTGCTCTATGGACCAGGGCTGCTGTAAAGAAAGCCAGAAGGATGACCTCCCTAAGCTCTCTCCCAAGCAGACAACCTCTTGTTGATATCTAAAACCTCAGTGTGTTGACAGAGAAATTCTATTGTATCTTCTTTAGGCAAATCATCTAATCCAGCACGACAGATAATGTCAGAACCAAGCTTACCATGGTAGATCATTTAAGTAAAGCCTGCAATCTGTTTCTACTTATATACCTGACCCAGGAAGTATGTAAAAAATATTATGTATCTGTAGTGTGTGGACACTAATTTAGGGAGCATTCTAAAAGGGTAATTGCAAATAGGGCCGAGGTGCGAAAGTGGGGATGAGTAAGAAGCTGTTTGAAAAATTAGACACTGGCAAGAAGAATGAAGTGAGATCACTGCAAATAGAAAGTGTGAGTGGGCACTGGGGGTGCGAGGCACAAACCCGCACTGGAAGGGGCTGAACGCCCAGCAACAGGCTCCCGTAAGAGAAAAAAAAAAATATATTACACGAGGTCTGCCATTATGTTCACCTGCCAGGAAAAGACAGCTGTCCTATATTAAACGGAACAACTGCTATAGAATTTTGACATCTTCTAGAACTTTTGCTTTTATCTTGAATGAAAATGAGCAAGGTTCAAAGTACAGGAAAAAATATGGAAAAAAGCGAGGGTTTCCAGATAAAATACAGAACATCTGCATAAATTTGAATTTCAGATAAACAATAAATGTTTTATATAAGTATGCCCCATGCACTCTTTGGCACAAACTAAAACTAGAACATGATCCATTATTTATCCAAAATTCAGATTTAACTGGGCATCCTGTATTTCCATTTGCTACATCTGGCAACTGTAAAGGAAGCACAAATTAGTTTGACCTTCCTAAAACCTTCTGTACTGGTCACCACAGGGAATGCTAAAGCAATGTGAAAGAAGGCAGAATTATCACGGAATTTTCAATGCAAAGGGTCAGCAAAAGGCAGCCAGGACTGGCCACCATTGACAAGAAGTGCAGCCACTCTGCTTTTGTCAATTTAAAAAATTATATTTGCCTCTTTATCCTCCAAGCTGCCCTATTTTGGGGGCCCAGATTTAAATATTACATATATGAGTTTAAGGAACTAACTCAACAGTTCAAGTATTTCCACATGACCATACCACCGCAAAACCAAAGAAAAAAAAAACAACCTTTTTTTCCCCCTGAAATTCACCACTGTTACATAATTTGCCTCTTATTCAAAATACATGTGTCAGGCAAACTCCAAAGGTGATTTCTGGCACTAAAATGTTTAGATACTCTCTCTAATGGAGAACTGTAGTACAGATGTAGGCGTTCACATTTCTCCCTGGGACAGGCCATTGTAGAACGTGGAAGAAGATACTTGCATAACTTAATTACTTTTTGGTTCTTCTGAAGCATTTTTCCCCCTCCTTTTGGCACTTTTCATAAACATGTTATTTTAGATTGGGAATATCTAAAAAAAAATTACAATGCAACATTTAATTCATGATTCCTCCATAGAAATGCGTACTAAGAATAATATTATCCCAACTCATTTTATGAGGCATACCATGATACCAAAACCAAAGACAGTACAAAAAAAGTACCAGCAACTCTCATGAACAGAGACAGACACAACAAACCTCAACAAAACATTTGTAAATAGAAGTCTAGTGATATACAAAAAGAATTATACACCATGACCAAGAGGGCTTTATTCCAGGGATACAAGGCTACTTTGATATTCAAAAAATCAAGCAACATAATCCACTGTATTAACAGATTAAATATCAGAGCCACATGATCATACCAATTGCCTCAGGAAAACATCTGACAGAATCCAACATACATTCATGATTAAAACACTCAGCAAACTAGGGATATGAGGGACCTTTCTCAAACTGATTAAGGGTGCCTGTGAAAAACCTACAGTTACTGTCACAACTAATGGCCAAGTACCGAATGCTGTCTCCCTAAGATGAGGAACAAGAAAGGACATCTACTCTCATCACTGTGATTCAACAGAGTATTAGAAGATCTAGCAAGTCCAGTGAGGCATGGAAAGGAAATAAAAGGCACAGAGACTGAAAAGGAAGAAATAAAGCTAATTATAGATAATGGAACAGTCTATACAGAACATCCTAAGGAATCTACAGGAAATCTCAAACTAAATGAATTCATCAAGGTCACAGGAGATAAACATCAACATACATAAATCAACCCCATTTCCATGTATTAGCAATGCATATGTGGAAATGGAAATTAAAAGACACTATAATATAAGAACATTCAAAATAAAATGCTTAGGTGTGAATTGAGCAAAACACTAAGGTATTAGAAGGATAGACACAGATCAGTGGGATAGGGTTCAGAAAACAAAACAAAATAGAAACAGATCTATACAAGTACAGGCAACTGATTTTGACAAAGGTGAAATACAATACAACAGAGGAAAAATAATCAAAATAATCTTTTTAAGCAGTATTGCTGGAGAAACTGGGCATCCACAGGAAAGAGAAACTGAAATTTGACCTAAACATCACAACTTATAAAATATATTAACCAAAATGGATCTTAAGTTCAAATGTAAAATTATAAAATTTTAGAAGAAACCACAGGAAATCTTCAGGACTTAGGCCTAGGTGAAAATTCTTAGAAATGACACCAAAAGTTAAAAATAACAATCTGTCTTTCATCAAAATAAAAGCCAAAATAAAACCTTTTTGTTCTGCAGAAAACCCTTCAGCAGAAAGTGAAAGCTTGGTCATCATCACCTCAGGAACAGGCACTCCCAGCGGATCAGGCTAGAGACCATCCTCTATACCATCCTTACCTCTCATTCAATACACCTAATCCCATTGGCTCCTCACTCCTCCTAAGTGGTAGAAGAACCCCCACTCCTCCTCAGTGATCGGGAGGAACCCCCACTCCTCCTCAGTGATCTGGAGGAACCCCCACTCCTCCTCAGTGATCGGGAGGAACCCCCACTCCTCCTCAATGATCTGGAGGAACCCCCACTCCTCCTCAGTGATCGGGAGGAACCCCCACTCCTCCTCAATGATCTGGAGGAACCCCCACTCCTCCTCAGTGATCTGGAGGAACCCCCACTCCTCCTCAGTGATCTGGAGGAACCCCCACTCCTCCTCAATGATCTGGAGGAACTCCCACTCCTCCTCAATGATCTAGAGGAAACCCCTCCTCCTCCTCAGTGATCTGGAGGACCGTGCCTTCTCAGTGAGCTGGAGTAACCTCTCCTCTTCAGTGATCTGGAGCCCTACTACTCTTCTTTTTTAATGCTGATTTATTTATTTTGAGAGAGAGAGAGAGAGAGAGAGAGAGAGAGAGAGAGAGAGCATGCACACAAGCTGGGGAGGGGCAGAGAGAGAGAAGAAGAGAGAGAATCCCAATCCACACGGGGCTCGAACTCACAAACTGCAAAATCATGACCTGACCCAAAATCAAGAGTTGAAACTTAATGGACTGAGCCACACAGGCATCCAGTGGAGCACCCACTACTCTTAACTGACCTCTACGCCGCCCCCCCCCCCCCTTATAATCCACTGAACAGCCAGAGGGACATTTGCCAAATGCACACCTGACCATGATCCAGGCTTTATTGTTTGAGATCCTGAAACATCAGAACAGATGTGATGGATTGGGGTGACTCAACCAGACAGCTGGACTGGGGCAGGAGTTCTCCGATGTCAGTGGGCTGCTCTCCCAGCCCTTGGCTCCATGGCACTCCCACAGGGACAGCTGTGGCTTGGAGCCCACCTTTAAGAACAACACTGGGGGCAAAGGGCATCCCCTCCACCTCCTCCTCCTGGACCAGGGCCAGCCAGGGGCCTCAGTGACTATGCTGCTTCTCACAGTGGGTGGGCACTGGCCTCAGCAACTGGATGTCACCACTACATAGCAATAAAGTCACTAGGAGGTGGCCACTGTGGGGAGCAGGACCATCTTGTTCATGTTCCTCCTCTTCTTCCATTCGCATATTGGCAGGACTTCAAGCACAAATGTGGATTCTTGGACCAAATGAAAGAATGAACTTATGGTGACCAGCAGAATGAGGCCTCAAAGTGATTTTAACCTGAACTCTAGAGGCAATAGATCCTAATTTGAGACTCTGATACAGTGGAGCCAGACAAAGGCTTCTGAAGACACACCTAGTACATCTTGCTTGCACTGGCACCCACTCAGCACAGGTGCAGGAACATGGGTGATGGCAGGCCGGGGGGGGGGGGCACAGTGCACGGCCAGACCCCTCCTCACAGATGGCTATGATTGAGAGGAACTTACCATCACCATGACTGTGTTTTACAACTTTTACAGCAGAGAAATCTGAAATTCAGCGTATGTGGTTGGATCTAAAGTCCAAGGAAGAAGCTCCACCCTGTGCTTTGGTAGCCCAGTTGCTAACATGCAGCATCTGTCTCATCACTGGACAGAGGCACTGACACATGAGGGGATGCAGACAAGCTCTGTGGGGGTGTCTCCACTGCAGGACTCTTAGGTACAAACAACAGCATCCATCCCTAGGACAAAAAACACGTGGGGCTGATCTGGGAGATAAAACCCTCACGTCAAGGCTGGGATTCTTAAACAACCCTAAAAAATCATAATCACTTTCTGGGGCAATGCTGTGAGGGGTCACTGACACAGATGCAAAATATAAATGGCACAGTTAAAAAGTTGCCTTACTTAAAAAAATAAACTTGGAGGTGGGGGGGCGGCCTGAGTGGCTCAGTTGTTAACCATCTGACTTCCACTCAGGTCATGATCTCAGGGTTTGTGAGTTCGAGCCCCAAGTTGGGCTCTGTGCTGACAGCTCAGAGCCTGAAGCCCATTTCAGATTCTGTGTCTCCCTCTCTCTCTCTGTCCCTCTCCAGCTCACACTCTGTCTTTCTCTCTCCTTCAAAAACAAACAAACATTAAATTTTTTAAAAAAATAAATAAACTTAGGGTTTTTGTTGTTGTTACTGTTGTTTTGTTTTGTTTTTAAGTTCTTTAATTTGGTCAGATGTGAACTAAACTATTTACACGAAATAAAATATCTTTTGCTAATAAAAATTTTACCTATTTTGGCCAGTATTCCCCATTAACAATTTCAAGATACAGGCAACAGATTCTGTAATAATTTTACAGGATGTTATACAACGAAAGCTCAAAGCTTACTCTCCAGACAATAGCAGTCTGTTTTCTATTAGAACTATCAAAGGTAACATCAAACCTTTGGAGGTTATCAAACTTCCTTTAATGATAGACATCCCTTGAAGTTAACCAGATGAGTTTCCGGTCTATTTTTTTCCCCCTTTAATAGTTATCAGTAGTTTCGGAAAAAAACATTTTTCAAGTTAATTCTCAGGTTTCAGAAAATACCACACATGAAAAGGAAACATTAAAATCTATACTACTGCCAAAATGTTCTTCTGAAGATGTAGATTCCACGTGACCTGATTGGCTACATCCCATTACCCAAATTTCCCCAAATGACTTTTTAGAATCCGTACGAATTAGCACATCAAAAGGACACCCAAAGTAACAGGCTTGTGTTGTTTCATGCTGACAGGACATCTGCCAGGCAGTCATGCCCTGCTGCTGAAGAGCATTCAGCATCATCGGTGCAAGACAGAGGCTGGGAAGGCAAACCTCCACCAAGCCCAAAGGGGCTAGTCACTCAGGTAAATGTATTAAGAGTCGCTATAAAATAAAGCACCACCTTTAATTTATCTGCTTCATAAACAGAGAAGGGGGCTGTGGGGTGGGAGAATGTCATGGGGTTTGTGGCCAAAACACATGAGCAGGACTCCTTTTCTTAGTCATGTTGAGACACCCCCCCCCACCTCTCCCCAGGGCAAGGTACTTAACTTGACCTTCAGTTTCATCATCTGTGATAAGAGGGTAACACTGTCCCTGCATCTCCCTTCCCCCACTTCAAAAGGTCTGAGAGGTGATGCTGTTGGAAGCCTGGCTTAAATCATGAAGTGCCATGGAAATGTGACTCATGTGCATAGAAGGTTTCCTTGGCATCTGAGGGCCTTTCTGAACCATATCTTAACACAAGATGTAGCCTCAGGAGCATATGCGACAAACAGACAGTGACAGTTTGGTGGTCTGCTCTGCCTCTGCCTGTCTACATGATCCATTCCTTACTCCCATACAGAGTAAGTTCATCAGGGCTAGGACATGCTCTGTTGGTGGATGATATAATTTAAGCACCCGGAGAAAAACTTAACCAAGTTGCACAAGCTGACACGGGAATAAAAATTCCTCACTTAAATGCAGAATTTGCCTCTACAAAAACCAGTTATCTTCTCTCAGATTTCTAAGAATGTTTATTAAAGTGCCTTTAGATTTCTGTTTGACCCAATATCAACCCAAAATACACTCTATTGCCATTGTAACTTTATTTACCCTACCTGTAAAACCTCACTCTGGCTTCTCCCTGACTGGAAAGTGTTGTATTTTTTGAAAAGCTCAAGTCTCTCATACATAGAAGCTAAGGATCCCTATGACCCAGCAATTCCACTCCTAGGTATGCACCCAACAGGAATGCATCCAAATGTTCAGCAAAAGACATGTTCTAGAGTGACCAAAGCCACAGTGCTTAGAAGAGTCCAAACTGGAAACTACCCAAATGCCCACCAAGAGTGAATATCCAGGGTGCCTGGGAGGCTCAGTCGGCTAAGCCTCCGACTTTGGCTCAGGTCATGATCTCGCGGTTCTCGTGAAGTCAAGCCCAGCATTGGGCTCTGTGCTGACAGCTCAGAGCCTGGAGCCTGCTTCAGATGCTGTGTCTCCCTCTCTCTCTGTCCCTCCCCTGCTCATCATGCTGTCTCTCTCTCCCTCAAAAATAAAAACAGTAATATATCTCTATATGCATATCTATATCTATATCTATTATATATATTGTTTGAAGAGTTAATATCGTACACACTGAGACTTAATGAGCTACAAACACACAAAAACACCTGGATAGACTCTGTCAACATAATGGGAGGTGAAAGAAGCCAGAGATGCATGCATCTGTGTGATGCACGCATGTAAAGCATCAACAGGCCACACCAACCTAGGGTGTGAGAAGTGATAATAGTGCTTCCTCCAGGTGGGCTCCTGGGGTGCTGGCGTGTTCTGCATCTTGGCCTGCGTATGGATTACAAGGGTGTGTTTAGTTTGCGAACATTTATCAAGCTGTACACTTACGATGTGCACCTTTTTTTCTGTGTGAGGTCATGCTTCTATAAAAAGATGTAAGCCAGGGAGAGGAAATGGTTCTCTCATGCCAATCCCAGGACTTGGTTTTTCCTACCAGTCAAGTCAGCAAGAGGACAGATTTTCCTCAGCCAGCTGTGAGGGCGAGTCCCTCGGGGGGGGGGGGGGGGGCCCAGCAGGCACCTGGCCCTCTGATGGCTGGTTTCAGCACAGACTGTGTGAGGGGGGAGGGGCAGGGTAAGAGGATGTCCTGCAGGCCAGGAGTTAAGGTATGCCATTTAACTGGATTGCAAATGCACTCTGAATTCTGACAAGATTCGTGACTCTCTCCAAATTTATGGTGACTCACCTGTGATCTCGTCAAAACCGTGACAAAACTCTGACCTACTTAGTGCTAGGAAAGTGTCTGTAAATGACATTGCTGCTTCCCTATTTAAAGCATGTCTTTCATGACTTAAGCAAGAGCATAACAGAAGAAAATCCCAAACTCACTGCATTCTGAAAGATGGTTTTACATTTGTTGCTTGCCCCTGAAGATCCCAAATGCTAATGTGACATGCATGGTAATCAATGCTTTGGATACCCCGAAGGCAAGGGCTGAGGGTTAGGGTGAGACACTGCTGAGCATGAGCCCTGGGTCCACATGTCCCACCTCACAGCACCACTACGCAAACCCCACTCCACAAAAGGAACAACAGGGAAGCCAACCAGGCCTGGCCACTGCAACACTGCCCCCCAGGACCAACCCTCCTGATGGCCGAGGAGGACAACATCCTCAAAAAGTACCTCGAACACCCAGAAACAAAACTGTCACCCATGCTCTCAGGAAGCTTTCATCTCACATGTGACAAAAATGTTTTAAATATTTTCTCAAAAATAAAAACTCCAATCAAGGCTTCATTAACATGGTCTCTTTAAAACATGTCCTGACAGTGATTTTTTTTCCACCTGTGCTATGTTTTCAGTTCTTCTTTAAAAACTTACAACTTCAAAATGAAAGTCTGTACCATTTCCACTTAACAGGATTACAGCAGGAAATGCCCATGTTTTCTGCAAACATCTGTGGCAGCATCTCAGATGAGCCCTTGCTGAGCTTGGTGACAATGCACAAACCCTAGCTGGGTCACTTACTCTTTTTGGCCTGTTTACTTACATATATATTTTTTTCTGTTCTATGACTCAAACCAAATAGTTTAAGGACTGGCAGGGCTAGCCTGTCACATACAGTATGAGGCCTGGCAATGCCCCTCCATCCCGTGTGGGATGGGCTTGAAGCTCTGCACCAAAACAGTCCTTTCAATGGCAGGGTATCTCCCAGCCAATGCATGCAGACTCTGTGAGGACTGCCCTTGGGACAGAAGCGCCATGGCCTGGGGTGAGTGGAGTCATATACCAGAGCTTTCAAACCAGAGTTTATTCATCCTCCCTGTGAAGTCTACCCAAAGTTGCAATCACATATTCACTTTGGTGGTGAATTTGAAAATCAGGGGAGGATTATTATGACCCTTAGTCACTCATCATTTCAAATGCCTTCTACAACTTTCCTATAAGTTGGTTTCTTGCCATCCAAACGCCTTCCTGTTCCAATCTTACTGCTTACTTTAAAATAATAGTAATTCTCACCACTGTCGTTTAACATAGTGTTGGAAGTCCTAGCATCAGCAATCAGACAACAAAATGAAATAAACAGCATGAAAACTGGCAAAGAAGTCATCAAACTTTCACTTTTCACAGACGGCATGATACACTACATGGAAAACCCAGATTCCACCAAAAGGCTGCTAGAACTGATACATGAATTCAGCAAAGCCGCAGGGTACAAAATGAATGTACAGAAATTGGTTGCATTTCTATACACCAATAATGAAGCAACAGAAAGAGAAATCAACAAACTGATCCCATTTATAAGAACAAAGAAATGGATAAAATATTCCATGCTCACGGATTGGAAGAACAAATATTCTACACATTCTACACAAAGCAATCTACACATTCAATTCAATCCCAATCAAAATAGCACCGGCATTCTTCTCAAAGTGAGAACAAACAATCCTAAAATTTGTATGGAACCACAAAAGACCCTGAATAGCCAAAGTAATATTTAAAAAGAAAACCAAAGCAGAAGACATCACAATCCCTAACTTTAGCCTCTACTACAAAGCTATAATCATCAAGACAGTATAGTATTGGGACAAAAACAGACACATAGACCAATGGAATAGACAGAGAACTCAGAATTGGACCCACAAATGTATGGCCATCTAATCTTTGACAAAGCAGGAAAGAGCATCCAATGGAAAAAAGTCTCTTTAACAAAAAGTGCTGGGAGAACTGGACAGCAACATGCAGAAGAATGAAACTAGACCACTTTCTTATACCACACACAAACATAAACTCAAAATGGATGAAAGACCTAAATGTGAGACAGGAGACCATCAAAACCCTAGAGGAGAAATCAGGAAACAACCTCTTTTACCTCAGCTGAAGCAATTTCTTGCTCCAAACGCAAGGGAATTAAAAGCAAAAATGAACTATTGGGACCTCATCAAGATAAAAACCTTCTGCACTGCAAAGGAAACAATCAACAAAACTCAAAGGCAACTGATGGAATGGGAAAAGATATTTGCAAATGACATATAAGATAAAGGGTTAGTATCCAAAATCTATAAAGAACTTATCAAACTCAACACCCAAAAAATAAATAATCCAGTGACAAAATGGGCAGAAGACATGAATAGACACTTTTCCAAAGAAGACATCCTGACAGCCAACAGACATGTGAAAAGATGCTTAACATCACTCATTATCAGGGAAATACAAATCAAAACCACACTGAGATATTACCTTACACTGGTCAGAGTGGCTAAAATTAACTACTCAAGAAACAACAGATGCTGGTGAGGATGAGGAGAAACAGGAACCCTCTTGTACTTGGTGGGAATGTAAACTGGTGCAGCCACTCTGGAAAACAGTGTGGAGGCTCCTCAAAAAATTAAAAACAGAACTATCCTAGGTCCCAGCAATAGCACTAGTGGGAATTTATCCAAAGGATACAGGAGTGCTGGTGCATAGGGGCACATGTACCCCAATGTTTACAGCAGCGCTTTCAACAATAGCCAAATTATGGAAAGAGCCTAAATGTCCATCAACTGATGAATGGATAAAGAAGATGTGGTTTATATTTACAATGGAATACTACTTGGCAATGAGAAAGAATGCAATTTGGCCATTTGCAGCAATGTGGATGGAACTGGAGGGTATTATACTAAGGGAAATAAGCCAGGCAGAGAAAGACAAATACCATATGTTTTCACTCATATGTGGATCTTGAGAAACTTAACAGAAGACCATGGAGGAGGGGAAGGGGGGAAAAAGGAGGGAGAAGGAGAGAGGGAGGCAAACCATAAGATACTCTTAAATACAGAGAACAAACTGAGGGTTTATGGGGGTGGTGGGGGAGAGGGGAAAATGGGTCATGGGCATTGAGGAGGGCACTTGTTAGGATGAGCACTGGGTGTTGTATATAAGTGATGAACCACGGGAATCTACCTCCAACACCAAGAGCACACTTTACACACTGTATGTTAGCCAATTTGACAATAAATTATATTAAAAAATAAAATAAAACAAAATAACAGTAATTTTGGGGTGGCTGGGTGGCTCAATCAGTTAAGCATCTGACTCTTGGTTTTGACTCAGGTCGTGATCTCTCAGTTTCATGAGTTCAAGGGTTTGTTCTGACAGCACGGAACCTCCTTGGGATCCTTTCTTCCCCTTTCTCTGCCTCTCCCCTGCCTGTGTGGTCTCTGTCTCCCTCAAAATACATAAATAAACTTAAAAAAATTAAAAAATAGTAATTTTTAAAAGCAGAATTCTTTTTTTTAATATATAAAATTTATTGTCAAATTGGTTTCCATACAACACCCAGTGCTCATCCCAAAAGATGCCCTCGTCAATACCCATTGCCTCCCCTCCCCTCCCTCCCACCCCCCATCAACCCTCAGTTTGTTCTCAGTTTTTAAGAGTCTCTTATGTAAAAGCAGAATTCTTTAACACATCACCTTCCTCATCTCATATGGCACTGGCCATCCCCTCACTGGGGTTGGACTGCATATACCTGTACATTTTCCTGACATCTGCACACACCTTGTTCCATGCCCTAGACTTCTCTATCTCGAGGAGAAGTGAAGTTAAAGAGGCTGCTGAGCCTCTGGTTGTCCTGCCCTTGCTCTGTCCAAATCTTTCCAACAGGTGAAGGGATACAAGTACCCATGGTAACCAGCTGGCAATGCTGGAAGGGGCAGCCTTCTTGCTCCTCTATCCCCATGAAGCTGGCTGCATTCTGGCTCTGCGTGATGTGTCCCATGGGGACAGAGGAGCCAGCCTGGGGCAGAAGAATCCTTCTCAAAATAGGCCCCTCTTTATAGATCCTAAGAACTCAGTGAGCACGGGCAGGTAGCCCAGCTGGTGAAAGGCCCAAGATGGGGCCAGCCTGGGACATCCTTGACCACCCAGTATTCTCCCTACCAGGCCCCTCCTAGAGCCTCTCGAGATACTGCCTCCCTTCCTGCTCTTCCCACACCCTCCAAGACCTTGTGGGATCCTATGTTCTATTTTTTTAATGTTTATTTACTTTTGAGAGAGACAGAGAGAGACACAAACAGAGTATGAGCAGGGGAGGGGCAGAGAAAGAGGGAGACACAGAATCTGAAGCAGGTTCCATGCTCTGAGCTGTCAGCATGGAGCCCAACATGAGATTCAAACTCATGGACTATGAGATCATGACATGAGCTGAAGCCAGATGTTTAACTGACTGAGCCACCCAGGTGCCCCAAAAACCCCATGTTCTAAGCTGGCCCTACACACAGATGAGGAAAGGCCTATGTAGGCCTAGAGAGGCAAGTGTTCTGAGTGTAGCAATAGAAGCTCAGTAGACTCCACAGGGGAGAAGCAGCAGCAGGATAGGGAGGAGGAAGAAGAGGAGACATTGTTCTGGGAATGCCAGATCACAAGTGGGCCCACAGACCTGGGGTTGCATCAGATGTATTCTCAGAACCATGGTCCCCAGAGTACAGAACTCCTGGTATTCAGCTGTTCCTGGGGCTGTTTCCTCCTGCTTCTACTTGCTCCTCTCTCTGCCTCTGACTGGCTCTGATCCACTAGGAATCCTGATCTTAGGAACTGGATCCACACAACTCCTTCCTGGTTGGCTGAAAAATTTCTATTAGGCCAAAAGCAGCCACTGTTATACTTGGGGCCCAGACTGTCTTTTATTTTTCTTTGGTGGGGGTTTGGAAAAAGGATGTGGAATCACAACGTCCTTGAGTACACTTCCACTAAGAAAGCTGGGATGAGAAAGCATGACACAGACCAGGGCAAAATTGCAAAGGGGGCTGACTGGAAACCAACAGAATAGGAATAAAGGGAAAGCGCTGGCAATGGCACTCAGGAACAAAAACGGGCAAGAAGTGCAGCTCTCTGAGTTTTGGTGATCTGCCATGCTGTGCTGGAACTATTCACCTGCTTGCCCTGGAACAGGTCCACAGAAAAGCCATGGTGCCCAGCCCTCAGGGAGTCCTCGATCAATAATCAGTTCACCAACCGCAGCACATTCAGTTGATGTGTGTCATGTGGCCACAGAAACCTCAGTTTAAGAGGAATATTTAATACTGTGGAAAAGGCTCAAGAAGTAACACCAGGTAAAGAGGAAAACAAAACCAGATGAAATATTCTTTGCACACAAGATTACCTTTTTTCCAATGGGTATTTTTCCAAAAAGTATTTTCTACTTTTGCAAAGAAGAAAGTTTGAGACAAAACGTCTTTTGAACAACTGAGATGACACAAAGCCAAGGGCAGCACAATTCAGCCAAGATTAAATGTAGAGACAGAGTCAATAAAATGCCAAGAGATGAGGAAGCAAGATGCCCAATGGGTCGGCCATGTCTGTCATCTGCTGGCTGGATCAGTCTGCATGGTATGAGTGCTGAATGTCATGGTGTGATATGACTGCAGACAAAGTTCAAGATGTCACAGGGGGATACTTGGGGACATTTAACATAAACTCATGACCACTTCAAACATCCTCCCAGGAGTAAATACGGGCAACTGGTACTGTGTGCCCCTGGGACAATTCCACCTCAATTTCCAGGATGCAGAAGAACAGCATGTAGAGCAGGACCACGGTGAACACTTGACTGATGTGAGTACAGACAGAAATGCACAAAGGGGTGCAGTAACACGTCGAACGGCAAGACGAGTGCTGTTCAGTGCTAAGTACAACTAATGGTGTCCCCACTCATTATTGCTATGATTACCAGGAGAAGGAGGCTAACTGTGAAGACTCCAGGTCATAGTAATTTGGTAACAGGTTCTATACCCCCAGGAAGTAAAGTGACCTCAGACTCCAAATTTACTGGGTGCATGGTCTTTTCTTTGGTGGGTGGGTGAGGTTACTGCAAGACTTTTTGGGGGTGTTAATGGTACAAAGGAATAAAACACAGGTAATTATCTTCTTTTGGAGATCTAAAGAATTTTTCCTATGCCATGACCATGAAAAACACCTGCAGATCTTTGGGAGGTAGGACTCTAACTACAGGGTTCCCAGGAAAGCACACACTCTTTGAAGGGAGGGCATAGTTTAATGGTACAGTGACTGAGGGGCAAGCAGAGAAAGGCTTGAAGAAGGGAAACCATAAAATGAGTCATGAGAGAGGCTGGGATGTTTGAAGGGCAGGCCCTATGAGGTATCCAGAAAGGGGCAGGGAAGCTAGCAGCCAAGATGGGGGCAAGGCAGTCATGTGCTGTGGTGTAGCTGGAATAATGGCTGACGAGGTAGAACAGTCTGTATGGGTGCAGTGTCTAACCTTGAACTTCAAGTAATAGTTTCCCAATTGTAGGCAACACTCTAAAAATGTTCTGTGCTTTTAAAAAAGTCTTTTCCAATGGAGTTTGGTAAAGGACCTCAGTTGCATATCATCTGCCCAACAGGTTTGAGAATATTCCAGCCATCAATGTATGCATTGCCTTCCTCCTTTCTCTGCACTGACCCAACACTCACCTCCTGAAGTACTGTGTGGTCTTCTACACCAAAGCTTTGCATTTTCAATCTTGTTTATAGGGAAAAAAAGAAGCAAGCAAACAAACTTCCAGAAAATACAACACAGTCAGTTGCAAAGGTTCAGTCAGTACTGTGCCTCTCAGCAGCTGACAGGGTTCCCCAATGCAACCAATACTGCTCCATTTACGACTGAGCACTCAGTCAAGAAACTGCTCACTGGGAATTCCTAAGCCTTGGCCCACAAACAGACTGGTCACTGCCTTGTCCTTTGGTGGCTCTACTTTCCAAGCTGTTCCCAACTTCAGGGTAAGACACCTATTCAACACACCCATGGTGTCTGTGCCTTGTGGCTAGCTCTGTCCTGACCCCCACACTGAGGACATCCCTGTCTCATGCAAAGCACTTCCACAGCCCTCACTGAAGACTGCATGACTACAGATAAAGGGCACAGGCTCAGATAGTCCTCAGCTCAGATAGCCACCTAGAGCCTGAGAAAACACAACATGAAACAACTCCCCTCAAACAGGGGCGGCAGACCCAGAGAACAGCAGGACCAGGCCCTCCGCCCCCACAAAGCCCACCATCACCAAGATGTTCAGGTAACAGATTATTACTCACAAACTATAACATACTGTTTCAAGAGATGGATTTAAGCATTTTTTTAAAGTGATCAAAACTCTATGTAAACAGTATGACACTTTTTAAAAGACTAAGGATGTAGGAAATGAAGGGAATTCATGGAAATGAGTAATATAGTCACAGAAATAAAAAGCCAAGCAGCTGGGTTTTATAGTGAGTTGACATACACTAGACAAAGGGCAGATTCACAAAGTGGAAGGCAAGGCTGAACAGACTATACCAAATGAAGTATAGAACACTAGAAGAAAGATAATGTGAGAGAAGGTCGAAAAAATAAGAGTGGAACAAAAAGCACTGATAGATGAGTAACTGGAAAAGAAAAGAAAGGAGGGTAGTGGTAACAGGCAATATTTGAAGAGCTAGTGGCTAATAATGTCCTAGAATTGATGCCAGCCATGAGTCATCTATGGGGGGAGGCCCCCAGAAACCACTAGATGGACATCTCATTCTCTTATCTTCTCAGGTATCCGAGGAAGCTTCCAGAAGGCTACATTCACCAAGATCTTGCTCATTCTGGTTGTATAAGTGACCCCAGGGTGTAGTCCTTCCCAAACACCAGGTATATTTTGCTCTTTCTCCATATTTGCAACAGCACAGTGATGGTATTGATCATTTCAACTGATTCTTGGGTGCCACTGACTTCCTGTCTACAGGGCTGTGGAACTCAACCCTGATGGCTTCTCTGAAGCCATGGACCACTGGTTACTCATCGCCATGACTGACAACCCCTGTGTACTCTATAAAACAGGCAGGTGGATAAAGAGAAAAAAAAAAGTATTCGGTCTCAGCTTACTGTCTTTTTGTGCATGGTGGATGCCCCCCCTCCAAGCAAGTGTAGACAATGATGTGTGAGCTCTATTCCTTCTACACCATGTGGATAGCAGGTGCCCCAGGTACAACAGGCTGAAGGATGTGCCCTAGAGAACAGCCTGCAGTGGGCCTGACTGGGGCGAAGTCCTCACCAACTCATATTCCTTAGGATTTAGGACTTCCTGATTTTAAGTTTAGCAAGATGGAGAAAGTGCAAAACTGAGGGTTGTTAACATGTAACAAAACGTAATGTTTATAACAAGCAAATATATCCTCAATTACTGCAAGTAAGCTATTCCAAAATGTACTTTAAATCAATAGATTTGCATGCACTAAGAGTTTGTAAGAGAATGCAAAATGTTCATAAGCTTCAACTCAACCCAACAAAGCTACGGCACACCTCCTGGGTGTGAAGAACTAATTTGGGTGCTTGTAAAGACAGTTTCTGCTTCATGAAGTAGACAACTAGCAAACTGTGTGCCCCTTTAACTTGGCTCACCCGAACAGGGACATCTGCCTCCCAGAGTGGTTGTGAAATGTAAACCAAATAACGTCAATAAAGCACATGGCAGTCAGTGACACTTGCTCTTGCTGCTATGGATTACAGCATTTCTTTAATATTCATTAGTGATTAACACAGGAAGTATTCATTCAAGCCTTTATTGATTTATGTCCAAAAGGCCATCAGATTTCCGAGATACAGGTGGTTGGTCACCCCCAAGTCCATTGAGACACAGCAGGTGTGGGATCAGGTCACACAAGTGGAGGAGGCCTAGGCCAGATGTCTAGTGCAGTACCTGTCTGTCTCCTTCCTCCAGGCTGCTGTGCAGGGGAGGGCCTTGGGGATGCTAAATGTCTAATATGATAGCTTCTCTAACAGTAAAGCTTTTGAGCAAAAGTGTTCTGGAGTAAAATAAAACCTCTTCTTAGAAAAGGAGCTCCCAAATTGCAAACACTAAACAATGTTCAGCCCCTGTGAAAAACTGACCTGTTTCACTTGCTTAAAGCATAAGGAGTTCCCAAAAATTATAAGCAAAATCCCTCAGCATCCACACAACCATGGTGTGATGAGACAGAAGCTTCTCCTGAAGGGTTTACTTATCCATACTTTCTGTGAAAGCCCCTAAAACAATGGAAAGGCAGAGTAAGAACTATAAAGAGAAACATATTCTACTCTCAGTGAATCAGAGACAGACACAAACACAAAGCGCAAACCACCAAGTGTTCCAGAACCCATGTGGTCAGGAATGGACACAGCAAGCCAGTGCCTACCTGCTGACCCCTGGGGGGAGTCAGACTCCTCTGGGAGAAGTGGTCGGCATTGATGTGGCTAGTCACGAAAGATCATACGGACGTGGGAACAGAGACACTGAGTAAACCTCCACCTGTGAATCTGGCTTCATACAGAAAGAAAAGAAGGTAGCAGATATGAGACAGGAACACAAAAGGTCTGCTTGGAGCCACACCCGACTTAACCATGAAAATCTAGGGAACACAACCCTACTGGGCAAAGAAAATATATCTGGAGAAAGTGTATTCCAGGCCACAAACTTGGATTGAATGTACACCTTCTTCAGCATTACCCCCACCTCCATTCTTCAACAAATAACCCACCATATTAAAAAAAAAAATGACTAAAATCACAAAGTAACCAGTACAGGAATCGGGCACAGAAACGTGGATGGAAAAGGAGGGAGAGAAGAATGAGCAGATGGAGATGGGTGAGGAAATATTCATAAGGAAATAGGTGAAGAGTCTTTTCAGCAAAATATCCCCCTTAGTCTCTGTTAGTTTCCTATTACTGCTATCAGAAAATCACTACAAACATGGTGGCTTAAAACAACAGAAATGTCCTACAGTACAAGAGATCAGAAGTCTGAAATGGGTCTCACTGGGCTAAAATCAAGGTATTGCAAAGCTGCCTTCAGGAGGCTCTAGGGGAGAATCTGCTCCCTGTATTTTCAAGTTTCGAGAGACCACCACTATTCTTTGGCCTGTGGTCCCCTTCCAGGAACTGCATCATCCAACCTCTGTTGCCATCCTTACATCTCCTCTCTCACTCTGACCACCCCCCTTCCTTTCTTGAAATTACAGCAGGCCCACCTGGATAATTCAGCATAAAATCCCCATCTCAAGACTTAATCATACTGGCAAGGTCCCTTCTGCCACATGAAACAACATATTCACAAGTTCTGGGGACTAGCACGTGAACATCTTTGTGGGGGGAGTCCCTATTGTGCCTACCACAGGAATAACTTTTTTCCTTGCCTTTTTCAGCATCTAGAGGCCACCCCTTGCCTAAAACAACATCAGGACAAGTCTTTCTCACAATGATACCTCTCTGGCTCTCCTTTGTCCACATTGAAGGGCCCTTCCAAATTACACTGGGCCCTCCTAGTAATCCAGGATAAAGTCTGATTAGCAACATTAATTCCATACCTTTCTTTTGTCCCAATTCCTTATTTTTTTAAGATTTTGTTTTAATTTTTATGTTGAGAGAGAGAGCAACTGAAAGAGAGAGCACACAAGTGGGGAAGGGGCAGAGAGAAAGAGAGAGAGAGAGAGAGAGAGAGAGAGAGAGAGGAAGAGGGAGACAGAATCCCAAGCAGGCTCCACACTGCCAGTGCAGAGCCTGATGCAGGGTTAGAACTCATGAACCACGAGATTATGACCTGAGCTGAAGTTGGACACGTAACTGACTGAGCCACCAGGCACCCCTCTTTTTTTCTCAATTCCAAGTCTCCTCTTCTTTGTAAAGTGACACATTCACAAATTCTGGGGATCAGGAGAATATCAACATCTTTGATGAACCATTATCCTACCTACCACACTCTCCTAAAAGATTTTAAAAATCAAGGACAGAAGGAGAAGGAGAGCTTGGGGGAAAAATGGAGAAATAAAAAATAAGATAAATGGGGTATGGATGCAAACCACACTAGAACCAATTGAATAAAAGAATGAAAACAATCAACCAAAGAGACAAGCAAATGAAATGGGAAAGGATATGAAATATCAAGTTAATTAAAGAGATGACAGGACACAGAAGAAATAGTACTTATATAATTAACATTTTTGAATTATTAACAGAAAAAGGTCAATGATAGGATAAAATAAAACCTCTGAAATAAAGTGTCTTGTCTCTGTTAATGAAGGGGTATACTGTGTTTGTTTAACAGAAAGTGATACAGCAAGATCAGCATCCAGAAACAGCCTGGTGAAATTACTAAACTAAAAGAATCATATGAACAACTAGGCCAAAAACAGATTGAGTTCAAATTTCTCCACAATAATGCTCAGTGCTAAAGGACAGAAGAAATATTTCCATACAGTTTTAGAGGACTAGTGTGACTCAAGAATTTTATATTCACATATATATTCAAGAGCACTTTTTTTTCATTTTCAAGAGATATTTTGAGACTTGCAAGAATTCTGCAGGTGGGTGTCATGAGCCATGTGGGAAGGGAACAGGGGATCAAAACAAACTCTATAATGAACTTCAGATAATTGAAAGAGGAATGAAAAGAAAGCCCTTGAGAATTCCTCTAGAATTACTGATAAAAGCACTGATACCGTGTGATCCTAGAATACATTTAAATATTGCACTAAGACCAAGGACCTGTGCAAACTGAGGTTACCTAGGAGAGGGCAAATGGTGTGCGTCTTGGCAATGTCAGGAATTCTAGCATAAACTAGGTAGGGGAAGAGGGGTTGGGAGAGGTCTGAAGGAAGTGTGGCCATGCAATTTAGTCATCTTTTAAAGCAGCAGGGAGTTGATACCAAATCTAAACACAAGGTAGCTGGGGCATCTGGGTGGCTCAGTCAGTTAAGCATCCAGCTCTTGATTTCTGCTTAGATCATGATGTCGTGGTTAGTGGGTTCGAGCCTCATGTCAAGTCCAGTGCTGATGCGAGGAGCCTGCTTGGGATTCTCTCCCCCCCTTCCCTGCTCACATGCTCGCTCTCTCTCAAAATAAATAAAAACATTAAAAAAATTAAACAGCACACCTGCAGCACTATAAACAATAGCCTAAGTATGGAAAGAGCCCAAATGTCCATCAATGGATGAATAAAGAAGATGTGGTATCTATCTATCTATCTATCTATCTATCTATCTATCTATCTATCTATACATATATGTAGGTATATATCTACATATATATATATGTATATGTATACACACACATACATACACAATGGAGTATTACTTGGCAATCAAAAAGAATGAAATCTTGCCATTTGCAACTATGTAGATGGAACTGGAGGGTATTATGCTACATGAAATTAGTCAGAGAAAGACAAAACTCATATGACTTCACTCATATGAGGACGTTAAGAGACAAAAGAGATGAACATAACAGAAGGGAAACAAAAATCATATAAAAACAGGGAGGGAGACAAAACATAAGAGACTCATAAATATGGAGAACAAACTGAGGGTTACTAGAGGGGCTGTGGGAGGGGGATGGGCTAAATGGGTTAGGGGCACTAAGGAGTCTACTCCTGAAATCATTGTTGCACTATATGCTAACTAATTTGGATGTAAATTTTAAAAAAATAAGAAAGAAAATTAAAAAAAAAAAGTAAACGCACACACACACACAAATTAAACACAAGGTGGCTAGCAAACCTGTATTCCAGTTTTCCATAACTTTACAGGAACTGAATGAGGCTATAGCTGCTCCCCAAATCCACATCATCTTCTTCTCCCATATGGCATGTGCTGAATGAACGGAGGGTGGACCCTCCTACTGGAATGACTACCTGGGATGGCCAATGAATAATCTGGGGATATGTCGGTAATCATAGGCTGACCTACCCAAAATGGGAAAGAGATGTTTTAGGAAATTTCATACTGTAAGAAATAAGATATTTGGCTTAAATTCAGTAAATCCTTCATTATTAAACAAAAATAAATTTAAATGAGTGCTTTTTAAATATCATATATTTATAGACTACAAATGTAATAATCTCCAACATGATCAAAAGGAGAATGGAGAACGATGGGTACTGTATGCTCCTATGTGTTTAAATATACATATAAAAAAAAAGATGTTCATGTACTTAGATACTTACAGAATATTTCTAGAAGGATACACAGGAGTAATTAACATTGGTGCCTCCTGAGAGAGAGATTGGGGTCTGGGACTAGAAAATGACACATTTTACTACATATTCTTCTTTTGTTTGAATTCTTTTAACTTGTGCAAATACCAGATTTTTCATTAAAAAGGAAAAGGATTGAATAAGGAAAAATAAAAGAACAAAAATAGTACGGGCCTATTTTTATGGCGTAATACCCAGATCTCTGCCTCTCTGTATGTCCAGGAAGCATGGTGATGCTGGGGGCAGATCAGGGAAGTTCTGTATTAGTTTTATCTTTCTAGATTTCAGTATTTCTTTTTTTTATTATTATTTTTATTTTGTTTTTAGATTTCAGTATTTCTTTTTTTTTTTAACGTTTATTTTTTTATTTTTGAGACAGAGAGAGACAGAGCATGAACGGGGGACGGGCGGAGAGAGAGGGAGACACAGAACCGGAAGCAGGCTCCAGGCTCTGAGCCATCAGCCCAGAGCCCGACGCGGGGCTCGAATTCACGGACCATGAGATCGTGACCCGGGCTGAAGTCGGACGCTCAACCGACTGAGCCACCCAGGCGCCCCGTAGATTTCAGTATTTCTTAAGGAACATGTTTTATAAGTTTCCCCAAAACAGATGGTGATGCTCAAAACACCCAGAGCAAAGTGGAGCTCACTCAGGGCTGCCTTCTTAACTTGCCCTCCTCCCCCCCCCATATTAACTAAGTTCATCAATAGTCTGTTTAAAAATTAATATCAGTGATGCACACTGAACAAAGGTTTGAATGATTCTTTGGTGCACTACCTAACAGGAAAGCACATGAGTGAATTTTGATGTGTGCCCAAAAGGCCTAGATTTCCCTCTCTGGCTCCAGGATATTTTCTGTCTACAGCCACCTGTGAGCTCATGAAGGTGCTTGCCAGACTTCTCCAGAACTCCTGGACAAGCCCCCCTCCCTTTCCCAGAGGACCTCTAACAGTTGACAGCAAGCACCTGACATCTGGCCTCTGTAGTCCTTGCAACAACCCCGTGAAGTATCCCAACTCACTGTCATTCCAAGATGAGGACACAGAGGATCAGGGTAGTAAGAATCCTCACTAAGGTCCCCAAGATCCCCAGCGAGGGGACTAGCCTCTCCCCAACTCCACTGGAAAGGAATTAATGCACATTTGGCTTAGGTTCAGTCTTGATGGAAGAGAAGCCATAGGGAGCCAACAGGTTTCTGGGACCTGCCATCACTTGTGAGGCAAGTGTCACCTGTGGGGACCCTGAGGCTGGGAGAGGACCTGACTCAGCCGGAGACTCATTGCAGGGGCAGCACCAACAAATATAGAACCCAGTGTGTCCAGGCCCAAAGCACAGCCTCTCCTATACTCAGGTCCCCAGGGGCCTCCAGGGCTTGAGTTGTCTCACTCAAGCCAGCCTGGGCACTCAGGGGCTCCTCTCGGGACATTCAGATGCCCACATCCTCCCCTGTGGGCACTCATGAAAGCAGAGCATGCTGAAGATGCAGAATCCCACAGGAGTAGCTGGAGAGAGCAAGTGCAAGGCCATTGAGCAGTCCGGGCAGGGGCTAACATGGACCCACTCTGCTCAGTGCCCTCAGCATGGGGATCCATCTGACTGACACTCATGGGGCTGGCCTGGGCCCAGTGCCTGCAAACACTCAGGGTGAGCAGAGGGGTAAGAAACAGGCTCCTCAAGTTTCATTAGCCCAGGGATTTGGGGAAAACAGTAATCCATTGGAAGGGTATGGGACGGCCTCAGAATGGGGTGGCAGCCTCACACATACCTGATCCCCGGAGAAATGACCTGCAACCTACCTTCGGTCCATAAGTCTAGCAGATCCAGCAGCAAAATCTGAGGGACATTCTCTATGAGCCACTGAGAGTCATGTGATCACAACAGCAACATTAAAAAAAAAAAAAAAAACAAAAAACACTTCTTCTGTTTGTACAGTCTTACACAACTTACAGAGTACAGCCCATGGTGCAGATGAAGAAACTAAAGCTGGGTCTGAAGGGCTCTGGCTCCCGGAGAACGTGCCTCAGCTGTGGAGCTACGTGCCCCTGCCTGTACTCTTCCAAAGGGGTGCCTTCACGTGTGGCCTCCCCATCACCCTGGTAGCTGCCCAAAGATGGTGCAGGGTTCCAGTTTTCCTTCTGTCACCCATGCTTAGCCCAGGTCTGCACCCCAGGCCCTTGATGGAGTTCCCCTGGAGCAGTCAGGTGTCCATTCCAGAGGTGCTTTCTCAGGTCCTTCCCTGTTGGTCATGGAATGCCACCAGGAATCTAGGGCAAAAGGTCACTCCCTGCTTCCTGGGCAACATGAAGAACTGATGGGTAGGGCCATTGGGAACCTAGGGGTTCCTATATAGGGGTTCCCTATAGCAGGCTTGGCAGCTGTGTGAATTGTCCCATCACACCAGGGAGCAGGTGGCCAACATGCCCTCCTAATAAGAAAATGTGCCTACCTCCCCTCCTCCCTCTTAGGAAGAGTGTGACATGGAGAGCACACACTTTGGGGTCTGGAGGTGTGGATTTGATTCCAGGCTGCACAGCCACACCTTAAACACTTGGCTTTCCCTTGTCTGGTACCCTGGGCATTCCTGTACCACAGAGGGTTAATAGTAGACTGTATTCCCTTCCTTAGTAATGCCTATCCTTAACGTCCTCCAGGGTGTCACACCTGAGCTCCATAGTGCCTGGCAAGTGCACCCAGAGTTTGGGACAGGGAGGAAGGGCCACAGACTTCCCATTCTGATAAAGGGCCTTTCTGCTGAGATGGCAACATTTAACTATGAGCCCTCACTTTGTCATCATGGATACAGTGGTTCAATTCCTTCTTGGGCAACTTTTGCAGGAGAAGGACACTAAAAGGGAACAATGACAGAAAAGGCTAATTACTTAAAAGGAAAATTTCCCAGCAGTACTTTATCCAGAAATGTCGTTTCTCTCTCAATACCTTGGGGACAGACCTGAACATCACAGTCTCATGGCTGTGTTCTGTTACTGCCAGTTGGGTCAATATTATTCTCTTGAAGAACTGAAATAACATTAAGGCAGGTGATAAGGAATCTTGCTCATCAGCAGACAGTTGAGGTCGGAGGGTCCTGGTAGCTCCATGGGGACTCTTTAGAGCAGGGGGATGAGCTCATCAAGGAGGCATAGGCAGGTAGCAAGAGGGCAGGGAACAGGAGTGGACAGCACAGTCACTGGCCCCGAGTCTTCAGGATGTGGAGGGAGGCCCAAATAGGAGTTAGTCCTGAAGTTCCATGCCCCTTGCTCTGCAGCATGGATGGCATAGAACACTTCATTTTTCTCAACTCCTTTGCAACCCCAGGCAGGGAAAAGCGAGGTCTGGAGGATATTTTTTAAAACTCTAGAGTATAATAATTTGTCTTATCAAACAGATGTAGCTAATATTCCCTAAGACTGCATATAGTGTATGTGATATATATAATGGAAAATATGAAATTATAACTCTTCTCAGAATGTACCGTCTGCTGAATGACAAGCAGGTCCCATTACAGCGAATCAGTAAATAATCTGGGTTTTGTTTATTTTGCATACTACCAAACTGGGAGCTAACGTTGGAAAATGTTTCAAATTTTACATAAGCCACATTCTCAACTACAATACTTTTGAACTCATGGGAGCTAAGCAGTTCTAGAAAGAATAATTAAATGTTTAATTTTAATCCCACAGGACTATTAAATGCATTTAACAAACATGAATTGAGAGGCTATTCTGAACAAGGTACCTCAGAGATGTAATAAGGGCTAATGCACAACCCTTTCCTCCATGAACTTGTTGGTCAGAAGGAGGAATATTGTCCACACAACTCATTTCTAAAACATACACACTTGTTAAAATTCTCCTCCACCTGAGAAATGGATACATATGTTTCAAAGAGACATCCCAGTTTTCCTATCTGTTCTAGCAGAACAATGAGTAGGGTTTTCTTGGCCTTGATTAGTCAGCACTTAGAACTAGGGAGTTATTTTGCACAGAATCATAGAGTTAATATGATATCAGAGGTCAGGCAGCTAGATTTCTTCATTTTACATGTGAAACTAAGACCTAAAGAAGGTGCCCAGAGTGGGGGATAAATCAAGAAGGAGGACATCTCTGGGCTGGGAATTCTCTCCCTAGCAGGCTGGACCCATCCTTTACCACGGCAGGTGGCAGGCCACACACAGACACTCACTCATGTCCACGTTTGTAGCCTGGCCCTCCAGTTACTCTGAGGGAATGGAAAGAATCTAATTTAAATGCAACTATACACTAATCTTCTACTAATAAACCCTAAATGTTAAGCATTTAAACCCTAAATGATCCTCCATATCAACCCCTCCCAAGGTGGGTCCTGAAGCTTTAAATGCCCTTTGTGATGATGCATTTCTGAATACACTGCCTGCCAGACTGTTCACAGGATAAGTCAATTCGTTTTTATTTTATTATTGAAGTATAGTTGGCATGCAATTCTATATTAGTTTCAGATGTACAACATAGTGATTTGACAGTTGTATACATTACTCAGTGCTCACCATGGTGAGTGTAGCCACCATCTGCCACCATACAATGTTATTACAATATTATTGACTATGTTCCCTATGCTGTGCTCTCCATCTCCATGACTTATTTATTTTCTAAGTGGAAGTATGTGCCTCTTAATCCCTTTCCCCTGTTTTGCCCATTTCCCAACCCCCTAGGGATAAGTCACTCTTGGTAGAAGAAATCTAAGGAAACCCTGTCTACCTCACCCAGGTGCAGGCAGACGACCCTGAGGAGATGCCCAGGCTGACAATACATGCCACACCTGACAACCCCAAGTCAACTGGCCACCTCCAACCAAGTAGGACTCAGGACTTAGTTCCCAATCAGCACCTCAGACAAGATAGACGTTACAAACAGAAGAGTCAGGTGTATGTGAACTGCAACCCATCCTTGCATTTCCATGTCACAGATTCTCCAAAGGTCCAGTTTGGCATTTTAATTTGCCTACCAATAACTGCACATCCATGGTGCCAAGTTAAATAGTCACAGAGCTTTAACTCAACCTAATAAATGACAGGGCTTGTGAAAGAGCCACTTCCTTCCACGTGGGACTGCATCATCCCTGACATGGCACAGAAACCTCTGTACCCTTCTTCGCCACTGTCAATGCCAAAGACAAGGGATACTCCATGGTCTCAGGGCCCAAAGATTTGTTCTGAGAGTGCCAGCAGGTCTTACAAGGGAGCGTGTTCAGGGTGGGGAGAGTGGTATAGACACTGATCTGGCCACACACTCCCGACAGGGGTAAATGCCAGGACTAGCCACGCTGTCAGGATCTCAGGTCACAGTCAGTGCCCCTCACTGACACTGACTGGCAGAACTCCACCTTGGGAATGCTTTTCTCTTTCCTTTCCCCCATCCCCAAATTGTTCATGAAAGCGACTAATCTTTCATCAATTCCAAGAGTAAGAAAACGTGTTTTATAATCATCCAATGAGCCCTTGGGGGCTCAGCAACACCCAAGATATAGGAGACACAGCCCAATTTGGAGGAAGTTTGTGATTTATTTGGATTTAGAGGAATTCCCTTTAGTATTTTTAACAGAGCTGGATCACAATTGTAGATAAACTGTAAAAATCACTAAGTCATAGGAGGCTATCTATCCTTACTGAGGCCTCCTTCTTCCTCTACAAAAAACACAAAGCAAATTCAACCAAGCAATGCCTTGAGTTACAAGTACAAATTGTAAATCCATCAACCGACAAGAGAGAGAAACTGGGCTAGTGATGACTGAGACAGACATACTCCATCTCCGATTCCTTTTATTGGAACAACTGATGGCTCCTTAGGATTTAAGAACTCATTGCAAACACTCCCACCTGCTCCTGACCTAAAGCCTGTAGAAGGAGCAGAGCAGATATTCTCTCCTAGGGGGCGGCCTAGGGCTGTGCCCAAGGTCACATAGCTGGTCACCCTGTCTAAGTCAGAGTTGGCAACTTGCCCCACTTATTTTTATTGCTCAGAGGTGATTCCTTCAAGAGTCAGCATGATGTAATTTAAAATACTGGCAAAAAAAAAAATCCAATTCATATATTTTAAAAAGAGAAAGTTAACTATATACACCTTGAAAGTGGGAAGACCTTTTTTAAAAGGTATAAAATATTACACATGCAGATGAATTCTCAATACTTTAATAATATACATTTCTTTCCAAACTTCAAATCATCACTAGAGAAACTGTAGGGAAATGGACGATCACCATGGCCTCTGGATCCCCAAGATAAAAGGGTACAATTCAGCTTGGGGTTGGGGGTGGGTTGCAAAACAAAGGGCACATCATGTCCAGGACATGGTATTGTGTAGTCACTTCCTCGACATGCAAGCCAACCCTGAGCTTACTTGAAGAACCAGGAGAGCCCCATGTGATGGACAATTCCTAAAATGGAAGCACAGAGATGACTGAGGTAAATCATGGATGTGTCAGCCCAAGGGCAGCAGATCAAGGTCTTCTCAGAGGCAGTAAGGCTCAACCTGGCAGGGACAGGACCTGAGGTATCTGCTCCAGCTCAAAACGTCTGCCTTCTCTGGGTCCGACTCCCAAGCTGTTGTCGCATAACTAAGAAACTTAATCTAATCTCACCAAGGGTTGGGTAGGTGGTTTATTCACACCAATCATTAGTGCCATGTGAAACTGCAGTAACTTAATAAAACAATTGAATGAAACATGGAACAGAAAAGGAAATTAATTGCAAAGGTCTCATTTTACATTTCATAAATATAAATACCAATATTAATACCACATCCTGCTCATACATATTCATCCAGACATCAAATTTCCATTATATTTATAAGGAAAACTATGTAAGAGTAAACTGAGTTTAAATAGAAAATATTTCCCTGGAAGGAGACTCAAAATCATTCAAACCTAGAAAATGAGTTTACTTTAGACTTACTGCTGAAACCAAGGGAGATGAATTTAGAATTTCCATCAGCATCAATGTGAATTTGACTTCTCAGAATACGCATTGGTGGGCAGTGCAAATCTATAATAGCAAGGACTGGGGTTTCATGCAAGAAAGTGATTTTACTAGATAAGGTGTTGGAGACATGAGGATAGCTCTCTCCTTTTTCCATAAGGATTCTAGAGCATGACCACGCTGTGCCTTGTCCAGGGTGGTCAGCTGTGGCTGATGTGGGAGTAAGTGAAGGGTTTTTATCCTTCCACCCCACTTTCTGGTCAAGAGATATAATGCACAAACCAGCCAGCTAAACACAGCGCCGCAACACAGGCAGGTAAAAAGGCTGCGTCCAGGCTTTCTCTCAATTTCAGAATTTAAAGACTTATTTTCAACCCACTTTTCCAGTCTATTACCATGAACAATAAAGAACTCTATCCCCAAAGTGCGGCGAAAGTGGCTCCCACCTTGCCTACTCTCTCTCATCTGTGTTAAGGCCATCTTATTCTGGGTTAGACATAAAGACTATCTGGGAGACAGCAGACTAATCAAGGGCAAATAAAACTCTACCTCCAACTTTCAGAGGTAAAATATTTTCAAATTAGCTTTATTACCAATAGAAACCAGCATGTTTTATTTCCACTTAAATGCCTGTGGATCTCAGGGTTCTCTTTGAGTAGGATGTTCTGTGGTCATCCTCAGGGATGGACTTCTTCTAAAGGGATGAGGTGTCAACCTGTTATTTTATCTAGGGGCACATCCCCCTATAGCCATTTAGAGAGCTCCAAGCAAAGAGCATGGTTCAGCACAAAGCTGAAAAACAAATTATTCTCATTTGCCCCTTTGAAATCAATAATTCAGTTTAACGTGCATTTTTGATAGAAAATGTATAAATAAATATCCAGTCATAGCATTTGGATAGTTCTCTAGTAGAAACTCTATTCCCTTCAAGGCATTATTGTTTCCCTTTTGCATGTGGGCTCCAGGAGGAACCTGGGGAAGAGAGAAGAGTCTTTGGTTCTCAGTATCACTCTACACACTGCAGTGATCACAAAAGCCCTGGGAAACACCCATCCCAGCTGAGCAAGATGACATACATGCAGCAGCTCAGCTCCTCCAAGGAGAAGCCTCCCAGGGAACTTGCTGATGAAAAACCTGCACATGCTTGAAGTTCGATTAAGCACATTTAAGCAAAAAGCACAGTTGCCTCTTCTGTTTCCATTTTCTATGAGAAAAGAAATGTACAGTGAATAAACATTTGCTTTATTCCATGATAGAAATCCTGAGGCCAATAACCCTGGTAAGGCAGGTAAATAAAGCCTTCGGGAAGTGCCACAGACACAGGGTCCTAGGGTTTATGTCAATAGGAGTCAAACCCAAGAGGAAACTTTACAGGGAGTTGGTGGCATTTCTACCTGCTGTCCTGGCTGGCACTAACGTGCTCACCAGGACCATGATGCAGGCCAGCAGTTCTAGGAGGCCAGCAGATCCTCCCCAAGCCAACACTCTCCCTTCTGCGGTCTGAGAAGGCACTGAATCTTCAGACTAGAACCAACTGCCACTCTCCAAAGATCAGAAGCACTTAAAGTTAAAGCAATCTCTCTGCCTCTTTGAGGGAGGCCTGTGTTTTGGAAGGCCACAAATTCTGGCTATTCAAGTAATTTGCCCATCCTTCCTTTAATCTCCATCCCTTAGGCTACAGGCACACGGAGTGGCAGTGCACACAGGCGCACACTCACATGCACACACCCACACACACCCCCAACCTGGTCATCCCAGATCCTCTCCCAAGGTAGCTCAGGTAGAGGTTTGCCAACCTGCATTTAGCACGCCCCCTGCTGGTCCTGCAGGAGCTGACTCAGCCTTTATTCTGTGGGCCTAAGACAGGAGTAAATGACCTTAAGATCCAAAGGGAGCAAAAAGAAAAGCAAGGCAATTTTGGCTTCTTTGAAACAGAACACGTGATACTCTAAGCATACAAATGGGATGAAAGGCTTTAAAGTGCTTGATTTTGAAATGTTTTAAGAAATGAGTGACATATACTTAATGATTGTTGGAAACACATTTGTATTTTTAAAATACTGTGGTGAGTTACATAAAAAAAATTATGATAAATATTTTCACAGGTCTACAGGTTAAAAACAATGGATATGTGGACAGAATGGTTTCACAGTCTCAATTTCTAAAGAGTTCATAGCTCGGAGCCTAAAAAAAATGTTCATACTATTCCACGTAATAACTGGAAATACTTCAATTATAGGAAAAACTCAGCTATGCCCAAAGAGCTCAAGTTCTAAAGCAGCTACATGCAGTGAGACCAAAGTCACCTAAAACTAGGGGACAATTCTGCTACATTCCTGTCTCATCCGGCCTTGCCATTGTGAATACATTTGGCAACTCCCAAGAGGTGAGAGGCCATGGACACATTGCTTGCTTCGGTGAATGGTGCTCCTTCCCTTCTCCACAAGGTGAGAACAGACAGTTCAGCTTCTTGACAATTCCACTGCTAGTCTCCACTAGGGCTAAGGTCCTCAGCAGTCACTTCCTAAGGGGACACCTGCCATATAAGATCCAGGCTGAGACCCACACCTGGCAAGACTCCATGAAGCAATGGGTTCTCTCCACTGCCATCCTGAACATCACCCTAAAGTAAACCACTGCTTCCTGATTTCCTTCACTCCCATCCAGGGTTTCAAAGCTTCACATTCCTGATCAGACTCAAACTTTTACATGGCATATGGTATTAAATTCTTTACAGATCCAATATGATCACACTAATAATTTAAGGCATGCTTATTTTAAGCAATTAGGGGTAGTCATTAATTATTAAATACAAAAATGTCAATACTTTGTCCCTTATTGAATATCCTTTCGATATGATAGTCTTAAGTAGATATGCAGACTATCTGGGGAACTTGCTTACTTTTGTTACCACAATAACCAGTACTAATGGAATGCTCACACATACACAAGAATAATGGCCTATTGCTTGCATTTAGGAGGGAAATTCCCGCAAAATTTGGTGTGCTGGGCTGGTAGGTCTCCAGCCTCTGCACTCTCTCCACCCTCCCTGGTGCTGAATTGGCCTTGGAGGCTGGTGGGACACACAGCTGCTACAGTAAGAAAATGAAAGGCAGGGAGGACCCTACAAAAGCTGCCACTCCTTTCCCCAGGGCAGGCTGCTCCCAGACCCATTCTGGAGGGTGTGTGTGTGGGGGGGGGGGGGGTGCTGAAGGAAGAAAACCTACAGATTCTCCTGAAGCAATCAAGGCCTATAAAAATTTAGGCCACACTGTCCACCTTTTCCTGGACACATCATCTGCCACATCAAATATAATATCTTTTACAAAATTTTTCATCTCACAGCTCATTTCATTTACAGAGATAAGGCAAGGCAATAAGCATGTAAGTATCATGCATGACACTTTCCCGTGGATCCTTGTGGTGTGGATGAAGCGATTCCCAGATCCACCAGGATCTAACAAGTTTCCTTTCAGCTACTCTCAAATCTATTGATTCTCAAGCCAATAAATAAAAATAAAATCCGTTTTCATTTCTGTAATGCTGTTGAGTTTAGAAAGCAAAAGCAAATCCATTTTATTACAAAGATTCTCAAAGGGCTGCAATAGCTGCACCGGGAGGAGGGTACACTTGAGAGGTTGTGTCCAATGAAGGAAAGTTTTTGTTAATGATGACATCACTGACATTTCCCAAATTTAAAGGAGCACTTAAAGCACAACAGAGGCAATTTTTTTCCCCTCCAGTGAGAAGATACTAGGGAAGGCCTCCGGGGTTCACAGCCAAATTGCATTAACGGTTCCCCTGCTGTCCAGCCAGACCCAGAGGAGCAAGCGAGAGAGCGGGCGGTGCGCCGGGCCACGGTGGCCCACGCAGCCACAGCCCGGGCACCCGGCTAGCGGCCTCACGCGCTTCTCTGGGGCCCCACCGTGCCTGGGAGTCTGCCGGCGCCGCGGGACCCCCTGCGCGCCCACACGAACTGAGGGGCCGGTCCCCTCACGCCTGTCATCACGTTCCAGTGCAGACAGCTAAGGGGGCCCGAGGAGATGCCGGCCCCGACCCAGCCGGAGCGCCGCGCCCTGCTTAGGAGACGAGCGCCGGGCCGGAGCCGGCGCCCGCGGGGTCCAGAGCGGAGCCCGCAATGCAGCGCGCCGCGAGCCCTGCGCGGTGCCCGCGACCCCCGCGCCCCCTGTGCCTTTGCGCCTTGGCCCCAGGGTCGCCCCCTGTGCCTGCGCCCACTTGCCTCTCCGCGAAGCGCGGAGGGACCCGGCGCCCGCTCTCAACAGCGCACCTGCCTCGTCCGCGTCCGCGGCCCCGGCCCCGCCGCCGCCAGCAGCACCGTGGCCAGCGCCGTCTCACCTGCCGCGCCGCTCCGCTCCGCCAGCCTGCAGCGCCGCAGTCGCCGCTACCCGACTTCCATTTTCTCTCGCTTTAAGGGAAAATCAGATCAGCTGTTTTGCTCGCTCTCCGGCTCCGCTGCCCCCTCCCCAGCTGCCGCTCGCGGTCCCGGGGGCCTCTCCTCCCCCGCCTTCTCCTGCGCTCCGCTCCGCCCCTCGCGCCCCTCCGCTCCGCCCGCGGCCGCGCGCAGTGCCCGCCTCCCGGCTCCGCCCGCAGCCGGCCGGCGCGCGCCCTGCCCTGACGTCACCGGTCGCTGCCGCGCCCCGCCCCCGCCTCTCGTGGACGAGCGCGCCGCTCCCCGCCCCCGCCCCGCCGGCGCCGTCCTCCGAGCGCGCGTGCTCGCGGAAACGGTCCGCGACGGGCTAGACCTCCTGGAATGTTGCACGGTTTCTCCTCGCCGTTGTGCTCGCCTTTTGCGTTGCCCCTTGGCACCTGGGGGACTGCAGGAAGAGCTGCTTAAATAGACTGCCTTTGCCTTCCCTGGCCTCCCAGTGTGTGCGTCCGCCTTTCTCATTTCTGACCGCCTGCTCACTCTTCCCAAACTTTCTCTCACCCATCCAGTCTCGGCTCCTTTTCCAAGCGCTGCTTGGGGGTCAATGCATCACTCTAATGCGAAATTGCTCCTTTTGCCTCCTAAACTAGGGTTCTGACCTTTCCCCATTTCTTGCCTTCCTCTTAATACTTCATGCCACCACTTCGAATGGTTCCTGTCACTGATACTAAGGCCTGCCCACTGCTTGTTCACTCTCACATCACTCTCAGGGTGTATGTAATCAGACCCCTCTCCTCCAACTAGTGCGTTCAGTCACAGGTTAGTACCATCCTCTTGTGTTTCTTGACAACTGTTATTTTACTCTTACTTTAGGACCACTTGCTTAGTTTTAAACATTATGTATATGTTTAATAATGTTTAGTGATTTATTTGACTTTTTGACTCATTTAGTTTTACTACTTGTTCTTGCATACATTTTGGTAGTTGTGTCTTTCAAGGAATTGGTTTATTTCTTTGAGATATTCAAATTTATGGATATAAGATTGTTCATTGTAATTCTTTTTTTTTTTTAATGTTCATGAAGTCAAGAAGGATGAGCCCTCTTTCATTTTTGATATTGTTACAGTATGCCCAATGTCTTTTTTCCTTGGTAAGCCCGGCACAGTTTTACAAATTTTAATGACCTTTGAAAAGAACCAGCTTTGTTTTTGTTAATTTTCTCTATTGTTTTTCTGTGTTTCATTTCATTTCATTTCATTTTTTCCTTTTTTTTTTTTTTTTTTTTTTTTTTTTTTTTTTTTTTTTTAACCCATGGCCCCACTCACATCCCATCTGGTAACCATCATTTTCTTCTCTATAGTTGAAAGTCAGCATCTAGGTTTGCCTCTCTCTTTTTTTTATCCCCCAAGTTTTTTAAGTTCCAGCTAATTAACATATAGTGCAATATTAGTTTCATGTGTAGAGTTTAGTGATTCATCACTTACGTACACCTGGTGCTCATGAAAACAAGTTGCAGTCCTTAATCCCCATCACCTATTTAACCCATCCCCCAACCAATTCTCCTGTTAACCATCACTTTGTTCTCTATAGTTAAGAGTCTGTTTCTTGGTTTTTCTCTTCTTTTTTCTCCCTATGTCCATTTGTTTTGTTTCTTAAATTCCACATATGAGTGAAATCATATGGTATTTGTCTTTCTCTGGCTGGTTTCACTTAGCATAATACTCTCTAGTGCCATCCACGTCATTGCATATGGCAAGATTTCATTATTCTTTATGGCTGAGTAATATTCCTTACACCATACACCAAAATAAATTCAAAATGGATTAAAGACCTAAATGTGAGACAGGAAATCATTAAAATCCTCGAGGAGAACACAGGCAGGAACCTCTTTGACATCAGCTGCAGCAACTTCTTACTGGAGATTTCTCCTGAGACAATGGGGGGGGGGCAGAAAGCAAAAATAAACTATTCAGACTTCATCAAAGTAAAAAGCTTCTGGACAGTGAAGGAAAAAGTCAACAAAACTAAAAGGCCACCTATGGAATGGGAGAATACATTTGGAAATGATATATCTGATAAAGGGTTATTGTCCAAAATATATAAAGAACTTATAAAATTTAACACCCCCCAAAAACAAATAATCCAATTAAAAAAAAACAGGCAGAAGACATGAATAGACATGTTTCCAAAGAAGACATACAGATGGCCAACAGACACATGAAAAGATGCTCAGTATCACTGATCATCAGGGTAATATAAATCAAAACTACAGTGAGATGTCAAATCATACGTGTCAGAATGGCCAGTATTAATAAGAAGTGGTGGCAAGGATGTGGGGAAAGGAGAACCTTCTTACACTGTTGGTGGGAATGCAAACTGGTGCAGCCACTATGGGAAACAGTATGGAGGTTCCTCAAAAAGTTATAAATAGAACTACCATAGGAGCCAGCAATTGAACTACAAGGTATTTACCCAAAGGATACAAAAATACTAATTCGAATGGAAATATGCACCCCAATGTTTATAGCAGCATTATCAACAATAGGAAACTAGAAATAGAAACTTCCTCAATTTGGTAAAGAATATGCACAGAAAACCTATAGCTAACATCATACTTAATGGTGAGGATCTGGATGTTTCCCCCCTAAAATCAAGAACAAGGTAAGGATATTCTCTTATATAACTCCTATTCCACATTATACTATAAATCCTGGCTAGTTCAATAGGACAAGAAAACAAAATCTATACAGATTGGAAAGGAAAAAATAAAACTGTCTCTATTAGTAGATGACAATATTCTATGTAGAAAATTCCAAAGAATCATCAAAAATATTCCTGGAGCAAGTATTACATGGTTACATGATACAAGCTTAATATACAAGAGCCAACTGCTTTCCTATATTCCAGCAATGAACAGTTAAAATTAAAAATAATAAACAATATCATTTATAATGACTCCAAAAAATATTTGCATATAACTCTAATAAAATATGTACAGAACTTTTATACAGAAAGTTATAAAACATTGCTGAAAAATTCAAAAAAGATATAAATAAATGTATAGATATTTCATATCCATGGATTGGAGGACCCAATCTTGTCAAGAATTAAATTAGCTATAAATTCATTTTTGCTATAGGTAGATATGGAACTATTCAGGAATTCATATACAACTTTATGAGTTTACTCTTCTTGATCTCCCTTCTCTGCCCAATCTTCTTTATTCTGTCCAACTTTCTGGGGCCTTCCTTCTTGGTCTTCCAGTGATAAAACTAGGACTCTAATCTCCCTCTTCTGCCATATACTTCCCACAACTACATTTACGTTAAGAGCCAGCTTGCAGGAGTACAGAGAAAGAAAAAAAGTAGCAACGGAGACCTTCTACACACTCTTGAGAACATGTCTCTTCTTGTCAGAAGAGTCACCTGTATGAACATTTTAGGTGCTTGCCTGGCCTCAGTTGCCTCTGCTGTCACCACCACAATGTTGTAGTATTGCTTGGGGGCTGGGGTAGGAAAGGAGGGCCAAAAGAATTGTAAAAGAATCCCCAATTCAAAAGAATGGAAATAAGTTATTTCATATGAGTGAAATATCCCAGATGGTGAGAAAACAAGACATATCTTCTCCTCATCCTCAATGTGTTGGGAAGGACAGAAATGTGACCCTGCATTATAGTCATTCTCAGAATAGGAGAGGTCATGTATAGATGCCATTGACAAGTGTGTCTTTGACCCGTTGACGCTGGGCACTCAATAACAACTGCCAGGTGAGCAGAGGAGACCGGGAAGAAGTCAGCAGCATAGATTTGGAAACTCCTTGAATCTCCTGATAAAAACAGGGCAACTAAGGTCATAAAATGAAAACACTTGAACAATATGTGCAACCAACTTAGGACATAAGATAATCTCATAAAAACCAGTGTCAGAAATGGTGGGGGTGATCTATCAAGAGATAATAACCCAGTGCAATTTTAGAAACTATGTGTGGAATTGAAGGAAAGATAAAGGTGACCTACAGTTTAAGGTAATTTCTTCTATTTCTTTTTGTACTAAGAGTGTTTATCATGCATGACTTTTTAAAACAGTCTAACTGAGGTATGATTAACATAAAATAATTGAACACATTTGAGGAGTACAGTTTGACAAGTTTTGAAATATGCATATACTCAAGAAACCATCACCATGACCAAGATGAATATTTCCATCATCCCCAATTTCCTTGTGGCCCTTGGTTGTCTCTTCCTCATGTCCTCCCTGCTCTTCCCTCTTCTTTCCTTAGGCAAACACTGGTTTGCTTTCTGGTGCTGACATTAAAAAAATACCTTTTCTGTTTTCATTGAATTGTTTTCTCTCCTTTAATAGGTAATAGTTTTTCTAATGTTAACCCATAAACTGTTAGATCTTTTTTGTTAACATTTTGTTTAGGACAATGGCATCCATGTTCATGGATGAGATTGGCCTATGTTTCTTCCTTATGATCTCCCTGTTTACAGTATCAAAGTTATACTGAATTCATAAAATTAATTGGAGGATATCAGGATAGGCTGGGTTGTATGGCATAACAAAGGAGGATAAAAATCTCAAGAGTTTAAATGCAGCTGTATATTTCTGGCTCTTGCTACATATCAGGGCATCTATGGGAACTCAGGTCAGATCCCAATCAACTGAGCCACCCATGTTCCCTGAAAATTCCTTTTTCTAATTAAAGATTTTATTTTGCCGATCTGAGGTCTTTCATATTTCTATATAATTTGAGAATCTGTTTGTTAATTTCTACCAAAAGACTGCTAGGATTTTTACTAGAGTTGCCTTTGATTCTATAGATTACTTTGGAAGAAAAAATGTTATCTTAACTATATGGAATATTCCAACACATTAATATGATATACAATGTATTTATTAAGGTCTTCTTTAATTTCTCTTAAAAATGGTATATAGATACTTCCAAAGAAGACATACAGATGGCCAACAGTCACATGAAAAGATGCTCAATGTCACTCATCATCAGGGAAATACAAATCAAAACTACAATGAGATATTACCTCACATCGGTCAGAGTGGCTAAAATGAACAGATCAGGAGACTATAGATGGTGGCAAGGATATGGAGAAATGGGAAACCTCTTGCATTGCTGGTGGGAATGCAAACTGGTGCAGCCGCTCTGGAAAACAGTGTGGAGGCTCCTCAAAAAATTAAAAATAGAACCACCCTAGGACCCAGCAATAGCACTACTTGGAATTTATCCCAAGGATACAGGAGTGCTGGTGCATAGGGGCACATGTACCCCAATGTTTATAGCAGCACTTTCAACAATAACCAAATTATGAAAAGAGCCTAAATATCCATCAACTGATGAATGGACAAAGAAGATGTGGTTTATATATACAATGGAATATTACTTGGCAATTAGAATGAAATCTGGCCATTTGCAGCAATGTGGATGGAACTGGAGAGTATTATGCTAAGCGAAATAAGCCAGGCAGAGAAAGACAGATACCATATGTTTTCACTCATATGTGGATCTTGAGAAACTTAACAGAAGACCATGGAGGAGGGGAAGGGGGAAAAAAAATAAGTTACAAAGAGAGAGGGAGGCAAACCATAAGAGACCCTTAAGGACTGAGAACAAACTAAGGGTAGATGGAGGGAGGGGGGAGAGGGGAAAGAGGATGATGGGCATTGAGGAGGGCACTTGTTGGGATGAGCACTGGGTGTTGTATGGAAACCAACTTGACAATATATTTTAAAAATGCTATATAGTTTCAAAGTATATGTCATATACATATATACATATACATATACATATACATATACATATACATATACATATATATATATATATATATATATACACACACACACACACACATACTTACAATACTATTGTGAATGGTATGTAAACATTAATTTTTCAATTGAGTGTTGCTGGTATAAAGAATACACTTGATTTTATACATTGACTTGGTGTACTGCTGCAACCTTGCTAAAATCACTCATTAGGTGTTTTTTTTTTTTTCTTTCTTGTTATGGATTTCTTAGGATTTTCTACAAAGGTGATCATGTCACCTGTGAGTAAAGGCAATTTTAAGTTTTTTTTTTAAAGTTTATTTATTTTCAGAGAGAACGAGAGAGAGAGAGCGTGCGTGCTGGCAGCGCAGAGCCCGACATGGGGTTTGATCCCCAAAAACATGATGTCATGACCCAAGCTGAAATCAAGTCAGACACTTAACTGAGTGAGTCACCTGGGTGCCCCAATTTTAGTTTTTTATTTCCACTATTTATGTTATTTATTTTTATTGTCTTAATATACTGGGTTGGAGATTCAGTATAATACTGCATTAAAGTGGTAAACATATATTTTGCCTTTTCTAGCTCTTATGAAGCCATACTCTGTTTACCCATCCCTCCCTTCCCTCTGGAAATCATCAATTTGTTCTCTATATTTATATGGAGATTCCTCAAAAAAAAAAAAAAAGAAACACCATCTAATACAGTAATTCCAGACTTTATATTTCTTATTGTGTAATTTTTTTTTTTTACTTTACAGAGTTTCATCTCAGTTGAAAAATAAAAACTGAGGTTTATAATATTTCCTTATCTCTTTTATGTCTGTAAAATCTATAGTGATGTCTCTTTCTTTACTAATACTAGTAATTTTTGTTTTTGCACTTTTTTGGTCTTGATCTATCCCACAGGGGTTATAATTTTTAAAGTCTTTTCATGGAGTTAGCTTTTTCCATTGTTCATTTTCTATTTCATTGATTTCTGCTCTTGTTATTATTCCCTTCCTTCCACCTAATTTATATTTTATTTACTCGGTTTTTTTTTTTGTAATTAAAAGATACCATTTGTAATGTAAATATTTAAACAGATACATCTTCTTCTAAGTACATCCTTAGCAGCAATCCCCACATCATTATCATTAACTTAACTTCTGCTATGATTTCATTTTATTTTTTTAATGTTTATTTATTTTGAGAGAGACAGTGAGTGCAAGTGGGGGAGGGCCAGAAAGAGAGGGAGAGAGAATCCCAAGCAGGCTCTTCACTGTCAGCGTGATGCAGGGATTGATCCCATGACCCTGAGATCATGACCTGAGCTGAAATCAAGAGTCAGATGTTCAACCAACTGAGCTACCCAGGCACCCCTGGTTTCATTTTAGACAGATGTTACTATAGTTCCCATACACTACAAACTCAGTTTCCTCAATTATTAACATCTTACATTAATATAGACCATTTCTTATAAATAAATAGATGTTGATATATTATTTTTAATTGAAGTCCATTGTTTATTTATTTACTTTTAGTTCCAGGATCCCATGATTATAAGATGCCACATTATATTTAATTTTCAGTTCTCATTAGGTTTCTCTTGCTTGTGATATTTCCTCAGGCTTTCCTTGTTTTTTATGACTTTGACAGCTTTGACCATTGGTCAAGTATTTTATAGCATGATTCTTTATTGGAAGCTTTCTGTTTTTATTTTCCATCCTGAATAGACTGGAGTTGTGGATTTTTGAAAGAAAAGGCACAGAGATAAAGCACCAATTTTATTATATCTGGTCAAGGGTACATAATATCAACATGATTTCTCACTGTTAATGTTGACCTTGATCACCTGGCTGGGTTAGTTTTTGTTAGGTTTCTCCACTGAAAAGTTACTATTATTTTTCTCCCTCTCCATACTGTACTATACTGTTTGGGAGAAATTTACTATGTACAGCCTACACATAGGGAGTGGGAGCTATTTTTTGAAGGTAGAGTATCTACATAATTTATTTGGAATTCTTTTGCACAGAATATTTTTCTCTTGTCTTCCAATAATTAATTTATTTGGTCATTTATTTATGTCTGTGTAGACACATGGGCACATTTTATCTATTGGCTATAATCTAAGAATATTTTGTTTCCCTAATTGTTCCAACCTTTGGCCATTGGGAGCTCTTTGTGTTAATTTTATGAGTAGAATTTTGTTTTCTTATGAGGAATAATTGAAGTATATTAAAGTACATGCACTTAAAGTGAAATTGAAGTTTACTAAAGTACATGTACTTAAAGTCAGTTTTGACATATATACACCTATGAAACCATTACCTCCCCCCAAATTCTCCATCCACCACTGCCTCCATGCAACCACTAATTTCATTCAGTCACTGCATGTGAGTTTGGATTTTATTGAATTTATATATGCATTTACAATATTCATTTTTACATTTGCTTTTTCACATAGCTTAATAATTTTGAGATTCATTTGTATGCATAAGTTACTAACATTCCATTGTATAGATACTCCACAATTTATTATCCATTCACTTGTTGATGGGCATTTGAGTTATTCCCAATATTTACTTGGCTATTACAGGTAGAACTGTTATATACATTTATCTGTAGATCTTTGTGTGAACTTATAATTTTATTCCTCTTCATTAAATAACTAAAAGTAGTATGTTGGCTCATATGGTACGTGTATGTTTAAATTTTTAGGAAACCATCAAATTGTTTTCCAAAGGAAGTGTATCATTTTATAGTCCCTCCAGCACTATATGAGTATATCCGAATTTATTCATTTTCTCATAACACTTGGTAAGGTCAGTTTTTTTAATTTTAATTATTATTTGCTATTTTAGTGGTTCTAATGGTCATAGAGTGGTATCTTACTGTGGTTTTAATTTACATTTCCTTGAAAAGTAATATTATTAGGCAGATTTTTATGTACTTACTGGCTATTTATATTTTTATTTGTGATGTGCCTGTTCAAATATTTTCCTTACATTATATTAGTTTGTTTTTTTTGTTACTGTTTTTTATTTATTTATTTTTTAAATTTTTTTTAATGTTTTTATTTATTTTTGTGACAGAGAGAGACAGAACATGAGCAGGGGAGGGCCAGAGAGAGAGGGAGACACAGAATCGGAAGCAGGCTCCCGGCTCTGAGCTGTCAGCACAGAGCCCGATGCGGGGCTCGAACCCACAGACTGTGAGATCATGACCTGAGCCGAAGTCGGACGCTCAACCGACGAGCCACCCAGGCGCCCCTGTTACTGTTTTTTAAAAACTCTATTTTCTGAATACAAGTCTTTTGTCTGATGTATTTATTGCAAATATTTTCTCTCTTGCTTTTTTAATTTTCCTAATAATTTTCTTTGCTTTTTGAAAAGCAAAGAAAATTATGTTTTTCCCCCTCCCTGTTTTTATATTATTTTTGTTTCCCTTCCCTATGTTCATCTCTCTTGTCTCTTAAAGTCCTCATATGAGTGAAGCCATATGATATTTGTCTTTCTCTGACTAATTTCACTTAGCATAATACCCTCCAGTTCCATCCACATAGTTGCAAATGGCAAGATTTCATTCTTTTTGATTGCTGAGTAATACTCCATTGTATATATATACCACATCTTCTTTATCCATTCATCAGCCAAAGTATGGAAAGAGCAAAACATTTTTATTTTGGTGAAATTCTGTGCATATATGTATGTATTTATATTTTACAATTCGACATTTTGTGTTGTATCTAAGAAAACGTTTCTTATCCCAACACTACATAGATTTTCTGTTTTCTTCTAGAAGTTTTATAACTTTGGATTTTCACTTTAGGTGTCTGATCCATTTGGAGTTAGTTTTTTTATGGTGTGAGGTAATGGTTGATGTTCATTTTATTGGTAATGGCTTTCCAATTGTTCCAGCATTCTTTATTTTAAAATATTTTTCCACATTTAATTGCCTTGGAGCCAGTGTCAGAACTCAAATCTAGACTCTTCTATTTATCTGTCTATCTTTATGCCAATGCCACACTGTCTTGATTAATATTCTTTATATTAAGTCTTGAAGTCAGAAAGTTTTCCAAAATTTTTTCTTGTTTATCTTTATAAAAGTCTATTGCATTTTCATGTAAATTTTAATATTAACTTGTCAATTTCTCTCAAAAAGCTTTCTAGAATTTTATTTGGAATTGTGTTAAATCTATAGATCAATTTAGGGATATTTGGTATCCTGATAATACTAAATATTAACAAAATTATCTCTCTTTTGTAAGGAGGGGCTTAGAAGAGGAGCTTGTTAATATTTGGATTCTAGTTGATTTAGGTTTCTTTGCATTCTTAATTTTTTCATGGGTTTTGGAAACTGATTTTGCAGGTTATTTGGTTTCTTCATTGTACTTTCTATATTTCTGGTGACTTTCTATATCCTAAATGGAAACAGAGTGCATGTGATATATTTTCCCTATTAGTAGATATTTAACTTCTGATTCAAATGCTTTATTTCCTCTTTTTAAAGTTGGTTATTATTATTTTCTTTATAAAATAGATTTCTTGAGGTATAATTGGCATCTAGTAATATGTATATATTTGAAGTATGCAATAAGATATGTTTTAACTATGAATATGCCTATTAAACTAGCACCACAATCAAGATTGTAAATATATATTACATTCCCCTGAATTGCTTCGTGCCCCTTTGTAATCATTCCCTCCCATACCTCTTCATTCTGCCCCTATCCACAGGCAACCACTGATCAGCTATCACTATACACTAGTTTGTGTTTTGTAGAATTTAAATAAAATTCTCTTTCTTTTACTTGGCATAATTATTTTGAGATTCATTTATGTTGTTTTATGTATCATTAATTCGTTCCTTTTTGTTGCTAAGTATATCCTTTGTATGAATATACCACAGTCTGTTTATTCAATTATTGGTAACAATTTGGGATTTTACAGGTTTTGGCTATTATAAATATAGCTGCTATGAAAATTTATGTACAAATTTTTATATGGATATATGCTTTGGTTTCTCTTGGGTAAATAAATACCTAGCTGTGAAATAACTGGAATGCATGGTGTATTAATTACTTGATTTTCAGATGTGCAATCAACTGTGTATTGGTAGGATAAATCCAAACTGGCTATGCATCTGCTCTCTTTTCCATGTTGCTAAGTTCAGTTTTCTTGTTTTTGTCAAGGGATTTTGTGTTTATATTCATGAAAGACATTGGTCTGTAGTTTTCTTGTAATGTCTTCACCTGGTTTTCGCATCAGAGTAATTCTGGTCACATGGAATGAATTGGGAAGTATTCCTTCCTCTTTAATTTTATGTAAGAGTTTGTAGTTTGTGTAGAATTAATATTATTTAATGCTTAAATTCCTCACTGAAGATATTTAGGTCTGGAAGGCATTATTTTGTTTTTTGCTTTTCAAGGATGTCAAGTATAATTTCAGTTTCCTTGATAGAGGACAATTCATGTTACCTACTTTTTCTTGAGTGAACTTTCTAGTTTCAAATATTTCAAATATTTCAAAAATTTGTCCATTTCACCTCTTGTCTAATTTATTGATATAAAATTGTTAATAATCCATGTGTTTCTTTATATCTATAGAATCTGTAGCAATGTCACGTTTCATCTGTGATGCTAGTAACCTGCACTTTCTTTTTTTCTGATCAATCTGGTTAGAGGTTTATCAGTTTATTGAGTTTCTAAAATAACTGACTTTTGATTTCATTGATTTGTTTTCTTTAGGTTGGTTTTCTGTTGCATTAGTTTCTACTTTTTAATTCCATTTCTTCTGTATATATTCCATTTTGTTTGCTCTTTTTTCTTTCTGATGGACTCTGTGGCCATTGATTTGAGACCTTTTCCTTTGGAACACAATTGAAGTGGAAGCCTAAAAATTTACATGTTGAATTTTCATTTGCATTTAGTTTATAATACCTCCTAATTTCCATTCTTATATTTTCTTTGACCTATGTGTTATTTATAAATGTGTAAATTAGTACCAGTATTTAGGGATTTTTCCCTCAGAGATATTTCTGTTATTGATTTCTAGTTTAATTGTTTATAGCTAGAGGACATACTTTGTTTGACTTAAATCTTTCTGAATTTATTGGGTCTTGTTTTAGGGCCCAGAATACAATCTATCTTGGTTAATATTCTCTTTCCACTGCACATGAAAAAAATATTCTGATGTTGGTTATTGGAATGTTTTGTATTAGGAAATGTTTTGTATTTTGTATTAGGAAAAGTTGGTTAATAGTGTTATTAAATTCTTCATATCCTTACTGAGTTCCTGTTACTTGTTCTATTAATTCCTAAGAATTAATAAATATTAATTATTATTTAAATCTCTGACTGTAATTGTGGATTTGTCTACTACTCTCTGCAGTCAGTTCTATCAGTGTTTGCTTCAAGTATTTTGAGGCTGCATTGGTGGTTACATACATTTTTAAGATTGTCGTTTCCTCTTGAATTGACCCCATTATCATTGTGAATTAAGCTTAATTTTGGTAGCAATATTATGTGGTCCAAAATAAACTACTTCTGATATTAATTGAAAAATATAGTATTATTTAGATTATTTTTAATATGGTATGTAATCATTTATCCTTTTTCTTTTAAATGATGTACATCTTTATATGTAAAATGTGGTCTCTCTCTTTCTCTCTTTCTCCCTCTGTTTTTGTAGACAACATATATTTGGGTCTTAAATATTTGATCTAATCTGACAATCCCTAACTTTTAATCAGAGTGGTTAGACACTTTAAAATTACTATGATGATTGATATAATTAGCTTTAAATCTTGCTATTTTTTTCTGTTTTTCTCTTCTGTACTTTGTTCCTCTTTTTTCTATTTCTTCTGTCGTAATTAAAATGAGCGTGATTTATGATACACTTTAACACCCATTGGATTATCAGTTATAGGTCTTTATTATTCAGTGGTTGCTTTAGGATTTATAGAATACCTTTTTAATCTATCATAGAATATCTTCAAGTGATATTATACACTTCAAATATAACATAAGAACCATACAGCCATATATTTTTTAGTTATCCTGGCCTTTATGCTATTACTGTCATCCATATGATTTAATATTTTTTATAAACTCTACAGTACATTACTATTATTTAAACAATTTTCTTTTAAGAGAATTAAATAATAAATAATCTTGCATGTGTACCCAATGTAGTTACCATTTCTGGTCCATTTATTACTTGTGTAGATCTATATTTCTATATTTCTTCTGCCTATTAGACTTCTTGTTATATGATAATGAATTATTTTGACTTTATATGTCAGAAAATGTTTTTATTTTATCTTCACTTTTAAAAAGCATTTTCTCTGGATATAGGAATCTAGGTTGACAGCTTTTATTTCTTTCAGTGCTTTGAAGATTTCCCCTATCTTATTGCTTGCCTTGGTGTTTGTGTGTGTCTGTGTGTGTGTGTTTTGTTTTGTTTTTTAATGAGAAATTTACTGTCATCCTGCTTTTGGTTCCCATTATATGACAAGTCTTTTTTTCATGGCTATTTTTAAGATTTTATCAGGGGTTTGGAGTAATTTGATTATGATGGGCCTTGGTGTAATTTTTGTTTTGTTTTGTTTTGTTTTTTTCATGTGGCCTGTGCTTAAATTTGTTAAATATCTTTTACCTTTGGGTTTATGATTTTATCATATTTGTAATGTTTTTGGCTATTATTTCTTCAGATACCTCCCCCCTCTATGAATACCAATCACACACATCTTAGACCACTTAAAATTTTGTTCTACAGCTCACTGGTACTCTTTTCATGCATTAAGGTTGTTTTTTCTCTATGTGTTTGTTCTTGGATGGTTTATTTTGTCTTCAAATTTATAAATCTGTTTTCCTCCAATGTCTAACATGCCCTTAATTTATGTAGTATATTGCATTTTTCATCTCAAACTTGTCATTTACAGTTTTAGAAATTTTATTTGGGTTATGTCTTTAAATTTTTGAACATCTGGAATAGAGTTGTAATAACAATTGTAATGTTCTTTTCTGCTAATTCTAATGTATCTGTTAAGATCATTTTCTTGCTTTTTTGCATGTCTGTTTTTAATTGTTATCAGACATTGTGAATTTTATCTTGTTATGTGATTGACTTTTTTGTATTCCTACAAATATTCTTTTTTTTTTCTAAGTAGGCTACATGTCCAAAGTGGGGCTTGAACTCATAACTCCAAGATCAAGAGTCACATGCTCTACAGACTGAGCCAGCCAGGCACCCCTACAAATATTATTGAGTTCAGTTTGCCATTAGGTTACATGGAAACAGTTTGATCCTTTAGGGCCCTACTTTTAAGATTTGCTAGACAGGACCTAGTGTTTAATATGGGGCTAATTATCACCTATAAGTGAGGCAGTCTGTTCTTAGGATTCTACCTAATACCCTATAAATTATCCATCAGTCTGGTGGGAGGAACAGATATGATTTTTGGCCCATGTGAATGCACGCACTGTTCCCTTTGATTATTTTAGGAGGCTCTTTCTACAGCCTCTGGTAGTTTCTTCATATGCCTGCCTTGATCATATTGCACTGACCGCTCAAGAAGGACTTTTTTCAGCTCTCTCTTCTCTGGTACTCTGTGGTGTGTACTCTATGTGCCTTGTTCTCCTGAAACATCAGTTCTGTCTCCTCCATTCAAACAATCTTCTGGGCTCTGCCTTAGTTGCACCTCTCTGTGTTGTAGACTGGAAACACAAGGCAATTGTATGGACTGCTCCTTTCGTTTCCCATCTCTCAGGGGTCACTATCCTTTGCTGTCTCATGTCTAGTGACATAAAACCATTGTTTCATTTTTTTGTCATTTAAAAAAATTCAGTTGTCTCAAGCATGAGAGTGAATGTATAGACTTTTGTTCTATTTTGTCTGGAAGCTTAGGTTCACTGATTTTATTTCCAGAGATAGTTCTTCCTTCCCCATTGTGTAGCTTCCTTTGTCATTGTTACCAGTCACCCCAGCTTCCTCCTTTCTGCTTGGCCTCCTTCACCCTGTCATCCTGGTATAACATTCCCCCAGTGATAGGAATTTCAATGTAGTACCGTAAAAATCCATGTTCTAGTTTACAATCTTGAGCAAGTCCCTTATGTAGCCCTTTCCATCATTATGGGAGGTATCTATTATCTATCTATCTATCCATCTATCTATCTATCTATCATCTATTTATTTTTAAATGATTTTTTTCCAGACTGTAAGGTACAGAAAGAGTTTGTTCAGGAGATCACATGTGAAGAAGTTTGTGTTAGGATATTGGCAGATGTGGTGAAGCATGGAGTACATGCTCAGCAGCAGATCCAGTCCTCGTGGGAAGTCAGATGTTCATTTAGGATCCATAGAAAGTTTCCATAATGTTCTCACAGGAGAAGTAGTGTGTGTCAGGCCCTTGAATGTGTCTGGCCTTTGGTTCAGGTGTCAAGTCTGATGTATTCAGGGTTACACAGTCTAATAGCATGATGTGCAGGAACTCTTCAGATAAATGCTTCTCACAGGGAGGCCGAGAGCTTACCTGCACCTTGGGATCCTATGGAGTGTTCAAAATGATGCCAATGGTTCACAATAATGGCCACCCTTCTGTGAGTACTCATGTTGCAAACATGATTTCTAAAACTCCCTCCTTGCAGGATATATATCATTTCTCCTATTTTCCAAATAAAGGAATAGACACTCAGGGAGGCGAAGTGACTTGCTTTGTCTCAGCCAGTGGGTTACAGAGGCCTGCTTCAACCCGGATGTGTCTGATTTCATTCCTGAATATTTTCACTATACTCTCTAGCCCATTATATTCATACCCTTGATTATGTTAGAGCCAGAAGATAATGTAATGCTTTCTTATTTTAAGTCTTGCACTAGCAGAATGGGTCATTGTTATGAAATGCACTGTGCCCCCTTGCCCCACCAAATTCCTGTGTTGAAGCCCTAACCTCAATATGGTTATATTAGGATGTAGTGCCTTTAGAGAGGTAATTAAAGTTAAATGAGGTCATAGGGTAAGGCCCCAATCCAATGTGACTAGTATCCTTATAAGAAGAGAGAGAAATACCAGTTATGGACACACGAGGAAAAGGCCACATTAGGACACAATGGGAAAGTGACCAAGGAGAAACAAGCCAGAGAGGCCTCAGGAGAAACAACCGTGCAGACATCTCAATCCTGTACTCCCAGCCTCTAGAACTGTGAAAAAAATAGATGTTTGTTGTTTAAGGCACTCAGTCTACAGTACTTCGTTATGGCAACCCAAGCAGACTTATACAGTTCTCAACACCAAAAAAGAGTCAGAATAAATGATTTCTGCAGTCCTTTCCAAAATGTAACATTTTGTAGATTGGAGATGTTTGGCTCTGTCATCAGTTCAGATCACTTGACTACACAGAACTAATGTCAACATCTTGTTGAAAATCTGGCAGTTCAATCATCCCTCCAAACTCCAGAAAAAAATATTCATCACACCTTTGGGAAACTGTGTTTGGAAACCATTTTTCTCACTTTGCCGAGTGTCCTATCTGAACAGTGATGGCCCAGGGTTCTCTGGAACAGGTGAGTACAGAGTAGGATACCTGAAAGTGACATTTTCTGCCACAGGAACCAGCATGGACACTGTCTTTAAGAGAATTCTTGAGTCCAAGTCAAAAGCCCCAGATCCAAGCAGCTAGAGGAAACACAGCAGAACCGATATGTTGTGGTGGTGCTTTGTAACAACAGATTAATGTGTGAGGTACAGATGGTCACACATAATGCCCCAGAGACATGGGGATGCTCTGCCTCTGAAAACTCACATTACAGACCCAGGTTTTTGTTTGTTTGTTTTTAATATTCTAAGTACTTTTGATATATACCAAATTCCGTAACTTCGTCCACACTTTTCTTGCTCCTATACATTCCTTCCAAATATTAGACTTTGTTAGCCCAGAAACCATCAAGCCTGGCTCATTAGCACCCACCTTCTCTATTTCCCTTTTCCTTTTGTATGGAGAAGCATGGTGATTTTAACCATTCACTGCCATCCTGAAAAAGCACAGAGGAGGTGGTATGTGACTTGAGGGCAGAGCCCAGAATACCCCCTATGACTGCAGTAGAAATTCCTTCCTTAGGTGTGGTGAGGAAACTCCAACATTCCAAGATGAAGATTCAATCCCAACCTGGAGCAGTTGTAGTTACACTGGAAACAATCCAGCTTAAGTTCTTGTATCAGTTTAGCTCTGAAGGAATAAAAAGACAGATCAATATTCATATCTTTATTTGAAGGGAGTGGAGGGCTGAGGGCTGCATATATGTGGGCAGAGTGAGGAGGTTAAGAAGACTTGTATCCAGATAAATCAGCCATTGTCCCTAGCACTGTCTGCACCAGTTTCTGGAAGCCCTGTATGGAGAGTGTCCAGAGAAAGGAGGCTCCTAGAATGCCCTTTGACCTCCACACTGCTTATTTTCTCCTTTGTGTTATGGCAGGATAAGGAGGGAGACAAATGACAAATGTACTCATGCTGTGTGATTAAATCCCCAAGCCAAGTTTTTCCAAGTCTCCCATTCTCTTCCAAGTAGATTTCCTCCACCATGGTGCTAGAGGAGTCCTCAGAGAAGCCACCACAGCACTGAGCACTCCAGAGACCACATCACAGTGTTCTCCAACAGCTCCTGGTGAATCATGTCTCCTAAGGTACCCCAGCCTGTGGTCTTCAACAATTCACAATTCAGCCATCATTAGCACCTCCAATGAATCTGTTAGATGCAAAAAGCCCTTTCCAGATGGTATTCAAATATATACATGTGCAGTAGGGTGATATTTTGATAGAGAAACAACAAATTCTTTTCTCATGGTACTTCCAGATATCCTTTAGCTTTACCCCCATGGAGGCATCAGCCAGGGTAGCATTGTGTGTACCATGCACAGCAGAGTGAGGAGAGAGGGGGGAGGGAGGGAAGGAGGGAAGGAGACAGTTTACATTACACAATCTACTTTTTGGGCACCTGGCTGGCTCAGTCAGTAGAGCATGTGACTCTTGGTCTCGGGGTTGTAAGTCAAGCCCCACATTAGGTGTAGAGATTTATTTTTAAAAAATCTTAAAACAGTCTAAAAGTAGACTTCTCTCTCTCTCTCTCTCTCTCTCTCCCCCTCTCAAAAATAAATAAACATTAAAAAAATTTTTAAAGTAGACTTTTAAAATTCACGTCTAAAACTATAGTATGAGATGAAAGCATTTTGAGTTTCAAAATTTGGGCCCTGACAAAACAATATGTGCCCATTTTGATTCAGTTTTTCTCATCCTGAAGAGTAAGTCAAGTTTTCATGGGCTAGAGAGGAATGGAGGAAGTCAGAGAAGAAAGGGGAAATGTGGAGTCATGATACTCTAAGCAAGATCCCAGAGCACTCCTCCAGAAGTCAGAGCCCTGGCAAAGAGAACAGATGGAGATGGCCAGAGGGTAGGATAGAATCCAGATGACTCAGGGAGTCTAGGAGTGTAGAAGACCCTGCTTGTTTGGGAGATCTCTGAGTGTGTTACCCCCACTCCAGCATATACATGGCCTTGGCTATATGGTCACATAGGCTAATGGACACATATAGCATTACAGAGCTCCCTTTTACTCCATAGTTGCCTGAGGGGTTGTCAGGAGTAGCACAGAAAGGGCACCTCACTCCCACCCAGTTCCTGAGGCTCTGGAATGACATAGGCTTCAGGGGGCTACTTCTAGATCCTTAAGAATAGCCTAAAATAGCTGGAAGAAAGTTGGATTGAAGCGTCCCTGCATTCAGGAATGAGAGGTGACAAGCAGCCTGCACACCCCAGAGACTATCTATGAAGATGCACCTCTCCGGGGATGGCAGACAGAAGATGACATTACAGAGGACAGACAACCATCCCTGCCCACCTCTGAGGCCATGGCACCAAGGAACCATCCAAAACACAGCCACAACCTGGAGGAAGATGGGAAGAAATGCATGTGAATGCCTGTGTGTGTGTGCGTGTGTGGCCTGAATTGTCTAAAATTTCGTTTCTGCCACCAGTGGAATGGAGCTTCAAAATAAATTATGTCACATAAACATAAATCAACATTTCTCAAAAACTTACAGATTCATATCCTGCTACTACATTCTCTTTATCCTTTAGAGAAAATTTTAAGCACATAATAAAACAGAGATATAGGTGGGAGAAAGCTTTATTGCCAAGGATTTAAAGTGCAAATAGATATAATCCTACCTGTAGTTGAAAAGTTGTAGATGTCATTATTGAGGGAATATTTTACTGCTATGGAAACTGCCAGAAAACAAAGATACATAAAATTGCCATGGTTTTTTATTCCTATGACAAAAACATACACAAAAATAATAAATCCATTAGACTTTCAAATCACAATAATAATGTTGAGCACAATTTTCTTTTTTCGTAACTATAAAACTCCAGATAAGAAATGATCTCATGTAAAGGAATAGGAGATAGCAATTCACCTCCTTTGGTGTGCAGGTTGGCATGAGTGTGGCAGCTCAGAAAGAACTATCTATGAAAGTAAAGCTTTAGTTAAGAAGAACAGGGTTAGATCAAAACCACCCATCCTATGTGAGGAGGGATCCCTATTGAGAAGCCCACAAATCACCAGCAAAAAAATGAAAAAGCAATAATAGACATGAATAGAATGATGACTGTGTACCATGAATACTTTACATGTCTTAGTCACACAATTCCAACAATTATGGCCTCTTGTGAAAGGCCTGAACCAGGCCTCCATTTATTATTTAATGATCCTCAGGTGTCCTTACTCTAGCAAAGGACCATGATGATATTTCAGGTCCCTACATGTCACTGTCACCTCAAATCTGTCCATGAACCTTTATGTTCTCTGTAGACTTGCTTGCCATGGGTCTGGCCCAGGTCACAGCATGTGCTCCAGCTTCTGGGGTTAGATAACAGGAATAGCTGAACCCTTCTGGCTTCTGCTTTTGAAAACAAGTTCTTGCCCCTCCAAGACTAATATTGAATCCAGTACAGTCTCTGACTTAGCTTAGGCTGCCATAACAAAATATTATACACTGGGTAGCTTAAAGAATACATATTTATTTCTCACAGTTCTGAAGGCTAGAACTCCAAAATTAGGGTGCCACATGGCCAGGTTCTGGTGAGGACCTGCTTCTTGGCTTGCAGATGGTCACTTTCTCACTGTGTCCTCACATGGCAGAGAAAAAGCAAGCTCTGCAGTGTCTCTTCTTATGAGAACACTAATCCATCATGTAAGCTCCACCCTCATGACCCTGTCTAAACCTAATCACCTTCCAAAGGCTTCATTTCCTAATACCATCACACTGGGGGTTACAGATTCAGAATATGAAATTTTGTGGGATGCAAACATTTTGTCTATAACAATCTCCAAATATAGGCAAGGGTTTCAGTTGACCAGTAATTCAAAACAGACATGAAAGACCTCAATCCTTATTCACCACAGTGGGGGCTGCTCCCTGGGTTATTTAACTTCAAAGGCCAGGATCTAGAGGTCTGGGTGGCTCAGCTCAGATGGTTGAGCTTCAGACTCTTGGTTTTGGCTCAAGTCATGATCTCACGGTTGGTGAATTTGAACCCCACATAGGTCTCTGCGGTGCCAGTGTGGAGCCTGCTTGGGATTTTCTGTCTTTGCCTTTCTCTCTACCCTTCCCACACACACACTCTCTCTCTCTCAAAGTAAATAAATAAACTTAAAAAAAAGGCCAGGATCTCATCTGGTACATGATGCTACTTCCTGAGAACACTGACATTGTTAGAAATGCAGAGAGTGTTGGGGATATTGTGATATTGGGGGGGGGGGGCTGGAAGTGTTGAGAATGTTGGGAGTTTGGAGAATATTGAATTGTTGGGAATTTGGGGGGTGTTGGGAGAGTTGAGAATGTTGGGAATTTGGGGAGTATTGGGAGTGTTGGAATGTTGGGAATTTAGGGAATATTGGGAGGTGTTGGGAGGGTTGAGAATGTTAGGAATGTGGGGAATACTGGGAGTAACAGGAATGTTAGGAGTATTGGGAATGTTGCAAATTTGGAGGGTGTTGGGAATGTTGAGAATTTTGGGAATTTGGGGAATATCGGTAGTGTTGGGAATATCGGGATTGTTGGGAATGTTGTGATTTGGGGTGATTGTTGAGAGTGCTGGGAATTTGGGGAATATTGGGAATTTGGGGGAATATTGGGAGCGTTGGAATTGTTGGAAATGTTAGGAAAGTTGGGAGTGTCAGGAATATAGACTAATCCTCACAGAGTGTTCAGGTTGCCTGCCAGTGGTGGCACTTCTGCCATCAGGAAATACCTCTGTAGGTATTTGCCTTAGTTGCAAACTCATCCTCTCTTACTGGCTCCCTCACAAATGGGACCTGAGTAGCAGTAGGCATTTCCCATTCCCTGACACATGGTTTGCACTCTCACTTCCATGCCTTTGTTTGTGTTGTTCTCTCCTCCAAGCACATCCTCCCTGCTTTGTCTTCCTGGCAAATTCTTACTCACTTGGAAGCACTGGTTCAAATACACCTCGTGAAAACTTCCACAAGCCCCTAGGCAGTGAGAACATTCATAACTCTAGCAACTTATTTTTATTATTTACTGCTAATATTTTACTATAACTATAGATTAATTTTGCTATAGGCTAAGCTCCCAAAGATATGGGAATTTGCTTTATATTTTATTCCATGGCAGATGCTGCGGGTGCCCTGCCTGTGCCAAAGGCTGCTTGCTGCATGTGCCTGGGGTTCTCTTCCTGAGCACTTGTGTTCTTATGTTGGAAGTGTACTTGGACTCACTCACAGGACAAGCCGTGAATGGGAGGATGTGAATACCCTGAAACAGCCCTCAACTGGAGAAGTTGGTGGTGCGTTGTGAGTGAGCACACAGCATCCCAACCTCAGGATAACTCTGAGTATGCTCATAGCCCCATCTCAGAGTTGACTTCTGGGGATACCAACTCAGACAGGTCCCAGAGTTTAGTTCAATGTCTGACTTCAATTAGGTTTTTAATAAATGTGTAATGAATAAGATCAGCTCTGAAGTAGATCAGAAATTCATTCATTTATTCATGTATGCAATGAACATTTCTGAAGAACCTATTAGTTTTTAGAAACTGTGCTAGATGAAACATGGTGTACCTAAATGATCATTTTAAGGAATCTAAAATCTAATACAGGAAATAATAGATGCAAATACATAATCTTACCAATTATCAATTTTATTGTAACAATTATCCCCAAATTTAGCATCTTAAAACAACAAACATTTATTAACTTGCATAATTTCTCTTGGGCAGGATCCAAGTGGGGCTTGACTGGGTGCCTCTTGCTTAGGGACTCTCTTGGGGTTGCAGTCAGACTATTAGCTGGGGCTGCATCATGCAATGGTTTGACTGGACATTCACTTCAAAGGCAGCCACTCACATAGCTGGCAGTCTGGGGTTGGCTGTTAAAAGGAGGCTTAGTTCCTCCATGGGACTCTATAGTTTTCATATAGGATTCTAAGTAACCAGAAAAGAAGTGGGTCCTCTTGGCTTTCAGCTTTGCTGAGTCACCCTTTTTTGTACCTTGAATTCAGCAAGCACGATGAGCAGCATTTTACATCTTTTCCTGGATGATCACTAACTAGGGGGTTAAAAATTGCTTGCACATATAGAAGAGAAGATGAGAGGCACAGAACCCCTAGCTCTTTACTTCCTGGGGAAGTTAGTGTTCCTTGGAGAGCCAGGGAGAAGCCCTCCTAGTGGTCTCTCCTTGATGTGCCAGTGCTGAGCTCATATTATGGTCAATCATCTGGTAGCAAACAGCACAAAATGGCTGAAAATGTGGGTGCTGGCTTGACTTTGGGGAAGTTATATGGCTTCTCCTTGCCTCATTTTCCTTATGCGAAAATGGAGGATGATAATAGTAGCTACCCCATGAGGCTAACGAGGGATGAAATGGGTTAACACCCATGGAGCACTGAGTTCCTGACATGCAGAAAACACTAGATACAAGTGACCTTTACTACTTCCCTGCTGGCCCTTTTGCTTTCAGGCAAAATTCTGCCACTGCTGTGAAAGGTCATTCAGATATTCCTTAAAAAATTAAGAATCGAATCACCAAACTGATAAAATATAAACAGAGTAGTCAATGTTACGGACTTCACAATATCTGTGCTTTGAGGTAGAGGAAGTGGGTTGCTATACACGTGTACTTGCATGCACACACACACACACACACACACACACAGCAATGTGGCAGGCTCTCATGAGCCATAGAAGTGGTCAAGTGTGGTAGAATAGAATGTTACTTGGGATCAAAAGCTGAGTTCATGGATGAGGCACTTAGTGTTGCAACAGTGGTGAAGAGACACAGAGACCTGCCAATGGTGTTTTGAGCACAGGAACAGCATGGGCAGAGGTGTAGAGGAAAGGGAGTTATCCAAGACTGTCTGAGTACCCCTTCTCAGTAAGAGAAGCTATGACAATCACTCATGAAGAGGCTCTCCCAGTGGTCATCAGGGTTTTGGTTCTCATGGGTATCTTCCTTGACAGTATGGATATGCTAAAATAAAAAGGGTTTTGGATCAGATATCCAGCCTGCCTTGATCCAGGACTGGGGGTAAATGAAAGGCAAGGCTGAACTGAGATGAACAGATGGCATTACTGAAGAAGTCAGATATGTAAAAGGCTGGGGATGGGGTGGGTAAGCAACAGAAAGGAGAGCAAGAAGCCTGGTCTCTAAGAACAGAAGCCATTTTTATGTACTCTAAGGATCAGACATCTTGTCTGGGACTCCTGGTGTGTAGGGTGCAGGCAATGAAGGACCAGTAGGGGAGAGGATAGAGTGGTGGGTATGGCCTGAGATATTGGTACAGCTGAGGGAGTAGGGCTTGAGACCACTGTGCCATTGGAGTTTTAGAAACTGGTGGCATTGGTTGACTCAGAGGGGACTTTGGTGGTGTTACTCCAATGCCTCAATGCAGAGAAGTCAGCTGGGGCTAGAATAGGACCCTGGCCAGGAGCCGAATGGAAGGGGAGATTTTGGAGCAGCATCCTGAGGAATGGTGCCCAGGGCTCTGTGAGCCAAATGTTCTTCCTTTCAGCATGAAGTCCCTGTTCCTGTCTGTTCCCAATGGCTAATGCTCATCCCAGTGCTTGGTAACCACCACCATGCTCTGTCTTTCCTCTTTCCCACTCATTCGTTTCTCTGGGAAGATGCTGGCTCAGCCCCCAATGTGGCCCTTGGCCTGGGAAGATGGGGAGAAGCAGGCAGCACTCTGGTTGTCCCCATGGGCCCTCTAATGGATGTTGGCTTCCACCCTGGGCCCATTTCCTTTGAGCCTTATGCTGTCAGGCCACAGCTCTGTCAACCTATATTTTTTTTGGCTGAAGCTGATAAAACACTGGAGTCGGGTTTAATTCTTGATGGTATGGAGGTTTGTAGATGTTCTCCAATGGTTCCCTGCATTCCCATTCTTCTCAATTCAAATCACTCTGTGGGCATAGACAGGGCCAGAAGGGTAGACCTGCCACCCTGTCCCCAGGCTTTCAGTTCAGGAAGCTCAATTGGTATTTCTCACTGTGAATGTTAAATCCCAACAATTGTGGATAAAAGCTACTTTCTGTCAAGTCAAAGATGAATATTCCTCTTAATCCAGTGTTCTCTGAAAAATGGGGACTGTTAATTTTATCTCTGGATGTGTTAATAAGGGGGCTGTCCTCAGTTGCAGGTGAGATACAGCTCTGTCAGTTCTCCTGTGCCATGCTCTCACTTGTGTACTGGCGAGACTAGGCTAAACTAGGCTGTGGTACCAGTGGGGTGAGGGTAAGAAGCCTGGGGAGCTCTGCAATACTTAAGCTCCTAAAAGTGGGTGGGGACTGGTGGGGTGGAGCTCACCCACTGTCCCTCATCCACTTATTTTTCTTTACTTATTATTTCCCCCTATCTTATGTCTGTTTTCTTCTGTTTTTACTTTTTGTTAGAATTCTTTTTTGGGTATTTTCCTAAAATAAGGCATATGGTTTATAGACTTTATATACTTTATAGACTTGTGGTAGACCTCCAGCTGACCTCTGTGCTGTCAGCGTGGAGCACGATGCAGGGCTCCATCCCACAAACCAGGAGATCATGACCTGAGCTGAAGTCAAGAGTCAGATGCTTAACCAACTGAACCACCCAGGTGCGTGCATGCACATGCACACACACACATGCACACGCACACACACACACACACACAAATTATACTGATAATTAATTACATAGACATTAGCCAAACTTCTAATATGATTATAGAACAGTACTAGATACAGGAGGAGATGCAAATTAATATAAGATCCATCCATTTGTCACAAAGAAGTTATGTTCTTGTTGGTGAGGCAAGACACAATTCAGATTACACAATACAAGTTTCATGTAACAGATCAATCCAGAACAGGTGATCAGTGCCAGAGTATGAATCTTTAAATAATGGTCTTTTCTCTTTGGGTTTTAAGATAATAACAAAGGCTAGTTCCAGAGAGTGAGACTGAAGGTCATTTTTCACTTGAATTACTTATGCAGATGTAGGAGAGACTCAAACGCCCCCATTTTTCTGCAGAGGAAATGAAATCCAGGGTGGAAAAGATCCAGGCAAGGTCCACTGTAAATTGTTGGCAGATGGGGACCCAACTTTGGCTGTCTCGTTCCTGTAAAGTGTGGTGCCATTCTGTTTTGCTTAAGCCTAAATTTTAGATGTTCACATATAATCCAAGTAACCTGATGTAGGTATCTAGCTATATAAATGATTAAGAAAAAACATTGCTGAGCATTTATATTTGCAATTATCATCATCATCAAATAATTACTAAGCAGTAAATTATGCAAATTGAGTCCAATATTACATTACAAATTTGCAGGAACATTAAATCGATTATGATCATTGTATTAATTTGCTAAGGTTGCCATAACAAAGTACCATAGACCAAGTGACTTAAACAACAGATATTTAAATTCTCACAATTCTGGATGCTGGAAGCCTGATATCAGGGTGTTAGCTCATTGGTTTCTTCTGAAGCCTCTCTCCTTGGCTTGAAAATGGCCACCGTGTGTGTCTCACATGGTCTTTCCTCTGTATGCTTCTATGTTCTGATCTCTCCATATAACGACCTCAATAATAATGGGTGGGGGTTCATCCTAATAACCTCGTTTTAACTTAACTACCTCACTGAAAGATTCTCTCTCCAAATCAGTCACTTTCTGAGGTACTGGGACTGAGGACTTCAACACAGGAATTTCAGGAGGGGACACAATTTAGTCTATAATAGTCATTTAAAATTTTCAAAATCATAAAAAAAGAACTAAAATAGTATTAAGCATCATGAGAAGAAAAGGTTCCAAATTTAAGTAGAAAAGTAAAGGAGACTTCATCTTGGGCCCATGTATTGCAGTGCTTCATACACTGAGGATTACACCTCTGCTTATAGAAGTCACCCTCTTTCATCTGACTTAAGTCCTTCATGCTGCAGCCTGACACCACTCCTTCCCAAAGTCAGCCTCCTGTCAACAAGAACTCCGCATCACCTATTCACAGATGCTCAGGAGCACAAGAAAGTCATAAGGCATCACATGGTGGAAACCATTACAGGCCATGGGGCATGTGAGAACCCTTATCTACTTTCATGTGGTTTTGTTGTTTTCAGGGAATAGTAATGTATACATTAATTAATGTATATATTTAATAGATTGTGTATTAATTGATTGTGCACTTACATAATTAATAATTTGTAATATAATTAATTATAATTAATATTACTTATGTTTTAACAATTAATATATAATCAATATAATTATGTTTTTATATTATCTTAACATAATGTATAATGTATTATTATATGTTAATGTATATTAACATGTATCATGTTATGTTAATATATAATTATTCATTTGCTAATAGTCATTATAAGTTGCATATAGTATACATTAATATGGAATATATATTTTATATAATATATAAAGTTATGAAAAATTAATTCATAGTACTTTTATATTATTTTTATTATATAATACACAATTACATTTTATATTATATCATATTATATATAATAATCATTTTATATAACATATTTAATTATATATTAATAAATTATATTGAACATACATAACACATACTAATATATATTATTTTTATTATATCATACACAATTACATTTTATATTATATCGTATTATATATAACAATCATTTTATATAGCATATTTAATTATATGTTAATAAATTATATTGAACATACATAACACATACTAATATATTGCATATTATATATTAACATATATTTTAATATATTGGATATTTAGTATACTTATACATGTAATATATAAATGTATTGCTTTATATTTATATATGTATATATTAATATATTTAATATATTGACATATTAACACATAATATTTTATATTATATAAGGGTATTAATATATAAGTTATATATTATACTATATAATTACTAAATTTTAATCATGTTGTCTTTAAACATTGTCTTTGTATCCTTGAGTGTTACTATGTTAACTGTGAATGTACATTTGACCCTGGGTCAGCACTTAGCTTTTCTGGGCCTCAACTTCCCTATTTTCAAAATGAGGACAATATATGCCTGACTGTTAGGAAGAACTGATAAAGGCTTAGTGTCCAAAATTTATAAAGAGCTCATCAAACTCAACATCCAAAAAACAAATAATCCAGGTAAGACATGGGCAGAAGACATGAACAGACATTTTTTCCAGGTAAGACATCCAGATGGCTAACAGACACATGAAGAGATGCTCAACATCATCATCATCAGGCAAATACAAATCAAAACAATGATGAGATACCACCTCACACCTGTCAAAATGGTAGATGTTAGTGAGGATGCAGAGAAAGGGGAACGCTCTTGCATTGTTGGTGGGAATGCAAACTGGTGCAGCCACTTTGGAGAAGAGTATGGATGGAGGCTCCTCAAAAGTTAAAAATAGAACTACCCTATGACCCAGCAATTGCATTACCAGGTATTTACCCAAAGGATACAAAAATACTGATTGGAAGCGGCACATGCACCCCGATGTTTATAGCAGCATTATCAACAATAGTCAAATTATGGGAAGAGCCTATAATGGATGGCGATGAATGGATAAAGAAGATATGGTATATAGATACATACAGATATAGCTGATAGAGATATAGATTCCATCACATATCTATGTCTATAGCTATGTAGAGAGATATACCTATACGGTGGAATATTAGCCATGAAAAAGAGTGAAATCTTGCCATTTGCAACAACATGGATGGAACTAAGAGTGTATCATACTAAGTGAAATATGTCAGTCAGAGAAAGACAAATGCCATATGATTTCATTCATATGTGAAATTTAAGAAACCAAACAGATGAACATAGGGGAAGGAAAAAGAAAAGAGAAGAAAAGAAAAGAAACCAAACAGATGAACATAGGGAAAGGAAAAAGAAAAGAAAAGAAGAAAAAGAAAAGAGACTCTTAACTATAAAGAACAAACTGAATGTTGATGAAGGGGTGTTGGGTGGGAGAATAGGCTAGACGGTTTATAGGTATTAAAGAGGGCACTTGTTGGGATGAACACTGGGTGTTGTATGTAAGTGATGAACCACTAAATTCTACACCTGAAACCAATTTTACCATATGTATTAACTAACTAGAATTCAATAAAAATTTAATTAAAAATTAAATGCTTAATAAAAAAAAGGAAGAACAACTGTGACAATGGTGGACGTGACACAAGGATGAAATCTATAAAATGCAAATCACATAATAAATATGATTTCCTAACCAGAGATTGCTGATGTGAAGCACTGTGGCAATGCCAGGGCTATGTCCCTGCAGAAAGAATCATGCTCCATTTGTTATAAAGGGACCACTATAGGTGCCACTTGCAGAGAGCATAGAAACTCTGTAAAGAAGAATTATAGTTATATTAAATTGGGCATAGAACCTCACCTTGCCCCATGACTCCTCAAACAAGTATCAATTATCTTACATTTAGTTTTGCTGTTCATGGGGAAGGCTGCTCTCAAATCTTATGCCACAGTGAGGTGAATGACAGCAGGTAATTTTTTGGAGGAAACTAGAAGCTTGAGGTTTGTAATAAAAAAACAAAAACAAAACAAAACAAAAACTAGAGTGGGAGGGAATGTGTTAGTAGAAAATCTCAGAGAGAATTGGTAATTTCCTTGGCTGCTCCCTAGGCAGGTGCTTACAAGCCTCTACATCTTCCTCTTCCCTGAACAAGTTCAGCAGAAGATACAACATGCTCATTTGCCATGAGTGAGATCAATTATGAGAATTTCTAACACAGAATCAAAATGAGGAAGATGGAAAAAAAGAAATGAGGAATATGTGATTTAAGCTCAAAAGACTGTTAAAGTGGAAATCTCTGAAGAAAAATTATGTAAGATGTTTTCCCACTGTTACATTATTAAACATATTATTAATATAAACAATAGCCACTGGTTTCTGGTTGAGGTCTGTGTGCAGGCACTGATGAGGCCCATTTCATGTGCTGCTCCTAGTCCTGTGTAGTTCCTATGTTGGAGTGACACATTTAAGCTCATATAGGTTACACCCTTTCCAGGACACCTCTGTTTCCTCAGAAGCTACTTCAAGTGCTAGCTTGAAGAAAGGACCAGACGATACCTTGGGTCTAAATGGGAAGAAAGTGGAACTTTTCATTGGTGTTATAATTATTTGGTTAACTATTTTGTGTTGAATTGAAAAGTAATAACTTATTTAATTTAAGCAAATACTATTTATTACATGCATATTTTATTTTAATGTATAAATTACACATATTTATAAGCATATAAAATACTTTATATTTGGTGATAAAATATTTTATAAGGTAGTCATAAAGCTAAAGAGGGAAAAATAGTATTCATCACTTACATCTACATCTTGACCCCATGCCCCTCCTATGTTCTTTCCTCACTGATGAAATTGATTGCTAAAGTCCATTATGCACTATCTTTTGCAGAGAAGAGAGAAGAAAGACAAGACCCTCCAATACCACCTCCTGCAGCCAAAACATGGGCACCACCATTTGGGAAATACTTTGGCTATAGAGTATCACACATTAAGGACTATCATCTTTCTGTCATCTTCCTCTCTATCAGAGTTTTCCTCAGCATTGCAGAACCTGGATTCAGGGAGGACAGAGTCAGAGTAAGTGTATGAGCCAGATGCAGTGTAGGCTTCCAGAATGGGGGAAACTAAGAGTAAAATGTGATGGCAGCCATGTTAGAGCCAAGAGGACCTCCAAAGGTCTAGCAATAGCAATTGGTATTCAACTATTGAGAGAGATTTAAATTCAGTATCCACAATACACTAACAACCAAGGCTGAGTAATGAACATTGTTTATGTTTCCATGTGAGATGAACTTTTTTGACACTTGAATACATTAAGACTTTGCCAGGTAGAATATTCATGGTTCTGGGAGAGCATGCTGCTCACCTATGCTGGATGAGCTGGTCCAGTAGACCAGTCCATGGAAACAACACACAGCATATTGTAAGCCAGGCTACTCATTCTCAGTACATCTATCTAGATCAAATAAACAATAATCAGGTCACAAAAGGGGGGCTTTTTGGGGTACCTGGTGGTTCAGTCAGTTGAGCATCTGATTTTTGATTTTGACTCAAGTCATGATCCTAGGGTCATTGGATTGAGCCCCATGTTGGGATCCATGCTGAGCATGGAGCCTGCTTAAAATTGTTTCTCTCTTAGGGTGCCTGGGTGGCTCAGTTGGTTAAGTATCCATCTGGCTCAGGTCATGATCTCACGGCTTGTGAGTTCAAGCCCCATGTCGAGCTCTGTGCTGACAGCTCAGAGACTGGAGCCTGCTTCAGATTCTGTGTCTCCATCTCTCTCTGCCCCTCCCCCACCGGATTTTTGTCTCTCTCTCTTTCAAAAATAAATACACATTAAAAAAATTTAAAGAGTCAAAAAAATTTTCTATCCTCTTCCTCTGCCCCTCTCTCCCCTCCACCTCAAATAACAACAACAACAAATGAAAGGGAGACTTTTTGGTGTTAAGTGCTTTGAGAATTGTCAACAGTCCTCAAGAAAGATAAGATTACAGATGCATATTTCCATAACTACACATCACTGCTTAAAATTTATCTCTCAGTAGAGAACTTAAAAAAAATATATATATATGTATATATATATATATATATACATATATATATATATATATATATATATATATATATATATGGAGAGAGAGAGAATTTTTCTGTGTGAATGTATTTTTTCTGCTGTGAAGAAATAAACATCGAATGTAGCCTATTGGAACTTCAGTAGAAAAACAAACTATTAGGGGAAAGGAAAACCCAGAATGGAGAATAGACTGGAGGTTTGGGATTCTCAGATGAAGAGAGAGCCAGCCCCTCATTTTTGAGAAGTACCTGTCTCCACCTGCATCCTCACAGTGATAATTAAAGGAATAGAAGAGCAATTTCATGCTAACAGAACTGGACAAGAAAGCCCTATCCAGTATGGCACTTTCCTCAGGTTGGGCTGCGTAGAAGGTATTCTTTGTTGCAGTCAGTTAATTTATATATTTTTTTTTAATTTTTTTTTTCAACATTTATTTATTTTTGGGACAGAGAGAGACAGAGCATGAACGGGGGAGGGGCAGAGAGAGAGGAAGACACAGAATCGGAAACAGGCTCCAGGCTCTGAGCCATCAGCCCAGAGCCTGACGCGGGGCTCGAACTCACGGACCAAGAGATCGTGACCTGGCTGAAGTCGGACGCTTAACCGACTGCGCCACCCAGGCGCCCCCAGTTAATTTATATTTTAAACATCTGCTAGACTATGGTGAAATGACTCTCTCTTAATCATCACTATCGAGAATGAATAAATACATGCATTTATCTCACGCGCAGTAATTGACTACGAAGCATTCAGCAATACTTTCATTAGGGTGATGAGATCCAAAAATAGATGCCAAGTATGTTTATTGGAAACTAATAGATCCACCTGAAGTGTAAAAAATTCCTATAAATGCAGTGTTTTGCAGAGATGTGTGTGGTTGTAGGGTGCATATGTGTGCACAAGCATGCATATGTGTTTTAGAGGGAGTAATGGGATGGAAGAAAGCTAATAATTCATTCTTCCACCACATTAAGTTCTTCTTTGGCATGAAGATGCATATTCAGCGTAATTCACTTCCTTTGGTGTAATCATTGAATGGATTACTCTACTCCTTCCTCTAATGTTTGAGTTTGAGATCCCACTGAGAAGTCTCTGTGTCTGTGAGCTCCATGATGGCCTGCAGACATCAGTGGGTTCCCCTTTTGTGCCATATAGGAGGTGCTGCACCACTGTCTTCCCTCTTTCTGCATCTCATATTAGGCTTTGATTAATTATAATTGCATATTTAGAGCTTTCACTTGGGTCTTACTAGGAGTGATAGTGTGGTAGGCTGGATTTTGGTTTCCATGATCCCCAATCATCTGATGTTACACCTGTGAGTATGTTACCACGGCAACAACAACAAAAATCAAAATACCAATTTTAGTCCCTGGAAGTGAGGTGTTTCTGTAAGAAATCCCTAAAAATGTGAATGCAGCTTTGAAATCATGCAGTGGCCAGAGGCTGGAAAGGTTTTGAGGAGACTGATTTTAGTATAAGCCTTGAGTGCCTTGTCAGACTGTTAGTAGAGATTGATGCTAAGGATTCTGGTAGCGAGGACTCGGAGGAAGTGAAGAACATTGTACAAAAATCCTAAATTCCCTCAGAGAATGCCTGAGCGCCACACACAAACTGTTAGAAATAAACACTGTGAGTCTGCTGCTGGTGGGAATGCTTGGAGAATGTTGCACGTGAGGGCTCAGAAGAAAGTGAGGACATGTGATTGGGAAATGGAGGAAGAGTATCCATGTGACATAGTGAAATTGCTTTCTGCAGTTATGCAGAAAGCAGAACTTGTAAATGAAAAACCTGGTCATTTAGCTGAGGAGATTCTCAAGCCCAGTGTTAAAGGTGCAGCCTTTTCATCTAGCTGTTTATAGTAAAATGTGAGAAGGAAGAGAGAAATTGAGGGAAGAGCTGTTAAGCAAGAAGTGAAAAGGACCGGATGGTTTGGAAAATAGGCAGTCTATCCAGATAGCAAAAGCCTCTATAAAGGAGAAATTCACTGTCAGGAATGCATCCCTTATAGACAAGCAGAGTATGGCTGCACAACCTTTTGCTAGTGCTTCGGAATGATCAAGAGTCTTGACTTTATGAAAAGGTGATTATTCATTCCGTGGCACAAAGGCTTTTGGAAGCGATTTAGAAAGTGTGAAGTCAGATATTTCAACAAATTCAGGAGAAGAAAGTGCAGAAAATTAGCATTATCATATCCATGAAAGTGAAATCAGTGAAGCCCACAGTACAACTGTTACCAAGTAGAACTGAGGGTCCACTCAAGACCAAGACCTGTCTCTTTCTCTCAGTTGTCCTGGTTTTGGCTCCTTCCTTCTGCTCATAATGCTGTAACATGAAAGACTACGTGCAAATGAGAGAAACTGAAATTGAAACAGAGACAATCAGAGCTAGGAAACTCCACACTTGAGGGATGGAATCTGAGGGGGGCTTGATGCAAAGAGATGATTTGAGCGATGTGTCAAACAATCACATTGGCCTGAAGACTCAGGGGAGCCCATGGGTACTGCTGATCTCTTGCCTTTCCTAGGATTTGAGTCTGGTGAGTGTAAGAAATAAATCACTTTATTACATATCCGCATCTTTTTGCTTCTTCCACTTGTCAGCAGTGAGTGCTGCCAGGAAGGACCTGGGGCTTTCAAGAATGACCAAACTGTTTACCAGAGTAGTTGTTCCAGTCTTCATTCTTTCCAACAATGAATGAGTGATCCAGTTTCTCTGCATCCTTGCCAGCATTTGGTGGTATCACTTTTTTTTGTTTGTTTTAGCCGTTAGGATAGTTGTACAGTGATATCTCATTGTAGTTTCATGTGTGCTTATTTTGTTGACTCTACTCCAGCATGATGGCCTACAAGATCCTTAAAGGTTTAGTTGGTTCTCCTTATCTCAGCCATATTTTCTTTGCTTATGGCAAGTTTATTCTTCTTCCTGCCTTGCCCCAGAGATAAAAAGCAGCTACAGAAACCCTTACCTTGAAAGGGCTCGTCCATCCCTGGAATATAGTGCATTTAGAATTCTTTGCATTATAGGTCTCAAATGGATATCACATAGGATGATTTGGGGATAAGTTGGGGTTTTTCTTTGTTACAATGCGAGCAACAGCTCATCATAAACTTTTACACCCTACGAAGTAAAATCCCCATTACTCTGTTCAGCCAGCACAGCACTAGGGTAGCCTCATATGTCACTTGCGGTAGCATATGGCTCCCATAAAGATTGGGAGCTTGTGGTTTGGTTTTCAGTAGGTTTGAAAAAAAATGTTACAATGTCTCCCCCATGATTTTGTCACTTATTCTATCCATCTTTTCCAAAGTGCTATTCTCAGCAAAAGATACTTATCTCTTTCTCACAGGTACCCCCACAAACCCACTGAAATCAGTTATTCTAATAGATCAAGTGGTTCTACATTTCTCTCTCATTCAAGGCTTGAATTTGATACCTACTAATATTGGAACTCATGTAAGTGTTACTTAGGTTACCATCTCTCCATGCATAAATAAGATCACAATATTAACCCACTAGTCTTGCTTTACAGGTTGGACTGTGTAGTGCTTTCACCAAGGTAAGCACTATTCTGAATACTTCAGATAGATTGACTCTTTAGGTAAGAACATCTTGCATTTCAACAACGAAGCAAGCACCGTATGATTCCTATTTTATTTTATTTTACTACTTTATTTTATGAGAGAGTGAGAGAGCATACACTTGCGCAAGCAGGGACGGGCAGAGAGAGAGAGAGAGAGAGAGAGAGAGAGAGAGAGAGAATCTTAAGCAGGCTCCACACCCAGCATGGAGCCTGATGCAGGGCTCAATATTATGACCATGAGATCATGACCTGATCTGAAATCAATAGTTGGGGGCTTAATCAACTGAACCACACAGGTGCCCATGATTCCCATTTTAAAGCACAGATACCATAAAAGGCTTGCCTAAGGTTACATGTTAGAAACTGAAGCCAGGAAGTATTGATCTAAAGAGCATGATCTTTGGACTATGTCCAAAGACCCACATACTATCCCAGCTCTTTCAGAGAGCAGGCTGGGATAGTCTCTTTCCAGCCTCCTGCTACCTTGTTGTGCAGTCTCTTTTTTCTCTTCTTCACCCAAGTTGCCTGCTAAAATTCTGTTTTAGACTAAAATTTTAAACTATTACAACTCCCTAGTAGTTCATGTTCATTTTAATGGATTGCTAACAGGATTTTAAAAAGTATATCAGAATAATATTGTGAAAAAGAAAATATTTGACTCTCCACAGACAAGGGTATTGTTTTGTGAAATTCAGTTTCAGGTGTGCGTGTGTGTGTGTGTGTGTGTGTGTGTGTGTGTGTGTGTGTGCGTGTGTGTGTATTGGGATGTATGTGTCAAGAAATAAAATATCTATCTCTAAATGTGGGTTGTGGTTTAAAAAAAAAAGAAAAACAGAGCTGTAGGCCAAGAGGGGTTCAGAATATATCCCCAGAACCAACTCTACCTCCATGTAGATTTCTGTTTTTATCATTTATGACCCCATTGTGTCACTTAGGAAATCTCTATTACCATATGGTTATATTTAAACTCCTGTATTCTCTCTTTACTCTTTATTGCTTTGCCATTTGCATTAGGTTTATAAGCCACTTGTTATTGATTTTATGTGCACTGTGAATCAGATATGCATTTTCTTTTTTTTTTTTTTTTTTGATATACATATTTCATAATCCTAATTCCATTTATTGGAAAGGCCACACTATCTCCACCATTCTGCAGTGGCACCTTTGTCACTAATCTAAGCTTTCTACAATGTTCCATAGGGTTTTTAAAAAAAGTCTTCATGCCAACACCACACTGTCTTAATTATCAATGCTTTATAATAAGTCTTGATATCCAAGAAAACAATTCCTTGCAACTTGTTCTTCTTGAAAAGTATTTTGGCTATTGTTGGTATTTTGCATTTCCATAAGAATTAGAGAATTGGCTTCCAAGTGCCATTGGTGGGTGGGGGGTGGGGGAGACTATAGACATCTGCCTGAGATTGCATGCAATTCATAGGTCAAGGTGATGGAGAATTTACATTTTAACAGTATTCACTATTCCAAAGTCTGAACATAGTATGTTCAAAACTTCTTCTTTCTGTTTTCTTTAATTTCTACCAATAATTTCAGAGTCTCTTACAGATAAGACCAGCGAATTTTTATTAGATTTCTTCCTCTGTAGTTGATAGTTTATGCTATTTTCATTGAGGTATGATTGGCATACAAAAAAGCTGTAGATATTTAATGTATACATCTTAATGAATTTGAAGGTAAGTATATATCCAGGAAGCTGTCCCTATAAACAATTCCATAATCATTGCCATCACCTCTAAAAGTTTTCTCTCCCTCTTGTGTGTGTGTGTGTATGTGTGTGTGCATATGTGATAACATTATTTAACATAAGATCTAAAGTTCCAAGTATACTATACAGTGTTATTAACTACATGTTCCATGCCATATAGTACATCTTTAGGACTTTTCCTCTTGCATAACTGAACTATGGACACTTTGACCAATAGGTCCTTGATTCTCCTTTTCCAAGTGCCTTGTAACCATTTCTTTCTTTCTTTCTTTCTTTCTTTCTTTCTTTCTTTCAGTTTATTCATTTTTGAGAGAGAAAGAAAGGCAGAATGCGAGCTGGGGAGGGGCAGAAAAAGAGGGAGACACAGAATCTAAAGCAGGATCCAGGCTCTGAGCTGTCAGCACAGAGGTGGATGCAGGACTCGAACTCAATGAACTGTGTGATCTTGACCTGAGCCAATGTTGACGCTCAATGGACTGAGCCACCTGGACACCCCATTATTCTCTCTTTCCATGAGTTTAATTATTTTATATTTCTGATATAAGGGGAATCATGTAGTTTTTGGTTTATTGTTTTTTTTGTATCTGTATCTGGCTTATTTTACTTAGCACAATACGTTCCAAGATCATCATTATTGTAATAAATATCAGGATTTCATTCTTTCTTGTGGCTGAATAATATTCTTGGTATGTATACGCCACATTTTCTTTATCCATTCATCTGTTGATGAGAATTTAGGTTATCTTCATGTATTTACTATTGTAAATAATGATGCAATGAATATGAGAGTGCGGGTATCTCCTTGAGATTCTGGTTTCAATTCTTTTGGGTATACACCCAGAAGTGAGATTGCTGAATCATGTAGTATGTGTTTTTAATTATTTGAGGAACATCATACTGTTTTCTTTAGTTGCTGTATCAATTTACATTCCTACTAATAGTGCATAAGTGTTTTCTTTTCTCCACATCATTGTTAATACTTATTTTAATTTTTTTGATAATAGCCATCCCAACAGGTGTAAAGTGATATCTCATTATTGTTTTGAGTTGAATTTCCCTGATAACTAGTAATGTTAAGCACATTTTCAACCTATTGGCCATTTGTATGTCTTCTTTGGAGCAATGTCTATTCAGATCTTTTGCTCATTTTTCAACTGAATTCTTCCTTCCTTCCTTCCTTCCTTCCTTCCTTCCTTCCTTCTTTCCTTCCTTCCTTCCTTCCGAGTTGTAGCAATTCCTTATATTTTTGGATATTAATCTTTATCAGATATATTATTTTCAAATATTTTTATACCATTCTGTATATTGCCTTTTCACTTTGCTGATTTTGTCTGATTTGTCTTTTGCTGTGCAGAAGTTTTATTTATTTTTTTATTTTAATGTAGTCCCATTTGTCTATTTTTGCTTTTATTGCATGCTTTTGGTGCCATATGCAAGAAATCATTGCCACAGTCAATGTCAAGAAGGTTTCTCTCTGTTTTCACCTGTAAGTTTCACAGTCTCAGGTTTTATGTTTTTCTTTAATCCATTTTGAATTGATTTTTGTATACGGTGTGAGATAGGGATCCACTTTCATTCTTTTGCATATGGATATCTAGTTTTCCCACCATCATTTATTGAAGAGACTCTTCATTCCTTATAGTGTATTTTTGTCCCCATCCCCCTTGTTGAAGACCAGTTTACTATAAATATATGGATTTATTTCTGGGTTCTCCATTCTGTTCAAATTCAGTTATAGTTGCAGGATACAAAATTAACATATAAAAATTAGTAGCTTTTCTTTAGACTAACAATAAAGTATTCAAAAAGGAAATCAAGAAAATAATCCCATTTACAATAACAACAAAAAGAATAAAGTACTTAGGAATCAACTTAAGCAAGAAGCTGACATACTTGTACCCCACTTTCATTCTTTCACAAAATAAATAAAAATTATATATATATATTTATGTAATATATGTATATTATATATATTGCATATATATTTTTAATATACATATAAAATATATTTATTTATTTATTATATGCATACTAAAAACTACAGTACTAAAAAATATGGAAATTTCAATAATTTATGCTATTTTAAATTATATATTAAAATTTTTTAAGTGTTTATTTATTTCTGAGAGAGAGACAGACAGACAGAGCATGAGCAGATGAGAGGCAGAGAGAGGGATATACAGAATCTGAAGCAGGCTCCAGGTTCTGAGCTGTCAGCACAGAGCCTGATGCGGGGCTCAAACCCATGAACCATGAGATCATGATCTGAAGCAAAGTTGGACACCTGAGTCACCCAGGCACCTCAAATTATATATATATTTTAAGATTTATTTTCTACTCGAGTATTTATCTTTGACAGATAAATATTTTTCTTCTTTACACAAACCCTATGCCCTTATTAAGCTAAAAAAATTAAAAATAATTTCATAGAAATTTCTCCAACTGTCTCATAAATGTCTTTTTACAATTGGTTTGTTCAAATTAAAATTTCAAAAGATTCATGCATTATACATTTGGCTGGTATGGTTATTAAGTTCATTCTATTCTACTATAGTCCTCCTTCCTTTTTTAATGTCAATAATTTATTGGTGAGATGAGTCAATTTTCTTGTACAATGTCCTACATTTTCAACTGGCTAATTCCTTATTGGTGTCATATAACGGTGTCATTCCTTGCCCTCTCACCCTCTTCCTCAGTCAATTTTATAAATTAGTTTGATGAAACCTTAACCTTGGGGGGAATAATATATCACAGATCCTGTGAAGTTCCTATGGAATCACATCAGGAATTTGTCCCACTTTTAATAATGCTAAGATTCATCTGTTTGTGTGTTTGTGGGTTATTGGACCTCCTTTATGTAAAGTTCTCTATTAATATTTTACATAAAATTGATTTTGAATTCAGTGATGATGATTGCCTGGTTCTGATAGGGACTCCATTAATGTTGAGATTCTAAAACAGTTCTATCATCTACAGGTGATGGCAGTTTCCCACTGTTTCGTTCTAACCTTTCCTTATTATTTTTTTTTCTGGACATATTGCACTGGTTAGAACTTCCAGTATGTGCAAGAATTCAGCTCTTGCTCCTTTCACCAAAGGGAAAGCTTTCAAAATATCTTCATTAGATAAGTTATCTGATGCTTTCTTTGTAACTATTCACATAAAGAGTAGTGGTGAAATACATTGATTATCTTTCCAGTGTAAGACCAACCTTGCAATCCTGGGATAAAACCAATTTGGTCATGATTTATTGTTGGCAGGTCTAAATTTCTAATATTTTATAGAAAATTTAGTTAGGTACATAAGTGAAATTGGCCTTTAATTATCTTTTCCAATTTGAGCTGAAATGTTTTATATTTAGATTTTGCCTCATAAAATTATTTGGGAAGTATAGTTTTTATGCTTTGAGACCATGTCACATTGGTGTTATTTTTTTCCATGAGGGAGTAACGCTTGTGGGTGAAGCCATTCAGACCTGCACAGTTTTTGTTAGAACGCTAATGAATCTAGACACTTTTTTAGAGTTATTCATATTTTTATCCTATGTTAATCGTGCATTTTGGGGGACTTGATCATTTTATTTAATTTGCTTATGATGGGGGGGGCATATCGTTGTTTACTCCTTTTTTTTGTCCTGATTATTTTTGTCCATTTTTTTCTTTGTCCATTCTTTTTATTACAATTAGTATTATCAGAATTTATCAGTTTTATTATTCTTTTCAAAGAACAAGCTAATTTTCTGTAGTACATGTTTGATTTTTGTTTTGTCATTTTTTCTCTTTTATTTATAATTTCCCTCTGTCCATTTTATTTAAAATATGGAAGGATGTATCATATGCACAGATTAGAGGACTTAATATTGCAATGCAGCCCCAACAAAACTTCCAGCAAGTTTTTTTTTTTTACTTTGTGAAACTTGGCAAGCTGATTCTATACTCTGCAAAGTGTGTGACCAAACCCAAAGAGAAATGACAGACTGGGAAAAAATATTTGCATCTAAAAATTGCATAATAGACAAATGATTATATAGACAAATAATTAGTTTTCTTAATCATTCTACAAGTCAATAAAAAACCCACAAAAAACAGTATTAAAACATGCAAAGAACACGAATAGTGATGTCACAGATGAGGATGAATAAATGGGTCACAAATGTAAGAACAATATTCAACTGCATTTATAATTCAAACTGAAAATTAATAAAGTAAAAATGTATTACAGAATTATAACAAAAAATTATATACCCACATGTATAAAGGGACATTTCAGTAATAAGACCACCAGACCAAAAATTAGTAAGGGTAAAGAATATTTGAACAGCATAATTAACATGCTTGGCTTAATGAGCATATGGAGAATCCCGAACCCAATAGAATCCTATGAAATTTTAGCAATGTTGGAAGATACTAGATCACAAAGCCAATCTTAGTAAATACCAGGTAGTCTATTTAATACATATATTAATATCTAATAAGTATTCAAAATGAAAATCAATGATAAAATGTAGCCAAAAAAGCCATATTTCTTTGGAAATGAAAAAATATATTGCTGAATAATTCAAGAGGTAAATTACAATGGAAATCACAGTGGAAATGATGAAATATTTATAAGTAAATGATAAAGAATGACTATGTATCAATACCTGAATGATGCTGCTAAAATGGTAATTAGAGGAAAATGTAGCTTCAAGTGCATCCATTAGCAAAGAAGAAATATTGACCATTATTGAGCTAAGTTTTCAAAACAAAGAGTATAAGAAGAGAGTAATCCCAAGGAAAGAAAAGTACAAGAGAAAAGCACAAAAGGAAATCACAAACAGGTATCAGTGAAAGAGGAAGCAAAGAAGCCATGAAGGTGGTCAGTCAAGCCAAGAGCTAGTTTGCCAAAAAGGACTAGTAACAAACTAGGCATCTGGAAAGATGAATCATTTCCCCCCCCCCCCCCCGGGAAGATTTTTAAATTGAAAATTCATTTTTTTTTACTTGTTATGGATCAATTCACATTTTCTACTTCTTTTTGAGTTGGTTTTGTTAATTTATGTCTTTGTAGGAAATTATTGTATCTGAATTGTCTAATTCATTGGCATAAAATTATTGATAGTATTCCCTTATAATAATTTATAATACTACTACTATTAAAAATTTCCTTTTCATTTCTGTAAATTCACCAATAATGCCCCCTCTCTCTTTTTTGGTTTTTCCAGTTGTCCCTTATTTCTTGACCAGTCTACCTAAAAGTTTAGCAATATTGTCAGTTTTTCCAAGAAACAACTTTCAGTTCACTGATATTCTCTATTGTTTTTCATTTGCCTATTTATTTCCTCTCTAATTTTTATTATTTCCTTACTTGCTGTTGTTTTACGTTTAGTTTTCTTCTTTTATGGTTTCTAAAAGTGGAAAATTAACTTAGTTCATTCTTTTTTCCTAATACATTAATTTAAAGCTGTAAATTTCTCTGTAAGCACTGTGTTATCTGTGTCCCATGACTTTTGATATGCTGTGGTTTCATTTTGTTTGATATTAATATAGCCACTTTAGCTTACCTTTGGTTACTATCTGCATAATATCTTTTTCTATTCTTTTATCTTCAACTTACGTGTATCTTTGGATCAAAACTGTATTTTAGATTTTTTTTATCCAATCTAAAAATCTCTGACCTGATTGGAGTGTTCAATCCATTTACATTGAATGTAATTATTGATATGATTGAATTTACATGTGCCATTTTGCTATTTAATTTTTATGTCTCATAACTTTTTATTTCCTGTGTTGTTTCTTACTGTATTTTTTTGCCAGTGAGTAGATATTTTCTATTTCACAATTTTAATTACTTTGTTATCATTGTACTGTCTGTATATTTTGGGTATTATTTTATCATTGTTTTTTCTGGTGATTCCATTATGTGTCTTAATTTATCACAGCCAACTTCAGATCAATGCTAATGTAATTTAAGTAAAATATAGATATTTTCTTCTAATAAAACTCTGTTTTCTCCCCTCTTCTTTGTGCTATTATTACCATTTATATTACACCCACATTTATTAAAATTCAACAATCAATATAGAATTATAATTATTATGCGAATGAGTTGAGAAGATAAAAGGACATAACACATCTACATTTCCTATGTAATTACCTATACCAGTCCATTTTATTTCTTCATGTGGATTCAAGTCCTGTCTGATATCATTTCTTTTCAGCCTGACAGATTTTTTAAGTATTTCTAAGGAAGATTTTCTAGCAAGGACTTCTGCCATTCTTTGTTTATCTGGGAATGTCTTTAACTCATATTCATTTTTGAAGGGTTGGTTTGTTGAATAAGAGAATATTTGGTTGATTTTTTTTCAGACTCTTGAATGTGTCATCCCACTGCTTTATAGACTGCATTGTTTCCTATGAGAATTCACACCAGAGTAAGATGTTAACTAATTGTGGTTTTTCTGTACTTGATGATCCATTTTTCTCTTGCTGCTGTGAAGATTTTCTCTTTCAAAAATTTGATTTTCATTTGTCTAGGTGTGGATTTTTTTTTTTTTTTTTTAGTTTATCTTACTTGGAGTTTGTTGAACTTAGATGTGTAGATTAATGTTTTCTTTAAAATCAAATTTGCGATGTATTTGGCTACTGTTCCTACAAATACTTTTTATGTCCCTTTATCTCTTCTTTGAGGCTTTGTTCAATTTTTTTTTAATTCTCTCTGTTTTTTATACTGGATAATCTTTATTGTCATATACTCTGGTGTGCTTATTATTGATTCTGCCAGCTCAAAATTATTGTTGAATCTCTCTAGTAAATTTTTTGTTTCAGTGATGATACTTTTTAACTCCGAAATTTCTACTAGGTTCTTCTTAAATATAATTTCTATGTATTTATTTATATTCTTTATTTAATAAGCTATCACACTTTTCTTGTCTTCTTAAATATAGCTTCCTTTATTCTTTGAACATATTTATAATAGTTCCTTTGGTGTCTTTGTGTGCTGAGTCCAACATTTGGACTCTCTAAGCCACAGTTTGTATTGACCACTTTCTCTCCTATATATGGATAACACTTCCTTGTTTCTTTGTATGTCTCCTAGTTTGTTGTTGTTATTGTCATTAAAAACTGAACATTTTATTTTCACTCTTATGTGGATCCTGAGAAACTTAACAGAAGACCATGGGGAGGGGAAGGGGGAAAAAAAGAGAGGGAGGAAAGCAAACCATAAGAGACTCTTAGAAACAGAATAAACTGAGCACTGATGGGGGGTGGGAGGGAAGGGAAAGCGGGTGATGGGCATTGAGGAGGACACCTGTTGGGATGAGCACTGGGTGTTGTGTGGAAACCAATTTGACAATAAATTTCATATTAAAAAAAAAGAAAACTGAACATTTTAGATTTACCAACACTGGATCCTAATTCTACCTTCTTTTCCCAGAATTGCTGTTGCCATTCCTGTCCTATACATTTTTATGTTAACTTGTTTACTAACTTCTCTGGACTAACTCCCTAGTCAGTATCCCCCAACATTATGCAGCTGAAGAAGTCCTGCTCACTTATATATATATATATATATATATATATATATGTACACACACACACGTATTGTTTTTGTTTGTTTGTTTTTGTAAGCCAGGCTTCCTGCTAATACCTCAGGGTCAGCATCACTTAGTGATTATCCACTGGTTAGCCAGAATTTGTGCTTACATATCTTTACCCAGTTGGGCCATTGGCTCTGATTCTGACTCAGGGGAACACACTGAATATTCAAGAACACCACAAGTCTGCCTGGACTCTGCCAGGTATTCTTATTTCTCCTTCGAGCATCACAGTAATTAGAGAAGGGAGGCTAGTCAGGGCCCTTTCCAGTGTTGTCTGGTACATTTCTTGATATCAGTAAATATTCTTTGAAAATGTGGCTGCCTAATCTTCCATGACATATTGCTTTTCAAATTTCTCTTTTGACCTCAATTTCCAACACTTCAAATAATATTCTGAAAGGTGTGTTCTTTTTCTTACAACTTGATTTGTATTTGTCTTTTTCTTTAAGCCTGGATTCTTATAGATCTTCCACTGATTTGTTGTGGTCTGACTCAGGAAACCACAATTCTGGTGAAGCTCCTTCAGATGTATCTCCCTCTCCCTCCATCTCCCACCCTCATAGTAAATAGCTCAATCCTTCAGTTCCAGGAGCCATAGCTTATACAACTCTTCTAGTATTTCTTACTGCTCTTCCCAGTACTATATTTGCTTGTATCTTATCCCTTAAGTACACTATAATGCCCATGGAACAGGGTCCTCCATGGAACAGAGGACCATCTCTTACTTATATTTCTAAGATTGCCTTATCTCTAGCATAAAGTCTCACACACAGTAGGTTCTTGGTACATGTTCAGTAAATGGACTTTTAGCTTCTTTGAAAGCCACACTTGCTCTTGGCCTCCCATTATTCATATGGACCACAAGGCCCCATGTCTCCAGAGCCTTTTGTGTCTCTGACATTCTCTAGCTTATGCTTCTTGGGAACATTTGTGGGCTATTAGTCATCTTATGTAGAACAAGATATATCTGTCACTTCTCTGCAAAACCCTCCCTCCAGCGAGATTTATTTTAAGAACTGTGTGAAAAGAAAATTTCACAGGCAACCCTGTGAAAATCCAGTCATTTGTCAACATGTGGGATCAAGTGCCCTGAATGCCTGTCTGGTTGCCTCTGGCCCTGCCCTCCTTGGGTCACCTCTGAGGGGCAGTTCTTCTAGGTGGGCCTCACAGATGCAAGTTCTGAGTCTGCCATGAAGCTGTGTGTCCACTAGAACACCTTTGCTTCCATTGCTCTCCGAGGCCTCTGGCCATGGTCAGTTGTAAGTTCTCTCAAACAAAATGGCTGAGGAGAACACAGATTACCTCACTGAATCCTCAAGTCTTCTGTATAAATCACTATGATCCCATGGCAGATGGAAAAACTGAGGGAACAACTAGAATGTGGTCAAGGTAGGCTTTGAGCTCAGGCCATTTATCTCCGTGTTTAAGATGCTGTTTGATTGAGCTACTCTGAGCAGCAAGATCCATTCACTTTCTCCAGAAACAGCCATGATTTAGTTGGTGGTCTGCCACTGGCTACAGCAAGCTATCAATGAGTTTGGAGTCTGTGAAGTAAACTCTATGAACTCAGAGAACTGGTAAAGTCAATTCTCTGGCAAGAACCAGAGATCTTTGAGGAGATGCAGGAGTAGGAGGTTATCTCCAAACATAGGTAGGGGCAGGCTTCTTCCACACACACAATCCTGCTGATGGGTAGAATGTGGCCTGTTGGCACTTCATGAGGGAGTTGGCCCCCTGGTCATCTTTGGCCAGTGATAATCTCTGACACCCTGAGCAGCTGGTGACTGCTCAGTCCTAGTTTCACTAGCTTGGAACTGAAGTGGTTGGGCACAAGGAACTCTCCACCTTGCCCAAGCTCAGAGGAAGTAAGGTTCTCTTTTCAATGCTGGAGTTAAACAGAAAAGGATCAGGGTGGCTCCCTCCTCCACCCTCTGAGACGACACATGTCGGGTGAGAAATGCTGGGGGCTTGATTTGGAGCTGCCACGCACACTGCTCCACAGCTCTGCGCATCAGATGGGAGGATTCACACAGCATCCTACTGAACACCCCCATTGGGAGTTTCTATAGCAACTTTCTGAGAGGAATTTCCAGGGCTCACAGATTCTGTCACAGTAACCCAGTGAGGGAAGAAAGTGTGGGGTGTTTGAGGAGGTGGCAAAGGATCCATATACACAGGTAAAGGCTGGGAGAGCACGGTGAGGTGGTATCCACAGAAAGAAATGTAGCTGAGTGGTCAGGAGCTCCAGAATTGGACCCGTCTGCACCAGCTCCTTAACAGCATGCAGGTCACAAGTTTTCCTTAAGCATCTGGCTTTAGATAATAAAACAAGCTTCAAAGTGTTTTTGAGGATTAACTGAGGGAGAACTGCAGGCTTTACATTTGATCTTTCCTGAGAATTAGGGCAGGACAAGCCAGGAGTTTGATTCCAGTGGAGGGCTGCCCGTGGGTGTCTGTAGAATAGAAATGAAATTATGCAAGCAGATGGCTTGCTGAAGAGACAAAAATATGGATATAAAAGAATTCTAGCTTTGGAGATGTTATTTTTCTTACTTTTAATAATGATATAATTTTGGATATTATAGGTGTCTTCTAGTTTTTAGATATGTTAGCCCCCACACCCAAATAAACCCTTTCAACAGCACATTGCTTCAAATCATGCATAAGCATTTGGAAATGGAAGATCAGGACATACCTCTTAACATGCAAACATTGAACATTAGCACTTTATTCCAGCAATGCATCTGTATTGCAGACTTACTATATTTCCAGCGCACTGCTGCACTCTCTGAGGAGTAAGAAATAAATGCACAGAGTCCCGCACTTCAATTCATAGTAACCAGCAGGGGAGGTGGGGCACATACAACCACTGCAGGGAGTGCCAGCTATGTCCAAAATAAGACAGAAGTGCATCTGATTGGATTCCAGGAAGACTTCCTGGGGGTGGGGCAGTTTCAGCTGTCTACAGTGAAAGCAGAGCTGAGTCTGAAGATGGGTACCTGGAGGAGGGCAAATCAAAGCTTAAGATCACAAGAACACAAGCACAAGAACATGATAAGTTGAGAGCATTGGAGGGCAGAAGTTCAGCCACAGGCTGACTCCTGCCTGTGTTCCCTCTGAGCCATCACCTGTAAGCCCCTGACCTGCAGGTCTCAGCTTTTCTCCCTATTAGAGGATAATATTATGCCCTTTACAGTCTTCTATGGGATTATTTAAGTCAAGAATTCAACCCAGTTCCTCACACACAACATATACTTAGCAGGTTATATGAAAAGCAATAAAAAGTAAAAACTTTAGAATTTGGCGGTAAGAAATAATCCTGTGTTATAATATTTGCAGATAAAGCTAAAGAGGGTATGTGAATAGAGGTGTTTGGATGACTTCTTTGCTTTGGGGCATTTCTCTAAGAATTCTGAAATAAAGCTCCAATTCTCAGCTCCCTCAGCCCCACCATGCCTTATTCTGCCCTGAGACAGCCAGCCACATCCTCCATGGTGGCTCTCAGCCCAGGGCTAACAGGTACAGGAGTGTGAAAACCCAGCAAACGTCTCCACACAGGATTCCTCTGAGGAATAATGTACATTCCAGTTTCCTTTGTTAAATAAAAAATATTTATGAAACTTTTTTAAATGGTAAGGCAGACTATTCAGGGGAATGTTGTGATAAGTATAGGGGCCAATGGGGTTTTGCAGCAGTAGGAGAGAGAGATGGAGCTCAACTCCAAACATGAGGAAAAGTGGGAATTTATAGCCAAGGAGTATGGTGGGTGGTCACTGCATGGAAAATTACTAATAGAAAACATCCAGGATAAAGGGGATTCTGGATAAACTGACTTGACAGGATTCTTGCTGAAGACAGGGTTCACACTGATCAGACATCACCTGGGGGATGGTGGAGAATGAAGAACCCAATCACAGACTGGGGGCGATCAGGTATTGGAAGTAGGGGGTTCTGGCTAAGCCACTTAGCAGGATTGGTTGATGCAAAGATGAACATGGAAATAAAAAAGTTGGGGCTTAGTTGGGCAGAGGATTCGGAGGAGCCTAACATTTGGTCAAGTAAATACTCTTTGTCACCCTGTGGGATCAAATCTGAAACTATCTTCTATGGGACTTTGCATGAAATGTTACCCTTGCTCAGCCCCATCCTATTTCCTGTCCTGCTTCTCCACCCTGACCTCTCCTGGTAGCATTCTTTCCCCACAAATCTCTTTCACAGAAACTCTTGCCTCAGAGTCTGCTCCTAGAGAACATGACCAAATGCAGTTGGTATGGAAATCGTCCTGGGAAACAGAACTTTAAGGATAGGATTCTGAAGTTATATCCAATCACTGGAAGTGGATGGCATATTGATAGTTGTGATTCACCTGAGGTGAAGTGGGACAAGGTACAGTTTGAAAAGGATATGTTGGTATGTGAAATAACTCTGGTATTTGGGAGATATGGGGACATGGTGACCATAAGGACCATGAAATTGGCTGGCTATTGCTAGTGCTATGGATGTATCAAAAAGAAAAAAATGACAAACTTAAGTTCAGCCAACTTTTGACTTAAGGCACAGTGGTAGCTTTAATTGCAGCTGGGACAGATGTACTGATACTCTTAGTAGAGTAGATTAACATAGCTTCTGATATGTGGTATATGGCTATTTATCTGGAAAGTGCAAACTTTTTAAAAAATATAATATTTTGGGGGGTGGCACCTGGGTAGCTCAGTGAATTGGGTGTCTAACTCTTGATTTCAGCTCAGGTCATGATTTCCCAGTTTGTGGTTTTGAGCCCCACATCCACTCTGTGCTGACAGTGTAGGGCCTGCTTGGGATTCTCTCTCCCTCTCTCTCTGCCCTTCCACTGCTCACTCTCTCTTTCTCTCAAAAATAAATAAATTAATTAAAAAATAGAATATTTTAGAGCAGCAAAACTGAGGGGAAACTACAGAGATTTCCCCTATACCCCCCCATCCCCAGGCTCCTCCACTACCAACATCCCACATCAGCATGAATATAGGCACTTAACCTTTCTTTACATCCCCTTACCCTCTATCATTTATATATAGTTGTGTTAAATGTTTCCTTTATATACATTTAGGGTCATTTAAGACAGTGTTATAGAGAGTGGCATAATTTTTGCTTCTCTTGTCAAACATAATTTAGAAATTCAATAGGAGAAAGAATGTATTTACTGCTCCCCCCACCCCCACTTTTTCCTCTTTCCTTTGTTTTTTCTTCTCTTCTGATGTTCTAAGTTTCTTTCTTTTAACATTTTATTTCTGTTTAGAGAACATATTTTAGTCATCCTTTAGGGAAAAATGTGCTTTTGGAAAATTCTCTTAAATTTGCTTCATCTGAGAATATTTTGATTTATCACTCACTTCTAAAAGCCATTTTCCTGGTACAGAATCTTGATTAACTACCTTTTTTTTTTTTACTTGAAAAATGTGCCACTTCCTTCTGTCCTCTAATGTTTCTGATGAGAAATCCCTAGTCATTCAAATTGTTTTTCCTGTATAGGTAATGTGTTGTTTCTCTTTGACTGCTTTTAAGATTTTTATTCTCTGTTGTTAGTTTTCAGAAGCCTGTCTGTGGTGCATCTTGATGTACAGTTTTTTGAAATTCAAGTTTGGAGTTCTTTCAACTTCTTGGACCTGTGAGTTCACATCTTTTGCCAAATTTTGGAAATTTTAATCCATAATTCTTTGAATTATTTTTCAGCTCCACCACTTTTCTCCTTTTCTCCCAGTACTGTGATGACATAAATATCATATTTTTGTTATAGTCTCATAACTCTGTGAAGTGTTGATCACTTTTTCAATAATATATTTTCTCTCTGTTATTCCGTTTAGGTAATATCCATTGTTCGTCTTCAAGTTCAGTAATTCTTTTTTTCTGGTGTTGAGTCTACCTACTGAGTTTTGTTTTTCTTATTTTGATTATTGTATTTTGTTTCATAAAATTTCCATTTGGTTCTCCATTATGTCTTCTATTTCTTTGCTGAGACATTCTAATTTCTACTTTTTTCTTTAGTTTCAAGCATGTTTGTAGTTCTTCACTGACGCATTTCTATAATGGCCACTTTAAAATGTTTGTCAGGTAATCTTAGCATCTGCATTATCTAAGTGTTAGCATCTATTGATTATCTTTTTTCACTCACATTTTTATTTTCTTGAATCCTGGTATAATTACTGGTTTTTTAGATGAAAACTGGTTATGTTGGGTAGTATATTATAAGAGTCTAGATCTTACCTAAATCCTCTCTTTTAGATGGCTTAAATTGACATGCTTCTGGTAGGGGAAGGGTGAGAATTTGCCTTGCTGCAGCTAATGGATATAAGTTCAGGTCCCTTACTTGGTTTCTGTTAACAGTCAAGTGGGGAAGAGACTCCTCATTATTGTGGGTGGAGTTGGGATTTCTGGTTCCTCAGTAGGCTTCCATTGAAATCACCCTGGCTGGTAGAGATGAGCACATCATCACTGTTCTTGTTGTGGCTCCCACTGATATCAATGGGGAGTGACCTTCTTATGCATGAATGTTGGTGAAAGTTTTGACTCTCCACCAAGCCTACTCATACACCTCAGAGGGGGGTGGGCACCTCATCCTTACCAGATGGGAGTGGAGGTCTAGGCTCCCCACAGGGCCCTCACTGACCCCATAAAGGGAGGAGCACTCATTATTCTCTGGAGATGAAAATTCCAATTCCCTATTCTACCCTCTTGGACACCAGCCTGGTGTTAAGAAGGAGGATTTAGCACCTCATTATAGCCTGGTGAGAGTGGAAGTGTAGACTCCCCCCACCTCTTAGCTTTTACTGCTGTAGATGTGGTGAGGTCACAGTTTCTTCCCCTGTACATATCTCGAGGTGAGTAATTGTTGTCTTAAAGTTTTCTGTCTTGCTAGGCTCATTCTTTCCTGAACTTTTGACTAGAGAGAGAAGTCTTTTGTTGTATTTTTTTCCTCTTTTCATGCATTGGTGTTTCTGGATTGCCAGCTTCTTTATCTCCAAGCCTCGGATATATGAGCTAAAGAAATTCTCTTAGATAATTCACAGCCATATTATTTTCTTTGTCCTGAGATTCCTAATATATCTGCCTTCTCTCCATCTTTCAGAACCTTCTTATGTTTGTTCAACATAAAATTTCCAGGGGTTCTAGTTGTACTTAGTGGCAAAAATTGGGAAAAATATGTCTACATACTTCCCAGAGGCAGAAGTCTCAGGAAGACATTTGAATATGCCAGTCTCAGGAAGATGATTGAATATGCTAGGAATAGTGACAATGAAAAAATTATTACATCTAGGGACTTATTGTCTACAGGGTGGTTGCTGACTACAGTTAGAGTGACAATGTAGGATGTTAACTTCTCCCTGAACAGCTTTGCACTCAGAAAGAACACCTAAACAATTGTTGGGAGTAAGGGAAATTCTCGTGGGTGTATTAGTGAAGTTTCTTCAGGGAAACAAAACCAATGGGAGATATATCTATATCTATGTCTATATCAACTATATCATAAAGAATTGGCTCACACAATTATGAAGACTGATAAGTCACCAGAGCTACACTTGGCAAACGGGAGACGCAGGAGACCCAATGGCATAGTTCCAAGACCTAATGTTTCAACTCATGTCTGAAGACAGGGAAATATTGGTGTCACATGTAAAGGAAGTCTGGCAGGAGGAGTTCCTTCTTACTAGAGGGAAGGTCAACATTTTTGTTCTGCTCAAGCCTTCAACTAATTAGATGAGGCCCACCCACATTAGGAAGGACAATCTGCTTTACTTAAGTAAAGACAGACCAATTCAAATGTTAACCTCATCCAGAAACATCCTCAAAGAGTGACCCAAAATATTGCTTGACCAAATATTTGGACACTTCATGGCTCAGTGAGAATGACACATAAAATTATCTATCAAAGCATGTAAAGGCACTCTAAAAAAACACAAGTAACATTGAAGAAAAGCTAAAGACCAACAGGAATGGAGAAGAAACCACTAATGCAAATAAACTAAAGGCAAAGTGAATACAATCGACTAGGTGAAAAGAACATATAGTGAATTGAATAATATTCACAACATTCATGTCTACTCAGAAACTCAGAATATGACTATATTTGGAAATAGAGCCTTTACAGATGTAATTAGTTATTATGAGGTCATATTGTGTTAAAGTGGGCCCTAAATTCAGTAAGTGGTATCCTTATATGGAGAGGGAACTATGGAGACCCTCCCACACATGCAGAAGGAAGGAGGCATATAAAGCTTCAGGCAAAGATTGGAGTGATACAGCTACAAGCCAAGGAAAGTTGAGGATGGCCAGCAACCACCATGTATAGGAGAGAAGGATGTAACAGAATCTCCCTCAGAGCCTCCAGAAGGAATCAACCCTGCTGACACCATAATGTCAGACTTCTGGCCTCCTGAACTGAGATAATAAATTTCTGTTGTGTGGCTTAAAAGCCACACTGTTTGTGGTAACTTATTACCACATCCCCAGGAAACGAACAAGGAAGGTATTTCTGAAAAGCTTGAGCATAAAGTGCATAGGGAGTCAGGGAGATGGAGATGGATATCAGGACAGAAAGACCACAAATAGCCTCAGGAGCCACAGAAGGATATTTAGTCTTTATTCTAAGACCCAAAGGAAGCAGATAAATGAATGTCAATAAAAGAGTCAAACAATAAGATTTATATTTTATAAATATATCACTAAGGCTAGTTGACTACCTGAGACTTGAAGTTGGATGCCCAGTAGGAAGGTTACTGTGGTTTAACCGGTTTGAAATTATGTTGGCCAGTATTCTGTGGCATAAGTAGGAATGTGGATATGTAAATGGACCAGTAGATAAAATATAACTTGTAACAGCAAATTTGGATGGATTATATTAAAAAGAAGGCCAGTTTCCTGGCTTGAGAAATTCTTTTGATGGTGGGACCATTTAGTCTTTCTCTATCCTTCTTCTCCATACATCCTCTCCTCCTCTCCTTTATCCATTAGTTATTTACAATACCTATCCTGCATCAAATAAGAGACCTGGAGAGACCTGGAAATTACACAGGTTTTGCATCCAAGAGCTTCCTGTCTTCTGGGGCAGAAATTTGTGAAAAATCACAATATAAGATCACAAGATCTCTAATGGAGGGGCTCACAAGACTACCAATAAGGATGTGTCCAACTTCTGGGGTAGGACAGGGCTGGATGACTGAAACACAAAAAGGAAATCTTTTTGATAAGTTTCTGGTATTTTATTTCATCACAGAAGATGTAGAAGAGTACAGTAGGTCAGCCTGTGGAAAGGCATGGGGAATGTCAATGTGCTGAGTGAGGCCCAGTAGCAGGAAGAAGCATTGATGTCACAGAAAGTAGGTGGATGAAGGTCAAGTGTAGAAGCATGGAGAGAAGTAGCAGGAAGTGCCCGATGTGTATGCAGGTGGGTATAATGGAGAGAGGTTTGGCTGGACTTTGCACCCACTCCATCAATGTCATTTCATTTGCGTACTTGGAAAACAGCATACTGTAATTATAGAAGGCTTGGAGCTAACAAAAATCATATATTTCTTAATGGATCCACTTGAAGGACTGGCATCCCTTCACTTACAGGCAAGTCTCCTTTCATGGAGCGAGTCAACCTTTTGACATAGAACACAGATTTGGAGCCAAATATAGTTATGAGGAGTTGCAGTTCTGGGTAAGATGAACGGAATACACACTGCTCTGCCTCACTCACTGAATGCACCTATACAAACCTTGAGAGGATGCATGCATGAAGCAGCTCTTTGAAAAGTAGAAATGTGTGGACACAGATGATATAGCCACTGGGACAATCTGACAGAGACTTTAAAGCAGCACCTATAAATTTGGAAGTGGAAAGATAGAACATCTGAACAATGGAATAAAAGATGTACTATTGGGGCGCCTGGGTGGCGCAGTCGGTTAAGCGTCCGACTTCAGCCAGGTCACGATCTCGCAGTCCGTGAGTTCGAGCCCCGCGTCAGGCTCTGGGCTGATGGCTCAGAGCCTGGAGCCTGTTTCCGATTCTGTGTCTCCCTCTCTCTCTCTGCCCCTCCCCCGTTCATGCTCGGTCTCTCTCTGTCCCAAAAGTAAATAAACGTTGAAAAAAAAAAAAAACTAAAAAAAAAAAAAAAAATTAACTTAAAAAAAGATGTACTATGAAAATCATTCTTAATTGTGAAAGACTGAATGCTTTCTCCCTAATATTGGGAATGAGGCAAGGATGTCCATTCTCACAACTTTTATTTAGCATTTTATTAGAAGTCTTAGCCAGTGCAAGAAGGCAAGAAAAAGAACTACAAGAAAAATATATTGAAAAGGAAGGGATATAGCTGTCTGAACTTGCAGATGACACAAATATGTAGAAAATTCCAAGGAATATACAAAAATACTCCCCAAACTAATGAATTTAGGAAATTATTTTTAAACCAAGGTCTAATAAATGAGTTCTTAAAATTTGTGTGGTACTCAACATATTAATACCCTATTAACTTCAAAAAACTAAATGCATTTGTAGTAGTGTTACTGGTCACCAAAATGGAGAGGGGGAAAAAAACTTTACATTTGTGAGAATGTGTAGATATTCTTCTTCAGGCAATATTGACCCAGACGACTATTTAAGATCTGTCCCCTCAAATGCATCACAACTCTGGAATGCCCATTGTGACAAACGTGTCAGCACACAGCATTTCCTAAATTCTCACATGTTCCTCACTTTCTGATTTATCTGGTGGACTGGGAGTAGGAAGATGGTCAAAAAAAAATGTGCCCTCCCTTGTCTGACCAAAACTTGAGACAATCACATTCACTGCCAGGCCAGCTATAGCCATGGCCTCTTCCTCTGAAACAGCCAACTAAGGATCAACATCAACAAGATCCAGTGTTGACAGCAAATATGCAAAATACAGGATACAAAGTCAATACACACAAACCTATCAGCCTTCTGCACTCCAGAAATGAACAACTGGAAACTGAAACAAAATAAAGCAAAACAAAACAACAACAAAATGATACCAGTTAACATCAGTCCAACAAAATAAAACAATTAGTATAACTAACAAAGCATGTACAGGATTTTCATGTCAAAAACTACAAAACACTGATGAAAGAAGCAAGTAGACACACATAAAATATTGCCAATTGGCTGTTGATGAAGCTGCAATAAGGAATCCATACAAAAGGATAGTCACAGCCAGTTTATGGACAAAGGGCACACTGTAAAATATTTGATACGGGAGAATATTTTCACTAAATCATGTAGACTCAACTACATATGCATATAGAAAAAGTTAATCTTGACTCTTTAACCTCATATCATACACACACACACAAAAATCCCAAACAGATTTTATATCTAAAGGTTAAAATAAAACAATAAGATTTCTCAAAGTAGCATAGAAGAATATATTCATGACTATGGTAAGCAAAGATTTCTTTAAAAAACACCACAAAGAAAATTAAGAAAATTTTAATATATTAACAGCCTCAATTCCATTAAAAAAAAAACCCATATGAAGCAGACATGCCAGAATGTAAGAAGATGTTTAGAGTACATATCTTACAAGAATCTAAGATTTCTAAAGAATATTTACGGCTTTATTACTAAAGGATAGAACATCCTTTTTTTTTTTTTTAAGTAGGCAATAGGCTTGCACAGGCACTTCGTTAAAAAGTCAATCTAAACTCCTCAAAAACACAAGAACTGGTGATTGGGGTTCCCGGGTGGCTTAGTTGGTTGGCCATCTGACTTTGGCTCAGGTCATTATCTCAGTTTGTGAGTTCAAGCCCCGCATCAGGCTCTGGGTTGCTAGCTTAGAGCCTAGAGCCTGTTTCAGATTCTGGGTCTTCTCTCTTTGCCCCTCCCCACTAGCACTCTGTTTCTCTCTCTCTCTTAAAAATAAATAAACATTAAAATTAAAAAAAAATAAGATCAGGTGATCAATTTTTTAACTGACAGTGAAATGCAAATTAAAACCACAATGAGGGGTTGGAGGGAAGATGGCGGTGTAGGAGGACGCTGGGCTCACTGCGCATCCTGCTGATCACTTAGATTCCACCTACACCTGCCTAAATAACCCAGAAAACCGCCAGAGGATTAGCAGAATGGAGTCGCCGGAGCCAAGCGCAGACGAGAGGCCCACGGAAGAGGGTAGGAAGGGCGGCGAGGCGGTGCGCGCTCCACGGACTGGCGGGAGGGAGCCGGGGCGGAGGGGTGGCTCGCTGGCCAAGCAGAGCCCCCGAGTCTGGCTTGCAAAAAGCGGAGGGGCCTGACGGACTGTGTTCCGACAGCAAGCGCGACTTAGCGTCTGGGAGGTCATAAGTTAACAGCTCTGCTCAGAAAGCGGGAAGGCTGGAGGACAAAGGGAAGGAGAGCTGCTGAGCCCCCTGACGACAGAGCTCAGTTTGGTGGGGAACAAAGGCGCTCGCCAGCGCCATCTCCCCCGCCCATCCCCCAGCCAAAATCCCAAAGAGAACCAGTTCCTGCCAGGGAACTTGCTCGCTCCACGCAAACACCCAATTCTGCGCTTCTGTGGAGCCAAACCTCCGGCAGCGGATCTGACTCCATCTCGCTGCCACAGGACCCCTCCTGAAGTGGATCACCTAAGGAGAAGCAAGCTAAGCCTGCCCCTCCTGCCCCTGTGCACCTTGCCTACCCACCCCAGCTAAGACGCCAGATCCCTAGCATCACAAGCCTGGCAGTGTGCAAGTAGCCCAGACGGGCCACCCCACCCCACAGTGAATCCCGCCCCTAGGAGAGGGGAAGAGAAGGCACACACCAGTCTGACTGTGGCCCCAGTGGTGGGCTGGGGGGAGACATCAGGTCTGACTGCGGCTCTGCCCACCAACTCCAGTTATACACCACAGCACAGGGGAAGTGCCCTGCAGGTCCTCACCACTCCAGGGACTATCCAAAATGACCAAGCGGAAGAATTCCACTCAGAAGAATCTCCAGGAAATAACAACAGCTAATGAGCTGATCAAAAAGGATTTAAATAATATAACAGAAAGTGAATTTAGAATAATAGTCATAAAATTAATCACTGGGCTTGAAAACAATATAGCTGACAGCAGAGAATCTCTTGCTACAGAGATCAAGGGACTAAGGAACAGTCACGAGGAGCTGAAAAACGCTTTAAACGAAATGCATAACAAAATGGAAACCACCACGGCTCGGATTGAAGAGGCAGAGGAGAAAATAGGTGAACTAGAAGATAAAGTTATGGAAAAAGAGGAAGCTGAGAAAAAGACAGACAAAAAAATCCAGGAGTATGAGGGGAAAATTAGAGAACTAAGTGATACACTAAAAAGAAATAATATACGCATAATTGGTATCCCAGAGGAGGAAGAGAGAGGGAAAGGTGCTGAAGGGGTACTTGAAGAAATAATAGCTGAGAACTTCCCTGAACTGGGGAAGGAAAAAGGCATTGAAATGCAAGAGGCACAGAGAACTCCCTTCAGACGTAACTTGAATCGATCTTCTGCACGACATATCATAGTGAAACTGGCAAAATACAAGGATAAAGAGAAAATTCTGAAAGCAGCAAGGGGTAAACGTGCCCTCACGTATAAAGGGAGAACTATAAGACTCGTGACTGATCTCTCTTTTGAAACTTGGCAGGCCAGAAAGAATTGGCACGAGATTTTCAGTGTGCTAGACAGAAAAAATATGCAGCCGAGAATCCTTTATCCAGCAAGTCTGTCATTTAGAATAGAAGGAGAGATAAAGGTCTTCCCAAACAAACAAAAACTGAAAGAATTTGTCACCACTAAACCAGCCCTCCAAGAGATCCTAAGGGGGACCCTGTGAGACAAAGTACCAGAGACATCACTACAAGCATAAAACATAGACATCACAATGACTCTAAACCCATATTTTTCTATAATAACACTGAATGTAAATGGATTAAATGCGCCAACCAAAAGACATAGGGTATCAGAATGGGTAAAAAAACAAGACCCATCTATTCGCTGTCTACAAGAGACTCATTTTAGACCTGAGGACACCTTTAGATTGAGAGTGAGGGGATGGAGAACTATTTAGCATGCTACTGGAAGCCAAAAGAAAGCTGGAGTAGCCATCCTTATATCAGACAAACTAGACTTTAAATTAAAGGCTGTAACAAGAGATGAAGAAGGACATTATATAATAGTGACAGGGTCTATCCATCAGGAAGAGCTAACAATTATAAATGTCTATGCGCCGAATACTGGAGCGCCCAAATATATAAAACAATTACTCATAAACATAAGCAACCTTATTGAGAAGAATGTGGTAATTGCAGGGGACTTTAACACCCCACTTACAGAAATGGATAGATCATCTAGACGCACGGTCAATAAAGAAACAAGGGCCCTGAATGAGACATTGGATCAGATGGACTTGACAGATATATTTAGAACTCTGCATCCCAAAGCAACAGAATATACTTTCTTCTCGAGTGCACATGGAACATTCTCCAAGATAGATCATATACTGGGTCACAAAACAGCCCTTCATAAGTTTACAAGAATTGAAATCATACCATGCATACTTTCAGACCACAATGCTGTGAAGCTTGAAATCAACCACAGAAAAAAGTCTGGAAAACCTCCAAAAGCATGGAGGTTAAAGAACACCCTACTAACGAATGAGTGGCTCAACCAGGCAATTAGAGAAGAAATTAAAAAACATATGGAAACAAACGAAAATGAAAATACAACCATCCAAACGCTTTGGGACGCAGTGAAGGCAGTCCTGAGAGGAAAATACATTGCAGTCCAGGCCTATCTCAAGAAACAAGAAAAATCCCAAATACAAAATCTAACAGCACACCTAAAGGAAATAGAAGCAGAACAGCAAAGGCAGCCTAAACCCAGCAGAAGAAGAGAAATAATAAAGATCAGAGCAGAAATACACAATATAGAATCTAAAAAAACTGTAGAGCAGATCAACGAAACCAAGAGTTGGTTTTTTGAAAAAATAAACCAAATTGACAAACCTCTAGCCAGGCTTCTCAAAAAGAAAAGGGAGATGACCCAAATAGATAAAATCATGAATGAAAATGGAATTATTACAACCAATCCCTCAGAGATACAAACAATTATCAGGGAATACTATGAAAAATTATATGCCAACAAATTGGACAACCAGGAAGAAATGGACAAATTCCTGAACACCCACACTCTTCCAAAACTCAATCAGGAGGAAATAGAAAGCTTGAACAGACCCATAACCAGCGAAGAAATTGAATCGGTCATCAGAAATCTCCCAATAAATAAGAGTCCAGGACCAGATGGCTTCCCAGGGGAGTTCTACCAGATGTTTAAAGCAGAGATGATACATATCCTTCTCAAGCTATTCCAAAAAATAGAAAGGGAAGGAAAACTTCCAGACTCATTCTATGAAGCCAGTATTACTTTGATTCCTAAACCAGACAGAGACCCAGTAAAAAAAGAGAACTACAGGCCAATATCCCGGATGAATATGGATGCAAAAATTCTCAATAAGATACTAGCAAATCGAATTCAACGGCATATAAAAAGAATTATTCACCATGATCAAGTGGGATTCATTCCTGGGATGCAGGGCTGGTTCAACATTCGCAAATCAATCAACGTGATACATCACATTAACAAAAAAAAAAGAGAAGAACCATATGATCCTGTCAATCGATGCAGAAAAGGCCTTTGACAAAATCCAGCACCCTTTCTTAATAAAAACCCTTGAGAAAGTCGGGATAGAAGGAACATACTTAAAGATCATAGAAGCCATTTATGAAAAGCCCACAGCTAACATCATCCTCAACGGGGAAAAACTGAGAGCTTTTTCCCTGAGATCAGGAACACGACAGGGATGCCCACTCTCACCGCTGTTGTTTAACATAGTGCTGGAAGTTCTAGCATCAGCAATCAGACAACAAAAGGAAATCAAAGGCATCAAAATTGGCAAAGATGAAGTCAAGCTTTCGCTTTTTGCAGATGACATGATATTATACATGGAAAATCCGATAGACTCCACCAAAAGTCTGCCAGAACTGATACATGAATTCAGCAAAGTTGCAGGATACAAAATCAATGTACAGAAATCAGTTGCATTCTTATACACTAATAATGAAGCAACAGAAAGACAAATAAAAAAACTGATCCCATTCACAATTGCACCAAGAAGCATAAAATACCTAGGAATAAATCTAACCAAAGATGTAAAGGATCTGTATGCTGAAAACTATAGAAAGCTTATGAAGGTAATTGAAGAAGATTTAAAGAAATGGAAAGACATTCCCTGCTCATGGATTGGAAGAATAAATATTGTCAAAATGTCAATACTACCCAAAGCTATCTACACATTCAATGCAATCCCAATCAAAATTGCACCAGCATTCTTCTCGAAACTAGAACAAGCAATCCCAAAATTTGTATGGAACCACAAAAGGCCCCGAATAGCCAAAATAATTTTGAAGAAGAAGACCAAAGCAGGAGGCATCACAATCCCAGACTTTAGCCTCTACTACAAAGCTGTCATCATCAAGACAGCATGGTATTTGCAGAAAAACAGACACATAGACCAATGGAATAGAATAGAAACCCCAGAACTAGACCCACAAACGTATGGCCAACTCATCTTTGACAAAGCAGGAAAGAACATCCAATGGAAAAAAGACAGTCTCTTTAACAAATGGTGCTGGGAGAACTGGACAGCAACATGCAGAAGGTTGAAACTAGACCACTTTCTCACACCATTCACAAAAATAAACTCAAAATGGATAAAGGACCTGAATGTGAGACAGGAAACCATCAAAACCTTAGAGGAGAAAGCAGGAAAAGACCTCTCTGACCTCAGCCGTAGCAATCTCTTACTCGACACATCCCCAAAGGCAAGGGAATTAAAAGCAAAAGTGAATTACTGGGACCTTATGAAGATAAAAAGCTTCTGCACAGCAAAGGAAACAACCAACAAAACTAAAAGGCAACCAACGGAATGGGAAAAGATATTTGCAAATGACATATCGGACAAAGGGCTAGTATCCAAAACCTATAAAGAGTTCACCAAACTCCACACCCAAAAAGCAAATAACCCAGTGAAGAAATGGGCAGAAAACATGAATAGACACTTCTCTAAAGAAGACATCCGGATGGCCAACAGGCACATGAAAAGATGTTCAGCGTCGCTCCTTATCAGGGAAATACAAATCAAAACCACACTCAGGTATCACCTCACGCCAGTCAGAGTGGCCAAAATGAACAAATCAGGAGACTATAGATGCTGGAGAGGATGTGGAGAAACGGGAACCCTCTTGCACTGTTGGTGGGAATGCAAATTGGTGCAGCCGCTCTGGAAAGCAGTGTGGAGGTTCCTCAGAAAATTAAAAATAGACCTACCCTATGACCCAGCAATAGCACTGCTAGGAATTTATCCAAGGGACACAGGAGTACTGATGTATAGGGGCACTTGTACCCCAATGTTCATAGCAGCACTCTCAACAATAGCCAAATTATGGAAAGAGCCTAAATGTCCATCAACTGATGAATGGATAAAGAAATTGTGGTTTATATACACAATGGAATACTACGTGGCAATGAGAAAAAGTGAAATATGGCCTTTTGTAGCAACGTGGATGGAACTGGAGAGTGTGATGCTAAGTGAAATAAGCCATACAGAGAAAGACAGATACCATATGGTTTCACTCTTATGTGGATCCTGAGAAACTTAACAGGAACCCATGGGGGAGGGGAAGGAAAAAAAAAAAAAAAGAGGTTAGAGTGGGAGAGAGCCAAAGCATAAGAGACTGTTGAGAACTGAGAACAAACTAAGGGTTGATGGGGGGTGGGAGGGAGGAGAGGGTGGGTGATGGGTATTGAGGAGGGCACCTTTTGGGATGAGCACTGGGTGTTGTATGGAAACCAATTTGACAATAAATTTCATATATAAATAAAAAAATAAATAAAATAAAAAAAATAAATAAAACCACAATGAGGGGTGCCTGGGTGGCTCAGTCTGTTAAGTGGCTGACTCTTGAATTCGGCTCACGTGATGATCTCATGATTTGTGGCTCCTCCTCCAGCCTTCCAGAAGAGCTGCACCAGCTGATGTTGCACAGAGTAGGGTAGGTTGTTCCTGACATGATCCACCAAAGTGAACGTTCATGAGCAAAATGAATAATTCTTATTGTTTTAAACCACTACATTTGTGGAGGTTTGTTAGAAATGAATAATCACAATGCAAAACATCAGGAAATCCAGATATCTTAATTTACTCATTATGAAGCCATTCCCCTATGTACAAACATTTCCCCTCTTTCCAGTGTTCCCCCCTCCCCACTGCTAGAAATTTTGCAACAAGCAGCATACAGTAAGTACTACCCAAGGATCTGTTTACTATATTTGATCCTTTTATTTTGTGCTGTTGGTTTTCTTCAAATGCCCTATGGTTTGTGTTTTATGGTGCATGATTTATAGAAAAGCATAATATCTGGGGTATTTCTAAACTTTCAGGCTTGCCATGCTGCTTGTCAATCCTTTCCATTCTATTTTTTCTGGTGCTTTTTACTAGTGACAGATGCTGACTCTCTTTCCCACACATTAAGAAAAACATTTAGTTTGGTTTTTAACAAAATCAACAGGATGAGTCATGACACTCTTTAAAATTTAATCTCTCTTTTTAGAACTCTTTGAATTGCCATCATGCTACATCCAGTCTCTGTGTGTTTTAGGAAAACTAGTGCAAGCAGCAAAGGTGATACTCCTTTGAAAATACTTTTTGAGCCTACCAACCACGACTTCCTCAAAAAGACAAATGATTGAATATATAAAATGAAGCTTCCTTTTACCTATGTATGCTCAGAGATAGGTACAAGATTGGGCATGGAGCCAATGTAAAGTCACTGTAGTTTTGTATTTAAAAAAAAAAAAAAAACGTTTTTTGAAGTTTGTTTAATTTGATACAGAGAGAGTGTGTGCATGCAATGGTGGGGGAGGTGCAGAGAGAGAGGGATAGAATCCCAAGCAGGCTTCGCACTGTCAACACAGAGTCTGATGCAGGGGCTTGACCTTATGAACCATGGTCATGACCCGAGCCAAAGTCGGAGTCTTAACCAACTGAGCCACCTAGGCACCCCTAGTTTTCTATTCTGTATATGTCTATTTTCTTTCTTTTTCTCTCCAAGAAATGAATGCATGTTAACTATGGATACCAATTCTGATGTGTGTTTTTTACCTCCCATAGCATCAAACAATTCTCCAATGCCAGTTAGGTGTCCTACAATTCAACTCAATTATGATACTATCTACCTGGAGATAGCATCAGATCCCCCAGGTTGAGGGCTCAGTCCCATATGACTGCTCTCACTTCAGACACCAATTTGAAGTCCAGATTGTCACCTGTGCTATATATATTGGAGGTTCCAATGATCTCTTCTCTGGGTTTGAGTAATTTACTAGAGTAGCTCACAGAACTCATAGAAACATTGTACTTACTAGGTTATCAGTTTATTACAAAAGGATATGATTCAAAAACAGCCAGGTGGAAGAGATGGATAGGACAAAGTATGTGGGAAAGGGTGAGGAACTTGTATGCCCTCTCTGAGCCCATCACTTTCCCAGAATCTTTAATGTGGAAGCTCTTGGACTCTGTCTTTTTGGGTTTTTATGGAGTCTTCATGATACAGACACAATTGATTAAATTATTGACCATTGGCAATCTATTCAACCCCAGCCCCTCAGGTGTCGCTGTCTGGATGGCGCTGAAAGTTCCAATCCTCTATTCACCGTTGGTTCCCCTAGAATGAACTCCCTTTCTGAGGTGTTTTCCAAGAACCACTTCATTCATATAAACTCAAGTGTGCTTGCAAGGGGTTTGTTATGAATAGACACATTTATTGTTCTTAGCACTAAGGAAATTCCAAGGGTTTTAGGAGCTCTGCTTCAGAATCAAGGATGAAGAGCAAATATGTAGTTCTTATTATAAATCACAATGTCATATGTGTGTTATGTAAATGTTTTAGAAAGGTAAAGAAGGCTGGCACTATCTACCCAACAGAACTGTTATAAAGGACCCAAATTAAGTTATATAATAGCTTCAGTATCTGGGGCATAGTAGGTGCTCAGAAAGAGCATTATTTTGTGAATTTAAAAGGCTTTATGGAAGCAGATCAACTTAGGGATGGGCTCTCAGAGCCCTGTGCCCTTCTTTGAATCATCGATGATCTGGCTGGGCTGGAGACAGTAATGAAGGCAATCAGGGCTATTGAGGGTCAAGGCACCCTCTGCGTGTTGAAGAAGCCCCTAGGCTGGGTGGTTAGATTGCTGCCTTCATGATGGGAACAGCCCCACACACTCACTATCTGCCAAAAGCAGGTAGAAGTTCACTCAGTCCATAAACCAGACATGGATCCCATGTGCACCTTTCTCCTCTCCTGCCCCCGTCCCATCTGTGTCTCCTATTCCTGGACACCCTGTGCCCTGATGGTGATCTACTCCCTTTTCTTTGGTTCATTTACTTGAAGGGGTCACCCTTGCACTGTCTGTGGCTCCAAGTGTGAAAGCAGTGGTTTGGGATATTTATCCACTTTCCAGTTGAAGGGAAAGCGCAGTATTGTTACTTGGTCAGAGTTATATATGGCCCGTATGCTTCACTGACTTTCCAGCTGTTTCCATGCAGTGAGAAGAGTAAGAGTCCTGGCATGGTCTCTGCCTGCTGCTAATCCACCTGAAAGAACGGGCAGGTGGATCACTTAAGTTCTCACAGGATGACTGAAAGAGGGAGCCACATGCTTCCAGAAGGGCTCAGCTCTGGTGTACTATCGGCCTTGGGTCTGTCTGCTGGGGCATGGAGGAGTGAAAACCAAAGTACCTTTGGTCACCTGTGCCAAGACAGGAACTTCCTCGTTATTTGGGAAATTGCTTTTATCATTTCATGTATGAAGAAGCTGAGGCTCACAGGCTGAAGTTTGGCTTCGCGGTTTTCTGGCTCAGGGCTCCTTCTACCTGCACAGTGAGCATGTGCTTTTGATAGTTGCCTCCTGACTCAGTGCTGTGCAGTTTGGAAGAGTAGGTGACAAAAGCCAGACCCAAAGTCACCAGATAATTCCTTGAGTCTGAAGTTTGCAGTGCCCCCAGTAAGGCTTTTTTGGGCCAATGTCCTTAATTCCTGAGCAATTCTAGAGACCTTGAGCCCTAGCCTGGGAGAAGGGCTTATGGCTGGGACAAAGCCTTGTAGTACTTCATCTGGTCCTTTATTCTGAGACTCTTGAGCAGGTCATGGAGACTGAAATGCCTCATATCAAACAGTGTGTGACCTGGGCCTCTAGGGAGGGAAGTGTCAGAAGGCCAACTAATTGCCAGAGCTCCCCGAAGTCTTCTGAATTCCAGATCCTGCCTTCCAGCTTTTGCTTGCAAGGTGTCTGGCTTTCCTTTCATCCCAAGTGCCATTGAAGTCACCTGACAAAGGTCCCCAGGGACTCACTGAAGGTCCTGTGTTAGAACTGAGGGAAGCACAGACATAAGGCTTTGATGCTGGGAACACAGAGGTGCAGGGCCTGCCCCCAGAGTACAGCAAGCCTAAGCTTCCTGCCCTCAAACCCTTTGGGGAAAGGGGGCCTCACACTGCTGCTTTGCAAAGAGGCAGCTCCTGGGGAGGTTGCTGAAGAAGGGAGTCTGTAACAGTTCTCACTCTTTTGTTCAGGGACTTAGCAAACATTTGCCAAGCACTAGTTCTCTCCAACAAGGGTGCCCAGCAGGGGGCAAGTCACTTTGTTCTGAAGGGCAAATCAACCTCTGCTTAAGAGTCTGCATGTTATTAATTTTTCTATCAGGGAAAGCAAAGAACTGCGTGAAAATCATTCAGATCTGCTTGAAGACATTGCCGCACTTGGCAGATTCGGGAGCTGCGCTTTTCCTTCGGTCTAAATCTCTGGACCTGTGGTAAGAAAAGAAATCTCTCCTCTGGAGAGGAAGGTCAAAAGCACTTCGATGGCTTAAATGGTTACTTTGTGGCACCACCTAATGGCTAAAGGTTCAAACTACTCCTGTTAAAGCATCACAGAGTGAGAGGTGGGAAGATTTGGGATTGGGAAGGGTGGAGGCAGAGAGGTCTGGTCAGTTTCCTGCTTTGTGGGATTTAAGACCAGGGAAGAGCACATGCACCAAATGTCAGTATGGTCCAGGGACCTGTCTCTGGCTCTTCCCCTGCCCTCCCTGCTACAGCCATTTTATTAGGCACTGATACTGCTGTGGAAATACAAAGTGGCATAGCCCTCAGCAGATAATTGGCAATATCTAGCAAAATCACATGTGCTTTTGCCCTTCGACCTGGTATTCTAGGAAACTATTCCAAAAATACTCTGGCAAAAAAAAAAAAAAAAAAAAATAGACATACCACACACTGCAGAATTATTTGTTATAGCAAAGGATACAGATACAGATTCTGGATACAGATTCTGGATCCTGGCTCAACAGTGCATCACAGGGGACTGATGATGTAAACTCTCATATATCCACACCAAGGATACAAGCCAGAGTGGTCTAAGCTTTGCAGCAATGACAAAGGACACTAGCCCCTGGTCTGGGGCAGGGCTGATCACTGGACCAGAGGGAACAAGAGCACGGTGCACCTGAAGCTGGTGGTTAGGGAGTCTTCCAGCTCCCACTTCATTCCTCAAAGCCAACTTGGTGTGCCCACTGTTGTGTTCCCAGCCTCTGTTTCTGGCATGTGTGCCTACCTTGTGCCTGGTATACATGCCCAGTGTGCTCTCTGGCTTTTTGTAGCCAACACTTTGTGCCTAGTGTTGTTTGCTCAGGTCTATATGCCTAGCAATGTTTGCTTGGTTCTGTGTGCCAAGAGTTGCGTGCCTGGCACGTGTGCTTAACACTCTATGCCTGGCTTTGTATGCCCAGAATTGTGTGCTCAGCACTGTGCATCTGCCATTGCATGTCCAGTGTGTGTATCTGGTGTATGTGCTCAGTGTTTTTTTCCTGGCTTGTGTGCCAGTATTGGGTGTCCTGTGTTGTGTGCACTGTACCCTGCACCCATGCTGTGTTCTCAGAGACTGTGCCTGCTGTTGTTTGCCTAGCTTTTCATGCCTGGTATTCTGGGCCTGGTACCTGTGTCTGCTATGTGCCCAGAACTCTACATCCCACAGTGTTCCCAGTAGTGCATGTCTGGCATTGTGTTTCTGGGGTTTTTAACTGGCATTGTGTGCTGGGAGAGTATGCCTAACATTATGTGCCTGGCTCTATATTCCCGGCATTTTGTTTGTGCAGTATGTGCCTGGCATTGTGTGCCTGGCACATGACTCAGCCTTGTGAATTCAGTGTTGTGTTCCCAGAGACTGGGCCTTGTCTGGTCTGTCTCCCAGGATGTGTCTGGTGTGTGTGTCTGGTGTTGTTGGCCTGGGGTTTTGTGCACAGTCATGTGCCAGACAGTGTATGTCCATTTTTGAAAATTTTTTAAAAGTTTACTTATTTATTTTGAGGGAGAGAGAGAGAGAGAGAGAGAGAGAGAGAGAGAGAGAGACAGAGAGAGAATTCCAAGCAGGCTCCATGCTGTCAGTGCTGAGCCCCATGTAGGGCTTGAACCCACAAACTGTGAGATCACGCACGGCCTGAGTGAAACTAAGAGTCAGACACTTCACTGACTGAGCCAACCCAGGTGCCCTTCCAGTCCATTTTTGTCTGCCACTGTTGTGTGCCCAGCACTGTGTTTCCCAAGTATATGTCTGGCGCTGTGTGCCTGGCATTTTATGGTTGCTATTGGGTACTGGCATCCGTGCCTAAAGATGTGTGCCTAGCATTGTGTCCCTTGCACAGGAGCTGTGCACCTAGTGTGTGTTCCCAGTGTGTAGGCCTGACATGTGCCCAGTGTTGCATGGCTGGTGTGTGAGCATGGCATCATGTGCCTTCTTTGTGTTTCCAGCATGTGAACCTGGTGCTATTCTCTCAGAGTGTGTGCAAGTCTGGTGTGCCCCAAGTGTGTGCCTAATGTGGTGTTTCTTAATGTTTGGTGCTTCACAGAGTCTACTTAGTGTTGTGTTTTGGCGTGTATGTCTGGTATGTGTTACTAGCAAAGGCTGTTGCTATGTGTACCTGGCACTGTGTGTCTGGTGTTATGTGCTGGCATTGCATCCCTGGGGTATGTGTCAGGTTCTGTTCCTGGTGTGAGTAAGTCCCCAGCATGTGTGCGGGTGTGTATCCCTGGTCTGTGTGCCCAGTTTGCTGGGCTGCCATTGTATGCCTGACTTCATGTGCCCAGACTTGTGTGCCAGTGTTCTGTTCCTAGCACTGTTTGGCAGTATGTACATGGCACGGATGTCCACTCCAGTGTGCTTGGAGTGTGGCCGCGGGTGTGGTCTGTGTTTTGTGCACTCGTGTATGTGCCTGGTGTTGTGTGCCCAGCATGATGCTGTGTACTTGGCACTGTGTGCCCAGCACCTAGAAGCTCCTTGGTGTGGTTTAGTTCAGAAGCAGCTGAACAACTGGAGCTGCCCGCCTAGTTGCAGGCATCAGTGTGGGGGAGCTGTGTTACCACACACTGCCCATGGCAGTGTTCAGGGCCACCTCCTGGCCTCGGCCCCCATGACGCTTCTGTGCATCACCTTTATAGAGTGTCCTGTTAACAAGCTTCTGCTGAGAGCTCCACCAGGTTAGCTTCTTTGAGGGATCAGCCTCTCACCTCAAAGCCACCCATTTTTCTGGGAAGTCCCAGCAGAGAAATGCCCCCAGCAGGCAGCTCACGCAGGCCTCGGCACCTGGGCCAAGAAGGTGCACATAGATCCGCATTCCTAGGAAGGCCCGTGCCACTCCAGGCACTGCCATCCAAGCCAAAATGCCAAAAGACCTATTCCCCACTTCTGTGTCGCCCCCAGTGCAGCACAACTTATACTTCTCATCTCACAAATCTTTCTTTAAAATCATCCTTCCTCTCTGCTTTCCCTTTCCCATAGGGCACAGAGGGAAATCTGGGGGTTCCTTGGTGGAGGGACCCCTTCTCCCTCTCAGACCCTCCTCATCTCATCCCCAGTCCCCTTGGGGGCGTGTCTACCCACACAGACATCAGCTTGGACAAGCCTCTGATTCCCTGGAGTGACATGTCCTGATAAATGCCCCCGGTGAAGGGTTAAGTTCACACACTGCCTGTGGGGAGCCACTGTGAATCCGGATCTGCAGCCCAGCCCTCTGGAACAGCAGCAAGAGCTACCACCAAGACTAGGGACATGAATGACAGTGCAGCAGGCACAGGGGCTGAGGTGAACCCTCCTGCCTTAACTAGTGCCGAGTGCTCTAGTCTCATAGTCCCAAGTGTGATAGGCTCCTGATACAGCCACCAGGTGGCAGAGTTCTCCCTGTCCAGGGAAATTGTCTTGTGTGTCACCCTCTTCAATAGCTGGACAAGGAACCTCTGCCTGTTGGACGAGGGCTCTCTCAGATGCCTTCTGTATGGAGACCCAGATGTAAATACAAAATGCGTAAATAGTTCCCTGCAAACAGAAGGGGTGAATTTCATTAAAAGCAGGGACAATTTTAAAATGTATAGATAAGCACAAACCCGATTATATAACAAGCATTTAGAAAACCATTGTTGTCGTGTGCTTCCAGTCTATCTGAGAACAAAACAATAAACTTGGGCTATTGAGTGCCTTAATTTTAATTTAATGTTTTAAACTTTTTTAATGTTTGTTTGTTTTTGAGAGAGAGAGAGACAGAGTGTGAATGGGGGAGGGGCAGAGAAAGAGGGAGACACAGAATCTGAAGCAGGCTCCAGGCTCTGAGCTGTCAGCACAGAGCCCAATGTGGGTCTCGAACTCATGAACTGTGAAATCATGACCTGAGCTGAAGTTGGATGCTTCACTGACTGAGCCACTCAAGCACCCCTGATGTAATGTTTTAAAACCAGGACTTTGTTTCCCTGCTGGCAGTTGCAGGTGTGCAGTCTTCCCACCTCTGGGCAAATAGGGACTGAGTGGGCTGCATTCTCTGGGACTCTTCAACAGAAAGAAAGTAAACCAGAGATGAGCCCTCCTGAATTTTCCGGGACAGTTCCAGGTTTCAGTGCAAGTCTGACATAGGTGCTGTTGTCTGAGAGCTCAGAACTGCAGAGCCCTCTACCCTCTTGACTCCACAGCCCTTCTAGCCTTTCCTCCAGGCTGTGCTATTGTCCAGACCTGTCTCATTTCTGCCTTTCAAAGGTTCCTTAAAATTCCAAATATACTGATGTTATTCTTTTTAGTGGTATTATATATGTATTTTCATCTCCTTTCTAAGAATCTACGACTAAGATTAAGAAGGAGGCAGGACGTGTATCACCACCATCGCTAACCTATACTCACCCTTAAAACCTGGTTCAGTGCCCTCTTTTCTTGGAAACCTTCTACACTTCCCCAGGAAGATATCCACTGGCCACCCTCTGATCCCAGGGGCCAAGAAGCATACATATATCTCCAAGGCACTGCACTTTGCCTTGGCCTGTGCAAGTGCTTCCCAGAGGGCAAGGATGGAGGCTTCCATGTTTTGTTTTTTTTTTTTTTTTTTAATTTTTCCCTGGGTTAGCAAATGAAAAAGCAAATTGAGAAAGGTGAAGTGACACAGAAGACTCTGGTGTCCCTGGCCAACTGATAGAGTGTCTGAATGCCTGGTGAAAGATTTCAGAATCTTCCATCCAGAGGGAAAGTCCAGGCTAACTTCCAGGGTGAGTCCTGCAGCATCACATGAGTGGGGAGAAGATACAAAACCAGGGCAGCCCTAGTACTTTTGGGGAAATTGTCAGGAGGAATGAACTGGGCAGCTTACACTGGGGCTGGTTCCCATGGCTTTGGTAGGCTTTGAAATGAAAATCGAACTGATAGTGACACAGCAAATACAGATACAAAGATGACTAGGTACAAAAGGGCTGTCAATTCCCATATTCTATACGATTGTTTGGAGAGTGAAAGGGCCAGAGGATCTGACTTGGAGAAGGTATTTCCCAGAAGGCAATGGCAATTGCAGGGGATCAAAGAAAGCAAAGCCAGAGACAGCAGTGGCTTTTCGGGGGGGGGGGGGGGGGCCTGGGTTTGATATTCTGGCCAATGCTATTCCTGATAGGACATAGAAGGAAAACCTGGGCATGCATGTCAAATGAATCCTCATATTGCATTTTGCTGTTATATACATTCTCTGCCTTGTCTGGTTTAGTTTAAAGGGCCGATGTCCACCAGAATCACTTCAGCCTTAGGTTGAACTCACTATGCTCTTACTGACCATTCCCCATTGTCATAAACATGGAGGATGACAATTTTAGGGAACAGTTTTTAAGGTTTTAATATTTACATTTAAAAGTTGTTTGATTTTTGAACTTGTACGTCAGGCTCTGAACTTGTGTATTCTAAGACACAATGAATAAAAGGTTGTTGAATGAAGAGTAATGTGGACCAAGAGAGTGACAACCAGTTTATGACAAGATCACTACAACCAGCCTTCCAGTGCCTATGATTATCTGTACCGAGACTCTGCATGTGTGAGGACAGGGACTTTGAGTACTGTGATCTCTATAGGCATACCTCAAAGATATTGTGGGTTTGGTTCTAGACCACTGGAATGAAGTGAATATCACTATAAAGTGTGTCAAATGAAATTTTTGGTTTCTCAGTGCATATAAGAGTTACGTTTACACTATACTGTAGTCTATTAAGTGTGTAGTAGCATTATGTAAAAAAAAACAATGTACATACCTAAATTTTAAAAATACTTTATCACTAAAAACTGCTAGCTGTCATCTGAGCTTTCAATGACTTACAATCTTTTTGCTGGTGCAGAGTCTTGCCATGATGTAGACAGCTGCTGACGGACAAGGGTGGTGTTTGCTGAAGGCTGGGGTGGCTGTGACAACTTCTTAAAAATAGGACAACAATGAAGCCTGCTGCATCAGATGAACATTCTCTCTAGCATGAGATGCTGTTTGATAGCATTTTACCCACAGTAGAACTTCTTTTTTTTTTCTTTTTACATTTAGTGAAATACTTTTTTTTCTTAAATTTAAATTTACATCCAAATTTGTTAGCATATGGTGCAACAATGATTTCAGGATTAGATTCCTTAAGCCCCTTAGCCATTTAGCCCATCCCCCCTCCCACAACCCCTCCAGCAACCCTCTGTTTTTTAAAGTCTCTTATGTTTTGTCTCCCTCCCTGTTTCTATACTATTTTTGCTTCCCTCCTCTATGTTCATCTGTTTTGTATCTTAAAGTCCTTGTATGAGTGAAGTCCCATGATATTTGTCTTTCTCTGACTAATTTCACGTAGCATAATACCCTCTAGTTCCATCCATGTAGTTGCAAATGGCAACATTCTTTTTGACTGCTGAGGAATACTCCATTGTATATATATATGCCACATCTTCTTAATCTCCTCGTCCATCAGTGGACATTTAGGCTCTTACCATACTTTGGCTATTGTCAGTAGTGTTGCTATAAACATTGCAGTGCATGTGTCCCTTCAAAACAGCATACCAAATCCCTTGAATAAATACCTAGTAGTGCAGCTGCTGGGTTGTAGAGTAGTTCTATTTCTAATTTTTTGGGGAACCTCCATAATGCTTTTGAGAGTGGCTGCACCAGTGTGCATTCCCACGAGCAATGCAAAAGAGATCCTTTTTCTCCGCAACCTCGCCAACATCCATTGTTGCCTGAGTTGTTAATGTTAGCCATGCTGACAGGTGTGAGGTGGTATCTCAATGTGGTTTTGATTTGTATTTCCTGGATGATGAGTGATGTTGAGCATTTTTTCATGTATCGGTTGGCCATCTGGATGTCTTCTTTGGAGAAATGTCTATTAATGTCGTCTGCCCATTTCTTCACTGGATTATTTGTTTTTTTGGTGTTGAGTTCCATAAGTTCTCTGTAGATTTTGGATACTAATCCTTTATCTGGTATGTTTTGTTGATTGTTTCCTTTGCAGTGCAGAAGCTTTTTATCTTGATGAGGTCCCAATAGTGCATTTTTGCTTTTAATTCCCTTGCCTTTGGAGATGTGTCAAGTAAGAAATTGCTGCAGATGAGGTCAGAGAGGTTTTTTTCTGCTTTCTTCTCTAGAGTTTTGATGGTTTCCTGTCTCACAATCAGGTCCTTCATCCATTTTGAGTTTATTTTTGTGAATGGTGTAAGAAAGTGGTCTAGTTTCATTCTTCTGCATGTTGCTGTCCATTCTCCAAGCACCATTTGTTAAAGAGACTGTCTTTTTTCCATTGGGTATCCTTTCCTGCTTTGTCAAAGATTAGTTGGCCATACTTTTGTGGGTCCAATTCTGGAGTCTCTATTCTATTCCATTGGTCTATGTGTCTGTTTCTGTGCCAATGCCATGCTGTCTCTATGTTTACAGCTTTGTAGTAGAGACTAAAGTCTGGGATTGTGATGCCTCCTGCTTTGGTCTTCTTCTTCAAAATTACTTTGGCTATTCGGGGCCTTTTGTGGTTCCATACAAATTTTGGGATTGCTTGTTCTAGCTTCAAGAAGAATGCTGGTGCAATTTTTATTGGGGTTGCATTGAATGTGTAGCTTGCTTTGGGTAGTATTGACATTTTAACAATATTTATTCTTCCAATCCATGAGCACGGAATGTTTTTCCATTTCTTTGTATCTTCAATTTCCTTCATAAGCTTTCTATAGTTTTCATCATACAGATCCTTTACATTTTTGGTTAGGTTTATTCCTAGGTATTTTATGCTTCTTGGTGTAATTGTGAATGGGGTCAGTTTCTTTATTTGTCTTTCTGTTGCTTCATTATTAGTGTATAAGAATGCAACTGATTTCTGTACATTAATTTTGTATACTGCGACTTTGCTGAATTCATGTATCAGTTCTAGCAGACTTTTGGTGGAGTCTATCAGATTTTCCATGTATAATATCATGTCATCTGCAAAAAGTGAAAGCTTGACTTCATCTTTGCCAATTTGGATGCCTTTCATTTCCTTTTACTGTCTGATTGCTGATGCTAGAACTTCAAACACTATGTTAAACAACAGCGGTGAGACTGGACATCCCTGTTGTGTCCCTGATATCAGGGGGAAAGGTCTCAGTTTTTCCCCATTGGGGATGATATTAGCTGTGGGCTTTTTATAAATGGCTTTTATGATGTTGAAGTATGGGTCTTCTATCCTGACTTTCTTGAGGGTTTTTATTAAGAAAGGATGCTGATTTTGTCAAATGCTTTTTCTGCACCGATTGACAGGATCATCTGGTTCTTATCTTTTCTTTTATTAATGTGATGTATCACATTGATTGCTTTGCAAAAGTTGAACCAGCCCTGCAGCCCAGGAATGAATCCCACTTGGTCATGGTGAATAATTCTTTTTATATGCTGTTGAATTCAATTTGCTAGTATCTTGTTGAGAATATCTGCATCAAATTAAATCAGGGATATTGGCCTGTAGTTCTCTTTTTTTGCTGGGTCTCTGTCTGGTTTGGGAATCAAAGTAATGCTGGTTTTATAGAATGGGTCTGGAAGTTTTCCCTCCCTTTTTATTTTTTGGAACAGCTTGAGAACGATAGGTATTATCTCTGCTTTAAATGTCTGGTAGAATTCCCCAGGGAAGCCATCTGGTCCTGGACTCTTATTTGTGGGGAGATTTTTGATAACTGATTCAATTTCTTCACTGGTTATGGGTATGTTCAAATTTTCTATTTCTTCCTGTTTGCATTTTGGAAGTGTGTGGGTGCTTAGGAATTTGTCCATTTCTTCTGGGTTGTCCGGTTGGTTGGCATATACTTTTTCATAGTACTCCCTGATAATTGCTTGTATTTCTGAGGGATTGGTTGTAATAATTCCATTTTCATTCATGATTGTATCTATTTGGGCCCTCTCCCTTTTCTTTTTGGGAAGCCTGGCTAGAGGTTTATTAATTTTGTTTATTTTTTCAAAAAACCAACTCTTGGTTTCATTGATCTGCTCTGCAGTTTGTTTTGTTTTGTGTTGTTTTGTTTTTTAGATTCTATATTGTTTATTACTGCTCTGGTCTTTATTATTTCTCTTTTTCTGCTGGGTTTGGGGTGTCTTTGCTGTTCTGCTTCTAGTTCCTTTAGGTGTGCTGTTAGGTTTTATATTTGGGATTTTTCTTGTTTCCTGAGAGAGCACTGGATTGCAATGATTTTTTCCTCTCAGGACTGCCTTCGCTTCAGCCCAAAGAGTTTGGATTGTTGAATTTTCATTTAATTTGTTTCCATATATATTTAATGTCTTCTCTAATTGTCTGGTTGACCCATTCATTCTTTAGAAGGGTGTTTTTTAACCTCCATGCTTTTGGAGGTTTTCTAGACTTTTTCCTGTGGTTGATTTCAAGTTTCATAGCATTGTGGTCTGAAAGTGTGCATGGTATGATCTCAATTATTTTATACTTATTAAGGGCTATTTTGTGACCCAGTATGTGACCTCTCTTGGAGAATGTTCTATGTGCACTTGAGAGGAAAGTATATTCTGTTGCTTTGGGATGCAGAGTTCTAAATATATCTGTCAAGTCCATCTGGTCCAATGTCTCATTCAGGGCCCTTGTTTCTTTATTGATCCTGTGTCTAGATGATCTATCCATTGTTGTAAGTGGGATACTAAAGTCCCCTGCAATTACCATATTCTTATCAAGAAGGTTGCTTATGTTTGTGATTAATTGTTTTATATATTTGGGGGCTCCCGTATTTGGCGCATAGACATTTATAATTGTTAGCTCTTCCTGATGGATAGACCCTGTAATTATTATATAATGCCTTTCTTCATCTCTTGTTACAGACTTCAATTTAAAGTCTAGTTTGTCTGATATAAGTATGGCCACTCCAGCTTTCTTTTGACTTCCAGTAGCATGATAGATAGTTCTCCATCCCCTCACTTTCAGTCTGAAGGTCTAAAATGGTCTCTTGTAGATAGCAAATAGATGGCCTTGTTTCTCTTATCCATTCTAGTACCCTGTGTCTTTTTGCTGGAGCATTTAGTCCATTTACATTCAGTGTTATTATTGAAAGATATGGATTTAGAGTCATTGTGATATCTGTAGGTTTCATGCTTGTAGTAATGGCTGTGGTACTTTGTGGTCCTTGCAACATTTCACTCACATAATCCCCCTTAGGATGTCTTGTAGGGCTGGTTTAGTGGTGATGAATTCCTTCAGTTTTTGTTTGTTTGGGAAGACCTTTATCTCTCCTTCTATTCTGAATGACAGACTTGCTGGGTAAATGATTCTTGGCGGCATATTTTTTCTGTTCATCACATTGAAGATTTCCTGCCATTCCTTTCTGGACTGTCAAGTTTCAGTAGATAGGTCTGCTACTACTCTTCTGTGTCTACTTTTGTAACTTAGGGCCTGTTATCCCTAGCTGTTTTCAGAATTCTCTGTTTATATTTGTATTTTGCCAGTTTCACTATGAAATGTCATGCAGAAGGTCAATTCAAATTATGTCTGAAGGGAGTTCTCTGTGCCTCATGGATTTCAATGCCTTTTTCCTTCCCAATGAGGGAAGTTCTCAGCTATGATTTGTTCAAGTACACCTTCAGCCCCTTTCTCTCTTCTTCTGGAGTTCCTATGATATGGATATTGTTCTGTTTGATTGTGTCACTGAGTTCCCTAATTCTCCTCTCAAATTCCTGGATTTTTTTTATCTGTCTTTTTCTCAGCTTCCTGTTTTTCCATAATTTTATCTTCTAATTCCCCTCTTCTCTCTTCTGCCTCTTCAATATGCACTGTGGCTGCCTCCATTTTATTTTGCACTTCATTTATAACATTTTTTAATTCCTCATGACTATTTCTTAGTCCCTTGATCTCTGTAGCAATAGATTCTCTGCTGTCCCCTACGCTCTTTTTCAAGCCCAGAGATTAATTTTATGACTATTATTCTAAATTCTTGTTCTATTGTACTGCTTAAATCGGTTTTGATCAATTCATTAGCTGTCGCTACTATCTGGAATTTCTGTTGAGGAGAATTCTTCTGTTTCATCATTTTGGCTAGTTTTCTGTCCCTTATGCTTTTTAAAAGCTTGTTGTGTGCTCTGCACCTGTGAGCACTGCTATATTAAAGGAGGAACATACACTGTCCAGGGCCCGGCCCTTCAGGAGGTGTTTTGCTGGATATTGTTACCTGCTCTCTGTTGTTGTGGCTTTGGTTTTTTATTACTCTACTTGTAGTAATATTTTGGACCCTCCAGCAGGTGTGCTTTGATTTTTTTCCTTGGAGTAACCCTGTAGAGGAAAACAGATAGACAAACAGGAGAGAAAAACATGCAAACACACAAACAAATAACACAAACAAGCAAGAACAAAAACCTAAAGACTAAAAATAAAAAACCCCAAAACACTAACTACAAGTAAAGAAGAGGGTGGAGGCACTTCTAATGGGAGAGCACATACAAAGAGAGACATAACAGGAGTGGGGACGGGGGATAAACATTGATTAGGCACAGTGACTAAAAGTCTTAATCCAGAGAGAGAGAAAGGAAAATAAAATTGGAAGCAGGCAAAACGAAATGAAGATAAAGTTAACCAGACAGAGAACCTATTTGGATTGATTATTCTAGAGAGAGAGAAAGGAGTGTAAAGAAGGAGGTGTAGAACATGTATCAAGATAATGGATTAAATATGCCTGTTTAGACAGACCAATAACCAGAGTAACCAGCCTAGGGGAGGGAAGAGATAAGGAGGAGAAATGGGTGGGGGAGAATATATCTATATATCCAGAATTGACCTAGAGTTAATCCAGGCAATGCTGCATCATTTGTGGGGAGTAGCTGTCCGAAGGGTCTGTGCTGCTCTGGTGGATGCACAGTTACCCAGTGCAAGGGGGCGTGGTTTGGCGTAATCTGTACCCACCTCCACTATGGGCCCCAGGAGTGATCCCTGAGGCCCCGCCTTGGTGGTGGTGGTGGTGGTGGTGGTGGCTGCAGGGGGTGGGGAATGGTGATCTGCCAGTCTCTTCTCCGTGGAGCCGGACCCAGTGGACTCAGTTTGAGTCGTCCTCACTGTGCCATGGGTGCAGATGGGGTGGTCTTTCTCTCTCCGCTAACTCCCCTGACCCAGCGCTTGGCTAGGATTCAAAGTCCCACTCTGTGCGCTCTGGAACTGGGGAAGTGCCTCTCAGTGCAGCCATCTGTGGTCCCGGCTGGCTTTGTCTGTACCGCTGCACTTCAGGGAGGACAGCTTTCTTTTGCTGCAGACTAAGCAGCCACCCTCGCTGCTGCGAGCCCCCGGGGTGGTGGAAGGAGGTCGCTTTTGTCTTTTCCCACAACACCCCAAGGAAAGGTGGCTTTTTTCTCCTGCAGACTGTGCCCTGGGCCCAGCCACTGTGCGGGGAGTGGGGAGTGGGCCGGGGGGGCGGGTGTGGACGCAGGCAGGTTCTGTACTATGGTGCAGCCCTCCAGGGAGGGCACCACTTTCTCCAGCTGTGGACTGAGTCTCTGACCTACCACCACACCCAGGCCTAGCTCCCTTCCTCCCCAGGTGTGTGAACAGGGAGCCAGCCCCACGCGGAAGAAAGCCCTGCAGTTAGAGATTGGGTCCCTCTCAGTGTCAGTCTGAAGTCTTTCTCCTGCTCAGATATGGTCCTGCACTTCCCTAGCCACTCTTTCTCTTCCTTTTGTCTCTCTGCAGAAGAGTCTCTCCCTACCGTGCCCACGTGGCCTTTTTTCATCTCCCCCAGTTCGCAGTTACCCACCCATCTTTTTTCCAGCTTTCCCCATTTTTTTCCTAGTAGATTCAATCTCTTTTCCTCCCAGGCTCTCGTGTTCAAAGTCCTTTGGCCTCTACACTTCTTTGTTTGAGAGACACTGGAAGTATGGATTCCCCCTACTTCTCTCCCATGTTGGCCCAAGTCTGGGTTTTATGATCTTGAGGTATGATCCTTCCATCCCTACTTTTTTGAGGGTTTTTATTAAGAAAGGATGTTGTATTTTGTCAAATGCTTTCTCTGCATCTATGGAGAGGATCATGTTGTTCTTGTTCTTTCTTTTACCGATGTGATGTATCACATGAATTGTTTTGTGGATATGGAACCAGCCCTGCATCCCAGGTATAAATCCCACTTGGTTGTGGGGAATAAATTTTCAATGTATTGTTGGATTCAGTTGGCTAGTATCTTGTTGAGGATTTTTGCACCCATGTTCATCAGGGAAATTGGTCTATAGTTGTCGTTTTTAGTGGAGTCTTTGGTTTTGGAATCAAGGTAATGCTGGCTATGCTGGCTTCATAGAATGAATTTGGAGATTTTTCCTTCCATTTCTATTATTTGGAACAGCTTCAAAAGAATAGGTGTTAACTCTTCTTTAAATGTTTGGTAGAATTCTCCTTGAAATCCATCTGGCCCTGGACTCTTGTTTTTTGAGAGATTTTTGATTACTAATTCAATTTCTTTACTGGTTATGGGTCTGTTCAAATTTTCTATTTCTTCCTGTTTCAGTTTTGATAGTTTATGTTTCCAGGAATTTGTCCATTTCTTCCAGATTTCCCATTTTATTGGCATATAATTGCTCATAATATTCTCTTATTATTGTTTGTATTTCTGCTGTGTTGGTTGTGATCTCTCCTCTTTTATTCTTGATTTTATTTATTTTGGTCCTTTCCTTTTTCTTTTTGATCAAACTGGCTAGGGGTTTATCAATTTTGTTAATTCTTTCAAAGAACCAACTTCTGGTTTCATTGATCTGTTTTCTTGTTGTTTTTGTTTTTGTTATTTTTTTATTTTTTTGGTTTCAATATCATTGATTTCTGCTCTAATCATTATTATTTCCTGTCTTCTGCTGGTTTTGGGTTTTATTTGCTGTTCCTTTTCCAGCTCTTTAAGGTTTAAGGTTAGTTTGTGTATCTGAAACCTTTCTTCCTGCTTTAGGAAGGCCTGGATTGCTATATACTTCCCTCCTATGACCACCTTTGCTGCATCCCAGAGGTTTGGGTTTGTGGTGTTATCACTTTCATTGGCTTCTATGTACTTTTTAATTTCCTCTTTAACATCTTGGTTAGCCCATTCATTCTTTAGTAGGATGCTCTTTAGTCTCCAATATTTGTTATCTTTATAAATTTTTTCTTGTGGTTGAGTTCGAATTTCCTAGCGTTGTGTTCTGAAAATACGTTTGGTATGATCTCAATCTTTTTGTACTTGTTGAGGGCTGATTTGTGTCCTAGTATGTGATCTATTCTGGACATTGTTTCATGTGCACTAGAGAAGAATGTGTATTCTGCTGCTTTAGGATGAAATGTTCTGAATATATCTGTTAAGTCCATCTGGTCCAGTGTGTCATTCAAAGCCATTGTTTCCTTGTTGGTTTTCTGTTTAGATGATCTGTCCATTGCTATAGGTGGGGTATTGAAGTCCCCTACTATTATGGTATTATCATCAATGAGTTTCTTTATGTTTGTGATTAATTGGTTTATATAATTGGGTCCGCCACATTTGGAGCATAAATGTTTACGATCGTTAGATCTTCTTGGTGGATAGACCCCTTAATTATGATATAATGCCCTTTGTCATCTCTTGTTACAGTCTATTTTAAAGTCTAGATTGTCTGATATAAGCATGGCTACTCTGACTTTCTTTTGTTGACCATTAGCATGATGGATTGTTTTCCATTCCTTACTTTCAATCTGAAGGTGTCTTTAGGTCTAAAGTAGGTCCCTTGTAAATAGCATATAGATGGATCTTGTTTTCTTATCCATTCTGTTACCCTATGTATTTTGATTAGAACATTTAGTCCATTGATGTTTAGAGTGATTACTGAAAGATATGAATTTATTGCCATTGTGTTGCCTGTAGAGTGGAGTTTCTGGTGGTATTCTCTGGTCCTTTGTGGTCTTCGTTGCTTTTGGTCTTTTTTCCCCCATCTTTTCTCCCCTTGGAGTCCCCCTTAAAATTTCTTGCAGGGATGGTTTAGTGGTCATGAACTCCTTTAATTTTTGTTTGTTTGGAAAACTTTTTATCTTTCTTTTTATTTTGAGTGACAGCCTTGCTGGATAAAGAATTCTTGGCTACATATTTTTCTGATTCAGCACATTGAATATATCTTGCCACTCCTTTCTGGCCTGCCAAGTTTCTGTGGATAGGTCTGCTGCAAACCTAATCTCTCTTCTCTTGTAGGTTATGGATTCATTTTCCCTTGCTACTTTCATGATTATTTCCTTGCTTGAGCGTTTCATGAATTTGATGATGGTATATGCCTTGTTGATGGTCAGGTTTCTTTTTAATCTAATGGGAGTCCTCTTTGCTTCCTGGATTTTTATATCGGTGTCTTTCCCCAGGTTAGGAAAATTTTCTGCTATGATTTACTCACTCCACCACCACCGCCTACTTCAGAAGCCAATTGCAAGCCCCAAGCTGTTACTTGTGCTTCTGACTGACTTTCTAAAGATTGAAATTCTGATGACCTCATTTTTGGGTATTTTTAGTTTGCTAGAGTAACTCACAAGGCTCAGAGAAACATTTACTTCCATTATACTTATGCCCAGCTTATGAAAGGATATGATGAAGGATATAAACTAACAGCCAGATGAAGAGATACATGGGGCAACTTACAGGGTAAGGACATGTATCTTCCATGCCCCTTCCAGGTGTGGTACTCTCTCTGCATCCCCATGTGTTCACCAACCCAGAAGATCTCTGAACCCAGTCCTCTAGGGCTTTTATAGAGGCTTCATTATATATCATGATTGACTAAGACACTGGCCATTGGCTGATTCAACCTCCAGCTCCTTTCCCCTCCCCAGAGGTTGGGTGGTAGAACTGAAATTTCCAATCTTATAATCATATGATTGGTCTTCCTGACAACCAGCCCCCAGTCGTGGGTGGGGTCCAAAAGTCACCTTCATCAATAACAGACACTTGTTTCACTTTTATGGCTCTGAAGCATTTTCAGAAACTGTGGATGAAAACCAAATATATATAAGAAAAATATTTTGGTCAATTGAATGACCAAATATATATTTCTTATTAGTCATTATATTATAATTTTTAATTCTAGTTCTTTTGGTATTTCTACCATATGTGTGGTAACTTCCTCCACTGAAGTCTTAAAGCTCCAATCTGTAAAAAATACAATATTTGCAAAGTGCAATACAGTAAATCACAATAAAGTGAGGTATGCCTGTACTCTTGGTGACACATGTGAGGACTGGGACTTTCAGTCCTGTGATCTGTACTGATGGTGATATGTGTGAGGACAGGGACTTTTGTTGCTGTGATCTGTCCCAGAGGCTAAGAGGACAGGACCCAACCTCTTGTTAGTCTGAACAGTTTGATTGCTCTTTCACACTCTTTGCTATACTAGTCTGGGGGCATTCTTTTAATCATTGCTTTCACTGAGTAGCAATTATCTAATTTATAATTCAGTACACTCTCATGAATGAGAGTGAGATGAATAACCCCACTGGCTCTTTTAGTTCCTGCTATGTGCCAGACAGTGCTGTGACCTTGGTATTTAACTAGTTATTTTAAAATGTGTCTGATGTTGCTGTCTGAATGGTGTTTGGGGAGACCAACATGCAAATCTGCTATGACCTCAAAAGTCTGTGTTGAGCAGGTGGCAGAAGATTCAGTGCATGATGGATGCAAAGAAGTGTCTTGCTTCTCCAAGGTAGTTCATAAAGGTAATAATCTTGATCTGAATTTTGATTGTGGCTAGGGACTTACACATAAACAAGGAAGGTATTTTTTCCCAGGCAACAGGAGAAGCATGTGTCAAGGTATGGAGGTGGGACAAACTGTAGATTTTATATGGCAGTGTAGGATTGGTTTTATAAGGCAGTGATGTTGAGAATTAGTGCAGGCAATATTAGAAAAGGTGGACAAGATCCAGATCCTGGAGGAGTTGGGAGGCACTGGGGTCAAGAAAGGGTTTAAGTATTTAGGTGGCTTGATTGATTTTTTTTTTTTTTTTTTGTCATATGCTCACCAATCTATATGCAAATGGTCAAATATTATAGGTAACCACCACAGGAATGAAGACCCATTGCTGGGCCATTGCACTGGTCCTGATGAAAGATGAAGTGGGTGTAAAGCAGGAGTAGAAAGCACATGGGGGATGTTAAGTCTCCTCAAAACCTGGTTCCTGATTGGTCAGGGAGAGGGAGAGAGAGGGAAGGGTATATGGGACTACCAGAATGCAGGGGCAGGGAGTCCTGCAGACCTCAGTGATCTGGTTGGTTCTTCAATTCCCTGATACATCTTGAATTCATAAAACTGGTCCCATGTCTTCTTATCTGAAACATCTTTTGCCTGTGGGTGAGAGGCAAGAGGACATTTTCCTCAATAAATAAAAATAATATTAAGAATAACTTTTGGGGCCCTTGGGTGGCTCAGTTGGTTAAGTGTGTGACTTTGGCTCAGCTCATGATCTTATGGTTTGTGAGTTTGAGTCCCATGTCAGGTTCTGTGCTTACAGCTCAGAGCTGAGAGCCTGCTTTAGATTCTGTGTCTCTGTCTCTATGTCCCTTCCCCACTTGCACTCTGTCTCTCTGTCAAAAAGAAATAAACATTAAAAAAATAAAAAGAAAAAAAAAGAATAGCCTTTTCACATCTTGTCCTAAAGGCTACCATTAGATTGTAGTATGTCAGTCTAAAACTCATAATCTCATTAACTTGGACATACAGCTATAGGAACAGAATGCAGTGTTAAGCCATTTATATGATTTCATTGTTTAACATTAATGAATGTGTTTGGGAAACATTTACTTAGCAACATGGCCAGGCCATCTTACAGAGGAAGGGTTAAGAAAAGAGACATGCCAGTGGGTATCAAGAGTATAAACAAGTGGGAGAGATATATTTGAAAACCTAGAGGTGCTTTGGTTTAATGGGTCCCTTTCAAGCTGTGATGTTTGGATTATAATTGAGAGGGGAATAAATATGATCCAGAGTCAGGCCTTGCCTCCCTAGGTATTATGGAAGGAGCGGAAATGCTCTGGGCCTCTTCAGCGTTGGATGACCAAAATTTTCACTATGCCCTGTTCCTTGGGGTCCCTATAAAACCCTATTCCTCATTAGAGAATGCTCACCTCAGAGAAATGCTGGATGCCCAGGGACACCATGATGTGCTATCCTAATAAGGGAAGAAATGCTGTCAAAATCCCAGCTATAAACACATGAAGGGGATTTTGGCTGCTATGCTTTTAGTGATCAGCAGAACAGCCCTGGAAAAGTCATTAAGAAATTACAGGCTAAGGATTAGCTGAGAAAAGGCATGAAATTGAATGAAGTCAGTATAAGGGCACAGTGAGGCATTTTCTGGCTGTCTGTTCAGAAAGGTCTTTGAAGGGCGGCTCATCAGCACATCAGAGATAAAATTGGACCCTGTGAGCATCACCTGCAAACAACCCGTGAAAAGGAGGCAGCTTTCCAAATATGCACTCTTCCTGGAGACCTCTCCTCTCTCCTGCAATATTTGCAGCTGGCTTGGAATCCAAGTGTGCCACCCAGATAATTTAATGTTCAGAAAAGGTAGGCAAGACTTCATTTAAGGGATTGCAGACCCAAGGATGCAAATCAACCAAATCACCAATAATGCCGTGTGCCCCCATCCTGGAGCCCACGACAGGAAAACCTGTTGTCAGGTTCACTGTGCCTGATGCTAGACTCCCAGAGGGAGCTAGGTCACTGCACCTCATGGCATATGACTCTTACCAGAGGGCACATGCATAACCATCTCTGTTCAGGGAACTATACACATATCTACCAAAAGAAAAATTTCGTTGCCAGTATAGCAACTGGAAATGAGAAGGTTTAAGGTGAGCCCAGGATCATAGAAAAGCAAGGCTTTGAAGTTGTTTCCCAGGCCTTCTGGGAGGGGTCTTGTAAATATCTGTGTCCAACGGTGGAGGTGGTCTCCCTAGCTGCCCATTGCTACTGACTCCAACTTGCTTTACCATATGTTCCATGCACTTTCCTATGTGCTCACAGCAGCTTCCTTTTGACTGGGAACCCTCCTCTGTTAAAATTTATCATAGCTGTGGGCCACCAAGGTATCCAAGCTTTCTGGTGAATCTGGAAAGTGCCTGCTCACTTCCCCATGGTGTGAGCTTCACTGCAGCCTCTGAAACAGTTCTGAAGCACTTTAGTCCCTATGTCCAATACTTTCAGCCCCATATTTGTTCTTCTTGTTGAGCACTCTTCCAAGTGTTGACAAAGAGTCAAGAATGGCCAGACTAGATCCCAGAAAGTTGTGTGGCCCCAGCTCTACATAACAATCACCCTAGACAACATTCCTTCTCTGGAGAAGGTGTGTAAAATAAAGACATTTTGTGCCAAGCCTAATAGTTGAAGAACTCTGTAAAGCTGTTTGGAAAAAAGTTGGGTATGTGCATATGTGAACATGTGGGTATGTGTGTTGTGTTCGTGGGGCTGAAGAGGCAAATGAAAGCTTGAGACAAGTGTTCTTTTGTTCTTCTGATTACCTAATAAAGATAGTAAAGAGGATTATAGGGGATCAGGGGTGGGGTCCTCAAGCTCATACCCCTGATTTTACCGAAGAGGACAGGGACACTAAAAATCCAGCTGAGGTACAGCTGTAATGAACTGAAAAGGTAATAGGACTCACCTTCTAGCCTCCTGAATCACATTGTGAGTTCTGGGGATGCAGATTCCCACAGCGCTACATCAGTTGCTTTGTGAAGTTTGAAGTTTGTTCCCTCTGCCACTTTCCCCTAGATGAGTTCTGCACAGGCTACTGAGCAGGGTTTTCGGGGCTCCACCGACTTCACATTCCTTCTAGCCTGCCAACGCAAGCTGAACTGATTCCAATGTTGTTAAGGAAGCTGAATATAGCTTGAAGTTCTATTGAATTGAGTCCTTTTCTGAAGTAAAGAACATTTAAGTGGATTACAAATTGATATTCTTGGCCATTTTCTGTTGGCTGATGGAAGCACGGGAGGAAGTGAATGGTACAGTTGCTTCATTGGGTAGAAAATGGCTTGTTTCCGGCTCATGTGAAGTTCCATGGCTTTTGAAATATGATTAAGCAAGGTGTAAATAAAGCATTGGCACATGTTCAATGCAACAACGGCCCTTTGCAAATCTATTATATACTCAGAGCTCAGCTGTGTTCTTGGAATATAATACTAAGGGAGACATGAGCATCAAGACACTAACTATCTTTGTGTCACCACAATTAAAGGATACATTTGCATGTAGATGCATTGTATAGTAGAGAGCAGTAACTACTTCCAGGAGGTGGATGGATTTGAGGAAGTCAGTAGGAAAGAGGCAACCTTTGACTGAAGCTTGAGGCAAACCAGGTAGGGCATGGAGAAGTGCCAGAGGCCATGGAAGGCAGGTTGTCTAGTGGAAGTGGCTGGGAAATGAAGGTGGACAGACGGAGGGCCTCAAGGGTTGCAGTGTTTTGAAGATGGGTATAGGATAGAAGAGGAAGAATATGGTCTGTATTTAAAAAAGAGAACTCCAGCAGCAGGAGGAGGTGGGGGGGGGGGCAGGGCTGCTATCATTGCAAGGGTATCAAGGATTTTGTGTAAGCAATGCAGGACTGAGCTTGAACCTGGCTGTGCAGAAGAGAGAAGAGACAGGAATGAAGGAAATCCCTGGAGCAGAACAGACGGGACTGAGAGCAGTGACGAAAGGAAGAGTTCAGGACACACATGAAGTCCCAGCTTGGAGGCAAGGAGAAGGATGGCACCTCTCAGTGAGACTGGACAGTTGGCAGAGGCAATGTTTGGGCAGAAAAAGAATATTTTCACTCTTTTTTCTTCTTTTTATTTTAGAAGAGTTAGACATACAGAAAAGTTGCAAAGATTGTACAGTGGATTCCCATAAACCCTTCATCCAATTTCTCTTAATTGCTAATTGCACAATTATCAAAACCAGAACATTGACACAACATTATTAATTGAACTACAGACTTTATAACAATTTTGTCATCCAATGTGACTAGTTTTTAGTTTTCTGAGCTGAGGTGCTACCAGACGAAGTCTGGATCTCAGGGGAATAAAATTTATGATGAAAACTTTGCTTTCTCTTTTCACTGTTATTTTCAATGCATGCATTGTTTGTTTATTATTTATAAAATAAATATATTAAATAGATAAAATAATATAAATAAAAGAATATATATTACATATAAAATATTTATATATACATATTTTAACTTGCTTATATAAATATAAATTTTAAATAAATATTTCATATATTTATGAATATTTTATACATTTAAAATATATTATTTAATTATTATATATAAATACACATATATTTTAAAAATATATTTATATTAAAATATTAAATTTTAAAAGTATATAAAATGAATGGTATCTCCCCTACCTTCCTCTGTTTCAAAATTTTCTTTTAATTGCAAGAGTTAAATACAGCTACTTTTATTGTAAGGACTGTCTTACTAGTGTCAGCTAACTAATATCACTGAGCACTTCCTATGCATCCACACAGCACTGTTTTTCTCTATCCCATGTCTATTCTGCAGGCAAGGGCACCACCTTTGTGAGGCCCAAAGAGGCCCAGACTGAGCATGCCCACCCAGGGTGAGCCAGACATGAACTCTAAGCCCTGCTCCTAACCACAATGTACGCAAGCATTTTATTACACTATACTTTTGGCCTCCTGGCTGTCTCTTTGGGTTCCTCTATTTTTCTTTTTTCCCCCTGATTCTAAATAGCTTTATATATTCTATATTTAAATCAAACATATTTCATATTTCTTTTCTTCCTGATTATAAGTAGTTTTATTTATTCTATATTTGAGTTAAATGTCATCATATTTCTTTGTTTTTCCTTTTTTTAAAAAAATTAAATTCGAGTTAGTTAACATACAGTGTAGTCTTGGGTTCAAGAGTAGAACCCAGTGATTCATCTCTTATATATGACACCCAGTGCTCATCCCAAGTGCCCTCCTTAATGCCCATTGGCCATTTAACCCATCCCCCTACCCACCTCCCCTCCAGCAGCCCTCAGTTTATTCTCTGTATTTAAGAGTCTCTTATGGTTTGCCTCCCTCTCTGTTTTCAATCTTATTTTTTCTTCCCTTCCCCTTGTTCATCTTTTGAGTTTCTCAAATTCCACATATATGACCCAGCAACTGCACTACTAGTAATTTATCCAAAGGATACGAAACGCTGATTCAAAGGGGCACATGGTACCCCTATGATTATAGTAATGCTAACGGAACTAGAGGGTATTATGCTAAGTGAAATAAGACAGAGAAAGACAGATATCATACAGTTTCCTTATTTTTCTATAGAAAGAGGTCTATAGAAAGAGGTCTTGTGCTTCTTTTCTTCCTCCAATGATCTTGAAGGAAACATTTCCTTTATGTGTTTAGTGGTTGCCTTTAAGTTAATGGAACTCTCCCACAAGTTCTTTTCACAGGTCTCCATACCATCCTATCTAGCAACTTCTGTGGTCCTCATCTCACTCAGCCCCTTAGCAGCTTTGGGGAGATTGGACAACACCTTCCTCTCAACAAAATTTTCTGTGGCCCTTCCCATGACACCATATGTGCATTGCTCTGCTCACTGGCTCCCCTGTTCTACTCCACTCTACAAGCTGATTTACCTTGAGCCTTGGGCCTGGGATGTTTCTTTGTCTCTCTATGCACCCTTCCTAAGTGACATACTTCATCCTTATTACTCTAATTTCCATCCTCAGTCTTCATTTCCACTTGAGATTTCTTTTCTGAGCTTCCAACTTGTATATATGACTGAACCTGGAAAGCATAGCTTGGATATGCCACAGGGGACCCGAACCTAACAGATTCATAACTGCATTGAGGATCTTCACTGGTCTCCTGGCCCACACCCCATGTAGCCATTTTTTTTTTTTACTTCTTTTCTTCATCCCCATAACCAAACATCAGCAAATTCTGTAGATTCAAACAAAATGTATAATCTTCTCCCAGATTCCCCTGTCATCCACCAATAGCTCTTCAAACAATTGCAAAAGCTGAAGTGATCTCATCTACTTCACAAAGCACCCTTAATTCAGAGGGTGAAGTGACTTTTATAATTGTAAGTCAAATTATGTCACTTCTTTTCTTCAACAAACAGATGCTTCAGCCATTGCCAATGGGAGTGCAAAATGTTACAGAACATAATGCAAAGCAAATGGGAATTTCCATGAAAATATTAAATGCACCTATCCTTTAACACATTGATGTCTCTGGGAGTTTGCCTTCTGCATGTGTCTTTACACATACAAAATTATGTATGTACATGCTGATTCTCAGCAGCCTTGGAAACACAGAATATTGTGAACAATTCAAAAGCCAGCCAAGAGGAAACCAGACAAAGAAGCTATGGTATATCATACAACAGAATACTTTGAAGTAGGAAAGCAAATTGAAGAAGATTCTCATATCCTGATATGAAAATATCTCCAGTAAATACTGTTCATAAAAAAGCAAGTTGAAAATATGTCATAACTTGTCATCTTTTATATAAGAAAGAGAAAGAAATAAGAATTTACATTTGCTTGAAAATGAGAGTGGTGAGATAGACAAGAACAGCGGTAAAAGTGGAACTTCTCATTGTGAAATTTATTAAAGTGTTATGATGTGATTTTTGAACCTTGTTGAATATATTATTCACACACACACACACACACACACACACACACACACACACACACTTCAATGACTTTCTCTTAATCTATTGGGAATTCGCAGCCCTTAGCATAGGCTGGGGAAGCTGTGTAATCAGCTTCTCCACCATCCTATTGGATGGGCCTCCCCTTAACTGTTCATAAACTTCAGCAGTGTTCAGTTTCTTGCCAACCTCAGACCCTTCCAGGAAATCAGGCCCTGCCTGAAATGCACGTTGCTCCTATCCTTGCACAGCTGGGTCTTCTCAAGTTTCAGGGTGCCACATACATGCCACTCACAAAGAACCTTGCTGACCAAGCCATGCACAGGAGATTGTCTGCTATGTTTCTCTGTCCTAACCATCCCATGTGCTACATATATGCAGTACTCTGTATACTTTATAATTTCCCCATTTATTGTTATTGTCTTGTTTATTTATCTACCTACCAGTTTTAGTCCAAGAAAGCAGACATTATTTATTCTCACTCAAAATTTTAGACACTCAATATATTTCTTGAACAGATGACAGAGTATGCTTAAATCTATATTTCATCAAAATTTTCTAGCAAAGTCATGAAGAAAATGCTTGATTTTTCCCATATTCCTTGAATAATTTTTCTTTGCTTCTTTTGCTCTTTCAACCCTCTTTTTAACATTATAGAATTGACGGTAAATATTTAAATGTTCCTTAAAAAAAGAATGTTAAATTTTTCATGCAGCTTTCTTACCATATTTACGGCACTTATTTATACCCAAATACATATGTCTAAAATGTTTCAATGTTTAAATTCCAATTATTTTATTATTTTTTAACTCTATATTTTCATGTTTCTCTCACTGTGCTGGAGTATACTTTCTAAGATTTTTTTCACCCCTTGTGAAGTATATGCAAGTGGTGTATTTTCTGGGAAATTGTAATGTTACCATTCTTTGTGATCCATAGTTTGTTTGAATTTTATGTTCTCTAATCCCTACCTCTTCCTCCCAAAGCTCTGCAGACGCCTCAGGTGCCCTCTGAGATCAGCTAGCACTTAGGTCAGTCTGAATTTCATTCCTGTGTAGAAAACTTGATTTTCTACCTGGCTCCTTATGAGTTTTTAGATTCTTTCTTTTTAACATTCAAAAATGTTTAAGGTAAGGAAAATTCAAGAAAATAACACTCAGAAGACAAAAAGAAATGTTTAAAACTAAAGTAAGCTATGGCAAAGATATTGGAACTATCTGATAGATAATTTAGGATAATTATGGTTAATATATAAAGAGGTGGACAATGTGCAAGATCACATGGGTTATTCAATCAGGAATATTGACACTATTAAAAAGAATTAATGGACATGCTTAAAATGAACAGCCAATTAACAGGATAAGGAATGCCTTTAACCCATAGATGAAGCTGAGGAAAATAATCATGAGCTTCTAGATAGGTTAACAGAAATTACAAAAATGAGAAAGACACAGAGACAAACAGAGAGACAGAGACAGATAGAAAATAAAATAGTAGGAAAAAGAAGAGACTATCCATGAGGCATGGGACAAATATAATGAAATATGTATAATTGGAATCTCAGAAAAAGAGAGATAAAATGGAGAAGAACATATAAGTAATTAAATATTAAACAATTTTTTCCTAAAATTAGACACAAAAACATTGACACAAGAAGCTCAGAGAACCGCAAGACAAACACCAATGTGCATGCACACATATACACACTCAAAAATGCATAAATATATCCCTATGCACATCACACTCGAACTGCTAAAAACAAAACAAAAAGAGAAGTTTTAAAATGTAGACTACAAAAAATAAACATTAAATATAAGGAACAAAGTAGAGAATTGGAGCAAAAATAAGAATTACAGTAAACTTCTCATTAGAAACAATGCAAACTAAAAGGTTATAGAATGGCATTATTAAACTGCTGGGAAAAAGTACTGTCAACTCAGAATTCTATACAGTGAAAATATTTCATAAATGAAGGAAAATAAATACTTTCTCAAACAAAGTAAAATTTAGAGATTTTATTATCAGCATAATTACACTACAAAATTACTAAGGAGAACTCTCCTTCATAAGAATGTGGTATTATACTTAAACATGAATTTATAAAAAGAAATTAAGAATTATAGAAATGTAATAATGAAGATATATTTAAAAATACACTTTTGGCAAGATTTAATTCTTTTTTATGGCTGAATAACATTTCATTGTATATATATATACATCTTTTAAAAAAATATGGCATTTATTGTCAAATTGGTTTCCATACAACACCCAGTGCTCATCCCCACAGGTGCTCTCCTCAATGCCCATCACCCACTTTCCCCTACCTCCCAACTCCCATCAACCTTCAGTTTATTCTCAGTTTTTAAAAGTCTCTTATGGTTTGCCTCCCTCCCTCTCTAACTTTTTTTTTTTCACTTCCCCTCCCCCATGGTCTTCTGTTAAGTTTCTCTGGATTCACATATGAGTGAACACATATGATATTTGTCTTTCTCTGCCTGGCTTATTTCACTTAACATAATATCCACCAGTTCCATCCACATTACTGCAAATGACATGATTTCATTCCTTCTCATTGCCAAGTAGTATTACATTGTATATGTAACCACATCTTCTTTATCCATTTGTCAGTTGATGGACATTTAGGCTCTTTTCATAGTTTGGCTATTGTTGAAAGTTCTGCTGTAAACATTGGGGTACAAGTGTCCCTATGCATAAGCATTTCTGTCTCCCTTTGGTAAATTCCTAGCACTGCTATTGCTGGGTCATAGGGTAGATCTATTTTTAATTTTTTGAGGAACCTCCACACTGTTTTCCAGAGAGGCTGCACCATTTTGCATTCCCACCAACAGTACAAGAGGATTCCTGTTTCTCGACATCCTATAAAGCATCTATAGTCCCCTGATTTGTTCATTTTTACCACTCTGACCGGCGTGAGGTGATATCTCATTGTGGTTTTGATTTGTATTTCCCTGATGATGAGTAACGTCGAGCATCTTTTCATGTGTCTGTTGGCCATCTGGATGTCTTTGGAAAAGTGTCTATTAATTTCTTCTGTCCATTTGTTTTGTTTTTCAGGTGTGGAGTTTGGTGAGTTCTTTATAGATTTTGGATACTAGCCCTTTCTCTGATATTTCATTTGCAAATATCTTTTCCCATTCCGTCGGTTGCTTTTTAGTTTTGCTGATTGTTTCCTTTGCAGTGCAGAAGCTTTTTACCTTGATGAGATCCCAATAGTGCATTTTTGCTTTTAATTCCCTTGCCTTTGGAGATGTGTCAAGTAAGAAATTGCTGCAGCTAAGGTCAGAGAGGTTTTTTTCTGCTTTCTCCTCTAGGATTTTGATGGTTTCCTGACTCACAGTCAGGTCCTTCATCCACTTTGAGTTTATTTTTGTGAGTGGTGTAAGAAAGTGGTCTAGTTTCATTCTTCTGCATGTTGCTGTCCAGTTATCCCAGCACCATTTGTTAAAGAGACTGTCTTTTTTCCATTGGGTATCCTTTCCTGCTTTGTCAAAGATTAATTGGCCATACTTTTGTGGGTCCAATTCTGGAGTCTCTATTCTATTCCATTGGTCTATGTGTCTGTTTCTGTGCCAATGCCATGCTGTCTCTATGTTTATAGCTTTGTAGTAGAGGCTAAAGTCTGGGATTGTGATGCCTCCTGCTTTGGTCTTCTTCTTCAAAATTACTTTGGCTATTCGGTGCCTTTTGTGGTTCCATACAAATTTTAGGATTGCTTGTTCCAGCTTCGAGAAGAATGCTGGTGCAATTTTGATTGGGGTTGCATTGAATGTGTAGCTTGCTTTGGGTAGTATTGACATTTTAACAATATTTATTCTTCCAATCCATGAGCACGGAATGTTTTTCCATTTCTTTTTATCTTCTTCAATTTCCTTCATAAGCTTTCTATAGTTTTCAGCATACAGATCCTCTACATCTTTGGTTAGGTTTATTCCTAGGTATTTTATGCTTCTTGGTGTAATTGTGAATGGGGTCAGTTTCTTTACTTGTCTTTCTGTTGCTTCATTATTAGTGTATAAGAATGCAACTGATTTCTGTACATTAATTTTGTATACTGCGACTTTGCTGAATTCATGTATCAGTTCTAGCAGACTTTTGGTGGAGTCTATCGGATTTTCCATGTATAATATCATGTCATCTGCAAAAAGCGAAAGCTTGACTTCATCTTTGCCAATTTGGATGCCTTTCATTTCCTTTTACTGTCTGATTGCTGATACTAGAACTTCAAACACTATGTTAAACAACAGCGGTGAGACTGGACATCCCTGTTGTGTCCCTGATATCAGGAGGAGAGGTCTCAGTTTTTCCCCCGTTGAGGATGATGTTAGCTGTGGGCTTTTCATAAATGGCTTTTATGATGTTGAAGTATGTTCCTTCTATCCCGACTTTCTTGAAGGTTTTTTTTAAGAAAGCGTGCTGAATTTTGTCAAATGCTTTTTCTGCACCGATTGACAGAATCATCTGTTTCTAATATTTTCTTTTCTTAATGTAATGTATCACATTGATTGCTTTGCAAAAGTTGAACCAGCCCTGCAGCCCAGGAATGAATCCGACTTGATCATGGTGAAAAATTCTTTCTACGCTGTTGAATTCAATTTGCTAATATCTTGAGAATTTTTGCATCCACTTAAATCAGGGATATTGGCCTGTAGTTCTCTTTTTTTGCTGGGTCTCTGTCTGGTTTGGGAATCAAAGTAATGCTGGTTTTATAGAATGGGTCTGGAAGTTTTCCCTCCCTTTTTATTTTTTGGAACAGCTTGAGAACGATAGGTATTATCTCTGCTTTAAATGTCTGGTAGAATTCCCCAGGGAAGCCATCTGGTCCTGGACTCTTATTTGTGGGGAGATTTTTGATAACTGATTCAATTTCTTCACTGGTTATGGGTATGTTCAAATTTTCTATTTCTTCCTGTTTGCATTTTGGAAGTGTGTGGGTGCTTAGGAATTTGTCCATTTCTTCTGGGTTGTCCGGTTGGTTGGCATATACTTTTTCATAGTACTCCCTGATAATTGCTTGTATTTCTGAGGGATTGGTTGTAATAATTCCATTTTCATTCATGATTGTATCTATTTGGGCCCTCTCCCTTTTCTTTTTGGGAAGCCTGGCTAGAGGTTTATTAATTTTGTTTATTTTTTCAAAAAACCAACTCTTGGTTTCATTGATCTGTTCTGCAGTTTGTTTTGTTTTGTTTTGTTTTGTTTTGTTTTGTTTTGTTTTGTTTTTTAGATTCTATATTGTTTATTACTGCTCTGGTCTTTATTATTTCTCTTTTTCTGCTGGGTTTGGGGTGTCTTTACTGTTCTGCTTCTAGTTCCTTTAGGTGTGCTGTTAGGTTTTGTATTTGGGATTTTTCTTGTTTCCTGAGAGAGCACTGGATTGCAATGATTTTTTCCTCTCAGGACTGCCTTCGCTTCAGCCCAAAGAGTTTGGATTGTTGAATTTTCATTTAATTTGTTTCCATATATATTTAATGTCTTCTCTAATTGTCTGGTTGACCCATTCATTCTTTAGAAGGGTGTTTTTTAACCTCCATGCTTTTGGAGGTTTTCTAGACTTTTTCCTGTGGTTGACTTCAAGTTTCATAGCATTGTGGTCTGAAAGTGTGCATGGTATGATCTCAATTATTTTATAGTTATTAAGGGCTATTTTGTGACCCAGTATGTGACCTCTCTTGGAGAATGTTCTATGTGCACTTGAGAGGAAAGTATATTCTGTTGCTTTGGGATGCAGAGTTCTAAATATATCTGTCAAGTCCATCTGGTCCAATGTCTCATTCAGGGCCCTTGTTTCTTTATTGATCCTGTGTCTAGATGATCTATCCATTGTTGTAAGTGGGATATTAAAGTCCCCTGCAATTACCATATTCTTATCAAGAAGGTTGCTTATGTTTGTGATTGTTTTATATATTTGGGGGCTCCCGTATTTGGTGCATAGACATTTATAATTGTTAGCTCTTCCTGATGGATAGACCCTGTGATTATTATATAATGCCTTTCTTCATCTCTTGTTACAGACTTCAATTTAAAGTCTAGTTTGTCTGATATAAGTATGGCCACTCCAGCTTTCTTTTGACTTCCAGTAGCATGATAGATAGTTCTCCATCCCCTCACTTTCAGTCTGAAGGTCTAAAATGAGTCTCTTTTAGACAACAAATGGATGGGTCTTGTTTTTTTTTTATCCATTCTAGTACCCTGTGTCTTTTTGCTGGAGCATTTAGTCCATTTACATTCAGTGTTATTATTGAAAGATACGGGTTTAGAGTCATTGTGATATCTGTAGGTTTCATGATTGTAGTGGAGTCTCTGGTACTTTGTGGTTCTTGCAACATTTCACTCACAGAATCCCCCTTAGGATGTCTTGTAGGGCTGGTTTAGTGGTGATGAATTCCTTCAGTTTTTGTTTGTTTGGGAAAACCTTTATCTTTCCTTCTATTCTGAATGACAGACTTGCTGGGAAAAGGATTCTCAGCTGCATATTTTTTCTGTTCATCACATTAAAGATATCCTGGAGAATTCCGGAAGATGGCGGCGTAGGAGGACGCTGGGCTCACCGCGCATCCTGCTGATCACTTAGATTCCACCTACACCTGCCTAAATAACCCATAAAACCGCCAGAGGATTAGCAGAACGGAGCCGCTGGAGCCAAGCGCAGACGAGAGGCCCAGAGAAGAGGGTAGGAAGGGTGGCGAGGCAGTGCGCGCTCCACGGACTGGTGGGAGGGAGCCAGGGCGGAGGGGCGGCTCGCTGGCCAAGCAGAGCCCCCGAGTCTGGCTGGCAAAAGCGGAGGGGCCTGACGGACTGTGTTCCAACAGCAAGCGCGACTTAGCGTCGGGAGGTCATAAGTTAACAGCTCTGCTCGGAAAGCGGGAAGGCTGGAGGACAAAGCGAGGGAGAGCTGCTGAGCCCCTGGACTACAGAGCTCAGTTTGGTGGAGAACAAAGGCGCTCGCCAGCGCCATCTCCCCCGCCCATCCCCCAGCCAAAATCCCAAAGGGAACCAGTTTCTGCCAGGGAACTTGCTCACTCTGCGCAAACACCCAACTTGTGCTTCTGCCTCCGGCAGCGGATCTGACTCCCTCTCGCTGCCACAGGACCCCTCCTGAAGTGGATCGCCTAAGGAGAAGCGAGCTAAGCCTGCCCCTCCTGCCCCTGTGCACCTTGCCTACCCACCCCAGCTAATACGCCAGATCCCCAGCATCACAAGCCTGGCAGTGTGCAAGTAGCCCAGATGGCCACGCCACCCCACAGTGAATCCCGCCCCTAGGAGAGGGGAAGAGAAGGCACACACCAGTCTGACTGTGGCCCCAGCGTTGGGCTGGGAGCAGACATCAGGTCGGACTGCGGCCCCGCCCACCAACTCCAGTTATACACCACAGCACAGGGGAAGTGCCCTGCAGGTCCTCACCACGCTAGGGACTATCCAAAATGACCAAGCGGAAGAAATCCCCTCAGAAGAATCTCCAGGAAATAACAACAGCTAATGAGCTGATCAAAAAGGATTTAAATAATATAACAGAAAGTGAATTTAGAATAATAGTCATAAAATTAATCGCTGGGCTTGAAAACAGTATAGAGGACAGCAGAGAATCTCTTGCTACAGAGATCAAGGGACTAAGAAACAGTCACGAGGAGCTGAAAAACGCTTTAAACGAAATGCAAAACAAAATGGAAACCACCACAGCTCGGATTGAAGAGGCAGAGGAGAGAATAGGTGAACTAGAAGATAAGAATATGGAAAAAGAGGAAGCTGAGAAAAAAACAGACAAAAAAATCCAGGAGTTATGAGGGGAAAATTAGAGAACTAAGTGATACACTAAAAAGAAATAATATACGCATAATTGGTATCCCAGAGGAGGAAGAGAGAGGGAAAGGTGCTGAAGGGGTACTTGAAGAAATAATAGCTGAGAACTTCCCTGAACTGGGGAAGGAAAAAGGCATTGAAATGCAAGAGGCACAGAGAACTCCCTTCAGACGTAACTTGAATCGATTTTCTGCATGACATATCATAGTGAAACTGGCAAAATACAAGGATAAAGAGAAAATTCTGAAAGCAGCAAGGGGTAAACGTGCCCTCACGTATAAAGGGAGACCTATAAGACTCGTGACTGATCTCTCTTTTGAAACTTGGCAGGCCAGAAAGAATTGGCACGAGATTTTCAGTGTGCTAGACAGAAAAAATATGCAGCCGAGAATCCTTTATCCAGCAAGTCTGTCATTTAGAATAGAAGGAGAGATAAAGGTCTTCCCAAACAAACAAAAACTGAAGGAATTTGTCACCACTAAACCAGCTCTACAAGAGATCCTAAGGGGGACCCTGTGAGACAAAGTACCAGAGACATCGCTACAAGCATAAAACATACAGACATCACAATGACTCTAAACCAGTATCTTTCTATAATAACACTGAATGTAAATGGATTAAATGTGCCAACCAAAAGACATAGGGTATCAGAATGGATAAAAAACAAGACCCATCTATCTGCTGTCTACAAGAGACTCATTTTAGACCTGAGGACACCTTTAGATTGAGAGTGAGGGGATGGAGAACTATTTATCATGCTACTGGAAGCCAAAAGAAAGCTGGAGTAGCCATACTTATATCAGACAAACTAGACTTTAAATTAAAGGCTGTAACAAGAGATGAAGAAGGACATTATATAATAGTGACAGGGTCTATCCATCAGGAAGAGCTAACAATTATAAATGTCTATGCGCCGAATACCGGAGCCCCCAAATATATAAAACACTTACTCATAAACATAAGCAACCTTATTGAGAAGAATGTGGTAATTGCAGGGGACTTTAACACCCCACTTACAGAAATGGATAGATCATCTAGACACATGGTCAATAAAGAAACAAGGGCCCTGAATGAGACATTGGATCAGATGGACTTGACAGATATATTTAGAACTCTGCATCCCAAAGCAACAGAATATACTTTCTTCTCGAGTGCACATGGAACATTTTCCAAGATAGATCATATACTGGGTCACAAAACAGCCCTTCATAAGTTTACAAGAATTGAAATTATACCATGCATACTTTCAGACCACAATGCTATGAAGCTTGAAATCAACCACAGAAAAAAGTCTGAAAAACCTCCAAAAGCATGGAGGTTAAAGAACACCCTACTAACGAATGAGTGGGTCAACCAGGCAATTAGAGAATAAATTAAAAAATATATGGAAGCAAACGAAAATGAAAATACAACCATCCAAACGCTTTGGGACGCAGCGAAGGCAGTCCTGAGAGGAAAATACATTGCAATCCAGGCCTATCTCAAAAAACAAGAAAAATCCCAAATACAAAATCTAATAGCACACCTAAAGGAAATAGAAGCAGAACAGCAAAGGCAGCCTAAACCCAGCAGAAGAAGAGAAATAATAAAGATCAGAGCAGAAATACACAATATAGAATCTAAAAAAACTGTAGAGCAGATCAAAGAAACCAAGAGTTGGTTTTTTGAAAAAATAAACCAAATTGACAAACCTCTAGCCAGGCTTCTCAAAAAGAAAAGGGAGATGACCCAAATAGATAAAATCATGAATGAAAATGGAATTATTACAACCAATCCCTCAGAGATACAAACAATTATCAGGGAATACTATGAAAAATTATATGCCAACAAATTGGACAACCAGGAAGAAATGGACAAATTCCTGAACACCCACACTCTTCCAAAACTCAATCAGGAGGAAATAGAAAGCTTGAACAGACCCATAACCAGCGAAGAAATTGAATCGGTCATCAAAAATCTCCCAACAAATAAGAGTCCAGGACCAGATGGCTTCCCAGGGGAGTTCTACCAGACGATTAAAGCAGAGATAATACCTATCCTTCTCAAGCTATTCCAAGAAATAGAAAGGGAAAGAAAACTTCCAGACTCATTCTATGAAGCCAGTATTACTTTGATTCCTAAACCAGACAGAGGCCCAGTAAAAAAAGAGAACTACAGGCCAATATCACTGATGAATATGGATGCAAAAATTCTCAATAAGATACTAGCAAATCGAATTCAATGGCATATAAAAGAATTATTCACCATGATCAAGTGGGATTCATTCCTGGGATGCAGGGCTGGTTCAACATTCACAAATCAATCAACGTGATACATCACATTAACAAAAAAAAAGAAGAACCATATGATCCTGTCAATCGATGCAGAAAAGGCCTTTGACAAAATCCAGCACCCTCTTAATAAAAACCCTTGAGAAAGTCGGGATAGAAGGAACATACTTAAAGATCATAGAAGCCATTTATGAAAAGCCCACAGCTAACATCATCCTCAACGGGGAAAAACTGAGAGCTTTTTCCCTGAGATCAGGAACACGACAGGGATTCCCACTCTCACCGCTGTTGTTTAACATAGTGCTGGAAGTTCTAGCATCAGCAATCAGACAACAAAAGGAAATCAAAGGCATCAAAATTGGCAAAGATGAAGTCAAGCTTTCGCTTTTTGCAGATGACATGATATTATACATGGAAAATCCGATAGACTCCACCAAAAGTCTGCCAGAACTGATACATGAATTCAGCAAAGTTGCAGGATACAAAATCAATGTACAGAAATCAGTTGCATTCTTATACACTAATAATGAAGCAACAGAAAGACAAATAAAAAAACTGATCCCATTCACAATTGCACCAAGAAGCATAAAATACCTAGGAATAAATCTAACCAAAGATGTAAAGGATCTGTATGCTGAAAACTATAGAAAGCTTATGAAGGTAATTGAAGAAGATTTAAAGAAATGGAAAGACATTCCCTGCTCATGGATTGGAAGAATAAATATTGTCAAAATGTCAATACTACCCAAAGCTATCTACACATTCAATGCAATCCCAATCAAAATTGCACCAGCATTCTTCTCGAAACTAGAACAAGCAATCCCAAAATTTGTATGGAACCACAAAAGGCCCCGAATAGCCAAAATAATTTTGAAGAAGAAGACCAAAGCAGGAGGCATCACAATCCCAGACTTTAGCCTCTACTACAAAGCTGTCATCATCAAGACAGCATGGTATTGGCACAAAAACAGACACATAGACCAATGGAATAGAATAGAAACCCCAGAACTAGACCCACAAACGTATGGCCAACTCATCTTTGACAAAGCAGGAAAGAACATCCAATGGAAAAAAGACAGTCTCTTTAACAAATGGTGCTGGGAGAACTGGACAGCAACATGCAGAAGGTTGAAACTAGACCACTTTCTCACACCATTCACAAACATAAACTCAAAATGGATAAAGGACCTGAATGTGAGAAAGGAAACCATCCAAACCTTAGAGGAGAAAGCAGGAAAAGACCTCTCTGACCTCAGCCGTAGCAATCTCTTACTCGACACATCCCCAAAGGCAAGGGAATTAAAAGCAAAAGTGAATTACTGGGACCTTATGAAGATAAAAAGCTTCTGCACAGCAAAGGAAACAACCAACAAAACTAAAAGGCAACCAACGGAATGGGAAAAGATATTTGCAAATGACATATCGGACAAAGGGCTAGTATCCAAAATCTATAAAGAGCTCACCAAACTCCACACCCGAAAAACAAATAACCCAGTGAAGAAATGGGCAGAAAACATGAATAGACACTTCTCTAAAGAAGACATCCGGATGGCCAACAGGCACATGAAAAGATGTTCAGCGTCACTCCTTATCAGGGAAATACAAATCAAAACCACACTCAGGTATCACTTCACGCCAGTCAGAGTGGCCAAAATGAACAAATCAGGAGACTATAGATGCTGGAGAGGATGTGGAGAAACGGGAACCCTCTTGCACTGTTGGTGGGAATGCAAATTGGTGCAGCCACTCTGGAAAGCAGTGTGGAGGTTCCTCAGAAAATTAAAAATAGACCTACCCTATGACCCAGCAATAGCACTGCTAGGAATTTATCCAAGGGATACAGGAGTACTGATGTATAGGGGCACTTGTACCCCAATGTTCATAGCAGCACTCTCAACAATAGCCAAATTATGGAAAGAGCCTAAATGTCCATCAACTGATGAATGGATAAAGAAATTGTGGTTTATATACACAATAGAATACTACGTGGCAATGAGAAAAAATGAAATATGGCCTTTTGTAGCAACGTGGATGGAACTGGAGAGTGTGATGCTAAGTGAAATAAGCCATACAGAGAAAGACAGATACCATATGGTTTCACTCTTATGTGGATCCTGAGAAACTTAACAGGAACCCATGGGGGAGGGGAAGGAAAAAAAAAAAAAAAAAAGAGGTTAGAGTGGGAGAGAGCCAAAGCATAAGAGACTGTTAAAAACTGAGAACAAACTGAGGGTTGATGGGGGGTGGGAGGGAGGGGAGGGTGGATGATGTGTATTGAGGAGGGCACCTTTTGGGATGAGCACTGGGTGTTGTATGGAAACCAATTTGACAATAAATTTCATATATTAAAAAAAAAAAAAAAAAAAAAAGATATCCTGCCATTCCTTTCTGGCCTGCCAAGTTTCATTAGATAGGTCTGCTACTACTCTTATGTGTCTACCTTTGTAAGTTAGGGCCTGGTATCCCTAGCTGTTTTCAGAATTCTCTCTTTATATTTGTATTTTGCCAGTTTCACTATGATATGTCATGCAGAAGGTCAATTCAAATTACATCTGAAGGGAGTTCTCTGTGCCTCATGGATTTCAATGCCTTTTTCCTTCCCAATGAGGGAAGTTCTCAGCTATGATTTGTTCAAGTACACCTTCAGCCTCTTTCTCTCTCTTCTTCCTCTGGAATTCCTATGATAGGGATTTTGTTTCGTTTGATTGTGTCACTGAATTCCCTAATTCTCCTCTCATATTCCTGGATTTTTTGTATCTCTTTTTTTCTCAGCTTCCTGTTTTTCCATAATTTTATCTTCTAATTCACCTATTCTCTCCTCAGCCTCTTCAATCCATGCTGTGGTCGCCTCCATTTTATTTTGCTCCTCATTTATAGCATTTTTAGCTCCTCATGACTATTTCTTAGTCCCTTGATCTCTGTAGCAATAGGTTCTCTGTTGTCCTTTATGCTTTTTTCAAGCCCAGCGATAAATTTTATGACTTTTATTCTAAATTCTTTTTCCATTTTATTGCTTAAATGGGTTTTGATCAATTCGTTAGATGTTGCTACTTCCTGGAGTTTCTTTTGAGGAGATTTCTTCAGTTTCATCATTTTGGGTAGCCCCTGAAGTAGCTCCAAACTGCAGAGCACTTCCCCTGTGCTGTCTGGTATAACTTGTGTTGGTGGGCGGGGCTGCAGTCACTCTGGATGTCTGCCCCCAACTCACTGCTGGGGCCACAGTCAGACTAGTGTGTACCTTATCTTCCCCTCTCCCAGGTGCAGGACTCACTGTGGAGTGGTGTGGCCCCTGTCAGGGCTACTTGCACACTGCCAGGCTTGTGGTGCTGCTTCCATGGGATCTGGCCAAGGGCATGTTAGCAGGGGTGGATCCACAGGGTGCACAGGGGCGGGAGGGGCAGGCTTAGCTAGCTTTGCTGTGGGTGGTCCCCTCCAGGAGTGGCCCTGCAGCACTGGGAGGGAGGCAGGCTTGTCAGAGGGATGGATCCACAGAAGAACAGCGTTAGGCATTTGCATGGTGCAAGCAAGTTCAGTGAAGGGAACTGGTTCCCTTCAGAATTTTGGCTCAGGGATGGGAGAGGGAAATGGCACTTGCTAGTGCTTTTGTTCCCATGCTGAGCTGAGCTCTGTCTTCTGGGGCTCAATAATTCTCCCTCCTGGTGTCCTCTCGCCCTCCCTGCTCTCCGAGAGCAGAGCTGTTGACTTTTAACATTCCAGATGGTAAGTCCTGCTGGCTGTCAGAACTCACGGAGTCTGGCCCCTCCACTTTTGCAAGCTAGACTTTGGGGGCTCTGCCTTGCTTGGTGGGCTGCCCCTCCACTACCCTGGAGTGGTGTGGCCCCTGTCCATGTAGCACACACCGCCTCTCCGCCCTTCCTACCCTCTTTGGTGGGCCTCTTGTCTATGCTTGGCTCCAGAGAGTGCCTTTTGCTAGTCTTCTGGCGTTTTTCTGGATTATTTAGGCAGATGTGGGTGGAATCTAAGTGATCAGCAGGACGAGGTGACCCCAGCATCCTCCTATGCCACCATCCTCCTCTATATCACATCTTTTTTGTCCATTTATCTATCGATGAACACATGGGTGGCTTCCATAATTTGGCTACTGTAAATAATGCTGCAAAAAATAGGAATGCATATATCTTTTCAAATTAATGTTTTTGTAGTGTTTGGATAAATCCTCAGTAGTAAAATTGCTGGGTCATATGGTAATTCTATTTTCAATTTTTTGAGAAAGCTTCATACTGTTTTCCATGGTGATGGTACCAGTTTGCATTTCCACCAACAATGCACAAGAGTTACTTTTTCTCCACATCCTCACTAACATTTATTGTTTTTGACTTTAGCTATTCTGACAGGTGTGAGGTGATATCTCATTGAGGCCTAGATTTGCAACTCCCTGATGATGAATGGTGTTGAGCATCTTTCATGTGCCTGTTAGTCATCTGTATGCCTTATTCTGGATGAATGTTTGTTCATGAATTCTGCCTATTTTTAAAGATGCATTGTTTTTTGGTGTTCAGTAGCAAAAAAGTTCATTTATTTTGGACACTAACCATTTATCAGATATGTCATTTGCAAATATCTTCTTCCATTCAATAGGTTGTCTTTTTGTTTTGTTGATTATTTCTATTGCTGTGCAGAAGCTTTTTATTTTGATGTAGTACCAATTATTTATTTTTGCTTTTACTTCCCTTGCCTCAGGCCATATATCTAGAAAAAATGTTGCTATAGCTGATGTTAGAGAAATTGCTGCCTGTGCTTTCTTTTAGGACTTTTATGATTTCAGGTCTCACATTTAGGTCTTCAATCCATTTGAGTTTATTTTGGTATATGGTGAAAGAAAGTGGTCCAGTTTCATTTTTTTGTATTTTGCTGTCCACTTTTCCCAAAACCATCTGTTAAAGGGACAGTCTTTTTCCTATTTCATATTCTTGCCTCTTTTGTCAAAGATTAATTAACCTGTATTATATTAACCCATATAATTGTGAGTTTATTATATATTATATTAACCCATATAATTGTAGGTTTATTTCCTGTCTTTCTATTCTGTTCTATTGATCTATGTATCTATTTTTGTGCCAGTACCATACTGCTTTAATTACTACAGCTTTGTAATATACCTTGAAATCTTGAATTGTGATACCTCAAATTTTGTTTTTATTTTTTTTTATATTGCTTAGGTTTTACAGAGTTTTTGTGGCTGTATACAAATTTAAGGATTATTTGTTCTTGTTCTGTAAAAAATGGTATTGATATTTTGATAGATATTGCATTAAATCTGTAGATTACTTTAGGTAGTATGGACATTTTAACAATATTTTTCTGATCCATGAACATGGAGTATCTTCCCATTTGTTTGTATTGTCTTTAACTTCTTTCATCAATGTTTTACAGTTTTCAGAGTATAGGTCTTTCACCTCTTTTGTTAAGTTTATTACTAGGTATATTTATTGTAAAAGAGACTGTTTTCTTAATTTCTCTTTCTGCTGCTTCATGATTAGTGTATAGAAATGCAACAAGTCTGTATATATATATTTTTAATCTGGCAACCTTACTGAATTCATTAATCAGTTCTAGTACCTTTTGGTGGTCTTTAGGATTATCTGTATATATACTATCATGTCATCTGTAAATAGTGAAAGTATTACTTCTTCCTTAACAACTTCTGTGACTTTTATTCCTTTTGCTTATCTGATTGTTATGGCTAATACTTCCAGTACTAGATTGAATTAAAGTGGTAAGAGTGGACATCCCTGTCTGGTTCCTGACTTAAGGAGAAAAGCTCTCAGTTTTGAAGTATGTTCTCTGTAAACCTGCTTTTTGAGGGCTTTTATCATGAATGGATGTTGTACTTTATCAAATGCTCTTTCTGTATCTATTGAAATGATCATGTAGTTCTTATCCTTTTTCTTATTAATGTGATATATCACATTGATTGATTTGAGAATATTGAATCATACTTGCATCTCTGCAATGAATCCCACTTAATCCTGGTGAATGGTCTTTTTAATGTATTCTTGGATTCGGTTTGTTAGAATTTTGTTGAGGAATTTTTTCATCTGTTTATTACAGATATTGGTCTATAGTTCTCTTTTTTCTTTTGTAGTGCCTCTATATAGTTTTGGTATCTGGGTAATACTGGCCTCATAGAATGAATTTGGAAGTTTTGTTTCCTCTTTTATTTTTTGAATAGTTTGAGAAGAATACATATTAACTCTTCTTTAAATGTTGGCACCTGTGAATCTTTGTCTTGGACTTTTGTTTGCTGGGAGTTTTGGATTATTGATTCAATTTCATTGCTGGTTGTTTGTTCAAGTTTTTTATTTCTTCAGATTCAGTTTTAGGAAGTTATATTTTTCTAGGAATTTATCCATTGCTTCTAGTTGTCCACTTTGTAGGCATACAATTTTTCATAATATTCTCTTATATCCCTTTGTGTTTCTGTGTCAGTTTTTATCTCTCCTTTTTCATTTTTGATTTTCTTTGACTCCTCTCTCTTTCTCTCTGTCTCTCTGTCTCTTTTTGATGAGTGTGGCTAAAGGTTTATCAAGTTTGTTAATCTTTTCAAAAAACCAGCTCCTGGTTTAATTACTCTGTTATATTGGTGCTTGAGTTTCTATTTTATTTATTTCTGCTCTATCATCATTACTTCCTTCCTTCTACTGGTTTTGGGTTTTGTTTGTTGTTCTTCTAGCTCTTCTACGTGTAAGGTTATTTAGCTTATTTGAGATTTTCTTGCTTCTTGAGGTAGGCCTGTATGGTTTTAAAGTTCCCTCTTAGAACCTCTTTTGCTGCATCCCAAAGATTATGAATTGTTGTGTTTTCATTTCCATTTGTATCTATGTATTTGTTGATTTCCTGTTTGATTTGTTGGTTGATGCATTCATTGTTAGTAGCATGTTAGTTAACATCCATGGATTTGTACTCTTTGTAGGATTTTTCTTGTGATTGATTTCTAGTTTCTAGTGGTCATAAAAGATGGATGGTATGACTTTCATCTTTTTTAATTTGTTGAGATTTGTTTTGTGGCCTATTGTGATCTAAGTTTCCTTATTGATTTTCTGTTTTGATCATCTGCTCATTAATGTAAATGGAGTGCTAAAGTCCCCTACTATTATTGTATTACTGTCAATTATTTCTTTTATGCTTGATATTAGCTGCTTTATGCATTAACTGCTTTATGCAAACATGGTGCTCCATGTTTGATGCATGAATATTTATAATTATTATATCTTCTTGTTGGATTGTCCCTTTTATGACTATATATTGTCCATTGTCTCTTATTACAGTCTTTGTTTAAAAGTGTACTTTTTCTGATACATTTATTGCTATCCTGACTTTCTTTTCACATCCATTTGCATGATAAATGCTTTTCCATCCCTTCACTTTCAATCTGCAGGTATCTTTCATTCTAAAATGAGTAGACAGCCCACATAGATGGGTATTGTTCTTTTTTTTTTAATACATTGCCATCATCCTGTGACTTTTGATTGGAGTATTTAATATATTTACATTAAAAGTAATTATTGATAGATATGTATTTATCACCATTTTATTACTTTTTCTGGTAGTTCTTTTCTGTTCCTTTCTTCTATTGCTATCTTCTCTTCTGGTTTGCTGACTTTCTTTGGTGGTATACTTGGATTTGTTTCTTTCTATTTTTTTTCACATCTATTACCAGTTTTTGATTTGAGGTTGCCATTAGGTTTATATTTAACATCTTATGCATTAGCAGTCTATATGACATTGATGGTTGCTTAATTTTGAACCCATTCTTTTTTTTAGAGTTTATTTATGTATTTCAAGAAAGAGAGACAGAGAGTGAGAAAGAGAGAGAGAGAGAGGAAAGAGAGAGAATCCCAAGCAAATACCATGCTGTCAATGCAGAGCCTGAAGTGGGGCTCGAACTCATGAACCAAGAGATCATGACCTGAGCCAAAATCAAGAGTTAGATGCTTAACCAACTGAGCCACCCAGTCACCTGAAACCCATTCTTTACTCTTCCTCCCCTAACCACACATTTTAGGTACATGTTGTCATATTTTACATATTTTTATTTTGTAAGTCTCTTGAATGAATTTTACAGATATACTTATTTTTACTGCTTTTGGGCTTCCTACTTTTCTTACTCCTACTTATGATTTTTCCTTTCCACTCAAAGAGTCCCCTTTAACATTTCTTCTAGGATTTGTTTAGTGGTAATGAATTCCTTTAACTATTGTTTGTCTAAGAAACTACTTATCTCTCCTTCTATTTTGAATGATAGTCTTGCTGGGTAGGGTATTTCTTGGCTGAAATTTTTTCCATTTAGCACATTAAATATATCATGCCACTCTCTTCTGGCTTGTGAAGTTTCTGCTGAAAATCTGCTAAATGTCTTATGGTATTCCTATTGTATTTAATGGTTTCATTTCTTTTGCTGCTTTTAAAATTCTCTCTTTATCACTACTTTTTATCATTTTAATTACTATGTGTCTCCGGGTGGACCTTTTTGGGTTGATTTTGTTAGGGGCTCTCTGTGTCCCCTGGATATAGATTTCTGTTTCCTTTCCCAGATTTGGGAAGTTCTCAGCTATTGTTTCTTCAGTTAAATTTTCTGCCCCCTTTTCTCTCTCTTTTCCTTCTGGGATTGCTATAATGTGAATATTATTGTGCTTAATAGTGACACTGAGTCTCTTAGTCTATTTTCATTTTGTATTATATTTTCTTCTCTCACCTGTGCAGCTTGATTGCTTTCTTTTACTTTGTCCTCCAGGTCATTGATCCAGTGTTCTGTTTCCTCTAGTCTGTTATTTATTCCATCTAATATATTTTAAATTTCATGTATTGAGTTCTTCATCTGATTGGTTTGTTTTTAAGTTTTCTATCTCTTTGTTGAGGGTCTCACTGAGGTCCTCCACTCTTCTCAAGTTCAATATCTTTATGCTTATTACATTAAATTCTCTATCAAGCATGTTAGTTAACTCCATTTCATTTATCTCTCTTGCTATGATTTTGTCCTGTTCTTTCATTTGGGGCATATTTCTCTGTCCCCTCATTTTGTTTAATACTCTGTGTCTGTTTCTGTGTGCTAGGGAAGTCAGCTATGTTTTCTGCTTTTGAAAGTAGTAGCCTTATGAAGAATAGATCCTGTAGAACCCTACAGTGCAGTATCCCCTGTTCACCAGGGGTGTCTCCTGTGTGTGATGTGTGTGCCTTATTGTTGTGGCTCAGTGTTTTTTCCTTCAGTCCATTCATCTGCAATGGCTCTCTCTGCCTGTTGTGGGCAGATTTTGTCCCTGTGGTTTATCAGGCCAGTATGGAGACTCCTTGGGCTTGAGTCAAATCATACAAGCATTTGCCAGAAATTCAGTAGTGCATACTCCAGAATGCTTTCTATGTGTTGACCCCTGAGAAGATTTTGTTGATTGGTGAGGCCTGCAGTTAGGCCATCAGTCTGCTCCCAGCCCATTGCTGGGGACATGGTCTGATTGGCATGTGTGGTTATCTTTCCTTCTCCCTGGGGCAGGAGTCACTTTGGAGTGGTGCTGGACACTGTTGGGGTGGCTTGCACACTGTAAGGTTTGTGGCAGTACTTTGAATGGTCTCCAGCCATGAGTGTATTGGAAGGGGCAAATTTGCTATGTGTTCAGGGGCAGAACCGTGGTGTTAGCAAGGTTTGTGTGCCTCTCCTCTGCAGGAGTGGACCTGCTGCTGCTGAGAATGAGGTAGCCCTGGCTGGAGGGGGTGGATCGGCTAAGGCATGGGGAGTTTTGGGGTGAGTGTGTGCAATGTTAACAAGTTAGATAGTGAGTGTCAGTGCTGCACTAATTTCCATAGGTGACTATGTGTTTATGCTGGGGGGGGGGCAGGGGAGGGAAATGGCACCTGCTAGCTCCTTTGTTCCTGGACAACTCTTTGAATGATCTCTGTCCCTCCAGCACACACTCTGAGATGAATAGGTAGATCTTTCTTTCATATGCCCCAGGTAGTTTTCAAACTGTTGCTTCTAACCATGTATATATCCATGCTATATATCCATTGGCTGTTGTTTATTTGTTTGTTTGTTTTGATGCTGCCTTTTTAAGGGCAAGGACTCAGTTTCCTCTTGCCCTCCTGGCTCTCCCAGAGCTGAGTCCACTGATTTTTAAAGTTCCAGGTTTTAAGTCCCACTGTAAGAACTCAAAAATTTGGCCCTTCTGATTGTCAAAGCCAAATGTTATGGGAATTTCTCTTTACAGTGTTGGCTCCCTGGTGTGAGGCTGTATTTCTCTGTCCTCTCTGCTCCCTTGGCATCCCTCCATCCTGTGGACAGTTCTGGGATTCCCTCTTACTTTCTTACCACATCTCTGCCCTCCCTACACTCTTCAATATAACCTCTTCTCTACATTTAATTGTGGAGTTTGTTCTGTTGGTGTTCAGATCATTTTCTGGGTTATTTACACTGATGTCAGTGTTATCCAGTTGTATCCATGGGATGAGGTGAGCTTACGGTCCTCCTAATCAGCTATCTTTTCCATCATGTTGTTGCTGTTGTTTTTAAAAAAATGAAAAGGCAAATTAATGTAGAAAAGATTGTCATCCATACATGATTTTTAGAAAATTATTTTGTCCTATGCAGAAAAATGCATCTTGACTGTTATCTAACATCTTAAAGAGAAATTAACCATAGATCTAAATATAAATCATAAAAGTACAAATCTTCCAGAATAAAATAAAAGAAACAATCTGTAGATGCAGCAAAAGATTGTATTTATGTAATTTTTTAAAATATGAAATTTATTGTCAATTTGGTTTCCATACAACACCAAGTGCTCATCCCAACAGGTGCCCTCCTCAATGAAAGATTTTAGATCTCAGCATTGCTTTAACTGCATCCTGCATATTTTGATATGATGTATTTTTTAGCATTTACTTATTTATTGAGAAAGAGAAAGAGACAGTGAGAGAGAGAGAATGAGTAGAGGAGGGGCAGAGAGAGAGGAGAGAGAGAATCTCAAGCAGACTCTGTGCTGTTAATGGACATGGGGCTCTATCTCACCCACTGTGAAATCATGACCTTAGCCAAAATCAACAGTCAGATGCTTAACTGACTGAACCACCAAGACACCCCAGATAATATGTGTTTTGATTTCCTTCAATTATGTGTATCTTCAAATGTTTTTGAGACCTCCTCTTTTTTTTTTTTTTCAACGTTTATTTATTTTTGGGACAGAGAGAGACAGAGCATGAAGGGTGAGGGGCAGAGAGAGAGGGAGACACAGAATCGGAAACAGGCTCCAGGCTCTGAGCCATCAGCCCAGAGCCCGACGCGGGGCTCGAACTCACGGACCGTGAGATCGTGACCTGGTTGAAGTCGGACGCTTAACCGACTGCGCCACCCAGGCGCCCCGAGACCTCCTCTTTGATTCATGGATTATTTAGTGTGTTGTTTACCTTCCACATGTATAGAGATTTTTCTTGTTGTCTTTCTATTATTGACTTCTAGTCTGAGTCTATTATGGTTGTAGAATATGCACTCTGTATCATTTTAATTATTTCATATTTGTTATGGTTAAGTTTTGATCCAAAATATCGTTCTTCTTGTTGAAACCCTTTTCTTCCAAAGGCTGTAGGAAAAAAATAAAAATAATAATAAAAAAAGAACAAACGTATTGTAGTGTTGTTTGGTGGAGTGTTCTATGTGTCAATTACATCTTGTTGGTTAACTGTGTTGTTCAGATCTTGTATATTCTCACTGTTTTATGTCTAGTTATAACAGTTGTTAAAGTATGGGTTTTGAAATCTCCACCTGTTATTTTGGCTTTGTCTATCTCTTCTGTCAGCTCTATCAGTTTTGCTTCATGTATTGGAAGGCTCTGTGGTGTGGTATGGACACATTTAAAATCATTATGTCTTCCTCGTGAATTGATCCTTTGATCATTGTGTAGTATCCTTCTCTATGGCAATTTTCTTTGCTTTGAAGTTTACTTTATTAGAGATTAATAACCTAATACTGATTTTCTTTTAAAAGAATACTAATGCTTACATGTTATATTTTTTCTCTCCTTTCATTTGCAATTTCTCTGTCATTGAATTTGAAGTAAGTTTATTGTATTAAGTTTATAGTTGGATGCTTTTTTAAAACTTCACTGAAAATTTCTGTCTTTTTTTGGAATATTTATATCATTTGCAAGGTAATTATTGGATCAAGTCCTCCATTTAAAAAATTTGTTTTCTGTTTATTTCTTCTGGTTCCCATTGCTTTCTGTCTTTCCTTGCTTTCCTGTAGATTATTTGAATCCTTTTTAGGATTCTTTCTTAATTTACTTATAGTGCTTTTGAGTGTATCCTTTTGTGTATTTTTCATTCTAGTTGCTCTGGGTGGTATAATATGTATACATGACTTATCACAGTCTACTGGTTTTCAACATATTACCACTTAGTGTTAGGTTTGGAAACCTCAATTGCATTTAGGTCCTTTTATATGCTCCACTTTTAAATATCATTGTATGGAGAGTCTGATGATGCTGTCATTTTTGTTTCCATCATTAAATTAAGTGTATAAAACATACCAGCAAAAGAATAGTCTAATCTACATACGTATATTTTTGCTTTTTTCCCTTGTTATTTCTTCTTTACTGATGCTCCAAAATACTTTCATTTATCATTCCCTTCTGTTTGAAGAACTGTAGTTACTCTTTATGGGTAGGTCTGAAAGTACCAGTTTCTTATTTTTTCCCCTCATCTGAAGGTTTTAATTTTCTCTTCACTCCTGTAAGTTTCATCAGAAATAGACTTCTTGGTGGACAGTTCTTTTCTTTTAGCACTTGAAAAATATTTTGCTGCTTCCTTTGCCTCTATGGTTTGGGTTCTGATGAGAATTCCATTGATCAGTGTTGTCCTATTGGTAATATATTGTTTTTCTTTGGCTGCTTTCAAAATTTGTACCTTTCTCTTTAATTTTTGAAGCTTCATTAAAACGTGTCTTGGATGTAAATTATATTCATAAAAATAAAAAAATAAATAAAATGTGTCTTGGGTTTATTTATTTATACACTTTTTGGAACTGTAGGTTTATATTACTTTTGCCAAGTTGGAGAAATTTTCAGTCATTTTTTTTTTCAAATGCTCTTTCTGCCCACTATCTTTCTCCTCTCCTCTGGGACCTTGATGGTATGATTGTTGTATCCTTTTTAGTTTTCCTATAGATCTCTGTGGCTCTGTTTATTTCCTTTCAGCATATTTTTCTCTCTGTTATTCAGATTTGGTGAATTTTATTGACATGTTTTCAAGTTCACTTATTCTATTCTCTGTTTTACTACTGAGTTTATACAGTAAGGTTTTTTTTCCCCCTTAACTGTATTTTTCAGTTCTATAATTTCCATTTGGTTATTTTTATAGCTTTGGTTTCTTTGTTCAAAATTTCTTTTTCTTTCATTTGCTTCAATAGAAACTGGGATTAATTGTTGAAGTGTTTTTATAACTACTTTAAAAATTCTTGTCAAATAATTCCAACATCTGATTCATTTTACTGTTGTAGTCAGTTGATTGTCTTTTTTCATTCAAGGTGGTTCTTGGTATGATAAGTGACCTTCAACTGTATTCTGGCTATTTTGTCTATTAGATTAGGAGGCACTGAGTTCTATTTAAATCTTTTATTTTAGTTAGCATGCCATCACCCTATGTAGGTTTAGCATGTGAGGATGAGTCTACTTTTATGGGTTGTAGTTCCAATGGCAGTTTAATGTTCAGGGACTTCACAGTATTATTTTCTTCTGCTTGGTTTATCTAGTGTTCTGAGGTTCCACTGTTATCTTGTCGTGGTGTCTGAGGGGTAGAAGATATTTCTCCAGGTAGGGAAGTCAGGTGTCTATGGCAAGGGAAGGAAAATCCTTTTTCAGATGGTCCCTTCCCTTCCCTGGTATCTCTGGGGTAAGACACTCTTGGCCCCACAGAGACAAAGAGGCTGCTAAGGCCAGATATCTTCTGTGACTGGGCTCTATTTACTTTTCCTACCTGTCTATCCCTGTGCTTGAATTGGAGAGGCTAATTGGGCAATTTTATATAAAATTAATCATACATGTACTCCATGACCCAAAGTCTTACTCTCATGTATTCAAGAGAAATGAAAGTTTCTCTTCACACAAAAGCTTGTACGTGATTGTCCTTGAAATGGTGAATGCATAATTAATCTATGATAAATCCATCTAGTGTAATACTTTTAGCAACAAAAAGAAACAAACCATTCATGCATACAGAATTGTGGCTGATTCTTAAATGGATTTTGCTAAGTGAAGTAAGAAAGATCCAAGAAATGACCTATTGTGTAATTCAATTTATATAACGTTGGAAAAAGCAAAACTATAGAAACTATATAAAACTATAGAAAATTAAAGCATATCAGAAATTGTCTTGCATTGGAAGAGGGATTGTATACATGAGGGTAGCACAGGAGAGCTTTTGAGATGAGGAAATTTATATGAAACAAATGTTAGGAAACTCTGGTGGTTGGAACAAGACTATTCATTTGTCAAAATCCATAGAACTATTTACCATAAAAAGTGAATTTTATTTTATGTAATATTTAAAAATCATCCAGGATGTATGTTACCCAACTTGACAATAAATTACATTTAAAAAAATCAACCAGGATGTAGGGGAAAAGTTGACTCCAGACTGTGATGAATGAATTAAACTATATTATCAATGAAGTACATAAGCACACTGAGGGGTAAAGGAAGAAAACAGCATACCTAAGTAAGTTAAAAAAAAAAAAAAAAGACGCAGTGTTTTGACTGAGTACTGTATGGCTAAAGACAGAAAGAATGCATAAAAACCCCACTGTACTCTTGTTGGTATATTTGTTTTCCAGAAGGACTGGATTAAATATTCTGAAACTACTTTGTTTACTAATGTTGAACAAATGAGTAAATATATTATACAGAATGACAGCCAACTTTCTCACTGTGAGGGAAAGAGGTCATAAATAAGGCCAGAAGGAAGTCTAGAATGAATTCTATGATGCTGCATGGAAGTTGGAGTCTCAATATGGGCATATAAATATAAATATATATAAATATGAATACATATAAAATATAAACGTGTTTATATATATTTATATTATATATTATATTATTTATAAATATATTTATATTTATATATATTTATATTTATATAGGTAAATATATACCTATGTTATATTTAAATATACTATATACATGTTACATTTATATACACATATATAGGTAAATAAATTTAATAATAAATATAGATATATAGGTGTACATATATATGAGTTAGTATACATCCATTTATTTTTTTATCCACTGAAATGAATTAGATGCTATGTCACACCAATAGTATTAACATACTTTGTGTCCATGTTTGGTTTCTAGATAACTTTCATTCTACAACAATAGGGTAATGTAGCTCTTTGGAGATGCAGTTGACTCCAAGCATGGTAAATACATAATGAACCTGGAACATTTTGTAGTGCCAATAACTAAGGAGGTGCTAAAATAAAGCAAAACGAGAAGACAAAAACAACAAAAGATGAGGGCATATCAAAAAAGTACAAAAGTTAATCTAAAAGAGCTCACAATGTCCAAAGAACAATGGCCAAAGAACTCTCAATTAACAACTTTAGCTAAAAAATAAATAATGATACTATATATACTATCATATATACTGAAATATAACCCCCAAAATTAAGCAAATACTTATGAGTCCATATTGATGTAAATGTATAATTGAATGAATAAATAAATAAGGGAGAAGAGATAACTCTTACCTACATAAGAATTTCAATTAGTAAATGCAGAAGTGAAAAAAAAGAAATGAGAAAAATCACCATTATAATACTAGAGGTATAATTACCACAGGCAGGATCCATTGATAAATGCTAAATAATGCACAAATTTTAAACAGAAAGTAAATAATTTTCTAAATATCTATCTCCAAATATCTAGTAACTACAATGAAGAAAATGGTAAGTTTGCACTGGACGTCCTTCATGCCATCTTAGCCATGTGGTAAAGGTTAACACAACCAGTAATAAATAATTGACATCATGTATCCACTGACTCCGTGTATTAGAAAAACACACCAGGTGGTGGTATCCTTCCCAATAACTAACAAGCTCAATATAATTATGAGAAGACATAAGAAAAGTAAAAATTGAGGTACACTCTACAAAATATATGTTCAGTACTTTTTTAAAAGATATTATTTTTAAGTAATATCTACACCCAACTTGGGGTTCAAACTGACAACTTTGAGATCAAGAATCTCACACTCCACTGAGCCAGCCAGATGCCCCTGCTCAGTACTTTTAAAAACAGTGTCAATGTTCTAGGTTCTAAAGGGCAAGGAAAAAAGGGACAAATTATCACAAATTAGAGAAGACTAAAGAGGCATGATAACTAAATGCAATATGATATCGTGGGTACATCTGGAACAGAAAAAGACAGTGGAAAAACCAGTGAAATTCAATCAAATTTACTTCAATTACTAGTTTTTGCCAATATTAATTTCTGTTTTGATAAATTTTTATGGTTATGTAACTTGTTAACACAAAAGGAAACTGGATGATGGCTGTATGGTAACTTTCTACTAATTTTGCCACACTTCTCTGAGTCTTAAATTATCTCAATACTACCACTATTAGGTCACTTTTTGTGGGTGATAGGGAAACAACTAATTACCTGGAAACCTAAGTAAAAATTTAAAAAATTAGTTTGTTTATTCTGTCTTTCTTATACCAACTATACTCCTTGAGTAACTAAATAAGCATATGGATGAAATGTCTCCTTATAGAAGTTTTCTAATGAATGAAAACAACACTCCTAGTTTCTGGTCAATGTGGCATGAAAGGAGTTTGGAAGTCATCACTTCCATCTTCACAAGAAAAAATACTGAACAAACTGAAAATCAATACCTCTTATTAGATTCACTAGAGGATAAGGACACAAGGAGAACTGTTACCCCCAACACTGCAGAGACAGGCCAATATATAGAATCACACTATGACAGAGCAGAAACCCAGGGGCAGAAACTGCCACTGGAGCCAAAGCCAGGGTAGAAATAAATAAATGGTAATTGATGAATTGTTGGAAGCTCAGTATAGACAGGGTTGGGGGTCTACACTGTCTGGCGGGGAGGACTTCTACAAGATGGTAGTGTAGAAGGATCCTGGACTCACTTCTCACAGAAACATCAAATCTACAGCTACATAGAAATCATTTCTGCCTGAAAAACATCGTGAAACTAGATGAACTGCTTCTCCACATCAAAGGATAAAATGACCACCTTAAGAAGGCTAGGAGAAGCAGAAATACAGCTCCTCAAAGCTCCACTCCTGACATGGGGACACACAATAAGGAGAGATCTCACCAATTCAGCATTTTTACCAGAGGAGCAAAGGTTGGTGCCCCACATCAAATGCCAACTCTGGGGAACTATACTGGAGAGATGAGCCCCCAAAACATCTACCTTAGAAAACCTATGAGGCTGATGTACAAGGGACCCAAAGTGCTCTAGAAAACAGATTCCTTTTTTTTTAGCGTTATTTATTATTGAGAGACAGAGAGAGAGAGAGCATGAGCAGGGGAGGGGCAGAGAGAGAGGGAGACACAGAATCTGAAGCAGGCTTCAGGCTCTGAGCTGTCAGCACAGAGCCCAATGCGGGGCTCGAACTCACAACTGGTGAGATCATGACCTGAGCCAAAGTTGGACACTTAACCGACTGAGGCACCCAGGCGCCCCTGAGATTCCTTTTTAACTCACCTTAAAACCCATAAAAGAAACAGACATTTGGAAAGTGCCTAGACTACATGTGAAGGGGATTCATTTGCTAATCTAAAAGCATATGATGGAGCAGGAAATAGTTGAAACTTTCCCCAGAGAGGGGAATGCTGGCATATACTATTTTTGCACTCCTAACCTACCCTGCTAGCCCTGGCAGGTGAGTTTGGTTGTAGCACCCCCTGCCCTGCTGCCTTGTTAAGACCGATAGGGGCAAGTAGTCATAGCACTATCCTACTGCCTTGCTGAAGCCATGAATCATGATGGTTGCTATAGCCTCTTGCTCTCTGGCTGAGGCAGGTGAGCACAAACCGTCATGGCACTGTCCTGCTCCCTGAAGGCAGTGAGCACATGTTTTTCTGACATTTCACTACTCCCTGGCTGGAGCTGACAAACATGAGCAATGTGGTATTCTCCCACTCCCCACCTATGACCGGCTTATGCACACAGACAACTTACTCTCCTGTTCAGCATTTCCAAAGCCTGTGAGCATGCACTGTCAAGACATTTCCTTGCTGCCTTTCTGCCGCAGCCAGTGAGTGTGCCCTGCTCCATACACTCTCCAGCTGCCTCGCTAAAGCCAGTGAGCATGTGCAATTCACACAGAGCACACCCCTTAATTGCCTGGCCATAATGACCAAGGGCCTTGGCATTCCTTAGCTCTACAGTTATGTATTAATCATAAAGACAGTTGTTGGAAGGCCACCACCACCAGGGCATTGCACAAACAGCAGATTGAAACACAACCCGAGTCTACCTGTGAAAAAAGCTTATTTACTTAGCCTGGAGCTTCAGCCTGAGGGACAGGGGCTTCAAGTTTCCCACACATCTAGAGGCTAGAGTAGGCACTCCCAAGGAATGTAAGTGCACCATCCTTGTGCACCACCTTGGCCTTGCTACAACTCAATGAAACGTCCCAGAAATGAACTTATACACTCATCTGGGGCCTCAGTTTTTGTAACTATCACCCAGGGGACACCTCCAGAATTCTTTGGAGGTCAGCAGGGATTATGGCCCTATAGGACTGTATACATTTGCATATCTTAAAAGTTCCTTATAAAAATGAGGTGTCAATGAGATTGCTCCCTTTGGAACATGTACAGGTCTTGGCACAACCTTAGTAATAGGGACATATCAGGAATAAATCTGAGGGTTTACACAATCATAAAGTTTCAAGAGACAACAAAGAACTAGAGTAAGTTTGAACAAGAAGTTTCATCATCTACACAAAGCCAAAACTCCTTCAAGACTAAAAAAAAAAAAAATAGCTATTTGCCTAATACATAGAAACAAACACAGAAAGTCAAACAAATGAAGAAATGGAGAAATATGTTCCAAATTAGAGAACAGGAAAGGATTTCAGAAAAAAAAATCCTTAATGATGGATAAATAATGTACCTGGTAAAGAATTCAAAGTAACCATCATAGAGATGTTTGTCAAACTCAGAGGAATAATGTATGAACACAGTGAGAACTTCAACAGAAATAGAAAATGTAAGCAAGTACCAAATAGAAGTCACAGAGATGAATAATATAACTAATCTGAAAAATAAACTAGAGGAGTTCAACAGCAAACTGGATGAAGCAGATCTGATCAGCTAGTTGGAAGACAAAGCAATGGTCAATTTATAACAAAGGAGCTATGAATATATGGTGGGGAAAAGGACAGTGTGTTTAATAAATATTGGTGGGTAGCAACATGCAAAAGAATGAAACTGGACAACTACCTTAAATCATATACAAAAATAACTCCAAATGAATTTAATTCTTAAAGGTAAGACATGAAACCATAAAATTTCTAGAAGAAAACATACATGATAATCTTCCTGACATAAGTCTTAGCATCTTTTTTTTGCGGGGGGAGGCATATGACTCCAAAAGCAAGGTAAACAAAAGCACACATAAACAAACAAGACTACATTGAACTAACAACTTCTACACAGAGAAGGAACCCATCAACAAAATGAAGAGGCAACCCACTAAATGCAGAAGATATTTGCAAATTATACATCTAACAAGATGTTAATATCCAAAATATATAAAGAACTAATTCAACTCAATAACATACAAATAGGAAAACAACCCAATTACAAAATGGGCAAAGACACTTGGAACAGACATTTTTCCAAAGAAGACATACAGAAGACCAACTGTCACGTGAAAAGATGCTCAACCTCATTAATTATCAGGAAAATGCAAATAAAAACCACAATGAGATATTACCTTACACCTATCAGAATAGTGACTACTAAAAAGGTAAGAAATAACAATGTTGTTGAGGATGTGAAGAAAAGGGAACCCTGTGTAATGATGGCAGGAATTTAAATTGGTGCAGCCTCTGTGGAAAATAGTATGGATGCTCCTCAACAAAGTAAAAATAAAACTACCCTATGATTCAGCAATACCACTACTGGATATCTCTCCAAAGGAAACAAAACCACTAATTTTAAAAGATATGTTCCATGAAGCATTATTTACAATACCCAAAATAAGGAAACAACCTATGTGTTCATTGATGGATAAATGAAAAAAAGAAGATGTTGTATATATTTAAAATGGAATATTACTCAGCCATAAGAAAGAATGAAATCTTCCCATTTGTGATAACATGAATGGACCTTGAGGGTATAATGCTAAGAGAAATAAGTTGGACAAAGAAAGATAAATGTCACATGGACTCACTCATGTGGAATCTAAAAAACAAAGTAAATAAACAAAATAAACAAAACCTAGTCTCACAAGGAATAGATTGGTGGTTCCCAGAAGGAAGGGAATATTTGGGGGTGTAAAATCGATGAAGGAGATCAAGAACTACAAACTCACAGTTATGAAATAAATCATGACCATGTAATATACAACATTAACATAATAAATAATGTTTTATTAATTTTATATAATGACAAATGTTAGCTAAACTTAGGTGATCATTTTGCAATGCATAAAAATGTCAAATCACTGTGTTGTACATCTGAAACTAAATTAATACTATGTCAATTATACCTCATGAAAATAACTCTTCAGAAAGGCCTAGTTTTATGATGGAGAGGATATACCTTCATGAGTTTGACTTCCAAGAGACATACCAGGTTCTAACAGTGAGAATTGAAAGAAAAAAAATCCCCTTGTAGTTCCAGCAGAGGGAAGGGAAGGTAGGAAATTTAAATATGACCAGAGCATTCTGTTCTTCTTACAAGACTTTCCCTTAAGAGAAACTATTTTACCAGAACCTAACTGATTTGAGGGAAAGGAAATAATCAATCCAGTGTACTCTATCTTTCCCGTCTCACATAATATTGGAATGATGGAGAAGCACTTATGAAGATCACAGTTCAGGGGCACAAGCTCACCAAAAGACTAAGATGTTTTTGTAGGATTCTGGAATGCTTACTTCATACCTTGCCACTGCATCAATAGAGTTCTTGTATAATAACAGAGGATTACAAGTGTAAGAACAGTCTATCACAGGTAAGCCTTAAGAAGTCTCTAGGGATACCAAAAAACAACAGGAAAGGCAAAAACAGGGAGACTGGAGGAAATTATAGCCTCTGAATCTTACATCAGACAACAAACAAAGCTAACTCATAGCTTAGTGAACATAAAAACCCCCACAAAAGCCTACTTACTTCAGTTCATTTTACCTAATACATCATGTCTGGCTTTCAACAACAACAACAACAACAACAACAACAACAACAAATTAAAAGACACGCTGAAAGACAAAACAAACTGTTTGAAGAGACAGAGCAAGCATTAGAACCAGATTCAAATATGGCACAAATTTTGGAACAAAGAGACCCAAAATGTAAAACACCTATGATTAATATACTAAGGCCTCTAATGAAAAAAGTAAACAATATAAAAGAATAGACAGGTAATATCTTTTATTTATTATTATTTTTTTTTTATTTTTTTAGAGAGAGAGAATGTGATAGCAGGGAAGAGAGGCAGATGGAGAGAGAGAGAGAATCTTTAGTAGGCTCCATGCTCAGTGCAGAGCCTGACACAGGACGTGATCCCATGATCCTGGGATCATGACTTGAGACAAAATCAAGAGTTGGGTGCTCAACTGACTGATCCACCCAGGTGCCCCAGAACAGATGGGTAATATAGTCAGAAAAATGGAAATTCTAAGAGAGATTTGAAAGTAAATAAAAAAATAAAAAGGACCTCATAGAAATGAAGAAGACTTTGGGCTCATCAATAAAATGGACATGATTGAGGAAAGAATCAGTAAGTTTAAAAAATATGTCAATAGAAACTTCCAAAACTGAAATGCAAAGAGAAAAAAAGGAATTTTAAAAAGCACAACAGATTGTCTAGGAACAACAGTTTGTATAACAATGTTATACAAAAAGTATAACATACGCATTGCAGGAATGTTCAGGAGGAAGGAAAGAACAAAGAAACACAAGATACAAGTAATAATGGCTAAGAAGTCTCCAAAATTAATGATAGACACTAAAACACAGATCTAGAATGCTAAGCAGATGAATACCAAAAAATTTACACCTAGGCATTTTATAATCAAACTTCAGAAATTCAAAGACAAAGAGAAATTTTGAAAGAAGCCTAAGATAAAAGCAAGCAAGCAAACAAAAACACCCTTAGCTATGGAAGAGCTGGGATAAGAATTCCATCCAACTTCTCTTTAGAAAATATGCAAACAAGAAGAGAGTGGAATAAAATATTTAAAGTGTTGAGGAAAAAAAATGCATCAAATTAGAATTCTGTACCCAGGGTTGGAGGAAGATGGCGGCGTAGGAGGATGCTGGGCTCACCCCGCGTCCTGCTGATCACTTAGATTCCACCTACACCTGCCTAAATAACCCAGAAAACCACCAGAAGACTAGGAGAATGGAGTCTCCGGAGCCAAGCGCAGACAAGAGGCCCACGGAAGAAGGTAGGAAGGGCGGAGAGGCGGTGTGCACTGCACGGACTGGCAGGAGGGAGCCGGTGCGGAGGGGTGGCCCGCTGGCCAAGCAGAGCCCCCCAAGTCTGGCTTGCAAAAGCAGAGGGGCCAGACGGAGTGTGTTCCGACAGCAAGCGCGACTTAGCATCTTAGAGGTCATAAATTAACAGCTCTGCTGGGAAAGCGGGAAGGCTGGAGGACAAAGGGAGGGAGAGTTGCTGAGCCCCAGGACGACAGAGCTCAGTTTGGCGGGGAACAAAGGCGCTAGCCAGCGCCATCTCCCTCGCCCATCCCCCAGCCAAAATCCCAAAGGGAACCAGTTCCTGCCAGGGAACTTGCTTGCTCCTGCAAACACCCAACGCTGTGCTTCTGCGGAGCCACCCCTCCGGCAGCGGGTCTGACTCCCTCCTGCTGCCACAGGGCCCCTCCTGAAGTGGATCACCTAAGGAGAAGTAAGCTAAGCCTACCCCTCCTGCCGCTCCCCCCCCCATGCACCTTGCCTACCCACCCCAACTAATATGCCAGATCCCCAGTACCACAAGCCTGACAGTGTGCAAGTAGCCCAGATGGGCCATGCCACCCCACAGTGAATCCTGCCCCTAGGAGAGGGGAAGAGAAGGCACACACCAGTCTGACTGTGACCCCAGCGGTGGGCTGGGGGCAGACGGCAGGTCTGACTGTGGCGCACCACCCCCCCCCAACTCCAGTTATACACCACAGCACAGGGGAAGTGCCCTGCAGGTCCCCACCACTCCAAGGACTATCAAAAATGACCAAACGGAAGAATTTCCCTCAAAAGAATCTCCAAGAAATAACAACAGCCAATGAACTGATCAAAAAGGATTTAAATAATATAACAGAAAGTGAATTTAGAATAATAGTCATAAAATTAATCGCTGGGCTTGAAAACAGTATAGAGGACAGCAGAGAATCTCTTGCTACAGAGATCAAGGGACTAAGGAACAGTCAGGAGGAGCTGAAAAACGCTTTAAACGAGATGCAAAATAAAATGGAAATGACCACGGCTCGGATTGAAGAGGCAGAAGAGAGAATAGGTGAACTAGAAGATAAAATTATGGAAAAAGAGGAAGCTGAGAAAAAGAGAGATAAAAAAATCCAGGAGTATGAGGGGAAAATTAGAGAACTAAGTGATACACTAAAAAGAAATAATATACGCATAATTGGTATCCCAGAGGAGGAAGAGAGGGAAAGGTGCTGAAGGTATACTTGAAGAAATAATAGCTGAGAACTTCCCTGAACTGGGGAAGGATAAAGGCATTGAAATCCAAGAGGCACAGAGAACTCCCTTCAGACTTAACTTGAATTGATTTTCTGCATGACATATCATAGTGAAACTGGCAAAACACAAGGGTAAAGAGAAAATTCTGAAAGTAGCAAGGGATAAACGTGCCCTAACATATAAAGGGAGACCTATAAGACTCATGACTGATCTCTCTTTTGAAACTTGGCAGGCGAGAAAGGATTGGCAGGATATCTTCAATGTGTTGAACAGTAAAAAAATATGCAGCCAAGAATCCTTTATCCAGCAAGTCTGTCATTTAGAATAGAAGGAGAGATAAAGGTCTTCCCAAACAAACAAAAACTGAAGGAATTTGTCACCACTAAACCAGCCCTACAAGAGATCCTAAGGGGGATCCTGTGAGACAAAGTACCAGAGACATCGCTACAAGCATAAAACATACAGACGTCACAATGACTCTAAACCCGTATCTTTCTATAATAACACTGAATGCAAATGGATTAAATGCGCCAACCAAAAGATATAGGGTATCAGAATGGATAAAAAAACAAGACCATCTGTTTGCTGTCTACAAGAGACTCATTTTAGACCTGAGGACACCTTTAGAGCTCCCAAATATATAAAACAATTAATCATAAACATAAGCAACCTTATTGATAAGAGTGTGGTAATTGCAGGGGACTTTAACACCCCACTTACAGAAATGGATAGATCATCTAGACGCACGGTCAATAAAGAAACAAGGGCCCTGAATGAGACATTGGATCAGATGGACTTGACAGATATATTTAGAACTCTGCATCCCAAAGCAACAGAATATACTTTCTTCTCGAGTGCACATGGAACATTCTCCAAGATAGATCATATACTGGGTCACAAAACAGCCCTTCATAAGTATACACGAATTGAAATTATACCATGCATACTTTCAGACCACAATGCTATGAAGCTTGAAATCAACCACAGAAAAAAGTCTGGAAAACCTCCAAAAGCATGGAGGTTAAAGAACACCCTACTAACGAATGAGTGGCTCAACCAGGCAATTAGAGAAGAAATTAAAAAACATATGGAAACAAACGAAAATGAAAATACATCCATCCAAACGCTTTGGGACGCAGCGAAGGCAGTCCTGAGAGGAAAATACATTGCAGTCCAGGCCTATCTCAAGAAACAAGAAAAATCCCAAATACAAAATCTAACAGCACACCTAAAGGAAATAGAAGCAGAACAGCAAAGGCAGCCTAAACCCAGCAGAAGAAGAGAAATAATAAAGATCAGAGCAGAAATACACAATATAGAATCTAAAAAAACTGTAGAGCAGATCAAAGAAACCAAGAGTTGGTTTTTTGAAAAAATAAACAAAATTGACAAACCTCTAGCCAGGCTTCTCAAAAAGAAAAGGGAGATGACCCAAATAGATAAAATCATGAATGAAAATGGAATTATTACAACCAATCCCTCAGAGATACAAACAATTATCAGGGAATACTATGAAAAATTATATGCCATCAAATTGGACAACCTGGAAAAAATGGACAAATTCCTGAACACCCACACTCTTCCAAAACTCAATCAGGAGGAAATAGAAAGTTTGAACAGACCCATAACCAGCGAAGAAATTGAATTGGTTATCAAAAAACTCCCAACAAATAAGAGTCCAGGACCAAATGGCTTCCCAGGGGAGTTCTACCAGACGTTTAAAACAGAAATAGTACCTATCCTTCTCAAGCTATTCCAAGAAATAGAAAGGGAAGGAAAACTTCCAGAGTCATTCTATGAAGCCAGTATTACTTTGATTCCTAAACCAGACAGAGGCCCAGTAAAAAAAGAGAACTACAGGCCAATATCCCTGATGAATATGGATGCAAAAATTCTCAATAAGATACTAGCAAATCGAATTCAACGGCATATAAAAAGAATTATTCACCATGATCAAGTGGGATTCATTCCTGGGATGCAGGGCTGGTTCAACATTCGCAAATCAATCAACGTGATACATCACATTGATAAAAGAAAAGATAAGAACCATATGATCCTGTCAATCGATGCAGAAAAGGCCTTTGACAAAATTCAGCACGCTTTCTTAATAAAAACCTAGAGAATGTCGGGATAGAAGGAACATACTTAAAGATCATAAAAGCCATTTATGAAAAGCCCACAGCTAACATCATCCTCAACGGGGAAAAACTGAGAGCTTTTTCCCTGAGATCAGGAACACGACAGGGATGCCCACTCTCACCACTGTTGTTTAACATAGTGCTGGAAGTTCTAGCATCAGCAATCAGACAACAAAAGGAAATGAAAGGCATCCAAATTGGCAAAGATGAAGTCAAGCTTTTGCTTTTTGCAGATGACATGATACTATACATGGAAAATCCGATAGACTCCACCAAAAGTCTGCTAGAACTGATACATGAATTCAGCAAAGTTGCTGGATACAAAATCAATGTACAGAAATCAGTTGCATTCTTATACACTAACAATGAAGCAACAGAAAGACAAACAAAGAAACTGATCCCATTCACAATTGCACCAAGAAGCATAAAATACCTAGGAATAAATCTAACCAAAGATGTAAAGGATCTGTATGCTGAAAACTATAAAAAGCTTATGAAGGAAATTGAAGAAGATATAGAGAAATGGAAAGACATTCCCTGCTCATGGATTGGAAGAATAAATATTGTCAAAATGTCAATACTACCCAAAGCTATCTACACATTCAGTGCAATCCCAATCAAAATTGCACCAGCATTCTTCTCGAAACTAGAACAAGCAATCCCAAAATTTGTATGGAACCACAAAAGGCCCTGAATAGCCAAAGTAATTTGGAAGAAGAAGACCAAAGCAGGAGGCATCACAATCCCAGACTTTAGCCTCTACTACAAAGCTGTCATCATCAAGACAGCATGGTATTGGCACAAAAACAGACACATAGACCAATGGAATAGAATAGAAACCCCAGAACTAGACCCACAAACGTATGGCCAACTCATCTTTGACAAAGCAGGAAAGAACATCCAATGGAAAAAAGACAGTCTCTTTAACAAATGGTACTGGGAGAACTGGACAGCAACATGCAGAAGGTTGAAACTAGACCACTTTCTCACACCATTCACAAAAATAAATTCAAAATGGATAAAGGACCTGAATGTGAGACAAGAAACCATCAAAACCCTAGAGGAGAAAGCAGGAAAAGACCTCTCTGACCCCAGCCGTAGCAATCTCTTACTCAACACATCCCCAAGGCAAGGGAATTAAAAGCAAAAATGAATTACTGGGACCTTATGAAGATTAAAAGCTTCTGCACAGCAAAGAAAACAACCAACAAAACTAAAAGGCAACCAACGGAATGGGAAAAGATATTTGCAAATGACATATCGGACAAAGGGCTAGTATCCAAAATCTATAAAGAGCTCACTAAACTCCACACCCAAAAAACAAATAACCCAGTGAAGTATTGGGCAGAAAACATGAAAAGACACTTCTCTAAAGAAGACATCCGGATGGCCAACAGGCACATGAAAAGATGCTCAACGTCGCTCCTTATCAGGGAAATACAAATCAAAACCACACTCAGATATCACCTCACGCCAGTTAGAGTGGCCAAAATGAACAAATCAGGAGACTATAGATGCTGGCGAGGATGTGGAGTAACGGAAACCCTCTTGTACTGTTGGTGGGAATGCAAATTGGTGCAGCCACTCTGGAAAGCAGTGTGGAGGTTCCTCAGAAAATTAAAAAAGAGACCTACCTTATGACCCAGCAATAGCACTGCTAGGAATTTATCCAAGGGATACAGGAGTATCCCAATGCATAGGGGCACTTGTACCCCAATGTTTATAGCAGCACTCTCAACAATAGCCAAATTATGGAAAGAGCCTAAATGTCCATCCACTGATGAATGGATAAAGAAATTGTGGTTTATATACACAATGGAGTACTACATGGCAATGAGAAAGAACGAAATATGGCCCTTTGTAGCAACATGGATGGAACTGGAGAGTGTGATGCTAAGTGAAATAAGCCATACAGAGAAAGACAGATACCATATGTTTTCACTCTTATGTGGGTCCCGAGAAACTTAACAGAAACTCATGGGGGAGGGGAAGGAAAAAAAAAAGAGGTTAGAGTGGCAGAGAGCCAAAGCATAAGAGAGTCTTAAAAACTGAGAACAAACTGAGGGTTGATGGGGGGTGGGAGGGAGGGGAGGGTGGGTGATGGGTATTGAGGAGGGCACCTTTTGGGATGAGCACTGGGTGTTGTATGGAAACCAATTTGACAATAAATTTTATATATTGAAAAAAAAAAAAGAATTCTGTTCCCAGAATAATTATCTTTCAAAAGTAAGGAGAAATAAAGGCTTTTTCAGAAAAATAAAAATTGAGGGAATCTGTCTTGCAAGAAATGTTAAAAGAAGTTCTTTAGAGAGAAGAAAAATGATATAGATCAGAAACTTGGATCTACATAAAGAAAGAAAGAACATTAGGGAAGGAAAAAATAAGGGTAAAATAAAACATTTTATTTTTCTTGTTATTAATAACAGTTTTTCTCAAAGTAGTTATAGTAACAATTGTCTTATTATAGAGATAAGTAAATTAATAACAGAAATTTATAAGCGATGGGAGGGAGGGATGTGAATGCTTTAAAATCCTTGAAGAGGTATAGTGTATTAGAAGGTAGACTTGGATTAATTGTAAATGTTAATTACAAATTTTAGGACAGCCAGAAAACATTTAAAAAATATAATTAATATGCTAAGAAAGGAGAATTGAATTCTACAAAATTCTTAGTTAAAACCAGAGAAGCCAGAAAAAGTGGCAGACAAGAACAAAAATAAAAACAAGAGCAATAAATAGAAGACAAAACATATTAATTCAACCGTATTAATGATCACCTTATTTCATTTATTTATTTAAAAATTTTTAAATGTTTATTTTTGAGAGACAGAGAGAGACAGAGAGAGAGGGAGACAGATAATCTGAAGCAAGTTCCAGACTCTGAACTGTCAGCACAGAGCCCAATGAGGGGCTTGAACCCATGAACCTGAGCCGAAGTTGGATACTTAACCAAATGAGCCACCAAGGCACCCCTATTAATGATCACTTTAAACTTAGTGTTGTATGTAAGCCAATTTGACATTAATTATATTCATAAAAAATAAAATATTATAAACGAATAAAATGTAGTTAGTACTAAAAGAAAGAAAGAAAGAAAGAAAGAAAGAAAGAAAGAAAGAAAGAAAGAAAGAAACTTCAGTGGTCAAAATACTCTGTCCAAAGACAGAGTATCAGAGTGCGTCTAAAAACAAGATCCAATTATATGCTGTTTACAAGCAACCCATTTTGAATATAAAGACATAGGATAAATATAAAGGGGTAGAGGAAGATATACCATAGTATACTGCTAATCAGAAGGAAGCTGGAGTAGCTATATTAATTTCAGACAAATCATATTTCAGAGAAAGGACAATTACTAGGAATAAAAGAGGCATTACATCATGATAAAGTGATTAATTCACCTAGAAGACATTGCAATCCTTAGGATGTGTCTAACAACAGTGTCAAAATACATGAGGCAAAAACCGATAGAGCTCCAAGGAGAAATAGATGAATCCACTTGGAGATTAAACATCCCTCTTTAGGTAATTGGAGATCCATCAGGCAGAACATCAGTAAGGACATAGTTAAACTGAATAGCAGCATCAATCAACTGTGTCTAATTGACATTTTTAGAATACTTCATCTAACTATGGCAGAATATACAGTCTCCATAAGCTTACATAGGACATCCATCAAGATAAACCATATTTTGAGCCATAAAAAACACCTTAATAAATTTAAAAGAATAAATGAAAACAAATTGACAAAATAAGTATATTAGCTTTTTATAACACTCAAGCAATTCAGGGATCTAGGCGCTTAGTATCATTACTTGGTGAGATCAAAAAAAAGTGAAAGCCAGCCACAATGCACTTCTTGGTGAAAGGTCACAACACAACCTATAGTTTTGTCAAAAGGATTGAACCTGAGTCTGACTAAGTCTGTGGATCCAGCTGCTAGTTTGCAGAAAATAGGGCAGGGAAACATGCTGAGGTGCACAATGAGTTTGAAATCCAGGTAATAAGAAACTCTACAGGTAAAAGAACTCAGATTCTTCAGTAAACAAATTGTAAAGAAAAGGAAAGGAAAGCAAAGCAAAGGAAAAGAAAGGAAAGACAGACAGACAGATGGACATGGATAGAAAAGTCATCTCCAGGTTGAAAGAGAGTTAAACATAACAAGTTGGCAAAATAGACATGGTGATACTTCACTAAGAATACACATTTGGATAGTAAAATCATGAAGAAACACAAGGAGAGTCCTACTACAAAAACCAGCATAGTTACAATTAGAGGAAAGGAGGGGCTGTGGTTTGTTTGAGGCATGAGGAATGAATTTTGGGGTTACTGTAAAAGTTTATTTCTTGACCTGGGTGGTTGTTACAAGGATATTTCCTTTATGATGATAATTCATTAACCTCTACATGTGCTTTTGGTCTGGTTTCCTGTTTTGCCTTAAAATAAAAACACATTCTTAAAATAGTTTTTAAAATATTTAAATCAATATAATTGAATGAATTAAGCAATTGATTAAATAATTGAATTAAAGTTATACATTATAATATATTATACAATAATAATTAAATATTAATTAAGTAATCAACTTAATTTAATGATTAATTAAATTATTTTTAAAACATTGCATCTTGAAATGAAGGATATTAATGAAAGAAATTGAAGGAGGCACACCTAAATGGAGGTATTCCATGCTCATGGACTGGAAGTACTAATATTTTTAAAATGTCCATACTGTCCAAAGCAATCTAGAAATTCAATGCAATCCCTATAAAGAATCCAATGGTATTTTTCACAGAAATAGAATAAATTATCTAAAAATTTGTATCAATTATTTGTGCATAAGAATTGCCAAGTCAAGCAGTCTTAAAAACCATCAAATCATAAAATCTAAAGATCCCTAAGTCAATCTGAGAAACACTTTGATCTTGTATTATTCTGTGTTAACTGTCCAAATACTTGGCTATACCAATGATATAAAGAAAGCAGTATCTTTCTCTTTAAAAAGGGCAAGGAAAAATTAATCTCAATTTGAAATTTCAACTGTTATGATAGTTGTCATTTCTTCAATGAGTTGGCATTCCAGAGTTGAATCCTCTGCAAAAGATCCATCTGTGGAAGTCTCAACTATAGGAGTCTTACAGCCGTGAAACAGCTCCATTCTTTTGTGGCCAAACTTTTATTTTTTTATTTCAAGTTTTTATTTAAATTCTAGTTAGTTAACATACAGTGTAATATTAATTTCGGGAGTAGAGTTTAGTGATTCATCACTTATCTATTACACCCAGTACTCATCACAACAAATGCCCTTCTTAATACCCATTACCCATTTAGCTCATCCACCCACCCACCTCCTCTTAAGCAACCCTCACCTTGTTCTCCATAGTTGAGTCTATTTTATAGTTTGCTTCTCTCTCTTTCTTCCTTTTTTTCTTTCCCCATGTTCATCTTTTTGTTTTTTAAATTCCACATATGAGTGAAATCATATGGCATGTATCTTTCTCTGACTTATTTTGCTTAGCATAATACACTCTAGCTCGATACATGTCATTGCAAATGGCTAGATTTTATTCTTTTAATGGCTGAGTAATGTTACATTATCTATATGTATGTAACATATTATTTATTCATTGATCAGTCTATAAGCTCTTTCCATCACTTGGCTATTGTTGATAATGCTGCTATAAACATCAAGATGCATGTGCCACCTCGAATCAGCAAATCGGTATTTTTGTATCTTGTGGGTAAATACCTAATAGTGCAATGGCTAGATCATAGGGTAGTTCTATTTCTAACTTTGAGGAAACTCCATACTGTTTTCCAGAGTGGCTACACCAGTTTATTTTCCCATCAGCAGTGTAAGAGGATCCCCTTCCTTTGCATTCTCACCAACATCTGTTGCTTCCTGTGTTGTTAATTTTAGCCATTCTGACAAGTGTGAGGTGACACCTCATTGTAGCGTTGATTTGTATTTCTCTGATAATGAGTGACGCTGACCATCTTTTCATGTGTCTGTTAGCCATCAGGATGTCTTGGAAAAAATATCTGTTCATGCCTTCTGCTTAAGTCTTAACTGGATTATTTTTTTGGGGTTGAGTTTGATAACTTCTTTATAGATTTTGGATACTAATCCTTTATCAGATATGTCATTTGCAAATATTTTCTCCCATTCTGAAGGCTGCCTTTTAGTTTTGTTGATTGTTTCCTTTGCTGTGCATAAGGTTTTTTTTTTTTTTTTTTTTTTTTTTTTTTTTAATGAAGTCCCAACAGTTTATTTTTGCTTTTGTTTCCTTGCCTCAGAGACATGCTTAGTAAGAACTTGCTATGGCCAAGGTCAAAGAATTTGCTGCATATGTTCTCCTCTAGGATTCTGATGGTTTCCTGTCTTACATTTAGTTCTTTCATCCATTTTGAATTTATTTTTGTGTATGGTATAAGAAAGTGGCCCAGTCTCATTTTTTTGCTTGTTACAGTTCCGTTTTCTCAACATCATTTGTTGAAAAAACTGTCTTGTTTCCATTGGATATTCTTTTCTACTTTGTTGAAGATTAGTTGACCATAGCATTGGGGTTCTATTACTGGGTTTTCTATTGTGTTTCATTGATCTATATGTCTGTTTTTATGCCAGTGCCATACTATCTTGATGTCTATAGTTTTGTAATATAGCTTGAAGTCAGGAATTGTGATGTCTCCAGCTTTGCTTTTCTTTTTCAAGATGGCTTTGGCTATTTGGGGTCTTTTGTGGTTCCATACAAATTTTAGGACTGTTTGTTCTAGCTCTGGGGAAAATGTTGGTATTTTGATAGGAGTTCCTTTAAATGTGCAGATCGCTTTGGGTAGTATAGACATTTTCACAATATTTGTACTTCTAATCCATGAACATGGAATATTTTTCCATTTCTTTGTGTCATCTTTACTTTCTTGCATAAGTATTCTGTAGTTTCCAGAGTACTCTTTGGTTAGGTTTATTCCTAGACATCTTATGATTTTTGGTGCAATTGTAAATGGGATTGATTCCTTGATTTTTCTTTCTCCTGCTTCATTATTGGCATTTAGAAATCAATGGATTTCTACATGCTGATTTCATATCCTGCAACTTTACTGAATTAATGTATCAGTTCTAGAAATTTTTTTGTCTTTTGGGTTTTCTACATAGTATACCGTGTCATCTGTGAATAGTAAAAGTTTGACTTATTCCTTGCTGATTTGAATGCCTTTTATTTCTTTTTGTTGTATGATTGCTGAGGCTAGGACTGGTCCAGTACTATGTTAAATAACAATGGTGAGAGTGGACATCCTGTCTTGTTCCTGACTATGAGGAGAAGCTCTGTTTTATCCCATTGAGGATGGTATTAGCTGTGGGTCTTTCTTATATGGCCTTTATGATGTTGAAGTATGTTTCCTCTTTCCCTACTTTGTTGGGGGATAAAATATCAATATTTTATCAATAATGAATGCTGTGTTCTGTCAAATGCTTTTTCTTCATCTACTGAGAGGATCAAATGGTTCTTATTGTTTCTTTTATTAATGTGGTGTATCATGTTGGTTGATTTGTGAATAGTGAACTGCCCCTGAAGTACAGCAATAAATTCCACTTGGTTGTGGTGAATAATTGTTTTAATGTATTGTTGGATTCAATTTGCTAGGATCTTGTTGAGAATTTTTGCATCCACTTTCATCAAATATATTCGCCTGTAATTCTCGTTTTTAGTGGGGTCTTTGTCTGGTTTTGGAATTAAACGAATACTAGCTTCGTTGAATGAGTTTGAAAGTTTTCCTTCTATTTCTAATTGTTGTAACAGTTTTAATAGGTATTAACTCTTCTAAAATGTTTGGTAGACTTCCCCTGGGAAACCATCTGGCCCTGGACTTCTGTTTTCTGGGAGATTTTTGATTACTGATTCAAGTCCTTTGTTGGTTATTGGTCTGTTCAAATTTTGTATATATTCCTGTTTCCATTCTGGTAGTTTGTATGTTTCTAGGATTTTATCCATTTCTTCCAGATTGTCCAATTTGTTGGCATATAATTTTTCATAATATTCCAATATAATTGTTCATATTTATGTGGTGTTGGTTGTGATTTCTCCTCTCTCATCCATAATTTTATTTATTTGGGTCCTTCCTATTTTCTTTTTGATAAGCCAATTTGAGACTCACTTTAGGATGAATATTCTTCACATAGTTGCTATAGATTTAGATTTACGTTTTCTGTGTATGGATCACTGAAATAGAAAAATCAGTGTCATAATATCAGAGAATCAGTGAGCCATGGGTTTTGAACATCTGTGAATCATGGAATCTGAAGTCTGCTGAGTCATGATACTTAAAAACTACATTTGAATGCAGTTTGGATTTGCAGTAATAGAATATTAAAATCACAACTGTGGAATCGCACATTTGTTCTCTTTGAAAACCTCAGCTTTTGTTCAAACACTCTGTTATGGCAAATTCACAAATCTTGAGAAATTGAGTCATGGAGAGTCATAATGCGTCGAAGATGCATCTGGGAATACTGGTGCAGTGCTCATGCAAGCTGTGAATGAGCTTGCAGATTGAGAACATTTGTCTGCAACAGCAGAAATACCATTATGAAAGGAATTCTCTGGTGCAACCCAAATATTCAATACTGTGAGAGGGAGGGAAATACAAATGCTTTATTGTGCATTTACTACACATCAGTTGCTTTATACAGGTCACTGTCTAAAGTGTGTGAGGAAACCAAAGCTGAAGATAATTTCATGTCAAAGATCAGCTGATACATGCCAGAGCCAAGACTTCCATGGCATATCCGTCTGAAGCCTTGGGCAGGACAGCATGGAGGAAGTTTGAGGATCCCTGAGCAGTCAGCCTCTATCTGGTCAGAGTCCCCTCCCAGCTGTGGGCAAAAACTCTTTATCACTTGCACCTTCTTAATTTCCCTCTCTGTCCTAGCAGAGTAACAAGAGCAGATGTTCAACAAACTCACAGGGTTTGTAAAAGTTCCCATGTTGATTTATCTAAGACTAATGTACCTACATATCCTTACTTTTCTCTTGCTCAAATCTCAGGGCTGTCCTGGGAAAAGATATACGAATGGATCCCAAATTTGTCTGCATATTATAATCACCTGCTGATCTTTAAGATGTCCTAAAGCCCTGGCCACTCCCAAACCAGTTAAACCACTGTCTCTGAGGGGTGGAACACTGGCGTTGGCTTTTTGTTTTTAACTTTCCAGATGATTGCAATGGGAAGTGAATTTGGAAACCATGGGTTTATTCTGTTATTTATGAACAGCAGTGGTTTCAAATAAGAAATAAATAATCCCATTTTTAAAAATTACTGAAGCCAAATCTCAAATCCAGACCAATGAGATCTCTGGGAGATCCTCATAAAAATATCTGGGAGAAGCCTAGCCTGGGTGATTTATAAGAGCTTCTCATGCTGATAGAGGGGGCATGCCTGGAAACTTAAGGATGAGCTTCTCATGAACTCCCGGAACTGCATAATCCTTTTCTGCAACTTTTCATACTGGGTGGTAGTGTTTTCCTCTCCATGGTTTCACCTATCAGTAAACAAATCACCGATTTTTGCTAAAGTTGTGAATTTCGGTCACTTGCAAGTTCTAGAGTTGACCAAGCATCCCTATTTGCCCAGGACTCTTCTAGTTTTAGCACTGAAAATCCCACATCCTAGGAAATCTTGCAGTCATAGGCAAACCAGTATGCCTGGTCACTCCACTTGCAACCGAAGTAATTATTTTAAGTTTATTTCTTTATTTTTGAGAGATAAGAGAGTGAGCACAGGTGGGGGAGGGGCAGAAAGAGAGGGAGAGAATCCCAAGCAGGCTCCATGCTGTCAGCACAGAGCCTGACTAGGGGCTTGAACTTACAAACTAGGAGATCATGACCTGAGTCAAAATCAAGAGTCTGACACTTAACCAACTGAGCCACCCAGGTGCCCCATAATCAAAGCATTCTGACTAATTCATTTTCCTTCTGAATGTTGCCTGGAATGACTTCTCTTCATCCTCTTAACCAGGGCCCATAAACAAACCACCACCATGATTTATGGCAACCACATGGATCTCTGCATACATTTCCCACATATATCCTGAGATGTCATCTCAGCCTTCAGTACCTCCCGTTCAAAACTGAAATGTGAAGTGTACTCTCTAGCTCTCTCTTCTTACACTTGGATCTCTTTATTCAAAGTGTAATGTCATGTTCTATAAAGTTAAGAAAGCAAAATAATAATTCATTTGGGCTGTTTCTCTTCATGGAACTGATTTTCTCACATCACCTCATGTAAATGATAGTACATCTTAAGAATTCCTTTAAGAAAATAGAAAACAGGAATCTTAGTTACAGGGTGGGTTCTATAAAAGAACACAGAGAACACCAAACAACCATGTCTCACCTCAAGATCAGGAACTCCAACTTGCCCACCAGGAAGAATTGAATGGAAAGGCATCCTGACTCTAAGACAGCTCCAACCCTCAGCAGCAGGAATCTAGAGGTCACCACCTCTAGAGGGTTCCACTGATGACCACTCAGCTAGATGCCATTTGTACACTCCTCTCCATGTGGATCAGCTTTCCTTTGTCTACCAAGGCAAACCCCCTACTATCATTGTCAAATCACTTCAAATTACAAAGAAGAAGACTCTACCTTCTTCAATTGATTTTTATAATACCTGACAAGCACAAGGAAAATCTTTTCACTTTAGGTCACTGACTTTCAGAGCGGTTACCTCAGGTCTTCACAGGTCCATAGTCCATCAGCTGTGCACTGAGAATGGGGATCATGACATACTACCTAAGCTGTTCTTTCATTAGGGACTATGGATGCAGTTAGTTTATCATGGAAGCAATGATATGATGCATGCCTAAAAATTGATAAAATCTTAGCGTTGGATGAGTCCAACGTGAAAAATGAAATGCAACTCTAGCCTTTTAGAGATGAAACTAAAATGTTATATATTGAAGTCAGAAATAGTTGTGTTTGAACCACAGCTTGTTTTTTACCAGTTGACCTTATGTAATTTACATTATCTCTCTTTAATCTGTAATATGTGAGAAAAGAATATTTGACTATTGTATTTGTCATGAAGGTTAATTTACATAGCTTACTTAAGCCCCTGGCATACAGCAGGACCTTCATAACTGTTTGTTTCCAACATCAACTCAGGAACTTCACTCTCCTGTTTCTTTGTCCTTAGCCATCACACTGTAACGTGACACAGCACAATAAGGGCTGTTCAGTCAACAATACATTCTGTTTTAGATGGAGTGCAAGCTGTTTGGATTTGGGCACCTAGCAGTCCTCCATCAATCTCAAGTCTCTTATGTAACACAAGCACATGATCAAAGATCTTGGACCTTAAACCTGAATCATCAATCTCAGTGGTAATGGGATTTAGAAAAACGTTCTTCCCTGGAAGATCACTAAAAGGTCATAGTCTTGTTTGCCTCTAATAGATTTTCTGTCATTTTGTATAGTAATGTTCAGTTGGGTGGCAAGATTACTGTCCTCCTGAGAATAACAGTCATCTCTGTAGGTATTTTACCCAATTCTCCAAATGGGCTCTGAGTTTCTCTAGAAATGGCCTTTTAATTACTAGCCTCCAATTTTTAACTGGTTTTACTTTTTAGGAGCACAGAAGAAAAAAACAAACCTGACCACAGTGCTCAGTCTTTGTTTGGTACACGCTCCATCAGTCTTCTCTGCAAAGCCCCGTTTGTGTTATTCCATTCATTCATTTATTCATTCTATTTATATGAGCCATTAATATCCCCCTTCATCCATCATCCTCATTCCAATTCCACTCCCTACCCTGAGCATCACAATGTATACACATTGTACCTAAAGAAAATCCTTTCAAACCATTTTTATACATTTACTTACATACATGTATGAAATTGAGTTATTTTGTGTGCATGTCATGAATACAAATATTGCTTTGTTTTGTTAGCCATATAGATGATAGATAGATAGATAGATAGATAGATATGCATAAACCTAATTCATTACTATGTTACTGCTTCCAAGATCTGTACCGTGCACAAGCACATCATTACCCATTTCTAAAAAGGAAGGCTACCCATGTTATTTATAGCTCCTCACTCACATAGCCAAAGCTGAATGTCTTTGTATTGGTCTCTGTGTATATCATTTACACTTTCTTCAGGGTATAAGCCCCAGTGGAAAATGGTCATGTCAGAAGATACACCATATATAATTTTACATAATGGGTCAACCAGTTTTCTGTTTCCAAAGTAAACAAAGGTTCCCATTTCCCTAAATGCTCATTAGCATTTAACATTAGCAAATTTTCTAATTTTCACCCATCTGATGTCAATATGGTAATATGATGTTTTGTTTTGTTTTGTTTTTTTGTTTTTTTTTTTTTAATTTTTTTTTCAACGTTTTTATTTATTTTTGGGACAGAGAGAGACAGAGCATGAACAGGGGAGGGGCAGAGAGAGAGGGAGACACAGAATCGGAAACAGGCTCCAGGCTCCGAGCCATCAGCCCAGAGCCCGACGCGGGGCTCGAACTCACGGACCGCGAGATCGTGACCTGGTTGAAGTCGGACGCTTAACCGACTGCGCCACCCAGGCGCCCCTATGATGTTTAAATTTGTATGTCTCTGATTACTAGTGAGGTTAAACATATACTCATTCAGTTAGTCTGTATTCTGTCTAGGTGTCCATCTGAAAAGCTTTTTCGTGTCTCTTGCTTATTATTATTATTATTTTTTGTACTGGATTGCTGGTCTTTACCTTGATTTTCAGGAGGTCTTTGTATATTCTAGATATTGGGAAGAGTAAAGCTTAATCTGCTATTAATATGTTAATTTTATTTTTGCTAAACAGAAATTACAAATTCTGAATGGGTCAACTCCATAAATCTTTCCCTTTAGTGTGTGTGACTTTTGGATCTTGTTAAAAAAGACGTCTCCACTTGAGTCCACAAAGGCATTCTGAATCTACTATTCACTTAATAGGCTTACTTTCTATATAGAACTTTAACCTATTCATTGCTATATTTATGAATATATAAATATATAATTAATATTATATTATACATTTAGTTTATATTTAATGATATATTTATATAATTATAATTATAATAATATATAATATAAAATATATTTATATACGTTTATATATAAATATGTATTTTATATATAATATACAAATAATAGATTTTTATAAATTTATATTTTAATAATAGTAAATTTATAGTATATAAATATATGATATATAAATACATAATTTATATTATTTTATATATTTAATTGTATATTTAATAATATATTTACATTTATAATATGTATGATTATAATAGATAATTATTATATATAATAATTATATAATAAAATTGTTATAATAGATATAAATAATATATTTATGTATGTTTACAATTTAATATTAAATGCATATTATATATTTATATATTGTATTTATATATTATATTTATATATTATATAAATATATACTCACATTTATTTTTACCATATATATAAGATAGCTTACACCAGGCAAAATATATATATATTTGGTGCCTGGTGTAACATAGTAATACATCTTTATTTCTCTCTGTTGGTAGTCATGCTCTTTCCCCAACACAATTTATTGAGTAATAAATACATTCATTTCCACTGATGGCTATTTTAACCACTACCAAATACAATATCCCCAAACACATACATGGCTCCATCTGGACTGTCTATGTTATACTACTGCTCTTGTGTCAGAGGGGTTTTATATAATGTGTTATTTTATGGTATAATTATCCCTTCTTGCATTTAATTTTCAGGATTTGCTTAGTAATTTATGGATTCCTAGAATTACTTTTTCAGTTTTCCCCTACAAGAAGATAATTACAAAAATGAAGCCTGGTTATTAGAAAGAAGCTGATTATGTAGACTAATATATAGCAAAGATATTTGCCCAAAATAAACATGCAAATAAATAAAATATCAAATGAAGGGAAATTAACATGAAATTATTGGAGGTTTTCTTTTTAATTTATTTTTTAACGTTTATTTATTATTGAGAAACAGAGAGAGACAGAACATGAGTGTGGGAGGGGCAGAGAGAGCAGGAGACACAGAATCTGAAGCAGTCTCCAGGCTCTGAGCTGTTAGCACAGAGCCCAATGCTGGGATTGACTTCACAAGAACCGTGAGATCATGACCTGAGCCGAAGTTGGAGGCTTAACTGACTGAGCCACCTAGGCACCCCATGAGGTTTTTGTAATTAAAGGATTTATTTTTTATCTTGGTGTGGTCCTAATAGTTTAATTTCTCCTTTGTTTCTCTTGCCAAAGAGACACATCTAGAGAAATGTTTCTATGGCTAATGTCAAAGAGATTATTGCTTATGTTTTCTAGGCATTTTATGGTTTCAGACCTCACATTTAGGTCTCTATTTTGAGTTCATTTTTGTGTATAGTGAAAGAAAGTGGTCCACTTTTATTCTTTTTGCATATAGCTGTTCAGTTTTCCCAACACCTTTTGTTGAAGATACTTTTTTCCCATTGCATATTGTCTACTTCATCATAGATTAATTGACCATATAATCGTAGGTTTATTTCTGGGCTTTCTCTTCTGTTATACTTACCTATGTATCTATTTTTGTGCCAGTACCAAACTGTTTTTATTAATGCAGCTTTCTAGTATATCTTGAAATCTGAGATTGTGATACTTCCAGTTTTGTTCTTTTTCAAGATTGCTTTGGCCGTCTGGGGTCTTTGTGGTTCCATGCAAATTTTATTATTATTTGCTTTAGTTCTGTGAAAAATGCTGTTGGTATTTTGATAGGGATTGCATTAAATATGTAGATTATACCAAAATTAAATGCTTTTGCACAGTGAAGGAAACCGATTACAAAGCAAGAAAACAACCAGGCACCCACTAAATGGGAGAGGATATTTGCAAGTGACATATCTGATAAGGAATTAATATCCAAAATGTATAAAGATCTCACAACTCAACACCAAAAAAATCAAATAATCTAATTAAAAATGGGCAGAAGACATGAACATACATTTCTCCAAAGAAGACATAGAGATGGTCAACAGACACAAGAAAAGATTCTCAACCTCACTCATCATCAGGGAAATGCAAATTAAAACCACAGCAAGATATCACCTTGTACCTGTCAGAATGGATACAATCAAAAACATAAGAAACAACATGTGTTGGTGAGGATGTGGAGAAAAAGGAATTTTATGCACTGTTGGTGAGAATGCAAACTGGTGCAGTCACTGTGGAAAACAGTACAGAGGTTCCTCAAAATATTAAAAATAAAATTACCATATAATCCAGTAATTCCACTATTGGGTATATACAAGTAAAAATTGAAAACAAAAATGAAAGAAACTAATTTGAAAGAAAACAAACAAAAACACTATATCAAAAAATATATGCACTTCTATGTTTATTGAAATGTTATTTACAGTAGCCAAGATAGAGAAGCAACCCAGGTATCCATCAATTGATGAATGGATAGAGAATATATGATACACACACACACACACACACACACACACTGGATTACTGAACCAGAAAAAAATGAAACCTTGCCATGTTCAACGACATGGGTGGAACTAGAGGGTATTATGCTAAGCAGAGTAAGTCACTTGAAGAAAGACAAATACCATATGATTTCACTCGTGTGGAATTTTAAAAACAAAACAAACAAGGAAAAAAGAGACAAACAAAAAACCAAACTGTTAAATATAGACAACAAATTTTTGGTTGCCAGAGGACAGGTTGGTGGAGGGGATGGCTGAAATAGGTGAAGGGTATTAAGAGCATATTTACCTAGATGAGGACTGAGTAATGTATAGAATTGTTGAATCACTACATTGTACACCTGAAACTAATATAACACTGTATGTTAACTAACTGGAATTAAAATAAGAATGTAAAACAAATTTTAAAAAGTAAATAAATAGAATGTAAAACAAATTTTAAAAACTCAATAAAGGATTTTTCTTTTGAACACGAAAGACGGAGCCTATGTTCAGAATCCCACTGAAATAAGAATAAAGAAGAAAAACAGCATCAGTGCAGAATGACAAAGCAACTAAGATGACATCAATTAAGAACCATTAAAAGATTTTAAAAAGTGATAAAGTAGATTGACAAGTGGTGTCTGAATTGTCAGTTCAGAGAAAGCTAAGTGTATATGGAGAGTAAGGCCAATAAATATAATAGAGGATATTGCTTCCATGGAATAAACACAGGATGCATTTAAAGAACATTCAGAGAACAAAAGTGCTTAAAAATTAAAAATATAATGGAAAAAATAATATATGCAATAGAAGGTGTGGAAGATAAAGTGACATTACTCTTCAAGAAAGTAGAGCAAAATAGCAAATGAGGTGTAAGAAATCAATCTGGGAGGGCCAACATCCAAATAATTTTTTTTTAATGAGGACAGATAGAAAAATAACGATGAAATAATACTAGAAAGTTTCTCAGAATTTCAGGGCATAAGTCTCCAGATTGAACGGTCCCACTGAGCACTTGATACAATGTTGGAAATGGAATCACAAGAAATCAGCCCTTAACATTTCAGAACACTGTGGCAAGGGGGAATCAACATGGACAGAAAAAAAAAAAAAAAAAGAAAAATGATGACTACAAAATGACCAAATGACCTCATGACCTCATTTACTACAAAACTAAAATGATTCACAAATAAACAATGCCTTCATATTTCTGAAGAAAAATTATTTCCAATCCAGACTTCTCTATAAACTAGTCAATCGGTCTCATATAAGGAGGTAGTGAAGGTACTTTCAGAAAGTAAGGTCTCAAAGTCTGATGGCCATGCACCTTTTACTAGAAGAATTTGCTCTACTAGAATGTGATAATAATAAAAGGAAGAGTAAATCATGAGATCTAAAAATAAAAATCAACTATTCAGAAAATAAGCAAAAAGAATTCCTAGGGTGATGATAATGGAAATCTCTAGGATGACAATTAGACATGATTCAAACAGATGGAAGATTCGATGGGAAGAGTTTCTGCGGAAAATAGAAAATTATTACTGATTTGGAAGTATTGAGAGATTTTATTGGAGAGCAAAGTATTTATTTGATACAAATTTAAAAAGCAGTTTATTTTAAGATTCACTGACAAAAATATTATGAACTATAGAAGACTAAATATAAAAACCTAGGTGAAATGGAAATTCTTTTGAGAAAAACTTAAAATACTAAATTTTATGCCAGAGAAAGAAAAAAAATGTAGAGATCAATAACTAATAAACACATTGAAATGGTGTTCAAATTCACCCCTTGTCAACTGAGACAGTATTACATAAGTAAATTCTACAAAACTCTCAAAGAATACATAACCCTTATTTTACACAATTTGTGGAACGAAATAGAATTTGAAGATAAGCTTCCAAACTCATTATATGAAGTCAAGTTAATAGCCTTGGTACCAAAACAGAGCAAGTAAATTACAGGGAAAGAAAATGACAGACCGATTTCACGGGTGAACATACATTCAGAAATGAGAAATGGAATGCTAGCTAATTAAACTCAACAGTGTATTTTTAAATTAACAAAACAAAATGGTATGTAGAATTTATACCAAGAAAGCAAGGTGACCATCAAAACAGATTCAACATCTGATTATTTCGTTATCAGTAAGTCTACCAGTGCAATTTACTGTGTGGATGCAATAAGAAGAAAATCACATAGCTTTCTCAATACATTATTAAAAAGCATTTTTAAAAGTTCAATGTCTATTTACATTGGAAACTCATAGAAAAAGAGACTCAATAGATGGAATATAAGAATAAATAAAAGAATATAGTAAAATTGCCAGATAGATCAGCACATAAAAATGAATTTCAGAGACACCTGAGTGGCACAGTTAGTGAAGGTTCCAACTCTTGATTTCAGTTCCGGTCATGATTTCATGGCTGTGGGACCAGGCCTCATGTCAGGCTCCATGCTGACAGTGGGGAACCTACTTGGGATCTCTCTCTCTCTCTCTCTCTCTCTCTCTCTCTCTCTCTCTCTCTTTCTCTCCCCCTCTCCTTCTCTCTCTCTCTCTCTCTCTCAAAATAAACATTAAAAATGAATTTAATTCCTCTAATCAGTAATAACTATTAAGAAAATGTCATGGTAAGATTCAATTTACAACAGAAACAAAATCTGTAAAATATTTAGGATAACTTAACCAAAAAAAAAAAAATCATTAGATTTGTATTGAGAAAAAGAATCACTCTTTTAAGGATTGGCTTTTAAAAAACTAAACCTTTAATTTTGAGATCATTGCATATTCATATGCAATTGTAAGAAATAATAGACTCTATGTATCCTTTGCCCAGCTCCCCCCAATGGCAACACGTTGAAAGGTTATTACATCACAACTGGGAGTCATTGATACAATCCACCTATCTGGGGTTCAGATTTCCCCAATTTTACATGGATGTACTCATTTATATGTGTGTGTGTGTGTGTGTGTGTACTTAGTGTTATGCAATTTTATGACGTGTAGTATAATGTATCCACCACCACAGTCAAGACACAAAACAGTGCCCTCACCACAGAGGTCATTTGAGTTCCCTTTTTAGAGCCATACCCACCACCTCCCACACTATTTCCTGATCCCTAACTCCTGGCACCCACCAATCTGTTCTTCATTTCTACAAATTTGTCATGTAAAGGATGAGACATAAATGGAATAATAATTCTGTATCCTTTTGGGATTGGCTTTTTTAAACTGAGCATAATTCCTTTGTGATCTATCCAGTTTGCTGCATATTTATCAATAGGTTGTTCATCACCCACGGTATGGTTTACCACAGTTTATTTGACCATTTATCCACTAAAAGATATCTGGGTCACTTCCCATTTGAGGCTATTAAAAATAGAGTTACATATGAAAACATATGTTATCTATCTTTCTCTATATGACTTATTTCACTTAGCACAACACTCTCCAGTTCCATCCATGTTGCTGCAAAAGGCCATATTTCACTCTTTCTCATTGCCAAGTAGTATTCCATTGTGTATATAAACCACAATTTCTTTATCCACTCATCAGTTGATGGGGGGTGGGAGGGAGGGGAGAGTGGGTGATGGGCCTTGAGGAGGGCACCTGTTGGGATGAGCACTGAGTGTTGTATGGAAACCAATTTGAAAATAAATTTAATATTAAAAAAATAGTTACTATGAACATACATGTACAGATTTTTGTGTAATTATGAGTTTTAATTTCTCTGGGATAAATGCCCAAAAGTACAATTGCTGGATCATATCGTAGTCATATGTTTACTTTTATAAGGAACTGCCAAACCACTTTCCAGGGTAGCTGTACCATTTTACATGTCTACTAGAAATAAGGGCAAATTTTTTAAATAAAAAGAAGCACAAGTAAGGGTATGTTAACAAAACTATAAATGGTATGAAAGGAGACAAATGTGAAAGTCTCTTTTATTTCATCTCTAATGACTACAACTAATGTCTGCTGACAGTTACTTGACTGGCTTCCAGAACTGTCTTACCGAAATGAGGTTATATTACATCTGCTAGTAGCTTTTATCATGTATCTTATCATACATATTTTCTTACCTGCAAGCACATGTTGATCCTATTCTTTTAAGGATGCCTCATAGTTTATGGATATGCCATCCTTTGTTCAACTTGTCCCTTAATGATGGGTTTTATGGAGTTTGTAGTTCTTTTTGTTAATATAAGCTATAGTAATAAACATTCTAAGCATAAATGTTAAGTGTATATATTGTGTGCTGTATCCTGGGATAAATTATGAATTATCGCATTAAATAGGATGCTAATTAAAACTTGGATAGATATCCCCAAATTTCTTTCCTAGCAGATGTACTCATGTATACTCCCAACAACAGTGATGGCAGTACATCTTTTCTTAAACCTCCTCAGGCTTTGGAATTTATAAGAATTCTTGATCTTCACAGATTTGACAGGCTAAATGTGGAATCTCAACTTCAATTCATCATTGAAAGATCATGTTTTGAAGTCTTTCTCTTATCCAATCATATAGATAAAATATACTAGGGAATAAAAACCTAAAAATGTGCAGCTATGCTTCAAGACAGAAAAATTGTATCTGTGGCTGAGAAACCCAGAAAAGCAGAAGCTGGGTTGCTGATGGAAGCCTCTGCCTCTCAGGGAAAGCAGGAAGTGATCTATCTCAGTGCTTAAAATGAGAATCTTCCTCCAGCTTCCTTGCTCATGAAGGATGTGGGGAGAAGGTGCTACCAAGGATAGTGGGGGGCATAGGCCCAGCTGGAGGATGCTGACCTAGGTCTAGCTTGGAGCTGTGCAAAAAGCTCTGTGCAATATTCTCAGTTTCACTGAGAAACATGAAATGAGACTTAGTAAGAAAATGACACTTGGAATCGAGGGTTCCAAGGAGATAGGTATTTTCAATAGCAAAATTGTTATACACAGCAGAATAAGGAGAGACAGACAGAAACAGAGAGAGAGAAAAGAGCCTGTGTAACAAAATTCCAAAACACATAAGGAATTCTAAAGCTAAGAAAATCAACCCTCCTCCCACAAAATATCATCAAATATTTTGAACATATATTCACTGAAGAAAATAATTAAAATAATAGCATCATAAAAATAATCAGGAGAAACAACTAATTAGTTCAGGACAAAAATGGAATAGATACACTTCTCCCTCTTCCTGCAGGTAAGTACAGCTAAAACCCTAAACATTATATAAGAAAATAAGATTCTGAAAAGTGGAGGGAAAAAAGATAAACCAGCCAGGGAAATAAGTAAGTTAGAGAAAGACAAATACCATATGATTTCACTCATATGTGGCATTTAAGATATAAAACAAACGAGTAAAGGAAAGAAAAAAAAAAACAGAGGCAAACGAAGAAATAGACTCTTAACTATAGACAACAAACTGATGAATACCAGAGGGAGTTGGAGGGGGGATGGGTGAAATAGGTGATGGGGATTAAGGAGTACCCTTGTCGTGATGAGCACCAGCAATTGTACAGAAGTGTTGAATCATTATATTGTACATCTGAAACTAATATAGCACTATATGTTAACCAACTGGAATTTAAATAAAAATTAAAAAAAACAAAAACCAGCTAGGGACCTGGGGACAGAGGAAGAACAGAGCAGTGAGTTCCCTAGTTTTCTTTTTGCCTCACAGATCCCAGACTGGATACTGGAGAAGTCAACATCAGAGAATACCAAATGAGAGCAGACAAAAATAAATCTTAACAAAAGCTTGCTCTCTCTAGCCAATGGACCAGGAAAGAAGCAAACCAGCAAGACAGAAAACATTTAGAAAGTACACGCACACCCACCTTCATCAGTAAAGGCCCAGTGGGGAGCCTTTTGCTTCCCATTTGCTTCCACACACAGAACTAATAACTCCCCTTTTCACAGTGTTACTGAGGGCATATAGGGGCCCTCAAATTCTACCACCACCCAGTGGTAAGGAGGATCCCACATACATACTCCACCAGTGCCAGAAATGTCTCTGCTCCAAGCCAGGATGGGGCCTGCATCCCACCTCTGTTCAACAAAAGTAAGGCAAACCTCCCAAGAAGGCCCATTGGGGAACCTGGATTTTCATTCCCACTTGGAAATGCAGTAGCCCCTTGAATTGAATGTGGTTCCTAGGGTATTTACAATAACTTTGTACAACTGTGTGTCATGCATTTTTCAATATGTATGCTTTATTCATAATGAAAAAGTTTAAAATATTTTAAATATAAGTATGTTTAGTATCCTCAGAGATAAAGAAAGGAATAGGATTATAAAAATAACAAGAAATTATGAAACAAATTCAAGTGAACACAATGAAAAATAATGAAATGAGCTTCCTGAAGTCTCTCTGTCTCCCTGGGATGAGTTCTCAGCAGTCTATTCCCCACCAATGTCCAAATAACAATGACATTTACATAGCCTCAACAGACAAAACACATCTAGACAAAGAATGAATTAGAAGTTAAAGCCAAGGATCACAGGATTTACCATTCAAAAAGAGGCACTTTGGAAAGTGAAAGGGGACAACACGTATGAGCCGTTTTAAAGCTAAGAGTCAATCCTTTGCCCCAGTGGTCTCAAGCAAATTGAGGAATACAGTCCACCTACCCATAATTCACCTTGGAGTCATAGAGGGAAGAAAAGTTAATGAAAGAAGAAGCTGTAGAAGAGAGGAGATAATGAAAATCTCCAACATAAATCTGGTTGGAGTTTCTGAAAAAAGACCAGAGAAAAATGGTAGAAAAGCAATTTTTAAATTTTTAAAAAATGTTTATTTATTTTTGACAGAGAGAGAGAGACAGAGCATGAGCGGGGGAGGGGCAGAGAGAGGGGGAGACACAGAATCTGAAGCAGGCTCCAGGCTCTGAGCTGTCAGCACAGAGCCCAACGTGGGGCTTGAACTCACAGACCACTAGATCATGACCAGAGCCGAAGTAGGACGCTCAACAAAGTGAGCCACCCAGGCGCCCCAGAAAAGCAATTTTAGAAGAGGTAATGTTATGGGTGCCTGGGTGGCTCAGTCGGTTAAGTGTCTGACTTTGGTTCAAGTCATGATCTTGTTGTTCAGGAGTTTAAGCCCTGTGTCAGGCTCTGAGCTATCAGCACAGAGCCTGAAGCCTGCTTCGGATTCTGTGTCTCCCTCTCTCTCTGCCTCTTCCCTGCTTATGCTGTCTCCCTCTCTCTCAAAAATAAATAAACATTTTTTAAAAATTAAAAAAAAAAGAAGAGGTAATATCAGAGAATGTTTTCTAAGGCAAAGAGCTCTCAAATAAAAATTTGCTCAGAATATTATGCTGAATAAATGAAAATACACAAGGCATCTTCTAGTGAAACTGAAGATTATATCTAAAAATCCTAAAACCTTCTGAAGAGAAAAGATAAAAGTAAGTAACTATCTAAAATGAGAGAGAATAGTGGTGGATTTTGTGAAAACAATTGCCAGAACCCTGTGGAATAATATCTCCAAAATAGCAGAATGTAAATAACAATTAAAAATAAAAAATAATAGGCAATTAAGATATTTTTTAAAGGACTCTGGGAAGATGGTATAAGCAGCACTATTTGTTTTTAATCTCTCCAAACCCCTGTAAACACACATAAGTGAGCATAGCCAAACCCAAATTCTGTAAACAACCTCTGCAATAGAGCTAGACAGCCATGTATTCCACAGAATCCCAGAACACAAGAGTATGAAGTGAACCATTGCCTTCCAAAAGGCAAGCATAGCATCAGCTGAGGGAAATAGTTTGATGGATCTGAGACCTTCAATATTACCACCAAGCAGGGCAACTTGACCAGTGCAGTTGCACAGGACATCACAGTTAGAAGGATGCCAGCTTGGAGGTTGATGATCTGCAGTTGCTGTCTTAATAATCTTTGGATTTATCTAATGGGACAATGGAGCACACACGGTGTGTGTGTGGGGGGGGTGGAGTCTTAGCTCACATGTGGTCCTGCTTCCTGAAGGCTCTCTGTCTCCCTGGGATGGGTTCTCAGCAGTCTATTCCCCATCAATGCCCAAAGATCACAGCCACCCTCCACCTCAGCTGGGACCTGGTACAGGATGCCTGCAGTCTGTGAGGTGAATTATAGACTAGGGGTCCAGGTGCCTGTGAGGGTTTCACTCACCCTACAAGTATCCCTGTGCTCACGCAAATACTACATGAACTAGCAAATCAAAACCACCATTACGAGGTGGGAGAGAGAGCACAAGAAAAAAGAAAAAGCCTTTTTATTTGGTCTTTGAATAAGTGGCATTACATAAATTATATGGCAAGCCTTGCCAATGATTACTTTCTAGAAATCCCAGCAGGCCAGCTTTTGAAAGCAGCTGAATTAGGAGGGGTTTGCTCACTCTTAAAGTAAGTGAGGGCACAAGAATTTCAGTAAGGTCTGAAAGGACCAGCATGGACTAGGTCTTACAAACTCTCAATAATAATAAGCACATCTCCCTTCCACGACAAAGCCCCACACAGAAAGGAAACTGTTAAGAAAAGAGTCCAAAATGAGCTGGACAAAGATGATAAAAACAAAGAAAAAAAAGCCTACAGATTATGAATAGGGTAGAAAAACAGATTCTTTCAGAAAGCAAGATGCCACATTTTCCAACACTTCTCGAAAGCAACCAAAGAGGTTACTTGTATCAGAACTTAAGATTCAATCAGAGAAGCAGAACCATTGATGTGTGTGTGTGGGGTGGGGGGGGGGACTTGCATAAGGACAGATTCTCGGAGCTAGTTAAGCAGACATTATAAGGCTGGTGTTCTTGCACCTGATGCTGGAATCTGAAGTTCTCAGGGCAGGTGGTCAGGACTGGAAGATGCATGTATAGAAGGAGAAAGCAAGAACTAGCTGAACTTAACAAGCATGTGCTGGAACCTCATAAGAATGGACTGAACCCTGTGTTAGATTTAGTTGCCTTTGAAACTGGTGGTATGGGCATCCTGCAAAACCTCTTTATCATGGAGCTAAACGTATACCTGTCCCAGGAGTTGGAGAAGCTGAAGGACGATCCAGCAAAAGTAGAGACAGGCCTGTGCTTCATACTGACAAGGTGAGCTCAGCAGATCACCAACAATGTATGTGAGCTACAAATGGGTTGCTGTTTTACTTCTTCCTTCCAAATCACCTATGAGAATCCTCTGCCCTAACAAGAAAAATGCAATGAAGAGAATTCTAGGAAATACAATTTGGTTTTGTCAAGTAGACACACCAAAAGCCACCACAGTATTTGAGAGCTATGATGTGAGAAAACCATTCTAAATCATGCCTCCATTCTGTAAGTTTAGATGAACCAAATTTCATGTAAAGAACCACATTTCAGTTACAGGAAAAGATTGAAGTCATACAAAGCTTTTTATAGAAAACAGAAATTAAAAGCATGTCAGAAAGACATTTTGATAAAATGATTTAAAATATACAAAGACTTGTATTACTCTAATGATGAGTGACATTGAACATCTTTTCATGTATCTGTTGGCCATCTGGATGTCTTCTTTGGAAAAGTGTCTATTCATGTCTTCTGCCCATTTCTTCACTGGATTATTTGTTTTCTTGGGTGTTGAGTTTGGTAAGTTCTTTATAGATTTTTGATACTAACCCTTTATTCAATATGTCATTTTCAAATATCTTCTACCATTCTGTTGGTTGCCTTTTAGTTTTGTTGATTGATTCCTTTATAGTTGGAAGCTTTTTATCTGATGAAGTCCTAGTAGCTCATTTTTGTTTTTATTTCCCTTGACTTCAGAGACGTATTAAGAAGTTGCTGCAATGGAGGACAAAGAGGTTGTTGCCTGTTTTCTCCTCCAGGGTTTTTATGGTTTCCTGTCTCACATTTAGATCTTTCATTGATTTTGAGTTTATTTTTGGGTATTCTGTAAGACAGTGGTCCAGTTTCATTCTTCTGCATGTTGTTGTCCAGTTCCCCCAGCACTATTTGCTAAAGAAACTGTCTTTTTTCCATTGGATACTCTTTCCTGCTTTTCAAAGATTAAATGGCCATATATTTGTCAGAGTGGCTAAAATTAACAACTCAGGCATCAACAGATGTTCGTGAAGATGTAGAGAAATGGGAACCCTCTTGCACTGTTGGTGGGAATGGAAACTGGTGCAGCCACTCTGGAAAACAGTGTGAAGTTTCCTCAAAAAATTAAAAATAGAATTACCCTATGACCCAGCAATAGCACTACTAGGAATTTATCCAAAGGACACAGGAGTGCTGATTCATAAGGGCACATGTACCCCAATGTTTTTAACAGTGCTATCAACAATAGTCAAATTATGGAAAGAGCCCAAATGTCCATCAACTGATGAATGGGTAAAGAAGATGTGGTGTATACATACAATGGAATACTACTTGGCAATGAGAAAGAATGAAATCTTGCCATATACAAAAACGTAGGTGGAACGGGAGGGTATTATGCTAAGTGAAATAAATCAGTCAGATACAGACAGATATATGTTTTCACTCATATGTGGAATTTGAGAAACTTAACAGAAGACCATGAGGGAAGGGAAGGGGAAAAAGTTTCAAACAGAGAGGGAGATAAACCACGAGAGACTCTTAAATACAGAGAACAAACTGAGGGTTGTTGGGGAGTGTGGGGGAGAGGGGAAGAGGGGTGATGGGCATTGAGGAGGGAACTTGTTGGGATGAACACTGAGTACTGTATGTAAGCAATGAATCATGGGAATCTACTCCCAAAGGCAAAAGCACACTGTATACACTGTATGTTAGCTAACTTGACAATAAATTATATTTAAAACAACAAATAAATAATAAAATAAACATTAAAATAAAATAAAATAAAAAATATACAAAGAGATGAAATGTATATCCTGATATTTTAAAATACTTGATTAAGAAAATTATCACTTATAGTGATGAGAGAACATTAATTAATAGAACTAAGGGGAAAATAGTTTTTGAATTATTATTTAAAAATGTTTAAGTTTATTTATTTTGAGAGAGAGAGAGAGAAACAAGGGAGAGACAGAGAGAGAAGGAGAGAGAGAGAATTCCAAGCAGGCTCCGTGTTGTCAGCACAGAGCCAGACTCGGGGCTCAAACTCCGGAACTGTCAGATCACAACCTGAGCTGAAAGCAAGAGCTGGACGCTTAACCAACTGAGCCACCCAGGTGCACCAGGGGAAATATTTTTAAAAGAACTCCACTTAATATATAAACACAGCACAAATAATTACAACAGGTTATGTCTTAAGAGAAATGGAGGAAGGAAAGGATAGCTATTTTTTTTTAAGATATGGAAAGTATTAGAATGAAAAGAATAACATAGAAAATTATCACTACCACCATCACCACCATACACATACACATACACACAAACACAAAACAATATACAGATCAAAGAATAAAAAACAAAATGAGAATAAGATAAACATTAGGGGCTGTTTTATTAAAGTTTGTTTGTTTGTTTATTTTTTAGAGAAAGGGGAAGGGGCAAAGAGAGAAGACAGAATCCCAAGCAGGCAAGCAGGCTTTCCTGTGTCAGTGCAGAGCCCAAGGAGGGGCTCAAACCCACAAACTGTGAGATCATGACCTGAGTGGAAATCAAGAATTGGATACTTAACTGACTGAGCTGAAGTCTGGAGGCTGAATTTTTTAAAAAGTCTTTTAAAAACAAGTATTTAAAACTATGGAATGAAAGCATACAGTGCATATCTGGGAAAGTGAACCCAGAGCAACCAATACGAAGTTATAAAGTATTGAACTTTGAATAAAAAGATAAATATTCTCTGGATATCCAGGGGAAAAAAAAGAACAGATAAAAGTCACATAAAACAGAAAGAAAATTAGACTACCCTCAGACTTTTCAAGAGTAGCACCTTATGCCAGAGGGAAAAAATCATATATTTAAAGATACTTTTCAAAAATTTAAAAATTGAGCCAAGGATTTTACATATAAGCAAATAGACTTTCGATTATAGGGAGGAAACAGTCATTAATACGCAAAAACATAAGCAATATTTTCCATGAGTCCTTTCTTAAAATTGTACTGGAGAATGAATTTTAGATAATAAATGTAACTGAAGAGACACTGGGATAAAGACCACTGGTGACCATTAGTATTATTATATGTAGAACCAAGATTAAATATGAGATACAAGGGAGAGTATAGCATTTCATAGCTATAAGCTTTGACAATGTACATACAGTGGTGAACTTTTTAAAAAGAGGAAAAAAATGGGGAAAACATACACACAAAAAAACAATTTTTTAAAATGTTTTTTTTTAGTCATAATGTTGGTGACAATGTTGGTATTGCTGTTTTGAATTTGCTTTGTTTGTACTGTGAGATAAAACAAATGAATATGTGGTGTTATTCTAATCTGATTATCCCCAGCACTTTTGAGAACCAGAATTTTTAGGAGATGCAAATGTAAGATAGAAGACCTTAAGTAAGCACTCTGTAATCCTGAATTTGACCTTATTAGGCATTTTATTACAGATGATAGAAATAGATGATAGATAGATAGATAGATAATGATAGATAAGATAAAATATAGAGTTGATGGATGATAGATCATAGACAAATAGATAATAGATAGATAATAGATAGATAGATATCCTAAATTTGTCCATTTGAGAGGCCTAAAAATAACACTTACAACTAAAAAAATACCCAGGACTTAGAGACACAGTTGACATAGCTGATTTCTGGTCTTGGGGAAAAGCACAAGATGAGAAGACAAGCTCAGAATATCTTGTAACAGATTGCAAGGCCATTATCAAAGACTAGTAGGGTTGTGTTAAAAGAATTTGGGGGTCAACCTGAAGAACCTCCCACTCACCAAAGATAGGACAATTTGAGCTATACGGATAATGGCTGTAATAGGTTGAAACACACTGAAGAAGTATCAATCTGTGAGCTCATAATGATGTAGGGCATTCATCCAGCTCCTCCAAGAAGCAGATGCCAAGGTGGGAGGAAATGTGCAAGGATTGCATTGGAGAAAATAACAGTGTGAGAGAAAATGGGGAGTGAAACAGAGTTGTTGACTATCAAACTTCAGTGTTAAGTTTGACCCCAAGTGAAGGGAGGAGAGGGGAGAGTTTGGGTGGAAAGCCTACACTGTCATTCAGGAAGGTTCAGCAAGGGATACCTCCAAACAATGGTTATCAGAGGAGTTCAGTGTCTCCCAGGTACAAGGAACAACTTATTAAAGGCGTGTCCTCAGCACAGGCAAGGAGATGGATTTCATAGCTCTTATAACTGGGACTCTTGGTGTTACCTGAAGTTAGAGGTCTGCATGGGGACACACACACACACACACACACACACACACACACACACACGTTTAATTACATTTATAGGATACTAAGGGACCAGTTATTTGTTTTGCAAACTCATAAATAAAAGGGAAGTCTCAAACATCTATCTTGCTTTACTTATGCAAACTACCACTGGGAAACAAATGGCAGATGTGGAGATATATTTAAATGAAGAAGGAAAGAGCTGGAGCATCACTATTGTGCAACATGTATAAATTAAAGATCTAAGCACTGCCAACTAAGAATATATGGCTGCTAACCACAGAAAAGTGATAATTAGACCCTTATATGCCCCTTGACAATGAAATCAACAACACCGTTGAAGTAATTTTCCTCCAAAAATAAAATGTGAATCGGATTAAGTTTATAGACTCAATCACTACTTTGTAGGAAAAATTGCAGAATTGTTTTTTTTAAACAAAAATTTTCAAGGTAAGAAGATACAATCAGGTAACAGATATATTTTAAAAAATCAGGCTAAGCTAAATTATAGTGGTTGGGGCTGTTCAGCTAGATAATAAAACTATAAATAAAAGTGATAAGGGGATTTCCATAAAATCTAGAACAGCATATTTCATGCTATGGGAGAAAGGTGCTTGTCTTGAGGAAGGAGCATGAGGCTTCAGGGGTTGCTGCCAATCTCTTGAATGGGGTTAAAAGGATATTCATTGTATAATAGCTCTGTAAGTGATACATTTGCTTTAGGCAGTTTTCTGTACTTGTAGCTTTTGTCATTAAAAAATTCAAAATTTGATGGGAGAACAGAGACATATATAGACATATAACAAAAAGAACTTACCCTATAAAGACGCTCACTGAAATAAATATTAAAGATGTATAGCTAGGGATACTTGATTGGCTCAGTTGGTTAAGTGTCCGGCTCTTGATTTAGGCTCAAGTCATGATCTCATGGTTTGTGAATTCAAGCCCCACACCTGGCTCTGTACTAACAGTGCAGAGCCTGCTTGGGATTCTCGCTCTTTCTCTCTCTCTCTCTCTGTCCTTCTCCTTCTTGTACTCTCTCTCTCTCTCAAAAATAAATAAACTTGTAAACACAATTATAAAAAAAAGATGTATAGTCATATGAATACTTAACCTAGAGGGAAGTGAATGAAGAAACAATACATTGGTAAATTAACTAAATATCACCTATATAAATTATACTGCTATCCTTAACTTTAGTTAATAGTTTGGTAGGTGCAAAAAGTAACTTTCTAGACCCAGTTCCAGGAAGATGGAACAAACACATGCTAATCTTCCTATCTCACTGAACTCCAATTATACAGGCTGAACTGAATGCATAGACAGCAATCTGAAAACTCTGAAAAGTAAATATCAGCTGTCAAATCAAAGGAAACCATCAGAATTCAAAATATCAATGAATTGGCAGTGCATTTGCCTTACTTTCCTTGTATATTCCCCAGCCTAAAATCAATGAAGCTGGGAAGCCAGAATGGAGCACTGTGGTGCGGACAGAAAGAGCGCCAGCTGAAGCCCTCTAGCTGGGCTAAAAGGCTAGGGAAGAGAAATGAGAAAGAGTGAGGGAAATCCCCCATGCTTTTGTTATGCCCAGAATTCCTGATCCCCAAATACCGCCAGGGAGCCGAGTCCGATGTAAAAGCAAAAGAGCCTTTATTCAAGCTAGCTCGAGCTCAATCCCCTACCTGCACCAACGCAGCGGTGAGATACCAGGGAGAGAGAGCGAGTTTCAAAAGGACAAAGGTTTTATTGGGGCCTAGGGGCAGTTGGTGAGGTAATGGCTATGGCCTCAGCCGATTGGCTGGGGAAGGGTCCGAGTCCTGTTATGCAGGTGAGGGGGGGTGGTTACTCAAGGGGAGGAGGTGTGGTCAAGGTGAAGGACACAGAACAAGATGGAGTCCGCCAGCGTAGGCCCACCCTTTCACTTTCTTTCCAACTTCTCAGTTTTTGCACCCTAGTGCCCAGATAGTTGTGTGATAAGGGAGCAGTAGCAACAAAAGTAGCCAAGAACAGAAAACTGTGGGAACTAAATCTCTGGGGGAAGGAAGATTCCTCTAGCATTTATTGTAGCTACAGATCCAAGAAGGCAGGCTCAATCTCAGGTGTTTTTTTTTTTTTTTTCTCTCTGTCCTCCATAGGATTGGTCTTTACATATGGTACGATGATGCAACTGGGCAGTTCCTGGCCAGGAACCTGAAAAGGGGAATGGCAGGAAACACAAAATACTCTCTAACCTGTACCTTCATAGATCTGATTTTAATTAGTATCTTAAAGACTTTAAAAGTTGAGATAACCAATTCACCTGTGCCCAGGTCCTTGACTGACAGCTGGATGGCACAGATACAGGACTGCTTGAACCACACTGAAAGGCATGGAAAACAATGGGTACTGGAAGCACAGCCTACAGAAGGCTAAAATGTAAATATCATCATTCTTCATAGGATTTAAACAAGTCCCAGGATCTCATAATATTCACAATATGCAGGATAAAATCCAAAATTACTCAGCATATGAAGAACCAAAAAACCAAAACAAAACATAACAAAACAAAAAACTTCAACTTGCATTAAGAAAAACAATCTCCAGACATCAGTGATGAGATGTTAACATTCTACGATAAATGTCTGAAGTAGGTATTAAAAAATGCTCAGATAAGCAATGGTGGGCCCTCTTGAAACAAGTTAAAATAGAAAGTTTCAGCAAATAAATAGAAGATAAAAAGAAGAGTCTAATGAAAATTTTATAACAAAAAATCTAACAACTGAAATAAACTTACTGTAATGACTCCATAGCAGAATGGAGATGATAGGGTGCCTGGGTGGCTCAGTCGTTTAAGTGTCCAACTCTTAATTTTGGTTCAGGTCATGATCTCATGGTCATGATCTCACAGTCTTGAGATCCAGCCTAGCATTGGGCTCCATGCTAGGCCCTGAGCCTGCTTAAGATTCTCTCTCTCTTTCTCTCTCCCTCCACCCCTTCCCAGCTTCTGTGCATGCACACACACTCTCTTTCTCACTCTATCTCTAAAACAAACAAACAAAAAAGAATAGAGATGATAAAGGAAATAATCAAGGCACATGATCAATAGAAATTATCTAATTTGAATAACACACGGTAAAAAAAAAAAAAAAATGAACAGAGCCTAAGGGAACAGTAGGGCAACAACAATAGGCCCAAATTTATATCCTCAGAGACTAAAAATGGAAGGAGGAGAAAAGGTGTGATGCCTAAAAAAATATTTGAAGAAATCATGGCTGAAAACAATCTCAGCTTGGCAAAAACAAAAAGCAAAGCAAAGCAAAATAAAACAAAACTATAAACCTAAGATTCAAGAAGTTCAAGAAATCCCAAACAGGATAAACTCAAGGAAATTCATACCCAGACACATTATAATCATACTTCTGAAAACTAAAGAAAAAGAAAATAATCTTGAAAGCAGCCGTAGAAAAGTGACATATCCCTGTAAAGGAACATTGATTTGAATGACAGCAGTTTTCTCATCAGAGGCCAGGAAGTGGCACAATGTTTTCATAGTACTGAAAGGAAAGAATTGTTAACCTAGAATTCTGTATCTAATGAAAATATTTTTTTTGAAAATAAATACATGACAACAAATGGCTTCCTTTTATCCTGAAGGTGAGTTATATCTTTGCTGTATACAGGATTCCTAGATTATAGTTACTATATTTCAGGAGACTGCAGTTGAGTCCTCTCTTATAGTTTCCGTTTAAGACGTGCATAGTTTGCCATATGCAACTTCTTTCTTAATTTAAAATACAAGAAATAGAACAAAATAATAGACAAGTAGATTTGGGGGGGGAATATACAGCTGATTTTAAAATTTATATATAAAGGCAAGAATAGCCAAGATGGAGGTGCAAGGGCAGGTAGAACCTCAGAAAAGAATATGTAGTTGTTTCAAGACAACTACATATCCATACAGAATAAAAAGAAATCTTGAATCCTACCTTACCTCAGAGTGTAGACAAACATTAATTACAGATGAAATGCAGCTCTAAATGTGAAAGATAAAGTAATAAACCTTTTGGAATAAAACATAGAAAAATATCTTTCTGACTTTAGAGCAGGAAAATATTTCTTGAACAGGACACAAAAAAACGCTGACCATAAATAACAATATAAGTTGAACTATACTAAGGTTAATAAATTTTATGTGTCAAAATATGTCTTCCAAGAGTGAAAGAGAAGCCACAAAGTGGAACAAAATAATTATAGCACATTTTTCTGACAAAGGACTCATATCTAGACTATAGAATTCCTACAAATGAATAGGAAAAAGAAAGTGTATCCAATAAAAAAAATAGGCAAAAAAATAGGCAAAAAGGTCTGAAAAAGGACTTCACAAAAGAGGATATTTAAATAGTGAAGAAATATATGAAATGTCCTGAGATTAAAAAATTAACAAGGAAACTGATAACTAATACCATTAATACCATCCAAAATGCTTATAATAAAAGGGAAAATGATCAAGTATTCATAAGAATGTGGAGTAACCATATTCATCAGAGATACACCCATGTATTAAAAGAACATTTATAAGAAATGATCATAGCAGCACTACATTTAATAGCTCCAAACTGGAAAATACCCAGATGCCCATCAACAACAGAAAGGGTTGTGGTCTATTTATATGATAAAATGCTATTTAGTGAAAAGAATCAATGGACTACAAGTTAAAAATATGGATAAATATTACAAATACAAATTTGATCAAAAAGAGTTGGATAAAAGAGAATGCATTGTTCAACTCATTAGTAGGTAAAACTATCTATAATGTTAGAAGTCAAGATAATACCACCCTTTGAAGGATAAAAACTGTAATGTAGGAGAAGAATGGAGTGCTGGCAATATTCCTTTTTTTTTTTTTTTTTTCATCTCAATGCAAGTTTCACTAACTTGTGACTTTTTCTGTGTGTATGTTATGATTCCATAAAAAATGACAAAATTAAACTTTCTCTGTGTATGTAATGATTCCATAACAAATGACAAAATGAGAAAGGTGACTTCACCAGCTAATTGTTCTAATGATGTGGGGAGAAAATAACACAAAGTTTACACAAACTCTTTTAGAATATAGGAAATTAGGAATAATTCCCAACTCATTTTATGAGGCCAGCATAATCTAGATACCAAAACGTTACAGGCTTATTACTTAAAAAAGAAAATCTCGGGGCGCCTGGGTGGCGCAGTCGGTTAAGCGTCCGACTTCAGCCAGGTCACGACCTCGCGGTCCGTGAGTTCGAGCCCCGCATCGGGCTCTGGGCTGATGGCTCGGAGCCTGGAGCCTGTTTCCGATTCTGTGTCTCCCTCTCTCTCTGCCCCTCCCCCGTTCATGCTCTGTCTCTCTCTGTCCCAAAAATAAATAAACGTTGAAAAAAAAAAAAAAATTAAAAAAAAAAAAAAAAGAAAATCTCAGGTATGTTTCACTGAGAAGCACAGATGCACAGTTCTAAAGAAAATATTCACAAAAAAAATTCAACAGTATTTTAATAAATAATAATAACTAAGATCGAGTGGTTATTTTTCAGTACTAGAGGGTAGGTAGGAGCAGGACAACATTGCATCTCCTACTTCTGAGGCAGTTTTAATCCTGACTCAAAACTCCTAGCAAAGAATGGTTGCTATGATAAAATCTATGAGCTGTAAAACAAATAAGGATTCAGCAGGGGTTGCTCGATAGTGATTACCCCTCCAGGATCACTTTTAGCATGACGTGCCTGGATTTTCTATAATATTTATTGTAAATAAATCTGTGATTTATGGGCTGCATCTATATTAAACAATAGGTTAGTCACACAAACAGGGCTACCTGAGTTGCCAGAATATAAGAACTAAGAGACAATCAAATGTCATTGCATTTCAGACTCATAGCTTCCAGAACTGAAGACAATAAATTCCTATGCTTAAACATCACTTAAGTTTTGATGTTTTGTTATGGAAGACCCAGGTGAATTATTGAATGTCTTCTGCCTGAGATCAGTAGTGCAACTAAACAGTATAATATCACTTCTATTAAATATTGAACTTGATGCTCCTAGCTAGTCAAATAAGTCAAGAAAAAGAAACAAAAGAATAAGAATTGGAAAAAAACAGTTTAAAACTATTGGGTTTGGCAGTTGTTATGACTGTGAACTTAAAAAAATATCTATAGAAAAACTTTTAGAATTAATAAATGAGTTTAAAATTTCAGAATATAAGACCAATATGCAAATGTCAAATATATTTATATATCTGCAACAGTTATAAAATGAAAAAAATTTACATATTATTTTAACAGCATAAACATATCAAATGTCTATGAATAATTCTTATGGAAGTTTCTCAAAATATCTACACTGAAAATTGCAAAAATGATTGAGAGAAATTAGAGAAGATCTAAATAAACAGAAGAAATATGATGCTCATCATATTCATAGATTAGAAAATTCAATATGGTAAAGATGTCAATTCTTCCCAAATTGATCTAAAAATTCTACAGAATCCCCCCCAAATTATAAAACGAATAATAATTATTTTAAGATAAAAAGGGTCAAGAATACCCAGGGCAAGATTGAAGAAATAGAAAAAAGAATATTCACACTACCAGGCATATGAAGACTTATTAAAATCCTATAGTAGTTCAAAGAGTCTGATGTTGCTATAAGGATAAACAAACATGACAGACCTGCATAGGTATTGTCATCTGATGCACAAAGGTGATATGGTAATAGAGGGAGAAAAAGATTACCTTTTCATTAAATGGTATTGGGCCAATTGAATATCCATATAAAATAATAAATCTCTCTTCTTACCATACTTCATAGCACACACAAGGTTTTAATTCCAGATGGATGAAGTCTCAGTGTGAAAGGTAAAAACAATGCTCTTAGGAAAAAACATAAGGTGATATCTTCATGACTGGGATAGGCAAAGAAATCTAAAGCAAGATACAAAAAAATGCAAATTGTGATTGGAAATGTTGAGAAATTAGACTATGCTAAAGTAAAAACATCTGTTACTCAAAAGATACCATTAAAAAAGTAAAAAAAAAATGTCTGCAATTTATATGTCTTAAAAAGGACTCACATCCTGAAGAAATAATTAATTCCTACAAATAACAAGAAAAAGGCAGATAACCTAATAGAAAAATGGGCAAAAGTCTTAAAAAGTCACTTCACAAAAGAGGATATTAAAAGTATCAATAAACATATGAAAAGCTGCTCAACAAGGAAATGCAAATTAAAAGCCACAATGAGATCAAATTATCCATAAACCAGAATGTCTGAAATTAAATCAAAGACAAGTGGATAAGTATGCAAAGCAACTAGATCACTCATACACTGTGGTAGGAGTGTAATTAGAGCAAGTACTTTGGGAAATTGACTATCTTCTAAACCTGAACATTTGCAAGTTCTAAGAACAGCAGGGCTCTCCAGAGAAATGTATATATATGTACATATATATGTATATGTATATGCACAGAGAGAAAGAGAGAGATGGATTGTAAGAAATTGGCTCACATAATTATGAAGGCCAACAAGTCCCAAGATCTGCAGGGTGAGCCAGCAAGATGGAAATTAAGGAGAGCCAATGATGTAGTTCCATTTCAAAGGTAGGAAAAAGCCAGTGTCTCAGTTTGAAAGTACACAGACAGGAGGAATTCTCTTACTTGAGAGAAGGTCAACCTTTTGGTTCTGTTCATGCTTTCACCTGATTAAATGATGGTCACTCACATTATGGCAGGCGATCTGCTTCACTCGGTTTACCAATTTAAATGTCACCCTCACCCTCATAGAAACAACCTCAAAATGTATCATAAACTCTTAGTTCCCATGGCCCTGGTCAAGTTAACACATAATTATGCACAATATCACAGTATCCAATGGAAATATGTACACATGTTCCCTAAAAGACATGTTCAAGAATGTTCACTGCAACATTATTTGTAATAGCTTTACACTAGACACAACAGATTTCCATCAATAGTAGATACTGGGGTATATTACTATCATCAGATACTATATGACAATTAGGATGAAGAAACTAGGGGAGTCTGGGTGGCTCAGTCGATTAAATGTCTGACTCTTGATTTCTGCTCAGGTCATGATCTCATAGTCTGTGAGTCCAAGCCCCACATCAGGCTCTGTGCTGATGGTCTGGAACCTGCTTTGAGATTTTCTCTCTCTCCCCATCTCTCTGCCCCTCCCTGCTTGTGCATTCTCTTTCTCTTAAAAATAAATAAACATTAAAAAAAAAACTTAAAAAGGATGAAGAAATTAAACCGCATCCAACAACATGGATGGATCTCAAAAACAATGTTGAGTAAAAGAAACCAGACCCAAAAGAATGCAAACTGTAAGATTCAATTTATATGAATACAAAAACATTCAAATCCATGCTCTAGTATTAGTAATCAGGTTAATCGTTACTTTGCGGGGAAGGCTAGAAACTGAAAAGGACTTTTCCGGTTTTGCAGCTAATATCTTGTGTCTTTATCTAGGCACTTATTACAAGGTATTGTAGTTTTGTGAATTCATTGAGCTGTACGTTTAAGATTTGTGCCGTTCTCTATTATGTGTCCCTTCAACAAAAAGTTTATCTTAAAGTAGAGCCAAAATAAAGCACATTTAGAAAACAAAACTTGAATGATTTTATTTTTAAAGTTTTTAAATTTTTATTTGTTTTTGAGAGAGTGTGAGTGAGGGAGGGCAGAGAGAAAAGGAGACACAGAATCTGAAGCAGGCTGAGGGCTCTGAGATGTCAGTACAGAGCCTGACATGGGGCTTAAACTCGGGAACTGCAAGAAGATGACCTAGGCCGAAGTTGGATGCTTAATCGACTGAGCCACCCAGGCGCCCCAAAACTCAAATGATTTTAAAATCATTAGATTTTAAGTGTGGTAATATCACAAGGAAGTGTTTCTGAAAAAGTAAAACAATCATAGCTGAGATGTAAAAAGAAATGGCATGGTTGGGGCGCCTGGGTGGCGCAGTCGGTTAAGCGTCCGACTTCAGCCAGGTCACGATCTCGCAGTCCGTGAGTTCGAGCCCCGCATCAGGCTCTGGGCTGATGGCTCAGAGCCTGGAGCCTGTTTCCGATTCTGTGTCTCCCTCTCTCTCTGCTCCTCCCCCGTTCATGCTCTGTCTCTCTCTGTCCCAAAAATAAATAAACGTTGAAAAAAAAAAAATTTTTAATAAAAAAAAAAAAAAAAAAGAAATGGCATGGTTAAAATACAAGGTAAACATGGGAGAAATATAGGCAAATATTTACTGATTAAAATAATAACAATAAAAACAATAACTAAACAACAACAACTATGCATATATTCATGGGTAAAAAGCAAGAAAGAAATGAAACTTCTAGTGATAATTGCATATAATACTCAAATGGTTGCAATAACATTTAAAGTGCTCCAAGTCCCAGGGTGCCTTGGTGGCTCAGTTGGTTAAGTGTCCAACTTCAGCTGAGGTCATGATCTCATGGTTCATGGGTTCAAGCCCTGAGTCAGGCTCTGTGCTGACAGCTCAGAACCTGGAACCTGCTCCAGATTCTGTGTCTTTCTCTGTCTCTGCCTCTCCCCACTTCTGCTCTCTCTCTCTCTCTCAAATAATAAACATTAAAAAAAATTAAGTGTTCTAAGTTCCTTGTGTTGGAGGAAGGCAAATAATGCTGATTTAAACTGTAGAAAACTAGATATTTACTTTTATTTTTTTATTTTTTATTTTTTTTTAATTTTTTTTAACGTTTATTTATTTTTTTGGGACAGAGAGAGACAGAGCATGAACGGGGGAGGGGCAGAGAGAGAGGGAGACACAGAATCAGAAACAGGCTCCAGGCTCTGAGCCATCAGCCCAGAGCCCGACGCGGGGCTCGAACTCACGGACCGCGAGATCGTGACCTGGCTGAAGTCGGACGCTTAACCGACTGCGCCACCCAGGCGCCCCTAGATATTTACTTTTAAATATTATGAGTAGAGAAGCTATCTGCTTCAAGCCATGAAGGAGTAACTGCCACCATAAACAACTACAAAATTATCTGACAATGGTTTTTTGATGTTGGATAATAGGCAGTACAGGACTGTGATTTCAGAATGGAAAGAAAAAAGCAAGCCCTGCTTTCTGCCTGGGAGAACTTTTGGGACCCTGACATGGAGAGGTGGAATCTAAGCAGAACAAAGTGGTGTTACTGAGCTGAGGAGGCAAAGATGGGATTTCTAAGCTGCAGAAAGTGGCTGGCATTTGTATGTTAGCATACCTAAAGAAAAAGGCATAATGCAGAGAGTGGTGGTTCAGAAACTTGTGAATGAACTAACCATGAGTGTTTGGCCAAGAACATGGCTGCACATGCCATGCACAGAAGGAACTCCATAAAACCTAGGAGAGATTTCCTGTTACAGGGACGAAACCTGAACAGACATGGCAGATATCTGCTGAGTGATATTGGCATTTTGTACTGGTCATAAGTAGAGACGTATTGCTGAATACCTTGGCCATTCAAGTTGTGATCCCCAAAAAAAGCCAAGGCCTAGGATTAAGAACCACACCTTAGAGTAAGGGCTAGGCTCTGGACTAAGCTTATAACTTAGGTGGAATAATACACCTAAACAAAGAATGAAACCAATAAAAACTGGAATAGAAGAATACCCTATTAATAACTTCCAGCCAGAACAAAACACAATACTCTTTAAAGCACTCCCTATAATCATCTATAATCTTTGGCATAATTAAAACATGACTAGACACAGGAAGAATCAGATAAAAATGTGTCCCATAATCAAGAAGAAAGAAGACAGTCAATACAAACAAAACCTAAGGTGACCCAAATGTTGGAAATAACAATGACATTAAATCAACTCTTTTCAGTTTCTTCTAAAACATAAATAAAAATATATTCATAAAGAATGATCATATTGGGAAACTGGTATCCTGTCAACCCAGAATTCTGTAACCACTAAAAGTGTTCTTAAAAATGAAGATGAGGGCTACCTGGGTGGCTCAGTCGGTTAAGTGTCCGACTTCAGCTCAGGTCATAATCTCACGGTTCGTGGGTTCAAGCCCCGCATCAGGTTCTGTGTTGACAGCTAGGAGCCTGGAGTCTGCTTCTGATTCTATGTCTCCCTCTCTCTCTCTGATCCCTCCCCTGATCATACTCTGTCTCTCTCTGTCTCTAAAAAATAAACAAATGTAAAAAAAAATGAAGATGAAATCAAAGTAAATAATAGCAGTGCATATATGTTTCCAGCAGACCTATACTACAAGAAATACCAAAAGGAAATTCCACAGGAAAATGAGATGGAAAACAAGAAAAGTTCCACAAATAGTTATTATTAATAATTATGAAGGATTATTTCTTTTTCTTTAGTTTGTGAAAACTCAACTCACTATTTTTTTAAAGAGTATATTGTTAGGTAATCTCTACACCCAATGTATAGCTCAAACGTGCAGCTCCAAGATCAAGAGTCACATGTTCTGCTGACTGAGCCAGCCACACACGCCTCAACTCACTATTTAAATAAAAAAGTAATAACATTGTAATGAGAGTTTTATTACCCATGTAGTTGTAAAATATATGATAATGGTTGTACAAAAGACAAGAGAGGTAAATAGAATTTTACTAATATTAGATTTTACACTTTATAGGAAGTAGTACAATAGTAACCATAATAGACAGTCATAAGTTAATGATGCATATTGAAATTCCTAGAGCAAATGGTAAATGCAAAATGGTATAATTAAGAAATGCAACAAAGAAATTAAAATACAATAGTACATAAAAATTTGGTTATCAAAAATAAGGCAGGAAAGTGGGAAGAGAGGTGCAAATGATAGATTGGTTAACTCGAAAATATATATAAAAATGATAGACTTACCCTAACCAAAGCAATAATTGTATTGAATATAGATGGACCAACACTTTAAGTAATATCTGAGGTATTTATACTGTAAGAAAGCATCACACAACTGTATGTTATCTTCAAGACATATTTTATATACGAAGACAGAAATTGAAATAAGAGATAATTTGAAATGCAAACAGTAAGCACAGAAAGCTGGCATAACCATATTTATATCAAAATACACCAAAAGAATTATCAGAATTAAAGAGCAATATTTCATAATGCTAAAAGATTCAGTCTATCAACCTAATAGTTATTAATGCCTATATGCATAGTAAAAAATTCAAAATACATGAAGCAGAACTGGCAAAACTAAAGGGAGATTAGAATAATCATCAAATATAGTCTCTTAAAAATTAAAAAAATCAGTAAGGATACAGAATATATGAACAACTGTATAAACTCACTTGTCTAATTGACATTTATAGGCAACTTCAGAAAACATATTCTTTTCAAGTACACATGGGAGGTTCACCATGGAGGAACATTTATCATATGCTGGGCCAATAGTAAGTCTTAATATAGTTTAAAGGGTTGAAATCATGAAACATTTATTCTCACCACAAGTGAATTAAATAAAAATTATGTATCTAGAAGAGACATGAATATTGGGAAATAAAATAGCACACTCTGAAATGAACTATTGATCAAAGAAGAAATTACCAAAAAAAAAATTGGAAAATGTATTGAACTGCAGGTAGTGGGTATAGAACACATCAATGTTAGTAGGAGCGACTAAGGCAGTACTAAATGGGAATTTATGTCTTCAAATTTTTACATTTGAGAGGAAGTCTAAAATCAATGATCTCAGTTTATACCTTAAGAAATGTTTAAAGATCAGTAAGTTAACCCCCAAATTGGTAGAAGTAAACAACCAACCTAAGAGTAGAAATCAATGAAATTTTTTAAGAAATTAAAGTTGAGAAAATTAACAAAGCAAAAAAAGTCGTTTCTCTAGAGAAATTAATAATATTGATAAACCCTGGCTAAATTAATCAAGAACAAAAAAGGAGAAAACACAGATTATTGAAAACAGGAATGAAGAGAAGGTATCACTTCCTGCTTTACAGACATAAATATGGTAATACAGGAATATAATAACCTTATGCCAATTTATCCAATAACAAAGAAAATAGACATTTTTTTGAAAAATGCAACTTAGTAAAATTTTCACAAGAAGAAATTCTGAATTGCATGATATCTATGACAACTTGAGTTTATATTTAAAAAAATAAAACTATCCACAAAGACAATTCCAAGCAGATAGCTTTACTAGTTAGTCTTATTAAACACTTCAAGAAGAAATAAAATCTTGCACAAACTCTTGCAGAAAATAGAGGAGGAAAAACATTTCCCAATTTATTTTGAGGCCATAGTAGTTCTTCTACCAAAATTGGACAATGGCATTACAAGAAATGAAAATTACAGAGGGATATGTCTTCTGGATATAGATAGAAATTTCTTTTAAAATTTATTAATTAATAAAATTCAGTATTAATCAAATTCATGATCAAGTGAGTCTGTGGTTTGATATCTTTTATCTATATTGAAAAGTTCTCACAATTTACTCTTTTAATATTATTTTTGTCCCATGTCTATCAAAAAAGCTAGATCTTGAATCTTTGTTTCTTTTTTTTCTCTTTGGTATTTTCCATCCTTTTGTCCTTCCATAGGCTTCAGCCTATTTTTGCCCTATCTTTCAGATCACTAATTCATTCTTTAACCATGCCTAATCTGCTGTTAAATCCATCCATTGAATATTTTCTTTAAAATCTTCAAGATTTTCTTTGTCTTTAGTTTTCTGCAGTTTGAATACAATTTGCTTAGTTGTTATTTATTTATTGTATTTGTCTTGCTTGGGCTCTCAGAGATATTACTCAATCTGTGGTTTGTCATCTGTCATTAATTTTGGAAAGATCCCAGATATATCCTTCTATATCCTTCAAGTATTTTTTCCGTCTTTGGAGTGTGGCCTCCACAAGTGTTCCTATCCCTCCTTTAGGGGTGTAGATTTTCCCTCCGTGTCCCCTACTTCTTTCCATGGCTGCAGCATTTCCAGTCTATTTTCATGAAGTTGTGTCACATGTTGAGTGTTTTTTTTTTTTTTTTTATAGATGAGAAAGAAATCCTGGAGTAGACTAGAGTGAATTGGATTCTTCCTGCTGTAGCTGGAATGAGGTTTTAGCATTACCCTCTGGTGAAGACCTTTCCCCTGGGAAGTAAGTCTTTGTCAGGAAGAAGGGTCTGGAAAGGATTATCAATGGCTGCTCTTCCATTCCTTTTGCCATGACCACAAAGGAATCTTTCTCATATCCTCACTTGGAGAACCTGATATGATTGCTGGAGGGAAAGAGTGTGCAAGTGTATGGGGAATCTTTCTATGATTGTAACCCCTAGGAGTTTCTTGCCTCAAGCTAGTCTTCATTCAGCCTCCAGAAATTCATTAAACTGGTAATTAAATAAGTGATACTATTAATTTAGGGTCTCCAGCAGTTTCTGTTCTACGCAAACAAGTTTTAGGGGTTGTATCTCTCTGGCTGTACATGACTCCAGATTTTGGTGTGGCAGTTTGCCTGCATTTTCTTGCTGTAAGGACGGAAGTGTGACTACCAAGCTCTTTACATGTCAGATATTTTAAAAAAAAATTCCCATCCATTGAAGTTATAATTTTAAGTTTTGAGTTCAAGTGTTTAAATTTTTTTATATATAGATTTTTGTCTGTTTAAAAAAAATAGTGCTTACTTTCTGCCAACATCCAGTTTTTTTTTAATCTCCTTTGAACATATTGAGTATAGTAATTTTAAAGTCTATTACTGTTCATTTCAATTTTCTGAGCCTGTTAGTCTATTTCTATTGAGTAATCATTGCTCCTATTTCTTTCTAACTGGTCTTGTCTCCTTGTGTGACTGGTTTCCTTTTTTTTCCATAAACTTTTTAGTTTAGTTTTAGATTTACAGAAAAATTGCTAAATTAGTATATAAAGTTCCCTTATATCTACCTGTCACTGTTTTTCTGTTGCTATTGTCTTATATTACTATGGTACTTTTGTGACAAAATGAACCGACATTGGTACCGAACCATTAGCTAAACTCCACATTGAATTTCTGTATCAACAGTTTTACCATAGTATTTGTTTTCTGTTTCAGGATCCTACCCAGAATGCCAAATTGCATATAGTTACTATGTTTCCTTAGCTTCTTCTGGTGTGTGGTAGTCTCTTAGACTTTCCATTTTTGATGACTTTGAGAATTTTAGAAGGTTGCTTGATTACTATTTATTGTGTGTTGGTCATGGCATTTGCAAACTTCTTACTAAAAATAGCTTGAGGTTTACAATAATATCTCCCACCATAGAAGATTCACATTCACCCCAAGTACCTGGAAGTGCAATCTGGGCTCACCTCAGAGTAATTCCCAGGACTAATATGGTTCAAAGTTGGGCTGCATCCACAGAAAGGTCTTGTCTACTTCTGATTCATACTTATGTATATGATATAACCAATACAGGTACTAACACCAAGCAAAAGAGGTTTACTAGATCTCTTCTCCTTTTGGGTTTTCTATCAGTTCTTGTCTTAGAAAGAAGGCTAAGCTTCATGAGGCTGTCAGTTCATCTTCTGGTTTCATCATCTGGAAATGGCAATTGCCATTTTATTTTTTATAATTTTTTTTAATGTTTATTCATTTTTGAGAGACAGAGAGAGACAGAGTATGAGCAGGGAAGGGGCAGAGAGAGAGAGGGAGACACAGAATCTGAAGCAGGCTCCAGGCTCTGAGCTGTCAGCACACAGCCCAATGTGGGGCTCAAACTCATGAACTGCGAGGTCATGACCTGAGCCGAAGTCCAACGCTCAACTGACTGAGCCACCCAGGCGCCCCTGCAATTGCCATTTTAGAAGAAGTTTCTCCAAATGCAGCGTTAACTTCCTGTGTCTCTGCCTTTCTCAAGACCCTTGTCTTTAGTGGACATTGTCTTGTTGCTCACTGACTTGTTAGCCCTCTGATATCTTCAGGTAGATTTTTAAAAACCAGCTTTAGTGAGGGATAATTTATAAATAATAAGATGCTGTCTAGTTGGATTAGTTATAACAAATATATATACTTACTTGTATATAAACCATCATAATCAAGCTATGAAACATTATCATCATAACAAAAACTTCCCACATGTTCCTCTGTACTCATCAACCTCTCGCCTCTGGCCCCAAGCAATACTAATCTGTCTTATCACCATAGTTTAGCTTTGCCTTTTCTAGAACTTCATAAAAATGGAATCATATGGTATACCTACTCTGGTTCCTGGCTTCTTCCTTTAAGCATAATGCCAAACAGATTTTTAAAGTACATTTGGACCAATACTTCTAATTGTTCTAAGTTTTTTTTCTGAATTATCAAATCTGCCATTACAGAAATTGGAAGTTCCTTGTTCCTTTACTCTTGGAATATGAGTTTTAGGATTAGCTAATAAATCTTCACAAAATAACACTTCAGGATTTTGACTTATGACATTAAACTTATAGTCTAATTTGGAGACCATTGACATCTTTAATATACTGAATCTTCCTAGCTATAAAACCATCATCTTTCCATTTATTAAACTAAGTTGAAACTAAACAACGTCTTAAAACATTCTCAAAATAAAAGTTAGGCAATCTTTTGCTTGATTGACTTCTAGGTCGTAGGCTGTTGGTATTATGAATAAGCTACTTTAAAAAATTTGTACATAGTTGTTGAAATGTATAAAATAACTTCAATTAATATTGAATAGAAATTATAATAGTGAGCAATTTTATACTGTTCCTTATTTTAAATGGAATACCTTCAATGTTTGAATGGTAAATAAAAATTTAATTTTTAAAAATATATCATACAAGTAGATGCATTAAAAGTGTTTGATGAAATTATATGCCAATTCATAGCACAGTTCTCAAAAACATAAACACAACCAAACAGCAACAACTAGGAGGGAAAGAGAATGGCTTTACTCACTCAAGTGAATATATGGAAAACAACCTACAAAATATTTGATGCTAAGAGCTAAACTGTTTCCCTCTAAGATTGGGAAAATGGCAAGGAAGTCCTCTCTCACCACTTCTATTCATTATCATCCTGGAAGACAAGAAAAATAAATAAATTGTGGAAAGGATAAAATAAAACTATTCTTATTCTCAGACAATATGATTATGTGAAAAACACCAAAGAATCTACCCCCCCCCCACACACACACACACACAAACCTGTGGAACTAATTTGATGAGTGTAGCAAGCATGCAGGATATAAAGTCAATATACCGAAGTAAACTGCCTTCCTATATACCAGAAACTGGAATTTAAAATTCAGAGTGGTACCATTTACGATACCACCAAAAAAAAAAAAAAAAAATGAGGTGCTTTAAAATAAACCTTACAAAGTATGTACAAGATATACAGGAAACTACAAAATATCAGTGAGAGAAACCAAAGAAGATATAAATAAATGGATAAATATTCCTTGCTTGTGAATTAGAAGAATTACTATTTTTAAGATACCAGTTCTTCTCAATTGAATTGCTGAATCTATAGATTCAACAAAATTCAGAGTAAATTCCCAGGAAGGTATAGGAGAAAATTATAAAACTATAAAACTGTAGGAAAAAATCCATGTGACCTTGGGTTTGTTGAGAAGTTTTTACATACAACACCAAAAGCATAACCCATAAACAAAACAAAACAAAATATTCGAATTTGTTAAAATTAAACTTTAAAACTTGTTCTGCAAATACATTGTTAAGGCAATGAAAAGACAATTCATAAGTGGAAAACACTTACTAATCACATATCTGATAAAGGACTTCTAAAATATACAAAGACTACTTAAAACTCAACAATAAGAAAACAAACAACATAATTTAAAAATGGGCAAAAGATGTAAACAGCTACCTCATCAGATACGATATATAGATAACAAATAAGTATATGAAAAGAGGCTCATGATCATTTTTCACTAGAGAAAGACAAATTAAAACAATGAGTTACCACTACACACCTATTATAATGGGAAAATTACCAAAAAAAAATGGTAATACTAATTACTGGCAAGAATATAATGCAACTAGGACTTTTCTAATTCCTGATGGGAATGCAAAGTAGTATGGCCACTTGGGAAGATAACTTGACAATTTCTTGAAAAACTAAATATTATGGATTGAATTGTACCCCTCCCCCCCATATGCTGAAATCCTAAATTCCAATACCTCAGAATATGTTTGGAAGTAGAGTCATTGCAGACTTAATTAGTTATACTAGAGTAGAGTAGGTCCTTAATCTAATGTGACCATTATCCTTTTTTTTAATGAAATTTATTGTCAAATTGGTTTCCATACAACACCCAGTGATCATCCCAACAGGTGTGCTCCTCAATGCCCACCGCTATCCTTATAAAAAGGAAATTTGGAGACATATACAGCACATTGAGAGCACCAGGCAGAGATGGAGAAAAAGATCAGATCATGCTTCTAAATGCCAAAGATTGCCAACAAACCACCAGCAGATATGAGAGAAATATGCAATAGACTCCCCCTCATAGCTCTCAGAAAAAAACAACCCAAGCAACACCTTAATAATCAGACTTTTAGATTCATAATTATGACACAAAAAATGTTCGTTGTTTAAGCCCCTCAGTTTGTGCTTTTTTATTATGGTGGTGTTAAGAAACTACTACAGTGAACATAGACTGATCATATGATACTCAATTACATTTATAATTATTTATCTAATGATTTGAAACCTTATATCCACACATACCTAAAAATCTGGACTTGACTGGTAATTATGGCTTTATTCATAATTGCCCCAAACTGGAAGCAACCAAGATGTTCTTCAGTGGGTGAATGAGTAAACAAACTATGTTACACTCACATTAATGGAACAGTATTCAGCAATAAAAAGAATTAAGCTACTAAGCCCTGCAAAAATATGGATGAATCTTAAATGTACATTGCTAAATGAAAGAAATCAGTCTTAAAAGGCTACATATGGTATGATTCCATTTATATGACATTGTGGAAAAGGCAAAACTATAAGGATGATAAATGGATCAGTGGTTGCCAGGCATTTGGAAAGAGGTAAGATATTAACAAAGGAGTCATGGAAAATTTTATAGGACAGTGAAATTATTTGGTATAACACTTTAATGTTAAAGACATGATGCTATGAATTTTTTCAAAATCCATAGGACTTTATGCAAAATGAATGAACCTAAATTGATGCAAACTGAAAAAAAAAACCGTTTAGGAATTCAGGGATCCCATGATGGAATGGTGACTATGATAAAAATATCTAATGGTATTAAGAATATTTGAAATAACCTCAGTGAAAAGGTTGGGGGGGAAAGTACCGACATAGGTAACATTGGAAATGAGTGAAGACTTTAAGACAAAAGGCAAAAATGACTACATAAGCACTGTACTCCAGTTAATAATGCACACATCTGAAACCTTTCTATACATGTACTGGAATTCAACCAGTAAGTAAGCAGATGACAATGGTTGGAGTCATTTCTCACTATTAGAGTTGGAGGTTGTCCATAGACAATGGGGGATAAGGTTAGAATGATCCATGTGGAATTAGGTTAGAGTTGGAGATGTTAGTGTGAACTTATGTGTGGTTTGCAATAGATACAGATAGGTATGTGTGTATACATGGGTTAGATAAACACCTATGTCCTTCCTCTGACAGTTTCACGAGGCCTAGAAGCAACCTCACCCAGGAGCAACAAGCATGTCCAGTCCTCAGATCTTCAATTCTAATACCATTTTCAATCAAAAGAATCAAGGGATCCTTGGAGAAATGGCTGATTCTAGGACTGGGGCCAGAAATATTATGAGTCTGGAGCATCTTGTAGTGTTAGAAAATATGGGAATGTATGAAAGACTCCACAAGGGAATGTATGAAAGAGTCACAGGAATCAACTGTAAGAACTCCTATTGATCAAAGCTTAAACACTTTGAGCAAGAATATAAATAAAGTCATACTGGATTATAACTCAAGGTATAAAATAAATATCATTGAGTACACTGATATAAATAAGTGGTTGAATAAATAAATAAGTGAGGGAGGAGAGATAAATCATGCAGAAGGATTTAAAATATTTATGTAAATACCTTAAGGAGTACTTAAAATTTATGAGAACACTTTAAGGAGGTTGATCATAACTCCTCATTCCTTACGTGTGGGCTGTGAATACTGACATTCTTCAGTTAAAGAGCACCGTATAGAGAGGGAGGTAAAAAAGAGTAACTTTACAGTAGAGAAATCTGACAGTGTGTCAACCCAGGTGATCAAGGTCAACATCAACATTGGTAGGTCATGTTGATAGTATGTATCCTTGATATGATCTGATGAGAATGGCACTTTATCTTTGTAGTCTTCCTCTCCAAACCCACAACCTCAGTTTAATCACAATAAAAACATTAACAAACCCTAACTGAAGGGCAGTCTGCAAAATAGCGGAACGGTACTCCTCAAAACTATCAAGCTCAGTGAAAACCAGACATGACTGAAAAACTATCCTGACCAAAAGAAGCTCAAGAAGACATGATATCTCAATGTGATGCTGTGTCTCACATAAAATCTTGGAACATAAAGACAGGAGGTAAAAACTAAGAAAATCTTAATCTTTAAAGTATGGTCTTGGGACGCCTGGGTGGCTCAGTTGGTTAAGTGCCCGACTCTTAGTTTTACTTCAGGTCATGATCTCATGGTTCATGGGATCAAGCCCTGCATCAGGCTCCATGCTGACAGTGTGGAGCCTGCTTGGGATTCTCTCTCTCCCTCTCTCTATCCCCCTCCCCCTCCCCCTCCCCCTCCTCCTCCTCCTTCTTCTTCTTCTTCTTCTTCTTCTTCTTCTTCTTCTTCTTCTTCTTCTTCTTCTTCTTCTCTTTCCCTCTCTCTCTCTTTCTCTCTGTCTCACTCAAAATAATTTAATAAACTTAAAAAATAAAGTATGGTCTTTAGTTAATAATAATGTGTCAGTATTCTTTCATTAGTTGGAAAAACATTTACTAATGTTGGATGTTAACAATAGTGGATACTGGGTATTGAGTATGAGAATTCTCTGTACTATCTCCACAATCTTCTTAAAAGGTAAAATTTTTCTAAATTTAAAAGTTTACTGAAACACAAAAACAAAAACATAATATTTGCTATAGGCTTTTAGAAGATGAACTTAGATTTAGAAGATGAAATTAGATTAAAGTAGCTTCCTTTAATCCTAGGTTGGTTATTTTTCAATTATAAATAAGAATTGAATTTTATTCAATATATGTTGACATGATGATATTTTTGTTGGCTTGTTAACATAGTAATGAGTACAGGAATACCTCATTTTATTGTGCTTTGCACATTTTTTTTTTCTTATACACTGAAGGTTTGTGGCAACCCTACATTGTGCAGTGCAAGTCTGTTGGAACCATTTTTCCAAAAGCATTTCCTCACTTTGTGTTTCTGTGTTACATTTTGGTAATTCTCACATTTTAAACTTTTTTTATTGCTATTTTATTTTAATTGCTGCAATCTCATGATAAAACTTTAATGGATGAGGAGTTGCTGCTTATGGATGAGCAAAGAAAGTGATTTCTTGAGATGGAATCTACTCCTGGTGAAGATGTTGTGAAGATTATTGAAATGACAACAAAGGATTTAGAATATCACATAAAGTTAATTGATAAAGCAGCAGCAGTGTTTGAGATGACTGACTCCAAGTTTGAAAGTTCTACTGTGGGTAAAGTGCTATCAAATAGCACCACATGTTATGGAGAAATTGTTCGTGAAATGAGAGTCAATGTGTCAAACTTCATTGTTATTTTAGGAAATTACCAGTCACCCCAACTTCAATAACCACCACCATGATCAATCAGTAGCCACAAACATTGAAGCAAAATCCTTCACCAGAAAAATGATTACATTTGCTGAAAGGTCAGATGATGGTTAGCAATTTTTAGCAATCATATTTTTCTTAAATTAAGATGTGAGGGGTGCCTGGTTGGCTGAGTCAGTTGAACATCCAACTTTGGCTCAGGTCATGATCTTGCGGTTGATGAGTTTGAGCCCTGCATCAGGTTCTGTGCTGACAGCTCAGAGCCTGGAGCCTGATTCGGATTCTGTGTCTCTCTCTCTGCCCCTCCCCGGATCATGCTCTGTCTCTCTCTGTCTCAAAAATAAAATAAACATTAAACAATTTTTAAACTAAGGTGTGTACACTAGTTTCTTTTTCTTTCTTTCTTTTTTTTTTTTTTTGAATAGTGCTACTGCATACTTAATATACTACAGTATATTGTAAACATAACTTTTACATGCACTGGGAAACCAAGATTCATTTGTCTTGCTTTATTATAATATCTGCTTTACTGGGATATTCACTTTACTGTTGTAGTCTGGAATCAAATACGATATATCTCCTAAGTCTGCCTATATCTCGCTTTCCAGGGATACACCCTTCTTACGAACTTTATTGTGTTCTCCCAGATTCATGTGTTTAAGTCATAACTCCCTACTATGACTGTATTCGGATATAGGGCCTATAAGATGATAATTAAGGTTAAATGGGGTCATAAAGGCAGGACCCTAATCCGATAGGACTGCGTCCTTAGAAGAAGAGAAAGAAACATCAGACTTGTTTCACTTTCTCTCTGTGTGTGCACAGGGGAAAGGCAGCCATCTACAAGCCAGGAAGAGGCCTAACCAGAAACTCACCCTAATACCTCCTTGATCTTAGACTCCAGCCCCTAGAACTATGAGAAAATAAATTTGTTGGTTAAGCCATCAATACTGGAGTGTTTTGTTATGGTAGCCTGAGCTGACTAATACAATCCTATTTGATGATTATTAATTTTTATGTTTTTTTAATTTGGTTTGCTATTTGCAATGTGGTTTCTATTTCTAATTCTATAAGCTGTACTGTCCCAAATTTCTTTCTTTTCATAGTACTTAACTAGCTTTAGTAGTTTGGTTTGTTTTTCTATTAGACAAGAAAAAATTAAACATTAATGATGTAATCATTTAACTAAGAAGTTATAATAGAAATAAACTAGAAACATATAGGCATGAAGGAATTTAAAAAGATATGAATTAATGAAAAAATAATCAAGTGCATAATAGTTATTTTAAAAACTAAAAGACTAAAATAGAGTAGTTAAGAAAAAAAAATAATATACCAAACTAATATCAAGAATGAAGAGTAGGAACCATATATATATATATATATATATATATATATATATGTACATATATATATATACACGTATATATACATATGTGTATATATACACATATATATATGTATATATATTTCATTTATTTAAGAAGAACGTGTTTTCACTAATTGTTGGGTGTGCATGCTTTTATAAATGCCCACCAGACCAAATTTCTTAATTTCTTAATGTTTGTCAATCTCCAATATACTTTGTCATTTTGGCTGGTTGGATTTTTTTTTTTTCAGCAGATTTTGCCTGTTACCTGAATTTGCTCTCTTACAAGGGCCAGAAATGTCCTCTTCAATTATACCCTTTCGCTTCCAAAGTGTTCTTACTACTTAACAGTCATTGATTATTTAGATTTGCATTTAAGTTAATGCTCTTTGTCTCCTTTAAAATCTGTGTTTTATTTTTTTGCTGTTTAATAGTTTCACCAGCTTCACTATCTAATGATGAATCTTTTGTTTACTTAACATGATCGCCACTTTTTTTTTTTAGATTTTATTTTTAAATAATCTCTACTCCCAACATGATGTCTGAACTCATGACCCCAAGATCAAGAGTCACGTGTTCTACCAACAAAGCCAGCCTGGTGCCAGATCATTGCTTATTGTACTTCCTCAATTTGATATTTATATTTTTTTCAGAACTGAAACTTCTCAGTCATTTTATCTTTAAATTTGTTTTTAATGTTTATTCATTTTTGAAAGAGAGAGAGAGAGAGAGAGAACGAGAGAGAGACAGCATGAGGGAGGAGGGGCAGAGAGAGACGGGGACAGAGAATCCAAAGCAGACTCCAGGATCCCAGCTGTCAGCACAGAGCCCAATGCGGGGCTCAAACCTGTGAACTGAGAGATCACGACCTAAGACAAAGTTGGACACTTACCTGGCTGAGCCACCGAGGCATCTCTTAGTCATTTTTTCTTTAAATAATTTCTCACCTATTCTTTTTATTAATATTTTTTAGGAGTCCTAGTAGATGAGTTCTTATTCTATCCTTCTTATCCCTTAACCTTTCTTATCCAGGTGATTTTCTGGGTACATTTTTCAGCTCTTGCTCCCAGAGTACCAATGCTTTCTTCATCATTAGTCAGTCTCCTCTTTAACACATTTGCTAGATTTTCAATTTTAATTGTTATGAGTTTTTTCCTAGATGCTCGTGTTTTATTTTCTGTTTGTTTCTTTTCCTCTGTGGTTTGTTCTCTCCTTATGCTATTAATTCCTACTTTATCCCCTGTATACCATATTACTGATACTGCTTACCTTTGTCCTCTCTGCCCAGGCACAGATAAAAAGATTGCTTTCCAGCTTCTCTTGCTTGAAGTTGTGATCAAGAGACTTGGCTCTGGCCAGAAAATGTGAGCAGAGATGATACAAGCAACTTCAGTCCTGGTCCAGGTACGCCTCTACTTGTTTGCAGGCTGTGTAAAGGTTGAGGCTCCAGCAGACTTCAATTAGCACATTCCTCTGGTCCCCAGAACACAGTCAATCCAGTTGTTGAAAGGATCTTGTATCTTTAAAAGACTTGAGGAGCTTAGCCACCTAGGGAAGTCACTGGAACTTTTTGATTATACTATGAGAGAGAAATAAACTTTATAGTGTTATGCCAACAGGATTTGTGGATTATTATTGCAGCTGATATTACTCAATAACTTTGACATTTTAAACATACTTATTTTATAGTTTTTTTTTCCCCAAATCATCCTCTTATTTCAAATTATGGGGTACTAACTTTTTTTTGCCTGTGGTCTGTGTACTTTCACTTACTATTGGCTATTGCCTCATAGGGGATGTAGTTTATTTCGGAGTGGGTTTTATATTTTTTAGTTGGAATTCATTTTCATGAAAGTCATAGTTTTTTTGAGCTTCATGTGTGTAAATTTATAGAAGCTGTTCCCAGAGGGATTCTTTAATTCTAAACCATGTAAGTTGTATACATTTGGGCACACACCTAAGCACTATGCATTTTTTTCAAAGTTTGTATTTACTTATTTTGAGAGAGACAAAAAGAGAGAGAGAGAGAGAGAGAGAGCAGGGGAGGGGCAGAGAGAGAGGAAGACAGAGAATCCCAAGCAGGCTCTGCGCTGACAGCACAGATGAACCCAATGTGGGTCTCGAACTCATGAATCACGAGATCATGACCTGAGCTGAAATAAAGTGTCAGACGTTCAACTGACTGAGCCACCCAGGCGCCCCTGCAATTTTGGGTTTATAAATGTATAGTTACCTTTTCTGCCTATCCAGACTCAAAGCAGAAAACATGTTTCCTCCCATTACCCTTGGTCATGTTTAGGGTTTGCTGGTCTATTTTTACATGAAAGGGGAGATTTTTGCAGGCTCTAGATTTATCTGGATATTTTTGTTCCAGTCCCCCACCTCTCATAGACTCAAGACCAGTTTGCTTCATTGAGGTTTGTTAAAATTTAAGACTCTTATCCTTGGAGCCCACGTCTAGATATGCCTTTCTCCTGGACTATGATAATAGCACCAGCTTGTGAGTAACTATTCTGGGTTTGTTTCTGGTCCCTGCCTTTCTAAGCTCAAGTATGTATTAATTTTCTCTTACATTTTACTTACCATTCATGTTGGGAATGGGAGTGAAAGGGGTAGCTGCAGCTCTGTCAGCTCAACTCCCAGAAAGTCCCACTCCTTTCTTTATTTTACAAATGAAAAAACTGAGTCTTATATGGGGATGAACACAGCCACACTCACAGACCTATTTACTGGCACAGCACAGACTGAAATTTATTTATCCACACTCATGTTAGCTCTAAATTGTAAACTGAGTGAGTGGATTGTGCTGGTAGGTCCTACAGGCATCTAGCAGAACATAGGACATAAAAACTCACTGACTGGTTGTCCCACTAGAAAACAGTTTAATTCTAGGTTTCTGATATTATGGGTACAAGGGACAAAAGAAGTTTTTATGCTTTTAGGAAGGTGATCCCAATGGCCAAACTCAAGGTATATGAATTCCCTTGGCCCCTCTAGGCTCATGTCCCTCTAGAATGGAAGGCTGGGCTTTTAGACACTTTCAGGAAATGTGTTTGAGAGCTAGTGTTGCATTCAGATGACCAGTGGGGATGGCATGCCGGTGAGAATCTCTCTGTTGTGTCCTATGCCCCCTCTATTCTGATATTTTATTTTCTTTCTCTGACTCTTTGCCAGCAGCTGAAACCCTTTAGTTCATTTCTTCACCAGTGCCAGCTCTGTGGGTATCCAGACTGCCAGACTGCAGAACTCAGGAGCTCGATTAAAGCTAAGAGCATACCTGTCTGCTCACCAGGAAATTCTATTCTGGTGTTCCCTTCTCCTGGCTGGACCCTTCCTTTGTGGCAAGCCCAGGTTGGCTGTCATGTCTATGAACTCTTCCCCAGAAAGAATCAATCTTTCTTTCCTCTAGGACCTTCTCTTAGTTCAAAGCTTACACTCATTATTTGCTTATACATGCATCAGTTAACAGGTGTGAATTTGCTATCAGACACTTCCTTGCAAGACTGTCACATTTCTTTGTTTTTTTCCAAATCAAATAACTGGCTCAGTCACCCATTCCTGCCGCTCCGGTAAATTCAAAGGCAGTCACGTTTTGGTGAGCTTTTCTAGTGTTTTGTTTGTTTGTTTGTTTGTTTGTTTGTTTTTAATGTCATCCAAAAATCCCGTGTCTTATGCAGTGCCCAAATGTGGGCTTTGCCTCTGCCGGTCCAACCTGCCTGAGCTCTTGGTGTAGATCACTTTGGGGCAGCGCCCCCTACGTGGGCGCAGGGAACCTGCTGCACTCAGCTTTCTGCAACCTTCTTGCAGAGAGCTAGCGGGACAGAGCTTTCCGCCTCTCTATCCTCACCCCCTTCCTCTTCCAAATCCAAGCCCCTCCTTAACGTCTAGGACTCGACTTAGCCTCTGACCATTTGACTGATGTTTACTCCGAGCCTCCCCATGTCAATTAACTCTCTCCCGAGTTAAAAAGGAGAAGGAGAAGGAAAAGGAGAAAAGCCTAAATCACACCACCAAGTTTTGGTTGTCCTTCCAGAAAGGGGTGGGAAGTAACTTTTCAATTTTAAATCTCCTTTAAAAGAGAACGAGACATAAAAAGGGTGTCCACTGGGATTGCCATCACACACTTCTGCGGCGTTTCTCCTCCCCTATAGAATGTCTTCCAGGCAGAGATTTCCCCTCTTCTCCCAGCACCTAGATGAGAACCTAGATGAGAATCGGACTGATGATGCCCAGCAAATGGTTGCTGACAGAACACCCTGGCGGGAGGTAGGAGGGGGGCTTCCTCTCATGTCTGTTTTGTCTGGTTGGAGAGACGTCCCAACCTGTGGGAGCCTGGTTCCTAGTCGCTGTCAACCAGCCACTGTCGTAAGGGAGGGGAGGACCCTGGAAGACTGGACCCCAGAATTGTCCCGCTCTCTCTCAAGGACCCGTGCAGCTTCTGTCTGAGAGCAGGAGGGAGCGGAGTGGGGACCAAGGACAAAAGGGAGAGACAGAACCTGGCCTCGGACAGCCCCTGGCTCGGCCGGAGGTGTGATGCGGAGGGACCGGGACAACGGTGGAGACGGAGGCGGGGCGGGGTGCCCTGGCTGTAACCAGTACTCCGGAGCGCACTTCCCACTTATACCAGAGGGCTGCAGTTCCCTGGGCGGCCGCCGAGCCGCCAAGGGCCCGGGTGGCTGGCTGGGGTGGGGGCGGGGGCGGGGGCGGGGCTCGTCACGTGGAGAAGCGCGCGGAGGCGGGCGGGGCGGGGGCGCGCGCTCGGCTCTTTAAAGGCGCGCGAGCCGAACCGGGAGAGGCGGCTCCGCGGCCGCAGGCGCAGGCCCGGGCCGACTAGCGAGACGCTGGGCGCGCCGGCCGCGACAGCTCAGAGTCCCAACATGCGCCGGTCGGTGTGGCTGGCGCTGGCCGCGTCGCTCTTGCACGGTAAAGCCGCCGGATCTCCCAGTCCTCTACTCCTCCTCCGCGGGATCCAGGGCGCATCCTGGCTGCTCCGTGCGCCCCGCGCCCGGGCCAGGTTTGGGGGCTCGCGCCAGCGAGGGACAGTGGGCGGCGCTGCTGGGGGCTGTCCTGGGAATGAGAGCCCCTTTCGTTTGGGTTGCTTGCTTTGGGCGGTGGGGGTCCGCGGGCAGGGGGTGTGGGGTGCACCCCCGGTGGCCTTCCCTGAGCAGCCCGCTGGGCTCTCCTTAAGTGTCCCTGCAAGGCGAGTTCCAGAGGAAGCTCTACAAGGAGCTGGTCAAGAACTACAACCCCTTGGAGAGGCCCGTGGCCAACGACTCGCAGCCGCTCACCGTCTACTTCTCCCTGAGCCTCCTGCAGATCATGGACGTGGTGAGTCCTGGCCCCGGCCACAGGGCTGCCCTCTCCCCGCCTTGGGCTCTGAGGGGTCGCGGAAGCATCAGGCGGGGTGGCTTGGCTTGGACGCGCTAGTTGGCTCAGGGTGAGGCGGGCCCGCGCTCTGTCCCCGACCTGGGCCTGCCCTCTGCTTCCTACCTCAGTTTCCCCATCTGCTGCGTGCCTCAGTTTCCCCACCAATCGAGGAGGAACCCCGTGAAGCATGTTTCACTGCCCCAGCTACTTGTGCATGGGTACTTCAGTCCCACCTTTCCCTCAGCTTAGAAACTCAGGATGAAAGTATCCCCATCCTGAGCCAGAATCAGCAAGAATAAGGTCCAAATGATCACATTTTAGTGCTCCTTATGTGCTAAGCGTTAGCATGCAGTCTGTGCCAATTTAGCCATCTCTAGACTTTGCTGGTGCCTGAGGTATGTAATTTCTTTGGGTAGGGGCTTGGCCTTGGGCTTTGTAGTTGGTTAATGTGTCCAGGCAGTTGGCCAGCTGTGAGCATTTACACGCCCCTCACCACAATACCAGTAATGGACTTTCCCTGGCCCCTTACTGGTGAGAGTAGTGCTGGTAGTCCAGCTTTGGGTCCACACCCGAGATGCACTTGTCTGTTCCTTCAGGCACCTGCTCTCAGCCCCATGGGGTTTTTTCTTTGTGGACTTGCTAGTGCTCATTTCAGTGGACAAATCTGTATCATATGTACGACAAGTTCTTTTTTGCTCTTCTAGGCTGCTCTGAAGGTTCAGTTTTCATTGTTATATCCTTCATACAATACAAATATTTTACAAAAGCGTTTCATTGTTAAAAATGGGTTTCTGTGCGGTGTCTGTACAAGGCATCAGATTCTGTTCTGGGGCACATGAGGATAAGAGTGGGACACAGGGATGGTGGTGTTCAGGGAGGAAAGAGGTGTGCAAATGGCCTAAGTTCCACACAGAAAGTGCTAAGAGCCACCAGAGAGGTTCAGATAAGTGGTGTAAGAAGACATGTGATATTTCATAATTTTACAAAGAGTACCCACACTACCACACTGATGCGTGTTGCATCACTTAACCTAGTTAGAATTGCCACAATGAATGCCTTCCTCTCCCATACTACACCTGTGTTAAATGTGTACTTTCTCCTACAGACAGAACTATGCTTTAAAATATTGAATGCATATGTGATGACATGGTCAACTTATCATGAAAGGAGGGCTGTAAAGAAAGACAAGTGCCATCATACAGTTTGCAAAAATTGCTGTTTACAGAGCTCGGATTGTAGGAGAGAGGAAAGGATGAAGAGTTGGAGTTAGGGGAAGAGAGACTGAAAAAGAAGCTCTAGCATTGAATGAAGCCAGGTCAGAGAAATCCAAGTACAGAGGCCTTGGGAGGGGCAGAAGTCTCTGGGTGTTTGGAGAGGCAAGTACTTTACAGAGCAACTTCTCTTTTACTTCAAGAGGTTCAGGATTTGTACTTGGGAGCCTTGATGGGTTCTGGCTTTGACAGTTTGTGGATGATTGCTATTAGGTAAGTTTTATAAGTGATCGGAGTCTGTACTGTGCATGATAGCATTTCATTGGTCACTGATGAGCTAAATATGTGAATGCACTTTGAGAGACCACAAAGTTAGCACATGACTGTGGTCATTTTCAGTAAAACATACCAAACCAAACAGCACTCCCCACCCCATCTGCTACACACATGATAAAGGACCAGTCAACACACTCCACAGTTGGTGCATGATAGGCTGGGAAGGTGAAACCCACCTCCCACTGTCCCATTTGCCTAGGATTGGCTCCAGCCAGCAAGACAGCCTTACCATGGGTATGCTACACAGTTGCCTCTCTTGAGTGGTCCTTGTGCTGGCTGGATGGTATGTGAAGTTACAGTGGCTACTTAGCCAAGGAGTAGGAACAGTGAGCAAGTGGAAGCTGTCCTCCTAAGGCTGGCCATCTCTTTTGGAAAGGAGACCACTCACTGATCAGCTGCAAGCCTTTCTGAGTGCTTTTGACTCTTTAAGAGACCCTTAAGGAATCAGGTTATATAAGGGATTTGGGGGTCTTATGAGAAGTTTAGGCATAAACTTGAGTTACACAATGTGACAAATAATAAAACACAAACTTGTGTCAAGTTAGGAAGTTTAAAAAAAAAATCATGAATACTGGATATCATCATCATTACAGTATTAGAGAAACACGTGAAGACAGCCATTAGCAGCGTGAGGTAATGGGAAGGTGGGAGGGGAAAAAGCCTTGATCTCACCTTGGCTGTCCAGCCATGACCCCATTGAACTTCCTAGGCAGGCAATGCTGCTAGCTCATGGTGTGGCCTTGAACAGATTTCTTTACCTCTTTAATCCCTGTTTCTTCATGTGTATAATGAGAATGGTAATACCCACTTCACCAGGTTTCAAGAGGATTAAATAAGAAAAAGTGCTTGACATATGCTAGTGATTCACTGAAGGTTTGCTCAATCTTAATTATGTAGCTACTCAACTCAGAGATTGGGAAGTTGATGCCTAGAAAGCTGTGGTCACTTGCCCAAAGTTGCTCATTGGTTAGAGGCAGGGCTGCAAGGAAAACCCACATCTGACTTTCAAGTTCTTTGCATCTCTTGCCTCCTTTAGAATTGATAACTACTTTTGCAGAATAGTTAGCTTGATTTATTTAAACTGGCTGAACTGTAACTGATTGAGTGTGACTGTCCTGAGATCCTAGGTGAAAAGGAAGTCTCTGTATCAGAAGTAATGAAATATGCAAACATTTGTATTCCAGTTGGAATTGACTCTGCCTGGTTTTGAAGCAGGGCTCTCCAGCTGGAATCTTAGCACCGTGGACAGAGACACAGTGGCTCTCATAAGGGATTCATGTGACAGTCTTGACTGGTGCAAAATTCTCTTTATAAATCTGGTAACAGGGGTCATTTATGCACTCTGACTGAGCTGTTCTGGAGACCATTATCCCTCCCCCTAAGTCTTGTTATTGTTCCCCTTTTTGCCAGCAGAGGTTTCCTGGATGGAATGATGGAGAGTTGGCATATGATGTTGCATATCTTATTTTCATGAAAGATCATTTCTCTTTCACCAATTTATTCCACACGTATTTACTGAACTTGTTTTTGTGAACATTGCTTGATTCAGAGGATTCATAAATGAATAAGGGATGGTTTCTACTTTTAAAACTCCTCACAGTCTGGCTGGGGAGACTGACATGGAGATCCAAGACTACGACGTGTGTAATTTAACATACATGCCTATACAAAGTGCTACAAATACACATAGGAGAAAACATTTATTTCCAGCTAGCATGGCTGGGAATGGTTTCAAAGCGGAGGTAGTTAGATTTCTAAAAATGAGTAGGAATTTGACAGTTGGAGAAAGTAGGAGAGACTTTCCAGGTGATGGGGGCAGGGTGAGGAAAGACAGAGATTTTGGTGGAGGGCAGCATACCTTCAGCAAGATGGGTTCTATGAAGCACTGTCTCCTGGTTAACCTTCACTACAAGTTTTACTGCAAGACTTCTTAGAATATTGAATGTCCTTATGTTTATTGAGAATTTCTAAAAGAGGGATATATCATTGACCAAACTACTAATTTTTCTTTACAGACTCTTTTGTAAGAATTATGTTCTAGAAACACACCTTGCAGGGTGAAGAATAGGATTATTTTTTTGGTAGGATTATGAGTTGAGTTCAGAGACAGGAGGGGAATAGAGTGTAATGTGTCGTGTATGCTTTTGCAGAGTTGAGCTTTTGCCCTCGTCTGGGTATCTCAGAGGGCATGAGGAGGCAGTGTGCCAGGGGATTTGTGAAGCTGCAAGATCAGCTTGCCATAGCATATTTTCCTAGAAATGGAAACAATCCAAACTGTGATATTTGTATTAAATCCAACAAGTATAAATTATAGATTAGAAAGAAAAAAAAGATGCACACATTTTAAAGACAAAGCATGTGTTTTCAAAGGGATTGTTTTACCTGCTGTGGTCTGTTCTAGCTATTTAATAGGTTCCTTGGTGAAGTGCTAGGTGTAGAGTGGGAAGGTCTGGTGGATTTTTAAGGAGAGGAGGGATGTAACCAGATCTGTGTTTATTTAGATAGAGGATGTTGAGGGCAGTATGTGTGCAGAATTGTTTGGAGAGGAGGTGAAGTGTATGTAGGCAAGGGATGAAGAGGTCGAAAAGTGGACAGATTCCAAAGACACTTTGCATAGCCAATCTGTGATGTATAACTGTTTACGTAAACTTCATGTAGCTACATAGATAAATTTGTTATGTAAAAGTGCCTGAGTTATTCCTAAATGCATACTCTGACTCACAGAGTTTATTAATTTACTTCGTGGGTTTGTAACTGGGCTGCGAATGAGATAAGACACAAGAAATCATTTTGAAGTGTTGCAAATGCAGGATTCTAAACTGCCAACAGTTTCCATAATATTTCTCCTTTATTTGTGCCATTTAGTCATTCACCTGTATGCATACATCTTAAGGCCATTCTAAGTGTTGATTTGCATAAAATAAAAGTGCACAGTTATGAAAGCCTGTCCAGAAGGCAAAGTATTTAAAATGAGTAATGTGAATCAACACATAATTATTATACAATGTAAAACACATAATTATGCACAAATGATTTTTGGTATTTTATAGATTTTACTTTTAGATTCAGCCTTTTAGAAGCGTTAGTCACAAGACAGTTGAACTAAGTGGCCATGCATTTGGGGTTTGCTGCTACCAGTGGCGGGCATGGTTGTGGAGCCTGATATCCTAAGGGCTTGTGTGTTACCTGACACATCCTCACGGGGCCTTTGCTTTTTCCAGGCTTAGAATTTTTCATCTACCAGCCACTATTTAAAATGCTATAACTCTAACTTAATGTTATCAAATATTAACTGTAAAAATTGTACATCTTGAATATCATGTGTGAAGAAAACCCAGTGTTCAATTAAGTATCCTAATGTTTGCATACATTTTTCTTAAAACTACAAAGGTAATATATATTTTGTGTAGGAAACAAACAAAAAGGCCCGAGGGGAAAATCATCACCCAAATTACCATTACTCAAGCCATTCTGGTGTAGTTCATGGTCTCTTTTCTCTATAGAGTGTGTAGAGAAATATTTAAAAATTAAAAGTTTCCTAGGTAACTCATTTGGTGAAACATCAGACTCTCAATTTCAGCTTATGTCATGATCTCATCATTCATGAGTATGAGCCCCACATCAGGCTTAGTGCTGGGGATAGAATCTGCTTAAGGTAACCTCTCTCCCCCTGTCCCTCTGCCCCTCCCCTGCTTGTGCATGCACTGCAAACATGCTCTCTCTCTCTCTATCAAAAAAAAAGTGGGGGCTCCTGGGTGGCTCAGTTGGTTAATCGTCTAACTCTTCTCCTCCCCCCTCTCAAAAATAAACTTAAAAAAAAGTGTATAACCCCATTACAACACCTTAAACCATATTAACAGGCATCAATTTTAAAGTGATGCAAAGAAAGCCCAGGGTCCCCCAACTTCTCCGCCATATTAACTCCTCCCCCCAATATGCCATGTAGTAAACAAATACGAGTTTTAAAATAAAATCAAATTCATTTTCCACTATCCTGCATTTCTCACATTAGTGCATGTTCAATCTCTGTCCCTCTTTTTATTTTAGAAATCGTTTAAAAAGTGTATATTGAAATGATTCATGATGTGACTTTTAAGTTACATGAAATGATTCATGATGTTGTTTCTAAACCTGGTTGCCTTTTTATTTTGTCCCAGTGCATATGAAGAATTGTAGGTATACTTTGAGGGTCTTGAGGATACTATCTTTATCAACTTTCATGTTTGTTTCTGGCCGACATCTGGGTCATGGCACCAGCACAAGCACAAACTGCCTTAATCCAGTTAATCATTGAGATGATGAGGGCCTGGACTTCCATCCCTGTAAGGGCTGCTCTGCTGTTTATTGTTGCTTATACATACCTAGATATAAATATAAAGAATTTGCTAGAGTCTTCTTTCTTTTCAGTGGAACTTGAACTCCTGTTTGGTTCCCCTAGCTCTCAAGTCTGTCAAGATGTGCTTAATTTTTTGGTCTCTTAGGCATTGTTTCAGGAATCATCAAATGGTTCCCAAAAGGTGCCCCAAACTCTGTTATATACCCAGGGCTTCCCTCTCCTTCTGGATCTTGGTGCTGCAATTTCTCATTGCTCTATTAATTTCTCTGGTGTTTTTATGCATGTGATCATTGCATTTTCCATCCTAATTGTTCTAACTGGAGGATTCGTGAGAACCACTTTGTTCATCATTGATGGTAGCAGAATTGAAATTCTAAATTAAGGCATGTTTATAATGCATCCTTATAATTGATCCAGATTTATTATGGTGGAGATTTTATCCCTCTCAAACCTCTTTATGGCTTTGGGACATAAATAAACATACAAAGTTTTTAGCTTTATAAACTGAGAAGTATGGACACTTTTACTAAAGGAATCTTTCTTGTAAATGTTGCTTTTCAGGACTACCACTGAAGGTATTCCCCAAAGGGTTCAGTTTTCTCAGAGTTCCTGATTCATCCTTGACATGCTGTTAAAGGAAGAGAAATAGTCTTGTTATGGAGGGATGCCAACCAAAATCTCTGTTCTCTTATTGATTTATTAGGATTAGGTAGTGTTTTACTCCTCAGAGAAAAGGAGAGTCATTTGGAACCTTCTAATAGCAATTCCCATGGTATTTATTTCAGTAATTTATTGACAGTCAACATCAGCTATAAATCATTTTAGCAAAAACCAAAAACAAACAACTCCCCTAAACCAAAACTATTATAAAAATAATGGGTCTGTGTACTTATTTATGTGTATATAAACACACACACACACACACACACACACACACACACACGTTCTTATCTCTCCTTGTTGAATATTTTCTTTGGGTACCTCTAAATGAGATATCATATAGTATGCTTAAGTTTCCATGAAAAAAAGCTAGAAGTTACAGAAAAAGCTAAGGAATCACAGCTCCCAGATTTCCAAAATAATTGGATAAAACTAACATGATATTAAATAAGGAATTGTACAGGGGCGCCTGGGTGGCGCAGTCGGTTAAGCGTCCGACATCAGCCAGGGCGCGATCTCGTGGTCTGTGAGTTCGAGCCCCGCGTCAGGCTCTGGGCTGATGGCTCAGAGCCTGGAGCCTGTTTCCGATTCTGTGTCTCCCTCTCTCTCTGCCCCTCCCCCCTTCATGCTCTGTCTCTCTCTGTCCCAAAAATAAATAAAAAACGTTGAAAAAAAATTAAAAAAAAATAAATAAGGAATTGTACAAAAACCCACATTCTGGGTTAAAAGTCACTGAAGGAGAATGGGCTCTGGGAGAGTGTTGGACATGTGCTGACTCCAGGACCCAACTCAGGTAGTAGATGAAGGAGCTGATCTGTTCCAGTGACAGGTAGAAGTTGGTAAAGGGGGAGGGAATTGTAACTGTCATAGTTAACAAATGCCATTTGTGTGAGATGATTCTCAAAGTGGGGAATTTACTCCCAGATCATTGTAAAGATTCCTGACTTGGGGTAAAAGAGGTAGTGTCTATATCCATGGAGAAGGCATATCGATAAAGTAAGAAAATTGCATTTGTTTCTCACTGAAAAACCATTAGTATGACACTGAGCACCACGATTTAGTTTTTCCCTTCTCTGGAAGTTTATGCAGGTGGAATAATGCAAGCACATGGTGTGTATTCTTTTGGGTCTGGTTATTTTTGCTCAATTTTATTTTTGTGAGAGTGCATTCAAGTTGTTGCCTATTGTAATTTATTCATCTTTATTGCTATTCTGTTGATGGATATTCGGATTCCAGCTTTTGTCTATTAATAAGAACTCTGCCATGAATATTCCTATTGTACATATATTTTGATGCACATGTGTATGCATTTCTGCCTATCACATGCATATATGTATAGAAATGGACTAAGTCATAAAGTGGCAATATCTTTAAGTTTTCCAAATGAAGCCAAATTGTTTTATTTATTTATTTGTAAGTGTTTATTTTATTTATTTTGAGAGAGAGACGTAGAGAGAGAGAGAGAGAAGAGAGGGGCAGAGAGAGAGAGAGAGAGAGAGAGAGAGAGAGAGAGAGAGAAAGAGAGAGAATCCCAAGCAGGGTCCACGCTGTTAAGTGCAGAGCCCTATGTAGGGCTTGAACTCATGAACCGTGACATCATGACCAGAGCTGAAATCATGAGCTGGCTGCTTAGCCCACTGGGCCACCCAAGTGCCCCCAAATGTTTTAAAAAATGGTTATATACCAATTAATATTCTCACCAGAAGTGTATGAAAAATTCTTATTGCTCTACATACTCACCAACTCTTGGTATTTTCAATCTTTTTTATTCACCATTCTGGTGGGTGGGGATTTTATTATTTATTTATTTATTTACATGTTTATTTATTCTGAGAGAGAGAGAAGGAGACAGCATGAGCAGGGGAGAGAGAGAGAGAGAGAGAGAGAGAGAATCCCAAGCAGGCTCAGTGGGGCTCAACACCATGAAACTTGAGATAATGACTGGAGCTGAGATCAAGAGCCAATCCTTAACCAGCTGAGCCACTCAGGCCCCCTTCTTTGTGATTTTAGTTTGTTTATTTTTGAGAGGAGAGAGAGACAGACAGACAGAGACAGAGAGACAGAGAGAGACAGAGAAAGCAGGGGAGGGTTTGAGAGAGAGGGAGAGAATCCCAAGCAGGCTCCACAATGTCAGTGCAGAGCCCAACGTAGGGCTCGAACTCACAAACCGAGAGGTCATGACCTGAGCTGAAATCAAGAGTCAGGTGCTTAACAGACTGAATCACCCTGGCAGACCTTCTTCTTTGTGATTTTAATTAGCAGTTTCTAGATTACCAGTGAAGTCAAGGACATTTTATTTCCTAATTTTCAGCTTGATTATTTTCTTTTGAAAAGTGTCTATTCATGTCTCTTGCCTGTTTTTATCATTTCTATTTTTTTGTTTTGTGTTGTTTTTCCTTTTTGATTTGTATGAGTTATTCTGTATTATGGATATGAGTCCTTAGGCACTTAAATGCTTTTGCAAATATTCCCTCAGACTCTTGGCTTGTCTTTTTGCTCTTTTAATGTTCTTTCTGTCTTTTGTAAATCTTTAATCAAAGTATAATATACTTCTAGAGAGATGCTGTCTTGATGAACAGCAATTCATTATAATGTGGCCCAACTCATGAAACCTTATTTTCTATGTTTAATGCTTATTGTGTCCTATTTAAAAACTCTTTCTTTTTCTCAACATCATGAAGATATTTTCCCATAGAGGCGTTTTGTTGTTCTTGTTTTACCTTTCATATTTTATGTACCATCTACCTAGAATCGATTTTTAGTTGAGCATAGTTTATTTTTTTAATGTTTATTTATTTTATTTTGAGAGAGAGAGAGCGAGAGCGAAAGAGAGAAAGAGAGAGAGCAGGAGCAGGGGACTAGCAGAGAGAGGGAGAGAGAATTCTAAGCGGGCTCTACACTGTCAGCGCAGAGCCCGATGCGGAACTCCATCCCATGATCCATGAGATCATGACCTGAGCTGAAATCAAGAGTCAGATGCTGCCCAGGTGTCTCTTAATTTAGTATAGTTTAAAGGGTATCACTTTTAAAGTAGTTTTGTGGAAATCTTGACTGATGATTAATTTATTTTGTTTTTTAAAAGATAATTAAAGGATTGTAGTGTATTTGCTGCGTGAATGTTGAACTATATCACACTTGGACATTGTGTATCCACTGTGTCTGCCTTCAGATAGATGTTTCAGTTATTTAATGTGTGTATAATATGGATAAAGTGTATAGGCTGTGACATTTTTAAGTGTTTAAACATGTTGATATGGCATACAGCAGTTACAGAGCCAACAGTAAAGGATTTATAAGAAGCCCTAACCCCTAACCCCACATTTCCCATTGCTGTTCATTCCTCAGAGACCTCCAGTGGTCTGTTTCTGGTTATGACTCCTGTTTTAATACTGCATTTATTATTCCTTGATTGATCAACTGTATCCACTTGCTATTGACTTCTTGTTATGACAGGATATGAACTTGGCTCACTCACCACAGCTCCCCCCTTCTACTCTCATACCACTGTTGTCATTTTCACTGATCACTTTTATACCTTCAAAAGACAGTTCTTAAGGCTTTTTTTCATTTCTGTTATCCATAATTGGGTTTCCCTCTCTGTAAGCACTCTAGTTCTGTCCCTACTTTTCTTTAACTCCTTCTGCCTCCATGTTGGTAACCTTTACATTCTCTCTTTTAATCATATTTAATTTCTCTGCAATTTGATTCTGTTTTTTTAAAGCAGTCTTTATGATTTTGTGACAATGTAAACTGTATTGTCTGCAAAGCCATTTTTCTGAGCCTATACTTCCTTCTGTATGGGTCCAATGCTGTGGCTTCTGTGCCATTCAGTGGGGTGGAGTGTATCTGTTGTCTACTGATCCTGGTGTCTGTCAAATTCAAATGTTCTTCTCTTTTTAAATGTTTTATTTATTTTTATTTTTGAGAGAGAGAGAGAGAGTGAGAGAGAGCACACACGCGTGAGAGAGCGCGCATGAGCAGGGGAGGGGCAGAGAGAGAGAGAGACACAGAATCCAAAGCAGGCTCCAGGCTCTGACCTGTCAGCTCAGAGTCCAATGTGGGGCTCAAACTCCTGAACCATGAAATCATGACCTGAGTCGAAGTCAGATGCTCAACTGACTGAGCCACCCAGGCGCCCCTATTTGTCTTTTTTTATACTCTTTACCAAGTCATATCATACCTTTCTTTTTCTAAATCTTTAGTCATGCAGTTTATTCTGTGGATCCTCCTTTTATTATTCTCTCTGTTCATTATACAGTTGATCACCTTTCTCAAATGATATCAGTTGAAGATTATTGTTCATTTCTTTAGTTAGTTTATGTGTTTTAAACTGGATTATATTATTTCTTCTAAGGTAATTTATTCCTTTTCTTTTAATTTTGCTCATTTATTTATTTGTCTTTCTGTTTATTTTTACGGTTTGTTTGACAAGCTTTCCTAAAATGACTTCTGATTCTTAGAATTCTTTTTGTATTTTATTTTTTATTTTTATTTTTTAAATTTTTTTTAACTTTTTTTAAATTTATTTTTGAGACAGAGACAGAGCATGAATGGGGGAGGGTCAGAGAGAGGGGGAGACACAGAATCTGAAACAGGCTCCAGGCTCTGAGCGGTCAGCACAGAGCCCGATGTGGGCCTTGAACCCACGGACCGCGAGATCATGACCTGAGCCGAAGTCGGCCGCTTAACCGACTGAGCCACCCAGGCACCCCATCTTTTTGTATTTTAAAATTAGGGAAGAGAAGCATTGGTGGAACTGCTATATTTGAGAGTAGGATTTAGTGTCTTTCAGCTCTGGTTTTAGGGCCTGAGTGAGGACTGTTAAAATTTTAAAATTTTTTTTTTCAACGTTTATTTATTTTTGGGACAGAGAGAGACAGAGCATGAACGGGGGAGGGGCAGAGAGAGAGGGAGACACAGAATCGGAAACAGGCTCCAGGCTCTGAGCCATCAGGCCAGAGCCCGATGCGGGGCTCGAACTCGCAGACCGCGAGATTGCGACCTGGCTGAAGTCGGACGCTTAACCGACTGCGCCACCCAGGCGCCCCTAGGACTGTTAAAATTTTTGAGGCCCCTAAATGCCAAAGAGCTGGATGGTTTGCCTCAGGGGCATCTCTTATCACATTAACTTCTTTATTCTCTAATTCATTACTATCCAATAGAAGTATAATGTCGGCTACAGATGCAATTTTAGATTTCCTAGTGGCCACACTTAAAAACATATATGTGAAATTAATTTTAATAATATATTTTACTTAACCTAATATATCTAAATTATTAACATTTCAACACATAGCAAATGCAGAAACATTGTTAATAAGATGGTTTACGCTTCTGGGGGAGGGCAGAGCTGAGTCTTAGAAATCACATGTGTATGTTGCACTCAGCACATTTCAGCAGCGGTCACTAATCAAGGACTCACCTTTTCCTAGTGGTTACCATATTAGACTCCACAGCTCTAACCGATCCACTTTTTTGGGTTTTGACTGTACTGAGAAGAAACCCTGGCTAATGGTTATTCTTAGAAGGGAGCTGGTAGCTCTCTTTTCCAGAGCTCTCTGTCATTTACCTGTGTCAGCTCCACTCCATCCACCTTGCCTCCTTCAGTTCACTTCTGAACTCAGTGAGGTTCCACTCAGCAAACCTGCTCCTCCCACCCTGCAGTCAGTACCCTCTCCAGTATTTAGCAGTGGCTACCTTCACTCTACCTTTGCAGTCACCAAGCCTCCATGCACATGCTGTTTTCCTGTAATGTATTGAAATATTTTTATTTATGATTCCATTTATGATTTAATTCCCATTCTCTTTGTTTGGGGGTTTTTATACCACTTCCCTCCTTTATTTTAATTTCAGTGGTCTTAGAGGGAAAGGGGAAATAAATGGGTATGTTTAGGCTGACATCTCAAAGTGGAAACTTACAGGATATTCTTATCAGCAACTTAGCCAATGGCATAAATATGTTGTTTTGTATTTTTAATCCATTGTTTGATTCACATGTCCATGTTGATACTTCTGTAATACATTTTGATATTTAAAGGTATCCTTTAAACTGATTGGGCAGTGAACACTTGGGCACAGTTGTTTCTGTCATTTTCTTATATTAGTGCAGTTCCTTGGAATGCTGTATGACCATGTCCTTCAGATGGCATTCTGTGACCTGTTGAATATATGCTTAATAGGTATTGTCTAAAAAATACAGGTAGAAGTTATAATTTCCTCGTCCTTGGCAACACCCTTGAATTTACCAAGAATGAGATAATAAGCATTTTCACATATGTCTTACATATACAGTTTATTTAAATGTAAATAAATGTTTTCTTTTAAAGTAGCCTCTGTAGAAAGTGATACATTTACTCTAATGAACTACTATATTATCGAATACTTTTGGACTCCTGTTAGGGTTAAAGCACTGTTATTTGAAAATTTTCAGTAGGGAATTTTTAGTTTCAGGATAAGTTTGTTTATGATGAATGACAGGGTGTTTCTTAAAGTGGAGTCTCATGATGAAGATTCATGGCTCCTAAATGAGATGGAAGTGGATATTCTGTTCTCTTTCTTTTGGATGCTTATAATCTGATACTGAAGAAAAATCAAAATAAAGTTCCCCAAAGTGTCCTAAGCAACTTAAAATCTTTCTATACTATTTTCAAAGAGAGCCTGTAATGAGATAATGAACTTACTGGTACGTAAGCTTGAAAAATCTTTAGTTTATATTCATACCTTATATATTAAATGAAATGTTTTGTGGGTTTTAAAAATTAATTAATTTAAAAATTAAATGGTTAAAGCTTTTTTTAAAAAAAGTTTTTATTTATATTCCAGTTAGTTAATTACAGTGTTAATATTACTTTCAGGTATACAATATAGTGATTCAACAATTCCATATAACACCCAGTGCTCATCACTACAAGTGTACTCCTTAATCCTTATCACCTACTTAACCCATCCCCAACCCAACTCCCCTCTGGTAACCCTTAGTTTGTTCTCTATAGTTAAGAGTTTGCTTCTTGGTTTTCCTCTCTCTCTTTTTTCCCTTTGCTCATTTGTTTTGTGTCTTAAATTCCACATATGAATGGAATCATATAGTATTTGACTTTCTCTGACTGATTTTGCTCAGCATAATAATCTCTAGTTTCATCCATGTCATTGCAAATGGCAAGATTTCATTATTTTTATGGCTGAATAACATTCCATTGCATATATACACCACTTTTCTTTATCCATTCATCATTTGATGGACACTTGAGCTGTTTCCATAAAATGACTATTGTAAATAGTGCTGCTATAAATATTAGGGTGCCTGTATCCCTTTGAATTAGTACTTTTGTATCCCTTGGAGAAAAACCTAGTAGTGCAATTGCTGGATTGAGGGTAGTTCTATTTTTAACATTTTGAGGAGCCTCTATACTGTTTTCCAGAGTGGCTGCATCAGTTTTTTCAGTTTGCATTCCCACCAACAGGGCAAGAAGGTTCCCCTTTCTCGCATCCTTTATAATACCTGATGCTTCTTGATGTTTCTTTCTTGTATTCTTGAGTTTAGCCATTCTGACTGATAATGAAGTGATATCTCATTGTAGTTTTGATTTGCATTTCCCTGACGATCAGTAATGTTGAACATCTTTTCATATGTCTGTTGGCCATCTGGATGTCTTCTTTGTAAAAGTGTCTATTCATGTCTTCTGTCCATTTTTTAATTGGATTATGTTTTTGTTTTGTTTTGTTTTGTTTTGTTTTTGGGGGGGGTTTGAGTTCTTTATATATTTTGGATACTAACCCTTTACCAGGTATGCCATTTGCAAATATCTTCTTCCATTCTTTTGGTTGCCTTTTAGTTTTGTTGATTCCTTCACTGTGCAAAACCTTTTTATTTTGATGAAGTCCCAATAATTTATTTTTTCTTTTCTTTCTCTTGCCTCTGAAGACATATCTAGTAAGATGTTGCTCCAACTAAGGTCAAAGAGATTGCTGCCTGTGTTCTCCCCTAGGATTTTGACGGTTTCCTGTCTCACATTTAGGTTTTTCATCCATTTTGAATTTATTTTTGTGTATGGTATAAGAAAGTGGTCCAATTTCATCTTCTGTGTGTCACTATTCAGTTTTCCCAACAGCATTTGTTGAAGAGACTGTCTTTTTCCCATTGGATGTTTTTTCCTATTTTGTCGAAGATTAATTGACCATATAATCATGGGTTTATTTCTGGGTTTTCTATTCTGTTCCAATGATCTATGTGTGTGTTTCTATGAATTGGCAAAACCTTTACAAATACTTAGTAAAATCCTCAACATTTAAAAACTTCTTTAAAAGGTTTTCTTTTTAAAACTAAAATGTAACTCTTAGATTTTTCATTAAATGTTATAGTTATACTCAGAAAATTATTCCTGAATCACTTACAACAGTATTTTATATTTGCCTCAAATATCTGTAGATTGAGGATCAATACAATTCTGAGTGATGAAAACTAAAGAATAACAGGTATGTTGATTAAAAATGGGCAAAGTCCATAGAATCTTGGTATTTGTGAACATTCAGATATTTCTGGTTATTTTTCAGGGGCATATCCTAGAGGCAGTTGGAAGTCAGGAGATAGGTTTTTGGTTTTTTTTTGTTTGTTTGTTTGTTTGTTTGTTTTGTTTTGTTTGTTTTAAGTGACATAAAGAGCCGGCAGTGTAGATAGCTAAAGCAGGAGAATTTATCTAAATTTGTCTTTGAGGCTTCCCTGTTCTTTATATTAGTAGTCATGTGTTTTATTGTTCCAGAATATTGCATCAAGGGCTTTTTTCTCAAAGTCATTAGGCCAAGGAGTTGTATTTTCTGACTTAGGGTCCCAGGAATGAGAGAGGATTTTATTTTTTTTTTTTTTACATTTTTTTTTTAATTTTTTTTTTTCAACGTTTATTTATTTTTGGGACAGACAGACAGAGCATGAACGGGGGAGGGGCAGAGAGAGAGGGAGACACAGAATCGGAAACAGGCTCCAGGCTCTGAGCCATCAGCCCAGAGCCTGACGCGGGGCTCGAACTCACGTACCGCGAGATCGTGACCTGGCTGAAATCGGACGCTTAACCGACTGCGCCACCCAGGCGCCCCGAGAGAGGATTTTAAAGCAGCTCTCTGGAAGCTGGAACAGAACTGGAATACAGTCCATAGCCACAGGGAGTTTCTCCTTATTTTATTTCCCTCAGAGGGAGTCAGGACAGTTGGACCCTTCATCTTCTTCCCACGTATGGAGCAATTAATGTAACAGGCATGGCCTTGGATGATCCTTTGTCAGTAACCATTGGGTGTGTATTAAAACAGCAACATACAGATGGCACCTTCATTGCTTATGACAGAGAAAATTAGGGGCAGTGGATTACATGAAAAACTGAAAGGGAATATTCATGATAGCAAATGCGTTTCCTTTCCAGTAGTGGTTTGCACCAGCAGGGAGCAGCTGGTCACTGAAGTCTCTTCACAATCTTTCCACTGGCTTCCTGCATTTTTCCAAATAGCATACCAGATTAGAGAGAAATGCTTATAAAGTGCTTGAAACTTAATCTCAAACAGAGGAAATGAATAGCAAGATGGAATACATGGTGTAGCATTGTGTAGATGGGAAAGATTGCACTGATTTCAGAAATCTATTTTTTTGAAAATGAGTGTCCTTCTGACATTATCATTGTATCTGCCAGGAAATCTGGAAAAGGCTGTGGGTAGGTGGGTAAGACCTGAGGTGGGTAGGATTCAGGGTCTGGTTCCCCTACCTATAAGTAGCTTTGATGGTTTGACTTTGGGTGTATAGCTCAATGTCTGTATTTGAAAAGAGCTTTAAAATGTCATCATCTGTATGTATATAACTTTAAAGTTTCAAACACTGTCACACACCTTATTTTTGTCTCTTCAGTAATCATGTGAACTACATGTTATATTATTATGGTCATTCTTGTTTAGGCAGAGAAACTTTGGGGTTCGAGCCCAGGTCTTCTCCTTTTTTTTTTTTTTTTTTTTTTTTTAATTTGGGGATTTTTAAATAATATATTATGCAATATTGAAGATTTTAAATGGGTGACCAATGAGATTTTATTATCATTTTGAATTATTCTGGGGGATATTTGGTATGTTTTATTGCATTGCAGTAAATATTTCTAAATGCTCAAAATGTCAGGTTACCTCCTGTGTCTTTTTGGCATGGTTTCTGTGACCATGGATATTTTCTCTGTTTCTAGCACAAAATAAAATGAGGTGTCACAAGTTCATTGTGTATCTCCCACTCTAGACCTAGATCCCCTTTTATCAAGAAGCCTGTCAGTGGGAAATTGTGTTTGGAAATCACTGATTGACAGTAGGTAATAGAATAAATTCTGACTTGAGTCTACTATATATCTCAGAAAGAGATAACTGAGAAAATGGGAAGTAAGAATAATAAAGAAATGATTAAAAAAAAAAACCTTCTAGAGTTCAAGGAAAACATGAAAACTTAGATGAAAAAGTCACACTGAATACTTCAATTTTAACACGCCAAGTAAAGGAAAAGAAAATCTTTAATTCGTGCAGAACAGGCAAAAATCATTTTGCCAGAGGATGATTGCCAAAATGACATCTGTCATATAGGAGGAAACCTTGGATTTGAGAAGACAATGGGCTATAATGCCAAAGCTTAGATGAGAAACTGATTATTATTATCCCCCAAATCTCTACAAAGTCAAGTAGAAAAGAAAAAAAAAAGTTTCAAATATGTAAGGATTCAAGGTTTACCACCCACAAATTATTTAAAAGAATTGCTATCCAATGTATTCTAGTTATGCAAAAACAAAAAGCAAACCCTAACCAAACCTTTATAGGTGGGGTATAAGAAATACAAGTAGTCAGAGATAAGAAAAAAAATCTCATTAAGCCTAATTAAAGTGTCAGGCAACAACAATCCCTGCAATTTTAATAGCAGTCTATAACCCAGATCTCTCTTTTGCTCTCTCAATGTATATATGAATGAAAATATTTTTTTTCAAAAATTTAAATAAGCACTATAAGAAAATTATAAAATTTTCAACCTTGAATGGGAAAAATGAAGCAAAGAAACTTGAATATTCCAGTAATATATACAGATGGTTTCAAGAAACACACCAAAAACACTGTGGGGAAAATAGCAACCCATTTTGATGACAGAAACAAGGCCAGTCTTAATCCATAATCACTACTGTGAAATGGGTAGATGCACCTTTAAAAACAGGAAGCCCAGATTCATTTTTCAAAGTTCCAGCTAAATGCCACTTCCAAATTAATTTCAAGTTAATCAAATTATGCCACTTTTAAATTAAAACTACTCAGGTACTAATAGATAAAAAGACATAGATAAATATTAGATGGGAAAATGCTGCAACTGGGAGATATAACAGTGGACTCACTATTGTATCTTCCTCTATTGGAGGCTCACTGTGATGGTTAATTTTATGTCAACTTGACTGGGTAAGGGATGCTTAGATAGCTGGTAAAACATTATTTATAGGGATGTATGTGAGGGTGTTTCTGGAAGAGATTAGCATTTGAATCTACAGACTGAGTAAAGAATATCACTTTCATCCATGCTGCTGGGCATCAACCAATTCATTGAGGGCCCTAATGGAACAAAAAGGCAGATGAAGGGTGAATTTGTTCTCCATATTTAAACTGGGACATCCACTTTCTGCCCATGGACATCAGTGCTCCTGGTTCATGGGTTTTCCAACTTCACAGTTCTGGAAGGACTTATACTGTTGGCCCCTAGTTCTTGGGCTTTTGGACTCAGACTCAGACTGAATTACACCAAGATCTTTTCTTGTTCTCCAGCTTGCAGACAGCAGGTCATGGGACTTTTTGGCCTTTGTAATTGTGTAAGCCAATTCCTATAATGAATTTCGTGTGTGTGTGTGTGTGTGTGTGTGTGTGTCCTATAGTTACTGTTTTTTAGGGGAATGCTGACTAATGCACTCATCAAGGGAGGCCATCTGCAATTGGCCTGGGAGGGAAGGTGGCTTCAGTGAGGTGGGAAGGCATTGAAGCAAGTATTCAAAGTCCACTGGAAGAACAGAGCATACATGTCAAGGGGTGATGGCAGAGCTGTGTACCCTGAGGAGCATTGTGGGCCTTGGGGGCTCTGGATGCTCACTGTGAATTATAAGATCAGAGGGATGACAGCAGTAACCAATGTCAGTACCTGGCTCTGCATTTAGTCCTAGCTGCAGCCCTGCAAATGAACTGCTATTCACTGTATTTTGTTAATTGGACACCAAAGTTGGTGTGAGTTCATGGTAATTGTAAAAGTGGAGCTGCCATGTGTTGAGAAACTACAAATGGCTTAAAAACCATTGAGAGCTCAGCAGCCCTTGCATCAGGAGTCATGAAGTGGACTGTACTTACTGCATCCTTCACCCAGCCCAGACCAGAAGCCAAGTCAAGGCAAGAGAGAAGGGAGGAAAATTGTCTAGGCATTTACCCTGCCTGTAAAGAGCAGTCTGAAACGGTTCCTGGCCTAGTTCGAATGACATTTCTATAAAGAGATTTCCTGGTCTCTTCTAGTCAGAATTAATCTTTTTCCCTTTGGTGATATCAAAACACTTCACTTATTTCTAAGTTGCTGCTAGGTAGATTCAGACAGATACACAAGATTTGACATCATAAGAAGAGAGTTTAAAACTGAGCTCAGGGGTGCCTGGGTGGCTCAGTCAGTTAAGTGTCCACCTCTTGATGGTCATGATCTCACAGTTGTAAGATGGAGCCACCTTCAGCTCCACGCTGGGACTGGAGCCTGACTGAGATTCTTTTTCCCTCAGGCCTTCCTCCCCTCCCTGAAAATCAGTCAATCTGAGCTCAAACCCTCCTAAGTTGTGTGAGCTCGGGAATGCTGCCACACCTCTTGGATACTGTCCCCTAAAATAATAATACTTACTGTGATAATGTCACAGTACTGTTGTAGGTGGTGATACTTTTAAAAATTTGTATTTTTGTTAATATAATTCTTGCACATAAATTAAGAACTGAAATAGATCTCTATGGCTTATTTATATATCTGCCTCCATTTACATTTCCCAGAAGCAACTACTTTCATTTCTTAGCTGTTTCTTTGAGATTCACATCTATATCTTTAAATGAAATGCTTGCAATAACCACTACCTTTTGGTTTAGAGTTATGTTCACTATCTAAGTACTTCCCAATGCTGAAGTGAAGATTTATTTCTCCATTCACTCCCCACCCCCAAACAAGTAATACACTTCCCCCTTTCTTCCCATTTTCTCTCAATGGAATTATATCATCATTTTTGGTTAAGTTAATATACAGTATGAAATATAATTATGAAATTACTATTCACATCTGAGCCATGTAGTAGACTGTGATTGTATTTATTTTCTAGCATATTTTTTTATTTTCCTCAAAGCTAATGTTATTATCTTTTTCCAGTCATTGAATTTCTTGTGTAAAAATCACTGTTTCATCCCTAAACGTTTTAGTAGAAGTATAAATTGTACTTCTTATGTTCAGACACATGTTGTTTTTTATTTTTCAGGTTCTTAGAGACATATCTTTTGAAGCATTTTGTCTTCCTGTTTGAAACTAAATTGGTTGTTCCCTAGGTCTGCTGCATAGCTGTCACACTGGTATTTTCTTTAACTATTGGGTTCTGTCAACAAATCTCAAATACCAATGGGGTGTCCTACAATTCAATTCAATTCTCATCCCAACTACCCAGAGTTAGCATCAGATCTGACAAGATAAGGGCATAGAACCCAGCCAGACTGCTCTTCCTTCAGATACCAGCCACAAGTGGGGTCTCCAGGCTATCAGCACTTCTGCCAGGGCTTTCCAAAACCCCTCAGGTTTGATAATTTCCTAGAACAATGCACACAACTCAGGAAAATGCTATGCTTGCAATTATTGTTTTATTATAAAGAATATAAAGGAGTAGCCAAATAAAGCAGTATGTAGGGCAAGGTCTAGGAGGGTCCCAAACACAGAAACCAGATCATGTCACCCTCCCTGTACACCAACCAGGAAATTCTTCCAACCTCTGTTGTCTAGAATTTTTAATGAAATTCCATTTTGTAGGCACCCTTAATTAAATTATTGGCCGCATTATTGAACTCGATTTCCAGCATCTCATCCTCCTCCTCCTTGAAGGCTGAGCTGAAAGTTCCAGCCCTTTACTCTCATCTAGGGTTTTTCTGATGATCACCCTCCATCCTGAATCCTTTTAGGGAATCCCCTGCTTTTGCCTTAAGTGCTTCATTAGCGTAATGAAATCATTATTATCATTCAGGAAATTCTAAGAAGTTTTAAAACTAATTTCAGGAACATGGAACAAAGATTGTGTGTGTGTGTGTGTGTGTGTGTGTGTGTGTGTGTGTGTGTGTGTTATTCTTTACTATGCCACAACTATCAAGTACATAATTTCTGTTGCTCATTCTCTAGTTATGTCCTTTTCAGGAACCCATAATGTCTTTCTATGTTTCTGTTCTCATTCTGATGGATGGTGACCATCAGTAGTAGCAGTTCGAGAAAGGGAGCATAGAGGAATATGCTTATATGAAGCAAGGTCTTTTTGTGACTTTATTTTTTGTTGTACTTGATGGATAGTTTAGCTGGAAATAAGCTAAATAATGTTTCCTCAGAATTTTGTTGTTTCTTTGTCCTCTATCTTCCAGTGTTCCAGCTTTCAAGAGCTCTGTTTTGCATTCTGAATGTTTCTTGTTGGTAGTGTCTGCTTCTTGTTGAAACTTGTTCTTCTTGCATTGATGCCATAGCTTCTCTTCCATCTCTGAAGTTATTTTTTTAAAGTTTTGAAAGTTTTCATCTGCTCCTCATATTGTCTGTTTCTTCAGAGTCTCCTTATTCCTTGCTTATTTTGGTCTCTGTTTTTCATGTTAGAGGCTTTCTCATAGTGAGGTGATTTTTGGTAAGAGTGGTGTTGTATGTATCCATGAATATCTTGGTGATGGTGGGGGAGCGGATTTCACTATAGCATGGTCTGGCTGGGAAGATATTTTGTGGACCTTAGTACTTTTAGATCTTTTCTTTGGGGCTTTTCAGTTTGCCACTAGAAAATATTTCTATTATGCAACCTGGACAGTATGAGCCTGACAGAGTTCTGGGAGCCAGGAAGGGACAGGGGCTAGGGAAGTCAAGTACTCTTAACCCCACATCTATTTTCAGTGTGTTATCTCTGTTGAACCTGTGTGTCTCATACAGAGCCCAGAGAGTAAAGTTCTAAAATTCTACCAGGACAGGGAGGAGCAATTGCCAGATGTGAATGTGAGTATATTGGGGCATTTAAATGATTCTTATAAATACTTTGCTCCAGTCCTCCTGTTTTAACCCCATCTACACTTTTAGTGTCACAGTTAGCTGCTCCCTTTAATTTGTGACCTGTACTGGGTCCTGTCTCAGCTTCCTCTATGTTGACTTTGATTTGTACTTTGCAGACTCTGACAAGTCATCATCATTTCTTGTCCACTTAGGTTTCAGATTCCAAGCTGTTTATGTTGTGTCTCCTTTCACCTTTCATATTTGTCTTCTATTGTAAATGTGAATTTATGTCTTGACACATTTTGTTAACATTTTTTTTTAATTTGGGAAGAAGAGAATGCATATCCCAATTTCAGTTTTAATAGGAATTTTCTGAATGGTGGTGTTGAACCAGGACTATGTGCCAGAGCCCTATGAAGAACTTGGTCAAATATGAGTGCCTTAAGGGTATAAGTGAAAATGTAGAGTAAGGAACCCCTGAGAATTCTCTCCTCCAGAAAATCAAGAAGAAAAGTGAAATTTTTTTTATAAAAACAACTTCTTGGGGCACCTAGGTAGTTCAGTCATTTGGATGTCTGACTTCGGCTCAGGTCATGATCTCCCAGTTCACAAGTCTGGGCCCCACGTCAGGCTCTGTGCTGACAGCTCGGAGCCTGGAGCCTGCTTCAGATTGTATCTCCCTCTTTCTCTCTATTCCTCCCCTGCTTGTGCTCTTTCTCTGTATCTCAAAAATAAATAAAAAAACATTAAAAAAATTAAAAAAGAAACTTCTTAAAAGCTTTGGAAATTAACCAAAGACTTGTAGAAGTCTGGGGGAGCATTAAAGAAAGTCAACTGAATCTTGGTAAGAAGAGTGAGCTTTGTAACTTGCCCTGTTTCCCTCTGCATATTTCCAGCTGTCCAGGAGCCTTGAAACCTACAGTCTGCAATCATGCTCAAAGCCATCAGCTTACCAGCACTGAAGGGAACAGAACAGCATTAGGGTTCCTTGAAAGTCTCATTGTCAGAGAATGGCCATTATTTGATCCGTCTGGTGATTCTTTAGTAAACACTACTTGCAGGGCTATCTTTAACAGACCTAATCCAGATCTTTACGGAAAAAGGTCCATAAGACCTTTTCCATGGAAGCATTTGTTGAAAAAAAAATTTTTTTTCCTCTGACTTTCATTTCTATATTCCTTCGGTACCATCATAATTTCTTTGTTTTTGTATTTTTTTTCTTTTTACCTATTGACTCCTTTTGCCCATTTCTCCCCCCACTCCAACCCCACATATTCTCTGTATTCATGAGCTTGTTTTTTGTTTTCCTTTTAGATTCCACATATAAGAGAGATCATATGGTATTTGTTTTTCTGTCTGACTTGTTTCACTTTGTATAATATCCTCTAGGTCTATCCATGTTGACACAAATGGCAAGATCTCACTTTTTTTATGGCTGAATAATATACCATTGTATATATGTATCCCACAATTTCCCTATCCGTTCATATATTGATGGACAGTTAATTAGGATGCTATTGGCTATTGTAAACATATCTTGGCTATTGTAAACAATGCTGCCATGAACATGGAAATGCAGATACCTTTTTGAGTTAGGTTTTTCATTTTCTTTGGATACTCAAACATTGAATTGCTAGATCGTATGGCAGTGCTATTTTTAATTTTTTTTTTCAACGTTTATTTATTTTTGGGACAGAGAGAGACAGAACATGAACGGGGGAGGGGCAGAGAGAGAGGGAGACACAGAATCGGAAACACGCTCCAGGCTCTGAGCCATCAGCCCAGAGCCCGACGCGGGGCTTGAACTCACGGACCGCGAGATCGTGACCTGGCTGAAGTCGGACGCTTAACCGACTGCGCCACCCAGGCGCCCCAGTGCTATTTTTAATTTTTTGAGGAATCTCCAGACTATTTTCCATAGTGGCCGCACCAAATTATGTTCCCACCAAAAGTGAATAAAGGTTTCCTTTTCTCCACATCCTTGCTACCATTTCTTATTTCTTGTGGTTTTTTGTGTTTGTTTGTTTGTTTGATTGATTTGGTAAGAGTTATTCCCACAGGTATGAGGTGATATTGTGGTTTTGATTTACATTTCCCTATGGTTGACCCTTTTGAGCATCTTATAATGTACGTGTTGTCCATCTATATGTCTTTGAAAAATGTCTGTTCAAACCTCATTTTTTAAGTTGGATTTTTTTTTTGCTATTGAGTTGTGTTTTCCAGTTTGAAAATTTTAGAAGCATTTGCTTAAGCTTAGAATTGCCTGAGTCAATGGATGGCATGTGGGGGAAAATACCAATCTAACCAAAAGACTAACAGTAAAAGTTAGGGAATTAGATGCCGATAGGGTCTTTGAAAATCTCCAAAAAGCATATGTAAGGCTATACACATGCTAAGCAAAGACCCTGAGAAGCCCTAACTTTTCACCTTTGATTGACCTTGAGGCTGTGTGCAAGCAGGAAGTAAATGTCAAAGAAAAGTAGTCACCTGCCTGGCTGACTGTTGAAAATTTACTTCAACACATACACAGAGCCTGTTGACAAAGATTAGGAGACTTACTTGTTACAGGTGTTTAAGGAAATCTCTATTCCATTATTAACTAGAACAGATACTTCAGTGGCCACACACAAGGATACAGACTAAACAAATAAATAAACAACAACAAGATCAAACCTGGGGGAGGGAAAAATGATTTCCAGAGTTGTGACATTATATTATATAAAGTGTGCACTTTTCAACAAAACTATACAAGATGTGCAGCAAAAGAAGAGAGTATGGCCCGTATACAGAAACAAAGCAATCAATAGAAACTACTCTGAGGAAGCCCACTTATTGGATATGCTAAACAAAGACTTTAAATCAGCTGTTTTACATATGTCCAATGAACTAAAGAGAATTATGTCTAAAGAACTTAAGGAAAGTATAAGAATAAGAATGATGTCTCACCACATACAGGATAAAGAGATATAAATTATTAAAAGGAGCCAGATATAAATTCTGGAGTTGAAAATTACAGTAACTGAAATGATAAACTCACCAGGGAGTTTCAACAGCAGGTTTGAGCAAGTGGTAGAATATAACTAGGCATCTGAATATAAACTAATGAGATTATCCAATCTGAAGAACTTAAAAAGAAAAAACAAATGAAGATAAATGAACTAAACTTCAAAGACCTGTGAGACACCAACAAATGTATCAATGTATGTAAAATGGGAGTCCTATGAGGGAAGATAAAGGGAAAGAGATAATATTTTAAAATATAATGGATGAAAATGCTCCAAATTTGATGAAAAACATGAATCTATACATGCAAAAAGCTCATTGAACTACAAGATCAACACTTCATAACTGATAAATGAATGGATACAGAATATGTGATATATACAATGGAATGATATTTAGCCATAAAAAAGAATGAAATCTTGCCATTTGGAACAACATGGATGGAGCTAGAGAGTATAATGCTAAGTGAATTAAATCAGAGAAAGACAAATACCATGTGATTTCACTAATATATGGAATTTAAGAAACAAAACAAATGAACAGGAGAGAGGGAGGGAGGGAGGGAGGGAGGGAGAGAGAGAGAGAGAGAGAGAGAGAGAGACCAAGAAACTAACTTGTAATTATAGAGAACAAACTGATGGTTACCAGAGGGGAGGTGGGTGAGGGGGATGAGTTAATTAGGTGATGGAGATTAAGGAGTGCACTTGTCATGATGAACACCAGTATGGAATTGTTGGATCACTATATAGTACACCTGAAACTAACTAACACTGTATGTTAACTAACTTGAATTAAAATAAAAACTTAAAAAAAAAACCTTCATTATCAAACTATTGAATGCCAAATTCAGAAAGAATCTTGAAAACAGTAGAATGCAAAGTATCCTCAGATTAACAGCTGATTTATCTATACAAATCATGAAGGCTAGAAGGCAGTAGGATGAAATATTCAAAATGCTGAAAGAAAAAAGACTCAACTAAGAATTGTATATCTCTCAAAATTATCTTTCAAAAATGAAGAAGAAATTAATATATTTTCAGATTTCAAAATTGCACATCATTTTGTAACTATATATGGCGATGGATGTTAACTAGACTTATTGTGGTGATCATTTTACAATATATGCAAATATTGAATCATTATGTCGTATACCTGAAACTAATATATGCAATTATACCTCAATAAAAAATGAAGAATAACTGAATAATTGGAAAGATATCCCATATCTGTGGATTTAGTATTGTTAAAATGGGACTACTCTTCAAATTAATCTGCAGATTCAATGCAATTTGTATCAAATTCCTAGCTGACTCTTTTTGGACAAAAGAATCTTGAAAAAAATGTTGGAGGACTTGCTCCAGTAATCAAGACTGTATGATACTTACATAAAATTAGACATGAAGATCCAAGGAGTAGAGTTGAGGATCTTGAAATCTATAAATTGTTGGCTAATTGCTTTTTGATGAGTGTGCCAAGATAATATGAATAAGAATTTTTTAATAGGAGTTTCTAGGTGGCTCAGTCCATTGGGTGTCCAACTCTTGATTTTGGCTCAGGTCATAATCTCATAGTTTATGAGATCAAACTCAGTGTTGGGCTTTGTGCTGTCAGCCCTCTCTCTCTCACTCCCCTGTTCATGCTCACTTTCTCTCTCTCAAAATCAAATAATAATAAAAAATATGTAGCTTTAAAAAAGAATACTTTTCAATAAACAATTCTGAGACAATTGGATATCATGTTAAAAAAATAAAATTGGACCTCTACCTCATACCATATACCAATATTAGCTCAAAATGTATCAAAAAACTAAATGTAATTGCTAAAAACTATGTAGCTCTGGGAAAAAAAAATGGGGTGTATCTTCGTGACCTTGGATTAGGCAGTAGTTTCTCTTCATGACCTTGGATTAGGCAATGGTTTCTTAACATCTAAAGCACAAGTAATAAAACCAAAAATACATTGGATATTGTCAAAATTAAAAACATGAGAAGTTACTATAAGAAAGTGAAAAGGCAAGCCCAAGGTCCTAAAGATTTTCTCCTATGTTTTCTTTAAAAGTTTAAAGTTTTACATTTTACATTTAAATCTGTGATCCAATTTACTTTTTTTTATAAGTTATGATATTTAGGTTTACTTTCTAAAATATGATATCTAATTGCTACAGCCCTACTTGTCAAGAAGATTATCCTTTATCTCTTGAATTTTTGCATTCTTGTAAAAATCAATTGACCACACTACTGTGGGTCTACAAATAGGTTCTTTATTTTATTCCATTGATCTGTGTGGTAAACCCTCTGCTAATACCACACAGTCTTTATTAATGAATCTGTTTAATAAGAACTGACATATAGTAGAGTATATTCTTCACATTTTTTCAAAGTTGTTTTAGTTATTCTTGTTTCTTATTATCTTTCCATATATATTTTAAATAATATTGTGAATATCTACAACTATCTTTCAGAGATTTTGATATAAATTGCATCAAATCTATGTATAAATTTAGAGTATTGAGTCTTCTAATTCATGAATGTGTTATGACTACATATTTATTTATATCTTTGACTTTTATCACCCATATTTGTAGTTTATAGCATATATGTCCAGCAGATATTTTATAAGATTTACTTCCTCCCTCCTACCTCCCTCCCTTCCTTCCTTCTTCCTTTCCCTTCCTTTCATTTATTCTTTCCTTTCTTTTTGTAAACAAATATAAATAGTAATGTATTTTTTTTAATTTTCATGTTTTGTTCACTGCTAGTGTGTATAAATAGAATTGATTTTGGTGTATTCATTTTGTATCACCACATTGCTAAACTCATTTATTATTGGAGCTATTATTGTAGATTCCTTGGAGTTTTCTATGCAGGCAGTCATGTTTTCTGCAAATAGTAACACTTTATTTCACCCTTCTCCATATGTATGCCTTTCATTTTTTTTTTTTTTTTTTTTAATCTTGAACTTATTGTCCTGGCTAGAACTTCCAGCGCTATGTTGAATAAGAATATTGAGAGCAGACTTCTTTGCCTTATTTCTGATCTTGAGGAAAAATTGTTTTTTTGCCACTAAATATAATGTTAGCTGTAGATTTCTTGTAGATGTTCCTTAAGAAGTTGAAGGCATTCCCCTCTACTCCTTTTATTTCTAAATTTATTATTATTTTTTTAGAGTTTAGTGCTTATTTTGATGCAGTAGATATGATTGGATGATTTTTCTTGTTTGCCTGTTAATATTTTGATTTTTATATTGACTGATCTTTAAATGTTAAACAAGCATCAAATCCTTGGAATAAACTGTGCTTGGTCAGGACACATCATTCTTTTTTTATATTGCTGAATTCCATTTGTTCACGTTCTGTTACTGATTTTTCTGTCAATGTTCATGAGAGATATTGTCATATGTTTTATCTTTTGTACTTTTTTGTTTTCAGGGTAATACTAGTTTCATAAATATGTTGGTATGTCTTCCTCTTCTAATTCTGGAAGCAGTAGCATATAATTGCTGTTAATTCTTCTTCAAATGTTTGGTATAATTTAGTGAAATCATCTCAGCTTTGAGATTTCATTTTTGACAGTTCTAAAATTACAAATTCAGTTTATTTATTAGTTATTGGGCTTTTTATGTTATTTTGTATTGGATGCATTGTGATAGTTTCTTTTTCTTTTTTGAGGGAGGTGGGAGGAAGAATTGGTCTATTTCTTCTAAACTTTCAAACTTTCATGAATTGAGTTCTTTGTAATATATTATCTTATTATCTATTGGTTGTCTGAAGGATCTTTTCATATCCTGTTTTATTCTTTATGTTTGTTTTCTTTCATTTCTTTGTTGGTCTTGCTAAGTGTATATTACTTTTATTGATCTTTTTAAAAATTATCTCTTTGTTTCATTGATTTTCTCTATTTGTTTTAAAATTTATTGGTTTCTGCTCTTTATTTTTTTATTATCTTTGCTTTGGGTGTTTTTTCTCTTCTTTTGATAGATTCTTCAGGTGGTAATATAGATTATTAATTTGAGACTTCTCTTTTCTCATGTATGCATTCAAATGCTATAAGTTTCTCTCTCAGCACTGCTTCATTTCTCTTCTACAAATTTTGATGTTATATTTTCATTTTCAATGTATTTTTTAAAATTTCTCTCATATCTTCCTCTTTGACCCACTCATTATTTAGAAATATGTTTTGCAGGGGGTGCCTGGGTGGCTCAGTTGGTTGAGTGTCTGACTTCAGCTCAGATCATGATCTCACAGTCTGTGGGTTTGAGCCCCATGTCAGGCCCTGTGCTGGTAGCTCTGTGCCAGCAGCTTGGGGCCTGGAGCCTGCTTTGGATTCTGTCTCTCTCTCTCTCTCTTTCTCTCTGTCCCACCCAACACTCACACTCTCTTTCTGTCTCTCTCAAAAATAAATAAACATTAAAAAATTGAAAAAAAAGAAATATGTTTTTCAGCATTTTAGCCTTTGAATAATTTCTTATTGTCCTACTATTATAGATTTCTAGTTTAATTTCATTGTTGTTGGAGAACACACACTTTGTATGATTTCAATTATATTAAAATTTTTAAGGTTTGTTTATGGACCAGAATATGATCTATCTTGGTATACATTCAATGGACACTTGAAAAGAGAGTGTTCTGATATTGTTGGTTGAAGTGTTACATAAATGTTGATTAAAGCCTGTTCATAGGTATTGTTGTTAAGTTCTTCTGTAAGCTTGCTGATTTTTTTTCTGCTTGTTCTTTCAAGTACTGAGAGAAGTATGGAGAGCTCCAACTATAATAGTGGGTGTTTCTGTTTCTCCTCTGATTTTTTTTTCCAGTTTTTTTCTTCTATGTGTTTTGCAGTTCTGTTGTTTTGTGCACACACATATAGAATTGCTATGTCTTCTTGGTGAATTGACTCTTTTATCATTATGTAATGCCCTTATCTGTCTCTAATAATTTTCTTGCCCTGAAGGCTATTTTATCTGACACTAATATAGCCAGTTCTGATATATCTGGATAAGGTTTACATGCTATTTATTTTTCTTTCTTTTTACTTTCAACTTTCCTGTATTGTTATTTTGATGTAAGTTTCTTGTAGACAGCATAGTTAGGTCACTTTTTTAAATCTACTTTGCCAGTCTGTGTCTTTAAATTGCTGTATTTAGGCTGTTTACATTTAATATAATTAATGATATGTTAGTGCCTAAGTCTGTCACTTTGTTTTTGTTTTCTGATTGTTTCTCTCTTTTTTCATTTTTCTATTTTATTTTACCGACTTTCTATAGGTTATTTAAACGTTTTCTTGGAATTTCATCTTGATTTATCAAAAGTGTTTTTTTGTTGTTGTTTGTTTTGTTTTGTTTTGATAGAGATAGACAGCACAAGAGCAGGGGAGAGGGGCGGGGGGGGGGGGCAGAGGGAGAATCCCAAGCAGGCTCCCTGCTCATTATGGAGACTGTTGCAGGACTTGATGCCATGACCCTGGGATCATGATCTGAGCCAAAATGAAGAGTCAGGTGCTCAACTGATGGAGCCACCCAGGCACCCCATATCAATAGTGTTTTTGAGCAAAATTATTTGTATAAATTTCTAGTGGGTGTCTAGGATTATGTTATGTAGAAATAGCTTATTGGTTACTGATGTGGTCATTTTACCTGCTTCAGTACAGCATAGAAGTCTTACCTCTGTTTGCATCCTTTACCATCCCTTGTTTATAATATAATCATCTCTACAATTTCTTCTTCATACATTTAGAGCCATCTCAGACAGTTGTATCATTTTTGTTTCAACCATCAAACACAATGCAGAAAACTTAACAGGAGAAATAAAGCTGTATTGTATTACTTGCTTTGTTTTTTTCTCCTTTATGTCCAAGTTTTCTTCTTTCACTGTCTCCTTTGTTTAATGAACTTTATTTATCCATTCTTTTAAGGTAGGATAATAGGCCACAAATTCTTTTAGTTGCTTTCATCTGAAAATGTCTTGAGTTCTCCTTTATTCCTGACCAATATATTTCACTTGATATGGGATTCTGAATTGACCTTTATTTTAACATATCAAAGTGTTATGCCACTTCCTTATCGTCAGTATGGTTTAGGATAAATAATACACCATCATTTAAATTACTTTTGCCCTATAGGTAAGTTATTGTTTTTATCTTGCTGTTTTTAAAGTTTTTTCATTATCTTTAGTTTTTGACTATGATGTATCTTGGTGGAGATTTCTTTAGATTTACCTTGTTTGGCGTTTACTCACTTCTTGAATCTATACATTTGTTTCTTTTGTCAAATTTAGGAAGTGTCAGACATTATTTCTTCATGTGCTTTTTCAGTTACACCTTCTTTTTGATTCACGACTCCAGTAGTACCATTATTATATCTTTGTTGTAGTCCCATAGGTCCCTGAGGCTTTATGTTTTCTTTTTCTTAGTTTAATTTTTCTCTTTTTTTTTTTCAAATTGGGTAATTTCCATTGGTCTATCCTCCAGTTCATTCATTCTTCAATCATTCTGGTGTTGAGCCTATCCATTTATTTAGGTTATTTTATTTTTAAGCTCTGAAGTTTTTATGATTCTTACTTAAATCTTCCATCTCTTTGCCGAGAATATCTTTTCATTTATTACTGTCATGTTTGTAATTGATCATTGAAGTACTTTTATGATGTTTGCTTTAAAATTTTTAGCAGATAATTTTGACATATTTTGCTTGTCATCTTGTTGTTGGCAACATTTGATTGCCTTTTTAAATTCACTTTGAGATCTTCCTGGTCCTTTGTATGATGAGCGGTTTTCAATTGGAACCTAGACAATTTGTTATTATGTTGTGAGACTCTGGGTCTTCTTTAAACTTTCTAGCTACCTGGCTTTTTCTGACACCATTCTAGCAGAGGAAGAAGGGGTATTGTCTAACTGCTAGGTGAGGGTGGAAGTTGAGATTTTCTGCTTGGCTTCTGTTGACATGAGGGGAGGCAAAAAGGATAAACTCCTCCTTACTCCTGGACAGATACGGAGTTCCTACCCTGCCCCCCCCCACTCCCACCCCGGCTTACTGACTAGTGGAAATGAAACTCATGGCTTCCAAATTATCTTTATGGGATGTAAGAATCAAAAATAAAACCCAGGAAAGTCACTGCAGTATTGTTCCATGGGTACTAAAGCATATAGGCAGTCTACTTTCTCCTGTATACTTTTAAGAGTCTTCCTGTGTTTACTTTACATGTAATATCCAGAATTTTTAGTTGCTTTTAGTTGTATTTAGTGGTAATAATGGGAACAAGTATATCTATTCCATCTTTCTGGAACTTAGGCATTTTTATTGCTCTTGCTATAAGCATTTAAAAATTCTATAATAAGTCAAAATATATACTATCAAAAAATCAGATAAAAATCATAACTCCTGTAGTTTTTTATATGTAAGGTCAGTATCACATCCTGCATATATTTTATTTGGAGAGGTCAAGTAATTCTTAGTAAAGCAGGTTGGATGTAAAGAAATATTTAAGAGATCAGTTCAATATTGAAATGATCAGATCATATTCATGACTAAACAGGGAGTGAGAAATATGAGGATCACAGAATAGAATTTAAACAATGGAAAATGTTATAAGTACAATTTATGGGATGATTTTCTCCCATTTTATATTTTAATGTGTTTTTCATATGATTACATTCTTTTTTTTAACTTTTTAAAAATTTATTTATTTTGAGAGAGAGAGCACGCCCACATGTGTGTGAGCAGGAAAGGGTCAGAGAGAGAAGAGAGAATTCCAAGCAGCTCTGCACTAACAGTGGGGAGCCCTGAAGTGGGGCTCAATCCCAGGAACCATGAGATCATGACCTAAACCAAGATCAAGAGTCCAGTGCTCAACTGACTGAGCCACCCAGGCACCCTGATTACATTCTTTTAAAAACATTTTAATAATTAATTACATAGTATTCCCTTTTATGGATGTGCTGCAATTTATTATGGCCATTTAACTTGTTTATAATATTGTTGGCACTATCCATTACATAATCAATACCTTTGTACTTATTTGTTTATTCTGACTCCCAGGTATTTCTTTAAGGTTATTTCTTAGATGTGGAATTAGCCCCAAAAGTTAATAGTTTTGTTTTTTAAATCTTTTGACATAAAGGCAAATTTAAAGGTTTCTTTGAAGAAAGTACATAACAGTTTACAAACTGACTCACAGTGCTGGAAACTGCCAGTTTCACTATACTGTCATCAACTTTTACATCTCATCATTTTAAAATACTTAAAAGGAGATTTGGTTTATTTTATATACATACACCTTTGCATTAGTACAGATTTAAGAAAATGGTCTACAGTTGTGGAAACCAATAATTCTTTCTTTCTCAGGATCATATCTTACTATCTACAGTGAAAAATCCATGAGCCCACACCCAGAGGAGGACGAGTCCAGGATGTGAACATGTAGCAATATTTCAAAGTTTTGTGCACTATTTATAAATTTGATGTTAGAATTAATCCAATACAATGGGAGAAGACAAGCATATTCAATGGCAACCTGCCACTTGTTTCCCCATGTGTATATTTTGGGAAGCCTCATTTTACCCCTCAGCCAAAACAGCAATACATATTCATAATGTTTGTGATTTTATTCTTTCCCTCTTTATTTGTGAGTTTATTGGGCAAGATTTTCTGTCTTATTAGTGTGTTTATTCAGTTTTCAAAAGCAGAAACAGAAGGTGTGTACTAATTACCTTAACCATCATTCCCCTAGGCCTTTCTGATGGAGATGACCACCATCAGAGACTGTAGAAACACAGGAGAACAGAGGAGTGCCTTTAAACTCCTGGTAAAACAACTCCGGTTGCATCTTGGGAAGGTCCTTCTGGGGGCAGAGGAGGAAGTGAGTGTTGAGTCATGTGGTTGGTCAGGGGAGGGTAAGATGTGTCTTTGTGAACTGGGAAGACTATAGAGAACTTTCAGAAGTTACTGAAAGTTCTTAAGAAGTGTCAAAGGGGCACTTCCCTGGGGATCTCTTCTTATTTTATAACTTAATCCTTTTTAATAATTTGTCTATGAAATCCAAGTTAGGGTAAATGCATCCCCTTGTTATATTGAAGAGAAACCAATTGTTGTTCTAGATTACAATGAGTATAAAATAGGTGCAAGTTTATTCTGATCTACAGGTTAAGGCATGATTGTAGATAGAGGTGAGGAGGTGGGAAATTGTGGAATAGAGATTCAGCTATAGTTGTTGTAGATTCAAACTCAAGCATCCCCTGCACTGAGCATTTTCTACCTAGCTAATTCAGGGTTTATAATGAAAAAAATTTCCCTGACATATTAAGTGGCTTATACATAACAAAAGGTCATTTATTAAGGAAGGGCATACTTTGGAACTTCATGCAAACTATTTAATCACTGGAATTACAAAAAAGTTCCAAAGTCATTCTGTTCCTGATTTTGTGATAGGAACATTTTTCTTGGTAATTGGTATAGTGTGCTTTATGGCATGAATCACTTCATTGTACTTCCCAGAAGAAGAAATGAGGTCTGTGAATAGTCTGAATTTGGCTTATTTAGCTCCTCATTGTTCCTTATAGAATAGGACATCTGAATATGCTGTGTATTAGGAGAAATGGACTTTTGGGCTGGGGAAGAGGTATAGAATTTCCTTTCTTAGTGTTAGAACTCTGCAGTGATTGGTTAGAATGAATTGCCAAGTTATTTCTGGGCACTGGTAATTTATTCGCTTTCTACATACAAGTCTGTAAGAAAAGGATTAGAGCCTAAAGATCTGTAGAGGACTCATTATTTATAGATTGTATAGGATCCTATAGTTCCATTGTAAACCACAAGTTCTTCGAGACTTCTCAAAATCCTTGTGGTAACAGTGTGAACCAGGAATCTGTGAGAGAGCACTATAGTGCTTTCTCTTCATTGATGTACATCTTTTGAGTAGTACTCTTTAGCCCTCAGGTTTCCACAGTGACCCTGATGAAATTTAAAGTGTGGCTCATGAGCAAATGGCTAAGAAAGAATTCTTGAGACATTTTTGGTGCTAAAATATGGTTTTATTATAGCACAGGGACAGGACCTGTGGGCAGAAAGAGCTGCACTGGAATTGTGAGGAGTGACTGATTATATACTTTTAAGTTTGTGGAGGGAGAGCCAATAGAGATAAAGTAAGTTTCCAAGGAATTTTGAAGCAAGGCTTTGAAGACCTTATGGGGTAGCTGCTGTTAAGATAAAGACTTTTAGTCTTTAATAAAACAAAATTATTAAGGCACTAAGGCAGCCATGAGTTCCTTAAGGAAGGTCATGCTCTGTATGCCTCAGGTATCTATCAGTGGGCTGCAAGCTGTAGGGAGATTTAATTTAAGCTACATTTCTCTTGCCTTTGTTTCCCTCATCAACTCCAGCCCAGTTTCCTTAAAGGGTGGAACCTCAAATGCAAAGTCCTCTGCTACTGTGTTCCTAGGCTCAGAGTTGGCACTGGGGGCTGCCTCGGTAGCAACATTAATGAGAACATTAAAAACTCAGAACAGGTGGGTTGGGCCACCTTTAGGTCAGGGTGGGGCCTGTGGAGCCTCTGTAGAGGGTAAAGTGTTGCCATATAATGCTCAGTGCTCCTGCTACTCCCTCAGGTATCTATATGGCAGAGAGTAGGAACTTAATAAAAGCGCATCACCAGGACTGGGCATTTAGTCCCATAATTAGCTTGAAGAGGAAGACCTTTTGAGTCAACTGCTGTGGGAGGGACCTGCTACTTTAATGGTGTTCACTTCCCCATGCTCATGTGTCAGGGACCCACTGTACAGACTGTACCCACCCCTGCTCTCAGATACCACCTGACCTCTGACTCCTCTGAAGGCGTCTCAGAGTAGATATTGGCTTCTCTTTTTACAGAAGCCCCCACTATCTTGCCTCTCTCTTACTAGATCTTTGCTTGCTTTAAATGTCCATCTTTTCTGTTCCTGTTGTATTTTGTTGAAATCTTTAGAAGAGGGAAGTATTCCCATTTTGCTTCTTATAATCCTTTTTTTATTTAAAACATTTTTTAATGTTTATTTATTTTTGAGAGAGAGAGAGAGAGAGACACAGAGCATGAGCAGGGGAGGGGTAGAGAAAGAGGGAGACACAGAATCTGAAGCACACTCCAGGATCTGAGCTGTCAGCACAGAGACTGACGTGGGGCTCGAACTCCTGAACCATGAGATCATGACCTGAGCTGAAGTCAGACGCCTAACCAAGCCACACAGGCATGACTTTATAATCCTTGATTGAGGTGTGCAGGGTAACATGCTACTGGGGAATGGGTGACAAGGATTCTCAACTTCTTTTCCTGAGTTGCAGTTGTTTATTTCTCTGACATCACCACAATGAAATTCATTGTTTCTGTAATTCCCATAGTTTAGCAACATATTCCTATAGGTTATTCCCAATTAGCCTTCTCTGCTTGAATGAGTTTAAGAATATCTGCAAACTTAGAAATTTCTCTGTCTTTCAGATAATGTATAAAAATCTCCATGTTGATTCTGGAAGGAACTCCCATGTAGGCTCTTTGCCCCCACTTGTTTTTCGACCATTGGAGTGAATGATGTTGAGATGGATTAGAGAAGTCTCTGCTACTTTTCATTCTTTATCTTTCATTATCTGTAAAAATAACATTTTACACCATAGTCCATCAGTTCTGAGATGTTTATTTTTTTCACGTTTTAACATTTTTGGAAAATATATATGTCTTACAGTTGAGTGGCGTTTGAAATTTGATGTCAGAGCCTTGTTCTGATGCTTGCTTTGTCTCTTTTGGATTATTTTTTTTCTTGTCTTTTAGTTGCCTTTTGGTTTTTCTGTCACAAGCTAGAAATGACCTTTAAGGTAATAGGAATTGAAGTAAATACACCTTTAGCATGAGAATTTATGTTTGTTTGACTACGGTTACACTTTACTGTTTGCTGTAGCTGTACATTCTTCTAGTGTCCATATTTTTGTCTCCCCTCCCTGAACCTTGGCCTTCCCTTGGCACTCCTGGGCAGAGATTCTGTAACTCTTTCAGTTGTACCCACTGGTGTCCTACTGGAGCCTTGTGGTGTGGTGAAAAGGTGGGAAGAAGAAGCATTCTGTAATCTTACGATAAAATCTCACTCTTTTGGTAGGCCTGTGCTCCTGGGCTTGAACTTCTCAGGTATTTCCTGGTGATACAGCTCTTCCCTCTCCCATTCTGGTGAGACAGAAAGACTACAGGGTACTGATGTGGTCAGGATGTCCTCTCCCCAGCAGGAATAAACCTCTCATGAAGTCTGGAGGATAGGCTTGTGCTGAGGAGAAGGTACTGGATGGCTTATTTCCCTAGAGTTGCTCCTTCCCTCCCCATGTCAGAGTTTCAAGATGATTTTTCTTGCATAGTTTTCATGAGAACTTGGTTGAGGCGGGGGGCTCCTGGAGATAAAATCCATGAAAGTGTAGGGGTGTCCATAGGATTGTGGCCTGTGTCACGGGGATGAATGAGGTGTGGGGGTTTGGTTCAGCTCCCCTCTACCTGTGGAATCAAAGTTTGTCCTCAGTACCAACAAGGCACTGTTCAAACTCTCTGTGAACATAAGTAGTCACCATTCACATTCACTCTGTGACTGTAAGTAGTCACAGAGCTCTGCCAGCATCAACTTGTGCACTCACAATGTGCTTTTTACGTTCCTCTTGAATTTTTTGTTTTGGGGGATTTCTTGTGCTTTTTTTTATGAGCTTAGATTTGTATTTTAATAGATTTCAGAATTTCTAGGTGTTTTATGGCACAATGGTGTTAAGGTTATGGAGTCTACCATTTCACCAGGACCAGGAGTATGTCTTCTGTGCATTATCCCAGAACACTTACTATTTCTCATGTGTCTGTTCTCCATTTCAGCTCTAGTCCTGTCTTCCTGTGTCACCTCCATCTCCGACCTCTTCTTTAATTGACTTAATCTCTTTGTGTTTTTCCTCTGCACAAACTGTGATTATCTCATGCCTTGCTTTCATGCCAATAACTCAATTTTTAGCTGGATCTGTTTTGTCCCTTTCTGTGTCTAATTTACTAGCTATGTAATCATGTTGTTTTGGTTCTAAGTTTATTTATTTAACTCTGCAGTTTCCCTTTCACTTCATTTGGTTATTTAATGATCTTGTCTTTGAAATCATGTTTAATTTGATTCAAGGCTTTATTAAGTTATATTGTATAAAGAACTCATGGGAAGCATGTCCTTGTTTGGGCTTTTTTTCCAGACTATATTTTATATTTTTTTTGTGCCTATCTGCTTGCCTTCCTTTCTTCCTTGTATTTGCTATTTTAAAAAAGTGTATCCATCCCTTCATTCATATACTGCTATATTTTGTTTGTGCAGCTGTCATTCCAGATTTTTTTTCAACTTGCCAAGAACTTGCCCTCATGATATGTATACCCATAATTTTTAATAATCTGTATTATAATGGTGGCGAGCTATTTTTTATATCATTTTTCCTTATTTTTGGTCTTATTTATTTGTCCTTAATTCATGAAACCAATTAATCTACATTACTTGTAGAAATATTAGAAATGCCAAATAACTGGGCACTGGATGACTTGGTTAAGCATCCAACTTAAAAATTTTTTTTTAATATTTATTTTTGAGAGAGAGAGAGAGAGCATGAGCGGAGGAGGAGCAGAGAGAGAGACACAGAATCCAAAGCAGGCTCCAGCCTCTGTGCTGTCAGCACAGAGCCTGACATGGGGCTTGAACCTACGAACTGTGAGATCATGACCTGAGCTGAAGTTGGATGCTTAACCAACTGAGCCACCCAGGTGCCCTAAGTGTCCAACTCTTGATTTCAACTCAGGTTATGATCTCACAGTTTGTGAGTTCGAGCCCTGCGTCAGGCTGTATACAGTGTGGAGCCTGCTACAGATTCTCTGTCTACCTTTCTCTCTGCCTCTCCCCTGCTGGCACTTTCTTTCTTTCTTTCTCTCTCTCTCTCTCTCTCTCTCTCTCTCCTTCAAAAATAAATAAAAATTAAAAAGTTTAATAAAGGGGCGCCTGGGTGGCTCAGTCAGTTAAGCGGCCGACCTCAGCTCAGGTCATGATCTCGCGGTCCGTGAGTTCGAGCCCCGCGTCGGGCTCTGTGCTGACAGCTCAGAGCCTGGAGCCTGTTTCGGATTCTGTGTCTCCCTCTCTCTGACCCTCCCCCGTTCATGCTCTGTCTCTCTCTGTCTCAAAAATAAATAAACGTTAAAATTTTTTTTTTTTTTAAAAAAAAAAAAAAAAGTTTAATAAAAATTGCACCTGGGTGGCTCAGTTGGCTGAGTGTCCAACTTTGGCTCAGGTCTTGATCTTGTGGTCTGTGAGTTCAAGCCCTGCATCAGGCTCTGTGCTGACATCTCAGAGCCTGGAGCCTGCTTCGGATTCTGTGTCTCCCTCTCTCTGCCCCTCCCCTGCTCATATTCTGTCTCTCTCTCTCTCTCTCTCTCCCTCTCTGTCAAAAATAAATAAACATTAAAAAAATGTAATAAAAATGTCAAATAACAACAAAGAAAAATGTTACTGTTTTTACATCCTGCTCCTTCCTTTCACATACATCATCCCCTTCCCTTCGTCCTTTTAAACACACCTTTGCACCAGTTCCACATGGAGTATTATGTTGGGATCCCTGTATCTATAGTTCATGTCTTTAGAGGACCCTAATTGTGATAAGATGTGCCAGGACCAGTTCCTGCTTTTCATTGGAAAAGCCTGGTGTTGAAGCTGCACACATTTCTGTAATTTCTCAGGCATTTGTGGGGTCTGGCGGTGGGTGCAGTTGTTTACTCTTAGCCCTGTAGGAGATAATGTGTTATGTGTGTTGCATTTGTTGTAAACAGTGAAGGCAATGCTTGGACACTAATTCAGTTACAATGATGGTTTAAGTGTAAAAGGGAAATTTATTGTGTCTGTTCAAGGAGAGTTGAGATAAATCTTCATTCTGGGGTCACTGAGTGCATCTGGAGCCCTTCTGCCTCTCCTGCACTCCATAATCTTCTTCCCACACTCCTGCTTCCTCCTTCCACCACCCCCTCCACCTCTCAGCTCTTCTAAGTCAAGGTGCTGTGTCTTTGTTAGGTTCCACTCTCACAATCCCCTTTCACAGCTTTGTTCCTCCAGATTTGGGTCTTCTGGGGGAGATAAGGAGGCCCTTCCTTTTACAGAAGTGGAAAGAAGACCTTTTAGTCCCAGTTAAAAGTACACTCTTGAAACTCCATGCCTCCCTTGGGGAACCTGGGCAGTGCTGGGTATGGGGTCCACCCAGCGGGAACCAAATGGCTACACCGTCAGGGTGGGTCACTTCCCTAGAATATCCCTGTCATACCTTCACACACAGGGTGAAGTGAGTGGCTCAGTGATGGGCCCTAGTCCCTTCAATATTGCACTGGGCAGTGGGTTTTATGTGGGAAAGAAAATCAGTTACCATAGGTGCAAGGACCTAAGTGCCTGAGACACGCTTGTCACTAGTTCACCTGGCATGCATACTTCCCAAAGGAGTCAGCCTGATGGGGTCAGTTTTGTACCCTTCATTATGATGTGTCTTACCTGGGATTATGTCAGTAAAGAATTACACACTGACCTATTGGGAGGAAAAAAATGTGTATCTGTTATATACTCTGGCATGATTTTAGAGATTTCCTCAAGTCTTTTTCTGAATTGCTCCTGAAAACAGTGTTCTAGAGATATGTAGGATTAACTTTGGTAGCTAAAAATGGAATAAAAGGGTCCTAAATCACTTTGGGGAGTTCTAGAGACAATTTTCCAAGGACTATAGCCTGTCTCTGTGGAGTTCTTTGGAGCAGTATCTACAGTATCACGCTCTTCAGAGTGCTGTGTTTTAAAGGGACAGAGCACACACGTTTCCTTTATTTGTTAGTACTTAAAAATACTGCTAGAAATAAGTGTATATCTCTAAACAGGTAAGTGATGATTAAGGGGTTCCAGAACCTGGGTAGGAAAATAGTGAGATTCCTTGGCCAAGCCTGCTGTGAGGCTGGGTAGCTGGTGGAGGGACGTTAGATCCAATGCTTGAAGGAAACTGTGTTGCATACATTCTTTTTGAAAAGATTCATATCTGAACATGCATACATCACAGAATAACCCTCAACCCATTAAGAAAATTAAGTGTTGAGAGGTGCCTGGGTGGCTTAGTCGGTTGAATGTCCTACTCTTGATTTTTGGCTCAGGTCATGATCTGACAGTTTGTGAGATCAAGCCCCGAATTGGGCTCTGCACTGACAGTGTGGAGCCTGCTTAGGATTCTCACTCTCCCTATTTTCTGCCTCTCTCTCTCAAAATAAATAAACTTACAAAAATTAAATGCTGACATTGAGACATTAACCTCATAGGCCCAGATTTCAGTGAGAATAAAACTAATGTAATGATACACCACACTGAAAGGTAGGCAGTTGGAGAAAGAGAGATGTTACCTATTTGGGCCAAACTTTCTAAGCCTCTCCAGTACCTTTGTGTTGGAAGAACTTATTTCTGATAATTGAAAGTTGGAAAGTTTTCCTATGTTTTAGTCACTTTTGGTGTGGTACTCATTTAATCCTTGCAACTTGCTGGTGATGTGGCAATCAGTTTCCTACTTTTTGTTTTTATTTATTTATTTATTTATTTATTCATTTATTTATTTAGAGAGACAGAAAGAGAGAGCCAACACAAACTGGGGAGGGGCAGAAAGAGGGAATCTGCCAGCACAGAGCCCAGTGCAGGGCTCAGTCTTGTGAACTGCAACATCATGACCTGAGCTGAAACCAAGAGTTCTATGTTTAAGCCAACTGAGCTACCCAGGTGCCCCTCAGTTTCCTATTTTTACATATAGGAAACCGAGTCTCAGAAAAGCTCAATGACTATTCCAAGTCTACACAGCTTGATGGTGACCCAACCAGGTCTGCTTGTGATAGATACCTAGATTTTTCATTTGCACTCCCAAGACAAAGATCATGAGCAACCCCAAATGAAAACAAAGATGGAATAGGGGTCTGCACCCTGAGAGGGCCAGGTCTTTAGGTACAAGAAACAGGGTGTCTTATGAATGCCTAGCCGTATACCAGTGGCTCTCAAACTTTTAAGCTTCAGAATCCCTTTGCCCTCATAAAAGCTATTGAGAATTCCCCCCATTTTTATGTGGATTATATCTATCAATATTTACCATGTTAGAAATGAAAACTAAGAAAATGTTTCAAGTTCATTAATTCATTTTTAAATTGTAATAAACAATTACAAATTGTTAACGTAACTAATATTTTGTGGAAATTAACCATTTTTCCCAAGCAAAACAATTTTAGTGAGAATGGTGGCATTGTTTTATATTTTGTAAATCTCCTAAATACCAAGATTAATAGAAGACAGCTGGATTCTCTTATCTGCCTCTGCATTCAGTCTGCTGCTGACATCATGTGCCATATGGTCTCTGCAAAGCTCTCCCCTCTGCTCATGAGGAAATGAGGGGGAAACAGCCTAAAAACTTCTAATGATTATGGAAAAAGTTTTGACTTCACTGATCCTCTAAAGCATCTCAGAACCTCAGAGGTTTCCATACAGTAATTGAGAATTTCTCTGCTATACAGATACCAAAGGGGACCATTTTTTTATTAGCATCACCAAGGTGCTCACTGTTGTGATATTCGGAGGAGTCTCATGGTGCCTCAAACACAGGTGTTGAGATAAACAGATAAAGATAAGGGGTTGGATCTCAGATTCTACACTGAGCTGTGTGACCTAGGGCTAGGAACTTACTTTGTTTACAGATGCTATCTTTATTCACCCCTTCTCTCTTGATTATAAAGGTTATATATGCTCACTGCAAAACATTGGAGCAGAACAGAGACATATTAGGTTAAATTTGGGAGCCTTCCCATTATCTCAATTGGTAAATGAGAATACTGATTTTCCTGGGTTGTTGTCACAAGACTGATATAGTTTAAAAAAAGTGTGTGTGTGTGTGTGTGTGTGTGTGTGTGTGTGTGTGTGTTTGTGCGCACGCACACATCCACGCATGACATTTGCAAGAATCCAAATGTCTACTGAAGGTTTAGCTATGTTTTTTTTTTTTTTTCAAAAAAAAGTTAATGTTTATTTTTGAGAAAGAGAGAAAGAACGAGCACTAGCTGGGGAGGGGCAGAGAGAGAGGGAGACACAGAATCTGAAGCAGATTCCAGGCTCCAAGCTGTCAGTACAGAGCCTGATGTGGGGCTTAAACTCATGAACTGCAAGATCATGACCTGAGGCAAAGTCAGATGCTCAGCTGACTGAGCCACCCAGGTACCCTAGCTATGTTATTACTGATATTCTTTGTGGTGAAAATCATGTGCTTGTTCATCTTTTGCCCATTTTTCTCTTGGATTGTCTGCCTTTTTCTTATTGATATGTAGGAGTTTATTTCTTATTCTGGGTATGAGTTTTTTGTCAGACCTGCGATCTCGCTGACTTAGGGGAAGTCACGGACTCTCGGTTTATTATTCTGTAAAACTAGGGCAAAAATATGGTTGGTGTAAAATTAAATTTGATAAAAGAAGTCATCCTTGCTATAAACTACAAAGACTACACGAATAGGAATTTATGTTATCCAGCAATTTTCTCTGCAAACAAGAACTTAGACAAAGTGAGATGTATTGTTATCTCCTTTTCTCAGTGTCTACACAAAAGCAAAAAGAAAGTGTTGGGAACTATGAAAAATAATTTTGAATAATGTTGCTGTATAACTTCCAGAAGAATAATTGCTATATGAAATGAAAGGTAGCACATTACACATTATCAGAACCATTGTACTCAAAACAGATACATGATTATTCTGGGAGATTGATTCAAAAAAGCATAGCTACTTAAATCAAAGTGTACTTTAAAAAAAAACACCAACTTTATTGAAGTATGATTGGCATACAAAAACTGTACATATTTGATGTACACAATTTGACAGGTTTGGAGACAAGCATATACCTGTGAAACCCTCCCTAAAATCTGTATCATAAACATAGCCATCACTTCAAAAATTCCCTCTAGCCCTCTTTATTTATTTATTATCATTATTAATTTCTGTGATAAAGTTTAACATTAGATCTACCCTTTTAAAAATTTTTTAAATATGTAATATGGCATTGTTAAGTATAGGCTCCATGCTGCACAGATCTCTAGGAATTATTTATCTTACAGAGCTGAACATTTGTCCCCATGGACTAAGACCTTCCATCTCCCCCTCCCCTAGCCTCTGGTAGCCACCTTTCTACACTGTGCTTCTGTGAGTTCAACTAATTTAGATTCCTCATGTAAGTGTAATCAGGTAGTACCTGTTTTTCTATGTCTGGCTTATTTCACTTAGGATAGTGTCCTCCAGGCTCATCTATGCTATCACAAATAGCAGAATTTCCATCTTTTTTTAAGGCTGAATTATATTCTGAAGTGCTCAGATTTTTTTTTTTTTAAATGAGGCATTAGACTAGTTGGCTATGGGGGTGCTTTGTCACAAGGGCATCCTGTGATTCCATGGCAACCGTCAGTAGTGTCTCCTCTTGTGTGGTCCCAGGGTTAGGAAGGAGTGTGGGTCTTGCAAGAGAATTGTGTGTGTGAGGGCAGCCCCACAGGAACAGCCACTGGCACTGAGTCACATGTCACAGCTTGTATGAGGCTGCCCTCGCCTCTCCCACTCTGGGCGGTGGTCAAGAAAGCTGTTGTCTCCTTATCTTCTGGGAGAGAAAATTGAAACCCACAGAAACTGAGTGCCTGAGATTAGAGGGCTGAGATTAGAGTCTGGAGGGTCTTCCTCTGCATGGGGTCTGCTCCACCATGCTGTCCTGCCAGGCAGGGTCATCACTAAAACCATATTCAGATTCCGTTCTGCTTGCTGGTTATTTATTCAGAGGCCCTTGGGCTGGGTTTAGATTCCTTCCCACAGGAATCCCAGTGTTTGACCAGTGTGACATCCAACTCATGAGGAAAGAGACTACTGAATGCAGTTTCATCAGCTGATTCAGGATTTAAAAAAAATGTTTTTTTCAACGTTTTATTTATTTTTGGGGGGACAGAGAGAGACAGAGCATGAACAGGGGAGGGGCAGAGAGAGAGGGAGACACAGAATCGGAAACAGGCTCCAGGCTCTGAGCCATCAGCCCAGAGCCTGATGCGGGGCTCCAACTCACGGACCGCGAGATCGTGACCTGGCTGAAGTCGGACGCTTAACCGACTGCGCCACCCAGGCGCCCTGTGATTCAGGATTTAAACAAGCTCAAGCGCAGTACAGGAGGCTGGTGGCTTTGCTGTCAGTGGAGGATGTTTAGATGAGAGGGAAGGAAGTTTCCCTCCTGGGTAGAATAAGTAGATTTTGGGAGAGGGAATGGAGCCCCTGTATGTTCTTCCAGGAACATCCTAATGCCTGAAGCCAGAGAGACATCTGGGAACTGCAGATCCATCTGCCAACTTTCTAAGCCAAAGGCTCAGTCTCCATGCCCAGTTCTCCACATCACCTCATCATGCACAGCAATGTGTAAACCCTGAGGCATGGCAGTTGAATGCAGGCTGAAGTTGTACCTTGGGCCCTCTTGCAGAAGGCTCAGGAAGCAGGACACTGGCTATCCTCAGGGTGGCAGGAAGGAAGGCCAAGTGGCTGGTGTAGGGGGTGTAAGTGTGGGCACTGGGGTGTGTAGGAGACCTGGCCACTGTAGACTGCACAGGCCCTAGGTCACCAGGACTATACCTTCAGAAGGCCACTGAAGGATGAAAGTGTCCTTTCCAGGTAGGTGGCTGTCCTCTGTGTTTATAACTCCAGGAGCTGGTTGCCACATCCTTTCTGAAGTAGGCTGAACTGTTCTAGGCCAGGGAGGTTCTTCCTCATGTTGAACTGAAATCTGCCTCTCCTCACTGACTTTCATTCTCCTATGCAAAGCCACGGTCTGTCTGGGTTGCTGGCTCTGTGCTGGAATCCCTGGTGATCTTGGAGGCAACTTCAGTCCAGGGCTGCCTGTTGGGGGTCCTGGCCTGGAGCAGGAGAAAGGAGGAAGGTGTGGGACAGGGAAGGCCCTGGGAGGTGAGGAGTGAGTTCTTAAAGGGCAAGTGGTACAGGTGATGGCATGAGGGATCTGTGTCTTTCAGTATTCCAATATCATAGGGTGTAAAAGTGAAGGCTCATCCTTGGGACTCTACCCCTGTCATCCTCTCTGAAGGTGTCTCATTCCTTTACTATCACCTTTTGAAATTATATCATTGTTGAGTTGTGTAATCCCACCCCCCACTCACATTTTGTATTCCATGAGCTCAAGAAAATGTTCAATTCCTACTCTACATGTCTGGATAGCATAATGCGTGAGACAGGAAGTACTCTGCAAACATTTGTTGAATGAGTGAATAAATGAATAAATGAATGAATGAATGAATGAGCACATGGCTGGACTATGGCTTGTAGAAAAGGCTGTGTGCTACACTGAGAACCTTGGTCTTAATTCTTTGATCAGTGCAGCTGAAGGAGGGCAGAGAGCTCCATCTGGAGCTTAGTGGAGGTCAGACTGTGTGTGGTCTTCATCAGCTTGGGCTACCATAACTTAAATACCACAGACTGGGTGGCTTAAACAACATGCATTTCTTCCTTACAGTTGTGATGCTGTTTGTAAATCCAAGATCCGTGCACTGGTAGATCTGGTATCTAGTGAGAACCTGCTTCTTGGTTCATAGAGAGCCATCTTCTCCCTATGTCCTCACATGGCAGAAGGGGCGAGGGAGCTTTCTGGAGTCTCTTTTATAAGGCACTAATCCTATTCCTGGGGGCTCTGCTCTCATGACCTAATCTCCTTCCAAAGGTCATCTCCAGATACTGTCCCAGTGGGGTTGAGTTTGAACATGTGAATTTCAGGGGAATGCAAACATTCAATGTGTAGTGTGGAGAGGACGCTGCATCTCAGGGGTGGTGAAGAGGTAGGACACCTTGTCTCTGTGCGGACTGAGAGAGCTGAGAGCCTCAGCCAGCCGGTGGCCCTGGGATGGAAGCTGGGAGGAAAGAGACCTACTCTGGGAATGCCAACAGCAGCCTCCTTGCTGATCTGCAGGCTGGTCCTCTCAAATCTCCACGGAAGGCTCCCTTACCTGGCATCGTTGTGCTCTCCAGCAGTGGCTGGCTGCTGCTCAGTGTTGATTACAGTTTGAAATGCTGGCACTTTAGTCCCATGCTGCTACACACCACAGAAATTCCGTTTCACTCTAATGAGGTTTCAGTTCAAATGTTGGAAAGAAGAAAGCCTTTTAATTAGATTGGTAGTAATTGAGCTCCCAAACCACAGAAGCCTTTTTCTCAGAAGCTGAAGACACAGATGCAATTAAAAGAAGGAAAGCCACCCAAGTGGAACACCGGCTAATTTTAAGTCCATTAAAAACAACAACTCCTTAATAAGTTGACACAACGGATGTATGTCCTAAAAGAGTTCACTGATGCTTTCAAATAATATTGGAGATTGAACCGGAACTAGAGTACTCATGCAGTTCAAATATATGGCTCCGTCGGGAACCATTTGCTTAGTACAGAGTACAGAGAAATGTTAGCTCCATAACTTTTTCCACCCAGAAGACTCTGCCATGTTTTATTTTGGAAAATAGAATGTATTTTTCCTGTAACCAAACTGACATCTACTTCTGGATTCAGCTGCGTCCTGAGACCCTACTAGGACATTCTTCCCTGTCCCTCCTCAAGTAGCCCTGTTCTTTCTTCAGGATTCAGATACCTCCCTACCTCCTAGTTTCACCTCTCAAAGGTGCTCAGAGTGTGAGTTGCTGGGCCAGGGCCATTGATGCATCAAGTAATCTTTGCCAACTCCTTACATGTTCAATACATTTTTATTTTAATGAGAAGCAGCATTTGTTTCTCGTTTGCATCCCTCCCTATGACCACGCCCCAGCAGATGCCATGTTCTCTCTGCCATTGGGATTGTTTTTGTGTATGCCATAACTGGACCAGGTAATTCCTGCTGGAGGAGCTCACAGTCTCAGCTTCTAGGCACTCTGCTTGGGGGCATTAATAAATACTTTCTCTTAGAGAGAATGGCAGTTGTCAATTTGTAGAGTCCTTTGGGTGGGAATTGTGTGCTAAGTAGTGAATACCACTATCTCAGTATAAGTATTGCATGGAACTTGGTCATTGGTGTGTGCACACTGGTTTTTGCTAGGCCATGTTGGGCTCAACCAGCTGTGGTAAAACACTGCTTGCATCCCAGTTGGAAAGGCTGTTGTTGACTAGAATTTTCTTTAGGTGTCCTGTGCTGGGACAAAGCCATGGTTAGTACACTATCCCAAGCTCTGATTAAAGCACAGACTTGGCACTCTTCTGGATGCCACCCGTAGGTGGTTCAGAAATGTGGAAAAAGGGGCTTTGGGTCAGAAAGATCCAAGTTTGAATAGCTCCTTCATAGAGTCACCTCACCTTTCTGAAACTTGGTTTGCTCATTAGGACAGAATTTACCTTGCAAGTGTGTGTCAAGGGCCAGGAATACTTCCTGGTAGATAAAAGATGAGAGAAAAGGTAAGCAGATCCACAGGGACCAGGGAGAAATGTGGCCCACACACTACCATTGGCATATGGTACAACAGCTGTCATAGGTCATGCTCCCTTTCCTGGGGGAGGGAAGTGTGAGATATTTATATTTGTTTAAAACTCTATACTTTCTGGTAATAAACTTGACTTTAAAAAATTGGAATTTGTACCCAACTTTATTTTTTAAGCATATAAATTATTTTAAAGAGTACAAAGGAAAGTAAGCTAAATCATTAGGAAGTGTCATCTCTGGATGGTGGGGCTGTGGGTTTTAATTTTCTTCTTTATACTTTGCATTTTGTAAGTGCTCTGTAATAAATGTCTGTTACTTCAGAATAAAGAGAACAAGCTTAACTCTGGGGAAATGCGGCTTGAGTGTGTTTGGAAGTGCTTGGTTCCTCCTAGTTTCCACGCATTCCCACAGGCCCAGTAGTATGATTCCTGCATGAATAATGGCATCAGTCCCTCTTTTGTAAACCATATAAGCAATATTTATGGTTCTTTCTTTTTCTTTGAAGGATGAGAAGAACCAAGTTCTAACTACCAACATCTGGCTGCAAATGGTAAGTTGAGACAAGGGCAGTCCTCTCCCGTGGGTCTTCCTGCTGTGGTTTCTCAGATGCTCCTGCTTGAAATGCAGCGGAGGAAGAGAGCCCCTGAGAAGAGTCAGGATTGTCCTCCCTAACTCCACACATGCCAACTTATGTGAAGTAGAACATCCACTTTTGGGTATTTCTCACTGCGTCCAGCAGGGCTCAGTGAATGCGTGTATTTCCTACAGGGTGATTTGGGGAAATTTTAAAAGCACTCATGCAAAACAAGTAATAAGATGAAGATCTACATTGTTGGTAACCTGTTTGTAACATGCACCTTAACTGGTCCCCAGGGTTTAGGGGCACCCGCCTCACTCTCTATGCCCTCTAGATGCGCATAATGGGAATCCTAGAGAGTTGCCTAAGCCAGAGGCTGTCACAGTCATGCTTAGTGCTCTGGGGACCCCTGCAAGAATTCTGAAATGCTGTATTCCATTCATGCATTTTTAGCTTGACATGTAAAAATCTCACCTAAAAATAATGAATTGCAAATGATGTCTCTTCCAGCAAATTGTAAATATTGGCATTTAAAAGTAAAACTGTTAGTCTCTATTTTAAGTGGAAACTAAATACCATAATGATTTGATGCCCATATCATTCATTTAGGAAATATATAAAGAAGGCCTTCTAGCTGCAGATGTCTTGCACAGTCCCTTCCTTTTATTATTGCACTTGTATTGCTATGCCACTTTTCACACAGAACTTATCCTAATGTTCTGTAATTTCATGTTTGCAGGTTATCAATCACTCTGTCTTGGTTCTCTCAAATGTAGATATTAACATAAAGTCATTCTTTTAGACAATAAGTGTTAATTTTTTTTTCTTCTGTATTGATTTAGGATTACAATGATTATTGGTTCTTAATTCATCACGGTGGCATTCATGTCTCTACCAAAGATGGGGCTTTGTTTTAAATTAATTCATATGTTTGTAGATGATGATTTTTTTTTATTACGAAATGAGACACTAATGCAGATTTCACCATCAATTCTATGACTTTTTAAAATAGATGTAGTAGTGTATCGTTCATTATGAAAGGCATTTTGTTAAAACGTTAGTCAATTCCTTGAACTTCTTCCAGATTACATGACAAAAATAATATAGTTTCATTGGAATGTATTAGCTGACAGCTTGCTTAGTTTCTCATTCAATTTTGTTGAAAACAAGGAATTAAAACCTGCCTGATCTTTGAAAGTTTTTGTCACCTGATTTTTAGCACAATTTACACAGACACTGGTATTTTGAATCTGCCTTTTGTTGTTTGCTTCTTGGGTCAATGTCCCAAGACAGGAGTTGAGGTGAGGGAAATTCCCTTTCTTTGTAAGGCAGAAATCAGAGTAGTAAATGTGGGGAAAGGGATATTCCCAGGTGGTTGTTAGGCAGGTGAGTTTTGGTGGGAATGCAAGTGGAAGTTGGGGAATAGAAAACAGATTCACTTAAAGCCATCTGCTGTATGTCCCCAGAGCAGGCTTTGCTATATAAGAGATGCCTCACAGAACCTGCCTGTAATGAATAAAGTAGAACCTTTGCAGAATTTCCCTGCAGGATTTAAAGCAACATTCTTTTTTTTTTTTTTTTAAGTTTTCCTTTGAAATTTATATACTACTTTCCCTTTTTTAAAAGACTTGATCTTTTTAGAGCCGTTTTAGGTTCATAACAAAATAGAAGGAAAGTTGTGGAGAATTCCCATTTACCCCCTGCCCCCACATCCCCTTTCTCTCTTTTTTTAATATGAAATTTATTGTCAAATTGGTTTCCATACAACACCCAGTGCTCATCCCAACAGGTGCCCTCCTCAGTACCCATCACCCACCCTCCCTGCCCTCCCATCCCCCATCAACCCTCAGTTTGTTCTCAGTTTTTAAGAGTCTCTTATGTTTTGGCTCCCTCCCTGTCTAACCTTTCTTTCTTTTTTTTTTTTTTTTCCTTCCCCTCCCCCATGGTCCTCTGGTAAGTTTCTCAGGATCCACAAAGAGTGAAAACATATGGTATCTGTCTTTCTCTGTATGATTTATTTCACTTAGCATAACATTCTCCAGTAAAGCAACATTCTTTAGTAAGCACATCCTATCTTCAGCCTGTGCACATCTGCTCTAGCTTCCCTCCTTTTGTCTGGGCACGTGGGCTTGGGTCTGTGCTCCCGTTGGAGATGGCACCTCCCTCCTGGGAAGAGGTTCCCTCTTCTGGGGCCTGCTGAGAGCCTTACTGTCACAGTTGTCCCTGTTGCTTCTAAAGTCATGTCCTAATAGTGTCTAGAGGTTGGCCTCATTAGCATACAAACTGCAGTTTGTTTGTCTCCATTAACTTTCCCCAGTGACTCTCGTTTCCTTCTCACCTTTACAGCAATGTTCCTTCAAGCAGCATCCTCCCCAGACATCCCCACTCTCTTCCCATGAATTCTCAGTTAAACTCACCCTTAGCTGACTTGGGGTGAGCAAACCACTAACCCCCAGGTTGTGAATGCTACACTCTAATGTTTTTCCCCGATTTTCTTTTTTTCTTTTCTTTTTTCTTTTCTTTCCTTTTCTTTTCTCTTCTTCTTCTTCTTCTTCTTCTTCTTCTTTTTTGAGAGAATGAGAGAGTTCATGCATGAGTGGGAGATGGACAGAGGAAGAGGTAGAGAGAATCTTAAGCAGGCTCCATGCCCAGCACAGAGCCCAAACTCTTAACTCTGAGGTCATTGACCTAAGCCAAAATCAAGAGTCAGACACTTAACTGATTGAGCCACCCAGGTGCCCCTTCCCTAATTTTTTGATGAAAATTTTCAAATATACCTAACATTTGAACTTATGGGGAGTCTATAGCCTCACCTCTTAGATTCTGTAATTAGCATTTTTTTTTTTTTAATTCTTACTTTATCCCATTTGGCTATTTATCCATCTTTCTATCAGCCTAGCTTATTTTTTTAGTTCATTTCAAAGAGGAATAGCAGACAGTGGTGCATTTTCACCTGCATGTTTCAGGTAGCTCTTTGACCAGGGTTTCTTTCAAGGTAAAAATTTTGCATACAATGTGATGTATAGATCCTAAGTGTATCAGTCAATGAATAGCCAGGAATGCTTTCAGCTCCTCAGTCCCACCCCCATCAGGAAGCAGAACTTCACCATCACCCCAGGTGATGCCTGATGTCCCTTACCTGTCAATACCTGTCCTATCTTTGCACTCTCCACCAAGGATAGAACACCTTTTTTCTGGTTTTTCCAGGGATCGGTTTCTTCCCTCTTACCTTGGGTCTCTCAGGAACTTTGGTAGAGTGGATTGGTCCCTCTTACTGGAAATCCTACATTTAGTGTTTGGCTACCTGTCCTTAGGTTTTCCTCCTAATTCTCTAGTGACTCCTGAGTTCCCCCTGCTAGTCTCTTCATCTCTGTGCAGTCATTCCTTGTCCCAAGAGTTGGAGGACCCAGTATCCTGGCTTAAAGCACCAACCCAACTGCCTTCCTGGTGCCCCTACATGGGCACCCAGTAGGCTCTTAAATCCAGTGTGTCCTTCTTTCTCTTTCTCACTTGCTCCCTCTATAGTGAAGGGAAGGAAAAATTCTTCTCTACCCTTTGGGGTCTTCCACTTGGACTAAGATTGAATTTACATGAGACTGATTAACAGGAGAAAGAAAAAAAACAGAGTTTTATTATGTGCACACGGAGGCCAAATAATGACTTTGACAACTTTGACACCTAAGGAAATGACAAAGGCAGATAGTTTTTAAACTTTTCAGACAAAGACACGATAAATCTGTGAGGAGTTAACAGGACAAAAAGCCTTAACTTTGGGAGCTTTAATTAGTAAGGAATTCTAAAAGGAACTTGGGCTGGGGTGGTAAATTAGTAAAAAGTCACAGGGGTTGTTTATGTAGTCTTCTTGGCTCTAAATTCCCTATCTCTGGTGATAAGGATGTCTCTACATCCTAATTGAGGGAGGACACCTCTCACATGGTAGATTTATTTCCTGCTTTCAGGGGGACAGTGGATGGTCTGAGTGTCCCTCTTGAACAAGCTGTATCATAATTAACTTTTATTTAAAGTAATCAGTATGACAAAGTGGCACGTTTGGGGCAGCCTGCCCTTGGCCCCTACAATTGCTGTCTCCATTTGGATAAATGGTAACTCCGTGTATTCATTTGCTCAGATCAGAAGCCTCAGAGTCACCCTTAACTCTAGTCTCTCACACCTACCTCTGATCTCAACCTTCAAAAACAGAGCCAAGGTCTAACTACTGCACATCAACCCCAATGCTTCCACCTTGGTCTAAACCAGCATCATTTCTCACCTATGTTACTATGGAGATTCATAGCTGGGCCTTGTGTTTCAGCCCTTACCTCCACTAGCGATGTCTGTTCTCAATATAGCAGTCAGCGTGATCCCAGTAAGAGAAGAAGAAGGCTTAGCCACACGCCTCATTGACCCAGATCCTTCCAGGGGCTCCTGTCTCACCCAGTAGCAAGCTGAGGTCCTTGAGGTGGTCTTTGACTTTGCATGCCAGGCCCTCGCTTCTTCTACATCCTCCCCAGCCCTCTTCTTCTTGCTGTGTTCCCTGCCCTGCTTGTTGCCCTACACACATCATCTACCTCAGGGCCTTTGCATTTGCTCCCCCTGCCTGGAAGGCTCTTTCCCCAAGAACCACTTGCTTTTCTTTCTCACTTCTTAGTAGTATCTACCTGAAGATCACCTTTTCAGTGAGGTCTTCTCTGAGTTCCTCTCAAACCCTACTATCTCAAACCCTCATTGCCTACCCCCAGCCCATACCATTCTCTTCACCTCGGTATCTTAGTCTTTCTGGCTGCTATAACAAAATACCATAAACAGGGTGACTTATCAACAACAGATATTTATTTCTCACAGTTTTGAAGGCTGGAAGTCCAAGGTGCCACCATGGTTGCATTCTATTCAGAGCTCTTTTTTGAGTTGCATTTTTGTTTCGTCCTCACTAGGTGAAATGGGAGTGCTAATCTCTTAGGGAGGCATCTGTCCCATTGTATAAGGGTGCTGATCTCATTTGGGAGGGCTCTCTCCTCATGATCTGATTACCTACTAAAGGCCCCACCTCTGATATCCCTCACACTGAGATTAGAGTTCAACATAGGAATTTGGGGGAACACAACATGTATTCCCTAAGTCTACTTCATTTTGTTTTTAAAGCCGTTGTCCCATACTTTGTATTGTTTATTTGTTCTCTGGCTCTGAGTTCTCATCCCCCACTTGGAATGTGTCCTCCGGGAGGGCAGGACTCCAGTTGTATTCACTACTCTACCCCCAGTAGGCATGAGTAAGTTTTGTAGAATGAATGAATGAAACAAAAAACTCAAGGTGAACCTAGGAAGGGCTAAGATATTATGATACAAAATAAAGCCAACTCCACCTCACATTTAAACACTGTAGTGTAAGCTCTGGGAATTCTGGGAGATAATACAAATGTTTCCTTTTTTATATAAAACCAGGCATTTCCCATGTTTTCTATGGTACAGAGCTGCTGTTGACATTTTTTTTATAAAGAGAGAAACACCTAATATGCTCACTACATATTAGGTCAGAGACAGGTCTGTCTTCCTGGTGCCTATATCCTTATCCCTCAGTAAGCAAATGATCGTTAATAACATATATGATTTGGCATTTTTTTTTCAAAGAGTGTTGTTTTCTAGGAAAAAAGTAACTAGATTATTACTTATTGCATTGAGTTCAGGTGCTCCATAAATAAGCATGCTTGCTTTGGAGGATGTCACTGGAGACCTCTAAATTTCTTTCAAGCACAGCTTATTTCTAATTCATTATTGCACTTGCAAAAACGTCCACAGCTTCATTTGTTTTAAAAATCACCTTTTTATCTCACTTACCTATTCACCTTATCTTTTTGAATGCCTGCTACAGGGAAGACATTGAAGTAGGTCACATGAGGGGGAACCCAGAAATGGATGAGACCCAATTTCTTCTCTTAAGCCATTTACAATCGGGCTGTGCAATTTACAGCCCAACAAAAAGGTTCAAATATTGTGAACAAGTGACTCCCTTGAAGTATGGCAGGAGGCCAGCTGGTGGTGTGGACAGTGGAGTTCAGAGGTGGGAAAAATCTCTGCTTTACAGAAATGGAAGGGAGAGAAGGAAAGGCATAGACCCTTCTAAATGTGAAGATCAGGAAGCATTGGTGTGTGTAGGTGTTGCACCATTAATTAATACTTGTTTCCACATGCCCACCACCTGGAAACATGCTGGATGCCTTTTTAGCATGTGTCCTTTCACACACAGGCTAGCCAGTGGCTTGCTTAGGGCCCTCATGATGACCCATAGTTAATGGTGATTTCAATCATTCTGTCACAATGAGAGAAAAAGTGTTGGGAGCAGGAGGAAGAAGGAGGCCCACTTTCTTCATCTGAGATCAAAATGGTTGACTGGAAGAATTTCCAAAACATGTTTATATGGAGTTTTCCAACACCAAGTACATGCTGTCTTTCACACCAGCAACTGATTCTCTGATTCTCAGGATACCAACTGGGTAGATCCTCTCTATTTGGAGTTAGCATCAGATCCTACAAGTTAAGGACTCAATCCCACAAGACTACCCCATCAGATGCCAGCTGCAAAGGGGGTGTCCAGGCTGCCCACACTTCTATCCAGCTGAGTTTGAATGCTGAACAGCTCATGGAATTCAAGAAAACACTTACATTTACCAATTTATTATAAAGAATCCTGGTCAGGAACAGCTGAATGGAAGAGATGCATAGGGCAAGGTGTGAGGGAGGCCAAGAACTTTCATGCCTTCTGTGGGCTAGTTACTCTCCTGGCACTTGGATGTATTCACCAATCTGGAAACTTTCCGAATCTTGTGGTTCAAGAGTTTTTATAACCCAGTCCCCATTCTCTCTCTTCTCCCTGGAGACTGAGGTTGGGTGGGGCTGAAGGTTGCCACCCTGTAATCAAAGCTTGATCTTTCTGATGACCGGCTGCATGCTGGCAACCTGAGGTGATCTCAGGCCCCTGCCCTAAGTCACCTCACCTCAATAGAATAAACTCTGGTGGGCTCAGAAGGTGCTCTATATGAATAATAAGAGACACTCCTATCCTCAGGAAATTCCCAAGGTTTTAGAAACCATGTGCCAAGAACCTGGGACATAGACCAAATATGTTTCTTATTATATCATAATGTCCTTTTTTTTTAAACAAAGAAAATGTTCCCTTTCTTCTCTCTCATTATCCTGCTATAAATATTTTCATGCATGTACATGCACACAAACTTAAAGTTTCCTATGGCCTCAAGGTAGATGTTAATGGGGGCCAGTTCTGAGACCCATGGAAGAATTAGGGTTCTTATGGTTACATCTCAGATCAAGGGCCCCTTCCTCCCTTGTATGTCCCCTTAAAACCCCACATAGTCATATCTTGAAGATTAAATGAGAAGGGATCCCGCAGAAATAGGGAGAGAAGGAAAAGCACAGACTCTTCCAGATGGTCTGGGAGTATTGGTGTTTCTAGACTGACACTATCAGCTGCCCAACATGCCACACACTATCTGTAGGAAGATTTTGTGCAGGGCCTCTTGCCCTCCAGGGATCTGAGTGGGGAGTAAGTGCTTTAAGAGGATAGAAAAGCTCCTTCTGGAACATTATTATTCACAAGCCCCTTTACACATCCATTCTTCAGAAATGCTCATGGAAACCTGTGGCGTCCTGGGCTCTCCCGCTCCCAGGGCACACAGCCCCAACATTCCCACTCCGGCTCCCAGTGCCCAGTTGATGGGGCTTCTGCACCTTTAGCTGTAGCTTGGTTGTTACAGCTCTCCTGTCCTGTGGTATCTTATGAAATGGAGGAATCCCTCTTTTTTTTTTTTTTAAGCCATCATTTGTCATGGGCTTACCAGGGCCACATGACTTACCTGCTGCTGCACACATTTCATCCTTCCAGTGCCGTCCTGCCCTATGAGGCAGGCACCTGTGAGAAAGCTGCAGCTCCCAGAGGGGGTATTTACCTTGTTAAAAAACAAAATGCAACCAAATAAACCTGAAGATCTAATTGGCTTAATTAAAGGATTTGTGAGTTGGGCAGCACCCTATCTAGCAAGTAGAGAGAGCTCCCACAAGTTGTACAAAATGGAAAGTTTTTATAGGAAGGAGGGTGGGGCAAGAAAGTTATAAGCAAGGGAAAAGAAAGGATTGTTTCAGGCAAGATAACCTTATCTTTGGGGGAGGGGCAGGGGGTTTTATCAAGCAGTTTATATCTCATCTTCCATTGAGGGATGGAGAGGACCCTGTGGCGATGGATGACTTCACAGAGGCTGATCAGAAAATTCCTGATTGGCCCTTTAAGACTTAGGTTTCTGTGGGAGGTTGAAAATACAGTTAAGTATTAAGCCTCAGTTTGGTGACTTGGCCTAAGTAATTTTGGGCCCATGTTTTTGTTGTTGTTGTTTGTTTGTTTTTAATGTTTGTTTATTTTTGAGAGAGATGGGCGAGGGAGAGCATGAGCTGGGGAGGGACAGAGAGAGAGGGAGACAGAGGATCTGAAGCAGTCTCTACACTGACAACAGAAGGCCTGATGTGAGGCTTGAACTCCTGAACCCTGAGATCAGGACCTTAGCAGAAGTCTGACACTTGACCGACTGAGCCACCCAGGTGCCCTGGGTTGTTTGTTTTTAACAATCTGCTTGAGGGGCGCCTGGGTGGCTCAGTCGGTTAAGTGTCCGACTTCGTCTCAGGTCATGATCTCGCAGTCCGTGAGTTCAAGTCCCGCATCAGGCTCTGTGCTGATGGCTCAGAGCCTGGAGCCTGTTTCAGATTCTGTGTCTCCCTCTCTCTCTGACCCTCCCCCGTTCATGCTCTCTCTCTGTCTCAAAAATAAATAAACGTTAAAAAAAAATTAACAATCTGCTTGAGCTCACACAGCTGGTCTCTGCCACAGCCTTGGTGTAAACCCAGATGTGCCTGAGTTCCACAGCTCTCTGCAGCCCCCCTTTTCTTTCCTGAGGGTGGAGGAGACCCAGGTTGGCTTTTGAGTGAGCAGATGGGGGGCTCCTTCAGAGAGGATGAACAGCCCCCAACTGCCAGTGTAGAGAGATTGGGTTGGAAGAAACATCAGTGGTAGAGCCTACTGATCACTCTTCTTAAAGTCAAATAATGCAGTTCTGAGTCCTGACCCAGTGTCTGACTGAAAGGATGTTGCTTCTCTGTGCCCCGGTCTCCTCTTAAAAATAGGAATAGTAATCATGCTGGCATCCCTGGATCATGGCAAGCAAGGTGTACACGTGACTCTGAACAAACCAAATGGTCAGGATACATACCCATGGGACACATGCAGCTAAGATGATGGGTTGGGTTGAGGAGATGTGAAATTGCTGGAGAAGTATTGTGCAGCTCACACGTGCCATCTGAAGAGGTTGCGGTTTGACCAACCAAGGGCTTCTACTTCCCTGCCTTCCCTCCCTGCTCTGCCCATCATTTCAGCAGGTGTGGGAGATGGGCATTTGCCTGCCATGCCCACCTTTGCTCTGGGAGCCCTATGACCATGATTAGCATGGTGGCAATAGTGACAGTGACAGGCATCCCAGGGTGAGGTATGAGATCCTGGTAAGGAAGGCACAGGTGTTGAGTGTGGAAGGGCTTATCCCCCTGACAAGGGAGAGAAAAGAAGGGAGCACTGGGCAAATGGTACAGAGACAGAGCAGGCTGGAGCAAACACAGTTTAGTTCATGCCTAGGCATTCCTGCAAACCAGCTTCAACAAGACTGGCCCTTCTGGGTACTGTCCTTCTCCTCCCCTTGCGTATCCTTCCTGCTCTTTTCCCCTCCTCCCTTCCCCACTACTAACTACCCACATCAATTAGAAACATCAGTAGGGTGGCTCTATCCTAAATGTTCCAAGTGATTTTTCACCATGTTATACATTGACGGATCTTCATTCTCAGAGGCCCATGGCTATAAAGTCACATTACTCACCTGGCTATTCCCTCTCATCTGACTTCGTATGGTCCCAGAACTGGAACAGCCTTTTTGGATGCTTGCCTGTCCTCTCCAGAGGATGATGGGATCTCTGGGACGTGCTCTGTGATCCACAACCCCTTGGCTACAATTCCCAAATCTCAATAGCTTTGAAAATTAAAGGGTTTTTGTCCCCCTTGATGTTGTTTTTGTAACTTTGCATCAAATTCACTGAGTCTAAAATCAAACTGAAATAGATGTGCAGTGGAGGCATTTATTTTTCTTACTTAGTATCAGTATGCACGTTTTGCTGCAGAAATAATGATATGTTTGATTATGGGGAGTTGCCTAGATCCCAGCTGGAAGTGTTGCATCACATACCTTTCTAAATCTGAGGTCTGAGCTCCAGATCATGGGTGGCCCCAGGGAGACTGGGTACAGGATGGGGCCTTTACTGGGGGTCTGCCCTGATTATGGCACATTTGTAGGAGGTGCTGAGTCCAAACGGGCCAGCCCTGCAACCCTGGCTTGGTGGAGCTGTTTGTATAGCAGCTGTAGGTGGGATCTTACCTGAGCAGTCTTTGCAGAGCTAGTGGACACCCTAGGTAGGGCTGAGCTATGTGGTCCTTGGACAAGGGACCCCAGGCATGGGCCTTCCTCTGGCAAAGGTCACTCAAGAACCAATTTTGGACCTGACGTCAAGCAGATGCATCTGTGTTGGTGTGTTTATGACTATTTCCTGAGTCCCCATCTTCACCCTTGTCCTGATTCAGTGTTTTACCACCAAGGCCATGTGTTTGCATTTTGGGGTTGTGGCATCAGAAGCACTGTTCCTGCATGAAAATAAGAACTCCAGTCCAAAAACACATCCTCCTTAGAAGCTTCTGAGAGGTTCCCCAGCAGCTGCAAAAAGTTGTTTCATGGAAATAAATATTCTTAATTTTTCTAGCTTAGTTCATACTCCAATTGAAATAAGTGAATTTATTTTTCCAAAGTGTCCTTTCAGTGGAGAACTTTGAAAGCAAAACAGTTACTCATTTGGCTAGGAAAAAAACCCATCTGCTGTGGGAGGGGAAGCCTTCGGGGCATGCAGTGGACTGGAATTAACTTTAATGCTACTGTTTGAATGTGGTCATGGTGACAGCAGGATCTTAAATGTGATTTTTATGCTGTTCATGGTCATTTTACAAGAGATTACTTAATTCTCAGTTTCCTTATATTTTATAGATAACAATTCAATTATGTAAATAGTATCTGGAACTCTTTTTGGCTTTGAATGTATCTAATAATCCCTTATAAGAAATATTAGTAGGCAAGGAAGCAAAGTGCTGCTAATGTCATTGTCTGTGTGTGTTAGTCTTGGACAGATCACTATTTACAATGGAATATGTCAGAATATCCGGGCGTGAAGACTGTTCGTTTCCCAGATGGCCTGATTTGGAAGCCAGACATTCTTCTCTATAACAGGTAAGCACACTGGACAAAAGGAGAAATGATTTTAGTTTTGCATATATGTAACAACCAAGCATATTTGAATATTTCATCGAAATGCCAGACCCATGATCTGTAATTTGGGACCATTGCTGCCCATGATGCTTTGTAAATGGCCAGGCCTTTGAGAAACATTCTGTCCCCCTCTCCCATGTTCTCTGCCTTGGCATGCAGACTTGCATTACCCAGCACTCTGCCTGAGCACATGTCTATAGGGCTGTGCATTATAGGTACATATATACTTTTGTGCATATTGGCACTGAGGCATTTTTTACATGTGGAATTACCTTTGCACCTGAATGGCAGCAATTATGGTCACAGCATAAGTTGCTGGCCCTTGACATGCATGACTGGAGTCCACTGTTTGGACCCAGGTCCTCATCTGATGTATTCCCATTGTGCATTGGGAGAGTCCTGCTGCCTATAGCTGAGTGCATGAAGACCATCACCTTAGGTGTGCTCAGAAGCTTGTGATGCAGGTGGAGTACTTGATAGAAAAAAGACAGATAATAGTCATATTCTAATATGGATTAAGAACAGGAATCCTGCTCCTGAGGTCAAGAAATGAGGGATTCATTGTGAACCAGGACAGTCTGATTTGTAAACCAGATGCCTAAAAGGTATTCAGGCAAGGTAAATTTCTAGAAGCACTACATCTTTTTTTGCTAAGCTACATAATCAAAATAAGGGGATCCAGAGCATCTCTTCCCAGTAAGGTTTAGAATGTGATAACAAGCTTAGTATTAAAGAAAGATACTTCCTAATTACAACTGCTGCATTTGGTCCTACCGGGAAGAGAAGGAAGTCCCATACCTTCCTGACTTAGAAAACAGTGTGACCATTGGCTACTGTCCTTGGTTGTCACCAGCTGATGTGTTTGTCCTACACTGACTGCTTCTAGGAGGCTGGGTGATTTCATTTCTTGTGTCAACTTTTAATTCTGTCTTTCTTGCTGGCAGTTACATTTCATTTGAATAATTGGGCTTGTTTCTAGAAGAATAGTATTCCCTTCTGATTTGCTGCCACTCTAAAGTTTCTTAAATTAGTTAAATTAGTTAAATTAGTTAAATTAGCTAAATTAGTTAAATTACAGTAAGTGGTCCCCAACTGAGTAGGTGAAGCACATGGAACCCCATGGCTCATCTTTGGATCATTAGTTTCCCAGCCACTGACATCAAAAGACCACAGAAATACATTTTATTTTGGAGGCTGGAAATACAAGATTAAGGTGTCTGCAGGTTTTGTTTCTTCTGAGTCTCCTCTCTTACAACTTGTAGATGTCCATCTTCTCTCTGTGTCTTCACATGGTCTTCCCTCTGCTCATGTCTGTGTTCTCTGATCTACTCTTGTGCCGACTACCATCACATTGGATTAGGGACCACTCTAACAACCTCATTTTATCTTAGCTACCTCTTTAAAACCTCCAAATACAGTCACATACTGTGGAACTTCAACATACGAACTAGGACTTCAGCATGTGAATTTGGCGGGAGTGGGGGGGTGGGGAACAAAATTCAGCCCATAACAGGGGCATTGCAGTTGACTTCTTAAGGACAAAGAGTCAGCATTGGAGAGGTCTGGGTATAAATTGTAGCTGTAATATTTAGTATGTTATAAACATTAAGTCTCAGATTCCTCCTTTGAAAAATGGGGGAGATGCCAGCTTCAGAGTTTGGAAGGGATAACTCTGCGGATGCACCTAGCATGCTTAGTGTGGTACTTGGCAAAGATTGAATGCTCAGTGATGGTGGTTGTGCATTTATAGACATGGTGATGAGGATTTCTGCTCAGAGTAATTAAAAAAGAAATGTCAATAATGTTTTTACATTGTGCCTAATTTAGTTCTTTTTCATTTGAAATCAAGAATAGATATTACAATGTGGTAGAAACTTCATGAGGTTATAGAGGTGCTTCTTATCACTTATATGTAGCACCTCAAAACCTAATAAATAAAATGTTTGATGCTTTTAATGTTCTGGCTAAGGAAGAGTTACCACGTATTCTATGCAAACTGAATTTCAAGGAGCAAAGATGCAGTCTCCACCTGCTGTCACCAGGGAGCGGGATCTCAGAAATAATGGTACCCACCCCCCCCCCACATCTGATCCAGCTGATGGTCCCAGAGCCCCTTTCCTCTCATGTTTCCCCTTGAGCTCTAAATAACTGTTTTTCTCTTTTCTCTTTTCCTCATCTCCCCATTGACCACATCCACCAGCTTCTATCATGGAATCTGTAGAGGCTGCCTCCTCTTCTGCTTTAGTTTTTCTGAAAAATGGGATATAGAACTTCCTTTCTGAAGTAAATGTTAAATATATGGCTTGCATGTCCACACAGACATGATGTAGGATAAGCAGGTTACAGAATACATGTAAGCCAGTCATAGACACAGTGTCAGTTATTTTTTGCTGCTTGAGAGACTATCCTGAACTTAGTGTCTTAAAAAAAATGTATGCATATGACTTCTCACCACACTGTGGGCTGACTGACCCATGTGGTGGCCTATCTGTTTAAGTCAGTTCTTGGCAAAAAGCAGGGGGCTGAGGCTCTGATGGGCTGGAATGTGGAGAGCCACACCCCCAGCTGTTGGTGGGAGCGCAGCTGGGACAGTTACCTGTGCCACCTTAGCTTCCTCCATGAGCCTTTTCCACAGGATGCAGGCAACCCCCAGTGTGTGGCAAGAAGTGTTCAGAGAGGAAGGAAGTGGCAGCCACCAGGCTCCTTATGAACTGAGCATATGAATCCTAGAACAGCCCCTTCACTGCACTCTGTTGGGCAGAGTAGGCAGGAGCTCAGCCTGGATCAGGGAAGCAGAAGTCAGCCTCACGTCTCTAGGGCACACAGGTTGGGGGGAGGAAGGAAGATGAAGGTGTGCTCTATGGAAGGGAAGAGGTGAAACAGGAAGGCCAGATTAGAGTTGAGGGGGGAATGAAGGACCAAAACAAACATTTGTAATGAAGGAGCACTCAGTTAAGTGCATGCTGGAGGGACTGGTAGGAAGGAGACAGAGGGTAGGTAGGCAAGCAGACAGAGTTTCCAAACACAGAGTGATCTCCTTATCCCTTGCCTCTATTCGCTGGCTTCCCTCTACTGTCTGGACACAAGTCATGTGGCCTGGCTGGCAGGGATGAGTGGTCCAGCCCACCCCTGCAGCTGCCTCTTACACCTCCTGCTTCCTGGCTAGATGTTTGTCTTTCACCTCCTTGGTGTGTCTGGACTCTCTTCCACTACAGGACATTTCTGTGAGCTCCCCTCTTGGTGTGGAATGCCTACCCTTCTTTCATTCCTCAGACCTCAGCTTAACTCCCTGTTCCACTGAGTCCCTGTTGTGTCTTTTTGTCATGCCTTACAGAAAGGCATTCCTGTCCCCTATGGCACATGGGCTCTGCCACCCCCCTGGGGGTCTAGAGAGTGCTTAATAAATATTTGTGCACAGACAGGATGGAAGGAGGAAGCAGGGATGCAGGAATTAAGAGAAAGGGGGAAGGGGATGGGTCTCTGTGACATGAGCACTGCTAAGAACAACAAGAGAAGGAAGGAAGGAAATCATATTGGCAAGCTGGAAAATATGAACCTGGGCCTGAGCCAAAAAATTGACAGAGGAAGTAGCAAAAACCGGCTTGAATTTAATAGGATCCTGACCTTCTGATATTCTGTTATTGGAGATTTTGAGAGATGTTGAGCTTAATACTTTCTGCCAGCTTCCAGGCACTCCAAATAGTATGTTCTCTCAGTAGGCTTGTGTGATGGTTCATTAAATTGTTGTGTTTGCAGGGGGAGCTTTTCCTTAAGGAGGGGAGCATGCCATCATTCTGCATAAGCCATGATTTTGAAGGGAGCATTGATTCAGGTTAGGGGAAGCATCACAAACACGTCCATCACGTTTCTTGCTCTATTCTGGTTTGATATTGGAGTCCAAGCTTGAGCCACTAATGGTTTTGGGGATATAATACATTTTTCTGTGCTTTGAAGAGGTTGGGTCATTGCAAAGCAGCCATCTCGGCATCATTTCTGGGATGGGCTTCTTTATTTCCCTGATGGATGGTGAACAAGTTACAGTGCTGCCAGCCAGCTGGCCGGGTTGCTCTGAGGAGAGGACAGGCGCTGATAAAAGCATCCCTGCCGGATGCTGATCCCAGTACTTTCTTGGTTGCTTTATTCTGCTTTACTTTAAGCCTGCAGTTCAAGGATTTTTCTGAACACAGTCTTGCTCAAAGTGAGTAGCAGTTGTGGATAGCTTTTCATGATATTCCCATTTGGACGGAATGAAAGGCCTCACTCTTATCAGCAGTCGGCTTGCAGAAGAAAGCCTGAACTGCAGTGACACCTTGGCCACCCCTGCCTGCCCTGTGCAACTGCAGGCAGCTACCTCAGCCTCTCTGGGCTTCTCCATTCTTAAGCTGCTCAGTCAGAAAATCCCGTAATAATAGTGGAATCTTTGTTGATGAATGTATTTGAAGATGTTTTTGTTGGCTCTGTATTGGTAGGACATGAGGTATCAACCACCCCTTTCTTATAGCCTGGGCAAAGCTGCATTTGCACATCTGCAGACTCATGTTTACCTCTGAGATTAGAGTCCTCTGGCTATAACCCTCTTTCTGTCACAGATTCCCATGACCCTGTGGCTGACAGCAGAGCCTGGAGAGGGGGTGATGTAGGCAGGACACACCTGGGTGGAACGTGGTGATCCAGCCGATAAGGGTTAATGATTGTGTGCTGATCAGTGAGTCACTGATTTGGTTCACCCAGAAGTCAGCCTACAACAAGTACTTCAGCATATGGTTTATGGATTTTATTTTTTATTTTAGAGAGAGAGAGAGCGAGCACTGTGAGTGCTGGAGGGGCAGAGAAAGAGAGGGAGAGAGAACCCCAAGCAGGTTCCACGCTGTCAGCACAGAGCCCGACGCGGGCCTTGAACTCACAAACGATGAGATCATGACTTGAGCTGATACCAAGAGTCTGATGCTTAACTGAGCCACCCAGGTGCCCCTCAGCGCATAGTTTATTTGGGAGAGGAAGTGGCTCAGAGAAGGGAGGGAAGATAATATATGCATTAAAAATGTGCTAAAAAGCAAGCTGCTGCTCTGGGCAGTGGGGACCCATTCCTGCTGGAGACCTCTGTGGTGTTTGTCTGTCAATTGCCTTCTGTCATAGATTGACAGTTGCTTCCAGGAATGGCAGCTCCCTGACACCGGCTCTGCTTGCCTGCCCCATGCATGGACCGAATGTGTGCTGGTGGCCAGAACCTCAAGCCTCAAGCTGGGCTGGTGATGGTTGGAAAAGGCAGCTGTCAGGGCCTTGGGTCTGATAAGGACAGCTGTTGACGTGGTTAGCTACAGCACACATGGGTTTCACACTCAAGTTTCAGTTGTTGTCACCTTTGCCTGATTGAAGTTCCAATCCTGACTCCTGATGGGGAGGACAGCAATGAAGTGAGTAGGAAGGAGAACATCATAAGGACTTAGGGGGTTTCTCAGCCAAAGCAGAGAGGAGACAGACAGGTAGCAAGGATAATGGAGAAGAGCCGGGACCTGCCTCCTTGTGAGTGGCTGTAGCCCTATTGTGGGCTTCATGTCTTATCATGGTATCACATCAGTCCACATAAAGAATGGGATCTTAGGGAGCAAGTCTCTTATTCAATTTAATGCCTCTTGAAGAAGGTTAACCAGTTGGTGTTCAAGGGCCCAAAGTTCAATCATGGCTGGTCTGGGGCTGGGGATGGGAACAGAAGGCCATTACCAAAAGAATATGAGTTAGCAGCTCTTGGATGTGGCATGAATCTTCAGTTAAGCAAAGATAATTTTTCAGCTTTGGACCTCCCAGAGAATGAGGTTTTATGATGTGCTGTTATAGCATGATATGCATTATCAAATATTCAGACCTAATCTGGAGGGAGGCTGTTTCTAACAAGGTGTGGTGGGAAAAGAGTGGAGCAGTTACCTGTTTTTAAGTAGTGAGTGGAAGCGGCCAACCTATGTGTGCATCTCCAAAATCATCCTCTGAACTGTCTGTCCAACCCTCCCCTTTCTCACCCCTGCCCCTTTGATGTTTGTTTTTAATTTGTTCGTTCACTGAACCAATATTTAGTGAAGGCTTACGTGCTGTTATCACACACTGTCCTAGGATCTGAGGACACAGAAGTGACCAAGCCAGACAAAAATCCCTGTGCTGTAGACAAATAGAAGAGGGGAGCACACATGCCAGATATCAGGGGCTCCAAGAAAAAGAAAGCATGGAGAGCATGTAGGGAGTGGTAGAGCCTAGGGTGGGATGTGAGGCCAACAGAAGAGCCAGAAGGAGGTGGAGGAACAAGTCATAGAGCATCAACGAGGTAAACGTTCTTGATGGAAAGAATAACAAGGGCACAGGCCTTTCAGGGAAGGTTGTGAAAAGCCTTGAAATGTGAGAACAAAACAGACAAGAGAAAGATGACCCAGTAGCCTATGGCATGTTATGTGTGGTTTCACACACCTTCCAGGTTATCAGAAACTATCTCGGACTATGTCATGGTCTTTGAACTACTTTCCAACTCTGTAAGTTCTAGGAAACCAATAGTAATGCAAAGGACTCCAGTCCATAGAGAAGCAAATGGATTTTGTCTGGTGGACTGATTCCTGTTAACATATCTGATCCATGTTTCTGGTTGCCTTTTTATGTGTCAGCTTTTTGGATGCTTCTTGGAATTGGTTTTTGACACCTTGCTTGTTCCCTCATTAATTAATGACTTAAGTAAAAACTTTGACACATGTTCATTTTATATTTGTGCATCATGCTTTTATCTTTGAAACAAATTGATCTTTTTTGACCACCCTGAGATGGAAACATGCCATCTGGGTCTGCCGAGGAACACAAGGGGGTGATGTGGCTGGAGTGCGAGGGTGAAGAAGGTCAGAGAAACAACAGGGTGTGGCCCAAGTGTTGGGGGTCTTGGCTTTTACTATGAATGACATGGGAGAGGCTCTCATCCTTTGGTAGAATTCCTTTCTTTTTTTGCTCTGAATAATTGTCAAAATACTTATTCATATTCTTCATCTGACTTCTTCTGCTATCAACTGATTCACATTCCATGGTTATTTTGTTCAGAAGTTACCTGTTCTTCTCTGCTTATACACTTCTCCAAGATGATGGTGGTAGATGTGTTTTGTTTTTGTTATTTCCTCTAGCTTCTTGGAAACGTTGATGGAGGGTGGGCACACGAACACATGTCATTCAGCCACTGTCAGCCCAGATACTTGTCTGCCCCAGGCTGACTCAGGGCCCAGCCTGTCTACACTGGACAGCATGGACTGTCCCTAGTGAACCTTTAGCACCTCTGCCTGGTTCTACTCTTTCTGCAAAGGGCTGGATGGCTCCAGAGTTCGTCTTTACATCCACATTTCTCAGGGCTGGAAACTGGTGCTCAGAGAGGTCCAGCCACTTGCCCAAGGTCACCCAGCAGGGTGTGCCTGACTCCAGAGTCTCATGTCCCTAGGCTGGCCTGACTGTGGTCATACTTTTTAGAGCTCTTTTATTTTTCTGTAACTTAGAAAAAGCAAAATAATTCCTCTCTCACTCCCTCTGAGTTGACTCTGCTTTTAGACCTTCTCTGGGCGTCTCTTTTGTCTTTCATTCTGGAAAGGTGAGTCTGTCTCTTCCCGGTTTCAGAGCATCTGACATCCAACTTTTCTTTCACCAAATCCTTTGCCAGCCAGAGTGGGATGACAAAATGCAAACCACTGTGCAAGGGTTTGAGCAGAATTTCAAACAGAGGGCCAGGTGCTGCAGCAAGCAGAGTTTTCTACGGACGGCTTTGCATCCAGATGGCCCAGGCAAACTGTCTTTCTGCCTATGGCAGGGGGCCAGTCCACTGAGTGCCCGCTCCCTTCCTGCACCCTGAGGGCCTTGTGAGACTGATTGAGTCCAAGAGCGTGGCTTTTGGAGATGAGCTTATTGATCTTAGTGGCATCGGACACAGCGCCAACATGATTGTAAGGGTCTGTGTAATAAATATGTGAGACAGGAATTCAATGGAAAGTTCAGTCATCATCATGAGCTGCCTGAGAGAGGACTGGACAGGTAGCACAGTGGTGGGGGCCAAGATCAACCCTTGCCTGCACTTCTCAGACTGCTGTGGGGGTCCCTGCAAATTTCCACTGCCCACCCAGGGCTGTATTCAAAGCCACCTGCATGGAGGAGCACATAGGAGTTTGTTATTCACAGGAAGAAATGCAAGAAAGAGAAACTGGCCCTCCCCAGCAAGCCCTGGGAGGCTGACCTACAGAATGCACTGCCCAAGCAGAACATGCCCCATAGAGAGTATGAAAGCCTGGAGAAATGGGTACTTTAACTTGCAGGGCAGTGCCACAGGTGTGATGTGGTTGATGCTGTCAGTTCAGCTCAGGAGAATTTTCTGAGGACCTACTATGTGTGAGATGCTGTGCTTCTAAGAGGACACATATTCAGTGTCCTGGAGGCACTTGTAATCATTAAAAAATCACTTTACCCTGGGTGGTCTCATATGATTTGATTTCATGGCTGGGAATTAAGATCCCCAGTTCATCTGTTTCTGAGACTAAATGACCTGCACGCAGAACCACAGCCTTGACTCCAGGCTTTTTCACTTTTCCCAGTGCTTAACACCTTCTTCGTGGATATTGACAAAGGCTCAGAAGATCATTTTACAGGGGAGAAATGATGTGTGTCAGTGATCTGGCATCTTAGAAAGATCTGGAAGAGGGAGATCCTCATCCAGAAGGCATAGGGGAGTAGTTGTTTATGGGATGGTGGTCGGGACTGTCTTCCTGAGACAGTTGTGGGTTTTTAGTCTGCTGTCCTGGCACAGCTGTGAATAGTGCCCCTTTAACTTCTAAGAGTGACTCAGTTTAGACAATAATATATGTGGTCTCCTCATTTTGGGACAGTGGCTATCTAGAGAGAACAGTTAGATTAAGACATGGGTGCCAAGAGAGGGCATTTTCGTGAGGAAAAATATGAAGTTAGGCCATAACACATACCTCTTTAAAAGAAGTGGTGGGGAAGAATCCTACAAGAGATCAAATGTTGCAGATATGTGCTTTGAATGCAAGGAAGGGGATGAAGAATAGGATAAGGTCAGGATGAACTATAATCAGGAATTCAGTTCAGTCTGGCCAGGCTTCTCTTCAGGGGCTGTCCCTACCTGGGCCACTGTGTGCCATGGGGACTTGGTGTTTCTAAGTAGCATGCCACATAGAAGAATCAGGTTTAACATTCTCCTCCCTCCCTGCTGGGTAGTGATCTCTGTCAGAGAGACCATGTGCTGCATGCATGCTTTATCCCCCGAAGTTAGTGTGGCAAATAGCACATGGAGAACATCAAATTACAGTGAACAGGTGCTCTATTGGGGACATTACCTGGGTCCCCAGTAGGGAATTTCTGGAGGTCAGAACTCGGGTAATAGCGCTAGGAACTCACACTGGATTGATTATTCTTCCCAACACCAAGTACATACATACATTACACATACATACATACATACATACATACATACATACATACATACATAAATTCTGGTTATTTGGGGTGGGAATGTTGGGTATGAGTCATTAAGATATACATGGATTTTGGCCTGAGAAACAAATTAGCCTAGAGATTATCATTCTTCTTTGTCCTTCACTTTCCATACCAAAATTTCATGAAGGATTATTCAATGATAATTGCTTAAGTTGTCTTTTAGTATGGTTCATGGTCTTTTATTTAAAACAAATTTTGCATTCTTAGTGAATGAAACCTATTTCGTTATTTTATTTATGTATCCTCTATGGCTTTGGGATCCCATACTAGAAGATTATATATGTATCCATTTAATACTTTAAAAAGTTTATATGAAACTAAACTACTAAGGTAAACCAAAGAGGTTGCTTTGTATTTTGTGGGTTTTTTTTTCTTTAAATTTTCATAAATAGTATGAGGTAAGAGTCTCCCTTTATTTCACTTTCAAGACTAGGAAATGATTGAACATGATTTAATGAGCATTTCGTCTTTTCCTCAGTGAATTAAAATAGGATGGTTGTATTTGTCTCTTCATGTGCCAATAGCATACTGAATACTAAGCAGGGTAAACAAAAAAAGAAACATATATCTTGAATATCACACTGAAATTTAAAAACATTGAGGATGAGAGAAAAATCAAAGCTCTCAAAGTGAAAAATCATTGTAACAAGAAACAAATTTGCCCAAGTTAATAGAGCATTACTTTCTAGTATTAGAGGGAAATTCTTTTCAAAAGAAAATATTTTACTGAACTGAACTACCCAGGCAAAAACTAACGTAGTTTCAAATTTGTGAATACTTGAGTGATTTACGTACTCAAGGATATACTTAGCAAAATGGGATGAAACCCAAAAAAAGGGGCAAGCATGGAACATATTCATGAATTGTTATCAAGGAAAACACTAAAAGTCATAATTAAGTTTAAATATTTGATAATATGTTTAAAATAATAACTAAGAGGTTTGGGTCAGTAGGAGATTGAGATACAGAGGAGTGTGGCATGGAAATTTGCTGTTCTGTGGTTTGTATATGGTAAAGATACCCCTGTTAAATGTACAAAATGGCAAAAAAAAAAAGTACAAGTAAATTTATATGTTGCATATTTGAGTAGATATATTAGAGGAGAAGAAATGGTATCATAGCTTCCAAACCACTAGACATAAAACAAATAATGAGAAGAAATTGACTAGTACACCAAAATTCAGGAATAGAAAAATAAGAAATAATGTAAGAAAGTATGGTAAAATGGCAATAGAAAAGCAGAAATAAGTTAATGTAGTCACTAATCACAAAAACGCAAATAGGTTTAAATCCCATAACAATCCCCAAAGTAAAATAGACCCTCTGATTGAGTTGGCATACAGGGGTGCTGGGGTGGCTCAGTCAGTTGAGCATCCAATTCTTGATTTTGACTCAGGTCATGATCCCAGGATCGTAGGATCAAGCCCAGGGTTAGCCTCTGTGCTGAGCTTGAAGCCTGCTTAAGAATCTCTCTCCCTTGCCCTCTGCCCCTGTCCCCCACTCATGTTCTCTCTCTCTCTAAAATAAATAAAATTAAAAAAAGAAAAAAAACCAAAAACCCAATGGTGTGCTATATACAGAAGACAGATTTTAATAAAAATGATCTAGCAGAATTAAAGGGATGGAAAAAGTTTTGTATTAAAAATGCCAAAAAAAGACACCTGATTTAGCAGTGTTCTTATTCAACAAATAAAAAATAAAACATAAAAGGCATGAAAAGAACAACATAACTAAAATTTAAATTAAAAAAAAAGGCATGAACAGGGACAAAATTAATCTTTTTATATTGATTAAAGGAAAATTTACTGAGTAAACAAAGTGGTTATGAACAATTACATGGCAAACAATCTAGCTTCAAGATATTTGCAACTAATACTGATAAAATATATAAGAGAAATGGAGAAAACCAGAATTTTAGGAAATAATATGGTTAATAGGATTAAATAAAATAATTGATAAGACTGAACCAAGAAATAGATTTGTACCCAATAAACAAAAAATATTAAAAAAAATTTTTTTTTACCTTTATTTATTTTGAAAGAGAGACAGAGTGTGAGCAGGGGAGGAGCTGAGGGGAGGGAGACACAGAATCAGAAGCAGGCTCCAGGCCCTGAGCTGTCAGCACAGATCCCAACGCGGGGCTCGAACTCACAAACCATGAGATCATGACCTGACCCGAAGTTGGACGCCTAACCGACTGAGCCACCCAGGCATCCCTAAACAAAAATCATTTTTAAATACCCTTGAAATATTTATAAAAATTATTTTTGAGTTATAAATAATATCTAGTGTATATTCTAAAACAGATCTCCTACAGCTCATATTCTCTGATCAAATGTCATAAAAGTAGAAATAACAACAAGGGGATTATGATATAGTATTATTTTTGTATATGTACCTATAATTTGTACCTAATTTTTTTTAAAGAAACTCTCAGATTAGTCTCAGTATATAGAACCTTTCAAGAAATATCTTATAAGGAATGAATGATAATGAAAGCAAACATAGCAAGACCAGGGAGATATGTGAAAGTAATGCCTACAAAATAGGAAACAAGGAAGTTTGAAATTTGGTTAATAAGCCTGTACCTCAAAAAGTTAGAAAATGCATACCAAAATAAACCTGAAGAAAGCAGAAGGAAGGAATTAATGAAGAGATAAGCAGAAAAAAAATTTAAAGACACAAAACAAACACACATTTAGAAACAAGAAAGTCAGAACTAAAATCTAGTTCTTTAAAAACATAAAAAAACCTAAATGACTAAATGAAAGAACACACACACACACACACACACACACACACACACACACACAGAATATCTCATTTAAATGGGTGATTTTCTAGGGGAATACAAATTACTGAGTATACCTAAAAAGTAGAAAATCAGAATAGATTTAAAAATACATTTTAAAAATGTAAAAGATAGGCAAATATTTACATTTTAAAAAATACATTTTTACATTTGAATTTTAAATATTCAAAGAACAGATAAATCTACATTATATAAATTATTCTAGAACATGGATAAAAGATGGAAAATTTGTACCACTGTTATAAATTAACATGGCAAAGACATCTCAATAGAAGAGAACTATCAACAAATCTTGCATGTGAATATGGAATGCAGATATTCTAAATGAAACACTGGCAGATAAAATCAAGCAGTGCATTAAGTGAAAAAGACCAAATAAATTTTATCCCAGGTATGCAAAGATGGATTAACGTGATAGGCTTGCTAATGGAATTCACTACATATCCATGTTAAACAAGGAAACAAAGAAAAAATCTCAACGGACAGAAAAATATATTAAGTTCAGCTAAATTCTTGATCCAAACACATTATAAACTAAGACTAGAAGAAAACTTTTATAATTGGATAAATATTATCCACAAGAAAACTTCAACAAACATAAAGTTAACTGTTGAAAAGTTAGATCCACATCTGAGTCAGAGATAAAGCAAAGATGCCAGATATTCCTGCTGCCAGCGGGTCTGTTGGAAGGCCCTAGCCAGAGCAAATTAAAAATAAGAGATCTAGATATTACAGAGCAAGACATAAGAGTCATTGCTACTAGTTGATTATTTGTCTAAATATAGAATTAGCTGACAAACTTTGAGCTAATAAGAGAATTCAACAAGGAAGAGAGATAGCAGCTGAGTTACATATCAGCAGATAGTAATGTGGAATAAAAGACCTCATTTACAATAGTAAAGATAACTGTGAGATACTGAGGGAAAAAACCTGGTACAAATGTGCCATACCATTGTGAGGAAAACTATAAAATTCACCAAAGCATCTCAAAGAGAGTGAAATGGCATGTGTGTTCTTCCCAACCCTCTTTCCAATGTGGCCACCCAGACATTGAAAGCAGAATGCAGTAGCAGAACTGCTATGGAAGGTTCCTAGGTCAGGCTCTAGAACCATGTCTGCAGTCTTTTTGCACCCGGTCAAAGGGTCCATGAGGAGACAGTAGATTAGCTTTGAAACTTCTCAGATTCTTCAGTGGTTCCTTTGGTGGCCCTCTGAATCCTAAGAGCATTCTACATTCTGCTGCCCACTTTGACTCTTCTGTTTTGATTCTCTGACTTCTGCTCTGACTTAAGAAGCTCCTTGAGGGGCGCCTGGGTGGCGCAGTCGGTTAAGCGTCCGACTTCAGCCAGGTCACGATCTCGCGGTCCGTGAGTTCGAGCCCCGCGTCAGGCTCTGGGCTGATGGCTCAGAGCCTGGAGCCTGTTTCCGATTCTGTGTCTCCCTCTCTCTCTGCCCCTCCCCCGTTCATGCTCTGTCTCTCTCTGTCCCAAAAATGAAAAAAAAAAAAAAAAAAAGAAGCTCCTTGAGTACTTGTTAACAATGGAGACATCATCTCTACCTCCTCAGGGTCAAATATAGCAATGTGAAGTACAGCTCAGGAATCTGCCACATATGGTCCCCAGGCCAAACTTTGGAAGACCCTGCCTGCTGAGCACTAATACCAGCTTGCATTCCTTTAATTAGATGGAAGCCAGCAGGGATTTGGTGGCTGGAAGTTATGAATTTCAGCCCATACACTACCTCAATTTTATTCTTGTCTCCCTATTGCTGTTGAGAAAAAGACCAACTGAATGGTAAATTGTGCTCATGCCATTGGAGACTATGGCAAAAGAACCAATGAGAACTTGATTTTAACCATCTGAATGTTTCTTTCTGGTACTTACTTACTTAGTGCTTCTTATTTTTCCCAGGGTTGCATTAATGCTAGACAATTTTAGTGACTCATTACAGGATTCCTTACTCATTTTTGTAATCAACAGGTAAGATGTGTTATGATTATAACATAGTCCTTTGATGTTCTTGGTAAGCAGAATATAGTGTGGATTCCATTTTATGGTCTTCCAGATGGTTCCTCTAAAAAGTTTACTGAAGGGACTCCTGGGTGGCTCAGTCAGTTGAGCATCCAACTCTTGATTTTGGCTCAGGTCATGACTCCAGGGTCATGGGATTCAGTCCGTGTCCAAGCCCAGCTCCACACCTAGCACAGATCTTCCTTAAGATTCTCTCTCTCTCTCTCTCTCTCTCTCTCTCCCCCTCTGCCACTCTCCCCTTAATGCTCACTTGCTCTCTCTCTCTCTCTCTCAAAGAAAAAAATTAAATAAATAAATAAATAAATAAATAAATAAATAAATAAATAAAAGGCTTATGGAAGACCTGTGGCAGTAGCATCTAGGTGTGAAGGTTGCAGTTCTCTCTCAACTTCCAATACATGTTGTCACTTTTTATCTTGTCTTTGTTGACCCTTATTTATTATGAAAGCTAACTTCATATTGAAGGCAAATTAAAGACAGACATCTTCATATTTCAAAAGACTATCATTAATGGCCATGACAAAGTCAAAATGCTTAATTTCTGTCCCCCCTTCCCTAAACAGCTAAATTTCATTTTATATGTCTTCCTTCAGTCCATCCACTTAATACATTTTTAGGTGATTGTAATGACTTCATCTTTCAGTCATCATAAACATTTTCCATGTTTCCATGGATTTTTCGTAATCATCATTTTAATGGTGACATAATAGTCCATTGAGAAGATGTATTTTAATTGACCATTGTTGGATATTTGGTAAAGTTTCTAATTTTTTAAAAAAAATAATCCTACCTTGGGGTGCCTGGGTGGCTCAGTTGGTTAAGTGTCTGACTTCAGCTTGGGTTATGATGTCCCAGTTCGTGGGTTCAAGCCCTACATCAGGCTCTGTGCTAATAGCTTGGAGCCTGGAGCCTGCTTCAGATTCTGTGTCTCCCTCTCTCTCTCTGCCCCTCACTCACTCATGCTCTGTCTCTCTCTTTCTCTCAAAAATAAATAAACATTAGAAAAAAAATAATCCTACCTTGGGGCACCCGGGTGACTGTCGGTTAAGTGTCCAACTTTGGCTTAGGTCATGATCTCATGTTTTGTGAGTTCAAGCCCCCCATTGGGTTCCATGTGCACAGCTCAGAGCCTGGAGCCTGCTTCAGATTCTGTGTCTCCCTCTCTCTCTCTCCTCCTCCACTCACACTGTGTCTCTCTGACTCTCTCTCTCTCTCTCAAAAATATACATTATCCATTCATCCATCGATGGACATTTGGGTTCTTTCCATACTTTGGCTATTGTTGATAGTGCTGTTGTAAACATGGGGGTGCATGTGTCCCTTTGAAACAGCACACCTGTATCCTGTGGATAAATGCCTAGTAGTGCAATTGCTGGGTCTTAGGTTAGTTCTATTTTTAGTTTTTTGAGGAACCTCCACACTGTTTTCCAGAGTGGCTGAACCAGCTTGCATTGCCACCAACAATGCAAAAGAGATCCTCTTTCTCCGCATCCTCGCCAACATCTGTTGTTGCCTGAGTTGTTAATGTTAGCTATTCTGACAGGTGTGAGGTGGTATCTCATTGTGGTTTTGATTTATATTTCCCTGATGATAGTGATGTTGAGCATTTTTTCATGTGTCTGTTGGCCATCTGGATGTTTTCCTTGGAGAAGTGTCTAAGATGTGGTATATATATATATATATATATATATATATATATATATATATATATATCACACACACACATATACACAATATCTTTATGCCTTTTATTTCCTTTACTTTCCTTGTGAGGACATACAGTATTATGTTGACTAAGAGTGTCGAAAAAGGTATCTTTGCCTTGTCCCTGATCTTAGAGGAAAAGCATTCAGTCCTTTTACCATTAAGTATAATGCTAGCTTAGTTTTTTCTGTAAATGTTCTTTATCAGACTGAGGAAGTTCCTTTCTATTCCAGTTTTCTGAACTTTTTTTTTTTTTAATGGATGAGTATTGAATATTACCATTCTCTTTTCCATATCAATTGAGATAGTCATGTTCTTTTTCTTCTTTAGGCTCTTAAATATGGTTGATGCCACTGATCAGTTTTAAAATACTAAACCAGCTTTGTACCCATAGACTAAACCCCTTTTGGTTATATATGTGTGATTACTTATACATGCTGCTGAATTATATTTCCTAACATTTTGTTAAGGGTTTTTATGTCTATTTATGAGGGAATGTAGTTTGTAGCTTTCTTCCCAACCCCCCCCCCGCCCCGCTTCTCTTTCTTTTTTCTTCTTTTTTTGTTTTGCTTTTTTGTTTTTTTGATACTATCTTTGTGGTTTTCATTTCAGAATAATTTTAGCCTCTTAATATTAGTTGATAGACATTCTCTCATCCTCTACTTCCTGGGAGAGTTATAGAGTTAGTATTAATTCTTCTTTAATCATAGGATAAAATACTCTAGTAAAACCATCAGGATCTAGAGAACTAATTAAAGAGTTTTTGGTGTTTATTAATTTAATTTTTTTAATAGTTTTAGGACTATTCATCTTGTTTACTCTTGGTTAAATTTTAGCAGTTTGTGCTTTCTGAGGAATTTGTATATTTCACCTAGCCAGTCAAATTTATGTATAAGGAGTTGTTTATAGCATTTCCTTATCACTCTTTTGATGTCTACAGGGCATATAGTGCTATACTCAGATTCATTCCTAGTACTGGTGTGTCAATTTTATTGATCTTTTCACAGAAGTAAATTTTTGTTTCATTGATTTTCCCTATTTTTTTTCTCTTCTCACTTTGTTTGACTTTTGTTCCTATCTTTATTATTTCCTTCCATCTACTTACTATAGATTTATTTTTCTCTTCTTTTTCCAGTTCCTTGGGGGGTGATCACAGATTATAGAATTAAGACTTTTTTCTAATGTAAGCATTTGCTACCATAAATTTCCTTGTGGGCACCTTACCTACATCTTATAGGTTTTGATATGCATTTTTTATTTTCATTCAAATCAGTGTATGTCTTGAATTTCCTCTAGACTTCCTCTTTGACTCAGAGATTATTTAGAAATTTGGTGTTTTACTCCTAGTGTTTTGAGACTTTGCTGTTAACTTCCTGTTATTTGTTTCTAATTTGATTTTCTTGTGGGCACATGTCACACTCTGTATAGTTTCAGTTCTAACAAATGTTGTCAAGATTTGTCTTATAGCTCAGGATATGGTCTTATTATATCTCCCATGGGGTCTTTAAAAGAATGTGTTTTTGCTGTTGTTAGGGAAAGGATTTTCTGTCCATTAGGTCCTATTGGTTGAGGATGTGTTAAGTTCTTTTGTATCCTTGCAGATTTTCTATTTGTCCTGTCGTCAGTTGTTGAGGGAGGAGTGTTGAAGTCTCCAACTGTAACTGTGGATTTGTCTGTTCCTTTTTTTCACTTCCATATGGTTTTGGTTCACATATTCTGCAGCTTCTTTGTGGAAAGAATGTATGATTACTATGTCTTTTTGGTGGACTGAGACTTTATCAATATGTAAATTTATGCCTACCCTTTGTAATGATCTTTCCTCTAATGTCTACTTTATCTGATGATAATGTAGTTGTTCTTGCTTTTTTGGATAATATTTTCTTGGTATATATAATTTGGTTGGAAGTCTAGAGTCCTCACTTGGCTGTTCTTGATGGGGTTAGTAGTGGAATGTGATTTTCTTTGGTGTTTAGCTGAGACATGAATATTGTCTAAAAGTTTTCTGTGTGACTGGCTGCCCTTCTGATCACTGGGCTACACAGAGAAGGCTTTTTCTCAGGGCTTTATTGTTTTGTTTTGGTTTGGTTTTGGTCTATGCCTATTTGTGCTTCTCAAGTACCCAGTTTGGAATATAGGAGGCAAATGGAACACATAGGGACCTCATGTCATTCCTTCTGCCTTCTTCTATGCACTTTCCATGTCTCCTTATATTTATTTATTATATTCAGAGTTATTAGTCATAAATCATGGAAGGACTAGTGGATTAGTCAACTTGAGCTGCCATAACAACGTACTATATATCGGGTGGTTTTTTTTTTTTTTTCTTTTTTGTACTAAAGTAGATATTTTAGACTGAATCCTGAAGCCATTAAATTTTATTTCTTATTTATTTATATACAGTGCTGCTCCCAAGAATAATTCAAAGTGATCTTAATGGATACATAAAAATGGAGACACTTATTTCTCACAGTTCTGGAGGCTGGAAGTCCAAGATTAAGGAGCAAGCCAATTCCGTTCCTGTTGATAGCTTTCTTCCTGGCTTGTAGATTGCTGCCTTCTCACTGTGTCCTCATATGGCATATAAATAGGAGTGGGGGGGGGAAGGAAGATGGAAAGAGAGATATCTTCTTATAAGGTTACCAGTCCTATTGGATTAGAGCCTCATCCTTATGCCTTCATTTAACCTTAATTACCTCCTTTCAACCTTTAAGCCCTATCTTCAAGTACAGTCACATTGGGAGTTAGGGATTCAATATGTGGATTGGTGAGGGGTGGAGGGGGACAAAAATCAGTCAATAGAAAATAGTTAAAAGTATATCTTTCTATAACTGAAAGTCTGAGCTCTATTTTTTATTCTATCAAAATGGTAATAAATGCATTTGTGACTATAATTGTTTTAATCTTAGATAACTTTCCAGACCAAACATGGAATTTGTAAGGCTCTTAAATGCTCTTATTGTGTTTTGTGAAATTTTTTTCCAAGCATGTTATACCAACTTGGTTTACTCCTAAAGAAAATTAGGTTCACTTCATTCCCAACAGCTGTTTTTATTTTACCTCTTTGGCCTAAACTTTGCACACTTTCAAAAAAAAAGGAAGGAAAGGAAAGGGGAAAATAAAGGAAAAGGAAAAGGAAAAAGAAAAGAAATTAGGCCCCAGTATTATATTCCACTTAATGTAAACCAAGTTTGGTTTTTATAATTCATTATAAACCTTTTTGCTTCAGTGTTTTGGTAGAAATAGTATCATTATGGGCAGAAAATTTTTAGATTGACTTCTTGAAGACAAAAATAATGTTTTTTATCTTTTTTTTTAATATGTCATAGCAAGTGGCAGTTTTTGAAAACATATGCTTAGTTTATTTAGGCATCTTAATCATTCAGATTAATGTTGATCAGTTTCTTTACTATCTTCAATCTGAAGAGAAAAGCTCCCTTAAAATATTAATGTGGTCACTTTTTAGCCAGTTACGTTAGTAAGGACTCAGGCCCCCTTTTATTTAGGGGGTTCCCAAGCTCATAGAAATCTCTGGAGTACAGGTGGGCAGAGTTGGATATTGTTACCTTTACCATCGTGTTTTCTAGTCACTCTGCACACACACATATGTGAATTTCTGCATGTAATTTATAGTCTTTTAATACATGGTCATACCAATGGCAGAACACTTTGTCTTCCACTGACAAGGGTGATTAATTTTTTCCAATTTTCTCTTTGTTTCATATATCTAGAATCAGAAAAGGTGTCATGGGCTACATAGTTCAGGAATGAAAAATTACTTCTTCTTTCATTGACTTCTTCACATCAATTTATATAGGCTACCTAAAACACTGTGTTAGAAGGAATGCCCAGGCCACAAGCAGACGTTGGAAAACGGAGATCATCTCTCTCTTTCCCACATGGGGCCCTGGAGAGGTCAACGAGCTGTTCTGTGTCACAAAACTAATCACCCACCGAGGCAGGAGTAATACATGTGCTTCCTCTCAAAGCTGGCATGGTATGGGAATGCTGCTGTCAGTGAGAAGTGGACTAAGAAAGCACTTACTTTTCAGTGCAGGAAAATGAAAAAGAAGTTTGCCTGTTTCAGGCTGCGCTGGGGGAAGCTGCCTTCTGGGTCTAGTGGGCTGAAGGTTCATTCCAGTCTGTCCCATTAGGAAGCTTCTTTGTGCCCTGTTCAAGCTCCACAGGTGGTAAATCTGTGTTTGAGCCATGTGATTTCTGCAGCCTGACAAATAGTACAAGGCAGGACAAGGAGAAGTGTCCATGGACAAGGGCTGTACAGCTGTGACAGGAAAGCCACAGGACTCTGTTCTTTCCTCCCACTGTCCCCTCACTTCCCTGCCCTCCTCTCCCACCAATGCTGTTTCTGCAACACCAACATGAGCTCTTGTTCTTACAGAAAATGGTACAAAGACTCTATAAGGAATGAAACAGCAGAGAAAGTAAGATGGAACTCACTTAAAAAGTATACACATACACAAAAACAAAAACCCTGCTAAAGAGGAGTTGAAAATTAAAATTATAAAACAAGGAAACCACTCACTTGGAACAAATGGAAAACACAGCAAATAGATTTAGATCTAAACTTTAGATAATTGAAACTAACAAATATTTTTAAGAGAATTAAACATGATTAAGAATTGAAAACACAAGAAAAGAGGAATGTACCATTTAAAAAGCAGCTTTAAGGGGCACCTGGGTGGGTCAGTCAGTTAAGCGTCTGACTTTGGCTCAGGTCATGATATCACGGTCCGCAAGTTCGAGCCCTGTGTCGGGCTCTGTGCTGACAGCTCAGAGCCTGGAGCCTGCTTCAGATTCTGTGTCTCCCTCTCTCTCTGACCCTCCCCTGTTCATGCTCTGTCTCTCTGTCTCAAAAATAAATAAACATTAAAGATTTTTTTTTTTTTTTTAAAGCAGCTTTAAAAAGTCAAGCAAGGGGCACCTGGGTGGCTCAGTCGGTTAAGCGTCCGACTTCGGCTCAGGTCATGATCTCACGGTCCGTGAGTTCAAGCCCCACGTTGGGCTCTGTGCTGACAGCTCAGAGCCTGGAGCCTGCTTCAGATTCTGTGTCTCCCTCTCTCTCTGATCCTCCCTCGTTCATGCTCTGTCTCTCTCTGTCTCAAAAATAAATAAACATTAAAATTTTGTTTTTAAAGGTCAAGCAGGATTAACAGGGGTGAGAAATTTAACCATCAAAATTAAAAACTCAGTGGAGGCATTGGGTATCATGAGACATAGTCGAAGAAGAGGCTATTTCCTGAATGAATTATAGCAAGCTAAATAGATGGAAAATATGAAAAGAATAGTGAATAATTGCAAAAAAATCTAACACTTCTGTGATGTTTCTGTGTGCCAGGTCCTGGTCCAGATGTCTTACATATATTAACAACCTTATGAGAAAGGTACTATTATTATTCCTATTTTGCAAATAGGGTAAAATAGGAATAAATAATCATGATCATAATCATATTAAAGCACAGTGTGTCTGAGGTCATGCAGAAAGCAGATATGCAAGCATGAATCTAAGGGATACCATGTACTTAATTCTGCAAGACATGGAGTATGGGTTCCTTTCATATGTAGGATTAGTGTTCCCACACATGTTTGCTAGTAAAATAGAAGGAAATAATAGAATGTGGGAGAAGTTTCACGAGATTATTCTGAAAATAATCAGAAGAAAGGTAAAATTGTGACTTGTATATAGATATAAAAAATGAACACATGTTAAAGAATTTATTTTACTTATATAACTGACCGATGTTAGAGTCAGTTCAAAGGAGAAGTTAAATCAGGAAGATTTATATGGAGGAGGGGAATATTGAGATAAATTGTAGGTGGACACAAAACTTGTTTATCTACAACGCACAGAAAGTAAAATCACCACCAGTTAAATCACTACCAGACAGCATATAATTTATACATCTATCAATTGCTTGGAGCTTACAAAGAACTGCTAAATAGCTCAAACACAATGACAGGGTAAGTCAGAACCGTGTGTTAGCAAGGATACAGTTTTTCATTGAAACAACACTTTTTTTCAACATAAGCCGTGTTCCAAAAGAGTGGCTGAAAATTTAATAATATTGATGAAAAACATAAATCCTCAGATTCAGGACATACAAGTCTGAGGAAAGGTAGATAGTAGGAAATGAGCCCCTAGACATACCATTTCTAAAAGCTGCAGATCATTCAAAGCTAAGGAGATCCTGAGAACAATGAAAGAAAAAAGGGCAGCTTACTAACAAACATGTACAATTAGACTGCAGACCTTTTAGAAGCCACAGTAGAATCCATTAACAAAAACAAGAGAGAGAGAATATTGTCTAAGTACTGAAAGAAAATAATTATCAACCTAGAAGTCTTTCCCCAGCCAAATCATTTTTTACATGAGGGGCAAAATCAGACATTTTCAGGAAAACAAAGACTAAAAAAGTTTCCCATGCAGTGGGAAACTGCCAGAAATACTACTATTAAGGAAACTGCCAGAATAAACATTTAGGAACAAGGTTTGAAAAGGAATGGTAAGGGGCGCCTGGGTGGCGCAGTCGGTTGAGCGTCCGACTTCAACCAGGTCACGATCTCACAGTCCATGAGTTCGAGCCCCGCGTCGGGCTCTGGGCTGATGGCTCAGAGCCTGGAGCCTGTTTCCGATTCTGTGTCTCCCTCTCTCTCTGCCCCTCGCCCGTTCATGCTCTGTCTCTCTCTGTCCCAAAAATAAATAAACGTTGAAAAAAAAAATTTTTAAAAAAAATAAAAAAAAATAAAAAAAAAAGAAAAGGAATGGTAAGCAAAGAAGTTGGTTAAAAAGTCAGGTAAATACAAACAAATTAGAATATATAAAATAATAATGATGAACTTGGAGGTATTAAAAGCAAAGAGATTAAAATGCTGGAAATAATTATGTGGAAGGCAGTACTTGGAGAGCAAGTGCAGGTAAAACACTGTTGTACTTAAGTTGCTCTGGCAGGGCATAGAGTTGTCATTTTTGAGTAAGACACATTAAAAATATAAGAATAACATCAGAAGCATAAGAATATAGTGAACTTTCAAACAGGTAGAGAGCAAGTAGGGAGAAAAATAAGGAAAACACAAGAAACCCAAAGAAAGGAGACAATCAAAGGAGAGAGAAACTGAAAGCACAAAATTAAGTAGTAGAAATAAAACCAAGCATTAGCAACATAGAAGATAAAAGTAAATGGATTAGGTAGCTAGGTAAAAGTACTGAGGTTTCCCAACTATATATACTTTTAAAAATCCAGCTATTGGCTGTTTCAATGGAACTAAAGCACTTAAGTACATGAGACAAAAATAAACACACTAATGAAAATAAAAAGTAAAAAATGAAAAGATGATACCTGACAAACAGGAACCAGGAATGAGAATGGCTGTATTTACAACAGGAAAGCAACAGCAACAAACAAAACAACTCCCCCCCCACACACAAAAAAAAAAGAAAACGAAAAAACACAACACACACTGTAAGAAAAAAGAACAACTAAAATTCAAGGTAATGTCAGTGATAAAAGAGAAACAGTTTCTAACAAATCATGAGGCACCTGGGTGGCTTAATTAGTTGAGTGTCTGACTCTTGATTTTGGCTCATGGTTCATGGGATTGAGCCTCACATCAGACTCTATGCAGACAGTGCAGAGCCTGATTAAGATTCTCTCTTCCCCTGCTCCCACTCACACACACTCTCTCTCTTTCTCTATCTCAAAATAAATAAATAAACATTTAAAAAAGGACTGTATAACAAATCTCACATGTATGTATGCAATAAACACAAAATATCTTTGAAACAAATAAAGACAATTGACAGACAAATCCATAATTATGGCAGAAGATTTTGATGTACTTCTTTCAGTAATTGATAGTTTAAGAAGAGAAAAAAAAAACAAAACAAGGATATCTAAGTTTTTATCTACACATTTAACAAGACTTATCCAATATATAAATATGATAGTTAATAGAGATATACATAGACACAGATATAGGAATAGATTTATCCTTGTTTTACTAAAAGTAAATATCTGGAGAACTAAATATCTTTAGTGTGAGAGTGTATGTGTGTGTCTATGTGTCTTTGTTTCTGTGTGTATGTAGGGGGAATATGTAACCTTAAATATTTACATTAGAAAAGGTTTTATGGAGTATTGCTTGGCAATCAAAAAGAATGAAATCTTGCCATTTGCAACTAGGTGAATGGAACTGGAGGGTATTATGCCAAGTGAAATTAGTCACAGAAAGACAAAAATCATATGACTTCACTCATATGAAGACTTTAAGAGACAAAACAGATTGACATAAGGGAAGGGGAACAAAAATAATATAAAACAGGGAGGGGAACAAAACAGAAGAGACTTATAAATATGGGGAACAAACTGAGGGTTACTGGAGGGGTTGTGGGAGGGGGGGATGGGCTAAATGGGTAAGGGGCACTAAGGAATCTACTCCTGAAATCATTGTTGCACTGTATGCTAACTAACTTGGATGTAAATTTTAAAAAATAAAAAATAAAAATAAAAAAACAAAAACAAAGAAAACATTTTAAAAGGAAATTTGTGAGTTAATCACCAATCTCAAGAAGTTAGAAAAATATTAATATTAAGTAAATAGAAGGGACAACAAAGAGTAGAAATACATTAAACAAGTAAGATAGAAATCAAGAAATAAACTGTTTTTAAAAAGAACTAATAGGGATGCCTGGGTGGCTCAGTCAGTTGAGCATCTGACCCTTGAATCAGCTCAGGTCATGATGCTAGGGATGTGGGATCGAGCCTCAAGTTGTGCTCCATGTTGAGTGTGGAACTTGCTTAAGATTCACTCTCTGTCCCTCTGTCCCCCTCACCTGCTCATGCTCGCTGTCTCTCTCTAAAATAAAAAAAATAAAATAAAGAAATAAAGATAATTAAGAACTAATAAAATGAACACACCTCAGAGTAATTATTTAGGAAATAAAGAAGATACAAACAAATGTTTATTAGGTATGTAAAGGGTTTATAACCACCAACAGGCATTTTAAAACAAGTGAGACTTTACAGAAGACCATGGGGGAGGGGAAGGGAAGAAAAAGTAAGAGAGGGAGGGAGCCAAACCATAAGAGACTCTTAAAGACTGAGAATAAACTGAGGGTTGATGGGGGTTGGGAGGGAGGGGAAAGTGGATAATGGGCATTAAGGAGGGCACCTGTTGGGATGAGCACTGGGTGTTGTATGGAAACCAATTTGACAATAAATTTCATATATATCAAAAACAAAAACAAAAACAAGTGAGATTAATATAGACAACTTTATGCCAATAAATTTGGAAATTTAGCCAGAATTAACTTTTTCTAGAAAAATAGAAGCTGGTTCTAGACAAAATAGAAAAAATAGACAAGAAAATTGAATCAATATATATTTCTTAAAAATAGACTTTATTGGGGTTCCTGGGTGGCTCAGTAGGTTAAGCGTCAGACTTAAGCTCAGGTCATGATTTCACAGCTTGTGGGTTTGAGTCCTCTGTCAGACTCTGTGCTGACAGCTCAGGGACTGCAGCCTGTTTCAGATTCTGTTTCCCTCTCTCTTTCTGCCCCTCCCCTGCTTGTGCTCTCTCTCTGTCAAAAATAAATCAACTTTTAAAAATAATTAGACTTTATTTTTTAGAGCAGTTTTAGGTTCACAGGATAATTGAATGGAAAATACGAAGATTTCCCCTATATCCTCTGCCCCCACGTTTGCATAACCTCCTCCATTATCAATGTCTCACATCAGAGTGGTACATTTGATACAACTGATGAACTTACATTAACACATCATTATTACCTAAGTATAGTTTCATTTAGGGTTCACTCTTCATATACATTCTCTGGGTTTGGACAAATGTATAATAACATATATCCACCATTGTGATATCACACAGAGTAGTTTCACTGCCTTAAACATTTTCTACCCCACCTATTTATCCCTCCCTCACCACAACCCCTGGCAGTTTTGCCTTTTCTGGAATGTCTTATAGTTGGAATCCTACATATGTAGCCTTTTCAAATTGGCCTAGTAATAAGCATTTAAGGTTCCTACATGTCTTTTCATGGCTTGTTAGCTCATTTCTTTTTATTGCTGAATAATTTCCCATTGTCTGGATGTATCACAGTTGATTTATCCAGTCACCCACTGAAAGACATCTTGGTTGCTTCCAAATTTTGGGAAGTATGGATAAAGCTACTACAAACATCCATGTGCAGATTTTTGTGTATTACATACATAAGCTTTCAGCTCCTTTGGGTAAATACCAAGGAGTATGATTGTTGGATTGTGCAGTAAGAGTATGTTTAGTTTTGTAAAAAACTGCCAAACTATAGCCCCAAGTGACTGTACCATTTTGTATTCCCACCATTAATGAATCAGAGTTTTTCTTGCTCCATATCCTTGTCAGCATTTGGTGTCAGTGTTCTGGATTTTGGCCATCTAAGAAGTGTTTCTCATTTTAATTTGCATTTCCCTAACGACATGTGATGTGGAGAATCTTTTCTTATGCTTATTTGACATCTGTATATCTTTGTTGATGCGTCTGTTCAGGTTTCTGGCTCATTTTTTAATTAGATTGTTTTTTTTTTCCCCCCTTATTGTTGAGTTTCAAGAGTTCTTTGTGTATTTTAGATTATATTCTTTATCAGGTATGTCTTTTTCAAACATTTTCTCCACATCTGAAGCCTGCAATTCCATTTTCTTGGTTAATATGTTTTGAAAAAGAAAGGAAAAGGTGGGTTTCATAGGCAAGTTCCATCTAGTGTATAATGTCAATTATGAATATACATGTATAAATCTTAACTACAATATTAGCTCACTAAATCTAGCAATAATTAAAAATAAATCCTATCAAATTTAGTTTTCTGTTAGAAATATAAGTTTTGTTTAACTTTAGAAAAATCCATTTATATGACTCATCCTATTTACAGAAAGGAGAAAAATTATGTGATCATCTTGGTAAGTGCAGAAAAATCAACTGACAGTGTTTAATACCCACTTGTGAAATAGAATAAAACTTTTGTTTTAAGTTTATTTTTTTGAGAGAGAGAGCACACATGGGCAAGCTGGCTATTGGCAGAGAGAGAGGGAGAGAGAGAGGATCCAAAGCAGACTCCTCACTATCAGCAAGGAGCTCAAACACACAAACCATGAGATCATGACCTGAGCTGAGATCAAAAGTCAGACACTTAATCAACTGAGCCACCAGGTACCCTGAAATAGAATAAAACTTAATTTCACTTGATGTAAGGTCTTTACCCATTTAAAGTTGAAACATTTAGAAGTTTCTGTATGTGGAACAAATAAGGATAATCATTGTCATCACATATCTTAACAATGGTATGAATTTAAGTAGTAATGAAAACAAAGGAATCAAACATCAAGTATTAGAAAGGAATAAACTAAATTATCATCATTCATAGAATATGCAATTTCTTTACATAAAAAAAAAAAAAACTTTTAGAGACTACCTAGACAAAATATATTGGATATAAGACAAGTGTAAAAATATTGAATGTATTTCTTTACCCATGTGACAATTAGAAAATGTAATTTAACAAATTTTATTTCCAATATCTGCAAGTGTTTATAAGTACCAATAAAAATAAATATAAGAAAGACCAAAATAAATAATGAGTTATATCATATTTATATGAAAATTGAATATTGCAAAGATGCCCAATTTTCCCAAACTATTCTATAAATTTAATGTGATTGCAACTGAAGTCTCAACAAGGTCTTAGTGGGAGTGGACAAGTGGATCCTGTAATTTACAATGATGAGTAAAGGGTAGGTGATGCAACATTTAAAAATTTTTTTTAAGTTTATTTATTTTGAGAAAGATAGTGAGTTGTGGAGGGGCAGGGAGGAAGGGAGAGAGAATCCCAAGCAGGCAGTACAGAGCCTGATGCAGGGCTCAAACCCAATAACCATGAGATCATGACCTGAGCTGAAGTCAGATACTTAATAGACTGAGCCACCCAGGTGCCCCAGTGATACAATGTTTAAACAAAAGAACAAAGTTGGGGGACTTACTCTGCCAAATACCAACATTTCATTATGTTGTAGTGATTAAGATGATATTGTACTAGGTCAGAGATAGTCATATAATTCAAGGAACAAAATAGGGAGCTCAGAAACTTGATACATACTGTAATAACATTTTCTTATTTATAACATGGTTATAATCCATCCAATGTTACATTCAATTATTATAATAACATCCATGTTACATGCCACTTAACATGTAAATTGGCGGATAAAGAACAGATTGAATATATTGCTCTGGAAGCTTCCAGCTGATGCCCAGATATCTGTCCCTTGGGATCTCTGACAGGTAGAAATGGCCATAAAATTTCAGTTCTGCTCAAGACTTTTTGTTCACAGACTGTGACTGGCCACATTGCTGGCAGTAGACCTTTAACATTTTAGAGTAAAATACAGAACTAAAAGTATCCCGAAAAAGGACTTACTACTCTTTTTTTTTTTTTTTTTTTAATATAATTTATTGTCAAGTTGGCTAACATACAGTGTATGCAGTGTGCTCTTGGTTTTGGGGGTAGATTCCAATGATTCATCGCTTACGTACAACACCCAGTGTTCATCCCAACAAGTGCCCTCCTCAATGTCCATCACTCATTTTTCCCTCTCTCCTACCTCCCCATCACCCCTCAGTTTGTTTCCTGTATTTAAGAGTCTCATATTACTCTCTTTTGAAAAAAAATTCATCTATTCTAAACAGACTGTTTTCCCCTCTGAAATCTAAACATACTTTATATCAGAGATGTCTTAACATGTAATTGATAGCTTTTTTAAAAAAAGATTTAAAATAAATGATACCTTGATCCACTGTCTTTTGAGATAGATTGGCTCTCTGTTTCTTCCCCCTTTACTTTTTTTCCTTCCAATGTTTTTATTTTATTTTTTAAAAAAATTTATTGAGATATAATTGACCTATAACTGTATGTAAGTTTACTGTGTGCAATGTATTGATACAAATATATATTGCAATTTAATTACCACTGTAACATTAGCTAATACTTCTATCACATCACATAATCATTATTTCATTTTGTGGTAAGAACAGTTGAGATCATTTTTCATCTCCTGCTTTTCCGTCCTTCTTTCAAGGACAATGTGAGCTCAGAGGGAATGGGGCGGATTGTACATGAATCCTTATTCATTAGAGTCTTCATGAACCCACATACCTAGTGCCTACCCTCTTTGGTACAGCAGGGTGACCCTGGATTTTTTTTTTTTCCTCTTTCTTTCAGAATTACCTGCATGTAGAATCATAGTTTAGTGAGTATGTGGCCTGTTGGGAGTTTACTTTCTGGGCTTTCTTGATGGCTGGTCACCCTGTTCTTCTCTCTCAGGGCACTGACAGCCAGACTCCAGGACCAAAGGATTCTGGGGGTGGCATGTTCAGTTTCTTTTCCTTGGCTTGAGGCTGAGCTCCTCCATGCTCCTCAGTGGGGGTGACTGCTGTAGGGCAGGTTAAGCAGGAGGCTGCACTGAGCTGGGTTCAGAGGCTCTGCTTCCCAGGCCAGGAGTCAGGGGTGGAACTAGGCACAGAGCAAGCCCTAGGGAATGGAAAACAGGAAGAAATCTAATCCCAGACCTCCAGGGTTCACCTCTGCTGGCCCGTGCCTTCAATGGCTTCTGAAAGCACAGCTTGTAATTAATTCCATAAGCATTGATTGACTCCTGGATCCTGCAGTCATAGCCACCCACAGTTTGCTCTCAAGCCTCCATGCTAGCCTTTGCTGCTGAGGCAAGTGCTAAGATAAGGTGTTGGGGCAATACCTCACTCACCTCAGGGTCCAGACAAACCACACCTTCATGAAGTTTCCCTCAGTCTAGTTAACCTCCAGATATGTGATCAGATCATGCCTTCTGTTGGGGATATAGCAACTTTCCTTTCCACCTGCTGGAGTTCTGCCCATCTTTAGAGCATATCCAGATGCCCTTTCTTCCTGACCACCCCACTAAGGACATAGGCCCTGAATCCTGAATATTTAGGCTAAATATCCCTCCTGTCCGTGGTCACTTTTCAATGACCAAGGCCCATTGCCCTTGTTGCCCCATCAGTGGTGGGGGTGGGAGCCTGTCTGCCCTTCGCTGGCTGGACAAGGACCCAGGCAGCTAGAGAGAGGAGCCCTCGAAGGTAATGAAGGGGCCATGTGCCTAAGTTGTCAAGAACTCTGTGAGCACATCGTGTTCTAATATATATTAGTATATATATTCAAACTGTTTAATACAGAAAGGTTCACATGCACAACAGAGCAGAAATAGGAATAAACTGAGTCCTTGGACCCATCCCAACCCATGGTTATCAGTTTCTGCTGGCTGCAAGGCTGTGTTACCACATGGCCTCATGGTCACTATCTGCTGCCCCCCCATTGTACATCACTGAATGCACATAGTGCTGGGCCGGAAGCCAAACAGCACTGACACTGTCACCTCCTGTGTCACTGCAGTGGTTTCGGCTACTCATGTTTCATAGGGACTTCATTACCTGCCTTGGAGAGCTGTTTTCAGACTCAGTTTTTAGCAATAGGGCCCTTTTTCAAACTTTATCTCCAGTTATCATGGCCAAAACAGATAAAGTGGTATTAACATACAATTATTACAGGAGTTTACTTTTATATCATTTATGTATAAAATGGAAAAGAATTCTAAAACTGCCAAAAAATATTAAGATTTGAATTTTGATAATGATGACAGAGTTACAATTCTGTTTGCCTTCAATATTCTATTTTGGTTGGACCGCATTTAAAAATCAATGAGTCACATAGGTAAACTGTTGGCTAATGGAAACAGATTTTTATCTTGATTTTACTCATTTGTCTTGTGATCTCAAGAGTCTTCAATTAAAATTGATCCAAATGTATGGAGGAAGAGCTTGGAGGAATTTTTTTTTTTTTCCTTCCAGAATTGAGTCACTGATCTAACAGATGATCACAGTCTTTGTTATAAATGTAAAAATCAGAGAAGAAACCCAAGCTTAAAATAAGCAAAACTATGTATCCTCTGTCATGAATCGCACGGTGCTCTCAGTTGTAGCTACAGAGGTGGAAACATGTGCTGGTTCTGAGCTGGAATTGTAGGCTCAAATGTGAAGTTTTAAAAAGAGCAGTGCAAAACTGAAATCTTACTGGGTAACTCATTCACAAGAGGTTTATAAATACAGCATAACCATGCCAAGAGAAGTTTTAGCTTAAACTCCCACCAAAAAAGGAGTTAAATGGGCCACATGCATTAATCCACTGGTAGGTAGTCTATTCTGAAGAGTTAAAATTTTGTAAAAATTTGAGTGGGTTTGGACTTTTATTAGCATTTTAAAATACAAGGAAATGAGATGTTGGAATAAACATTTACAGAAACTCCAAAGCACATCCACAGAATCTCACGGTTCCTGAGAACTCAGTTTGAAAATCATGATATGATATAAAGTGATTTTGTGAAGGTCCACATTTTCAGCTATTTTGTGCCTAGTCCCTGTTTATCATGTGATTCATTGAGACAGTCGGGTACAGACCACAGTCAAGCAAAGAATATTTGCACCTTGAGCCTGCCCCCTCCTCCTTCTCCCTTTGCGTGTGATCAGAGTTAAGGAGGTGGGTGTGTCCTTCATCTCAAAGGATTATCCTTTTGTGGTGACTTAGTCTCTCTCTCTTCCTTCTTCCTCTGCACATCATCACATTTTTGTTTCATATTCACACCCTGACTTTTTTTGTACAGTGTTTTCCGCAGAGTTTGTGGTTGACATTTCTTTTTCTTATTACAGTGATTTTTTTTTAATGTGTCTTTAATAGAATCTGTGGTGTTTTCCAGCTTATTTCTTCTCTCCATTGCTCTGAATCTACTTGAGTCTCTTCAGAGACACCTCATATCTTGCTGTAATGTGTAAACACACCCCCTCTGTGCCTTTTCTAGGTCCACTGCACAGCTCATCATGGAAATCCATTTTCTTGATCCCTAGTTTTATTTATTTATTTATTTATTTATTTATTTATTTATTTTATAATTTTTTATTTAAAAAAAAAATTAATGTTTATTTTTGAGAGAGGGAAGGGGCAGAGAGAGGGGGAGACACTGAAACTGAAGCAAGGTCCAGGCTCTGAGCTGTCAGCACAGAGACTGATGTGGGGTTCGAACTCACAAACCGTGAGATCATGACCTGAGCTGAAGTCAGACACTCAACCAACTGAGCCACCCAGGCACCCCAATTTATTTGTTTATTTAAATATTTATTTATTTATTTTGAGAGAGAGAGCGTATACACGAGCAGGGGAGGGGCAGAGAGAGGGTGAGAGAATCCCAAGCAGGCTCCACTCTGTCGGCGCAGAGCCCCATGCAGGTGCTAGATCTTGAGCCATGATATCAGGACCTGAGCTGAAATCCAGAATCGGACACTTAACCCTCTGAACCACCCACCTGCCCTCATACTTAGTTTTAGTTCAAAAATTTATTTCTTCTTTTTCAGTATTCACCCTCATTTTCCTAGAGCTCATCCTCAAGTCTAGCACGTGGGACACAAGCTCTGTAAGGCCTTTAATGTTCTTGAAGGTGCCTCTCTTTGCCTTCATGCTTGACTGGTTTCTTTCAGCCCTAGAATTTCTCTGTGTGATTTCTTTGGCCCTTCCCTCCCACCCATTGCCCCTGTTGTTTCTCCAGCAGCTGTTGAGTGAGTTCTCCTGGCCTTGTACTCTGAAGGCCCTCTTCATCAATGTCTCACATTTCATCTTTGTGATTCTTATCAGCCAGACCTCCTACCTGTCTATAAACATTTATTTCATAAGTCAAAATTTAATTTTCGTATTGCTGTGTTTTACTAAATGCAATATCCTCTTGAATTTCTGTGAGGATATTACTTTTTTAAGGAGCAAATTTTTTTTGTTCCTTTTGTTCACTTCTTCTTCTTGGATATTTTCTGTGTCTTTAATTGTGTCTCTCATGCAGAGTGCTGTCCTCAAATATCTTGTGACTCTGAGTTTCCCTTTCAGAGGACCTCGGGATTAGAAAAGGCTGCCCCAGCCTCTGCAGAAGTATGCAGCCTTACTACAGGTCCCCAGTTGCTAAAAGGAGAGGAACTTCACTCCTTGGTGCTAGCATTTTGACCCGGCTGCCTGTATTTTCTTGAGGGAGTTCTGTTTCTTTTTATTTAAGGATAGCCAGGATTTGTTTTAATGAGGTATGCTAAGAGATGCAGACACAGAAGTAGCCGTCATGGAGGAAGCAGTTTTTATTCACAGTTCCCTAGAAACAGGAGGCATAGCACACCATGCAGACCCACACAAGAAAACACCGGGGTGGGTCAGGAGGCAGAGGGAGTGAAGGGGGAACATGGGCAAGAGCCTTTGTTGTGGTTTCCATGGAATGGAACTGGTGAGGCAGGATGAGCAGAGTTAAGATTGGCCAGTGTGAATAATTTCAGTGGGCTCTGGGTGATAGGGGCTGTCCCTAGCTGTCTGGTACCTGGCCCTCTGGTTATTAGAGCAGAGGGACAGAGGCCAAGAATATGAAACCCTGATAAAGGAGGTGGCTGGGGTGTGGGCTCTGGATTTGATGGTTTGCATTTGAGGGATACACTGGTGAACAAGTTGTCTGCTATCTCTGGGAACTGGCTAACCTGGGAGCGGAAGGGGGGCACACTTCATCCAGGGTCAGCAAAGTATCGTAATACAGAAAATAAAAGACATGGATATTAAGGGCTGTTGGCTTTAATTGTTGTTCTTTCTTTGTGTTTTGTGTCTTCTTCCCATCCCCTTTATAGAATTTGTTAACTGCTGGCTGCAGGAGTTTCTGAACATGTGCAGGGAGGGGGCTGGGGAGGATCTATCTAAAACTTATACCTAATTCTTCTCTCTTCACCTGCCCACATTCCCGTCATTGCTATTCATGGTACCCAGTATGCCTCTGGGCTCTGCCTATGCCTGGCAACCTCCTGCGCTTGCAGCTTCAGTCATTCAAGATGTATTGGATAAGCATCAACCAAGCATTGGGCACATTCAGGAGACTGGAACTGGAGCTTTGAGGACAGTGGATCAAAACCCATGCCTGCATGGGGCTGTCAATGGCAGAGAGCTTCTACCCTACAGATAGATAGAAATTTCTCATCTGCTCCTGTCCTATGAAATTGTCTTCAGGATTGACTTTTGCTAAGAACTTTGTTTTATATGCATATGAAAATCACAGTTCATATGAAATGAGGGGGTGGTGGTGGACATTGGCCTCTACCAACCTCTGCTCTGAGATCTCCCAGGCAGGCTGTGAATGGTGGCATGACCCAAGCACGAAGAGTAGCACCTGCCAGAGCTATTCCAGCACAGTCACAACAGACCTAAGGGCATGGGAAACCCACTGCCTGGCAGTGCTGACTCATGAAATCCTTTTTGTGTTTCTAGTGCTGATGAGCGATTTGATGCCACATTCCACACCAACGTGTTAGTTAATTCTTCTGGGCATTGCCAGTACCTCCCTCCAGGTAAGATCCACTTCCTTTGTCCTCCTGTAGTTAGACAATTTCGGCATGTTTGGGGTGCTAATCCCCCAATGGTTGCTCACACTAGTGGTGGGCCTCCTTTGCCTCATTCACAACCACCCCTTGCTGTTTTCTTCCCTGTGTGCTTGCATGTATTTCCTGAACTTGATGATGCCATCTTTCCCTTTTTTTGTCTTGGGGTCATGGCTCAAACTGTCTTTGGTGGCATGTGTCGTATGTTCTTATTGTGTGCCTCATGTTCTTTAAATTGAATCCACAGCGAATGAAAGTCCCCCTTGTCAGGTCATTTTCAGTTCTCCTTAAAACCTGCAAGCTAGGCAACCCTGGCCATTCTCTCCACCCATTTCAGCTCACCATTTCCCCTCCCACCAGACTGCGTATCTTGGCAGGTGCTGCTCTTCAGGTGTTGGGGCGAGATGGTGGACTTGCTGGCTTCTTGAGTGTGTGTGTTACAGAGGACTTGGGTGTTGGGTATAAGAGCAAGTGATTTCAAAGCGGGGCTCATCAATGACTTATTCCTAACTGAGCTCCTCTTCTCCTTCCCAACCAGTTGATGGTTAACTGCTTCCTGGGATTGATTTTTTTCCCAAAAGCCCATCATTTCTGTCAATTCACTGGGCCCTGGGCTGTTCACTGAATAATATAGAGCATTGAGGAACCTGGGTTTTAATGCTTTGAGGCATGTAGGTATTAACAGAGTTTTAGAAATCTTTGAGATGATTTTTTACATGTTCTTTCCAGGATTATTTCCCCACTGCAACCATTTAACTTCCTGCTCCCAGGCAATCTGCAACCACCCCCCACCTCACCACCAACACACACACACACACACACACACACACACACACACACACACCATACCCACACACCTACCACCCCCTGCACAACACATACATGCATACACATTACACACCACCTACCAGAAAATGTCCATGGTTGCCCGGATTGCAGTTTTTTTTTTTTTTTTTAAATTTTTTTTTTTCAACGTTTATTTATTTTTGGGACAGAGAGAGACAGAGCATGAACAGGGGAGGGGCAGAGAGAGAGGGAGACACAGAATCAGAAACAGGCTCCAGGCTCTGAGCCATCAGCCCAGAGCCCGACGCGGGGCTCGAACTCACGGACCGCGAGATCGTGACCTGGCTGAAGTCGGACGCTTAACCGACTGCGCCACCCAGGCGCCCCTGGGATTGCAGTTTTTAAGGAGAACGGGAAATGACCTGACAAGGGGGACTTGCATTCACTGTGGATTAAATTTATAGAACATGAGGCACACAAAACACCCCACATATATACCTCCCCCATACACATACATGCACCACACCACCCCCCGCATACACACACACACCTACACCACACACACACCTACACACACCACACCACCCCCCACATACACACATGCCACACTATACCCACCTACCTACCACCCCCAACACAACACACACACACACACACACACACACACACACATACATTATACACCATACACATACCACAAACCCCACATATACACCCCACACACATACCTCCCTCACACATACCCACACACCAACAACACACCCCCCCACATACACACACTGTACACCACACGTATACGTTCTTATTCATTTCACAGCACAGCAAAGCTGGCCTTGCCTCCTGAGTTGTTGCTTAAATGCTCTTCCTCCTTAGTGGAGGATAAGCATCCCATGGGCAGATTCCATGTTTATACACCTTAGAACCACCACTAATCAACCAGGTACCTGTCCATAAATGAATGTGTAAGTGATTAAATCCATCAAAGGCAGGTAACTCTCAATAATGTTTGTACAGACTGAAGAGCTATAGATTTTCAGGTTTTCTGTCTTAAAGCACGTGCTTCCATTTTACTTTCCCCAGTTCCTTCACCCCTCCCCCAGCCCAAGCAGGCTTTCCACCTAACAGTAGGCCCCTTGGAGACTGAAGCTATGGGATGAGCCTTCCATCACATGCACAGACATTCTTTTTCACCAGGCTGTGAGTTGCAGCTTTTATTATGAGGGCTATTTTAAAAAACTATCTCCAGTAGTCATCAGTATACAAGAATATGGTGTTACAGATTGTTTTGAAGGCTGAAGCTATTTTCAGCTACAAGAAGCAGTACTCCTGAGCCCCAAGCTGCCTGTGTGCAATAGCCCCCTCTGGGGCTTCATTCCTGTGTCCCAGCCTCCATGGCCCCAGGAGCCTGGTAAGGACAGGCATGTTGTGCTGTGAGTGTGGGAGTCTTCCATACATTGGCAGGAGAAGTTTGGAGCTTTCTGGCCTGGGGCAGCAAGACTGTGCCCTGGGGGTCATGTAGAACAGATCTGGGATGATGTTCTGTTCATGTAACGAAGCACAGGCAAAAAAAAAAAAAAAAAAATGTTTTGCGTACAAGATTTGAAATAGAGACTTGGTTATGAAATTACCTTCTTTTCTATTTCATATTTTTATAACAGCTTTATTGAAGTATAATTTGCATATCATACAATTCACTGCTTTTAACTGCATAATTCAATGATTTTTAGTGAATTCACAGAGTTGTACAGCCATTACCACAATCTAGTGTTAGGACTTATTTTTTTAAGGTTATTTATTTTGAGAGTGAAAGTGCAAGCAAGGGAGGGGCAGAGAGAGAGGGAGAGAGACACTCCCACACAGACCCTGAGCTATCAGCCTGTAGAGCCAATATGAGGGTCCATCTTACGAACCATGAGATCATGACCTGAGCTGCAACCAAGAGTCAGACGCTTAACTGACTAACCCACCCAGGCGCTCCTAGAACATTTTTTATCACCCTGAAAAGATCCTTTGTGCTGGTCTGCAGTTAATCCCCATACTCACTGCCAGCCTCAGGCCACCATTGATCTGCTTTCTGTCACTAGAGATTTTCTTTCTCTGGCCATTTCATAGAAATGGAATAATTCAGTTATAGAGTTACATTTTCTACAGGCAATGTAGGTTTGAAGGGATCTAGCCCATTAACGGGAGGGCAGTGTCTGTATTGACTTCCAGATGCCCATGAACATTGGGTGCAACACTGAACATTATATTTAAAGGGACTTGAGGGGACAGGAAGTTATTACCCTCTCCTAACTTGGTTGTGGGCTGAGGGTTGTGTTTGCAAGGCTGTTACATCCCTTCCTCCATTCATTCTTTTTTAAATTTAGTAGCAGAAATGTACAGAGCTGACTCTGTCCGCAGGAATAGAGGCATCCTTAGTTAGCTCTTTGTGCCTTCTCTTGCCTTCTGGCCTTTCTCTGGGCAGGGAGGAGTACATGGGCATAAATTGCTAGAAGGGTTTATCTGGTCTCCTCTCTGACCTGGAAGAAATTCACTCCCAACTTGTCTTAGCTTGGACTTACTCTTTTCCTTTGTTTTTTTTTTTTTTTTTTTTTTTTTTTTTAATTTTTTTACATTTATTTATTTTTGATAGAGAGAGACAGAGCACAAGTAGGGAAGGGGCAGAGAGAGAAGGAGACACAGAATCTGAACCAGGCTCCAGGCTCTGAGCTGTCAGCCCAGAGCCCGACGTGGGGCTCGAACTCACAAACAGTGAGATCATGACCTGAGCCGAAGTCAGACGCCCAACGGACTGAGCCACCCAGATGCCCCTGGAATCACTCTTTTCAATGGAAACTGTCACTTGTGCCCAAGCGCTATGCCTTCAATTTAAACTTACCAGTCTTTGTTCTGTTCATAATCTAGAATTTAAACTAGTTAAAATTATTCCCTACATACATTTCTAGATAACCAAGTATTTTCTCAATTTTTAACATAAGGAAAATGCCCACACTGCGCCCCCCCCCCACCAAACAGAGACACACAAACACACACAGACACACATATTCTTTCATATTCATATCCCTTTCATATTCTGCTTCTAAATAAACCCTTTGTCATTTTTATCAATTTCTCTGGGATTTTTTTCTATTCTTCTTTCTTACTATTTAGAGATTGAAGATACACAGGCATGGCAAGTTTACAGAACTTCTAATTCTTCGCACAGAAATCCCTCAGAACAGTCTTTGATGGAGCATAAAGGTGTTGTCTTTGAATTTAAAAAAAAAAAACAAAAAAAAAAAACAAACAAGAAAGCTTCACCCAAGTTTTCTTTCTAGACATCTCCCAAAAATGTCCAAGCTTATTCTGGACAGGTCTAGCTGTAGTTTGGAGGAGCAGGGGCTGAATGCTTCTCTACTCACCCCTAGTCTAGATGCCCAGAAGCCTACGTCACCTCCTCTCGAAGGGAACACAGGTGGGTCAGAACAATGTGTGCATGAGGCCCTCCTTAAAAAGACGTGCTGAAATCATAAGTAATGTATTGTATAACTCGTCAGCCCTTTCCTAGGCCATGAAGAATAGGCACTGCATATTATGAACAGCATATTGAGGATCGAAATCAAAGGATTGCTCTGTATGTATGTATTTATTTATTTGAATTATTTATATTTTAAATTTAAAAATATATTTTTTATATTTAAAAATTTTTAAACATTAATATATTTATTTTTGAAGGAGAGAGAGAGCATTGCGGGGGAGGGGCAGAGAGAGAGGGAGACACAGAATCTGAAGCAAGCTCCAGACTCTGAACTGTCAGCACAGACCTCAATGCAAGCGTTTGAACTCATGAACCGCGAGTTCATGACCTGAGTTGAAGTCAGACACTTAACTGACTGAGCAACCCAGGCGCCCCTGTATTTTTTTGTATTTTAAAATATATTATTTATATTTTAATTTTTTTCCAGCTTCATTGAAGTACAGTTGGCAAATGAAAATGTAATGAGGTGTACAACATGATGACAATGTACATATACATTGTAAAATGATTTCCACAATCAAGTTAACATATCTATCCCCTCACATGGCTGAGTTTGGTTTTGCTTTCCATGAGAATGTTTAAGATCCACTCTCTTAGCAAATTTCAAGTATACGATATTTTTAACTAGAGTCAGCATGTAGTACATTTGAGCCTTAGAACTTACTCATCTTGTAACTGAAAGATTGTCCTCTTTGACCAACCCCTCTCTGTTTCCCCACCACCCCCAGCTCCTGGCATTTCAACACTTCTGTGAGTTCAGTTGTTTCCTTTTTTTTTTTTTTTTTCAAAATCTACATATGAGATCACATAGTATTTGTCTTTGGTTTATTTCACTTGGCACAGTGCTCTCCAGCTTCACCCATGTTATTGCAAATGACAGGATTTCCATCTTATTTTAAGGCTGAATAGTATTATCCATTGTGTGTGTGTGTGTGCGTGAGAGAGAGAGAGAGAGAGATTTGATAATCTTTGCCTTTATTTATTTGTCCATCAATGAATACTTAGGTTGATTCTGTGTCTTGGCTATTGCAAATGATGCTGTAATGAACATGATGAACATGGGAGTGAAGATATCTCTTCCAAGTAATGATTTTGTTTCCTTCAGCTATATACCCAAAAGTGGGATCACTGGATCATATAGTAGTTCTATTTTTAATTTTTTTAGGAATCTCCATACAGTTTTCTTAATGACTGCACCAGTTTACATTCCCACCAACAGTGTGAGATGCTGTGTATTTAAAGCAGTCACCTTCCATTTTAGTCACCTTCCATTTCAGTTTTTCTGGCCGTTTTCATTGTCCACGTAGGCATATTCAAGAGCTCCTGTTACATTGATGTGCGCTGGTTCCCCTTTGATGTGCAGCAGTGCAAACTCAAGTTTGGGTCCTGGTCCTACGGAGGGTGGTCCTTGGATCTACAGATGCAAGAGGCAGATATCAGCGGCTATATCCCAAACGGAGAATGGGACCTTGTGGGTAAGTCTAGCAAAGACATGAGACCAGTGGCCTTGTAGAAAGCCACTTTATTCCTGTGCTGGCTTTAAAAGTTTGGGATTTTCCACTCTGCTTTTCAGTGTGAACACTTATTGAACCCTGCAGCAATCTCTGTAATTTACTGAGAGCTATACAATGAGAACAACAACCAAAAAAAAAAAAAAAAAAAAAATTAGAAAATTCAATGCTTTCCATGAAAAGTATGTAGTTAAACAAGTCAGTGCTAGTATAGGCATCTTTATATTAGAATCTGCTCCATTCCTAAAATCAGGCTGGACAGTAAATTGCAATTCGTGGGAAACTATATTTGATGATTTTAAATAGAAAAACAATAATTACATTTATAATGGTGTAAAGCTTATAATGTATTATTTATAATCCTGGTGTCTTAGTCCCTTCAGGCTGCTATAATGGAATACCATAGACTGGGTGGCTTATAAACAATAGAAATTTATTTCTCACAGTTCTGAAGGCTAGAAGTTTAAGATCAAGGCACTGGCAGATCTGGTGTCTGCTGAGGGCCTGCTTCCTGATTCATAGATGGCTGTCTTCTGGCTGTGTTCTTACATAGAAAAGACTAGGGAGTTTTCTGGGCCTCTTTGAATAAACAAATAGTTTATTCAAACACTGATTATCCAGGTTTTTAGCACTCAACAAACCCCATGGTCATTTGTGTGATATGCTCATTAAAATAAACAAGCAGGGTAATTTTATTCAGACAATGGTTCCTTCCCACCCCCTGCTAATGGAGGAATCCCAGGCAAGCGGAGTGAGAAGTTCTATGAGTGCTGCAAAGAGCCGTACCCAGACGTCACCTTCACAGTGACCATTCGCCGCAGGACCCTCTACTATGGCCTCAACCTGCTCATCCCCTGTGTGCTCATCTCTGCGCTGGCCCTCCTTGTCTTCTTGCTCCCTGCAGATTCTGGGGAGAAAATATCCCTGGGTAAGTGTCCTGATCTTGGGTGGGAGTCTGCAACAGGACAGGAGGCCTTGCCTCCAGGTCAGTGCTGTAGGGATCACTGTGGACAGTGCAGGACTTGTCACGGCTCTGGGTGCAGAGATGTTGCAGAGCCTTCTTGGTGCATCACACACTGACCTGCCAGCCCAGGGCATCTTCCCAACACCACAGGCTCCTGATCTAGGCTCCATGCTGGATGTCCATGCCCTCCTGAGAATCTGAAGGATCCTGTGATCCTGCATAGAATATAAAAATGCCCAGGGAGAGACTACTGAGTTCTGTCCTGAGGGGCCTTGCTTTCTCCTCTCCTGCCACCCAATCCTGTTCCTTGGTAGCAACTGATCAGCATTTGTTATGGACAGGGAACAGTTTAGTCTAGTACCAGTTTGCATCTATATATTGCTGTCCACAGGGTGATTCCTTAAGATCCAATACAAAGATAAGAAAACTAAGATTTGTAATGGTGAGATGAATTTCTCAACATCTTAAAGAGTTACCAAGGCCATATTTAGTACATGTAGAAATCATCCTCAAACCCGTATCTTAAGTGCAAGGCTCAGACACGTTAAGTGACTTATCGAAGTAAATAGCAAAGTCAAGACCAAAAGCCAGGTCTTTGGATAGCATGTTTTTTTGTTTTTGTTTTTTTTTGTCATGCTATATGAAACTACCTCTAGATCCTAGTGTAATAAAGAAAACGAGACATACTTGTGTTGAGTTCCGTAATTCATTTTGTATTGTTGTTCTAAAATTCTGGCTCCTAAACTTATCTCTATCTAGGACTCTGGTAAATGATGATAAGTCCCCAGAAAAAATGGCCATGCCTATATGTACAGAGAATTCTGCATCTAGTTTCAGGATGTCACTGACCCCTCCCCCATACCTCTGTAGTTATTTGGATGTCAGGTTAGGCACAGTTAAGTGGAATTGAGTCCCTATAATCTGTTCTATCTCAGGCACCTTTGTGTTTATGTTTCAGGGATAACAGTTTTACTCTCTCTTACTGTCTTCATGTTGCTGGTGGCTGAGATCATGCCTGCGACATCTGACTCAGTGCCCTTGATAGGTAAGCAAGTGTTGGGCCTCTCTTGAAGACACAGACTTAGAGAGTACCCAGGATTTCCTAGCATGGAAACAGAGCATAAATCTGTCCTCCGTGCCCTGAAGAGCCCCCAATCCTCTCTTTGCCATAAGGAGTGACTGTACCTATAGTGACTATATACCTATAGTGACTATAACTATACCTTGAGTCATTGTTTTTCCACAAATTCTTTGCCAAAATGTAAGGATCTCACATTTTAACTCTTAGCCGTTGTTTCCTGAGATACCTCAATGTCTCTGTATAAAGTTAAAGCTTGTGAGGAAATGTAAACAGGACAAATATATTTATATTTTGGCCAAGACAGATGTAAGGCATGACTTTCTGCCCAGGGCAGGATGGCAGAAATAGAAGACAGCATCACTTGTTGCTATACCCCTCTCTGGATTGGAATAAGCAGGAACATGCAAAGGGATGCTCAGTGGTCTAGTGGTTAGGATTGGTACTCTCACCAATAGCCAGGGTTCCATTCCTGGTTAGGGAATCAGACCTCCAGCCAGTTTTGAGAATGGGAAGCAAACGTTCTGACAGTGGATATTAGGTTTAATATAAGAATCCCTACTCTAGTTTGGTGATGGAGATCAGAAACAGGAAAGGAGTCTATGATTATTCCTGTTGACCCATGCCACCTGAGGGCTGCCATATGTGGTTAATTAGGGAGGACAGGAGTAGGGGAGCTTATATGGATACTCCCAGGCTTCACAAACTAAGAAGCCAAGGCTCATCTTTGTGGAGTTCCCTTAATGTGTAATAGTTTGGCCAGAGAGAGTAATTGTTGGTATGAAAAGCCTTTGTGGGTGTTCCTAGTTCTCTCAGTACCATCCAGAGAGCAAGGAACCATGTTTCAACTTGAGGGTCTGACCCCATTATTTCTACCTTCCAACACAATACTTTCAATAGAGCCTTTCAGCAGAAAGCACTCCCTGTGGGGCAGTTGGCAGAAACCGCCTTGACTGATGAACCAATGGGGAAAAAGCATGGTTGATGCATAGCCTATTTCTAGAAAGATGTGATGCTGTTGGCCTCTGACCTCTGTTGTTGAGACTTCAGCTTGACCATGGACACCTCCACAAGTCATTGTATTAGTCTTCTAGGGAGACCACAATAAAATTTCACAGACTGGGTGGCCTACACAACATAAATATATTTGCTTACAGTTCTGGGGGTTTGGAAGTTCAAGATCAAGATGCCAGAAGGTTTGAGATCTTCTGAAGCCTCTCTGCTTTACTTGCAGATGACCCCTTCTTGCTGTGTCCTCACATTGGTCTTGCTGGGTGCATCCTTGGTACCCCTTTGTATGTCCAAATTTCCTGTTCTTATAAGGACACCAGTCATAATGAATCAGATCCCACTCTAAGGACCCCATTTTAACTTAATCACCTCTTTAAAAGGATGGTCTTCAAATACAGTCACAATCTGAGGTACCGTGGGTTAGAGCTTCCTTCCACATATAAATTTAAGGAGGCCACAGTTCAGCCCATACCAGTAAGAGTTTTGTTTACTACCCTTCCCTTTCTTAGAAATCCCTGATGCTAACTTTAAGCCTCAAATGTCCATCTCCGGCAACTCCTCACCAAGGTACCTCTTGGTCTCCACAGTGGGGCAGTGAGTTCCTTCCTGCCTGGAGAGAAGGAAGTGTTCTTAACCAGGTGTGTGGCCACACGCTTAGCCTCTACACCAGAATGTCTTCTGCTTAGACCTCACCCCCCTTGAGCTGAAAGCCACACCAATGTTCTAATAATCAGAGTTGCTGATCAAGGAATGTCTTCCTTGTGTCAGACTTTCTCCTAGATCCTGGGCTCATATAATTGCTAATTCTTGCACCAACCCTGCAAAGAATGCACTGCTTGCTATCCCTGTTATACTGGTGAATAACCTAAAGCCCAAACAGGCTGAGTAGCCTGTGTAAACTCACAGATGGCAGCCACTGGATGGGGGCGGGGGGTTGGGGGAGGGCTGTTTTGGATGCTCCATGCTGCTTCTCCTTGGGGCCAAGATGGAGAAACCCATTCTTGCCCATCAGAGCTGAAGCTGATGTTCTCCTGGAAAGTCACTGCCTTCCACATCTTCCTCACACAACTGGCACCTCCTCCTATCTCTCATTAGATGGGGCCAGACTCATTTTCTTAACTTTTTTTGTTTTTAAATGTTTATTTATTTATTTTGAGAGAGAGAGAGAATGAGCAGGGGAGGGGCAGAGACAGAGGGAGAGACAGAATCCCAAGCAGGCTCCCCACTGTTAGTGCAGAGCCTGATGCGGGTCTTGAACTCATGAATCATGAACTGAGCCGAAATCAAGAGTCAGATGCTTAACCAACTGAGTTACTGGGTGCCCCAGCCTCATTTTCTCCACTGATACTAGCTATCCAGGCCTCATAAGACAGCCGGTGATGTCCAGGTTTGCCCTTGTTCCATCCCCACCCCCAGCACGTTCACAGCCTGTAGTCATCCCTGTGGTGACCACACTCTCACCACCCAAGTGTTTTCAGTTCCATGACAGTCCACATCCTTTATCCTGGGAACAATCATTTCAGCATCTGGTGAGGCGCTGTTAACCCTCAATAAAGGAGGCAATGGACGGAGTTCAAAACAGTGTAGTTAGGTAGGCCAGGCTGCTTTCGTGGACAGGAAACCAGGTCTCTGTGCTCTGGGCTGGCCTCTGCCTGCCAGGAATGTGGACAGGAGTCTGCAGGCCTGGAGGTGGCCCTGCCCTGCTCTTGGATTCATCATCCAGCCCCAGGCAATCAGTCACCGCCGTCTGGGTCTGCCTGCCACCCTGTGATAATTGTGCCATGGAGGCCCCGGGTCTCACCCTGTGTCTCTTGTCTCTGCAGCCCAGTACTTTGCCAGCACCATGATCATCGTGGGCCTCTCTGTGGTCGTGACAGTGATTGTGCTGCAGTATCACCACCACGACCCCGATGGCGGCAAGATGCCCAAGTGGGTGCGTTCCTCCTGTGCTTCACCACAGGGAGTCAGGGCTCCTCCCCAAGGGAGGCTCTAGGAATGATTTATCTATCTGAAAAATCCCACACACAGCCCAGCATTCCTAAACAGAACCATATTTCTCATAGCACCCCACCCATCTACATTATTGCATGGTCTATATGTAGAGGACAGTTCTGGTGAGCATGCTCTTAGGCTCCCATGGCATTGTTCTTACAATCGGACATTCCAGAAGAGGGCTCACACACAGACTGCTCTGTACATTTTGCTACCATAGTGTTTGTGAAACTACTTTTTGCATGTACACCACAGAGAACTGTGCAGTGGTTGGAAGCAACAGACAAGATAAGCACACAGCCATGTGGTTGGATCTTCCAAACAGAATGAGGAGTAAAAGGGTAAGAAAGAGTGAGCCATGTAATAACCTGTGTAGTCAATATATGTAGGAATGTAAACTTACCACAGGCCTATAAAATACAGGTTAGTAGTTACCAGTGGGGAAGGGAGTATAGGATGAAAGCTAAAGGATGAAAACCAAATGATTGAATACAACAGCCTGTTGTGTCAGCCCAGAGCATGCCACACCTTCCCAGCACCTGCTTAGCACCGGCATGCAGGCTGATGCTTACCTAGTCACATGCTGTGCTCCTTAGGAGTGCAGTATCTGACGCTCACCTGACACTCAGGAAACCTTGATTAAGGCCACATGGGTCCTGGGCTTTCCTCACCTTATACCCAAGGCAGGGGAGGGATGCCCCCCACCCAAGATACTTACTTGGGCCCTGCAATCCTTCCAGTCTTCTTGCCCAGAGAGCATAGCCTAAGGGCAGTAGGAGCTAAAGGAGCCTCTTATGTGAAAACAAGATTGTTTTTCTTTGGAGATCTGTAACCTTGCATCCAAGTTCAGAAAGGAGTCTAGGACTCACCAACTTGCTAAAATGCAGCTGCAAGAAGCAAGATGCATTTTGTGAACCTCCAGCAACAGGGAGTTTCCAGGCCTTCTAAAAATATTCATTGTGCAATAATTTACAGTTACCCAAAAGTGAACTTAAGAAAAACTACTTAAAAAAAAATGGCTTTACCAAGTTAATGTGTCCTCTTAGATTCTCTTCCATAGGAAATTCTTACACTTAACAAAAACTTTCTCTCATAGCTCATTGCATCAGCAGTAGAGTGAGCTCCCAGAAATGGTGTTATGTCCCACACACGTCTAATCACTGCAGTCCGTTGGCTTGTTTTCAGAAGGTGCCCTCATTAAAAGCTGGGACACATCTGTCCACATTAACCTGCATTCTCATCTGACTTTTATAACCCTGACACACTTTCTGTCTACCCATCCTTCCATTTGAAATAAGTAATACAGTTACGTGTTCCCAAAGTCGAAATAAAAGTAAAATTGTAAGGAAGGATATCAGCTCTCATCCCTGCCCGTCACTCTGCTTCCACCACCAATATTGATGGCCATTTCAATTAATTCTTCCATTATCCTTCAAGTGTTTATTTATGCAAATGTAAAGCTAAAAATGTATGTTATTATTTCTTATGTTTAAGACATGAAGAAAAAACAATTTTACCAACCTGGTAGTACTTTAGTATCCAGAAAAATATCTTTTTTTAAAATTGTTTTTAATTTTAAATTTAAATTTTGAGAGACAGAGAGAGAGCACAAGCAGGGGAAGGGCAGAGAGAGGAGACACAGAATCTGAAGCAGGCTCCAGGCTCCAAGCTGTCAGCACAGAGCCCAACATGGGGCTTGAACTCATGAACAACAAGATCATGACCTGAGCTGAAGTTGGACGCCTAACCAACTGAGCCACCCAGGCGCCCCCAGAAAGAAAATCTTAATTAAGACGATATGCTAATTATTCACCTCTCAGCACAAATGTGTCCAAACCAATGGCTGCAAATGAAACATGAAGCTTGTATGTCTTGCTTTCAATTTATATACCCTACTGCATTTTTCTTTCTTTCTGTGTGTATTTGAAACATAAACAGCCTCCAAGGAACTTTTATTATGATGTGTTGCTATGAAGAAGATACTGCCGGTGCAGCGGCATTATGTGACATTTGCACAGCCAGACACAAAACCATAACCTAATAGAAGAGGTCATGAGCACAGTTTGATAAGTGCCAAGAGGATAATTTCATCTTTTGAGATGCTTTAGCCTTGAAAGCTAATGATTCAGGCCATGGAATTCAAAATAGACCTGGCAGCATGGATAATATTAGTTTGAGATGTGCCCCAGGGTATGCACAAACACCCCCTGTCCCCCCCCTCCCCCCCCCCCCCCCCCACCACAGACACGCCTGGCCTTAGCTCTCCGTGTGCACAGTTGCCTCTGGGTTTGGACGCATTCATTGCCCACTGCACTCCCTTGAGCTCTGGTTCAGTCTTCCCTGTGCCTTCAAAGTGAGGGTAGGGGGTGGGCTGAAGTCACAGGTGTTTTGAGGAAGACATTGTAGACCCTTTTACAGATGAGGCTGTGGAAGTCTAAACACGTAAGTAACTTGCTTACTATGTGACCTTGAGCCAATTTATTAGCCTCTTTAAAGCCTCTGTTTCTTTGTCTGTAAAGTGGGGAGATTATACTCACTTCACAGAACCTCTGAGAGGCCCAAGTGAAATGGCATGCCTTAGGAGCCTCCTGCGGAGGGACACATGTGGGGCCATGTGGCCCTGTCCCTTAATGATCACAGAAAACCCTCCAGGGTCTGCAAAAAGCCCTTTCCAGGCTCTGGAGGTTTGTCCATAGAGTGTGGGCAGGATATATAGACTGCCATCTGCTATGAACAAAAGGTTATCTTTACAGCTTAAGTGAACCTGCTCTTATGCCTTCTTGTTCTTTCATTACCTTTCTCCAGACCAGTCTATTGCAGTTATCTCTGATAAGATGTTATAAAAACGATTACCAAGAAAGTGCTGCAGGCATGAACTTCACAACTTACTGCCTAAACTTATAGATGTGAAACATACCTGCTATGTTGCTGATGGAGTTCGCCCACAATCGTAAACCAAAGTTAAAATCAATATCTGGATAATTTCAGGGAAAGAGCCTACTTTTCACACACTTGTCTAAATAGGCTTCCAAGATTTTTTTTTTTTTTTTTTTTTAATCTGGATTGAGTCTTCACATGGCTCCCTTCTTTTCATTAAAGGGAAAACAAGAAAGATCAGTGATTTCTCTCGAGCATCTTGTATGCATGTGGGTGATATATGTTGATAAAACACTTTAAACCAGAGATTGACAAACTATGGCCTTGATGGTCAAATCTGGCCCACCAATTGTTTTTGCAAATAAAATGTTATTAGAAAAAAGCCACGTTTGCTTCTTTACATGCTTTCTATGACTATTTTGTACTTTATTAGCAAAGCCGAGTAGTTGCAATGGAGACCTTATGGACTTTATTGTGTGGCCCTTTAAAGATATAAAGTCTGCCAACCCCTGCTTTAGATCATGTTACTCAGTCTTCACTGTGTCCTGATGAATTAGGTTAGAGATTCCTAAACTTCCCTGGTTCACAGCACCTTTAGTGTCTCAGGGATCTTTTCACAGACCCCCGGGGCAAAACAAACAAACAAACAACCTAATGACTCTCTCTATTACATTGGTCAAAACAACTTAATAAGTATTTATGTCCTGACCACTTAGCACCTGTTGGTACAGCACAACCTCTCAAATCTTAGGAGCACACTACCCTAATTTCCTGTCCCATGTTGGCTTTCTTGGCACTTGCTTTTCATCAGGACAACAAAAACTGCTTTGTAATGATATGTCATCACCGCAAGGGATCTGGTGTCTCAGTCTGGACTGCTTCAAGTTAGGCGTTCATGCAGCATCTGATAGGTGTCACAGGGTCACCCTTGAAAATCGCTAAATCTCCAGGGGTGTGCCATGGGACACTGGGGTGCCTTACAGGCAGTTAGGTATGATGGCTGTTAGTTACAGTTGAGGAAAGATTGGAGAAGGAAAATGACTGGTCTTATTCACACAGCTCAGGCAGGACTCTCCTAAGATAACCCTCGCTTCCCACCTGCTTATCTGTCCAGAGATTGCTGTGTGTCTGCCACTGAGAATTCACTCAATCCTGGGGGGCCTTTCTGCATTGCCTTCATCTGCGTAGCTCACATTTGACTCAACCATTGTAAGGCGTTGGCACTGCCTGCCTGTGGAAACTCACCCCGGAAGGAGCAGGGGCATGTCACCCTTCGGGTCCACTAAGTAGGGCTGAGGTCCTAGGATCACCTTGCTGTTAGGATCAGCTGAGGCTCACCACCCACCCTGCTAACTGCCCCGTTGTCTCCCCAGACCAGAGTCATCCTTCTGAACTGGTGCGCATGGTTCCTGCGCATGAAGAGGCCCGGGGAGGACAAGGTGCGGCCGGCCTGCCAGCACAAGCCGCGCCGCTGCAGCCTGGCCAGCGTGGAGATGAGCGCGGTGGCAGGGCCACCGACCACCAACGGCAACCTGCTCTACATCGGCTTCCGTGGCCTGGACGGTGTGCACTGTGCCCCCACCCCCGACTCGGGCGTCGTGTGTGGCCGCATGGCCTGCTCCCCCACGCACGACGAGCAGCTCCTACATGGCGGGCAGCCCCCCGAGGGGGATCCCGACCTGGCCAAGATCCTGGAGGAGGTCCGCTACATTGCCAATCGCTTCCGCTGCCAGGACGAGAGCGAGGCCATCTGCAGTGAGTGGAAGTTTGCCGCCTGCGTGGTGGACCGCCTGTGTCTCATGGCCTTCTCCGTCTTCACCATCATCTGCACCATCGGCATCCTGATGTCCGCCCCAAACTTCGTGGAGGCTGTGTCCAAAGACTTTGCTTAATCTGGTTCTGGTCCCCAGCATGTAGGAAAACGCACAGACAGGTGATGTCATTAGCTTGGGGATAATTTGGGGTGCTAATCCCATAGCCACACTAAACGTGAGGACACTGATGTACCCGTAAGCTGTCAGTCATGTCGTTACAGTCTCCTTGTTCCTTTCAGTAATAGGATCTCAGCACGTTTTTGTTTCATCCTCTCAGAGGGGCTCCTTGATATCCTTGGAACATCCTTAGGGTCCCCAGAACCACTGAGAGGTCATTTTGCCCATTCCCCAGTGCCTGGTGAGCCCTTTAGAGAGGTCAGAGTGGCTCAGGACTGCCAAGGGAAGCCTGTACACCTGGTTTGCATGCCTGCATGTCACTTGCCAAGAAGGCCTACATGAAAATTCAACATATGCTTTTGCCCGTTTACAAACCTAGATTGAAAAAAATAATAATAATAATAAGCTGCAGTCACTAGATCCATTCAAATTATTGGTCAAAGGAAACAAAACTAAAACTAAAAACCTAACTGCTGGTGTTTTCTGCAATTCAGGTTTTATTTTTCTCTACCATAGACAGTTGGTAGAGAGAAACAGTTTTACGCTGTTCCTACATTTTAAAACACACACACACAACACACACACACACACACACACAGTTGATCTTATAAATTATGCTTTTACCAGCCTGAGTCCTGCCAGTCTACCCTGTGGAGGGAATTAGGACAGACACAGATGTGTGTTGATTCTGAACTAGGACTAGATCCAGGCAAGTCAGAAGGATTGCTATAGCTCCTAGTGACTCACATTTCCTGTGCTGCCCTCAGACACTGGGGACTTGAGTCTGCTCTATTCTGAAACACCCAAAGGACAAATAGAGTTCTATTAGAATTACCAGCCCAGTGTAATAGCTAGAGGTTAAATTAAACCAGCTATGTATTTCTGTTTTTTTAAATAATATATTAGATATTTCACATGTACTAGAGTTGATTAGTGTTAGAAACTTGTGGGTCCATACAAATGCACAACATAAAGTGAAAATATGCCAAGCTTTTCTTTATGTGTCAAGGCCAGGGGCAAGGTCTGGGACATCTTCTCGTTCCCTATATGGCAGGAACTGGGAAGGGAATGATGTGGCCACTGGCTTTCCTGGATGAAAGGCCAATGGAAGTCAACAGAAGGGGCTGGCAGGCTAAAAATGGCTATACAACCAGTAACTCCAGTCTCTGATTTTTAGGGATCTGCTTACCCACAGCTCATCTACCCCAATGTTAGCCCAGAAAGGTGGCTTGAGCAGGTAGATTCCCTGGAGATAAGTGTTTTGAAAGCCAGGGAAACTTTAATTTTAAACCTACGTGGTGACATGGTTCACCACTTAACATAATCCAGCTGACAAAAGTCACTTTGCCTTTTCCCATTCTCCTTATTTTTTAATGACAGGAGAGGGAAACACAACAGAACCTCTCCTGTTCTATTGTTTCATATAGTAACTGCTCAGAGCTCAAAACTACAGAAGGCTTTGAGCTCCTGGGGATCTTTAATTTGCTTCTAACCCCTGAGATGGGTATATATTATGAGGGAAGATTAGATTTTCAGAGGAAAAGAAATTGCATACCTTTCTCCAGCCATTTATTTCATTCATTTCTGGGTAATGAGCATGGATTGGTTTGCACTGAGGAATATGGAGGCTTGGTGCATGCTCTGTGGGCACGTAAGCTCTGTGGAGGCTTGTGCATGTGGGCGCGTGAGCACTGATTGCAGCTGCAGAGAGGATACCTTGTTTATAAGGCAGTTGATAAATAAAAGCATTCCAGCATCACACCATTGGGAGTATGGCTGTTCTCAGAGTTTACCCATTCTACATGGGATAGATGAACAATGCACAATCTTTTCTTTTTGTGTTTATTTTTTTTCTATTTTAGAAATCAGTAGAGGTGTTTTGATATCTAAGAGAATGTTTCATTTGTTACTGCTATCTGAAAATTAATGTCTACAACATTTTTCCTTGGAAAAAACCTTTTTTGGTTTTGTATTTTATACAGAAAAACATAAAAAAGCAAATAAAAGTATGTTGACCACTAAAATAATGCTCTGCCATTTTAAAAAGTAATAATAAGGAAAAGATGCACATGTAGTAAAAAAAAAAAAAAAAAAAAAAAAAAAAGAGAGAGAGAGAAAGAAAGAGCAAGCAAGAAAAAGAAAAGAAAAGCATGAATGGCCACAGGGACCACCTATGAGTGAGCTTCTGAGGACTAGGAGGCATTTCCAGAAGGGAAGAAAAAGAAAGGGAAGGAGGCCAGGAGAGGGAGAAATGGGGTGTGGAAAAAGACTCCTTTTTTTTTTTTTTTTTAACCACTCATGCTATGCACACAGCACTCTGCACTTCGCTTTCTGCACTTAGTGTTTTATCTTTACATAACAACATATAAAGATCTACCTCATTCTTCTTAATAGCTGCTTGGCATACCATTGTCTCAGTGGATATTTCTTTGGTTAGTCTATTAGTGAACATATAGAATATTTCCAGTTTTTACTTTTATACACAAATCTGTAATTAGCATCCTTGATTTATATTTTAGCATACTTTTGTGACTATACCTTGGTGTAAATTCTAAGTTGGAAATGGAATTGCTGGATTTAAGGACATGTGCATTTAACATTTTGGTAGGTATTGCCAAATTACCCCCCAAAGACCGATCAATGGATACACCTACCAAGAGTGTAATGAAAAGGGCAATTTCTCAGCTTTCTCAACACTATTATCAAACTTAATATTTTTTTTCTAATCTGGTGACAGATTATATTGCAATGTTATTCTGATTAAGTTAATTTTATTATAAATGGAGTATCTTTTCAGATATTTTTTGTAAATTTCAGTTTTTGTAAATTTATGTCATTTATACAATTTACAGTTGGGTTATTTGGCTTTTTCTTAATTTGCCTGTGTACTTTGGAACTTTTCTGTCTTATGTCTTGAAAATATTTTTATTTGTTTAGAAACATTTTTATTTGTTTATTATTTGTGTTTTGATGTTATTTATTTTGTAGCATATATAAAGTTTTAAGTTTTATGTTGTCAATTTATCCATATTTGCCTCGGTAGATCCTGGGATTTGTTTCCAGTTAAAAGGCCTTCCCCATTCTGATTATAAATAAATTTACTCATATTTTCTTCTAAATTCTTATGGTTTCATTTGTTTACCTTTACATCTTCTTACTCCCTGGAATTCATTTATTACAGGAAATTAAGGTAAAAATGCATTTGTTTTTTGTTGGTCACTTGTGCCAACAAAATATATAATGGGGTATCCCTGTAAGGCAGTTAGTGTTTTCCCCATTTTGATCAAAATGCCACCTCATTTGTAAACTAAGTTTCCATAAGTGTTTGGGGCTATTTTTACTCATGATTTGTCTAAGAATGCCTTTCAAATCTGAAGCTTTATCCATGTTAATATCAAATACTCAAATATTCAAATATCAATATTTTCAAAACAACCATCCCCTCCACCCATTCTTCCCTCTCCCTTCTGCTCTCTTTCTATCCCCCTCCCTCTGTATTCTCTAACTCTCTCTCTCCTACACACACACATTTTTTTTAAATTGAGGTCACAATGAGTTTATAGATTGAGTCTTCCTACTTAAGACTGCTACAGTCTAGGCTTGTATTCAGTCTAAGTTTATACCACTTGGTAAATTTTTATGGTTTTGTTCATACAGGCCTATGAATTTCTTGTTTATTTCTAGATATTTTATCATTTGGGTACCATTTTCAGTGGAATGATTTCTTCCATTTTATTTACTAACTGGATGTGTAGGAATGTAGTTGATTTTGTATATTAATGTCATAATCAAGCACTTTAATGGTAATTTCTTACTGTTTCTAAGATTTTCTTTTGCCTTGTCCTTTCCAATAATTTCCCTTATTTCTTTCTTTTAGGCAATTGCATTTGGGAACAGTGTCAAATAATAGTGATTCAGGTGGCATACCTATTTTGTTCTTGACGTTAATGGGATGGTTCAGTGTCTCACCATTCAACTTGTATGAAGACATGTATTTTCCTTGTCATAATAAAAAAGTATCCTTGTATTCTCAAACTATTAAGGCTTTCTGGGGAAGTTAGATTTTTGTCATAGCCTCTCAGTATCCATGGAGATGATCAGAAGGTTTTCCTCCTTTGCTCTAGTAGTTGTATTATATTTATAGATTTAAGACCAAACCACTATTATGTTCCTGAGATGATCCCTACCTGTGATTTTTCCTACTAATATTGATAATTGAGATTAATCATTCTGCTGCTTGCTTTTGTGTGCTAAACAAAAATCTCTACATTCTGCAACCAGATACTTGGTTTTAGAATCATTTTTGTAAGTGAAAAAGAAAGCACCTGGTGGCTGTCTGGGCATCCACTGGTATGTTTCTGAATTCCTCCCATGGGGCCAGTTAGGTCCTCAAGCACTTCTGAAGTCACCTTTAGTTACATATTCTTTTAAAGAAAAAAATTTTTAATGTTTATTTAATTTTGAGAGAGAGACAGAGTGTGAGTGGGGTAGGAGCAGAAGGAGAGGGAGACACAGAATCTGAAGCTCCAGGCTCTGAGTCGTCAGCACAGAGCCCGATGTGGGGCTTGAACCCATGAACCGTGAGATCATGACCTGAGCCGAAATCAGACGCTTAACCAACTGAGCCACCCGGGGGCCCCTAGTTACATATTGTTTTAAGAAAACTAGTTACGATCAATTTTTTAAAACATATTTGCATAGATTTACAATACAGGCACTTAGAATTTTTTAATTTCCTCTGTATTGGTAGCTATTCCTTAGTTTTTTATTTCTAACTGTGTACATTTCTCCTTTCTTCTGATTTTATTGATTTGACTCACCAAGGATTTTGTGTTTGTATTTTCAAGCACCGAACCCTTAGATTTATTCATCAGTTTGGGGGAACTGGCCGCAGCCCCTGTTGGATTTGCGCTGACCTGACCTGTTCTGGAACAGCTTACACACTGTGCAAGGAGGAGCCACAAGTGGGAGAAACTGCCACCCTCACTGGCTTACAGGCCCAGGACAGGAGCTTCACTTGGCAGAGGGAGCCAGAGGGTCAAACAGGCCAGGCATCACAGATATGTCAGACATGATTAGCCATTGTATTGATATGATGGCCACAGTTACTTGGAGAACAGACCAACTTAAAGCTTTAATTAACCAGAAGCCATCTTGAGGCACATGCTTCTGGAGGTAACTCTTTCTACATAATTTAATATTCTCTCATTACTACATTCTTTCTGACCCAAACCCTCCTGAAATTCTCCCTACACTTGACTTCACTGCTCTTGGCTCCTTTTCTAATTACCACTTACTTCATTTGCATATGGGTTTGATTTTCTGATATCAGAACTTACCATAATATGGTTAGGAGGTCCTGATGTCTCACACCTGGGAGGAGGGAGGTACTGTCCACAATTTCAGCCTTTTTGAACTCTTGGGGTCAAATATCATTGTATTTTCAGCACACCCCATTTAGGAATCACAGGATTGCAAAATATTCCACAATTCTGCCCAGTTCTTCAGACTTTCTTGTCTGACTCTTCAATATCTCATTTAAAATTGTACACTCTCGTAATTTTTTTTCTCCAAAAACCTTGTTATCAGTCCCACTTCTGGTTGTGTTGGATTTTTATGAATTTGCCTTCTAACATATACTGCCCATCAACAAATTCTGCTGTTTTATAATTTTTAGATTTCTGCTTTTATTTTAATATTTCAGTCCTTTTCCTTTATTTATTTATTTATTTATTTATTTATTATGTAAGATTTATTTTTAGAGCAGTTTTAAGTATAGAAAAATTGGGGAAGGTTCAGAGAGTTCCCATATACCCCCACCTACTCGCATGCATAGCCTCTCCCAGTATCAACATCCTCTACCAGATTGGCACATTTGTTATAACCAATGAAGATACATTGGCACAACATAACCACCAGAAGTTCATTGTTTAAAGTTCACTCTTGATATTACACTTTCTATGGGCTTGGACAAATGTGTAATGATATGTACCCACCATTACAGTAACACACTGAATAGTTTCACTGTCCGAAAAATCTGTGCTCTGTTTATTCCCTCATCCCCACCAATCTCTGGCAACCACTGATCTTTTCCTCCATAATTCTGTTCCTTTTTTTACCCCAAAATGCCATATAGTTGGAATCATACTGTATATAGACTTTTTAGATTGGCTTCTTAGTAATAATGAATTTAGGGTCTCTCCATGTCGTTTCATGGCTTGATAGCTCATTTCTTTCTACAGGTGAATAATATTCCATTGTCTGGATGTATCACAGTTTATTTATCCATTCACTTACTAAAGGACATCTTGGTTACTTCCAAGTTTTAGCAATTATGTGTAAAGATGCTATAAACATTCATGTGCAGATTTTTGTTTGGAAATAACTTTTCAACACCTTTGAGTAAATTCCAAGGAGTACGATTGGTGGATCATATGGTGAGAATATATTTAGTTTTGCATAGAATACATTAGAATGCATTTTGCATTCCCACCAGCAATGAATGAGAGTTTCTGTTCCTTCCCTTCCTTTCCAGAACTTGGTGTTGTCAGTCTTCCAGATTTTGGCCATCTAATAGGAAAGTAGTGCTATCTCAGGGCGCCTGGGTGGTTCAGTCGGTTAAGTATCTGACTTTGGCTCAGGTCATGATCTTGTGGTTCATGGGTTCCAGCACCACATCAGGCTCTCTGCTGACAGCTCAAAACCTGGAGCCTACTTCAGATTCTGTGTCTCCCTCTCTCTCTGTCCCTCCCATACTCAGACTCTATCTCTCTCTGTCTCTCAAAAATGAATAAACATTAAAAAAAAAAAAGGAAAGTAGGGGTATCTCATTGTTGCTTTCATTTTCATTTCCCTGGTGACAAATGATGTGGAGCATCTATCCATATGCTTCTTCGTCATATGTCTATCTTTGAAGAAGTGTTTGCTAAGGGCATTGGACCAATTGTTATTTAAATGTTTATTTATTTTTTAGAGAAAGAGAGCACAGGAGCAGGGGAGGGGCAAAGAGAGAGGGAGACAGAAGATCCAAAGCGGGCTCTGGGCTGACAGCAGAGAGCCCAATGCAGGGTTCCAACTCATGAACTGCAAGATCATAACCTGAGCTAAGTTGGACACTTAACCATTTGAGCCACCCAAGCAGCCTGGCCCATTTTTAAATCAGGTTATTTGCTTCCTTACTGTTGAATTTTAAGAGTTCTTCATGTATATATATTGGATAACAGACCTTTATCAAATGTTTTTTTCAAAATATTTTCTCCCAATCTATGATATGTCTTTCTTTCTCTTAACATTGTTTTTTACAGAGCAGAAGTTTTGCATTTAAATGAAATCTAGGAGCACCTGGGTGGCTCAGTGGATTAAGTGACCCACTTCATCTCAGGTCATGATCTCACGGTTGGTTTGTGAGTTTGAGCCCAGTGTTGGGCTCTGTGCAGACAGCTCAGAACCTGGAGCCTGCTTCAAATTCTGTGTCTCCCTCTCTCTCTGCTCTCCTCACTTGCACTCTGTCTTTGTCTCTCTCTCTCAAAAATAAATAAACATTAAAAAAAATTAAAAGTAAATATATAAATGAAATCTAGCTTATCAATTATTTCTTTCAAGGATCATGCCTTTGCTATTGTATATAAAAAGTCATTTCCATACCCAAGGTCATCTAGGTTTTCTCCTACATTATCTTCTAGGAGTTTTGTAATACGGTGTTTTACATTTAGGCCTGTAGTTCATCTTGAGCTAATTTTTTGAGCAGTGTAAAGTCTGTATCTTTTTCTCTTTTTTTTTTTTGCATGTGCATATCCAGTACCATTTATTGAAAAGACTGTTTGCTCCATTGTATTGCATACGTACATTCAGTTGCTCTGGCATCCATTGTTTAAAAAAAAAAAAAAAAGACAACTATCCTTTCCCACTGAATTACCTTTGCTCCTTTGTCAAAAATTAATTGAGTATATTTATGTGTGTCTTCTGCTGGGCTCTCTATTCTGTTCCACTGGCTTCCATCTGAGTTCTCTATTCTGTCCTGTTCTTTTTTTTTTTTATATGAAATTTATTGTCAAATTGGTTTCCATACAACACCAGTGCTCATCCCAACAGGTGCCCTCCTCAATGCCCATCACCCACTTTCCCCTCTCCCCCACCCCCCCATCAACCCTCAGTTTATTCTCAGTATTTAAGAGTCTCTTATGGTTTGCCTCCTTCCCTGTCTGTAAGTTTTTTTTTTTTTTTTTTCCCCCTTCTCCTCTCCCCTGGTCTTCTGTTGAGTTTCTCAGGATCCACATAAGAGTGAAACCATATGGTATCTGTCTTTCTCTGCCTGACTTATTTCACTTAGCATAACACTCTCCAGTTCCATCCATGTTGCTACAAAAGGCCATATTTCATTTTTTCTTATTGCCACGTAGTATTCTATTGTGTATATAAACCACAATTTCTTTACCATTCATCAGCTGGTGGGCATTTAGGCTCTTTTCATAATTTGGCTATTGTTGAAAGCACTGCTATAAACATTGGGGTACAAGTGCCCCTATGCATCAGCACTCCTGAATCCCTTGGGTAAATTCCTAGCAGTGCTATTGCTGGGTCATGGGGTAAATCTATTTTTAATTTTTTGAGGAACCTCCACACTGTTTTCCAGAGTGGCCACACCAGTTTGTATTCCCACCAATAGAGCAAGAGGGTTCTCGTTTCTCCACATCCTTTCCAGCATCTATAGTCTCCTGATTTGTTCATTTTAGTCACTCTGACTGGTATGAGGTGATATCTGAGTGTGGTTTTGATTTGTATTTCCTTGATGAGGATTGATGTTCAGTATCTCTTCATGTGTTTGTTGGCCATCTGGATGTCTTCTTTAGAGAAGTGTCTATTCATGTTTTCTGCCCATTTCTTCACTGGATTATTTATTTTTCGGGTGTGGAGTTTGGTGAGTTCTTTAAATTTTTTTTTTTTTTTACATTTATTTATTTTTGAGAAACAGAGTGAGACAAAGCGTGAGCAGGGGAGGGGCAGAGAGAAAAGGAGACACAGAATCTGAAGCAGGCTCCAGACTCTGATCGAGTCTGGTCAGCACAGAGCCTGATGCGGGGCTTGAACCCACAAACTGTGAGATCATGAGCTGAGCCGAAGTTGGATGCTCAACGGACTAAGCCACCCAGGTGCCCCTGGTGAGTTCTTTATAAATTTTGGATACTAGCCCTTTCTCTGATATGTCATTTGCAAATATCTTTTCCCATTCCGTCCTTGCCTTTTAGTTTTGTTGATTATTTCCTTTGCAGTGCAGATTTTTATCTTGATGAGGTCCCAATAGTTCAGTTTTGCTTTTAATTCCCTTGCCTTTGGAGATGAGGCAAGTAAGAAATTGCTGCGGCTGAGGTCAGAGAGGATTTTCCTGCTTTCTCCTCTAGGGTTTTGATGGTTTCCTGTCTCACATTCAGGTCTTCATCCATTTTGAGTATGTTTTTGTGAATGGTGTAAGAAAGTGGTTTAGTTTCATTCTTTTGCATGTTGCTGACCAGTTTTCCCAGCACTTTAAAGAGACTTTTTTCCATTGGATATTCTTTCCTGCTTTGTCAAAGATTAGTTGGCCATACTTTTGTGGGTCCAATTCTGGAGTCTCTATCCTATTCCATTGGTCTATGTGTCTGTTTTTGTGCCAATACCATGCTGTCTTGATGATTACAGCTTTGTAGTAGAGGCTAAAGTCTGGGATTGTGATGCCCTCCCACTTTGGTCTTCTTCTTCTTCTTCAATATTACTTTGGCTATTTGGGGTCTTTTGTGGTTCCATACAAACTTTAGGATTGCTTGTTCTAGTTTCGAGAAGAATATTGGTGCAATTTTGATTGGGATTGCATTCAATGTGTAGATTGCTTTGGGTAAGTATTGACATTTTAACAATATTCCCTGCTCATGGGTTGGAAGAATAAATATTGTTAAAATGTCAATACTACCCAAAGCAATATGTCCTGTTCTTTTGTTAATACCATACTGTGTTGATTACTATAGCTTTATAGTAAGTCTTGAAGTTGATCCTATTTATTTATTTATTTATTTATTTTAATGTTTATATTTTTGAGAGAGAGAGAGAGACAGAGTGTGAGTTGGGGAGGGGCAGAGAGAGGGAGACACAGAATCTGAAGCAGGCTCCAGACTCTGAGCTGTCAGCACAGAGCCCGACACTGGGCTTGAGCGCACAAACCACGAGATCATGACCCAAGCCGAAGTTAGTTGCTTACCACTGAGCCACCGTGGAGCCCCATGATCCTCTTTTTTTTAGAAAATTATATAGGATATATAAAATTTAGGATTTTAACCATTTTTAAATGTACAGTTCAGTGGCATTAAGTACATTCACATTGTCGTGCAACCATCTCCACCATCCATCTCCAGAATTCCTTTCATCTTGCAAAATTGAAACTCTGCACCCAACTCTGTGCTAACTCCCCATCTCCCATCTCCCCAGATCCTGGCAGTCACCATTCTACTGTCTGTCTCTACAAATGTGATTATTCTAGGTACCTTATACAAGTGAAATAATATAGTATTTGTCATACTGACTGACTTATTTTACTTATCACGATGTCCTCAAGGTTCATCCAAGTTACAGCTTATCTTCTATTTTTATTGCTTACTTTGTTGTTCTAACTTATTCAGTAGATATATAGTTCATTGATTTTCATTAGTTCTGTTTTAATTATTTAAGTACCTTTAGCTCTGAATATTCTCACCAAAGCTTTCACAGCAATCCATGTTTTAATATGTAGTTTTTTTAACCTTCATTTTCTAGATATTCTATAATTTCAGTTTTGATATCTTCTTTGAACTGAGCTTTTTTGAGCATTTTAAAAATGCCCAGATTTTTTTTAAAGTTAAAATTTAATTTATAATTGTAGCACACTGTTCTTTGAGCACCATGCATTCTGTACTATTTGTAATAATTATAACTTATTGAGGTATGGTTTGAGTTTTTCTTAATATAATCAGTTTGTACAAATGGGTCCTTCCCAGAGTACGACCTTGGAGTTCTACCCTTAGACACTGACCTGTTAGAGTCAGGCAGGAGCAGTCGCTCTCCCCATTTACAGTACTTCTCAGTTTTCCTTTCTGTCCCTATCTGATATTGAACAATTAATATATCATATTTAGATTCTATCCTAAATGTCTAGTTTGAATACACACAATTGTCTGATCTTAAAATCAGATCCCCAGATTTCCTTTCCTGAGCTAATGCCTCATATATCCTCACTCATAACTTTATTTTTAACTGTTTTTGAGTCACTTTTTTGTAGGTCTATCTTGAATGTTCATTTACATTTTAATACAACTGATATGTTTGTTTCTAATATTAATTTTCCTCAAATGATTTCTGTAGTTAATATTTCTTTTGCATCCTATGTTTTAGGTTTTCTTTCCCCTCTTTTGGGCATATGGTATTCCTTTTGTTAAAATTGAAGATTTATTCTTTCTATCTGTTTAAAGTGGCTACATATATACTTTTGCATACCATAACTAAATCTATATTTCATGATTTATCCATCTGAACCTGTCTCCAGTCTTCTCATGTGTTCTGAAATGGTGGGTTTGATTCTCAATTTGTCTCCCAAGCTCTGCAATTTGCCTTTCATTTTATTCACTGATATCTTTTAGATCTTGTTTTATTGAAATCAATTTTTCATTAACTTCTTATATTCAATTTTGGAGCATTTCCTTCTGTTCATTTGGCTCTCTGTCCCTACAGAGTGGAATCTTTGCCTCTCCCACATGCCATGGCCACACTTTCCTTTCTGTTCTCCAACAGCATGTTTGCATGGATGCCTTCCATTTATTTTCATCTTGCTTCTGCTTAGTTTGGGCAGCTCTGGGTGGGCTTTCTATTTCCTCTAATTGAGAAGGTCTCAGACCCTCTTTCCCAAATCTCTAATTATTCTCCCATTCAAGCTTGAAGTGAAGGCCCACTCCGCCCCCTTTTTCTGCTATTCTGCCCTGAGGTTCTGAGAGGAAGGATAGAGGATCCAGGGTTTATGTTTCCTTGTTGCTGCAGTTGTTGGTCTGTTAAGTGCCAGTAACATTTGAGGTACAAGTCTGAGAGAAGACTTCATTTATTTCTTAAATTCAGCATGAACTCCTGGGGCCTCCCACCAGCTCATCTCTGCAGCAGCTTTGCCCAAACCTTATCCTTACACCCACTCTGCTCAGGACAGAGAGAAGAAAAGATACTCATGGATGGAGCTGCTAGTCCCACCAGTGGGTGGGACATGGGAACATTCCCTTTTTATCTGGTTGTGCCTTGTAGGTGGTTAATATCACATTCCTTTTTTTTTTTTTTTTTTTTTTTTTTTTTCTGTCCGTCTGGGAAAGACAATGTGAAGATCCCTGGTGGGTTTTCTGCTTCTGCTGAGATCCGCAAGGGGTCAACAGGACATTCTGCATTCATGGAATTTCTAGACGTGTTCCCCTCTGGATTACATTTTCCCTTCTCAGTCAGCCTCACTCAAGATTGGTGTGGCAGGGTCAGGGAAAGTGGAGTGAGGTGTTTCAATAGGACGTGTATGTGGAAGCGTCTCACTGAGGCAAGGTCTGTGCCTTGCAGACCCACACCGCTCTTGTCTCTCTTGTCTTGGCTGCAGTATTTTGAAGAGTGTGGCATGCAGCTTTGTCACTTCACTTACCTCCCTGCTGCTTTTAGTATTCTTGCTGTTTCAGCAGGGAGCATATCTGGTCCTGCTTTCCTCCACTCACAACACCTTTTTAAGATGCTTGACCTATATTCAGAAAAATGAGTGTGGAGAGTAAGTGTTCTACTTAAATTCCAAAGCTAGTGGAAAATTATATTCTCAATATTTTGAGAGTATCCTGACAGGTGTTTTTAACTTTATGTTGAAGCTGTTGATCTTTATGTTGAAGGAGCATCTACAGTTGTGGAGCTTAGTATTCCTCCACTGTGTTTGCCCATTTTTCTCCCCATTGTAAATGAAAGTAACCAAGAACTGGCCATGTATTGTCATATATCTTTCTATTAATACTAACTACATAGCTGTTTTTTAAGACATGCAATACTGACCTATCTTTTTTAAATTTTTTTTTTTCAACGTTTATTTATTTTTGGGATAGAGAGAGACAGAGCATGAATGGGGGAGGGGCAGAGAGAGAGGGAGACACAGAATCGGAAGCAGGCTCCAGGCTCCGGGCCATCAGCCCAGAGCCCGACACGGGGCTCGAACTCACGGACCGCGAGATCGTGACCTGGCTGAAGTCGGACGCTTAACCGACTGCGCTACCCAGGCGCCCCTGACCTATCTTTTAAGATACAGACAGTCTTGCAGGAATGAATATCTCAGAGATAAAATGAGTCTTATGGGTCCTCCTGTGCATTTTGGTAATTACTATACAGTAGAAACTGTTACACTCTGTAAACATAATAAAGGCTCAGAAAATGACCGCCCACTGTTCATGCCTCAGCCTGCTCCCTATACCCTGTCATCCTTGGCCTTCTCGTTCCTCTGTGACAACCTCAGGCATCTGCATTTGCCAAGGCCCACATGCTTTCTAAGTAGAGGGAAGAATGGTTGTGCATTTGAGAAAAGAGTGTCTTAAATCCTTTGTAGAACGAGGTTAAGTTTGTCATCAGCTAGACCCCAGACCTGACCTTCACTGCCTACCTGCTTGTACTCATTGACTTTTATCCCACATTTTTCCTTAAGCTCTCCTTTCCAGCTTATCTCTTAACTCAGGCAAATGGACAGTGAAACTTCCCCTTAAGCGATAGCAACTGCCCAGACCAGACCTCCTACCAGCCCAGACCACTCAGACCAGTTTGAGTGTCACCCATGACCCTTACCTGTGCAGATGGACCACAGAGTGATGTCTAGAATGACCAAAAACTACTTACTAAAATCTCCACCCAGGGAACCTCAGCCTCATTTACATAACATGCAATATATGTATAGGCATGTTTCCTTAAGGTGCATGTGTCACCTTAAGCCCACGTCAACATATGATGACAAGCCTTTTATATCTAAATATTCATCCCAACCCTAAATAAAAGGAACCCATCCACCTTTGCTCGAGGAGTCAAGGCTTTGGAACTTATTCCCCATGATATCCTTATTTGTTGCAAATAAAGTTTTCTTTGTGTGACAGCTCAGCCTGGTGCAGTTTCTGACTCACCAGAGAGCAAACTCACATTGGTTAGATTACAATATAGGTGGGCCCTAATCCAATCTGACTGGTCTCCTAATAACAGATGATTAGAACACAGACACCCACAGAGGGAAGACCATGTGGGACACGTGGAGAAGAGGGTCATTTGCAAACCAACTGGAGAGGCCTCATAAGACACCAACTCTGCTGGCACCTTGATCTCAGACTTCTAGCCTCCAGAAGTGTGAGATAATAAGCTTCTGATGTGTAAGCCCTAGTCCATGGCATTTTGTTACAGCAACCCCAGCAGACTAATAAAGACAGCTTGGTATGACATGATGTCCCCTCTTCCAGGCTCTGAGGAGCAAAGTAGATACAGTCATGTGAAAAAACAGTCCCTTAGCTGGAACAAGAGCTCTTTCTCAGTAAGAGACTTAGATATAAGAGAAAAGAAGTAAGGTATGCTGGCCTTGGGAAATCATGGAAGACTTCCTAGAGAAGGTGGCTCCTTGGCTACAGACAGCAAGACTGAGGCCAAAACTGGTCATTTTCTCAGTCTCTCACAAATGCTTGTTTTTGAATTAGGACTAGAGACTCAATGTCCCAACATTGTACTCATTAACCCCAAACATGTCTGCCTGCCTTGGAAACGGCAGCAAAGAACGGTGTCCTGTCTTTCAATATCTGGAATTATAGGAAATGTGAAGATGCTATGGCTGCTTTGTCAACTCAACTTTATTTCCATTCAAAGTATTTATTGTTTTTGTTACTGGTGAGTGCTGTCTTCAATAGCTGTGAATGAAATTTGGTGCTGAAACCATTTTTCTTCGAAAGATATATCTTCAATACCATGATTTTTGAGGCACTGGTCATTCCTAAAAGTGCTTTCAGTTGGAGCCTGGGCAGCAGGGGTGGCTGAGAATAATGCCCTGAGGCCATGTAGTTAGAGCTTTCCAGGAGTATTCTAAGGCTGTGTTAAGGCACCACTAATCTAATAAGTTTGGGTTGGCAATGATTAAGAAAACCCCTCCAATGCACTTTGTGGCTTGTAAATCCATTTCCTTCAAACCCTCTGTCATTTCTCTAGTGAAGTGGTTAGAAATGGCCACCCCAGGTCAGCCCATCTCACCCACAAACCCAACTCTGCCTCCCACTGACTGACTTCCAGCACACTCTATATAGGCACCTAATTGAAACCTCAGTGTCCCCATCTGTAAAGAGTAAATGACTAATAGCAGAGCCTGCTGAAACAGGTGTCTCGATACAGTCCAGGACAGAGGAAACACTCAGAAATGTCAGCTAAATTTATTTTCACCAGGATCAAACGTCATCTCACACAGGGAACACTCCATTCTTGTTTTCAAAGGCTTATAACAGGGGCTCCTGTGGCTCAGTCAGTTGAACATCTGACTTCGGCTTAGGTCATGATCTCACAGTTCATGAGTTCGAACCCTGCATTGGGCTCTGTGCTGACAGTGTGGAGTCTGCTTGGGATTCTCGGTCTCTCCCCCTCTCGCTGCTCCTCCCCCACTCATGCTGTCTCTGTTTCTATCAAAATAAATAAATAAACTTTAAAATAAATATATAAAGGCTTATAACAAACAGCTTCCCAGCTGTTCTGTCACAGGTGTCCCTTTCAAGTTTAACAAACTGCTCTTGACCCCATGGGCAAGGGCCTCTAGCCACATGTTTTCTGGTGAGAAAAAACAAAGTTTAGAGAGACAGTGTCAGTCGTCTCTTCCAAGTGGTATTTTCCAAGACCCCAATACTGCAAAGCACAAATCAAAAATAAAGAAAAGGGCTTTGGCAGTGAACCCCACGAGAAGCTGACAGGTCAGCAGGGAGAGATCATTACACATGAAAAGTGGCAGAGCCCCTCATAGAATAAGTACTTGAATACTACATGTTCTGCACATTCCCACATGGAAAGGGGGAGAAGAAAATCTATGTGGAGCTGGGAGGCTTTCAGGGAGGGTAGGAAACTCCTAAATGGACACGGACATGATTGAGACAGGATATGTGTGACAGGGTGAAGACCTGGGAGAGTGGAGTGGAAAGAAGGGGCCAGGAAAGTATCTCTGGAAGCAACCTTGTGCAGCACATGGAGAGTGAGCAGAGTTACCCAGAAGGACAGATAGGAGTGGCAGTAGCTCAGCAGAGGCCCCTGACCATGTGCAGCACCAGACAGACAAGCGATCAAGTAAGGTTAAGAGCTGGGAGGTGTGACATTGGGGTGTCACTGCTTTTCCTCAGAGCAATGTGGGGGGCATTGAAAGTTATCAGCAGGGGTGCCTGGGTGGCTCAGTTGGCTGAGCGACCGACTTCGGCTCAGGTCATGATCTCATGGTTCGTGAGTTCGAGCCCCGTGTCAGGCTCTGTGCTGACAGCTCAGAACCTGGAGCCTGCTTTGGATTCTGTGTCTTCCTCTCTCTCCGCCCCTCCCCCACTCATTCTCTGTCTCTCTCTGTCTCAGAAATAAACAAACATTTTAAAAAAATAAAAAAAAGAAAGTTGTCAGCAGTGCAGTGGTATAATCCAATTTGTCTTCAGATTCTTGAACACAGAATCAAGGGAGACAGCATATCTGCCTCATTTCCACCTCAGAGGGCAGGTGTTGAGGACTATGCTGAAAATCTGAACAAGTTTGAAGGCAGGAGCTGAAGTCCCCCCAGTTTTTAAGGTGAGATACTGTGTGAGGTTTGCAGGATGTGGGATAGAAGATCACAGCCAACTTGGTTATTGAATTAGTAACCTACAATCAAAGACAGGACAGAAGGACCCAGATGAAAAACAAAAACAAAAACAAAAAAACAAAGTGAAAAGAGGATTTTGAAGCATTTTCTGGATAAGTATGATATAAACTCTCTTCTCCACCTCACTAAATGGTATTTTCTAAACTTTGCAAAGCTCCCTGTGCCAGTCAGTGCAGACAGGAGGCAGAAATGTGAACATGGAAGATTTCATAGGAAGAACCATCAAACAGACAAAAGCAGGCAGCTGAGACTGAAGGAGTGATCAAGGACTCTAAGGTGTAGAGAGGCGGGAATCACAGAAAGCAGCTGCCAGCCTGGAGCTGAGGGGAATGACAGATTTTCCAGTGTTTCATTTATTTCAGGAAAATGTATGATTGTATAGGCATTTTTTGTAATGGCTACTTTAAAGTTCTTGTCAGACAGTTCCAATATCTGATTCACTCTGTGTTGGCTGCACTGTCTTTTCTCATTCAAGTTGTGATTTTCTTGCTTTGTGGTGTGGTGAGTGATTTTTTTCCCTTGTGTCGTAGACATTTTGTCTGTCATGTAGGGTCTGTCTGGGTCCTTTTCAAATCTTTTACTTTAGCAGTCTCCTGTTTAGGCATGCATGCCTTGGCATATTTTGTGGGCTGTGGTTTCAGTGACAGTGTCATAGTCTCTGCCGTGTTATTTTCCCCTGCTGGGTTTATCTGGTGTCCCTGGAGCTCCCGTAGTCCCTGTTGATGCTGCCTGAGGGGCAGAGGGGTTTTCCCAGGCCCAGCACTGGGTGTCTCTCAGTGAGGCAGGGTGTCCTGCGCTGCACAAAGAGGCTTCCCAGGCAGGGTCCTTCTGCAGGTGCTATTTATCCACCAGGTATTTCTAGATGGGGAGGAAGTTCTCAGCTTGTGAGAAAGAAGAGTGCAGGCTATTCACACTGGCAGGTCTCAGGATCCATCCACCTTGTTAGTGGTGTTGAGCTGGTATTGTCAAAAGGACCCTGTTGAATCAGAGGAAGAGCAAACTCATCTGGCCACCTTCAGACACTGTGCTGGGATCTTCTGTTGGATGGGACAGACACCAATTTTCCTGCCAGTGTTCCTTCCTTCATAGGGTCCCAAACCAGCCCTCCATCCTCTGATCACCTTTTACAGTTCTTGGATTGCCTCTTGTGTGTTATTCTAGGCTTTTGGTTGTACTTGGAGCAGCAGGGAGGGGTCTACCCATCTTGCCCAGATAGTAGATGGGGGTAGTGAAATGGACATCTTATGTCTTTATCATACACTGTCCTTGAGGTGGGAGGCTGCACTGCCAAGGACTGTTGGGGAACATTCCATGGAGTCCAGGAAGTGTGAAGGTGTTGGATAGATATCCTTGGGGCTGTGGGCAGAGAGGCAGCCCAAGTGAGGGAACCACAGTGAGAGGCACACTCAGAAGGGGGTGCCTGTACTGATAGGGACAGATGTATCCTCTCTGTAGTCTCCTGGGGTTTCGTTGAGTGGCTGCATCACAATGGAATCTTTGGATATTGCATTGTCTTTAGCCCAAGAATTTTAAATTACTTTTCCTTTATGTATCCCATAATTTCAAATATCATACTACCCACTTAATAACATTCCAGTGTTTCTAAAGAAAAGAACATTGATATCTTATTCATCAATAGTAATAATCCTGCAGTGAACAAAAACAAAAGAGTGCTAATGTAGTCATATTTTGCATTGATTATTATTGCTTGGATTTGAGAAGGAGAAAAGCAGCCCCAGTTGATGGGCAGGAGCCTGCCTGGCACTCACAGCTGGGCCTTCGTGTTCTCCCAATGAATGCAAACAACTATACCACACACAAAGTCAGGCAAGGCCATTCCAAGCATGTGATGGATCAGGATGAGAGCAAAAGCAGTACATCATCATGTCTGAATACCGACAAAACAGGAACACTGTCCAAACCACAAAACTGGCCAAATATCCGCCTCTCCCAGATAGAGTGAGAGAGTGCTGCTTCTTTATAAGTAGAACAATGCCACCTCGCTCTAGTCTGCCCTCCTTCTAGATGTAATTTATTAGGATACCTGAGTGCAACATTATGCTTCCTGACAGCATCCGATCCAGAGGAAAGCCCCACTTCTTTGAACTCCTCCATAGTCATTCAACACAAACCCTAGTCCTGTAATGAGTCCTTTCTGACACTCTCTTACTCAGATGCCCCGTGACTCCCCATGGGGTGCACTATGTGTGGTTTCTCTAGCTCCAAGGGACAATAAGCCTACCTTGTTCACCTGCAAGCATGTTCCTGGGGGTCTCCGGTTGGAGGACATTTTCATTTACAATATATTCAGGTAGCATTCATGGGCTAATTTCCATGAGGTCTTTGACATATATAAAACAGTTTATATATTCCACCCTCACCTGGCCACCAACACCATGATAGTATAACTTTTGTTAAACCCTAGGATTCTGGAACACTCAGGATTTTAATTTCTGAACTAAGAATATCCTTGCATATTTTTGTGGTGTCTGGATAATAACAGGGGTAACTTTGTGAGAGAGGAGATCATATCTTCTTCACTTATCAATCTGCTGATTCTATTAATGACTAATGAGAACCACTTGGGGCCTTTAAACTCTCCTTCCCACCTCTCCTGCTATTTGTCCCTAAGACACACACTCCATTAGTTTTTAATTACTGTGTATCTGTTTTCAAAGAACATTTTTTCAGAAAACAGAACAAAACAAAACAAAACAAAACAAAAGGCACAAAAATGGACGTTCACCACCAGTTTTCTCACTGAACTGCACAAAAATTGTTAATTTTATTTATTTTATTTTTTTTAAATTTTTTTCAACATTTATTTATTTTTTTGGGACAGAGAGAGACAGAGCATGAACAGGGGAGGGGCAGAGAGAGAGGGAGACACAGAATTGGAAACAGGCTCCAGGCTCTGAGCCATCAGCCCAGAGCCCGACGCGGGGCTCGAACTCACGGACCGCGAGATCGTGACCTGGCTGAAGTCGGACGCTTAACCGACTGCGCCACCCAGGCGCCCCAAAAATTGTTAATTTTAAATGTTAGCAAAAAGAAACAAAAAACAAATAAAATTTACTTAAAGTTTCTGGCTACAGACTTTTAGCAAAATGGCTCAAAGGAAGATACCCAAGTCAGGGAGACTTTGTACATCATATGGAGCCTTTGACACACATGTCTGAGCCCCCTACATGTCCTCTGTGTCTGGAGTTGATGATGGAGTTAGGGAAGCTTCCAGAAGACATCTCCAGCTGTGCATACTAATTCTTTTCACCCCTCCCAGGAGTATAAGACATGGAGGAGATCTGAACACGCACGGTTTATACTACTGGATGGCCCCTCCCTCATGGAACTCACTGTGTGGGCATGAAATAGTTACCACTGTATCCCTCTTAACACACCAATCTAAACAAACAAGCAAATAAAGCTTTTAAACATGTATTTTTGATATTATACAACCATGATATGATTTTGGAAAATATCTCCTTGAGTTTGGGGGAGGGTAATGAGGGAAGGTAGGGTTAGTAGATTTAGAAAATAAAAATACACGATGAGATAAATACTGCATGAGACATCTTTACACTAAAAAAATGTTATTCAACTGAAATTAAAATTTCACTGGGTATTCTGTGTTTTCTCTGCCCACACAAGGGGGAAGGAGTTCATCACACACACACAAAATATTAAAAACCTGACAAGTGGAAGTGATGTTCTTTTTTTTTTTTTTAATGTTTATTCATTTTTGAGAGACAAAGCGTGAGTGGGGGAGGGGCAGAGAGAGAGGGAGGCACAGAATATGCGACAGGTTCTAGGCTCTGAGCTGTCAGCATAGAGTCTGACGTGGGGCTCAAACCCACAAACTGTGAGCTCATGACCTGAGCCGAGGTCGAATGCTTAACCAGCTGAGCCACCCAGGCATCCTGGGGTGTTCTAAATTAAGAATGGTCTGGTCTGTGATGGCATTCCAGATGTGTGATTCTGGACTGTTCTGCAAATGACCCAGAGGCTTTGGCTGGCTCTTTTAGGAAGTAGGAACCCAATGGTTGGCCAAAAGAGAACTTGGGAGCAGTGTGTGTGGCACAGGATTACCTGTTGATGGGTTCTAGAGAACCCTGATCTCTACGAAGTTCTGGTTGCCCATCGGAGCCTAGAATGGTAGAATGGGATGCTGGGGTACGTGCTGCTAAGTTGAGACAAATTTCTTGACTGTCTGGTTCTACTCAGATGGTGTTCTTGGTTAAAGGGAATGAAGAGGACAGTGTCCTGCTTCTCCACCCCAGACCCTTAGGGGTCTAAGGCTCTCCTGGAAGCCTAAGACAGCCACAGGTCTGTAGTGTTCAGTGTGAATGAGAGAACACAGAAGCCTGACAGAAGGACCACCTGTTTTTATTTTCCTTGTCCCAGCTGCAGTCCCACTCTGGACTGGTCATGCCACTGTCTGGTTGGAGCTTGCCAATTCCAGCAGATACATTGTCTCAGGTTGGCAATGCTGCTTTTAATGCAGAAGTATCCTGCTGTGAATGATAAATTACACCATCATCCTATTCTTAGCCCAGGGGCCTCTGTGCATTGAATGGATTGCATCAGCTTTGTTTTAACCACAGAACCAACCTTTTCTATAGGCGGGCAATATGATTCTGGCAGACAGAGCAAGGATGAGGAAAAACAGGACAAAAAGGAAACAAGGTAAAGATAGCCAGTATAGAAAATGGTAGGAATGGGGAGAAAATATCCTACTCTTCCCTCCTGGGTCTCCTTACCTACAGAGGCCTCAAAGAACAGGGTCACGGGAGCTGACCTGAGAAACTCCAAAAAAGCTTCCAAAAAGCTGATTCGGGAGATACTGAGGCCCAGCTCTGGCATAAACTGTGCCAGCTCATAAATAGAGCTCTGGCTCTCTCCTAGATCTGAATTTTGAAGAGGTAGTTAGCATTTTTTCCAGAGATGCTTCATTCAGGTGGGGCAAATGGACTGGGGAAATGGACAATTGCAGATCATGTCAGGCTGATATTGAACTGCAGTGTGCTAGGCACTTAGTGAGTGTCTTGTCAATGTTGGTGGAGTAAATATATATGAGTTCAAACTGCCTTATTAGCGTTTCAGGTACTTCTCCTCTGTAAATTATTAAAATATTTCCCTTACTTTCTTAGAAATAATTTTATTTAAAAACCCACCTGTGTTAGTTTCCTATGGCTGGTGTAACAAATGACCATAAACTTGGTGGCTCAAAATAATATAAATATATTCCCCTACTGTTCTGATGGTCAGAAATCTGAAATGAGTCTCATGAAGATAGCACACTGAGATATCCGTAGCACTGGCTCCTTCTGGAACATCTCAGGGAAGATCCATTTCCTTGCTTTCTCCAGCTTCTGAAAACCACTTACATTCTTTGGATTTTACACTTTCCTTGCAGAACCCAGCCCTTTCTTCCCCTACTTCTCTGTCATATTGCTTTTCCTTCCTATTGTCAAATCTCCCTCTGCCTTTCTCTTTAGAAGGCCACCTATGATTGCATTTATGACCCACTTGGATAATCCTGGATAATCTCCCCATCTCAAAGTCCTTAATTTCATCACATTGCAAAGTCATTTTGCCATGTAAGACATTTACAGATTCCAGGGATTAGGACAGGGACATCTGGAGGGCTCATTCATCTGACCACACAGCCCTCAGATTGAACTGGTGTGGTGGTCTTGTCACTCTTTCAAGACAAGGGAAGGAATTCAGGGTTCTCTGCTCCTGTGGAGCTATCTTATCTGTAGAGAGTATCCTTCACATACAACCAATGTGATCTTCAAAACTACCCACCAACCAGGAGTCACTTCCATGATCAGTTTGCAAATGAAAAATTGAGAGGAAAACTAACACTTACTGAATTAAATCAGATATCATTATATACAAGGTCCTGTCCTTTCATTGTTTCAGTCAATCACTTTACAATCTGGAAAGGAGTTTTGTTCTTTAGTGTGTTTGTTCCCATTTTATAGGTAGAGAACCTAACAATGGAAAGGTTAAGCACAATAACTCATGACTGCAGAGCCAGACATTAGGTTCAGACATGAAGATTCATAATTTCCAGCCCTCACATATTTCACAACCCCATTTCAACTCTCCAAGCATTCTTTAGCACAGTCCTGCAATGGTCTGAGGATGGGGTGGTTGATGGCTGCAGGGAACTTTGTGGTTGCTCCTCTGTGGTATGCAGTAACATCTTTGGATGTGTCCAGAGCTACAGAACATTAAGACAAAAATGTGTCTTGATGAAAACTCTCCCCAAGTGCTGTGAAACTACAGCATATACAGAACTATCTGGGGGGCTTATAAAACATAAAAGTTTCTGAGCCCAATTCTTAGATATTTTTAACCTAGCAGGTCAGGAGTAAAGACCAGAAATCCAATTTTTAACATGCCCATAATATGCCCTGATACAACTGGATGGAAAAGAAAGACACCAAGATGAGAGGATAATGCATGTTTTCTATAATGTAGCATTAACTTTTCTTCTGAGAGCATGGATTTGTTTGTTACCAAAGCTAAGCATGGTAGGCCATATAATTAGAAAATGTCAAAAAATTCTTAACAGCTTTCAGATTGTTTAGCAGATTTAGTCAGGTAAAGAATTTTGGCAGTCTGAGGTCTTATTTAAGAGAAACAAGTGAAATGTGGATTCCTAGTTGTGGAACAAGACATTTGGGGATGCCTCGAGTCTAACTTGTGCATTTGCTGTAAGTAAATCTGGAATGGCCACTAGAATTTCTACATTACAATCTTTCCAACTGTGCTTTCCAGAATATGGGATCAACAGACTGCTGAGGAATATTCCAAATCAGGAAGTAGATGGGCAGTATCCAGATGCTATGAATTCACCAGAGATGTTAGCAAAGACTTGAGGTTTGTTACTGCTTAGAATATTGAGAAATGGAGCATCAGAACTTAATGTTTAGGGCTGGGAGAGTATGCCCTAGACCAAATTCCTGGACATCTGGTTGTCTTAGGCAAATTTGCCCTATAGGCATCTGTTTTCTTTGTATTTATAAACTTACCAAGTCACCTGTTCTTTATGTTGCATTTCCCTAGCTGAATTACCAGGGACATATATACAGTGAATCTGCTCGACTGGCATATTTGTTGTCATACAAATGAGACACATGAATGATGATTCATGGCCTATAATGAATGATATAACTTCTCACACTGGGATCTGACTTTGCAGTTCACTTGGGCTTACTACAAGCTGATTTCTTGAAAGAGCTCAGATTCCTGGCTCTAGCGGGCCTTTGCTAGAAGAGTGTGCTCTGAATGGAAGAGAAGCAATAGTTCCATTTTTTTCTCAGTGGACCACTTCTAAAGCGAAGTCAGAGTTTTAAACAATGTTCAATGTCTCTTTTTAAAATCCCCACCTCTCCATTTCCCATATGAAAATATCCAGGCCAGAGTTTATGCAGACATTATTTTTTTGATGTCAAGGTCAGCAAATTGTGCTATGTGTCCTACGATCTCCATAAAAGGGAATCATTGAATTTTCTGTCCACTTAGTGGTGTCTTTTGTTAATGATGGGCAAGAGGCTTGCATTATTTATGGAACACTTTGACAACTCAGCAGTTTATAGAGTATATATGAAGAAAGAGAGCTCTTTATCATCTAATAAAATGTTGCATAACAACTTCAGTATTGAACTGAAAGAATCCTGTATTATCATGCAGCCAAGTATAAAGGACTTACTTTGGTCTCACATTCAAACTAACCTTCCAACTTTTATGACTATGTCCCTGTATGTCTGCTGGCAAAAATGAAGTACTACTTCAAAGATAAGAAGATTTATTTTATCCATTATAAATACTTCCCAAAGCAAAAAACCATCTTGTTAAAATGCTGTAAGTCCGTCCACGTGGGACTTAGGTGAAAGCAATTTTGGACAAGTCACTGTGTACCAGTAATGAAAACAGAAATGAATTCAACCCTCTAATGGGAAAGTGACAAGCAAATAAATTAGTCTTCAGGTTATCCAATGTTAGAAAATTATCTAAGACAAAAATATGACCACAAATTGAAATACAAAGTTAAAAGAGTCTCCAGGTTTCTATATGGATAATTGGTAATTTAAAATAGTTGGGGGCAGGAAGGGCAAATTTAGATATCAGGATTTGCCCCCACTTTCTCTGCTGCTTCTTAAACTTTTACTGCACCTCTACCTTCTCCACTTCTGCATAAGTGTTGGCAAAATTCGCATGTAACTATCACCAGTTTGAAGTACACGTAGTCTGCCTGCTGCCTGAGACTGGCCAGAGACCCCCCCTTAGTTTTGTCTTTTACATAAACAAGTTATCACCTCTGCTTAATTATAACATAGGTAGAAGCTGTATGTTGCAAGTCCAGGACATATGACTAGCATTAAGTTACACCTTGATATTTAGGAAACAGAGTGGTGAAGGACCTATCCTGGACATGTGTTGCTCTTTTTCCCTAGAATTCTAACACACTTATGTCACACTTTAGTCCTAAAAACCCACCCTCAAAGTCTTGCTTTCCTCAAAGTACACCGTGCCCCAGAAGTAGCACTTGATCCTCCTCCCTCTACTTTGTCCTACCTCCTCATATAAGGCACTATGCCAGGAATGTGGGTTTCTATAAGCAGAGTCATTGTACTGGCCTCCAAGATAGTGTGGCAAACTCTCAGTTAGAAAGTAAATAAGTCATTATGGAGATGCAAAGTATAGCTTGGGGAATATAGTCAATAATATTGTAATGGTTTGGATGGTGACAGATAGTGAGTACACTTATTGTAGTAAACATTGAGTAATGTATAGAAATATTGAATCTCTGTGTTACAAAGGTGAAATTAATATAACATTATATGGTAGTTATATATCAATTAAAAAAAAATACTGTTGAGACAGTTGCATAGAAAGGAGGTGGACGTAGGGCTCCTGTAGTTCCCCCAGCTCTTGTTCTGGAATAGTGGAACAGAAGACATGAGAGGTCTTATTTTTTAACCCAGGGGTTCAGCCTGAAACTCCTTGCCTGAAGCCAAACAGCTGAGATGTTAAGGAGCCTGGACTGATCCCAGTTTTAAGATACTTAAAGATTCTTCTTCCTGTGTCCAGGTATTTATGAAACCCACCCCATTCAGGTAGGCAGAAAAATCAATGATGTGTCCGGTCACAAAGAAAATCCTATAAATTTCTGAAAGTAAAAATGATACACGCCTTATCTCCTTTCATAAAACAATGAAATTAGAAATTACATATAAAGGGATAGCAAAAAAGAATATGATCTATCCCCCTTTAACAAGCCCAGCCTTCTTAACAATTCTCAAATTAAGGAGGAAATCATGACAAAATTTTAGACTACTCAGAAATATACATCTGTGATAACACCAAATCCAAATCCATGGAACATGGCCCAGGCATCAGCTAGAACAAATCTATTGTCTTCAAGATATACACTGAAAAGGACAAAAATATGAACAGCATATGAATTATGTATGCCAGTTAAAAAAAAACTCGAGAGATGCTTGTTTGTATAATAAATGGAGCTGATGTGGATGAAGTTCACTTTCAGTTCAAACTTTGAAATTCTAGATAAAATATCCAAAGAGAAACATATATATATATATATATATATATATATATATATATGTGTGTGTGTGTGTGTGTGTATACATATACATATATATATGTGTGTATATATATATATATATATATATACATATATATATATATATATTTCTTGGTTCTGGCTGTACTTGGAATCAAACTGATTACTGTTGTCATGCTCAAAACAACTTGGCTTTGGAGAGGTGGGCCTTAGATTTTCAGCCTAACAATGTCTCATTGCACATGCTCTTTGAAGTTTTTAAGTGTTTAAAGTTGAATAAATGAAGACCAAGAATGTTGTTGGAACTTCAAAGTCTCAAAAGGAAATGATAAGGCCATGTAACCACTGTTAGTGCATGTCAGAAGGGCCCCTGTTTGGTCACATCAGCTCCTCACAGTTTGGAATGATCAGAACAAGAAGGCCACTCTTTGATGAGTCTTTTTCTTGGCTAGGAATCTTTCCTGTTTTTCTTGGCTATCATACACTGGTTTTGGGGTGCAGGCAAGGGGGTTAGAGGTATCTTTGGTGGAGGATAATTGTGTAGGGGAGGGAAAGAGAAAGTGGGAGAATAGCTTGCAGAATTAACAGCCTGCCTCCAAAATTGTGACCACAGGTATGATTTAGGTTGGGCCCAGAGGGAATAAAAGATGTTTTCTCTTGTGACTCTCATGTTAAAAAAATAAATAAATAAGGTTATATATATATATATATATATATATATATATATATATATAATATGTATATAGTCAATTAGTTTCTCTAAGCTGAGGCCCCCCCAGATGGCAGAAATTTATACACATTTTTCAAATACAGTTGACCTTTGAACAACACATTGCTTTCAATGCCCCCTGGGGATTTCCATCCCAGGTGGGAAGGAGGGAGACGGACCTTAGAAGAAAGTGCGGGCATATATTAAGGGTCTGGCTTGGAAATAACACCCATAACTTGTGTTTACATTCCAATGACTAAGATACCAGTTGCATGACCTTACCTAATTGCAAAGGATGCTGGGCAGTAAGTCTAGCTGCTTGCCCAAGAAGAAAAGCCAACTAGATTTTGAATGGCCAGCAAATTCTGCTACAAATGTAAGAAAGAATCTACAAGGCGTATGTGAATAAAGTTTCAAAGTCTGCTGAAGGACATTAAAAAGCAAATAAGAAGAGAAATAGATATATTATGTTCTTATATGAAAGATATAGTTGTATAAAATGAAATTGTCCCAATATTAATCTAGCATTCACATGAAATCTCAGTCAATATCTTAACTGAATTCTATGGAAGCTGATAAAATGATTCTAAATTTCATATGATAGAGAATATCTAAGTTTTTAAACAGGACACTATAGGGGCACCTGGATGGCTCAGTCAAGCATCCAACTCTTGATTTTGGCTCAGGTCATGATCCCAGTATAATGGGATTGAGCCCCACATTGGTCTCTGCACTGAGCCTGGAGCCTGCTTGAGATTTTCTCTCTCTCTCTCCCTCTCTCTGTTCCTCTCCCCTGCTTGCACTCTCTCTTTCTAAAATAAAATAGGGGGGCGCCTGGGTGGCGCAGTCGGTTAAGCGTCCGACTTCAGCCAGGTCACGATCTCGCGGTCCGTGAGTTCGAGCCCCGCGTCAGGCTCTGGGCTGATGGCTCAGAGCCTGGAGCCTGTTTCCGATTCTGAGTCTCCCTCTCTCTCTGCCCCTCTCCCGTTCATGCTCTGTCTCTCTCTGTCCCAAAAATAAATAAACGTTGAAAAAAAAAAAAAAACTTCTAAAATAAAATAAAATAATAAAAAAAAGAGGACTTAAAAGGAAGGAAATCCTATCACATATTACAACATGGATGAAATCTGATGACTTATGTTAAGTGAAATAAGCCAGTCACAAAAAGAAAACAAAACAAATACTGTATGATTCCACTTATATGAGGTTCGTAGAGTAGTCAAATTCATGGAGACAGAAAGTAGAATGGTGGTTGCCTGGGGCTGCAATGAGGGAGGATGGGAGGTGGTGTTCAATGGGTGCAGAGTTTCAGTTTTGCAAGATGAAGAAGTTCTGAAGATCTGTTGCACAACAACTGTTGTTAACCTGCTGATCCACACACTTAAAAATGGTAAATTATGTTTTTTTCACGCCATTAAAAAATTATTAAATTATTTTAAAAACAAATATCTTGATAGGATAGTGGCTTATGATAATAAAAAGGGGTGTTTCAAGTTAGTGGTAAGTGGATAGCACATTCAAGAAATAATTGGTTGTTAATTCCATACCCATATGGAAGAAAAGTGTCCCCATACATTATAAAAACAACAAAGTTCAAGATAAAAGGAAGAATTGTAAACTTAGGAAAAAATATTAAGAGAGTTTTCATAACATGGAAGTATTACGATGGCTAGATAAAAATCAAAAGTGTGCACTTGATAAACAAAATACAGGGAGTTGTTGCATTATGTTAGAGTGTTGTAAAAATATTTCTAAGCGAAGTGTAAAACTCAGAATTCATAAATAAATCTAATGAAATATTTGCCCTCATAAAACCTTAAATCTTTTTTAGAGGAAAAAAAAAGCCACCATAAGGCTAAAAGTAAGTGATAGACTGGTAAGAGATATTTGCAACATATTTACTCAATAAAAGGTTAATATCCAGAATGTACACAGATCTAAAAATCAATAAGATAGGAAAATATTTTAATAGAAATACTTAGAATATGAACATGACTCCCACAGAAGACTGAAACAGCCAGTAAGCATATGAAAAGATGTTAAGTCTTACTCAACATCAAGAAATAGCCAATTATAACCATAATAAAAATATTTCCTCATCTATTAGATTGGAATTAATTAAAAATATTCAGAGTAGTGGTTGTTCTTATTCATCTTTGGTGAAAAACTAAAAGTTTCATCTTTCAGAAAAACTGGATCTATTTCTCAAAGTATAAAATGTGTGTGTATTTGATTCATTAACCTTACATTAAGCATCTATCTTAAATATTCCTATATGTGAACGCAGATAAATATATTAAAATGTTCATTGAAGCATCTTTTATTTAAGGAAACATCAGAATTTAAATATTTCATCAACAGGGGTTTTGTTAGATGGTATTCCACAATATGAATGTAGTACAATTATTTATATAATTAAAACAGATTAGATATATGTAATTATATACATATACATACATATATATATATATATATATACACATGCACACACAATAAAAATGTTCTGGATGTAATAGCTTTTTCTCAGTCTTTTTTTTTTTTTAATTTTTTTTCAACGTTTTTTATTTATTTTTGGGACAGAGAAAGACAGAGCATGAACGGGGGAGGGGCAGAGAGAGAGGGAGACACAGAATCGGAAACAGGCTCCAGGCTCCAAGCCATCAGCCCAGAGCCTGACACGGGGCTCGAACTCACGGACCGCGAGATCGTGACCTGGCTGAAGTCGGACGCTTAACCGACTGCGCCACCCAGGCGTCCCTCTCAGTCTTTTAAGTATCAAAAAACTGGGTGTCAGTAGGGAGTTCTTCTACAAGACAAAATATTTTTCCATTGCATTTAAATGGTAGTGCATTTTACCTAATTCCTATAATTAGCATTGATGTAGTAGATGGAGAAATCTATTAAGTCCTTGAATTTTAATAACCTCATTGGTACAAGCCACATTAACAATATTAAGATTGCTCCTTCTAAATAAGTCAACCAGGTTTGCCCTTTCGGACCTCACAAAGACCACAGACTGCATCCAGCCAATGCTGTTGAGTAAGGGTACTGGAGTCTGGCTGTAGGCAGGTTCCCAATATACAGCTACAAGCCAGGGGGTGATGTGGTACACGGTGTAGCCAGCCCTCCAGATATTACCAAGACAGATGTTTACTGACCTATAATACAGCTCATACTATTCAAAGACACTGAGGTGGAGATGAAGTCAAAAGGGCACTTTTAAGTACTTAAAGATGAGTCTTCATGGTAGTATAGCTAATAGTAATAGCCAGGAAGTCTACAATAACTAAAACATACCCCTACATTTATACAGTAAGTAGTGTTTAAACCTTTATTTTTAAAGCTTAAAAATAATCATGAACTCCAAAAGCAATGGGCCTCCTACCCTAGAGCTGTCCCCACTTGCTTTGCCTTTTTTTAAACTTTTTTTTTTTTTTTAATTTCAGTGTAGTTAACACACAATGTTATAAATGTAAAATACAGATAGTGTGAGCCTGTTATTAACATCTGATATAGGATTTCAGGATTTTCATTTGGCTATGTCCTTTACCTTGAATGGAATGCCGAGTGGAAAATGGAATTCCAATCACCCACAGTGTGCAGTGACATTAGGATTCAATAGTCACCTGAGGTTGCTGGGGAAGAAATGCATATTGAAGCAAGTGCCTTGGGTGCTGTACTTGACATTCACAGTGGTGACAATGATGACAAGTCCTGCAGGGAGAGATGGGAAAGCCACAGGTAACTGCATAGGAAAGCAGTCCCAGACAACATGACTGACTTTAAGCCCTCAGCACTGGTCATGATCAGAGAATCAGCTTCTGCAATGATACTCAAAACAAAACAGGACAAAACATCTGTTTTGGCATCTTCTGGCAGCAAGGACTGCAAAATGGACTCAGACTTTAATTGAGTAGATTGCATGATTACAATGAAAGTTGAATTCTCACACTTGCCTATGCCCTTGTGTACAGTGGGGCCCTGTGGTACAGGTAGCACTCTGAGACCTGGAATTGAGATATGTATGTGGATACAAAGAAATCTGTGAATTTTAAGCTGAATGGCTTAATTGAGCACCTTAGAATAGTTCTCAGTTCACTGATTGGTGGGGGAAAACCAGACTCAACAAAGGCCCACATCTGATGAGGCCAAACTGTCCTGCTCCTTGTGACCGTACCTTGTGCAGAAATATTCATTCTTTTTTTTTAAATTTTTTTAAAAGTTTATTTATTTTTGAGACAGAGAGAGACAGAGCATGAATGGGGGAGGGTCAGAGAGAGAGGGAAACACAGAATCTGAAACAGGCTCCGGGCTCTCAGCCCAGAGCCCGACACAGGGCTCGAACTCACGGACCGTGAGATCATGACCTGAGCCGAAGTCGGACGCTTAACCGACTGAGTCACCCAGGCGCCCCCAGAAATATTCACTCTATAGAAGAGCACACTCATCCACTGGTATGATGAATCTGATGAGCAGGAAGAGCAAGAATCTTAAATGTCTTAATGAGACACATGTGTAGCAGATGATGAGCTATAAACCCCATGAAACCTCAAGGGCTCAGGCAGTGGGAAGTTTTCCAGTGGCCAGGTGTTCTAAAATATTTTGGAACATTCCCTCCAAAGTGAAAGAAAAGTTGCTACTTCTATGGCCTTCCACTCAAAAATGGACAGTTTGGGGTGGGTCTCTTTGGAGACAACATATACCATATTTGAAAGTGCTGCTCGAACGAATGTGTTGAATAATCTTCAAAATTCCAGATTTTGAATAGGACCTGGAGCAGGTGTCTTGGAACTAATGGACCAGCATAATGGTAATTGAAATGTCTGTTTCCAACAGGGATGCTGTATGGAGTTTCTGGCAAGCTCAAGTGAGAGAATTACAGTGTAAATATCCAGGTTGGGGAGCAATGCCATGTCCTATGTTTATTATTATTAAGAATCAGGTCTTAGCTTGCTATGCTACTAAATTTTGATAGTATGGCACCCAGTGACATGTGACCTAAGCTACTCATCATGAAAGACTATGTTCTGACATACCAGGCCACAAGGTGGAAGTTGTTTGTAAGAGAATAGGTTTGAGCAAGTCCAGAGGGTACAGTAGATTTCATGGTCTGGTACTCCAACTCTTACTGAATCTTGTGCGCCTTCTCTATCTTTCTCACAATTTACATTTATGACTTCATGGGGATTCCCATGACAGTCAGGTTTACAGATGGTTCTGCCTGTTATGTTGGCACCAACCATAAGTAGACTACTCAGCCTCACTCAAGAGTAACCCTAAATAACAAGGGAGAGGAATATTCTCTAAGTGAACAAAATTTTGAACAGCACATTTAGTTTTTCACTTTGACTATCCAGTCAAAGAAATGGCCAAAAGTAGAGATCTACACAAACTCATGCACAGCACTTTTACTAGATGGGCAAAGATGGGAAAAGAACAGAACTGGATGATAAGTGATGAATAGACTAGAGAAGAGGTATGCAAATGACTTCTTAGAATGGAAACTGGGTGCCATATTTGTGTCCTATGTGAAGGTTCACCAAAGATTCAACTTCTCTGTAGAGGGAAGTTTCAATAATCAGGTGGGCAAGTTGACACATTCTATGGCTGTCATGGAAGGCTCCATGAGGCCATGTACAAAGTGGCTAATGCAGCAGTGACAGAGGCCATGCATGGGCTCAACAACACTTACTTCCTAAGGGGAACCATTTAGTTGCATGGTAGCAAGCATATTACAATATTGATTTCTCCCAAACTACTGCCTTGTTCTTGTTGGAGAAAATACTCATTCCAGATATGAATTATGGTTTTTCCCCACATTGATAATGTTTCTCCCAAACCTATCATTTCTGGATCTAGAATGCCACATTCACCATCAGTTATTTCATATAACACTGCTTCTGATCAAGGAACCCACTTCATAATCAAAGGAGTGTGGCAATAGCCTCATTCCCAATTTACCTACTTTATTCCCTGTCACTCAGAAGCAGTTGGCTGGATATAATGTCAGAATGGCCTGTGTTATACCACCAGTTGGAAGACAGCACCCTGAAAGTGGTATATGCTTTGAGATAGCAACCAATAATCAGAATATGCACATCTGGAAATTAAAGAGGCATAATTGGAAATGGTTCTTCTCACTATTATGCCTAATATTCTTTCTGCAGAATTTTGGCTTCCCACCCCTATAACTTTGTGCTTTGCTGGTTTGGAAGTTTTAGTTCCAAATGGAGAAATGCTTCTGCCAGAGAACACAATGATATATCCATTGAATTTGAAGTTGAAGCTGTATCCTGTTATTTGAGTTTCTTTATCCCACTATAAAGAAGAGAATTACTGTCGTGGCCAGGGTGATTGATTATGATTACTAGGGAGGAACTGCTATACAAAGGAGGTAGGGAGGATTCTATCTGGAACACATAGGATGCTCTGTAATGTCTCTGCCATGTCCAATAGTAGATATTAGTGGATAATTTTGTGGATTGAATTGTGTCCCTCACAAAGATAAGCTGAAATCCTAAACCCTGGTACCTGTGAATGTGATCCTATTTGAAAATAGGATCTTTGCAGATATAATCAAGTTAAGGTCATACTAGCTTAGGGTGAGCCCTGATCCAATGTGACTTGTATGCTTATAAGAGGTGTAAAAGAGGGGCGCCTGGGTGGCTAACTTGGTTGAGCATCCAACTCTTGATTTCAGCTCAGGTCATGATCCCAAGGTCATAGTATTGTGTCCCATGACAGGCTCTGTGCCGTGTGTGGAGCCTGCTTGGGATTTTGTCTCTCTCCCTCTGGCCCTCTTTCCTGCTTTCTCTCTCTCTCTCTTTCTCTCTCTCTCTCTCTCTCTCTCTCTCTCTCTCTCTCTCTCGAAGTGTAGAAGAGGCACAGACACACACATGGGAAGAATGCCATGTGCCAATGGAGGCAGAGGTTGGAGTTATGTAGAAACAAGCCAAGGAATAACAAGGATTGCCTGCCACCACCAGAAACTAGGAGAGAGGCATGAGATAGTTTCTTGCTTAGAAACAACAGAAAGAATTGCCCCTGCTGACACATTGATTTGGGGCTTTTGGCCTCCAGATTTATTCTGTGACAGAATAAATTTCTATTGTTTTAAGCCTCCCAGTTTATGATAATTGCCTGGCATCCCTTGGAAACTAATACAAACAACAATGGCAATTTTATGGGACAGCTAAGGACTCAGACCCTTCAGGAATTAGCTATTTGACTATTTGACCCTGTGATCAGTTACCGAAATGAGGGCTGTAGCAACTAGGGGTATTTTCTTTGTGTGTGTGTGTGTGTGTGTGAGAGAGAGAGAGAGAGAGAGAGAGAGAGAGAGAGAGAGAGAACCCATTTGACACTTTTGATGGGAATATGTGAATATTTAGCATGGAAATGTAGTATAAGTTCAGGCACACTTTAAAGTAAAAGTGACACAAATTATCATCAATTTTGCTAGAAGGTGCCCACCCAATGGGGAACTAGGGGGTCATCATTGTTTCTTTTGATCCACTTATTTGCTCAAGTCTGGGTGAGATTTGCAAATCTGGATGAGACCACTGCCCTCACTCACTCAGTCCTAAACCCAGCCTAACAGAATTCTTGCCCTACTCAGAGGTCAGGCTCTACCTTCTGTCTGCCCCTTACAGGCCTCCAGACATCCAACAATGAAGCTCTCACAAACATCTCTCATCTTCTCATTGATCTGACTACAAACTATCCCTTTCATAGTGCAAACTCCTCAAGTCCCATGAATTCTGTGATAATCAGGAGCTTTGATTTTAATCACGATTTTCCTCCTCCAATACTACCTTCCACTTACCAAAAAGCCCCCTCAGTTTCTAAATGCTCTGCTCACATACCATACCTCCCCTGAGATCTTCACATGGCTCCAAGCTATTAGTATCACATACTGAAGGCTAGTGCCTCTTCACTCATTTGATGAGCTTTTATTCCATCACTTTATGCTTCTGTATCCCTTAAGATGTCTTCCATCTGGCTTGAAAGGCTTCCTTCTTTCTCTTTTTCCCAATAAAGTTGATAGGTCACTAACTCATATTTACTCTCCTTCAAAAATGTTTTTATTATTGTTGCCAGCTGCTCTCTTACCAGTGCTGCTAGCACTAGTTCTTTTGCCATAGCAGGAACAGTAATCTGTAAAGATGAGAACATCCAATAAGTGTTTACTATGTTCTACACACTGTGCTAAGTCTTCTCCATGCATCAGCTCTACAATCCTCACCAAAACGTCATGAGATAGGTGCTCTCATTATTCTCATTTTACTTCTAAGGAAACTGAGGCTTATGGAAGTTAAGTAATTTGCCTAAAAGCACAAGGAATAGAAAACTACACTTTATTTGTGACAAAAAGTGCTTGAAATATATACCATCCACGCCAAAGATATTTTGGGAGGTCTAAAGACCCTAAAGGTATGGGGTGTCCAAGGCCCAAGGTCACTGAACCCTCTAGGTTCTTAAAGGAAGTTTGTTTTTTGCCAAATGTAATTCCTCAAAATAGAAGAATTGTCCCTTTTCCTTCAAGAGATTTTGGCTCAGGCAGCACTGATTCATGTGAAGGTCCACATTTTCAGATTCACTGGCAAGCTGGTTTGTGGGGACAGGTCTTTGACTTTGAATTGTAAAGCTTGGCAGTTTTGGACCAGAGTTAGGTGGAGCCCAAGAATTTTGTGATAGTGCCTAGGGTCACCATGAAGACTAGCCTGGGAGGCAAGGAAGGCAGAAACTGAGTCTCACCCAAAACAGCTGTGCTTTTATATATCCATGTGTCTATGTATATGTACTTATGTGTACATATGTGCTCTTATGATATGGTATTCTTATATATATATATATATATATATATATATATACACACACACACACATATGATATATATGTATATGTGCATGTGTGCATGCCTATGTAAGTTGAGTACATATGCATATTCTGGGTTAATTTTCATTTAGAAATGGAACTCTGATGCTTTAGAAACTGTTTAAGATCCATTCTTTGCAGTGAAAGACAAGGATAAATAAACAACTGAGGGTCAGGGAGATTAAACCTATAGCCAAAGACAACATGAAACAACTACTCAAATTCAAGTTTCCTCATTGTGATAAGGTGATGATTGTGCCCTTGGACCTTCTCTCTCAAAGACCACGTGGGGCCCCCAAAGGATAAGGATGAGTAATTGGTACATTTTGGGCCCAGGGCTGGGCTGTAAACTGTAGGTCTGGGGTCCAAGAACTCCTCAGTGAGTGGCCTCATGATGTGGACCATGCCAAAGCATGCTGCCTGAAGCAATGACATCTCAAACCTCTCTGTCTAGATGAGTTGGGGAGGGAGGTCATGCTGCCTTCATTGTTGTTCTATAGCTGGCCTGGGGATCATGGTATCTTGGGGCTTGGTCATCTGTATGATGTACCTTTTATTTCCTGGAGAGTTTTTATTATTTTGCTTGTTACTTGCAGACAGATTTGAGTGGCCCCTGTGAATACAGCCAGGATCTGCAACTTTACTCTTAAATTACGACCTTTTTAAGAAAACAGGTCCCACAGAATGAGCATAAGGATGATAGAAGCCAATATTTCAAATTATAAAATGTTTAAATTTTTTACACAAAATTTGCCTCTCATAGCCTCCATGAGGAGAAGAAAATAACCCCAAAACATGCAACCAGAAGTGGAGATGAGTCTCCTACCTCAATTATGTCTACATAGCCTGAACTTTAGCTAGAAATGGCCAGTCACTTCTGGATCCATTAGCAGAGAACTGAAAGACAGGGGTTTCATGTAGAGGAGGCAGTGGGGAGCCCTGCCAAGGCATGCCCTCCCATCATTCTAAGGCCAAAGGAGTTCTATCCTGCTTTACAAATTAGCACACTGAGCTCCTGAAATCAAGTGTTCCTTTCTAGATTGCAGCCTGCTTGGTGCTGTTCATCAGGTGGCTCTAAACCTTTTAAATGTTTGCTTGGGCAATATGACTTCCTCCAGACTCAGAGCCAAATACAAATTAAAAGCTTGGTGCAGACTTTTTCTTTTCAGCAGGTTACTAACAGAACCTTAGATACTCGGCAAACATTTATAAAAGAAGGCTTATTCCAGTACTGATCTGGAACAGAATTTTTGTATGATGTAATGCATAAACCTTGTCCCAGGAATAAATTAGCATTCTGGATAAATGCTTTAGCATTTTAATAAAGAATTTTGATGGACTAAAAATTGTTCTAGATGCCAGCTTCACATTCATTCTGCTGACTGTCAGCCTTGAGAAGGGCCAACAACCCTAACCAAATTCCCCTTCTGCCTTCAGAAGCTGTGCTGTTCCTTGCATCCATGCCTATAACCATTTAACCTTCGTTTTCTGTAAAATTTCCTACCTGAAGTCAATCTTGAATCAATTTGTTGGAAGTCTTGTCTCTTGTAGCATGCATAACTAAATTTATAAGAAATGTAATATATAGTGCAGAGGGAATGGAAGGCATAGTAGATGTAGATTATGTTTTCCCTCATGTCTACAATTATTTGCAAATACCCATTCTCTCCTTTGATTACACCCATGTTTGGTGTAAGTGTCACTAGTCCCACTTCATGGGTGAGAAAGTATAGGGTAAGAAGGTGAAGTGGTCTGCCTGTCCCCAAACTCACAACTAACAAGGAAAGGCTCAGGTCTTACTTTGGCCTCCATTTGTTTTTTAAAATCAATGGTCCCATGTCTTTTCCCAACACCACAAATGCATTTGGAAAGATGCTTATAAATCATTGACTCCTGGAATGGAAAGAAGCAAGTGTGCAGACCTACATATAGATTTGCAGGGAATCCAAACTGCCTGGAGTATACAAACCTGCCCTAGAACTCTCCTCCTGCCCCCTCGTCAAGGACAACAGAAAGAGGACAGATGCCTAGGTGGCAGTATGAGGCATCTCTGTGCCTGGGAACACACAACATCTGAAAAACACATGATGCTGCAGGAGTTTGAAAGTGGAGAGTCAGGGTGCTTTCTCCAATGTGTGATTCATTTTCCCACCTGCAGTTGCTCTGAGGGTGCGATTAGGTTTGTGTTTATCCTACTTTCCCAACAATATGTCCAATCTGCACCCTCATGCCTCACTCTGGAAGGAAACATGAAAAGGGTTGTTAACTTTTTTACTCTTGGTGTTAGTAGACATATTGAAAGCACACAACTAGCACGGGCTTCCTAGATAAGCCGTTTTTGAAGAATTGGCTCTGGAAATTCCAGAATAAGAACACTGATACAATTATGAAACCAAGTATTCCAAATATAATACTCTAGGAGATTGTTAACAGAAGGAAAGTCTTTGAGTCAGCCTTTTAAAGCTTCTTAATTTGTGCTTTTGAACTTTATGGTAGGAGTAGAGAGAAGCAAAATCTGCTGGTCAGTGAGAGAGAGCATATCTGATTTCCTTCCACAGACTTGGAAACTGAGTAGAAATGAACCAGCCTTTAGAGACTCTGTACAATTGCAGTTCTCTGAGAACCAGGCTTATATCATCATCATTTGAGTGCTGAGAAAGGGTGATAGCAGTAAGAAGAACCTTGAAGGACGTTGCTATTCAGGCAGGCAGACTGTATAGTAAGAATGCTGAATGAGGCAGAACTTCCTTGGAAAAGAGTTGAATCAGTGAATTTCAATGAAACAGCTCTCAGAGGCATAATATTTAGTGATTTCAGCTTGCATTATTTATTGACTGGTGGGGAGTTTGTGGGTTTAACATTTTACTAATATGGCACCAGGTCATCTGAGAAAGTTGTAGCCACTGGGAAAGCTCCCCAGAAACACATTTTCATATTATCAACAATGCACTTTAAGGATTGAAGAGATTCTCCAGTGTTTCTCTGGGGACAGATAGTAAGGACCACGTCTTACACAAGCCATTTCTTCTCCAAGGAAGTCAAATGCTAGTGAGCAAACTCCACAACTACTTTATTTCTTTCTTGATGATCTTGTGTTTCTTACTTTGTGCCTTCAAACCCATGAAAGGCTGGGAAAGCAATCTCTATGACCTAACATAGCTTTGAAAAGCTAAATGAGTCCCTCCTGTTATCATTCATTAAGTGACCCCAGGATATTGGCATCAAATAAAACTTATATGCAATTGCTCATGGCCTTCTGTCTCACTTAAAAATGTGATGGTTAAGGGGCGCCTGGGTGGCTCAGTCTGTTAAGCTTCTGACTTCAGCTCAGGTCATGATCTTGCGGCTTGTGGGTTCAAGTCCTGCGTAGTGCTCTGTGCTGACAGCTTGAAGCCTGGAGCCTGTTTCTGATTCTATCTCCCTATCTCTCTGCTCCTCCCCTGTTCACGCTCTCTCTCAAAAATGAATAAACATTAAAAATTTTTTAAAATGTGATGGTTAATGCCTAAGAACTCAGATCCACTATGAAACCTGACATTTAATCATATGATTATGGAACACTTTCCCTCCTCCACTTCATGTCATTACATTAATAGGGCTACAATATGTTAACAGTGAGTTACAGCTAAAAGTACTAAAATTGGTGCAAGGATCAGACCCTATTTAAAAATGTCTTAGGAAAACTCAAACAGTACGAGAAACAGAAACAAGAAAACTAGGCAAATTTAAAACCATTGACATCTACAGCTACAGCAAACATTAAACATTTCTAACCAGATTAATTTAAAACCTTATACTAAAGGCAAATCTGAACAAAACTCACACCTGACACAGACTTTGGACTTATCAGAGAGGGAATTAAAAATAACTATAAATAGTTAAAACATAATAATGGAAAAAAGTAAACAATATTCAAGAACATATGAATAATGTTAAAAGAGATATGGAAGCTTTAAGAGAGAATCAAAAGAAAATGCTAGAAAAAATAAAAGTTGCAGAAATAAAGAATGCCTTTAATGGGCTCATGTGTAGACTGGAAACAGTCAAAGAAAGAATTGGTGAGCCTGAAAATGTGTCAATAAAAACTTCCCAAATTAAAATGCAAGGAGAAAAAAAAGAATAAAAAAAAAAAAACCCAGAACAGAATATCTGAGAACTTTGGGATAATTTCAAAAGATGTAATATGCTTAATGAAATAATAGAAGGAGAAGAGAGAAGGAATGGAGTAGAATAAATATTAGAAGTAATAACTGACAAGAGCTTTCCAGAACTAATGGCAGGCATCAAACCACAAATTTAGGAAGCTCAGAGAAAACAAAGCAGGATAAGTAACCAAGAATCTGCACCCAGGCATATCATACTCAATGTATTGAAAGAAAAAAACTCCTGCAAATCTAGAATCTATATCCAGAAAAATAATTTTTCAAAAGAGAAGAAGAAATGCAGACTTTTTCAGAACAAAAGTGAAAGGAATTCATCATCAATAGAATGCCCAGCAAGAAATTATGAAGTTCTTCACAGGGAAGGAAAATGGTAGACTGGAAACTTGGATCTACTTTTTGAAAATACCAGAAAATATATTAAAGAAGGAATAAATGGGGCGCCTGGGTGGCGCAGTCGGTTGAGCGTCCGACTTCAGCCAGGTCACGATCTCGCGGTCCGTGAGTTCGAGCCCCGCGTCGGGCTCTGGGCTGATGGCTCAGAGCCTGGAGCCTGTTTCCGATTCTGTGTCTCCCTCTCTCTCTGCTCCTCCCCCGTTCATGCTCTGTCTCTCTCTGTCCCAAAAATAAATAAAACGTTGAAAAAAAAAAAAAATTTAAAAAAATAAAAAAAAAAAAGAAGGAATAAATGAAAGTAAAGTGAATTTTTTAATTCTTAATTGATATAAGAGAAATGTTTAAAGTCATAACAGTACTAGAACAGTATGTTATGAGATTATATAATATGGACAAGGGAAATAAATGACAGCAATTCTATAAAGGAGGCAGGAAGGAATTAGGAATATTCTGTTATAAGTTACCTGTACTACCCATGAAGAGGTATCTATCATGTTATGTAGATCTATATTAGTTGTAATTAATGTATATTGCAAACTGTATGGCAATCACTAAATTAAAAAAAATAATTTGAGAGTGTGAAAGCAGGGGAGAGGGGAAGAGGAAGAGAGAGTATCTGAAGCAGGCTCCATGCTCAGCATGGAGCCCAATGTGGGGTTCAATACCATGAACCATGAGTTCATGACCTGAGCCAAAATGAAGAGTCAGATGCTCAACTGACTGAGCAACCTAGGTGCCACCCCCCTTAAATTTTTTTAAGTTTTAAAGTATAACTTACATGCAAAGAGAGAAGGAAAATATAATTGAATGAATGCTAAATCAAAATCAGAGAAGAGGAAAAAAAAAACATAGAGAAAGAACTAAAATAAACAGAAAACTGTTGTAAACATGATAGATATTAAATCCAACTATATCAATAATCACATGTAAAATATCTTAATAAGCAGGTTAAAGGACAAAGATTGTCCAACTGGATTAAAAAATAGCCAATTATATAATTTATACATCATACTCCCTTTAAATATGAAGAAAAAGAAAATGGGTGGAGGATGATGGCAGAATATGGAACACTAAGAATCTGTCTCCCACCCTAGACAACATTTGCACTCCAGAAATTGTCTGATGTATCTATCTTGGAACAAAATGACAACAAAACAAAATGAAGTTGGAGGTTTTCAACTTCCAGGAGAATATTTGGTTGGTAAATTGCAGTTAATTTCAGTCCATTTCAGCTCATAGTACAGCCCTACTCTCATGTAGGCAGCTGTGCATGTGTTTGTAGAGTAACTTGCATACAGCTTACGGGAGGCAGGATAGGCAAAAGAAATATTCCGAATACCAGGAATCAGTGCTCTTATTGCTGCTTCTGCTCACAGAAGTGCAGACAAAAAAGTGGTGGCCATTGTTGTTGCATAAAACCCATCTGTTTCAAGCCCCTCTCTTTCTGGCTGAAGTGAGCTCCATGGCACTTACAAGTCTGGCACTCTTTTCTCTCTCCTTTATTTTTTTTTTCTTTTTCCCCTTGGGAGAGCCAGATGTTAAAGATGAGAACTTCAAAAGCACCTGCATGTACAGGGAAAATGAGAAAGTGATTGAAAATGCCCAGGGAACAGACCTGAGACTGCTCAGGCTCAGGAAAGACCTGAGAATACCTTGAGTTTATATCTTGAGCTGATCTTTGGCACAGAGAGGCTACAATTAAAAACAAAATGAACAAAGGAATAACAAAAAACAACTAGCAAATTCTAGAAAGGAGGGTTCTAGCAAACTCTAGAAAGGAGGGTATTTGATTTGCAGTGTTACCATGTTATTAGATTTAAATATCTAGTTTTCAACATCCCCCACCCAAATTCACAAGGCAAAGAAATAGGAACATATAGACCATTCAAAGGAAGACAAAATAAGTCAGCAGGAACTGTTCCTGGGAAAGACCTGATGGCAACTCTACTAGACATAGACTTTAAAACGACTGTTTCAATGATATTCAAAGAACTGAAGGAAGATGTGATGAAAGTCAACAAAATGTTGTATAAACAAAGTGGAAATATTAATAAAAAGATACAAAACTGAAAAAGAAATTGCATTGTAAAGTACAATAACTGAAATGAAAAAGTCACTAGAGGAGTTCAAAGGCACATTTGAGCAGGCAGGAAAAGAGAAACAGTGAATTTGAAGATAGGACAATGGAGATTATCTATTCTGGAAAAAAAAATTGAAGAAAAGTGAACAGAGCCGAAGGGACCTGTGGGGGTCCATCAAGCAGATCAATATACATGGCGAGGCAGTCTCAAGAGAAGAGAGAGAAAGGTGTAAAGATAATATTTGAAGAAGAAAGTGTTACCAAGAGTTAGATGGAAAAGAAAAGAAGTCTTTGTCTTTTCACGGCCATAGTAAAGAATTACATGACAACAAAACAAAAGTAAAGCAGAGAAAAGATTTTATTAAAATACACTCCAAGGGATGGGGCACCTGGGTGGCTCAGTCAGTTAAGCTGCCTACTTCAACTCACAGGTCATGATTTCATGATTCACAAGTTTGACCCCTCTGTTGGGCTCTGTGCTGACAGCTTGGAGCCTGGAGCCTGTTTCAGATTCTGTGTCTTCCTCTCTCTCTGCCTCTCCCCTGCTGGTACTCTATCTCTCTCTCTCATTCAAAAATAAATTTAAAAACATTAAAAAAAAAAAAAAAAAGTACACTCCAAGAGTAGCCAGCCAGTCAAGAGAGACAAAGGCCCAGAAGTTCCGAGGTGTGGGGTTATATCATTTTTTTTTTCTTCTGGGTGGGTCCTTTGAATGACAGGCCTGGATTATATAATAGCCAGAACCATGTATGCTTCACCGATGGTGTTCTATCAAATGTTTAAGAAAGAAGACACCAACTCCTACATTATCTTCCAAAAAATAAGCAGAGATAACACTTTCTAACTCATTCTATGAAGCCAATATTATCCTTATATCAAAACCCAGTGTATTATTTCAGCCATAAAAAGAAATGAGCTATCAAACCAAAATAAGACATGGATGGACTTGAAATGAATATTGCTATATTTTTAAAAAAGCCAAATTGAGGGGCGCCTGGGTGGCTCAGTCGGTTAAGCATCTAACTTTGGCTCGGGTCATGATCTCATGGTTCGTGAGTTCGAGCCACATGTTGGGCTCTGTGCTGACAGCTCAGAGCCTGGAGTCTTCTTTAGATTCTGTGTCTCCCTCTCTCTGCTCCTCCCCCATTCACTCTCTCTCTCTCTCTCTCTCTCTCTCTCTCAAAAATAAATAAAAACATTAAAAAAATTTAAAGCCAAATTGAGAAGATTTCATATTGTATGATGCCATCTGTGTAACATTCTGTAAAATGAAAAATTATAGAGTTAATAAAAAGATCAGTGATTGTCAGGGGCTCAGGAGTGTGAAGTTTAATAGTTGAAGCAGAGGGAATTTTTAGAGTGGAGAAACTATTATGGTGTGCTTAAATCCCTACTCCTTAAGTGTGAGCTAGTTACAGTGACTTCATTCCAAATACCAAAGTGGGAGAGAGAATGCAACTTGACAGTGGAGAAACCTGACAAACTACCCCAGCCAGGTCATCAAGGTCAACATTGACAGTGATAGGTAATATTGACTGTATGTACACATGATATCAAGTGATGAATACGGCAGTTTACCTCTGTGGTTTTCCTCTTAATAATCTACAACCCCAGTAAAATCATGAGAAAAATTTCAGACAAATTCCACTTGAGGGACATCCTATAACATGCTTGACAAATGCTCCTCAAATCTTTCAAGATCATAAAAACAAGGAAAGTCTGGGGCACCTGGGTGGCTCAGTCAGTTGAGTGCTAACATTGGCTCAGGTCAGGATCTCAAGGTTTATGAGTTTGAGCCGCACATCAGGCTCTGTGCTGACAGCTCAGAACTTGGAGCCTGCTTTGGATCCTGTGTCTCCCTCTCTCTCTGCCCCTTCCCCACTCATGCTCTGTCTCTCTCTCTCTCAAAAATGAAATAAACATTAAACAAATTAAAAAAAAATAAAACAAGGAAAGGCTGAGAACATGCCAAAAAATAAAAAAGCCCAAGGAAATATGATAAGTAAATGTAATGTGGGATCCTGAATAAAATTCTAAAACAGAAAAAGACATTCTGAAAAAACTAAGGAAATTTGAGCAAACTATGGACTTTAGTAATAATAATAATAATAATAAATATTGGTTCATTAATTGTAACAAATGTAATAAACTGGGTCTGAGGGTATTGTGGGAGCTTTGTAATATGTTCTCAATTGTTTTTATAAATCTAACACTGTTCTAAAAATTGATTATTTTTTAATGGTTCTTCATGCTGCCTCTATCTCACTTAACATAGATACAAAGTCAAATCACACACGAGTACATTTAATTGGCAGACCTAAGTTATACTTGTAACCAAAGGAGCTTAGCAAATATGGTTTTGATCTTTCTAGCCTCTGTAGTACAGGGAAACATACAAGAAGTTTGGAAATGATGATGACTGAGCCTGTCCACAAGAATTAAATACAGGTGGTTGTATCAAAATTCAACTGACTATTGCCTTGTTGATGCACCTCTAAACCCTATCCAGTTTTTCTCTGTTATCAAGGTTTTAACAAGTTAAATAGAAGACAAATGAGAGGTCACAATATATACATATATTGATACCACCAGAAAAAAAATCAAATTCATATGTCCATCCAAAGTACTGCCAACACAGATTACTATCAATTGTTCATAAATTTGTGAATCTGTTGGGTAAAAAATTTCATGTTGTTTCATTTAATGTTCTTCTAATTACAAAGGTAATAATGCTTCTGATCACCTGCTATTCATTCCGTTGGTGAGGAAGTGATCATCTGTCCTAAATAGGATGAGACTGAGGACACCTGACATTGGGCTGATGAGATTTACATCAGTTGATTATTCACATATGCTCATGGCCTTGGGGAGTACACTGAGTACGACACAGGTCCACATGAGTTCTTGGGAAAAGAGTGAATATCAGGCGGACTGTTGGAGACAGGATTTTTGGAGGATGCAATTGACTTGTTTGAATAATTGTCGTAGGCTGGCAGGGAAGTGAAGGCCAGTAGGTTGAGGACCAGGTGGAGTGCATCCTGTCCAGCTGAAACAGGAATTCGTTGGGTAAGGAATCTTTCCCACTAGGTGGGGGGCATGTCTAGTGAGAGCGGGAGAACCCACAGTTAGACATTTGGGGCCCTGTGAAGTTCAAAGATGTCAAGGTGGCACATGAAATATTAGGCTTTTCAATGTTTATTAGTGAGTTATATTTCCTTTTCTTTGAATTGCCCATTTATGTCTTCTCTCCAACTTAACTGTATTGTTTCCGGGATTTAATTTTTTTTTTCTGGTTATCAGCTCTTTTTCTCATACTCATATTATAAATATTTTCCCCCAATCTGTTTTTTTTTCCATTAAGAACATTCTTTAAAAACTACTTTGTTGTGATGCTGCTTAGAACACTTCAGTGACTTTCAGAGCAAATACCAAAATTTTTGATGTGGCTGGCTACCCTGAATGAGCTGCCACACTCTCTTGTGCTCATGCTCCTGTCCTCATGTCTGTTTTCATTTCTTCCCATGCTCCTTTATCCCTTCATATACCTGATTCTTTCGAGGCTTCCTGCTGCAGATTTTCTTCTTTTCACGCATTACTATGACAGACTCATGTGTATTGAAAAACAAACAGTAGCAGGTACAGTAGATCTAATCAAAGATGGTCATAAACCACAAGCATTGTGGGTGCTTGTATTTTTCTCCACTGAGCTTTCCAATAGCCATTTTATTTGTTAATTTTAAACTGGAAACATGTTGCATGGTACAAAATTAAAACAAAATTCTGTGGTGAAAAGGTCTTCCTCCCTGCTTCCCAATGTTTTTTTTGTTTGTTTGTTTGTTTTGTTTTTTTTCAGGAAGCAACATCTGAGATTGGTTTCTTGGGTCTTCAAACTTCTAAGCATGTGTGCTCACACCAGACACATTGTTTTGTACCTTCTCACTATTTTTTTACTTGTTTCATTCCTTTGCAATATACGTAGATCTTTGTCCTTTTTATTTGCTTCATAATACTAAGTCACATGGATTCACTGCAGCTTAAGCCACAAGCTCACTATTGATGGATATATATGCATTAGTGATATATTTTTATTACAATGTTGCAAAGAGTAATCATGTTCATACCTCATTTAGTCAGGTGTGAGTTTATCAAAAGTAAATGTGTTAGTCAAGACTATGTGAATTTTTAAATTGTGATAAGACAGAATGTTATTGTTTCTTATAGTGGGTGTGCCAAATTGTACTCCTCCTGGTAGTGTATAAACCATAGCTTCTTCAATTGTTTATTGAGTCTGATAAGCAAAAACTATATCATTGGTTTCAGTTTGCATCTTTAAATGTTAAAAGAAACATAGCAGTTGTATTCTTTTACTATGCACTTTAATGTTTTCTTATCTTTTGCTGACTTTTATTAGGCATTTGGTCTTTGTTCTCATTGCTTTATAGTTATTCTTTATATATTATGGGACTGTAGAGCCACTCTTTTACAATCCTATAAGTTGCAAATATCATGCTCTGTTTTTCATTTCTGTTTTTAATTATCTATTTTTACAGAGAATTTATCTACTCATATAATTAATTAATATTTTTATAGGTTGGGTGTTGTGAAGTAGTTTAAGATGGCTTCCCTATTTTACTTCTTAATGGAAAATGTCATTGCTTTTCTAGTATTTTTATGTTTTTTCTCTGAGGATTTGAGACTTAAATCATTTACAATTTATTTGTGTGTCATGTCAAGTAGGGCTTTAACTCATTTTTTTTCCCCCAGATAGATCCAAATTGTCAACATCATATTTTGAAGAATATATTTTTTCTTACTTAAAATGTTACCATAATAACTAATTGTCTTTACATATTGTGCTGTATTGTGGACTTTTCATTCTGTTCTGTGGATTTCTTGATTTATGTACCACTAGTGTACTTTTTATTAAGTGTATATTTATAATACAGTTTAATACCTGAATGTGTTTTCCATCCTCATTATTTTTCATATTCAGAATTTTCCTAACTACTTTCCTTTTTTGTTTTTCTCTTTAAAATCTAGAATCAACCTGTCTGGTTCCAAAGGAAATATTCTATTGGTACTTTTTTGGATTTCAAATACAGCTTAATGTAATTAATGTCTAATTACTGTCTCAGTTCAACATAATTGTATGGTTTTCTATTTGTTTAAGACTTTTTTAAGTCCCTCAATAGCACTTTACAATTCTTTTTTCATAAAAGCCTTACAGATTTCTTATTTAAATCTTGGTTAATTCTATCTGTTGTTCTTGTTTTATTTTATTTTATTTTATTTGTTTTATTTTATTATTTTCCCAGCCCCTTTGCCAGATTCTTTTATTTGTCTTATATCAGTTGATTTTCTTAGGTTATCCAGGTATATAATCACATTAATTGCAATCAAATATAACTTTATCTGTTCGTTTCCAGTTTCCAAATATCTTCTTTTTTCCTAAAATTTTCAGGTAATGCCACCATAGCAATGTTCAATAGCAGTGATACTGCTTGATATACTAATCTGATTTATGCCCTTAATGGGAATGCTTCTAGTGTTCTCCCATTATAATAATAATGGATTTTAGGTTGATATATAGATTTCATCAGTTATAATTTTTTTACAAGTTCATTTTTAAAACCAAGAATTAATGTCAAAATTTATTAACATATCTTTTTGGAATTTGTAGAGATGACTTTTTTCATTTTTCATTTAAAATAATACACCATTTGAATATATAATAAATTATATAAATGGGTTTTGCAGTATTAAACCACTCTGGTAATCCTGGAATAATGCTATACTTCTGGCTTCTGCTTCTAATATTTTATCTAGGACATTTACATTCAGTCATGATAAAGGTGGATATGTATCTTTTTGTTCTAACTGGTTGAGATTACTATAAATTTTGTTTGGTTCATTTAAAAAATTACCTTCTTAAACTCTGCACTGAATGACTTAAAAAGAGCATTTTATGCAGTTCTTAAAGATTTGGTAAACTTTTCTCTATGTAAGTATTTGGGGCTGGTATTTGAATAACTTACAACTTTTTCTAAATTTTCTATGAAAATTGTTCTGTTTGAATTTTCAATTCCCCCTGAGATCATTTTTGGTGTTTTTCTAAAAATTTCTTAGGAAATCATCCACCTAATTCATATTCTTTCAAATGTTTTCATAAAATTGAGCCAAATAGTCTTATTTATTAATGTTTTCTTTTTGGTATTAAAATAACTGTTTTTTTTTTCCTCCCCTTGATTATGTTAGCTAATAGTTTTGAATTTTAGCTTTAAGAATATGCTTCTGAAATTTTGGTTCTACAATTTTCCCTTTTTTTAATGTTTATTTACTTATTTTTGAGAGAGCGAGAGACAGGGAGAGAGCATGAGTAGCAGAGGGACAGAGAGAGAGAGATAGAGATAGAGATAAAGAGAGAGAGAGAGACAGAGAGACAGGGAATCCCAAGCAGGCCCTGAGCTGCCAGTGCAGAGCCTGATGTGGGGCTCAAACCCACAAGTTGTGAGATCATGACCTGAGCCGAAGCCAAGAGCTGGATGATTAACCAACTGAGGCACCCAGGTGCCCTGGTTCTACAATTTTTCTATTACTATTTTATTATTTTTAAAACCCTTTATTTAGGGGACCAGGGTGGCTCAGTCAGTTGAGCAACCCACTCTTGATTTTGGCTCAGGTTATGATCCTAAGGTCTTGGGATTGAGCCCCACGTCAGACTCCATGCTAAAGCATGGAGCCTGCTTGTGATTCTCTCTCTCTCTCCCTCTCTCTCACTCTCTCGCTCTCCACCCCCCCTTCCCCTGCTCCTCCCTTGCTCATGCTCTCTGGCACTCTCTCTAAAATAAAATTAAAAAAAATCCTTTATCCTTACTAAGGACTTCTTTCCACTCCAATTAATTTTGTTGCATTTTGTGAATTTTACCCTGAGCGTTGTTCTAGCTGTATCCCATAGGACCTGATATATATATTTCATTATCATTTTCTTTATATTATATATTATTGATTTTAATTTATTTTTGAATCCAAGAGATTTTATTTCCGGTTTCTGATATTTGTGTTTGATATTTTTGCATAAGATTTTAGTTTCACAGGAATGGTTCAGAAAATAATTTGTCTATGTTTCTTTTACTTCTTGGAACTTATTTAGTTTTACTTTGTGGCTTAATATGTAGTCAAATTTTGTGTATGTTTCTTAATCACCTGGAATAATGCTGATACATACTGTATATCTGAGTGTGGAAGGATGGTGGTACATTCTTTATAGTCTGAGTGTACATTATGTATACACACACATACACACACACCTTACTCACATAAGTGAGTAAGTATCAATTAATTATATATGTATATGTAAGTATCAATTAATTATACATGTGTGTCTATATATATATGTACATATAAATATGTACATGTGGTATAATTCACCTGATACTTATATGTGTAGTATATAGTGTCACTATGTATATAAATTCCAAACTCCACATTGATTAATTTATTGATTAATTTACCTCGTCAATTGTGTGATTTAAATGTTTTCTAGTCTTTTTTGGTGGCAACACTGCCCTCTCAAGGACCAAGTGCAAAGCATTCAGGTCTCCTACAACTCTTTCCTATATTTTCTATGCCTTTGTTTTCGAAATGTTGATATTATGTAATTAGGTACAGGTTTTCATGACTGGTAGATCTTCACTGAGAATTATACCCTTTTTCATCATAAGGAAACTTCCTTTGACTTAAATGAAACTGAACTTGTTTTCATTCTAGATCAGAGCCACAATGGCCAGGGCACTGACCAGCGTGGAGAGAGACATGAAACATGTCAAGAGAATATCAGAACAGAAAATGCCAGCTTTCCTGGCAAATGACACTCTCTGCACTCAGGGTCAGTTAGGGGCAGCTGGGAAGTTAAAGGCAACTCTGCTGGTGGTCACTGAACCGAAGGATTTAAAGCTGGAAGGGAACTTTGAGATGAGCTGTTTTCACTGCCCCTGCAGAGGGCATGGGGGTCAGAGTTGGCAGGGAAGATTTCAAGAGAAAATTATTCAAGAAAATATTTGGAAAGCAAAGGATATTATCTGGCAGAGAAAGCAGGGAGGCCAAGTCCAGTAAAACAGCTTCATCCAAAAAGGGATACACAGCAGTTAAGGTAGTCCTGGTCATTTTCTTGCCCCACCAAGGCCTGTGGTGTGGACCATGGAGTTGGGAAGCTTCGAACAATGAAGTGAGAGCTATGTCACCCTTGCATGTTTTGCTTCTCTGCCATGATTTTTCTAAAAGCATTTTCAAAATTCTCTAGTTCTCCAGACTTAGTTTATGAGATTTATTCCAGGTCTATTTGTAGAGACCTGATTGTATCATCCACCTTGTATTTGTTTTTAAATCTTTTTTTGTTGCTTTGTACAGATTTTTCATTTCTGCAGTGTTCTTCCTCCTTTTCATTTCCTACTGGATTCTGAACCTTTGTTCACATCCTTTCCCATTGGCACCAGGCCTCTTATCCAAACATCCTAACTTTTACATGAGCTCTTATTTCAAGGACACTGCATGCTGTCTGCTACACATAATGTTTTTGGCAGCAATGAATAACTATTGTTCATAATTCTTTCTGCTTCCTTGAATAACAGCTCTTGTGATATATGTTTTTTATATACTGCTGTCTTGTCTTTTCCCCCTTCATCAAAGGATGCAGCTGATTGGCTGCTTGATGGCAGTTTTTATCCACAGGCTCAGGCTGTTTATCTCTGCCTGACTCATCTCTGGAGAGAGCAGTCAGTAGTATTTATTTGTTTGTTTGTTTATTTATTTATTTATTTATTTATTTATTTATACCCTGAGGATGTTTCTCTCCAACACCCACCACCAGGTCTAGCCTCTCAAGTCCTTCCCAGGCTCTCCACCTTGACATTGGTAATTATTGCTGCCCCCCCCCTTTGTGTCCTGTACATCTCTGGCTCTCTTCCAATGGTGAAAGCATCTGAAGCCTGGAACTTAAAGATGGACCATGGACTCTCCCTTTTAGAAACATATCTAGGCTGGTCTGCGGTTTCAGGTAGCAGAGGTCAACACCTTTATATTTGCTCCAGTCAAGGTGTCAAAGCTTTTCCTTTAAAATTGTGACTATTTAGGAAATTGTTCTCTATTTAGGAAAGATATCTTTTTCTTTATTATTTTGTTGTTGTTTATGCATATTTTTGATGAGCAATGAAGGAGAGTGAGAGTAAGAAAAGTCATCTTCAAACAGAAGTCAGTTTATGTTTTGTAATGAATAAATTCTTATGCTCAGCCTCACGTTTCCCTGACATGTAATGGAGGAGGAATAAGATTGGAAGAAATCAAGAATGCTAAACTAGTCTTACCCCTTTTTAAAGAAGATTTAAAGGTTATTTTTATAACCATAAAATAAGCATGAACTAAGTTTCTCCACTTACCTTGGTCCCTAAAGTTCACTGGTCATTTATAACTGTAACTGCACTTGTCCATCAGCTGCTGGGTTTGAGTCTCAGCTTCCTTGCCCGTAAGATGAATTGACTGTACTAAATGCAGTGAGATAAAAATATAAACTCTATCATTTGTTTTTGGAATGATTCTCAAAATATGAAGGGAAAAAATAAAAATTTCTAGAGATACTTATTTGGCTTTCTTTTTTTCTAGAATAACTGAATTCTTAAAAAGCAAGCTCTCAGGGAGAAATAAAACCAGTCAGGTCCAGGACTATGAGACCTGATACCTCAATATAGAGGTCAGTTGGTGGTTAATAATTGAGAGTCTGTTCTGGCAATTCCCAGGTGCATCCTTGTTCCAGAAGACCTTGAGAGCACCCAGTAAGTGGGTGAGCATGTGCTATTAAGTTTTTTGTTAGGCTGTCAGCCTTGCATATCTCCTCCAAAAACATGTAGTCCATAGAAACACACTTCAGTTCTCTTCACCTGATTTGATGTAATTTTCTTCAGTGCTGTCTAGTTATATTTAATTCCTTTTTTATGTTTACACGCAAAAAGTAGGGGGGAAATGCAAAGACCATATTTTCAAACGAGAAGAGGGTGTAGTAATTGAGGTCTTGGGTCCCTCCAAAAAAGAGCAAAGCACAGCAGACCTTACCTTATGCAGCATCTATCAGAAGCACTCTTTCTAAACTTTGTAAAGCAATAGGAAACTCGTTAACTTTTATAGCCATACAAAAAGATAATAGCACTTGTGGCTATGGAGATATAATTGGGCTTTTATTTAAATGTGGCAGGGAGTTTGTGCTCATTATAGGAAACAAATGAACAACAACAAATCATCCTTTGGATTAATCCCTCATGAGGTATTGGTGTTGGAGGACCAGAGAATTAACCTAATGCCACTTATTTATGTTTCAATCAAATGAGAGAGCCAAGGCTTGATAAAAACTAGCCTTCTGCATGTCTGAATAGTCAGTAATTATTGTCGTCATCATTATCACCATGAAAAAGAATTCTCTTTTGCCATTGTTGAATTTAAATAGGAAAAGGAAAGATTGCAGAGCATAAATGCAGTTGTTAATTTTGCCATGGGAAAATACTAAATTTGATCATCCTCTTGTCCCTGCTATACCTAAGCCCCTTCCCTGACTTATACTTCCTATTTGTGTCCCAATCTGGCAATTTACTTTTACCCTTATTATCTCCTTACCCAATTACATAGAGGAACATGGGATGAAACCTGTCTGAAAAGTCCCATGGAGGGTTCATTCAGATTCCTAATATATAATGAAGGTTAAAAAGTCCTTGATGTGTCTGTGCACTGCACCACAGTAGTGCTTTGCAAAGATACCTGGAAGGATGGATTTGAGCCTGGCGCACAATGAAAAATCTACAGGGTTTTGTGATGGTTAAATGAGAGGCTAAAATACTCAGCACAATGTTTTTAACATTCACTGTTTACTGAATCCCATGAAGAGGCAGGAACCATGCCAGGGGCAGGAAGTTCAGAAACAAAGAAGTTGACCAGCCCTCAAGGGGCTCTCCTTCCAGAGCTGGGCAGTGGAGGTCATAACCAACCAGTGAACTTTGAAGACTAAGGTAAACAGAAATTTAACTGTGGCTGAGCTAAAGTCTGAGCTAAAAGTGACTGGTTGGAGAAAGGGGAGGAACCTGGGGTGCAGGCTGACAGAGCACCATTTGCTACTGCTGCAGACTGCGAGTTGTATGTGAGTCTATGTCAGGGTGATGACTGGTAAGAGTTGAGGCTGAGTGAGTGGGCAAGTACCAGAAACTTGACATGAATTCATTGGGTTTCAATCATGTCCCATAGCAAATTGGGAGATAGGGAGGAGTTTAAGAGGAGGATAGTATAATTCAATTTACATTTTATAATCATCACCCTAACTGCAATTTATAGAAGGACTGGAATGTTTTAAGATGGAATGGAGGAGAGTTGTGAAGAATAAGCTAGACAAAAATTTATAAGGGCCAAATTTTGGTGGCCATAGCAGAGGGACTGGGAGAGAAAGAGGTCATTGATGGGGACCCTTTTTCTAGGTGTGGCTAGGTCATCCCTTTGTGCCATTCTTGGTCAGGGAATGAACCTCTCAAGGATTAGCTATCTCTTTAATCTAAGCACCCTGTCATTTTGAAGTTAGGGCTGAATCAGTGGATGTTTCCTTGGCCATTTCCATTACCTATCACCACCTGCCTTGCTTAGACTCATCTGCGCAGAGGCTGGTAAAAAAAGAAAAATGAACTTAACTGTAGTGAGAAGTCCCAGAGCCCACACCTTAAAGCTGTTCTTCAGGAGTATGCACATTTGTGCCAAACCCACATCAACCAGTGGATCCTAAAACCATCCTTTAAATGAAACATGGATTTGTTACCCAAATGTTTACTGAAGATACATACAGAAACTCTGCTTTTGTCTTAAGGCTATTATCTTCTATACAAATTCTGAGTTTCCTGTAGATCTTCTGAGTGATCAGTCAAAGGACCTTTTATATCAGTTCAGGGAGATATAGATTCAAAACTATTTTAAGTGTTATGGGTTGGAATCAGCGCCCTTTTAAAAAAATGTTTTTTAATCGTGGTAAAATACATAAAATTTACCACCTTAACCATCTTTAAGTGTACAATTCAGTGACATTAAGTACAATTACATTGTTTTGCAACCATCACCATCATATTTTTCATCTTCTCAAACTGAAACTCTGTACTCATTAAACAGTAGTTCCCCACTCCTCCTGTCCCCTGGAAACCATCATTCTACTTTCCATGTCCTATGAACTTGATGACTCTAGGAACATCATATAAGTGGAATCATACAATATTTTTCTTTTTGTGTCTGGCTTATTTCACTTGATACAATGTCCAGAAGTTACATTTATGTAGTAGCAAGTATCAGAACTTCCTTCCTGTTTAAGTTTGACTAATATTCCATTGTGCACATACCACATTTTGTTCATCCATTCATCCATTGATGGGCACTTCAGTTGCTTCCTCCTTTGACTATTGTGAATAATGTTACTGTGAACATGAAATACTGTTTATTTTTAAACATAGGTGTTGGTCCTAATCTTGGAGACTCATGAAATTCCTCTCTAACTTCTCTCTTCTCTCAGCATTCCTCCTCTTCTATGTTCTGTGATATTTTGTCTCTATTAAAGGAAAAGATATGATGGATATGATATTTCATTTAATGAAAGGCTAAACACAAACCTTGAACAAATCACTTAATTTCTTTATGATTTAGTGTTATCATCTATAAAACAGAAATATCATTACCTGCCTCCTAGGCTTATAAGAAAGACTAAAGGAGAACATTTTCTGTAAGGAACACACAGTCTGCCACATGGTGTCTACTCAGAAAGTAGAGACTGGTACTTCATTCCCTATAGTTAAAGGCAGAGGGAAGGGTAGAATTCATTCATCTGGGGCACGAGGAATGTAAAGAAACACATACTTATAGTCAGAAATATTGTGAGGGCAGGCAACACTTACAGATCTTCATGAAAAAAGATTGGCCTTAGTCACTAGAAATTGGAATTGGAATTCAACTGGCAGCTGGTAGGGCTTCAGGGGAATTGCATTCAAGAGAGAAACCCAAGCCCAGCAAATAAGGACCCACAAATTCCTCGGCTCCCTGACCCTGGTACCCTTCCTGAGATAGTATGGGTAAAACATCTCCCAGAAGGGGAATCCACCCTGTTATAGATTGAATTTTGCACCCCCCTTCATATGCCAATGTCCTAAACTTTAGTACCTCAGAATGTGATCTTCTTCAGAGATAAAAGTGAAAACTGAGGTCATTGGAAGGACCCTAATCCAATATGACTCTTGTCCTTATACAATGAGGAAATTTGGACACAGATATGTGCACACATGGAGGGAAGACCATGTGAAGATACACAGAGGGAAGACAGTCAAGGAGAGAGGCATTGAACAGATTCTCCCTCATAGCTCTCAGAAAGAGCCAACCTTGCTGACATCTTGAATTTGGACTTCTAGCCTCCAGAGCTGTGAGGCAATACATTTTTGTTGGTTAAAGCACTCAGTTTGTGATACTTTGTTACAAAAGACTTAGGAAACTAACACACACTCCTAAACCCTTTCAGGGGTGGCTATAGAAGACCCTGGTGGAAAAAAAAAAAACCCTCAAAGTCAGCAGAAGGTAAAGAAGCAAACTGGCTGACCAAGCAAACTTCTCTTCAAGGACAATTTAATGCCTGCTTGGCATACACATAAATACCCATCTGGCAGGGGTACGGGAGGGGGGTGGTGATCGAGTATTTTATTAAACTAAGTATATAATTTGCAAATGGTTTTATAAGAAATTTAAAAAACAAATTATAAAAGAAATCAATAAATTGTACAGAGTTGACAGCAGGATTTTTTTTTTCTTTATAGTACAACTAAAAACATTTTGTTTCTCCTATACTGGCTAAAATTTTTATAATGTATTCCCCAACTGATAGCTTCAATATTACATTTTAATGAGTAGTCTCACAGTTAATACATTCATTTATTGAAAACAGTTTCACCATTTGGACCATAAGAATCAATCGCTCAGTGTTAAGGAAAATGTTAATAGAATTTGTCATATATAACATGAAGTCATAAAAGGCTCTTCAAGATGCAGATGTATTCTGCCCTTGTTTCTCTATTAAATCGTTTACATTTCTAAATCAAGAAAATTTCTTTTACTTGAGCATGACTTTCTAGCAGCATGGTCTAATTTTAGAGAGCCTGAAGTTGTGGCTGGGAGGAATTTACTGAAGACTGGCTCAATGCCAATGACTACTCACTGGCTATGCTTTTCTCTCCCTGTAATCACAGACAGGTAAGAATTACCACCATTGTGTCTGAATTCTTCAGTTTTTGGCTACAACACTAACATGCAGTGGTCTATTGCTTTGTCCGCACACAGCCCGTGGATGTCTGAAACATTGTGTGGTAGCAATGAGGCAGTGACTTTCTCAAATAACTCTGCACTAGCAGGCAAAAGACTCTACTCTTCTGCTCCTAGGGACTTCTGGTGGACATAAAATGTGCCAGTACTCCGGCCTCCCCCGCGCTTTCCATTCAATGAGCTTCTTTTGCCTTGCTGTTCTACTGCCCCATCCTCTCTTTTCTGGGTGCTGGAGAGCCACTGCCCTGTAGCCATCCTCCTCAGGGATATCATCTAGTAGGTATAATTTCAGTTTCTTTCTCTTTCCTCTTTTCTCTCTAGACTCTATGCAGAAGTGACACATTTTAGTGAAAAACTTTTGTGCTGTAATGTTTTTTTATGAAGTCCCTTTCAAAAACACACTTTAAAAATTGCACTGTTGGGGCGCCTGGGTGGCGCAGTCGGTTAAGCGTCCGACTTCAGCCAGGTCACGATCTCGCGGTCCGTGAGTTCGAGCCCCGCGTCGGGCTCTGGGTTGGTGGCTCGGAGCCTGGAGCCTGTTTCCGATTCTGTGTCTCCCTCTCTCTCTGCCCCTCCCCCATTCATGCTCTGTCTCTCTCTGTCCCCAAAATAAATAAACGCGTTGAAAAAAAAATTTTTTTTTTTAAATTGCACTGTGTATCCTAAGAAATAGTTATGGTCCTTGAAAACGTCTACTAGAAAATTTTGGTTAATGGCTGGAAATATCTTGAAGAGCTGCTTCTTTTTAGTTTGGTGACACAATCCTTTATCAGCATAATTGGTTTCCTTTTCAAATCCTATTTTTCCTGTAAGGCAATTTCTTATGACATTATTTCTGAATGACACTTTTTTAATTGAAGTGTAATTAATATACAGTGTTACATCAGCTTCAGGTGTCCAACATATTTATTCAACAGTTCTATGCATTACTCAGTGCTCACCATGATAAGTGTAGTCACCATATAGCGTTATTACAATATTATTGACTATATTCCCTATGCTGTACTTTTCATCTCCGTGACTTTTTCATTGTATAACTGGAAGTCTGTACCTTTTAACATTCTTTATTTGTTTTACTCATTCCCCCCCCCCCCCCCCCCCCGCTTCACTTACCTTCTGGCAACTAGCAGTGTGTTCAAAGAAACAAACACATAAATAAAACAGACAGAAAACAAGCATGTAAACAACAAAAAAATACAAAAAACAATCTAAGTGACACTTCCTAGGTTTGAGTATTCCAATAACAGTAGCATATCAAGGGCTACTAAAATCTTCAGTAACTTTTTGTTCTCTTTTCTCTGAAATGGTGTTTGTTCAGAATTATCAAGATCAAAAAAAAAATTAACAAGATCAATATGCCCAACAAGAGGAGGATTTAGCATATACTTGTCAGAGGACACTTCTGTTGTTGCTCTAAACACAAGTACAGAGCAGGGAATTGGCAGAGCAAGGTAAATATTGGTAAATATCCATTGGTAAATATTTATATTATTTTTGTCTAGAAATCATTTCCCCTTGTATAATTATAGACAAATCATTCTGAGTAAACCTAAGTAAATAAATAAAACTAAATAAATAAAATTATAAATTATGGATACTGTTGTATTATCTTTCCACTTATAATATTTCTTCTGATTTTTTTAAAAACTTCTAAAATAATAAATCAGCATGGCTGTCTTTAACATAGGGAGTGGAAAACTCACTGTTGCTGTTTTTATCCTCAAAACTATCAAAAATCATATTAAGTTCCATCATTAATCATATAATTTGGCCTGTCTGGAAATAATTTAAAAATCTGGAAGGGGGGGAATATCAGCACTCTCTTAACTGGTGAAAGTTAACTCACTTCCCCAATAAAAGTTCAACAGGATTGTGTCATATAATGTGGTAGATTTTCTTGGAGTGAAGGTGACAAAATGGACACAAAGGGAGTTCTTTAGAAAAAGAAGCCTGCAGGCCATTAGATTCTTTTAATTTTTTATGAATCACTTTTTCTAGACTCAGATCTATGAGCCACGTTATCTTCAACTGTGAAAGAATCTGAATCAATACCTACAGGGGAAACTAATTCATTGTGCTGAAGAACCATTTCAGCAGGTAATGGCAATTCCAGACTCTCTGATAAGAAATTTGGCCGTCCCTGGCATGAGATTCAACATGATGGTTTTATTTTTATTATTTTTTTTTTTTTTACTGACACCAGATAACAAATTATTCCAAACTATTAGAAATTAGAATTTCCCCAGGGGCGCCTGGGTGGCGCAGTCGGTTAAGCGTCCGACTTCAGCCAGGTCACGATCTCGCGGTCCGTGGGTTCGAGCCCGCGTCGGGCTCTGGGCTGATGGCTCAGAGCCTGGAGCCTGTTTCCGATTCTGTGTCTCCCTCTCTCTCTGCCCCTCCCCCGTTCATGCTCTGTCTCTCTCCGTCCCAAAAATAAATAAAAAACGTTGAAAAAAAAATTTAAAAAGAATTTCCCCCATTTCTTGTGTATCTTCATTCATAAATTATTCTGTTTGTTTGAAATCTCACACAATCCTCTGGAATATTTTTATTTTTCCTTATTTCAAAAGAGTCAGTAAAATTAATTTCCTCATTTAATTCAAGATTGTATTTCTCAGTACAGACTTTTTTTTTAAGTTTATTTATTTATTTTGAGAAAGAGAGAGAGAGAGAAAGAGAATCTCAAGCAGGCTGTCAGAGCTGAGCAGAGTGTGGGGCTCCATCTCAGGAACCATGAGATCATGACCTGAGCCAAAATCAAGAGTCAGACACTTAACTGACTAAGCCACCCAGGCACCCCTTGATACAGACTTTAAAACATCAAACCTATTCAAAGAAGATTGTAGATTATCTCCAGTGTCTGTAGCCAATATATTTTCTCCATTTCATTCATGACTTTAGGGTTGTAACTTTTAGATACCTAGGGAAGATTGCTTGATGCTATATAAAACTGTTAAGATTGGCCTAACTTTTAGGAAGTGGCTCATTCACATTAAAAAAATATATATGTTTATTTATTTGAGAGAGAGAGAGAGAGAGAGAGAGAGAGAGAACAAGTGGGGAAGGGGCAGAGAGAGAGGGAGACACAGAATTCGAAGCAGGCTCCAGGCTCTGAGCTGTCAGCACAGAGCCCGATGAAGGGCTCAAATCCACAAACCGTGAAATCATGACCTGAGCATAAATCAGACACTCAACCAACTGAGCCACCCATGGGCCTCTCACATTTTTTATCTACAATAGTATTCCAGACCTACAACAGCATTAGGAACAACATTAATTCAGCTTTTTAAGGAGTTATAGCTCTTATTTCTACCTGTCTGGTTTTCCCCTTTCTGCATCACAGGTAGGTTATGCACATATTTGTATTACTCATTCAAAACCCAAATGTGAAGTTAAGGAACTCAAACTTAATGTAGAGGAGGAATTGTCTAAATTTTCATTGTTCAAGTTCATATTTTGGGTATAAAGAATGAGAGTCATAAAAGTTACAAAATCACTAGGGTCACTTAAACTATTAATATCTCTTAAAGGCAAAAATGAGTCTATATGGTCATCAGAAGGGTTCAATTTCTGAAAAGTCCTTCTGCATTAAGGACTAAGCCTCCAGTTAGTTATATGGCCCATAATGAATCAATTTTTGAATCTTCACTCTCTTTTTAAGAAAGACAATTTTCCATTATTTCATATAAAGATGATTCTTCTTTCAGATAATCTTAGTAGAAAACCCCCTGCATTTTCAACTCAGGATTGTTGTAAGGATTCAATAACGTAATCTATGAAAAAAAATGCTGTGTACAAGGCCTGGCACTTACTAAGCACCCAACTCTGTTCCTTGTGAAATCACATTCACAAAGCACACTGCCAGTGCATCAAGTGCACGTCAATCAGGTCTGGCTCAGAAAGCATTCTGAGATTGCTGAAGAGTTTGAAGAGTTCTAGCCTCATTGACTTCTTAGCTGGAAACACCGGTCATGATAAACCCCCTGGAGTTTGCAGTGTTCTAGTAAGGACTGACCCCAAGATTTTTTTTCTCCCTGTCATTCTGATTTCCAAAAACTGAAATTCTTCTCCTTTCTTATTTATGATATTTGATATCAAAGTCATACCTGAATGAAAATGGTTACAGTTCCTTATAACTCAGCAGTGTTAGGATTTTTTGAGAGGAAACACATTATATTGTATTTCTATCTTCTAGAAATGAACTGTCCAATATGGTAACTACTAGGCACATGTGCCTTTATGGAAAAACATTCAAGAAATAATAAAATCCTCCCTTCTGTGTGGTAATGATGCTATAGACATACTAAGAGCACAGTGGATATTCCTGTTACCCAGTATAATATCTTTCTGTACCTGGAAAGCTCAGATCCATTAATATAGGACATCTTTTTCCCACAAATAAAGTACCTATGCCAGACACAGACTATCTCATGTAATCTTCTCTTAAAACAAACTGGTTTATAGCAACATGATATATTATCCTGAAATTATAGACCCCTAGAGATGGACACAACCTTAGCAGCATTGTCAATTTTTATAGTCAGTGGAGAAATTCCCTCATGACTTCTCTGACAGGTATTTATCCCCTGCTTCAGTGACAAAGAGCTCACACCTCTCAAAGTGCATCTTTCATCTTTGTATGATTCTTCTGCTTTTTTAGCTTTAATATTGTGAAACTTTTAAACATGCAAAGAAGTTGGAAGGATAGTACATTGATAAACCATGTACTAGATAAGCATTGGAATTAACAGGTGTAAACATTTTTGTTGTATTTTCTTGTTATATTTTTACGTTGGTGAACTATTAGAAAATCTTATAATCACATAATGTCATAATCAAAGATAAGAAAATTCAAGGTAATTCGCTAATGTTGTCTAATACATAGTCCATATTCAAATTTTTCAGTTGCTTCAAAAATGACTTTTACAACTTTTGTTAAAACCAGAAAACAATCTACATTCATACAATACATTTTGTTAATATATCTCTTTAATCTAGAAGTTTATATCCTTTTTCTTTTTATATTTTCTTTTTTTAGTCTTTAATTTTTTGTAGTTTTATTGAGGTATAATTGACAAATGAAATTGTATATATTTAAAGTGTACACTGTCATACTGTGTCACATTATAAAATGATTACCACAATCAAGTTAACACATCCGTCACCTCACTTCACGTGTGTGTGTGTGTGTGTGTGTGTGTGTGGTGAGAATGCTTAAAATCTACTTAGCAAATTTCAAGTGTATAGTACAGTATCATTAACTACAGTCACCATGCTGTACATAGATCTTCAACTTATTCTGAAAGTTTTTATCCCTTGACCAACATCCCACCATCTCCTCTCCCCTGCCCAGTCCCTGGTAATCAACATTCAACACTCTGCTCCTGAGTTTGATATATACATATATGTATATGTATATACATGTATATATACATGTATATATATGATATATATATCATTTTGATATATACATATATATGATATATATCTTTATATATCATATATATTATATATTATATATGGTATATATGTATATATATGATATATATGATATATATCATATATATATGATATATATATATCATTTTGATATATGTATATATGATATATATATCATTTTGATATATGTATATATGATATATACATCATTTTGATATATATATCATTTTGATATATACATATATATGATATATATATCATATATACACATGATGTATACATATGTATATATACATATGTATACATATATGTATACATACATACATATGTATACATATACATATGATGTATACATATGTATACATATATGTATATATGTATATATATGTATATACATATGTACATATGATGTATATGTATGTATATACATATGTATGTATATGTATACATATGATGTATATGATCATATGATGTATATGTATATGATGTATATGTATACATATATACATATGATGTATACATATGTATACATCATATGCATATGTATACATATGTATATACATATATACATATCATGTATATGTACGTATATACATATGTATGTATATGTATACATATGATGTATATGATGTATACATATATCATATATATGTATAAAATATATATTCTGCATATAACTGATAGCATTCAGTATTCATCTTCCTCTGGTTTATTTCACTTAGCATAATGCCCTCCAGTTTTATCTATGTTGTCAAATGGTGGGATTTCCTTCTTTCTTATGGCTGATTAATATTTCATTATATATATATTAGTATTATATATTTATACAGTATGATTATATAAAAATATAGAATTAATATAATATTATGTTATACAATATATATGTTGCATGTATACTATATATATAGTATATTGTATAATATACAATTGTTATATTTTATATGCACATATCCCAATATATGTCACAATATTTATCTCATTTTCTTTATCCATTCATCCATCAACAGCCACTTAAGTTGTTTCCATATCCTGGTTACTGTGAATAATGCTGTAGTAAAAATGGGAGTAAAGATATCTTTTTGAGATACTGATTTTATTTCCTTAGGATATATACCCAGAAGTACAATGGTTTGGTCATTTAGTAGTTTTATTTTTAATTTTTGAGGAACCTCCATACTGTTTTCCATAATGGATGCACCAATGTATGTTTCTATCAATAGCACACAAAGGTTCCCATTTCTCCCCATTTTTACCAACACTTGTTATTTTTTGCCCTTTTGATAATAGCCATTATAACAGGTGTGAAGTAATATTTCATTGTGATTTTGATTTGTATTTCCTTGATGATGAATGATGTTGAGCATCTTTTCATATGTTCATTAGCCATCTGGATGTCTTCTTTGGAAACGTGTCTATTCAGGTCCTTTCTCCATTTTTACTTGATTATTATTTTTTAATTACTAATTATTTTTGCTAAGATTTGTATGAGTTCCTTATATATTTTAGATATTGGTCCCTTATCAGATATATGGCTTGCAAATATTTTCTTCCATTTTGTAGGTTATTTTTTCATTTTGTTGATGATTTCCTTTGCTGTGAAGCTTTTCAGTTTGTTGTATTTCCTCTGTTGATTTTGCTTTTATTGTCAGTGCTTTTGGTGTTGTATCCAAAAAATCATTCACAAGACCAATGTCAAATTACTTTTCTATTGTTTTCTTCTAGATGTGTTATGGCTTTAGGTCTAAAATAGGGGTCCAATGTCATTCATTTGCATATAGATATCCAGATTTTCCGATACTCTTTATTGAAAAGACTACCCCCATCGTGTGTTCTTGACACCTTTGTCAAAGGTTATTTACTGTATGTGCATGAGTTCATTTCTGTACTCCTTAATCTGTTCCATTGATCTATGTGTCTTTTTTTTATGCCAGCACCATACTGTTTTTGATCAGTTTGACTTTATAATGTAGTTTTTAAAAGGAAGTTTGATGCATCCACTTTTGCTCTTCTTTTTCAAGTTTGCTTGGGCTATTTGGAGTCTTTTGTGGTTCCATATGAATTTCAGGTTTGTTTTTTCTATTTTTGTGAAAAATGCCATTGGAATCTTGATAGGGATTGCATTGAATTTGTAGATTACTTTTGGTATGATGGATATTTTAACACTATTAATTCTTTCAATCCATAAATATAGGATATCGTCCATTTATTTCTGTTTTCTTCAATTTCTTTTATAAATGTCTTACACTTTTCAGTGTACATATCTTTCACCTCCTTGGTTGAATATATTCCTAAGGATTTTATTATTTTTGATGCTATTGTAAATAAGATTGTTTTCTTAATTCTCTTTCAGATAGTTTATTTTTAGTATATAGAAACACAACTTTACTTAATTCATTTATTCTAAAAGTTTTTTCTTGGAGTCTTTAGGATTTTCTGTAAATAATATTATATTATCTACAAAGACAATTATATTTCTTCCTTTCCAATTTGGATATTTGTATTTTTTCCCCTTGGTTAGTTGTTTTGGCTAGAGTTTCCAGTATTGTGTAGCTAGAACTAGCAAGAGTGAGCATCCTATCTTCTTCCTAATTGGAGGGAATGTTTTCAGGGTTTTACCATTAAGTAATATGTTAGCTGCAGGTTTGTCATATATAGACTTTATTATTTTGAAGGACATTCCTTCTATACCTAATATATTCAGAGTTTTTGTCATGAAAGGATGTTGAATTTTGTCACATGCTTCTTCTCCATCTGTTGAGATGATAATATATTTTTACCTTTCAATCTCTTAATGTGGTGCATTTTTTTATTGATTTGCATATGTTGAAATCCTTGCAACCTAGGGTTATATCCAACTTGATCATGTTATATAATTCTTTCAATGCACTGTTGAATTCTGTTTACTAGTATTTTTTTTGATAATTTTTTCATATATGTTCATCAGGAATATTGACCTACAATTTTATTTTCTTGTCCTTGTCTGGCTTGGTATCAGAGTAATACTGGCCTTGTAAAATGAGTTTGGGAATTTTTCTTACTCTTCAATTTTTTGAAGTGTTTGAGAAAGATCGGCAATAATTAGTCATTAAATGCTTGGTAGAATTAATCTACCATTAATTCTAGCCACCTAGTCCTTTGATGGAAGAATTCTGATTATTGATTCAGTCTTCTTATTTATTGTAGATCTATTCAGATTTGTATTTCTTCATGATTCAGTCTTGGTTATATGTTTCTAAGAATTGATCCATTTCTTCTAGGTTGTCCAGTTTATTGACATATCATTGTTCATGGTAGCCTTTTATATCTATCATATGTTTGTGGTATCGATTGTAATGTCTCCTCTTTCATTTTTAATTTTGTTTATTAGAATCTTATCTCTTTTATTTCTTAGTTTAATAAATGTTTGTTAACTGTATTTATCTGTTTAAAAAAAACAGCATTTAGTTTCAATCATCTTTCTTTTTGTCTTTGGTCTCTACTTCATTTGTTTTCACTGTAATCTTTGTTATTTCCTTCTACTAACTTTGGGCTTCACTCATCCTTCTTTTTCTAGTTTGTTGAGGTGTAAAGTTAGGTTGTTCATTTGAGATTGTTCTTATTTCTCAATGTAGGCATTTATCACTATAAATATCCCTCCTGGAAGTGTTTTTGTTACATCCCATAAATTTTGGCACATTGTATTTTCATTTTTATTTGTCTCAAGGTATTATTTTTATTTCTCTTTTGATCCTTTTAATTTTTACCCATTGGTTGTTTAATTTGCATATATTTGTGGGTTCTTCAGCTTTCCTCCTGTTACTGATTTTTTTTTGTTTTACACCATTGTGGTTGGAAAAAATACTTGATATAATTTATTTTTTTATGTTAATTTATTTTTGAGAGAGAGAGTGAGAGTGGGGGAGGGGCAGAGAAAGACAGAGACACAGAATCTGAAGCAAGCTCCAGGCTTTCAGCTGTCATGTCAGCACAGAGCGTGACATGGAGCTTGAACCCACGGACTGCTAGATCACGACCTGAGCCAAAGTTGGACGCTTAACTGACTGAACCACCCAGGCACCCCAGACACTTGATATAATTTAAATCTTAAATTAGCTAAGACTGTTTTGTGGCTTACTATATGATGTGTCCTGGAGAGTATTCCATTAGGACTTGAGAAACATATGTATTCTACTACTATTGGATAGAATGTTCTGTATACATCTGATAGGTCCATTTGGTTTACAGTGGTGTTCAAGGGGTGCTTGGGTGGCTCGGTCAGTTAAGCATCCGACTCTTGATTTTGACTCAGGTTATGATTTCACAGTTCATGGATTGAGTCCCACATTGAGCTTCATGTGGATAGCATAGAGCCTGTTTGGGATTCTCTGTCTCTGTCTCTTTCTCTCTCTCTACACCTCCCCCAGTCTCTCTCTCTCTCTCTCTCTCTCTCTCTCTCTCTCTCTCTCTCTCATAGTAAATAAACAAAAAAAATGTTTATTTATTTTTGAGAGAGAGAGAGAGGGAGAGCAAGTGGAGTAGGGGCAGAGAGAGAGGGACAGAGGATCCAAAGTAGGCTCTGCACAAGAGACAGAGCCCAATGTGGGGCTTGAGTTTGCAAACTGTGAAATCATGACCTAAGCTGAAGTCAAATGCTCAACTGACTGAGCCACTCAGGTGCCCCATAAACTTAAAAAAAAAAAGAATTTAAAGTGTTATTTAAGTTCAACATTTCTGTGTTGATGCTGTAAGAATGCAGGGTATTAATGTCTCCTAATATTACTGCATTGCTATTTATTTCTTCAGATGTGTTATCTATCTATTATCTATATCTATCTATCTATCTATCACCTTCTACATCTCTTCTTACAGTTTTTTTACTTAAAATCTATTTTGTCTGATGTAAGATTAGCTACTTTGCTCTCTTATAGTTTCCATTTGCATGGAATATCTTTTTCCATCCCTTCACTTTCAGTCTGTGTTGTCCTTAGAGCTGAAATGTGTCTCTTGTAGGCAGTATAGATCATGTCATCCATTTATCCACTCCATCTGTTGATTGGGGATTTGATCCATTCCATTATTAATAGGTAAACATTTACTGTTGCTATTTTGTTCATTGCTTTCTGGGTGATTTGTAGTTTTTTGTTCCTTTTTTTCTCTCGTGTTATTGTCCTTCTGATATGCTGTAGTGATATGGTTGATTGAATCTTTTATTTTATCTTTGTGTATCTACTAGAGATTTTTCCATATATTATGGTTAAGTGATTTGTATATCATAATTATAATAATCAAGTATTCTGAATTTGACCATATACTTGCCTTTATCAGTGAGTTTTATCCTTTCATATGTTTTCCTCTTACTATTTAGCATCCTTTCATTTCAGCTTGAAGTACTTCCTTTAGCATTTCTTGTATAGAAGATCAAGTGGTGATAAATCTCTCCACTTTTATTTATCTCAGGAAGTCTTTATCTCTCCTTCATTTCTGAAGGACAGCTTTGCCAAATAAGTATTCTTAGTTGGCATTTTTTTTCTTTCAACACCTTGAATATATCATTTCATTCTTTCTTGTCTTGCAAGATTTCTCCTGTGATATCCACTTATAGTCTTACTTTGGTTTTCTTTTCTTCTCTGCTGCTTCAAAAATTCTGTCTTTACCTTTGGTTTTTGACAGTTTGACTATATGTGTCTCAGTGAAGTCCCTTTTATGTTAAATTTGTATGGGTATCCATTAGCTTCATTAGCTTGTATGTCCATCTCTTTCCCCAGATTTAGGAAGTTTGGGGACTTTTTTATATTTTTAAAGTAAGCTTTCTGCCCCGTTTTCTTTCTCTTCTTCTGGGACCCCTAAAATTCAAATATTGTTTGTTTTAATAGTGTCCTATATTTCACATAGGCTTTCCTCATTTTTTAAATTTGTTTTTCTTTTTTCTCTTCAATTGGATAATTTTAAATGACTTATCTTTGAGTCTATAAATTCTTCTGCTTGGCCAAGTCTTATGCTGATGCTTTTTATGGCATTTTTCATTTTATTCATTGTATTTTTAGCTCCAGATTTTCTGTTTTCAATTTCTTTCTGTTTGACCTCTTGCTTTATTCATGTATTGTTTTTCTGATTTCACTGAGTTGCCTATGTTTTCTTGTGGATCATTGAGCTTCCTTTAAACAATTATTTTGAATTATTTTAGAAAATTCATAGATCTCCATTTCTTTGAAGTCAGTTTACTGGAAAATTATTGGGTTCTTCTGATGATGTCACACTGTATGCATGTATGTATGTATGTATGCATGTATTATGCTCTTTGAAGTCTTGCATTATTGTCTTTGTGTTCAGAGAAGCATTCACCTCCTCCAGTCTTTCTTGACTGGCTTTGAGAGATAACTTCACAAATCAGTCCAGTTAAGGATTTGGGGGGTGTTATCAGAACTTTTCTATGGATTTTCCCACTCTAGACATCTTGTTCCTTCTTGGGAAATTCTTGACATTATATGCTTTCTCATAATACCACAAAGTCATGCTAGTTGCTGAGAGCGTTCCATTTTTCCCCCCTAGGATAATGTCCTGAAATGCTCAAGTTTGTAAGCCTTCCTCCAATTCCACGGAGTTGAGCTGGCTTTCTGGGCTTGATCACTAGCTGTCTGCAGTTGGCTTCCACCTGGCATCCACAATGAGTATGTGCTGGTTAGCTGGCCATGATGAGGAGAATGATGTGGCTGGGATGAGGTGTGCAAACTATTGGGGATTGGGAGGTTCTGCAAATGAGGTGTTCCCAGTGGCTCATGGGTGGCCTTCTTGATGGAGTCCACAAATTGGTTAGTAGGAAGAACCATGAAACAGTTAATAGCATTCTTCTGAGTTCCAAGCCTGACTCTTGTGCTCCCAGCCTCTGTCAACCCCTCAGACTTGTAGATCACCTCAATAATCTGAGCGAGGCAAGAGAAAATGGTCTTCTTGGGAAGCATCTTATATGGCTTTTCACTCATTCATATGCCCTTATTTTCTCTGTGGGAGAAATCACTGACTGAAGAGGCTTCTCTTGGCACTGAGTTGTCTGCCTTGGGGAAAGGGTGATGTGGGCAAAGTGAAACAGTTCCTCTTACCTTCCTTAGTGTGTCTATTCTCAGTGTTTTTTTTTTTTTTTTTTTTCCTCCATCAGTGTGCTAGGGTTTCTCTGCTGGACAACCTCTCAGATTCTTGTCCATAGGCGTTATCAAAATTGATGATCTGTGGGGGAAATGAAAGCAGAGAATTACTACTATTCTGACATCTTGCTCATTTCATTTTCTCTCTCTTTCCTTTTTCTATGATACGATTTATTGAAGAAACAGTTTATGGAATATTTCATATTCTGGATTTGTATGGTTGATTCTTCTCTTTTCCATATTTTGTGAAACTATAAAATTAAATTCAAAAACTTGTTTGGATTTAGACTAAAGATTTTTGGCATTAATACAGCTTCCATGTATTTCATATCACATCACATCAGGAGGCAGATAAGTTAGGAAGTCTCTTTTAGTCATGCAAATTTGATCAAATAGCTAAGTGTAACAGCCTACATGCTCCATCATAAAGGTAGTTTTTTTTTTTTCCTAATTAGCAAATACTTTATGGGGTGATTTTATGAAAATAGAAATATGCTGTTCCTCACCACATTTCCTCTAGTGCATTTTAGTATCTCTTGATGATCCTTGTCTGAAACATTTATTTTATTGAAGTTTACAAGATGGTGATTTTTCTAATTTGTTCATTTGTTCTGCCTGTCTGTCTGTCTGTCTGTCTTTCTCTCTCATTCTCTATCCCAATCTCCACCACCTATAATGACTACTGAAATCTGTCTATTAAAATATCAACTCTTGGGGTGGCTCAGTCGGTTAAGCGTCCAACTTCAGCTCACATCATGATCTCGTGGTTGGTGAGTGTGAGCTCTGCATCAGGCTCTGTGCTGACAGCTCAGATTCTGGAGCCTGCTTTGGATTCTGTGTCTCCCTCTCTCTCTGCCCCTTCCCCACTTACACTCTTTCTCTCTCTCTCAAAAATAAATAAACATTACATTTTTAAAAAATTGAAAAAATCAACTATCAAAATCTTTCAACTCTGCCCTTCCCTCATTTCCACGTTTGCTAAGCTGTACCCTAAACATGAATTTAAGAGGTAATTCATCCTCATGAATGAACCTAACTTTGTAAACAGACAAACAGATCTAGCTATGTTCTTAGATCTTGATTTCAGAGACAACTTCTGAGTCATCCTGAAATTTTAGTTGCAAACTTGGAACCAGGACATGTCAATTTTATATATTTTCTAAATCTTCAGTTTGAAATAATTGTAGATTTACATGCAAGTCTAAAAAATGGTAAAGATCCCATTTGCTTTTCACCTCATCCCCCCCCCCGATGATAACTCAATGCTCAACTATAGTTACAATATTACAGGCAAAGAGATTGACATTGATGCAATTATTTGATCTTATTCATATTTCATCTATTTACATTCACCTACTGGTCTATGTGTAGATATTTAGTTCTGTGCAATTTTACCTTATTTATCTTACTTATAGATTCATGTGACTACTACCACAATCAAGATATAGAACAAGTCCACTATAAGAATCCTTTACTAGTCTTTGTAGCCACAGCCTCCTCTCTCTGTCACTAACCCATGGCAACCACTAATCTGCCCTCAATCTCTATATTTTTGTCATTTTAGTGATGTTATATTAATACAATCACACCATATGAAAATTTGGATACAGTATATAAAAACATAAAACCATACAGTATATAAGAGCTTTTGGCTCCTTTTTTTCACTCAGCACAATATCCTTGAGAACCATCCAAATTTTTTACTTTGAGAATAGTTTGTTCCTATTTGTGGATCAGATAATTCCATGCTATGGATGTACCATAATTTAACCACTCAACTAGTAAGGGGCATTTTAGTTATTTCTAGTTCTCAGTGATTACTAATTAAGCTTCTATGAACATTCATATACAAATTTTTGTGTGAATATAGTTTTTATTTCTCTGGAATAAGTGTCCAAGAATATTATTGCTGGGTTGTATAATAAACATATTGTGTTTTACAAAAAAGCTACCACAGTCTTTCAAGAGTGACTGTGCCACTGTATCATTTCACATCATGTATGAGTGATCAACTTGCTCTGCATTCTTGCCAGTGTTTGATGTTATCACCTTTTTTGTTTGTTTGTTTGTGTTGTTTCTGCTTTCAGCCATTCTGATAGGTGTGTGGTGATGTTTCATTGTGGTTTCACTTATGTTTTCCTAATGGTTAATGATAATAACATTTTTTTAGGTGTTTATTTGTCATCTGGATACCCTCTTCAGTGAAATATCTTTTGCTCATTTTCTCATTGATTCTTTTTCTACTGTTGAGTATTGAGGGTTCTTTTTATATTATAGTTATAAGTCATTTGTTGGATATGTGGTTTGCAGACAGTGTCTCTTAGTTCTTATCCTCTTCACATGGGCTTTCACAGAGCAATAGTTTTGATAAAGGCCATTTATCACTTTTTCTTTTTTTTATCATCCTTTTGATACAAGTCTAAAAAATTTTTTCCTAGCTGTATATCCAAATTTTCTGTCTTTTTTTAAAATTATATTTTGCATTTATGTCTGAAACCCATTTGACTTAATTTTTGTATAATCCATTAAGTTTAAGTCATTTTTTTTTTCGTATGGATGCCCAATTGCTGCAGTCCCTATTGTTGAAAAGGCTATCCTTCCTCCATTGAATTGCTTTAGCACCTTTGTCAAAACTCAGTCGGGCTTATCTGTGTGAGTCTATTTTGGGGTATCTATTCTATTCTATTCCATTGATCTATGAGTCCATTCCTCTGTCAATAGCATAGTGTCTTTATTAATGTAGTTATATAATACTTCCTATCATATTGTTGGATATATATATTCTTAGTATTCCTGGCACAGAGCTCCTAAAATACTTGCAATTTCCCAAATAATACAAAATTGATTAGAGGGCTAGAACAATTAGCACCATTCTTTGACCTCTAAGGAGGGAAGAGAGTCTGAGATTGAGCTCAATTCTGTGGCCAATTATTTCATCAATTATGTCTACATGATGAGGCTACAATAAACATTCTTTTTTAATTTACATTCAAGTTAGTTAACATACAGTGTAGTCTTGGCTTCAGGAATAGAATCCAGTGATTTATCTCTTATATAAGACACCCAGTGCTCATTTCAAAAAGTACCCTCCTTAATACCCATCATCCATTTAGCCCATCCCCCAGCCCCTTCCCCTCCAACAGCTCACAGTTTGTTGTCTGTATTTAAGAGTCTTCTATGGTTTGCCTCCCTCTCTGTTTTTATCTTATTTTTCCTTCCCTTCTGTGTTCATCTGTTGTGTTTCTCAAATTCCACATATGACTGAAATAAACATTCTTAAACAGCAAGATTTGAGGAGATTTTGGACTGGTGAACACATCAATATTCTGGGAGGGTGGTGCATCTGAGAGATCATGGAAGCTCTTTGCTAACCTCCACCTCTCCATACACTGCCCTATGCATTTCTTCCATTTGGCTATTTCTAAATTATATCCTTGTAATTAAATATTCAAATACAAATGGATTTATGGAAAGTTTGAACAACTTAATAATTTTAGAGAATATTGGCTTTTCTGAAATACTTTTTTGGAAAAAAATGCCATTTCATCAATAAATAGCAAATCCATTGTTCTATCATGTCTTAGTTATTTCTCATTAAAACCACCTTAAAATTTTAGTCACAAGAAATAAGAAACACACCTGTAAATATTATTTAGCTGAGATACTTGCCAAAAATATAGTCATTTTTGAAAAGCAAACAATAATCACATTGTTTTATATCATCTTTAATATGTCCAACAATTCCCTTTCCCAGGAACCTTCCAACAATAAAGTTTATGGTCAACTCAATCCTACTTGCCAAAAATAATCAAGGAACAGACACAATTAGAAACAACATACTCTTCAAATTATCTGTCACTTCCAAACATGAATTTTTTTCTCAAAACTTGTAGTAAATTGCAGGCCAAGTTCAGGTGAAAGGATGCTACCAGAAGCAGGCCTTCATGCTTACCAGACAGGCAATTTTCCTGTAAGTCCTGAGTTGTGTCATGGCATTTCAAGGGCTGACACCTTCTTTGCCACATGAAAACATTTCTCCATTCCCTAACAGAGGCCCAGTCTCATCATTGAAAGGAATCCACAATAACAGACAGGAAACCAATATATAAAGCAAAATAATTATTCATTTCATAATACAAAGGCATTAACTACCACAGAACTACATATTCATATAGACTTAAGAGAAGTCAAATGACAATTTGAAAGTTTTATGGTGAAAAGAGAAAATACACACTGGACTCTTTACTTCTAAATGATACATTATTCCTTCAGTGGATCAATACTATCAATTGGAATGCAATTGTGTCTTGTTCTTGCCTGAAGCCAGACTTTTCCTTTAGTGTAACTTTGCATACCCATTCTGTAAAACTGTAATTAATTAAGTTTGCAAAGTTCTTGGTTTCCTTGCTTTTATGCCTACTATACTTGCTTCAGGTGTACTAAAGACTCACAAAATAGTACATTTTCCCTCTATGTTCTTTTCTTCTTTATGCTCTAGAAGAACTAACGATGAGGAAATAAAAAGTGAGCAGTAAAAGAGTTGAAGAAGCAAGCGTTAAAGACTTGGCCATTCTCAACCAGAGTAACTGGTCTTTGGCCAACAGACTTTGCTATTTCAAAAAATCCAAATCAGGGGCACCTGAGTGGCTCAGTTGGTTAACTGTCCAAGTCTTGGTTTAAGCTCAGGTCATGATCTTATGTTTCATGACTTCAAGCCCCATGTCAGGCTCTGCACTGTTGCCCTGCAACCTGCTTGGGATTCTCTGCCTCCCTCTCTCTCTGCTGTTCCTCTGCTTGTTCTCTCTCTCTCTCTTTCTCTCTCTCAAAAATTAATAAATAACATTAAAATTTAAAAAAATCATTCTCAGAATGTGTTTTGTTACTTTTCCATTGGCATAATGAAAAACATATTTAAATTTTATTTATTTATTTTGAAAGAAAGAAAGAGAGAAAGAAAGAGAGAGAGAAGAGGGGCAGAGAGAAGGACAGAATCCCAAGCAGGCTCCATGCTGACAGTGCAGAGCTCAATGCAGGGTTTGATCTCATGAACCATGAGATCATGACCTGAGACAAAATTAAGAGCTGGACACTTAACCAACAGAGCCACCCAGGCTCCCTTTTCTTTTAAATGTTTATTTATTTATTTTGAGGGAGAGAGAGAGAGAGAGAGATGAAAAACATATTTATATTGGGCTTCCCTTGACAACATTTGGCAAAGGGCCTATAATGTTAGTTCTCTCTTGGAAACACTGGAATGTATATTCAATCTTATTATTTTATGCATAAAAACTTGCATTTGGACTCCCTGAGACCAAGTGGCAGTAATTTCTTTATATTGCCCCTGATTTCCAAATTCTTTGATGAACACGAATATATGTTTAATAACAATAGATTCAAGTTGTTTGAAATACTTAGGATCTCCTCATGTCATAGGTATCTTATATCCAAGATCCTATCAGAATAACTTTTTGATCAGCTTATTTGTCCCACATTTACTCACATGGATTCCTACCTTTATATGGCTGTAACTCCAGCATTGAAGAAGTCCTTGTGGCTGTAAGTCTCTGATCCTTCCCTGTTTTATGTAGGCTGAGGCTTTGTCCTGTCTCTTAGTTCTGGAATGCCCAATATCTGCCAAATTCTTGTCTTGGTTTTCATGTTGTCCCTTGGCCAGTTGGGTTAAAATCATATTTAACCTGTCATAAGCTCTAACCATGGCTTGCTTTTTGCACCTAGTTTCTTTGGCTATTGGATGCTTTGTAATCCCATCTAGCTTCCCCAATCTGTTCTGCTCCCTTTGTGTGTTAGCTCAGGCTACCATAACAAAGTACCACAGATTGCGTGGTTTCAAGAACAGAAATTTATTTTCTCACAGTTCTGGAGGCTCAAGTCCAAGATCAGGTGGCAGCAAAGTTGATTTCTACTGAAGCCATTTTCTTGGCTAAAGATGTCCATCTTCTTCATGTATCTTCATATCATCTTCCTTCTGTGTGTGTTCCTGTGTCCTAATCTCCTCTTCTTCTATAGATACCAGTCATATTGGATTAGAGAACACCTTACTTAATTACCTCTTCAAGACTCCGCATCCAAATACAGTCACATTCTAAGTTACTAGGGGATAGAACTTCAACATAAATTTAGAAGGGATGCAATCCATCCCTTAACACCCAGGATTGCCTTTATATCTTTTCTCAGCCATGAGGGGTCCTGGTTTCTTTTACTTGGGGTGCTACATATGAAATTTCTGATTGCCCATTAGGGGTACCCTCTGTTCAGTTTGCACCCACAGCCATACTTTGGCTTCCAGGCCCATGTTGAATTCTTCCCCTGGCTCTAGATTAGGAGAAGGAAAACTTGGTAGTTTTCTCCAGTTTGTAGGTAAATGTCTAGTGCCTTCTGAAACATGATTCCACTTGGACCTATCTTCTCACTTCCTTCTACATTATGAGCTTTGGTTCTTTTGGTCTTTTGGTGACTTTCCACCAATAACAGCACTGAAATATTGTTTTATAAAGTTTCACAAAATATTATTTTTGTTGTTTATAAATAGATTCTATATAGGAAACCAAGAATGTTTATGAAATAATGCATTAAACAAAGTAAAATTTATTTCATGCAAAATTTCTTATAGCATATGTCTCCAAAGGTTGGATGAGTGGGAAGATATACTTTATGTGGTTTTCCAAATGTTTTTATTGCAAGCCCTTTGGGGAGTGTGAACCATGAACTCCCATCCAGCACAAAGAACTTGCTTAATCACTGTGCTAAGAGGCTTAATCAGACTTTCCATCTGCATTAGGCCATGTTCCAAGATGTGACCCCAGATCCTGTGCTGAGGTTTTGCTCAAGAAAATGCAACACTATTTTCCCAAAACACATTGCCAAATAATTTTTAGTAATTCTACATACTTTGTGGCACATCCATTCTGCAGGCAAATGTCTGATGGGTGTCACTTGAGCATATACTGACTTTGGCATTCAGTGGCAGTCAATATATTCATCACTGAATAGACTGCAGGGAGGTGTTAGAGCTCTGTACATGATCATTGACTTGTACACATACATTCTTACATTTGCATTGGGCAGCAGTCTGTCATTCAAGGGTGAGGGAATAAACTTGTGGGTCAGTAAAAAATGCATGCTATGTTAAATAAACCTGATTGCAGTTGACCCTTGAACAACACAGGTTTGAACTGCATGGGCCAATTATATAAGGTTTGTTTTTTTTTTTATAAATACAGTACAGAACTGTAAATATATTTTCTCTTATGATTTTCTCAATAATACTTTCATTTCACCATCTTTATTGTAAGAACACAATATATAATACATATAACATACAAATACTGTTTATTTATTGGTAAGGTTTCTAGTCAACAGTAAGATATCAGTAGTTAAGTTTCATGGAAATTAAAAGTTATATGGGCATTTTAATATGTGTCAATACTCATAACTCTTGCATTGTTTGAAGGTAAACTCTACCTACAAAGGAAGGGCCTTAATAAAAAATATAGAAAAGGTGACACAGGAGGAAGAAGGTAAAAAAAATAATAAAATATAATATACTTAAAAAAATCCTAACTTGTGTTCTTGGAGAAAATCAGGACAATATTGTATCCATAAAACAAGGTCATATAGCAACAAAAATGGAGAAATCAGACAAGAAAATTTTCCTACACATTATAATTATGATTGTTATAGTAAAAAGAGATATGATGTCCAAAAGAAAAAATTAAGGAAAACACTCAACTGTAGATCAAAAAGAAAAAGTGAAGAGACATCTTAGAAGAAAAGTTCGATAGCCGAATTTGAATCCAAGATGTCCAAGGAGTTCCAGAAAGAAAACAGATAAAATGTTGGGAAGGAAATGACCAAAGAGTGTCTGATTAGGATAACATTTTCAGGAACCTGGGGGAGTATTGTGAATACTTCTACACTTTCAAAGACACTGAGAGTTGAACATAAGAAATTAAAAAAGAATCTACTCTTAGATTTTTTTAAGTAATGTTTATACCCAACATGGGTATTGAACTCACCACCCCGAGATCAAGAGTCACATGCTCTACCAACTAAGCCAGTCAGGCACCTCTAATCCTAGCTGTTTTAGAACAGAGAGGACATAATACCAGACATCTGTAAAGAAAGAATCAAAGAGTCATCAGATTTGTCTCTAGGAACACTGGATGCTAGAATACAATAAGGCAATAACTTCAAAGCCTAGAAGAATTCAACTTAGAATTCTATACCTGGTCAAAAATTTCTATTAACTAAAGTGCTAAAGTAATACATTTTCAGTCATTCTAAGTTTCAGTATACATCTCATGAATCTTCAGTGAAAAAGTTAATCCTTGGTGATGTGCTGTAGCAAAACCAACCTAAATCCAGGACAGAAGGAAGAAGGCATAGAACCTGAGTGAAAGTAGCACCTCCTAGAGACAATAAAGGACAGTTTCAGATTACTACTAAGCAGCAGACTCAGAGAGCAACTGGTCTACCAAAGTTCATGATTAGGGGTACTGGGAGGAAACATTTTAAGAAAAAAAGTTTCCTAAAATAACAAGTATGATGATGATGGAAAATCTTGGTGACAGGTTGCATTCAGGTGCCAAGTACAAAAAAAAAAAAAAAAAGACTATCAGGAATGTCATGAATATATGTACAGATGTGTACGAGAGGGTCATGCTCTAATCCAAAGCAACAAGCATGTGGTGTGAACCAGCATCACCAGCAATTCCCACTTGGGAACTTGCCAGAAATACAAATATCCAGCCCAATCCCAGATCTGCTGAATCAGAAACTATGGAGGTGGCATCCAGCCATCTGATTTTAGGAAACCCCATAGAGGATTCTGATGTAAATTAAAGTTTGAAAAATACTGCTTTAGATCAAGGGTTGGCTGTGGCTGTTTTTGTTTATAGTTTTACTGGATGCAGCTAACTACAAAATAATGCAGTTTCTATGGTTCCTTCCATGCTGCACCACTGGAGGGTAATAGCTCTGACACATGGGCCTGCAAAGCCTAATATGTATTATTTGGTTCTTGACAGAAAATGTTTGCTATCTTCTGCTTTAGAGTATTGGATAGGCTACTATTATGTTGAGACTTGATTTGACCTTTAATTACGGTACATACATCTCAGATTTATCAGTTCAGAAACCTAGTTCCTTCTCTCTGCATCTGACTACACTACTCATGTTTGCAAAGATAGTCATTAAGATCATGCTAACACTGTGAAAGCTACTTCTTAGTTAATATCTAGAGCAAACACACAGTAAGGATTAAGAAACAGGAGTGTAAGTGTTAAAGCATCATAAATGTGAAAGTCATGCACAGCAGCAGAAGCTAGAGGTGAGAGGGAGGTACAGGGATGAATATTTCCTCATCTCACATACGAGGTAGATGAGAGAGATTGTCAAATTGATGCAATAAGAGAAATAGGCTTATATGACTTATACAAAGTTATAAGGGTTACCAGTAGAACTAAAAATCACAATACAACTATGAAAAATTTGGAAATGAGTGAAGGGAGAGAATAGATGTGTAGTAATGAAAGGGCGGGCCTACGCCGGCTGACTCCATCCTGTTCCGTGTCCTTCACCTTGACCACACCTCCTCCCCTTGAGTAAACCCCCCTCACCTGCCTAACAGGACTCGCACCCTTCCCCAGGACCCTTCCCCAGCCAATCGGCTGAGGCCATAGCCATTACCTCACCAACTGCCCCCAGGCCCCAATAAAACCTTAGTCCTTTTGAAACTCGCTCTCTTTCCCTGGTATCTCACTGCTGCGTCGGTGCAGGTAGGGGATTGAGCTCGAGCTAGCTCGAATAAAGGCTCTTTGCTTTTGCATCGGACTCAGCTCCCTAGTGGTCTTTGGGGATCACGAATTCTGGGCATAACATTTGGGGGCTCGGCCCAGGATCCCCAAGACCCCCAAGGGACCCCCGACCCGGAGAGCCTGACTGGCCACGGTTAGTGTCTGTTTGTTCTGTCTTTTCTGTGTGAGCTCATTTCTGGAATTCTGGTAGTGCCCGACGCGGTCTAAGTGGACGCACTGGAGGACCATGGGCCGGGAGTTTTGGAAGCCGTTCCGATTCTCCCTTCTGGAGGGACGTGGAATCCCCTCAAAGGTCTGAGACGAGGCGGGTCGCTCCCACTGGTCAGCGTGAGGCCATCGTCTTTGGAGGGAAGTGGAATCCCCTCATCGGTTTTGGAGGGACATGGAATCCCCTCAAAGGTCTAAGCTAGCTTGCAGTTTTGGTTCCATGGAGTTGGACGACTTTCTAGGGGCCCTCTGTTTGTTTTTGTGTTTCTCTGTTTTGCTCTGTGGACTTACTGGACGGACGTTATGGGACAGACTCAGACTACTCCTCTAAGTATTATGATTGATCACTTTAAGAATGTGAGGGGAAGAGCTAACAACCTCAGTGTGGAAGTCCGAAAGGGTCGGTTGCAGTTTTTTTGTTCTAGCGAGTGGCCAACTTTCAATGTCGGATGGCCACCAGAGGGGACCTTCGACCTCCCTACCATCCACCGAGTCAGGAGTATCATGTCTCAGCCTAAGACGGGCCATCTTGATCAGCTCCCTTACATTATCACTTGGCAGGACCTTGTAGAAGACCCACCCTCTTGGCTTAAGCCCTTCCTAACCCTGCTCCCTCTGGAGCAAAAACCCATTCTTGCTTTGCAGGAGACAGAGAAGAGGAAAAGTCTTACCCAGCCTTCAGCACCCCTCTACCCTGTCCTACATGGGGGTACTGAAGAAGAATTAATTTTTCCTCCCCCGTATAACCCCTCTAGGATGCCGGAAGAACACCATCCTCCCCCTCCAGGGGAGGCAGACACTGTTCCGAGAGTGGGAGGCGGAAACGCTCCAGGGGGGAGCCCGCCCTTTACCAGACAAAGGGCTCAGAGGGGGCAATCTGCCTCCACCGCCTACTCCACTATTCTGCCCCTGCGAGCCACCGGACCCCCAGACACAGAGGGGAATCAGCCCCATCACTATTGGCCTTTCGCCACTAGTGACCTCTACAATTGGAAAGCTCAGAATCTAAGTTTTCTGAGAAACCAGCAGGGCTTATTGATTTATTAGACTCTGTTCTTTTTACCCATCAGCCCACATGGGATGATTGCCAGCAGCTTTTGCAGGTCCTGTTCACGACTGAAGAAAGAGAAAGAATCCTCAGTGGGGCCCGAAAACTAGTTCCAGGCGCAGATGGGAATCCCACCACCAACCAGGCTCAGATAGATGCCTCCTTCCCCTTAACTCGGCCCCAGTGGGATTTCAACACAGCAGAAGGTAAGGAGAGGCTCCGGGTCTACCGCCAGACTCTAATGGGGGGTCTCTGAATGGCTGCTAGAAAGCCAACCGATTTGGCCAAGGTAGGAAATGTACAACAGGGAAAAGATGAATCTCCGGCTGCCTTTTTAGAACGGATCATGGAGGCATTCTGAAATGCCCAGAGTCTAAGAGACCCCCAAAAACGAACCACCAGAGTCCAGAGTCAAAGCTAAGCAGCAAGGGTCATTTATTGCAGGTTCGAACCTGGACCTCTGAGCCCCCATTGCCGGTGACGCCAAGAGGCCCTGAGAGAGGTTTTTACACCCCTTTTACAGACAGGTACAAACAAGTCATGGGGAAATCAGGAATTTTCCACAGTTACAGAGCTGCGATTGGTTGGTGTTTAAAGTTGGACACTTAACAGTATTTGATTGGTTCCTGCCTTTAGGTCAGACCACAACCGGGGGTACGGGTATCACAATGATTGATCAGGAATACACGGATGTGCCAAGCAACAATGATTGATCAGTAGTACACGGATGTGCCAAGTAACAATGGTTGATCAAGAATATACGGATGTGCCAGGCAATAATGATTGATCAGGAATACATGGGTGCACCAAGAAATTGTACAGAAGCGGAACAAGCTGGTTAAGCTTGGTTAGGTTTCACTTTCCCATAACTTAAGCTTTTAAGTTTTAATTTTCTCAGGCCTCTCATTCCCCCCTTTCTCAAGTACCTGAGGACCCAATCTTGGGTCCTACAGTGTTATCTAATCAAGCTCGCTTTCCATGTCTAGGAGCTGATACTGTGGTCTAAGGACCGTAATCTGAATGGTGTTTAGTCTGTCCCTGATAAAGTTTATTATTTTGTTCGGTGTGCAAGATCCTCTTGGAGCTATTTAATTTTGGTCCGAACTATTCCTGATTTATTGGCATAAAAACAACATTTTTCTTGTAGGGCTAAGCAGATGCCACCTTGTTCTGCGGTTAGCAGATCTAACCCTCTTCTATTTTGTAACACCACTTCTGCTAGGGAATCTAGCTGATCTTGCAGATCCTGGATTGTCCCTGACAAGGCCTCAACATCATTAATTAGTTGCCGAGAGAGTCGCAGATAGGAGTGTATGGAGACTCCTAATCCTGCTGTCCCGATAGTTAATGCACCTGTAATTCCTAGGCTTGTCAGGAGGGGGATAACAACCACAGCTCGTTTGGATCTGCCAGTTGCAAAGTTTAAACTAGGGATGGGCATGGGGGTTCCAGCAGACGGCGGCTCCAACTGAGCCATGGCAGCCAGCTTGAAGTTGCATATTATTATCACTAGCTTTTGCTGCCCTGTTACTCTGTAGGATAGCTGTAAAGTAGGTAGTGGAGTTATCTGGCCCTATACATTGCTGATAGGAGTCATAACAAGAGCTATGCATCGACTCCTGGAAAGTAGAGCAAGGGCATTCTGCTGTGGGGGGCAGGGGCTTAGGTTTGTCAACACATAACCACTGCTGTTTTGGGGGTCCTGTGATGTCATAGGTCTGAGTTAAGTGAGCAATTGTGGTCCCACAGTCTTGGGTTTGAGTGTATCTTCGTTGATAGTGACCACCCCTTCCTATAGAGCCAGCTATTAGTCTTTTACCATGTGGCAGGGTAAGGGTTCTAACTACGCCACCTCTGCAATCACAGGGCCTTCCATACAGAACTTCATACAACTTCTGTTTGTCAACAGGGGCATTTAGTCCTCCCTCCAGGAGGTTGAGGTTGAGGGCTAGTAGGACAAGGGTTACTATCCTGAACATGTCTAGGGGAGGCACGGCGCAAGGTTAGTTTGAGGGGGTTTTTCTTACTCCAGTCTACAGTCCAAGTAGTATTTTTATCAGTGTGTCCCACGAGGTCAGATAGCGGGTCGACAGGCTTCACCTGGGTGTGATGAATCCAGGTGGGGAGGTTATCTACCTTGATGGTGGTGGGAGTCGTCAGGATGATTTGGTAAGGTCCTTTTCACCTGGGTTCAAGGTTCTCCTGCCGGTGTCGCTTGACGAGGACCCAGTCTCCTGGACGATACTGATGAGGAGTGGGTGGGGGCCCCGTCTCATACAGTTCTTTTAGTTTAGGCCACACGGCCTCATGAACCTGCTGCAGAGCCCTGAGAGAAGACAAGAGGCTGTTATCTTGGTCTCCACCAAACATGATTTCATAGGGTGTGAGGCCCAACTTGTATGGGGAGTTGCGAACCCTGTACAGAGCGTAGGGGAGTAACTCTACCCAATTAGCGCCAGTCTCCATAGTCAATTTAATAAGGGTCTCTTTTAATGTTTTATTTATTTTTCCTACTTGTCCTGAGCTTTGGGGCCGGTAGGCACAATGTAATTTCTAATCTGTCCCAAGTACTGAAGCCAATCCCTGACTTACCTTAGAGACAAATGCAGGTCCATTGTCTGACCCTATCATGACTGGAAAACCATACCTGGGCAGGATTTTTTTCTAGGATCTTTTTGGCTACTATCTGCGCCGTTTTCTTCTTGGTTGGAAAGGCTTCAGTCCATCCTGAAAAAGTGTCTACGAACACTAGTAAGTATTTATAGCCATATTTGCCGGGCTTTACCTCGGTGAAGTCCACTTCCCAGTGGGCTCCTGGTATGGTTCCTCTTTTTCGGTGGCCTTGGGCTGTGGCATGTGGGTGTGCATTCTGGAGTATTTTTATCAAGATTGTGTGGCCCAATTTTTCGGGAAGGATAAGGCGGTCTGTGGAGTCCCTCCACCATCCGTCTGTAACTTGGGTCATGGGGAACTCGCGCATCCAGATAAGATCATCTTCTGAGTATTCAGGCTATGGGGGTAAATCTCGGGGCCCTGGGTCTGGTAGCTGCGCAGGTGTTACTTGGATGGGTTTTTGTGTTACCTGGCGTGCAGTTTGGTTTTGGTGACCCAGGCAATGTACTATAGCCAGTTTTTTAGAGGCCCAAATAGCGGCCAATAGGGCCAGAATTTTATCTTTATTTTTGATGTCTTTGCCTTTAGCAGTTAGTAGTCCCCCCTCACGGTATATTGCCCCATGTATATGGGCCGTGGCAAAGGCATACCGGCTGTCTGTATATACAGTCACTTTGCGGTCCCGCCCCATTCTTAATGCTTGGGTCAATGCAATTAGTTCTGTCTTTTGGGCAGAAGTCCCTGTGGGCAGAGCCTTTGCCCATATCACTTCAGTCTCAGATGTCACTGCTGCCCCCGCATACCTCTGTCCTTGATGGACGAAGCTGCTCCCGTCAGTAAACCAGGTGACCTCAGCATCAGGTAACGGCCGGTCCTGTAGGTCTTTCCTTGTTCCATGGATCTGCGCTAGGATGTCGGCACCGTCATGGAGCGGGGAGTCCTGGTCAGGGTTGGGTAGCAGCAAGGCCGGGTTTAGAGTTCGGGGAGGGGTGTATGTGGTCCGCAAGGGATTTAACAGGAGTCCCTGATAGTGGACCATCCGAGCATTGCTCATCCACCTATCGGGGGGCTGCTTGAGTACTCCTTCGATGGCGTGGGGTGTGGTGACATGTAACTCTTGACCCAGGGACAGCTTATCGGCGTCTTTAACCATTAGGGCTGTAGCCGCTATTATCCGGAGACAAGGGGGCCATCCTGTGGCTACAGGGTCCAGTGTTTTGTTTTTTTTGAGAGATAGGCCACTGGTCTGGGCCACAGACCTAGATGCTGGGTTAGCACTGCCTTGGCTATGCCTTTATGCTCATCCACATATAAGTGGAAGGGCTTAGAGATATCGGGCAGTTCTAGGGCTGGGGCCGATAGGAGAGCTCTCTTTATCTGTTGGAATGCCTGCTCAGCTTCCTCAGACCATTCAAATGATGGTTGGTTTTTAGAGACTGCGTGTAAAGGGGTTTGGCCATGGCTCTGACCCCGAGTGCAGTTGCTTCTTTTTGGAACAGTCACGAATCCAATGTCCTTTTTCTTTACAGTAGGCGCATTGGTCTTTGTCTAGGGGGCGCCTAGGGGGGAGCGAGTTTTCTGCTTATCTTCTGGAGCATCCCGATTATTATATACCTGCTGAGCAATGCGGAGTAAATCCTGGATCTGTTTTCCTTCTAAATCCTCTAATTTTTGGAGTTTCTTTTTGATATCAGGGGCAGCCTGGTTTACAAAAGACAGATTTTCAGGGGCCTCAGGGTCCATGGGAGTGTACTGCCTAAAGGCTTCCATTAATCTTTCTAAAAAGTTGGCAGGGCTCTCTGTCTTACCTTGTATTACCGAGTACACCTTGGCCAAATTGGTGGGCTTGCGTGCTGCAGCCCAGAGACCCGCCATTAGAGTCTGGCGATAAATGAGCAGTCGTCCCCTACCTTCTGCTGCGTTGTAGTCCCAATTAGGCCGAGTCAGAGGAAATGCAGCATTAATGAGGTCAGGGTTAACAGTGGGTCGACCATCTTCCCCGGGGACCAGCTTCCGCGCTTTAAGTTGAATTCTCTCCCTTTCTTCCGTGGTGAACAGGATTCGCAAAAGCTGTTGGCAGTCATCCCAGGTAGGCTGGTGGGTGAACATTGTGCTCTCTAGGAGGGCTATAAGATCTCTAGGGTTATCAGAAAACCGAGCATTTTGGGTTTTTCAATTATATAGGTCACTGGTGGGGAAGGACCAATACTGGAGTCGGGGATTGCCTGTTTCATCGGGGGGTCCTATTTCCCGCAGGGGTAGGGTTACAGTGGAGTTGGGGAGGCGAGAGCTTGGCTCACGCTGGGTGCACCCACAAGTTTGGCCGGCTGGCCCTTCACGGTTGGTTTTTCATTTTCAATAGGGCTTGGCACGGCTGCTGCCTGTAGACTCCCTGGTTATGGCACAGCTGCCGCTTCCCGCCCCCCCCCCCCCGGCTCCTCTTGAGGGGCAACCAGCGGGGCAACAGGTGGGGCGGCCGCTGCGGGCAGGGCCTGGGGTGCAAGGGGAGGGGGAAGATAGGGTAGAGGGTTTTCAACAAGATCTTGCCAGACGGGGATGTAGGGAACCTGGTCTGGGTGGCCCTGACATTGGCAGCTATAGGCAAACAAAAAGTGCCCTCAGTAGGCCAGCCCACCCCGAAAGTGGGCCACTCAGACCGGCAGAAAGTGATGAGTCTCGACTGGCGGATGTCCAGGCTTAGGTTATGGCCTCTCTCCCTTTTTCCAGCCCCGACATCCTTGAAATTAGCTAGAAGAAGGGAGAGAGGTGTACTCTGGATCTGTCCCATAGCCTGTATAGGAAAAAATAAATGGGCCAAGTTAGTTTCTGTTCCAGAAGCGAGTTGGATATACCTGCAGGGGAGAAGAGACGAGTTAAATCGCAAGCGCGGCAGCAAACAGAAAGTGCCTTGGAGAAGAGACCAGATACAGATACAGATACAGATACAGATACAGATACAGATACAGAATGGGTGTCCGTAACCCGAACAAAGAGTTCTGATGGGCCAAAATAGTGCCCCAGACGGGAGCCAGAGGACGTCTCCTACTGGTCCCGACTGACTTCCCTATAGCGGGTCCTCCAGGGCTAGGTCAGTCACTGATACAGATCCCGCGCGGGAGAGCCAGAAACGAACAGACAACAGACACAGACACAGACAGAGCCGGCTCACTTACCGATCGGTCTCAGAAATGACCCGTTGACTTGGGGTCTGGTGGGTTTGGGGGGGGGGGCTTCCCGGCCAATGCACCAAATGAAACGCCCAGAGTCTAAGAGACCCCCAAAAACGAACCACCAGAGTCCAGAGTCAAAGCTAAGCAGCAAGGGTCATTTATTGCAGGTTCGAACCTGGACCTCTGCGCCCCCATTGCCGGTGATGCCAAGAGGCCCTGAGAGAGGTTTTTACACCCCTTTTACAGACAGGTACAAACAAGTCATGGGGAAATCAGGAATTTTCCACAGTTACAGAGCTGCGATTGGTTGGTGTTTAAAGTTGGACACTTAACAGTATTCGATTGGTTCCTGCTTTAGGTCAGACCACAACCGGGGGTACGGGTATCACAATGATTAATCAGGAATACACGGATGTGCCAAGCAACAATGATTGATCAGTAGTACACGGATGTGCCAAGTAACAATGGTTGATCAAGAATATACGGATGTGCCAGGCAATAATGATTGATCAGGAATACATGGGTGCGCCAAGCAATTGTACAGAAGCGGAACAAGCTGGTTAAGCTTGGTTAGGTTTCAGTTTCCTATAACTTAAGCTTTTAAGTTTTAATTTTCTCAGGCCTCTCAATTCCGTACCTATACCCCCATGGATCCAGAGGCACCGGAAAGCAAGGCAGCTGTTTTCACGGCCTTTGTAAACCAATCGGCCATAGACATTAGGAGAAAATTACAGAAAATAGATAGACTAGGAGAAAAAAGTCTGCAGGACTTACTGGTGGTAGCTGAAAAGGTATATAATAACCGGGAGCCTCCTGAGGACAAGCAGGCTCGCGCCATGGCGGCTGCCAGCAGTAAGCAGACTCGAGACCTGGCCAGAATACTACTAGCTACTACTGCTGACTTCCCCGAGGAACGAGACCACCATCTCTGGCAGCTGGCAGACAACACAAGAAAAGGTAAAAGCACCACCAAGGGGGGGAAGCAGAGGCTGCAGAAGGATCAGTGCGCATACTGCAAGGAGATAGGGCATTGGGCCCGAGATTGTCCAAAAAGAGCTGGCGGGAAGGGAAGCAAGACTGATCGAGTAAAAGTCCTAGAGCTGGATGAACTAAGTGATTAGGGGAGTCAGGGTTTGGACCCTCTCCCCAAACCCAGGGTAACTCTTAAAGTGGAGGGGACCCCTATTGACTTCCTTGTCGACACCGGAGCACAACATTCGGTCCTCTGCACCCCACAAGGAAAACTAGCTAGCAAGAAGTCCTGGGTACAAGGGGCAACTGGAATGAGCCAGTATTCATGGACTACCCTAAGAACAGTAGATTTGGGAACGGGCCGGGTATCCCACTCCTTATGGTAATACCAGAATGCCCTTACCCGCTGTTAGGACGGGACTTACTGACCAAGATTGGAGCTGAGATAACTTTCAGACAAGGTCCTGACCATGGTCCCATCCAGGTCCTGACCATGAAACTGGAGGATGAGTACCTCCTCCACCAGGAGGCGCTCCCGAGAGAGAATAATATAGACAGATGGCTACAAGAATTCCCCTCGGTTTGGGCAGAGACGGGGGGATGGGACTAGCCGCTCACAGGACCCCAGTCCTGATAGAGCTCAAGCCAGGAGAGAGTCCGGTAAGGATCAAACAACACCCCATGTCTCAGGAGGTCTGGAAGGGGATCCAGCCACACATCCGGAGACTACAAAGCCTAGGGGTACTAGTTCCTTGCCAGTCTGCCTGGAACACCCCCTTCCTTACTGCGGGTCAAAAAGCCTCACACAAATGACTACCGACTGGTACAAGACCTCCGGGAAGTAAATAAGAGGGTCGCGGACATACACCCAACTGTTCCCAACCCATATACTCTCTTGAGCTCCTTAGCGCCCTCCAGGGTCTGGTATACTGTACTAGATTTAAAGGACGCCTTCTTCAGACTGCCGCTGGCACCCCAGAGCCAACCCTTGTTCGCCTTCGAGTGGCATGATCCGGAAGAGGGCTATAGTGGGCAACTCACCTGGACACGGCTACCTCAGGGATTCAAAAATTCACCCACCATCTTCGACGAGGCACTACACGAGGACCTGGGTGAGTACAGAAGGGAGCACCCTGGCCTCACCCTTCTACAGTATGTAGATGACATCCTGATTGCTGCCGACACGGCCAAAGACTGTGAGCGAGGGACCCAGGACCTGCTGGCTACCCTGGGGGCCTTAGGATACCGGGCATCCGCGAAGAAGGCTCAGATATGCAGGAAGAGGGTAAGTTACCTGGGATATATCCTGGAGGGCAGACAGTGGCGGTTATCAGATGCCAGAAAAGAAACTGTCCTAAAGATCCCTACTCCCACCTCCCGAAGAGAAGTGAGGGAATTCCTAGGATCAGCCGGCTACTGCCGCCTCTGGGTTCCAGGTTTTGCTGAGATCGCCAGGCCCCTATATGAAGCTACCAAAGAGGGGAAAACATTTAAATGGGCTGAAAAAGAAGAAACTGCCTTTAATCAGTTAAAAAAGGCCCTCCTAAGTGCCCCAGCCCTGGGCCTACCAGACATTACAAAGCCCTTCCACCTCTTTGTAGACGAACATAAGGGAATAGCAAAAGGGGTTCTAACTCAAGGCTTAGGCCCCTGGAACCGTCCAGTGGCTTACCTGTCTAAGAAACTAGACCCAGTGGCTGCCGGCTGGCCGCCATGCCTAAGAATTATTGCAGCGACAGCACTTCTAGTCAAGGATGCAGACAAACTGACCCTAGGACAGGAGATCTGGATCACGACCCCACACGCCATTGAAGGGGTCCTGAAACAGCCTCCTGATAGATGGATGAGCAATACACGTATGACTCATTACCAGAGCCTCCTACTCAACCCTCCACGAGTGCGGTTCCACCCCAGTGCAGCCCTCAATCCTGCAACCTTGCTGCCCGACCCTGACCTAGGTGCTCCATTACATGACTGTGCGGGTATCCTGGAACAAGTACATGGATTCTGGACGGACCTGACCGACCGGCCCCTCCCCGATACTGAGGCTACTTGGTTCACTGATGGCAGCAGCTTTGTGCGAGACGGACACAGGTATGCGGGTGCAGCGGTGGTCACCGAAACGGACACTGTATGGGCGGAGGCTCTACCCTCTGGAACGTCAGCCCAGCGAGCAGAGCTCATAGCCCTCACCAAGGCGCTGATGCTGGGAGCTGGAAAACGGCTTAACATCTACACAGACAGCTGTTATGCATTTGCCACAGCTCATATTCATGGGGCAATTTATCAGGAGAGGGGGTTACTGACGGCAGAAGGACGGACTATAAAGAATAAGCAGGAGATACTTAACCTGCTTACAGCCTTATGGCTTCCTGCCAAGCTAGCCATTATCCACTGCCAAGGGCACCAAAAAGCTGATAACCCAGTAGCTAGAGGTAATCGAAAGGCTGACCAGGCAGCCAAGGCAGTAGCCCTTACTCCAGTCCCCACCATGACCATACAACTACCAGACCCGGGAGACCCAGTTTTACCAGACCAGCCCAAATACTCCCAGGAGGAGTTACAGCGGATCAAGAAACTCCCTATGGCCCAGGAGATAAAGGGATGGTGGTATACACCTAACAAGGAGCTCGTGTTGCCAGACCAGCTCGGAGTCTCAATATTAGAGCACATGCATCGGTCTACTCACATGGGGGCCCGAAAATTAAAAGACTTAATCCGACATGCCGGAATTAAGATTCACCAACAGGACACCAAAATAGAGCAAGTTGTATCTGCCTGCAAGACCTGCCAACTCACCAACGCGAGGGCCACATCAAATAAAAAAGGAACCAGGCTCAGAGGCACCAGACCCGGAGCCCAATGGGAAGTCGACTTCACTGAAGTCAAACCAGGAAAGTATGGTTTTAAATATCTTTTAGTATTTACAAACACCTTCTCTGGCTGGGTGGAGGCATACCCAACCAAGCATGAAACGGCTCAGATGGTGGCTAAGAAGCTACTAGAAGACATCTTACCCAGGTATGGTTTTCCTGCCCTGGTAGGATCAGACAATGGACCAGCTTTTATCTCGCAGGTAACACAGGCAGTAGCCAAGGAGGTGGGGGCAAACCGGAAATTACATTGTGCTTATAGGCCCCAGAGTTCAGGACAGGTAGAAAGAATGAATAGAACCCTAAAAGAGACCCTTACCAAATTAACCATGGAGACTGGCGGGGACTGGGTGACTCTCCTACTGTACACCCTTTACCGGGTTAGAAACACTCCTTACACTCTGGGTTTTACTCCCTATGAGATCATGTTTGGCAGGCCACCCCCTGTTATTCCCAGCCTTCGAGCTGAACTTATTGCTGAGTTTAAAGATCAAGAACTTTTTCTTTCCTTGAGCGGGCTCCAGAGGGCGCACGAGGACATTTGGCCGCGCCTCCGTGCCATCTACGAGGCTGGCCTGATCTGGCCTGATCCCGACACCTCATCAGTACAGGCCGGGAGACTGGGTCTACGTCAAGAGGCACCACCGAGAGACTCTTGAGCCGCTCTGGAAGGGACCCTACATCGTGGTGTTGACAACCCCCACCGCTCTCAAGGTAGACGGCATCGTGACCTGGGTCCATCACACCCACGTTAGGCCAGCGGACCCCTCCTCGATCCGGAAGGACATTGTCACGCGATGGGCCATCAGTCGGGACCAACACAACCCGCTCAAGCTCAAGCTACAGCGCATTCAACCTACCTAATATTGGTAACTCTGTTAACTCTGCTTGTCATTGCTCATGCTGCCGGGAGTCCCCACGCCCCCCCAAACATCACCTGGCAGATCATAGACACCAGTTCGGGGACAATACTTAATCAGACCTCCCAGAGCCACCCCAGGGACACTTGCTTCCCAGAACTTTGTGTAAACCTCCAAACTCTGTTCCCCTTGTCACCATAAATGCAGCCGGTCCCATGATTTGGTCCCTAAGCTACATGACAAGGGGGGAATGAAAGGGCGGGCCTACGCCGGCTGACTCCATCCTGTTCCGTGTCCTTCACCTTGGCCACACCTCCTCCACTTGAGTAAACCCCCCTCACCTGCCTAACAGGACTTGGACCCTTCCCCAGGACCCTTCCCCAGCCAATCGGCTGAGGCCATAGCCATTACCTCACCAACTGCCCCCAGGCCCCAATAAAACCTTTGTCCTTTTGAAACTCACTCTCTTTCCCTGGTATCTCACTGCTGCGTCGGTGCAGGTAGGGGATTGAGCTCGAGCTAGCTCGAATAAAGGCTCTTTGCTTTTGCATCGGACTTGGCTCCCTAGTGGTCTTTGAGGATCACGAATTCTGGGCATAACAGTAACAGAAAGTGTCTAAATCAAGAATTGTGGGGTAACCAGATCCTTTAGAGGAATAAAATTTTTAAAAAAGTAAATAGCTGCCTTTGAGCAGGTGTCTCAGAAGTTGGGCAGATGAGGGGTACACTTTAATTTTCACTTCATTTCTTTATGTTGTGTTTAATTTTCGCATGTAAATGTGTATTTTACTTCAGTAATAATATATAATCAAAAAATTGAGGAAAAAAGCATTTAAGAGACCTGGCCTGCAGAATTAGGAAAAATTTGATCAGTTCACTTAGCCACCTTCCTCACTGGCCTCATTTGGTAATCTTCCTTATGTGGGCCTTTCCCCTTCTCATCTGCCCTGGACTTCGTGCTCCTGACTCCAGGGTTCAGCTGACAGCAGCTTCTATAATCTCAACCACCCCAGGCTCAGTACAATCAGTCCACCTTCTAAGGCTACCTTTGTAGCTATGGCTCCCATGCAGCTCATATTTACTCTTTTCTCTCTTTCCTCAAAGGTTTCCTGGTACCTTTGCTATTCTCAAATTCACTCAATTTCACCAAAACAATGTGTGCCTGCTCCAAAGCCTTAGCCCTGGCTTACAAGCAGCTACCTGCCCCCTTTGATGAGGAGAACAAAGGCAAGAGAAATGTAGATAAAATTAAATTTCCTTACAACTTGCAACCCATTGATAAATACCTGAAACAAGCAGAGTGTGACATTCCTCAAGGAACTTACAGCTGCCTTGATGTTAATGTTTTGCTAGAGACTAAAAGCAACCTTAGCTTGACAATAGCCAGACCTCCAGGATCCTGTAAACCTTCTTTCACACAGAAATCCCTTTGGAGACTTCTGTTATCTCTACCCACCCCCCACCCCCAACTTTAAAACATATAATCAGTCACACCTCAAAATCACAAGTGTTGATCTTTCTGCCAAGGGTGCTGTCCCCTGTGCTATAACAAAAGCAACTTTTTGCATCATAAAATGTCTCAAGAATTCTTTCTTGAGCTCAACAACCTTATACCTTCATGGCCCCTATTCTTGCCACCCCAGCTCCCATTTCCCACAATGTTCTGTGTTTGATCCACTGCAGGGTCCAGTGTGGAGCACCTATAGTTTCTGGCTGGCATAGGTCCATTATCTCTGGATAGTCTAAAATGTCACTTCCCTGAGAGATTCTTTCTGGACACCCCACCTCCACTCCACCCCAACCCAGGAAACCATCCTATCGTATATTTTATGACAACACACACTTCTTTTTTCTGGTGCTTATCACAAATCTAATTATTAATGATTCATGCAATTATTTATTGAATGTTCTTTACACATAGCTAGACTATAGAAAGACTGTCTGACTGTAGGCCCCTGTACCTGCAATGACTTGTCCAATGTCTGCCATAAAGTACTTAATTAATGCTTGTTACAGGAAGTGGTGAAATTTGATGGCAGGTTTTCACAAAGGGCCTGCACTTTCCTCTGCTAGGCTGAGCATCTATACAGAAGCACAGGAAGACAGGTCATCAGGATGTTCACAGGAAGATGATCTTTCAATCTCAAGGGGAAAGTTTGTCCGGATTGCTAATGACTATGGCAACAGGAAAGGGGAGGATGCAGGCTGGCCCAACAAGTTTGGGTCTGTCTGCCTTCCTAATGACATCTACAGATGTCTCATGTCATATCCTTCATGTGGGCTGCTAAAACTGGTAGTTTCCAGGGACATGTCAGAGGCATTGCTTTGTAATTTAGTGAAAATTGCCTTTGAGATCCAACTTTGAGCTGGGAAATAATTTGACAAATATCAATGGGTACTTATGTGTCAGCACTTCAAAGACAAGTCAGGTAGATCCCTGGGGCCTGCACAAAGAAGCAGCTGTGATGGGCTACCAGCCCCCTGCTGTGCTGCATGACTGCTGGGTTGCCATAGTAAACCACCATAGTAGGCTCATTTTAGGGATCTACTGGGGTAAAGTTTTGAAGAGAATGAGCTAGAAAGAAAGAACTGCAAGGAGACCTTTCAATTGTATGCAGAATTATTTACTGTTCTCATGCATAACACTCTGCAAGCAGAGAGTTCAAATAAGGTCATTGAAATAGCTTAGGAGAGACCAGTATAAAAAAGAACGATTGACTGGAGGGTCATTTTTGTAGAGAGAGGTGAGGTGCAAGCCAGGAGAGAGGAAAAACTCTCAGAGAAAAAGGAGAGACAAAATCTTGAAAATTCTACCTGTGAGAATAGCAGCATAGCATGCTTCCCAGATGGCTGAACACCAAACCTTGAACAAGAAAGATGTTTTTCAAGCATCTCTGTGAATGTGAGGCTGTGGGCCCAGCCTTCCCCTTCTAAATGTAATGATTGATCATCCCAGGAAAGAACTTGGCTCATCCTTTGGGCCTTGGGCCTTGTAATTTGGCTGAAACAGTTTGTAAAGTCAGCAGCAATTTTCTTAAGCCTTTACAAACCTCTGGAAATTTTCACTCAATTCAGAAAAGAAAGGAATGAAAGTGTGATAATTTGTGATCAAGTTTAAATCTGCTCAATCAACGTCATGACAAATTAACCCAATTCATGGAAGAATAAAAAAGAGGGTTTTCACACACTAGTCACAAATACAGCTTATAAATATGACTTTTCAAAAAATCCACATAGTACTTCAAATGTTCTTTCTCACTTCTGTCAGTCACAGGTTTTTCAACATCAACCAACCAAATCCACTTGATTTTTATAATTCTGATATCACATTTTTAGGAAATCTTGTGCTTTTGGTGGGTTGCTAATAAATTTGCTATCCCTATGGTGACATGAAAACTAAGAAACTTATGGAATTTTAAAGGAATACCATGTGGAGGGTATTTTGGTTACCCAATACATTCTAATAGGAGAATGTACTGATTAAAAACAAACAAACAAACAAAACAAGTCTTATCTCAGAGTGGTTAGAGGTCTTTATGGACCAAAAAAAAAAAAAAAAGGAGGTTGGAGACTGAGGCACCTCTGCCCAAGTTTAGCCTCTTAAAACAGGTGATGGGTTTTAAGGAGGGCACTTGTGATGAGCACTGGGTGTAATATGTAAATGACGAATCACTAAATTCTACACATGAAACCAATTTTCCCATACATGTTAAGTAGCTAGAATTTAAGTAAAAGCTTGAAAAAATCCTTAAAAAATGAAGTAAACAGAATTAAATATTTAAGGTTTTTTTTTCAACAGATAGTAATGTTTAGGTAGAACAGACAACACAGTAAAGCTGCAGCAACTTTGCCCTCAGTGAAATTTGTTCCTGTTGTGATGTTTTGCCCCATCGGTAGTTCTGAGAACTTCCTCCAGCCAGGGGGAAGACAACTACTCTCTGTGTTAGGTTAGAAAGAGTAGACAGAAGTCTCAGGGATAAAGAACTTAGTTGGGGTTAGGCTTTACAGACTGATGCTGCAGTGGGGACACCTCCTGATGGCAGTCACAGGTGGTTCTGTGGTTGAGTGGACTGGGAAATTGAGTAAGGGAGCCTAGAGATTCCTTCCTGCAAACTTATCTTTTGAAGGACAAAAGTAGGGGAAGAGATAATAGCACTGATAAGCAGATCTGACACACAGCAGGTGCTACTGTGGCCTATTTGTTAAAAAAATGAGATTCCCCAGCACCTTCTGGTCAATCTGGCTTTCCTCAAAACCTGGCCTGACTCACCACACACCAATGGTATGGAAGGAGCCCTGGGACCTGGTTGGTGTCCATTTTGCTCTGTTAGTGTTGCGGTTGGTGCTTGTTCCACATGGTTAAGAACTTGGAACATGAATCCTTGGGGGAGCTGGTGTTTGGACGGCTTGAAGAGGGGGAGGTGAAGAAGGGAGGGCAGGGACATTTACCTTCAGAAAGGGATGTGATAGAAATGTAAAAAAGGGTTGAGAGTTCCTCACGTTGAGTCATTTGAAATCTGGTGTATGTGGTGCCAGTCTTGACTTGCAGCAAATAGAGGAGAGTGATGAAGGAGAGCCTTATTCTCAATGTTTCCAATGCTATAAGAATAACCCAGAAACACCCAGATGTGCGGGAAAGTGGCTATTTGCTGGGCTGTATTGGATAAACCTACCAGTGTCTGTGTCCACAGCTCTCCATCTCCCATGGTGAGAAGCAAACTGCAAGAAGGGGTAGAGGAGATTAAAAAGAGGAATGAAGATAAAGAGCACTGACAGAAAAGGAAAACAGATTCTAAGCAAAGGGACCTGGGACATGTCCTTCTGTAATGAGGATGAGGATGAAGAGAACAAATGCTTAAAAAGGGAAAGAAGGAAGGAAGTGGGATAATATAGAAATGATAAGTGGGCAGAGAGGTGAGAAAGGAAGGGGTTCTAGGCAGAAATCTTAAAACTAGAATGATGGGGGCACCTGGGTGGCTCAGTTGGTTAAGCATCTGACTTCAGCTCAGGTCATGATCTCACAGTCCGTGAGTTTGAGCCCCGCATCAGGCTCTGTGCTGACGGCTGGGAACCCAGAGCCTGCTTCAGATTCTGTGTCTCCCTCTCTCTCTGCCCCTCCCCTGCTCATGCTCTGTCTCTCTCTGTCTCAAAAATAAATGAAAACATTTTTAAAAATTAAAAAAAAAAACTAGAATGATGATATTGACCACATGTTAAACTGTCCATCAGGTAGACAGCCTTAAGCTGGTCTCTAGGTCTGGGACACTGCAAGGGCAGCCAGAATTTTGACAGAACAATTTAAGTAAGGGAAATGAATCAAGTGCTGGAAAAAAAAGCATTGGGTTTAGGGTCTCATTTTCATCTCTGCCACTGACCAGATACATGAAGCTTGCCCTGCTCATGTCACATTACTGTTGGCAGGATCACACAAGAGAACATAAAGAAAAGGTACTTCAAAACAAAGTACTTTATCAATATAAGTTTGTAATATTTTCAAAGTAGATACTTTACACACATGTAAGTCATTTGTCCAAATATAAAGAAACTGTATTCCTTGATTTTTTTTTTTTTTTTTTTTTTTTTTTTTTTTTTTTTTGCAATTCTACCACCCTTCCCCAAACACGACTGTTTCCTCCTTGTCAGGTTGAATATCTTCATATGACAGCTGCTAGCAGAGTCCAGGCACCTTCAGGCTGTCACCTCCGGGTCCCAGTGCACCAAGATGAATGACCCCAAGAGTCATTCCAGCTCACAGCTGCCTTTGCAGCACCAGCCACTTCTCCCAGGACACTGTGTGAGAAGGTTGGAAGGTCTGTCATAGAAAAGATAATTCCATTTGTTGTAGCATTTCCAGAGCCTGGGGCTAGGACCCACAGGTCAAAATAACACGGAGGAAATATTTAGCTCCATACAAATGGAGCTCTGACTGTTGGAATTTTCTAAACCTGGACAAGGAGTTCTCTCTGCAGCTTATGAGCCCCATGTCAGGAGCAGGCATCACTTGGAGTCCACACAACTGTATAGCTTGAGCTTAGTGTTCACAGCACTGTCAAAGATTCACAATAACTAAAGTATAACCAATGAATCACGAAAGTGTACTTAGTAAAAATGTATTGCACACACACCAAGAAGACAGTTTGCAAACTGGGAGTACTCAAGCAAGAACGTAGAATGAGGCTCAGGGGTACACTGTTTTAAAACAGCTTAAATAGTGAGAAAGCAATGGCTGTTTATTCTTCATAATGATTGATTACAATATTACAGTTTGAGCCAGTTATGAGTGGCTCCTTCATAACAACCTTGGGAAACAGTTCAAGTTTTACTCATCATTTCCAGATGTACGAGCAAGAAATGATCCAGGTCAAGTTAGTTTTGCAAAATAATCTCAGTTAAGCTTTTCCTGCATGACTACATCGGTTCTGTCTGTTCAGTGAAACTTCAAGGCTGGTCTTCATCTGTCCTTGATTGTAACAATTCCCCCCTTTCAGTCATTCTATTAGCAGGCTGAGAGCATGACCAACTATTACAGTGTTTTTCTCAGTTACCACTGTTGATGACATCAGGCTGAAGATTCATGTATTTGCTGTTTCTATTAGTTGAATCATCAGGCTGGAGGGCCATGCAGTCACCATCCTCATCATTCATGTGGTTATTGTTGGTTTCATCTAGTTGTCTGATCCTGATGGATATCATTTGCATGTGAGTAGCTGCTGACAGACATTTAATACATTTGAGACTATAGAACACACTATGGTGACTATAAAGAGAATACATAATAGCCAAGGATTGAACAATTCCCCAGAACAGAGATTCCCAGGAGCCAAGATTTAACCAATCAAATAAATCAAGTGGGTTATAACCAGATTCAGGTTTTGCCTTTCTAAGTCAATTTACAAATTGCTTTTCAAGTTATTCATATAGGCACAACATGATGTATTAGCAAAGACATACACTCATGATTACATAGGATAGAATGAATATCATGGTGCTTCTTTTCAGGAGGCAATGTTGCAAGTGGGCTTTCACTGAAATTAGACCTTTTTATGATGGGAACAATCAGGTTATTTAATGAGAGGCATCTCTACGGAAACAGAAAACCAAAGGTTAATAGTTTGAGCAAATTGCAAATTGAGTTTTCTAAGTTTGGAGGGCAAGCCAGTTGAGAAGCTTTTTAATGTTGGATTCTAGGGCAAGCAGTGGGCATCACACAGATCTTCCTGGTTAGGATTGTGAATGTCTCTGACAATCTTTCTGAGTGGCACATGGCAATCATCATAAAGATTATCCATATGTGTGCTGTTGTGACACCTCTGAGGAGTGTGTCAAAAGTCCGGCTTAACTTGCTTGGCTTTGGGAAAAGAGCAGTTTTAGTTGCATTGTGATTCCAAACCAAAATACTGGGAGAAAATTGGAAATGTTACTTATAAACTTCTAGCCACATATTGGAGAAAATTAGAAGAATTTAGGACTCAATCCAGTTTACAGGTAAAAAAAAAATCTTTAAAGACAATGACCAGTACCAGAATCTGATATATATAAAGGTGTATCACTGAAATATAATCTTTCCTCCATAATTATTTCTGTTTCCATCAAAGGCATAGCAAGACTAATCTGTCTGCAAATTTAGTTTTAATAAACTTGGCCTGATTGTTTATGTAAATGTAGCAAGAATAGTGATTGACTATATAGGCACTTTTAAAGCTGGAAAACAAAATATTAACAAGTGAGCAATGCTTTAAATGAAATCATAAAAATTACAATCATCAGTATCCTGTAATTAATTCTTGTTGATCTTGATCTTTTGTTAGTAGCTTTATGCATTTGTCAGTTTTCCATCAAAGTTTTAGAAATTCTTACACAGCTCAATGTTATTATCTTAAAGTTATCATAAACTTTCATTCTAGAGTACTCACAAGGGTCTTTTCCATAAATTTATCTGAAGATGAAATATAAAAGCATCCAGAGGAAAACAATAATCATCTGTGAATGACAAAAAAAAAAATTTAAAGTGACAATAGCAAGATCAGATGAGAATTCATTATAATGCAGTTGATAGGGGAAATGAGTTATTTCTGTGACACATATGTTTTAAGACAATAGCTGCAGTTATGAATGATAACGTTGTATGAGGACACATCAGGTTTCCAGGAACTTCATATAATTTCTGGAGCATTTATATTAATAACTTCCATATAAATATTTCCTAAAGAACGTTTAGCATTATTTCTTATTTGACAATGTTTTTCATGAAATTTTACACATACAAATAGGTACATAGTTGTAAACAAACAAACAAAAAAAGTAGTTCTCCTAAGAGAGAAGACTCAATTCCTTAAGTAATCAAAAACCTGACAAAGAAAAAACACAGAATCTTTGTTTACAAGCAGATTGCAGAAAAATATTAAAGATAAAGAAAAACCGTGGGGCGCCTGGGTGGTTCAGTCAGTTAAGCATCCAACTTCAGCTCAGGTCATGATCTCACAGTTTGTGAGTTGGAGCCCTGCATCAGGTTCTTTGCTGTCAGCTCTGAACATGAAACTTGCTTTGGATTCTGTGTATCCTGCCCTCTCTTCCCCCCCGCCCCCCGCCTTGCTCTTTGTCTGTCTCTCCCTCTCTCAAAAATAAACAAACATTAAAAAAAATTGAAAAAAGAAAAATCTTTATTTACTATTTCTTATTAAGAGCAGACCAATAACCTAAGAAACCTTTGTCCTTTTAACAGGGAGAAAATAAAATTCTAACTGCACCAGCGTAATTTTTATATTAAAAATTTTCTTTGTATTATTTTCCTTGTATTAATTTAAATACATCCATTCTAACTTTAGTCAGGTTGGCCATATATAAAATTCCTTTCTTAAGATTTTTTTTTCACAAACCAACTACAACTTTCTATATCCATTTAAGTTTTGTTCTATCTTTTTCTTTTCTCATTCTGAAACAATCATTTTACTTTAAGACACAATCACTTCATTTTTTTCCCTTATCAAAAATGCATTTTTTGGGGGCACCTGGGTGGCTCAGTCAGTTAAGCGTCTGACTTCGATTCAGGTCATGATCTCAAGGTTCATGGGTTTGAGCCCTGCGTTGGTCTCTGTGGAGACAGCTCGGCGCCTGGAGCCTGCTTCGGATTCTGTGTCTCCCTCTCTCTCTGCCCTACCCTACTCATACTCATACTCTCTTTCTTTCTCAAAAATAAACATTAAATTTTTTTAAAAAATTTATTTTCATTTCTCATATCTTTTATAGAAAACACAGATCCTTTTTATATACAGTTGTTTTCTGTTCTTTTCTATTATTTCTAGTAGTTTGTAAAAAAAAACTCTTTTGCTGACAGTCTCAAATTTATTAGTTCAAATGTTATCTTCTCAATTTCAAAATCTTATAAACCTTTTCTAGAAAAGAAATGATGCATATTATAGAGGACAGAATAGTTGCTTCTATTAATTTTGGACATTAAATGGATATAAGCTCCTTAAATAGATATTTAAATGGATATAAGCTCCTTCCACATAATATAATTTTTTTTTAAATGTACCTTTTGGAAATTACAGTATGAGATTCACTTATGTTTATAAGTTCATCCTGACATTGTTTTGCTAGGCTGGGATGATAGAACAGGCAGAGGCAACAGGATCCCTACATTTTTGCTGAATAAGTTCGCTCTATGTTGAGTAGGCAGAATAAAGATTTGAAAGATGGGATAACATCTTCTAAACTGATGGCACAGCTATAAATATCTGGGAAGCTGCCACCAGAATTTCTAGTCTTGCAGGTAGTTAGAAGAAATGGGGGAAGTTCTTTTAAACAAAGATTGTTGCCTGGTTGCAAATCTGAAAAGACAAGGCAATAAAGTATGAGTCTATTAAAAAGTGATTATAGCCTGGCCTTGAGGAATTATCACTGTCTTGTGTTTATACAAGACAGAAATGGTGAATGTTCTTCTATTGGCCCTTTCAGCTGACCACACAGACCCTTTTGTCACTCAATTTACTGTGGTATAAGAGCACTACCTTTTAAATGTGTTAGATCATTTGGGGTGCCTGGGTGGCTCAGTATGTTAAGGGACCAAATCTTTTTTTTACTTTTTTAATGTTTATTTCTTTTTGAGAGAGAGCGAGAAAACAGGAGAGGGGCAGAGAGAGAGGGAGACACAGCATCTGAAGGAGGCTCCAGGCTCTGAGCTGTCAGCACAGTGCTCTATGCAGGGGCTCAAACTCATTAACCAAGAGATCATGACCTGGGTAGAAGTCGGATGCTTAACGGGCTGAGTCACCCAGTCACTCCTTAAGTGACCAACTCTTGATCTCAGCTGTGGTCATGATCTTTCGGTTTGTGAATTTGAGCTCCGCGTCAGGCTCGTCACTGAGGGTGGGGAGCCTGCTTGGGATTCTCTGTCTCTGCTTCTCCCCCATTCATGCTCTCTCTTTCTTTTTCTCGGTCTCTCTCAAAATAAATAAATAAACTTAAAACAATATGTTAGATCATTCTATAGTATACTATACTATATTAAATAGTATATATTATGGCTTAGTACATGCTACACATATAAAACCATGTAAGAAACTGAAATAAAGGCTTAATAAACTGACACGTTTCTTATTTTCAGCGTATGCCATACATACAATTTATTTTGCACTTTCTGAAATTATTCTTTTATTTACATATAAATAGCAAATAATTCTTGGGGCACCTGAGTAGCTCAGTTGGTTAAACATCTGACTTGATTTCAGCTCATGTCAAAATCTCACAGTTTGTGAGTTGGAGCCCCACATCAGGCTCTACACTGACATTGTGGAGCCTGCTTGGGAGACTCTGGTCCCTCTGTTTCTTCCCCTACCTTGCTCACCTGCTTGCTCTCTCTCGCAAAATAAATCAATAAACATTAAAAATAACTCTATAATAAATCAATGTATAAAATATTGATAAAATTGAAGATATATACATGGGTATATAGGTAATACATATATTTTCTTTATTTAAATAGGTGTTAATCATAACTCACCAATGGCCTGTGACCACAGTTTGAAAAACAAGAAGTTACAGTAAATCCATTCACATTAAGAGGAAATTTTCATGGTAGCTTCACTTCTTCTCCTTTTCCAAAAGGGTTCCTTCTGCTTTGCCTGCATTATTCCAGCCTCACTGCACAGTTTGTGTAGAGTTAATTTATGCTTATTACTTTAAGTGCTCTGACATTTTTTCTTCAGTTTGTTTTGTATTTTCAGCCCTTCCTCCAACTTTTAAAAAATTATTTGTAATCTTGGCTTTCCAGTGAAAACCAGGAAATAGGCAATTGTGAACTATCGCATATTAACATACTGTAGATTAGCAAACTTAAATGCATTTCAAACTTTTAGAAGTAAATTTGATCCTTTGATAACATGAGTTTGAATTGTGAGCCCACTTATATGGATAAATACAGCACAGTGCTGTAAATGCATTTTCCTTATGGTTGTCTCAATAATATTTTTTTCTCTAGATACTTTAAAATTACAACATAGAATACATAAAACATACAAAATATGTGTCAATTGATTATGTTATTGGTAAGGCTTCTGGTCAACAGTAGTCTATGAGTAGTTAAGTTTTGGGGGAGTCAAAAATGATATGTTGATTTTAAGCTGTGCAGGGATCAAGGGCCAACTGTATAATCTTCCTCATAATACATCTTTTCAAAGTGGCATAAATATATTTATTAATAGACTTAAATATGTTTTGTCTCTGTAAAAATTAAAAAGCACAAAGTAGATATGTTTAGCATTTAATATTTATCTTATTTGGAAATGATTTAGATATTCAACAAATATCCATCATTTAATTTAACTTAGTATAAACTCTGATCTTATTTACCTTTATTGAAATCACTTGTTTCTAAAAAAATATGCTTGGATTAGACACCAAAAATTATGCTTGTGTTAGATGATAAAACCACCATCAAGTTACTTTTCTTGTACACAAGTTTTGAAGGCATGCCTGCTTTTACTAAACCAATAAACTTAAATTAGCTTTTATTTATCAAAGATTATGCTGGATCACATGAACTGAAAAACATTTGGGTTATTTTGTATGTTCCCAAAATTCTACTTAATTTATATAAATACTTAATTTTCTTTAAGTCAATTAAATAGAGTTCTTTACAAATTAGTTTTGTCTATATTATCCAGAGGTAGAAAATATCATATATCTATAACATGTCTCTCAGAAAGAGACAGAGGGAGATACAGAGAAACAGAGAGAGAACATGCAGATAGATGCAAAGCTTTTATATATTTTACTTTTAAACTTTTAGCCATGTCTCAGGTACAAAAATTGAAAGAATAATTGGATCCAAACTGTGTTTCTGGTAGAGGGAATAAATTAAAAGTACTGGCTCATATGCTCAGATTGCCAAATTTTTTTACTAAAGATTTTATTTTCTATTTGTACGGTATATGAATATTTTTAGAACTCTTTTTGAGGTCATTTTGTCTTTTAGAAGCTTCTGCATAACAATCAAAAAATGAATTTGATTGTCTCCTGGAGATTTGGGATCCTCTCTTTTAAGGGTGCCATTAAGGGTGGACTTACCTAAAACAAAGCCTCTCCAGAATGCCCATTGCAATTCCAAATTATAAGTAAGTTTATTTTTCCAGAAAGGCACCACATCCTTTTCCAAGGATGAGGTGCAATCCAAGTTGCCTTTAGATTCCCTAAAATGTTTTAAGTATGAGGGACCGTTGTTTTCCAATGGTTGTCCTAAAACACTCGGAATCACAGTTTTCTCCATTTTGCACAGAATGGGTGACTTACCAAGGAGCTTCAATGAACAGAAACTGAAACCAGATGCAAAACAGAAATAGAAAGCAAGTGTGCACAGTACGGTTGGAAAGTTGAGAATGTAGACAGCATAGCTCAGATCTAGGAGAGACCTACCTTCAACCTCCAGGATTGACAAGAAAGCAGTAAGTTCAGTGGGTCCTGTGAGTACTAACACCTGTTTACTCACCAGTCTTCAGTCCTCTTTGACACCATGACACCAGTCCACTTCTGATACCATGAAAAGTCAAAGGTTAAAAATAGCCAAAGTAAAACCAATTAGTAAAAGTTTATTGTGCAATCACACACACACACACACACACACACACACACACACACACACGACAATATATAAACCAGGAGCACTCAAACCAGAACATGGAATGAGGCTCAGGGATATATTGCTATAAGGCAGCTTATGGAATGAGAAAGCAGTGACTATTAACGCTTCACAGGGATTGGTTACAACATTACAGTTTTCTGTGGGTCTCTCCTATCAACCTTGGGAAATAGTTTAAGTTTTACTTATCATTTCCAGATGCACTTCACTTTGTGAAGTAATCTCAATTAAGCTTACCCTACATGACTAAACTGGGTCTATCTGCTCAGGAAAACTTCAGGCTCACGGTTGTTCACAGCATCAACAACAAAAGCTGATGGCAAGGTTAAACGTTGAGGTGATGAAAAAGCAAATTTCTGCACTTTCACCAATACTGTAAATGTTTTTATTTTTTTTTTTCTATAGAAGAAAGAAGACCAACACTAATGCTTCAAGTCCAGGTAATAGGTTCTTAACCTCTGGTTAAGAACAGGACAAAGACAGTAGTAGGTATGTAAGAATAAAGAACTGTATTTTACTCCCTGCCTATTGCTTACCATCTGTGGGGCAATGAGGGCATTTTGCCATATTCACTCTTGGTTTTTCTTAACATGGTGTTTAAACAGCTTAACTCACAGTACTATTATATAGTTCAATTAAGATTATGCTTGTAAAAGTCCTAAGTAAATAGTGTAAAAGCTAACTCTATCATTTATCACCCCAGCACCCCTGGGATACATGATATAAATGTTGCATACTGACTTAAAAAGATCTCTTGGTTAATTATTGATCTTCCCAAGAGAGGTGGAAATAATTCACTCCTGTTCCCTGCCTCTGCAAAGATAAATTCACAAGACTTCTCTTAAGTATGTCACTTAAAAGTATATATTATTTTGGCTGTTTAATTGAAAATTACATTACAGATTTTTATTTTGATGAAGTCCAGTAGTTCATTTTTGCTTTTTGCCTCCAGAGATGTATCTAGTATGAGGTTGCTACAGCTGATGTCAGAGGTTGTGGCTTGTGTTATCCTCTAAGATTTCAATAGTTTCCTGCCTCACATTTAGGCCTTCCATCCATTTTGAATTTATTTTTGTGTATGGTGTGAGAAAGTGGTCAGTTTTGGTGAAGGAAACAATCAATAAAACTAAAAGGCAACCTTCAGAATGGGGAGAATATATTTGTAAATGACATATCTGATAAAGTGTTAGTAACCAAAATCTATAAAGAACTTGTCAAACTCAACACTCAAAAAACAAATAATTCAATTAAGAAATGAGCAGAAGACATGAACAGTTTTTTTTTTTCAAAGAAGATATACAGATGGATAACAGACTCATGAAAAGATGCTTAACATCACTCATTATTAAGGAAATACAAATCAAAACTACAATGAGATATCACTTCACACCTGTTAGCATGACTAAAATTAGCAAAATAGGAAATAACACATGTTGGTGAGGATGAGAAGAAAAGGGAACCCTCTTACACTGTCGGTAGGAATACAAACTGGAGCAGTCAGTCTGGAAAAAAGTATGAGACTCCTCAAAAAAGTTAAAAATAGAACTATCATATGATCCAGCAATTGCACTACTAGCTATTTACCAAAAGGATACACAAATACTGATTGAAAGGGACACATGTGCCCCAGTGTTTATAGCACCATTATCAACAATAGCCAGATAATAAGAAGAGTCCAAACATTTGTTGACTGATAAATGGATAAAGAAGATTTGGTATATATATATACAACAGAATATTACTCAGCCATCAAAAAGAATGAAATCTTACCATTTGCAATGACATGGAGCTAAAATGTAGTATGCTAAGTGAAATAAGTCAGTCAGAGAAAGACAAATACCATATAATTTCACTCATATATGGAATTTAATAAATAAATCAGGTGAACATAGTGGACGGGAAAAAGAGAGAAAGAGGGGCAAACCATAAAACAGACTCCTAACTATACAGAACGAACTGAAGGTTGCTGGAGGGGAGGTGTGGGGGAAATGGGTTAAATGGGTGACAGGTATTAAGGAGGGTACTTGTGATGAGCACTTGGTGTCGTCTGAAAGACCAAATTCTATCCAGAAAGTAATATTACACTATATGTTAACTAACTGGAATTTAAATAAAAACTTGAAACAAACACAAGAAAATTACATTACATTAATTGAATTTACATTGATACAATTCACCACTGATTTTATTCATATTTTCCCAGTGTAACTTTTATTTATTTGCATGTCTTTGTGTTTGTGTGCATTTAGTGCTTTGCAAATTTATCATCAGTGCAAATTTATGTATCCATCATCACAGTTAAGATACTTCAGTCCCGGGGCGCCTGGGTGGCGCAGTCGGTTGAGCGTCCGACTTCAGCCAGGTCACGATCTCGCGGTCCGGGAGTTCGAGCCCCGCATCAGGCTCTGGGCTGATGGCTCAGAGCCTGGAGCCTGTTTCCGATTCTGTGTCTCCCTCTCTCTCTGCCTCTCCCCTGTTCATGCTCTGTCTCTCTCTGTCCCAAAAATAAATAAACGTTGAAAAAAAAATAAATAAATAAATAAAAAAAAAAGATACTTCAGTCCCATCCACCACCACCAAAAGATCCCTCCTATTGCCATTTTATAAACACACCTTTCCCCAACCAACAATCACACCTCACCTCATCCCTAACTGCACATAACCACTAATGTGTACACTATTCTAAAATGTTGATATTTCAAAATTTTGTGTAAATGGAATTATACAGTATGTAACCTTTCGGGAGTGGTTTGTTTTTTTTTTTTTTTTCACTCAACATAATTCCCTGGAATTCACCTAAATTGTTGTGTGTATCAATAGTTCATTCTTTTTTGATTACTGGATAGTATTTCATGGTATGAATGTAGCAAATAGTGTTTAATCATTCACCCATTGAAAGATATCCAGGCTGATTCCTGCTTTTAGCTATTATAAATGTTTATAAATAAAATGTTTATATGTTTATAAATATGTTTACATGTTTATAAATAAAACTGCTATAAATATTCTTGTACAAGATTTTTGTGAGTATAAATGATCACTTCTCTGGGATAATGCCCCAGAGTGCAATTGTTGGGTCATGTAATAATCATATGTTTGATTTTATAAGAAACTGCCAAATTGTTTTCCAGAATGACTATTCCATTTTACATTCCCACCAGCAATGTCTGAGTGATCCACTTTTTCTCCTTTCTCACCAGCATTTGATCTCACAATTTTTTTAGTCACTTTGATAGGTGTGTAATAATGTACCATAGTGCCTTCAATTTGCATTTCTCTAATGGCTAGTCATGTTGAACATCTTTCATATGCATGTTACCTATTTATCTCTTTGGTAATATGCATGTTTATATGTCTTTTGTCTATTGTCTAATTGAATTGTGTGGTTTTTACTGTTGATGTGTGAGAGTTCTTTATATAGACTAGATACAACTTCTATGTTGGATATACAGTTTGTAAATATTTCTCCCACGTATGTAACTTTTTCTATGTTCTTCACAAGGACTTTACACAGCTCTTGGTACCACGTTTGAGAACATTTTGTCTATCCACACATCCTAAAGATTCACTTCTATTTCTAAACGTTTTATAATGATACATCTTACATTTAAGTACATGATCCATTTTGAGTTAATTTTCTTAAAAAGTGTGAGGTTTAGGTTGAGGTTAACTTTTTTTGTGTCTATAGATGCCCAGTTGCTCAAACAGCATTTGCTGTATTCCCTACATTGAATTATTTTTGCAGTAAAAACAAAGATAAGTTGAGCAAATTTCTGTGGGTTTATTTGTGGCTTCTCTATTGGGTTCTCTATTCTTTTCCATTAATTTATGCAGTTATTCCTTAACTGTTACCATGCTGTCTTGATTACTGTAGCTACATAGTAAACCTGAACTGTGGATAGAGTGATTCCTTCCACTTTATTCTCTTTTGTCAAGATGTTAATCTTGTTCTACAGTATGTTTCTTTCCAGGTAAACTTTAAAGTAAGTTTGTTTATGTCTTAAATAAATCTCATATAAATTTTCATAATGATTTCATTAAACCTGTAGATCAATTTGGCTTGAATTGACATCTTTGCTATATTTGAGTCTTTTAATACACCATCATAGTATATCTGTTCATTTATCTAGGTCTTATTTTATTTCTTTGATAAGCAGTAATCCTGTGCATGTTTTGTTACTTAATACATGTTTAAGTATTTTCTTTTTTGGAGCAATTGTAAAATGTATTGTGTTTTGTTTTTTTGCTTGTTTGTTTGTTTTAAGAGAGAGAGAATGCAAGTGAGGTAGAGAGGCAGAGGGAGAGAGAGAGAGAGAGAGAGAGAGAGAGAGAGAGAGACAGAGAGACAGAGAGAGAGAGAAAGAATACCAAGCAGGCTCCATGCTCAGCACAGAGCCTGACACAGGGCTTGATCCCATGACCCTGGGATCATGACCTAAGCTGAAATCAAGAGTCAGACACTCAACCAACTGAGCCATTCAGGCATCCCTATATTGTGTTTTTAATGTTGGTTTCTACATATTAATTTTTCATATATATAAATGGAATTGATTTGTGAGTGTTGACTTGCTATCCTGCACACAGTGGAACTCACTTATCAATTCTAGGAGTTTTTGCTTTTTTTTTTAAATAGATTTCTTAGGATGTTCTATGTAGACAATTATGTCATCTGGCAATAGGTAGCTCTATTTATTTCTTCCCAATCTATATGACTTTAATTTTTATTGCCTTATTGCTCTGGCTAGAAACTCTAGCACTATATTGAATAATAGTGATAAGGGCAAACATGCTTGCTTTGTTCTCAATCTTAGGAAAAAGCATTATATATTTCAGCATTAAGTATGATGTTAGTTGAATGAGTTTTTAGATGACTTTTTTTATCAACTTGAGGTAATTTCTCCATACTCCTAACATTTAATATTTTTATCATAAATGAGTGTTGGATTTTGTCAAATGCTTTTTTGTATCAATTAATATAATCATATGAATTTTCTTCTTTAGCTTGATGATATAGTGAATCATAATAATTGATTTCCAATTGTTAAACCAGTCTTACACACCTGAAACTAAGTCCATGTGGTCATGGTGATTAATTTATTTTACTTATTGTTGAATTCAGTTGGCTAATATTTTGTTAAATATTTTTATGTCTAATTTCATGAGAATTACTGGTATTTAGTTTCTGTTTTTGATTTTTCCTCTCCTGCTTTTGGTATTAGGGTAATATAGGTAACATAAAAGGTGTTAGAATGTAGCCCCATCCCTTGTATTTTCTGAAAGAGGTTGTGGAAAATTTGTGAATTCTTCTTGATATGTTGGTAGGATTCAGTAATGAAAATGCCTGAGCTTGGAGATTTTTTTACTCATGAGCTTTTAAATTATGGAACCAATTTCTGTATAATTATTCAGATTTTCTATTTCTTCTTGGTTGACTTTTGGTACTTTTGACCTTTTAGGAATTAGTCTATTTTCTTGAAGTTGTTGAACTTATGAGCATAAAACTATGAATCATATTTCTTTAGTATTCATTTATTATACTTTTTATGGCCTTAGGATCTATGGTAACACCTCTATTTCATTTTTGATGTTGATGTTGTGTCTTTTCTCTTTTTATTTTTTTCCAATATTGCTAGAGGTATGCCAATTTTTTGAAGGACTAACTTTTTATTTTATTTTACCTATTTTTTTCTTACTTTAATTTTATTAGTTTCTTTACAATTTTTTCTTATACTTGCTTTGATGCATTTTGTCTTTCTTTTTCTAATTTCTTGAGGAAGAAATTAAAGACGTGAGAACTTGCCCTTTTTTTAAGTGTTTATTTATTTTTGACGGGGGGGGGGGTTGTGAGTGGGGGAGGGGCAGAAAGAGACAGAATCCCAAGCAGGCTCCACACTGTCAGCACAGAGCCCGACATGCGGCTCAGTCTCACAAACCATGAGATCACGACCTAAGCTGAAATCAAGAGTTGAATGCTTCACTGACTGAGCCACCCAGGCACTCCTGCCCTTTTCTAATGTAAGCATTTAGTACTGTAAGTCTCCCTTTCAGCAATTCTTTAGCTGAATCCCATATATTTTGATATGTTGCACTTTCATTTCCAGTAAGTTATATGTAATTTTTAATTTCATTTGAGACTTCTTTATTCCATGAATTCTATGAAAATTATTTCCATGTATTTAATTATATTCTATATTCTTGTGATATATATTTTTTCATTTTGATCCCATCATGGTCAAAGAACATTTGTATTGTTATAGAGGGGATCATATTATACATAACTTCAATTAATTTACTTTTTTCAGGTGTTTTTTATGGCCCAAGATATACTTCATCTTGATAGATATTCCATGCTAACTTATAAAAAAAAAAAGATATTACTCTTTTTATTTGGTGGAATGTTTTATACATGTCAATTAGATCTTGTTGATTGATTGTGTTATTTCAATACTTAATATCCTTGCTGATTTTATGTCAAGTAGTTCTGAGTTTCTGACACTGAGTTGCTAATGACTCCAACTACAATTATGGAATTCTTTCTTTTTTTTTTTTTAATTTTTTTTTCAACGTTTATTTATTTTTTGGGACAGAGAGAGACAGAGCATGAATGGGGGAGGGGCAGAGAGAGAGGGAGACACAGAATCAGAAACAGGGTCCAGGCTCTGAGCCATCAGCCCAGAGCCTGACACGGGGCTCGAACTCACGGACCATGAGATCATGACCTGGCTGAAGTCGGACGCTTAACCGACTGCGCCACCCAGGCGCCCCTCTTTTTTTTTTTTAAAGCTATATCAATTCTTGCTTCTTTCATTTTGAGGTTCTGTTGTTTGGTGCATACACATTTAGGATCACTAGTCTTCCTGGTGGATTGATCTCTTTATTATTATGTAACATCGTTCTTTTTGACTCTAGCAATTCCTTTTGCTCTGATATCAGATATTATTTTTTAAGTTTATTAATTTATTATGGGAGAGAGAGAGAAAGAACATGAGATAGGGAGGGGCAGAGAGAGAGAGACGAAGAGAGAGAATCTGAAGTAGGCTCTGCACTCTCAGAACAGAGCCCAACACAGGGCTCGATCTCAGGAACAGTGAGATCATTACTTAAACCAAAGTCAAGAGTCAGATGCTTAACTGTCTGAGCCACCCAATGCCCCCAAATCAGATATTATTTTTTTTAAGTTTTAATGTGTATTCATTTTTGGGAGAGAGAGAGAAAAGAAGAAGAAGAAGAAGAAGAAGAAGAAGAAGAAGAAGAAGAAGAAGAAGAAGGAAGAGAAGGAGGAGGAGGAAGAGGAGGAGGAGGAAGAAGAGGAAGAAGAGGAGGAAGAGGAGGAGGAGGAGGAAGAGGAGGAGGAGGAACAGAAGGAGGAGGAGGAGTGTAGAGAGGCAGAGAGATAGGGAGACACAGAATCTGAAGTAGGCTCCAGGCTCTGAGCTGTCAGCACAGAGCCCTATGTGGGGCTTGAACTCACAAACCATGAAATAATCTCCTTACCCAAAGTTGATGCTCAACCGACTCAGCCACCCAGGAGCCCCCAAAATAAGATATTATTATTTCTACTGATACTTTTACTGATTTTCAAGTATATCTACTCCCAACTTTTAAACTTTTTTATTGTCTATGCAGTTTAATTTGAAGTGAGTTCCTTGTAAACAGCAGAGTTGGATTGAATGTATATTTTTAACCCACTCTGCTAATCTCTCACTTTTATAAACTTGAGATGTAATTCACATACCATAAAATTAACCATGTTAAAAGAAATAATCTGTTTTTGTAAGTTCAGGAGGTTTTGCATTCATCACCACTGCATCATTCCAGAACACTGTTCAATTTTTAGTTTATACTTCTGAAAAGAAACTTCATACCTGTTAAGCAGTCTCTCCTCCTTTGGCCCTCTCCAATTGCCTGACAAACACTAATCTATCTCTGTGGATCTGGTTATTTTAGACATATCATGCCCAGACTACTATCTGGACTATTCATAGATGGATAAATAGAATGATGCAATATATTGTCTTTTATCATTATAAAATGACCTTGCATGTCTTCAGTCACAATTTCATCTATTTTTTTTTCCATTATTGGCTTCTCCAATGTTTTTGTTTTTAGGTACTATTTGCCTGGTATATATTTTTACATGGGCTTACTTTCAAACAATTTCCTTGAGTTTTGAAATAAACTCTTGTTGACAGCATATAGTTGGATCCTGTTTTTTTTAATTTATTCTATCAATTTCTGTTTTTTTAATTGAAGTGTTTAATCTATTTATACTCGTGCAATTCCTGACAAAACAGGATTTTATATTTGTAATTTTGCTATTTGTGTTCTATAGGTCTTATGTGATTTTTGTTCCTCTATTCTCTTATTACTGCCTTTTGGATTAAGTAGGTGTTTAGTGTACCATTTTAATTCCTTTGTTGTTTATTTAACTATATTTTTTGAGTTATAATCAGAATGATTATTCTGGGGAATTAAAATTAATATTTTAATTTACCAACATCTAGTATAGATTAGTACCAATAATTTCAATAGTAAACAAAAACTTCCTTTATAGTTGCTCTATAGCGCCATTCCTTCTCCCCTATTTTTTAACTGCGACTGCCATAAAGTTACATATGTATAGTATGCTCAACACCAACTTTAATTATTGTTTTGTGCAGTTGTCTTTCAAATTATATAGAAGAATAAATGTGTTATAAACACATATTCATTCATTTATTTATTTTTAAATATAATTTATTGTCAAGTTAGCTAACATACAGTGCATACAGTGTGCTCTTGGCTTTGGGAGTAGATTCCCATGATGGATCGCTTACATAAACACCCAGCGCTCATCCCAGCAAGTGCCCTCCTCAATGCCCATCACCCCTTTTCCCCTCTCCCTACACTCCCCAACAACCCTCAGTTTGTTCTCTGTATTTAAGAGTCTCTTATGGTTTGACTCCCTCTCTGTTTTAAACTATTTTTCCCTCTTCCCTTCCCCCCATGGTCTTCTGTTAAGTTTTTCAAATTCCACATATGAGGGAAAACATATGATATCTGTTTTTGACTGACTTATTTCACTTAGCATAATACCCTCCAGTTCCATCAATGTTGTTGCAAATGGCAAGATTTCATTCTTACTTGTTGCCAAACGGTATTCCGTTGTATACATAAACCACATCTTTTTTGTATAAATATAATTTATTGCCTAATTGGCTTATGTACAACACCCAGTGCTCATCCCAACAAGTGCCCTCTTCAATGCCCATCACCTATTTTCACTCTCCCCCACACCCACCCCCACCCTTAGTTTGTTCTCTGTATTCAATTGTCCCTTGTAGTTTGCCTCTCTCCCTCTCTGTATCTATTTTTCCTCTTCCCCTCCCCCATGGTTTTCTTTTCAGTTTCTCAAGATCCATGTATGCATGAACACATGATATCTGTCCTTCTCTGATTGACTTATTTCACTCAGCATAGTACTTTCCAGTTCCATCCACGTTGCTGCAAATGGCAGGATTTTATTATTTCTAATTGTCAAGTAGTATTCCATTGTATATATAAACCACATTTTCTTTATCCAGTCATCAGTTGACGGACATTTAGGCTCTTTCTGTAATTTGGCTATTGTTGAAAGTGCTGCTATAAACACTGGGGTACACATGTCCCTATGCATCAGCATTCCTGTATATCTTGGGTACATTCTGAGTATTGCTATTGCTGGGTCATAGGGTAGCTCTATGTTTAATTTTTTGAGGAACCTCCACACTTTCCAGAACGGCTGCACCTGTTTCCATTCCCACCAAAAGTGCAAGAGGGTTCCCATTTCTTTGCATCCTTTCCAGTATCTGCAGTTTCCGGATTTGTTCATTTCAGCCACTCTGACAAGTGTGAGGTGGTATCTCAGTGTGGCATTGATATGTATTTCCCTGATGATGAGTGACATTGAGCATCTTTTCGTGTGTCTGTTGGCCATCTGGATGTCTTCTTTTTTTAATTTTTTTTTTCAACGTTTATTTATTTTTGGGACAGAGAGAGACAGAGCATGAACGGGGGAGGGGCAGAGAGAGAGGGAAACACAGAATCGGAAACAGGCTCCAGGCTCTGAGCCATCAGCCCAGAGCCTGACGCGGGGCTCGAACTCACGGACCGCGAGATCGTGACCTGGCTGAAGTCGGACGCTTAACCGACTGCGCCACCCAGGCGCCCTGGATGTCTTCTTTAGAAAAGTGTCTATTCATGTCTTTTGCCCATTTCTTCACTGGATTATTTGTTTTTCAGGTGTTGAGATTGGTAAATTCTCTATAGATTCTGGATACTAGCCCTTTATCTGAGATGTCATTTGCAAATGTCTTTTCCAATTCCATTGGTTGCCTTTTAGTTTTGTTGATTATTTCCCTTGCAGTGCAGAAGATTTTTGTCTTGATGAGGTCCCAATAGTTCATTTTTGCTTATAATTCTCTTGCCTTTGGAGATGTGTTGAGTAAGAAATTGCTGCAGCTGAGGTCAACAGCTGAGGTCAACCCTTTCTCCTCTAGGGTTTTGATGGTTTCCTGTCTCACATTTAGATCTTTCATCCATTTTGTGTTTATTTTGATGTATGGTGTCAGAAGGTGGTCTAGTTTCATTCTTATGCATGTTACTGTCCAGTTCTCCCAGAACCATTTGCTAAAGAGACTGTCTTTTTTCCATTGGATGTTCTTTCCTACTTTGTCAAGAGATTAGTTGGCCATACTTTTGTGGGTCCAATTCTGGGGTCTCCATTCTATTCCATTGGTCCGTGTGTCTGTTTTTGTGCCAATACCATACTGTCTTGATGATTAGAGCTTTGTAGTAGAGGCTAAAGTCTGGGATTGTGATGCCTCCCGCTTTGGTTTTCTTCTTCAATATTATTTTGGCTATTCAGGGTCTTTTGTGGTTCCATACAAATTGTAGAATTGTTTGCTCTAGCTCTGAGAAGAATACTGATGCAATTTTTATTGGTATTGCATTGAATGTGTAGATAGCTTTGGGTAGTATTGACATTTTAACAATATTTATTCTTCCAATCCATGAGCATGGAATGTTTTTTCCATTTATTTGTGTCTTCTTCAATTTCCTTCATGAGCTTTCTCTAGTTTTCAGCATACAGGTCTTTTACATCTTTGGTTAGGTTTATTCCTAGGTATTTTATGGTTCCTGGTGCAATTGTAAATGGGATCAGTTTATTTCTCTACTTGTTGCTTCATTAATGGTGTATAAAAATGCAACCAATTTCTGTACATTGATATTGTACCCTAAAAATTTACTGAATTCATGTATCAGTTCTAGGAGACTTTTGGTGGAGTCTTTAGGATTTTCCATGTAGAGTATCATGTCATCTGCGAAAAGTGAAAATTTGACTTCTTTGCCAAGTTTGATGCCTTTTATTTCATTTTGTTGTTTGATTGCTGATGCTAGGACTTCCAACACCATGTTAAACAACAGTGGTGAGAGTGGACATCCCTGTCGTGTTCCTGATCTCAGGGGGAAAGCTCTGTTTTTCCTCACTGAGGATGATATTAGCTGTGGGCTTTCATGATGTTTAAGTATGTTCCTTAAATCCAGACTTTCTTGAGGTTTTTTAGTAAGACAGGATGTTGTATTTTGTCAAATTCTTTTTCTGAATCTATTGACAGAATCATATGGTTCTTATCCTTTCTTCTATCAATGCTACATATCACATAGATTGATTTGCGACTATTGAACCAGTCCTGTAGCTTAGGAATGAATCCCACTTGGCCATGGTGAATAATTCCTTATATATGCTGCTGAATTCGATTTGCTAGTATATTGTTGAGAATTTTTGCATTTATGCTCATCAGGGATTATTGGCCTGTAGTTCTCCTTTTTTGTGGGGTCTCTATCTGGTTTAAGAATCAAGGTAATGCTGGCTTCATAGAATGAGGCTGGAAGTTCCCCTTCCATTTCTACTTTTTGGAACAGCTTGAGAAGGAGAGGTATTAACTCTGATTTAAATGTATGGTAGAATTCCCCTGGGAAGCCATGTGGTCCAGGACTCTTATTTGTTGGAAGATTTTTGATAATTGATTCCAATTTCTTCACTAATTTTGGGTCTGTTAAAATTTTCTATTTCTTCCCATTTGAGTTTTGGTAGTGTGTGGTGTCTAGGAATTTGTCCATTTCTTCCAGGTTGTCCTGTTTGTTTGCATATAATTTTTCATAGTATTCCCTGATAATTGCTTGTATTTCCAAGGGATTAGTTGTGAAATATCCATTTTCATTTGTGATTTTATGTATTTGGGTCTTCTCTCTTTTCTTTTTGAGAAGTCCGGCTAGGAGTTTATCAATTTTGTTTGTTTGTTTGTTTGTTTTTCAAAAAAAAAAAGCTCTTAGTTTCATTGATCTGTTCTACTGTTTTGTTTTGTTTTTTTATTATTCTGTATTCTTTATTTATGCTCTGATCTTTATTATTTCTCTTCTTCTGCTAGGTTTGGGGTTTCTTTGTTGTTCTGCTTCTAGCTCCTTTAGATATGCTCTTAGATTTTTTATTTGGGATTTTTTTCTTGTTTCTTGTAATGGCCTGGATTGCAATTTATTTTCCTCTTAGGACTACATTTGCTGCCTTCCAAAGGGTTTGGATTATTATGTTTTCATTTTCGTTTGTTTCCATATATTTTTTAATTTCTTCTTTAATTGCCTGGGTTGACCCATTCTTTCTTTAGTAGGATGTTCTTTAACTTCATGAATTTGGAGTTTTTCCAAACTTTTCCTGTGGTTGATTTCAAGTTTCATAGCATTGTGATCTGAAAGTGTTCATGTTATGATCTCAATTCTTCTGTATTTATTGAGGGCTGTTTTATGAAGCAGTATGTAATCTATCTTGGAGAATGTTCCATGAACACTCGAGAAGAATGTGTATTCTGCTGCTTTAGGATGAAAAGTTCTGAATACATCTGTCAAGCCCATCTGGTCCAGTGTATCACTCAGGGCCATTGTTTCTTTATTGATTTTCTGTCTATATGATTTGTCCATTGCTATAAGTGGAGTATTAAAGTCCCCTGCAATTACCACATTATTTTCAGTAAGATAGCTTAGGTGCGTGATTAATTGTTTTATATATTTAGGTGCCCCTGAATTCAGTGCATAAACATTTATAATTCTTAGCTCTTCTTGATGGATATACCCCATAGCTATTATATAATGCCCTTCTTCATCTCTTGGTACAGCTTTTAATTTAATATCTAGTTTGTCTGATATAAGTATGGCTACTCCAGATTTCTTTTGAATTTCAGTAGCATGATAGATGGTTGTCCATCTGCTCACTTTAAATCTGAAGATGTCCTCAGGTCTAAAATGGGTCTCTTGTAAAAGACTCTTAAAAACTGAGATCAAACTGAGGGTTGATGGGGGTGGGAGGGAGGGGGAGGGTGGGTGATGGGTATTGAGGAGGGCACCTGTTGGGATGAGCACTGGGTGTTGTATGGAAACCAATTTGACAATAAATTTCATATTAAAAATATTTAAAAAATAAATAAAAAATCAAAAATAAATGAAATGGGTCTCTTGTAGACAGCAAATAGATAAGTCTTGTTTTCTTTTTCTTTTTCTTTTCTTTTTTTTATCCATTCTGATATCCTATGTCTTTTGATTGGAGCATTTAGTCCATTTACATTCAGTGTTATTATTGAAAGATATGGGTTTAGAGTCATTGTGTTATCTGCAGGTTTCATGTTTGTAGTGGTGTCTCTGGTCCTTTGTTGTCTTTGCAATACTCACAAAGTCCCCCTTAGGATTTTTTGTAGGGCTGGTTTAGTGGTGATGAATTCCTTCAGTGTTTGTTTGTTTGTTTGTTTGGGAAAATCTTTATCTCTCTTTCTATTCTGAATGACAGGTTTTCTGGATAAAGGATTATTTGGCTGCATATTTTTCCTATTCATCACATTGAAAATTTCCTGCCACTCCTTTCTGGCCTACCAACTTTCAGTAGATAGGTCTGCTACTACCCTCATGTGTCTACCCTGGTAGGTTAAGGCCGTTTACCCCTGGCTACTTTCAGAATTCTCTCTTTATCTTTGTGTTTTCCCACTTCCACTATGATATATCATGCAGAAGATTGATTCAAGTTATGTCTGAAGGGAGTTCTTTGTGCCTCCTGGATTTCAATGTCTGTTTACTTCCCCAGATTGGAGAAGTCTCAGCTATGATTTGTTCAAGCACACCTTTGGCCCGTTTCTCTCTTTCTTCTTCATCTGGAACTCCTGTTATACCAATATTGTTCCATTTCATTGAGTCATTTAGTTCTCTAATTCTCCCCTCGTGATCCAGAATTTTTTTATGTCTCTTTTTCTCAGCTTCATCTTTGTCCCTAATTTTATCTTCTATTTCACCTATTCTCCCCTTTGCCTCTCAATTCTGGCTGTCACCACCTCTAGTTTATTTTGCACCTCATTTACAGCATTTTTCAATTCATCATGACTATTTTTTAGTTCCTTAATCTCTGTAGCAACAGATTGTCTGCTGTTTTCTATGCTTCTTAAAGTCCTGCAATTCATATTATGACTATTATACTAAATTCTTCTTATGTTATATTGTTTATATCTGTTTTGAGCAATTCTTTAGCTGTCATTTCTTCCTGGAATTTCTTTTGAGGGGAATTCTTCCGTTTCATCATTTTCACTAGCTTTCTGTCCCTTATGTGTTTTAAAAGCTTGTTATGTGTCCTGAACCTGCGAGCACTAATATATTAAAGAGAGGTCAAACACATCCAGGGCCTGGCCCTTCAGGAGGTGTTTTTTGGATAGTGTTACTTGCTCTCTGTTGTTGTGAGTTTGGATACTTTATCTCCCTACTTGTAGTTATGTTTTGAACCCTCTACCAGGTGTGCTTTGATTTGTTCGTTGAAGTAGCCCTGGAAAGGAAAATAAATAAACAAAAAACAAACAGAAAGCAAAACCATTCAAACACAAAAAAACACAAATGAACAAACAGAACCTCAAAACAAAAAAAAAAAAACAAAAAAAAAAAAACCAGAAACTCCAGCTACAAGTAAACAACAGGGTGGAAGTGGCACTGATGGAAGAGGTCTTATCCCATACAAAGAGAGAAATGACAGGGGAAGGGAAAAAGAAAGAATAAAAATTGGCCAGAGAAACTATATGGCTTAATCCAGAGAGAGAGAGAAAGGAGAATAAAGAAGGATGTGTGAAACATGTATCAAGAGACTGGATTAAGTATGTCTGCATAAACAAACCAACAACCAGAGTAACCAGACTACAGGAGGGAAGAGATAAGAAGAAGAAAAGGAAGGAAGAAGGTATCTATACAATAAGACCTGTCTGAGAATTAAATCAGGCAATGGAACAGCTCTGGTCTGGAGGCGGGACCTTCTGGTTCATCAGTGTCAATACAGCTCCAGTAGATACACAGTTACCAGGTGCGGAGGGGTGTGGTTTGGTGTAGATGGGTCCCACTGTGGGCCTCCACTGTCCATTTGCTGAAGTCCCCCCTTGTTGGCAATGGAGAGAAAAATGGCGACACCCAAGTCTCTCCTCCACAGATAAGTTTTCCCAAACCACTCTGTTCGAGCTGTCCTGTGTTGTGGGCACAAATGAGGTGGTTTGTCCTGCTCCACCAACTCTCATTCCCTGGAATTTGCCTGGGATTCAAACTCCCTCTCCATGTGCCCTCGTACTGGGGAAGTGCCACTCCACACCACCTGATATTTGGTCTCTGGCTGGCAGACACAGGCAGACTTGTCCTGCCCCACAGCACTCCAGGGAGGGGATTGCTTTCTCCTACTGTGGACTGTGCTCCTAATCTAGCCACCAAGCCTGGGGTTGGCTCCCTTCCTCCCTAGGTGTGCAATCCAGGCAGCTGGCCCCCGTCTGGAGAAAGCCTCTCAGAGACTGGCTCTTTCCCCACCCCAGTCTGTGTTTTTTCTCTTGTCCAGATACAGTCCTATGCATCCCCAGCCCCTCTTTCTCTTCCCTTTGTCTCTACGCAGAAGGGAATCCCTCCCCTCCATTCGTTTTATCTCTCCCAGTTTGCAATCACGCATCTATGGCCCGTCAAGTTGTCCTGGTAGGTCCCTGGAAGCGCGACTGTCTCTTTTCCACCCCTACTCTTGGAGTTCAAAGTCCTTTAGCTTCAACACTGCTTTGTTTGTCTAAACCAAATCTTCTTTATCCAGTCATGAGTTTATGGACATTTGGACTTTTTCTGTAATTTGGCTATTGTTGAAAGCACTGTATAAACATTGGGGTACACGTACCCCTGTGAATCAGCACTCCTTTATCCTTTGGATAAATTCCTAGTAGTGCTATTGCTGGGTCATAAGGTAATTCTATTTTTAATTTTTTAAGGAACCTCCACACTGTTTCCAGGGTTATTGCACCAGTTTACATTCCCACCAACAGTGCAAGAGGGTTCCCCTTTCTCCACATCCTCGTCAACATATGTTATTTCCTGAGTTGTTAATTTTAGCCACGCTGACCCATGTGAGGTGATATCTCAATGTGGATTTGATTTGTATTTCTCTGATGTTGAGTGATGTTGAGCATCTTTTTATGTATCTGTTGGTCATCTGGATGCCTTCTTTGAGAAAATGTCTATGTGTGTCTTCTGCCCATTTCTTCACTGGATTTTTTTTTTTTTTTTTTAGGTGTTGAGTTGGGTAAATTTTTTTATAGATTTTAGATATTAACCCTTTATCTGATGTGTCATTTGCAAATATCTTCTCCTGTTCTGTTTGTTGACTTTTAGTTTTGTTGATTATTTTCTTTGCAGTGCAGAAGCTTTTTATCTTGATGAGGTCATAATAGTTCATTTTTCCTTTTATTTCCCTTACCTTTAGATATGTATGGAATGAGAAGTTGCTGTGGCTGAGGTCACAGAGGTTGTTGCCTGTTTTCTCCTCTAGGGTTTTGATGGTTTCCTGTCTCATATTTAGGCCTTTCATCCATTTTGAGTTTATTTTTGTGTATGGTGTTTTAAAGTGTTTCAGTTTCATTCTTATGTATGCTACTATCCAGTTCTCCCAGCACCATTTACTAAAGACAGTCTTTTTTCCATTGGATACTTTTTCCAGCTTCATCAAAGATTAGTTGGCCATACATTTTTGGGTCCATTTCTAGGTTCTCTATTCTATTCCATTGGTCTATGTGTCTGTTTTTGTGCCAATACCATACTTTTTTGATGATTACAGCTTTTTAGCAGACACTAACATCTGGGATTGTGATGCCTCCTGCTTTGGTTCATTTTTTCAACATTATTTTGGTTATTCAGGGTCTTTTGTGGTTCCCTGCAAGTTGTAAGATTGTTTACTCTAGTTCTGAGAAGAATATCAGTACAACTTTGATTGGTATTGCATTGAATGTGTAAATTGCTTTGGGCAGTGTCAACATTTTAACAATATTTGTTCTCACAATCCATGGAATGTTTTTCCATTTCTTTGTGTCTTCTTCATTTTTTTCATAAGTTTTCTATGGTTTTCAGCATACAGATCTTTTACATCTTTGTTTAGGTTTATTCTTAGGTATTTTCTTGGTGCAATTGTAAATGGGATTGATTTCTCGATTTCTATTTCTGTTGCTTCCATTGTTGGTGTATAGAAGTGCAACTGATTTCTGTACATTGATATCATATCCTGCAACTTGCTGAATTCATGTATCAGTTCTGGCAGGTTCTTGGTGGAGGCTTTTAGGGTTTCCATGTAGAGTATCATGTCATCTGAGAAAAGTTAAAGTTTGACTTCTTCTTTGCCAATTTTGATGCCTTTTATTTCATTTTGTTGTCTGATTGCTGATGTTAGGAATTCCAACACCATGTTAAACCACAGTGGTGAGAGTGGACATCCCTGTCGTGTTCCTGAATTCAGGAGGAAAGCTCTCAGTTTTTCTCCATTGAGGATGGTATCAGCTATGGGCTTTTCATATATGGCTTTTATGACTTTCTGGAGAAAGTCCTTTCTGGAGGATTTTTATTAATAAAGTATGCTGTTTTTCATCAAATGCCTTTTTTGCATCTATTGACAGGATCATATGGTTCTTACCTTTCTTCTATTAATGTGATGTATCATGTTGATTGATATGTGAATATTGAACCAGTCCTTCAGCACAGGAATAAATTCCACTTGATCATGGTGAATAATTATTTTAATATACTGTTGAGTTCAACTTGATGGTATCTTGTTGAGAATTTTTGCATCCATATTCATCAGGGATATTGGCCTGTAAATCTCTTTTTTAGTGGGGTATGTGTTTGGTTTGGGAATCAAGGTAATGCTGGCTTCAGAAAATGAGCCTGGAAGCTTTCCTTCCATTTCTACTTTTTGAAACAACTTGAGAAGGATAGGTATTAACTCTGCTTTAAATGTCCGGTAGAATTCCCCTGGGCAGCCATCTGGTCCAGGACTCTTATATGTTGGGAGATTTTTGATAACTGATTCAATTTCTTCATTTGTTATGAGTCTGTTCAAATTTTCTATTTCTTCCTGTTTGAGTTTTGGTAGTGTATAGTGTCTAGGAATGTTTTCATTTATTCCAGGTTGTCCAGTTTGTTGGCATATACTTTTTTTTAATGTTTTATTTATTTTTGAGACACAGAGAGACAGAGCATGAGCAGGGGAGGGGCAGAGAGAGAGGGAGACACAGAATGGGAAGCAGGCTCCAGGCTGTGAGCTATCAACACAGAGCCTGATGTGGGGCTCGAACTCACAAACTGTGAGATCATGACCTGACCCGAAGTCAGACGCTTAACTGACTGCTCCACCCAGGCGCCCCGGCATACACTTTTTTATAGTATTCTTCAATAGTTGCTTGTGTTTCTGTGGTGTTGGTTGCGATATCTCCTCTTTCATTCATGATTTTATCTTTTTGGGTTCTCTCTCTTTTCTTTTTGAGAATTCTGGTTAGGGGTTTATCAGTTTGTTTATTTTTTCAAAAAACAGCTCTTAGTTTCATTGATGTGTTATGCTTTTTGTTGTTGTTGTTGTTTTGTTTTGTTTGGATTCTATATTTTTTATTTCTGCTCTAATCTGTATTATTTTTCTTCTTCTGCTGGCTTTGGGTTTTCTTTGCTGTTCTGCTTCTATTTCCTTTAGGTGTGAGGTTAGGTTTTATATTTGTAATTCTTCTTGTTTCTTGAGATAGGCCTGGATTGCAATGTATTTTCCTCTTAGTACTGCCTTTGCTGCATCCCGAAGAGTTGGACTGTCACGTTTTCATTTTCATTTGCTTCCATATATTTTTTAATTTCTTCTGTAATTGCCTGGTTGACACATTCATTCTTTAGTTCAATGTTCTTTAACCTCTATGCATTTGGAGGCTTTCCAAATTTTTTCTTATGGTTGATTTCAGTTTTCAGTGTTGTGATGTGAAAATATGCATGGTATGATCTTGATTCTTTTATATTTATTGAGGGGTGTTTTGTGACCCAGTATGTGATCTATCTTGGAGAATTTTCCATGTGCACTTGAGAAGAATGTGTATTTTGCTGCTTTTGGATGAAGGGTTCTGAATATATCTGTCAAAGTCATCTGGTCCAGTGAATCATTCAAGGCCATTGTTTCTTTGTTTATTTTTATGCCCGTCTATTGTAAGTGGAGTATTAACGTCCCCTGAAATTTCCTTATTTTTTTATCAATAAGATGGCTTATGTTTGTGATATCATGGTATTATTATCTATACATTTATTTATGTTTGTGATTAATTTATTTATATATTTGAGTTCTCTCATGTTTGGGGCATAAACATTTACAATGTTAGCTCTTCTTGATTGATAGACCCTGTAATTTTGATATAAGGCCCTTCTTCATCTTTTGTTACAGCCTTTAGTTTAAAATATAGTTTTTCTGATATAAATATGGTATTTCAGCTTTCTTTTGCCTTCCAGTAATGTGACAGATGGTTCTCCATCCCCTCACTTTCAATCTGAAGGTGTCCTCAGGTCTAAAATGAGTCTCTTGTAGACAGCATATAGATGGATCTAGGGTTGTTTTTTTTTTTTTCATTTATTTATTTTTGAGAGAACAGGGAGAGGCAGAGTGCAAGCAGGGGAAGGGCAGAGACAGAGGGAGACGCAAAATCTGAAGCAGGCTTCAGGCTCTGAACTGTCAACAAAGAGCCTGATGCAAGACTTGAACTGCTGAAGTGCAAGATCGTGACCTGAGCCGAAGTCAGACATTTAACTGACTGAACCATCCAGGCACCCGGGATCTTGGTTTTTTGTTTTTTATTCATTTAGATATCCTATGTCTTTTGATCATGGCATATAGCCCATTTACATTCAGATTTATTATTGAAAGATATGGATTTGGTGTCATTGTGTTATCTGTAGGTTTCATGTTTGTGGTGATGCCTCTGGTCCTCTTTAGTCTTTAAAGAATTACACTCACATAGGCCACTTTAGGATCTCTTGCAGGGCTGGTTTAGTGGTCATGAACTCCTTCAGTTTTTGTTTAAAAAATTCTTTATCTCTCCTTCTATTCTGAATGGTAGCTTTGCTGGATAAAAGATTATTGGCTGCATATTTTTCCTATTCAGCACATTGAATATTTCCTGCCACTCCCTTCTGGCCTGCCAAATTTCTGGCCTGCTACTACCTTATGTCTCTACCCTTGTAGGTTAAGTCCCGTTTGTCCCTAGCTGCTTTCAGAATTCTCTCTTTATATTTGTATTTTGCCAGTTTCACTATGATATTCTGTGGTGAAGACCTATTAATTTTGCTTCTGAAGAGAGTTTCTGTGACTCATGGATTTGGAAGTCTGCTTCCTTCCCCAGATTAGGGATGTTCTCAGCTATAATTTGTTCAGGTAAACCTACCCCTTTCTCTCTTCTTTTTTATTTTGAAACTCCTATGATACGGATATTATTATGTTTTACTGAATCATTTAGTTCTCTAATTCTCCCCCCATGGTCAAGTATTTTCTTATCTCTCTTTTTCTTGGCTCATCATTTTCCATAATTTTGTTTTCTATTTCACTTATTCTCCCCTCTGCCTCTTCCACTCTTGCTGTCACTGCATCTCGTTTATTTTGCACCTCATTTACAACATTTCTTAATTCATCATGACTATTTCTTAGTTTCTTGATCTCTGCAGCAGTAGATTCTCTGATGTCTTCTATGCTTTTTTTTTCAAGCCAAGCTATTAATCTTATGACTGTTATGCTAAATTCTTGATCAGATATATTGTTTACATCTGTTTTGAGCAATTCTATAGCTGTCATTTCTTCCTGGAATTCCTTTTGAGGAGAATTCTTCAATTTCATGATTTTGGCTAGTTTTCTGTCCTTTAAGTGTTTTAATAGTTTGTTATGTGTCTTGCACCTGGAAGCACTACTATATTAAAAAGGGGTCATATGCTGTCCAGGGCCTGGCCCTTCAGGAGGTGTTTTTGGAGTGTGTTGCATGGTTTTTGTTGTTGTGACTCTAATATCTTTATCTTCCTACTCATAATAGTGGTTTGGACCTTCCACTAGGTGTGCTTTGATTTGTTCACTGAAGTAACTCTGGAAAAAAATTTTAAAAGAGGGTGGTGGACCAGGAAGCCTTATCTCATACAAAGAGAAATGACAGGGGAGGGGAAAAAGAAAAGAAAAGTTGAATCAGAGAAACTATATGGCTTAATCCAGAGATAGAGAGAGAGAGAGAGAGAAGAAAATAAAGAAGAAGGAGATACAGAAGAGGTATAAAAAGAATAGATTAAAAATGCCTGTTTAAACAAACCAACAACCAGAATAAAGAAATAAGAGGAAAAAAAGAAAGAAAAAATATATGTATATGAAATATATGATATACATATCATAAGAATTGACCAAGAATCAAATCAGAAAATGCAAAACCACTGGACCAATATCTGATGGTGCCTTAGAACCCGTGGCTGTGCTGGTCTGGAGGAGGGGATGTCTGGTTCATCAGTGTCAATCTTGATGGGTAGATAAGCAGTTACCAGGCACAAAAGGACATGGTTTGGTGTGGGCAGGTCCTGCCTCCACTGTGGGCCTGCTGTTCTATTCCCTAAAGCTCCACCTTGTTGGTGATCGAGAGAAAAATGGTGATACCCAGTCTCTACTACCCAGACCAGGTATCCCAGACCACTCCGTTCATGCCATCCTCACAGTGCCCCTCGGGCACCAGTGGGCCAGTTTCCATGCTACACAGTCTCTGGCACTCCCAGGCACCCAGCTGGGATTCAAACCCTGATGTCTCAAAGGATCCTGTTCCACATGCCCTGTTCTGGGGTAGTGCCACTCCACCCAGCTGATAAAGGACCTCTGGCTTGTGGGCACCTGCAGGGTCTTTTGTCCTTGGAGTGGCTCTATATCTTCTTCTCACAGGACTTAAGGAAGGGGACTGCTCTCTTCAACTGCACCTCTGAGCTAGCTACTGAGCTTAGGGCTAGCTCCCCATCCCCCCCAGGCACGTGTACAGGGCAGGAAGCCCTGTATTGTGTTAGAATCCACAACCCTGGATTGTGTTAGAAACTGGTTCTTTCTCCTTTTTTTCATTCCACAGTCCATGGTCCAGAGAGGTTTTTCTTTTGTCTGAATACAATCCTACACTTCCACAGCCTCTCTTTCTCTTCATTTTGTTTCTCCACAGAAGGGAATTCTTCCCCTTCATGCCTACATCACCTGTTTTATCTCTCCTAATTTTGAATCATGCACCTATGACCCACCAAGTTAACCCCCTTGGGACCCTGGAGATGTTTCTGTCACTATGTAGCCCAGATTCCTGGAATTCCAGGCTTCTGACCTCAATACTGCTGTGTTTGAGGGACGAGGGAAGTTTGGGTCCCCCTACTCCTCTACCATGTTGACTCCAGCCAACAAATATTTATTTATGCTGTCTCCTATATTTTACCAATGTATATACCTTTACCAGTGTTTTTATTTTATTTTATTTTATTTTGCTTATAGCTTACTGTCTACCATGCTTTCATTTTAACATGAAGAACTCCTTTCAGTATTGTTTGCAGGGTAGTCCAGTTTTTAATAAATTCTCTAAATTTTTACCTGGAAATGTCTTTATTTCTTCTTATTTTATTAAAGATTAATTCTACTGGATATAGAATCCTTGATTTATAATCATTTTCATCTAGCACTTTGAATATGTCATCTGTCCATGATTTGCAAAAGCTATAAATTTTATTGAGGATCTCTTCTATGTGAAATCTGGCTTTTGAAATTTTTATTTTGATGTGTCTATTTGTAAATCCCTTTGACTTTATACTCCTTGGAGTTTGTTGTGTTTCTTGGATGTGTAGATAATTTCTTCATCAAATATCCCTTCAACTATTCTTTCTCTCCTTTCTTGTTTCTTTCTATTTCTAGGACTCTCATTATGTATATGATATGCTTATGACTTTCCACATGTCTCTGAGGCTCAGTTCAATTTTCTTCATTCTTTTTTTTCCTTCTTAGTTTCTCAAAATGGTAATTTCTATTGATCTATTTTCATATTTATTAATCATTTTTGTCTGCTCAAATCTGCTGTTGAGTTGAGCCACTCTAATAAATTTTACAATTTATAGCTTCTTAATTACAGTCTATACTGGAGGAGACATTATTCCCGTATTTTCCTTATGTCTTAAGACATGGTTTTTTTAGTTCTTTTTACATATTAAAAATAGTTGATGTACAGGGGCTCATGGATGTCTCAGATGGTTGTATCCAACTCTTGGTCTCAGCTCAGGTCTTGACCTCAGAGTCATGAGTTCCAGCTCCATGTTGGGCTCCATGCTGGGGTGAAGCCTACTTAAAAAAATAGTTGATGTGTAGTCATTGTCTAGGAAGTCAAACTTCTGGGCTTCCTCAGCACAGTTTTTATCAATTTAAATTTATTTACTTCATTTAGTTTTTATTTATTTACATTTTGTGTGAGTGCATAATATTTGTTTGGGTATCTCATATTTATTACTGAAGATTGGACATTTTAAACAATATAACGTGGAAATCCTGGAACTGATATTCTCTCTCCCTCAAATTTGTTATTCTGCTATTTGTTGTGTTAATGTTTGTTTAATATTTTTTCTGACATAATTCTGTAAGTTCTGGTTCTTTTTCCTATTTTCTCACTGAAATTTGCTCAGTTTGCTTAGTGTTCTGCTAATGATTTGAATAGAGATTTCCTTAAATGTCTCCCATCAATAAGTTTCTTAGACTTACCGAGAGACTGTGTGTGAAGGTTGGGACAGGCCTTCAATACCCAGGCAGGCAGTTAGCAACCCGTCTTTAGCTTTTACATTCTGCTTGCATACAGCCAGAGATGAGAGCTTAGAATCTCTCAGGTCTTTACTAAGCATGTGCACAACTCCTGGGCATGCAAACAGTATACCTGTTTGTGCCTATGGTCATCTAGATTCTTAGGTATATGCCAGCACCACTGTGAAATCTTGCTCCTTAGCTTTTCCTTTCTTTTTCTTTAAAGTTTATTTACTTATTTTGAAAGAGAGAGAGGGAGAGTGGGAGAATACCAGGCAGGCTCCACACTGACAGCAGAGAGCCCAATGTGGAACTCGAAACATGAGATAATGACCTGAGCTGAAGTCAGACACTTGAGCAACTGAGCCACTCAGGTTCCCCGGCTTTTCTTTCAAGTATTTTGGTTAGCCTGTTATTTGCCCCATTATCCACTGCCTGATGAATTTATGAAGTTAAACTATTGCCCCTAATTGTTTTTGACAAGCATCCCTGGAGAAAATATTTTTAACGTTTAGTGAAGTCCAAGTCAGGTTAAATAAAAACAGATTTGTGAATTCTTACAGGAAACCACCAGACAAGTCCCATAATGACATATTCTCCAAGTATGGGGCTTTGAAAGACCTCCAATCACTTTATATCCCTCCTGGTGCTGCCAAGCTCCTGTTTTTCATTGTTATTGTGAGCATTTATCTTTAAGGCTACCACAAACTTAGTGAGGGTAGAGTGGGAATACTGCAAGCTTACTGTTCTTCCTGATATTCATCTGTTTGTCTTAACCACTCCCCAGATTGGCATAAGCCCTTGGTAAATTTACAGAATTCTGAGAAAGTTGATTCTGACAAATTTCATCAGTTTTTTACTTATTTTTTTTACTTTTATTTATTTTTGAGAGACAGAGAGAGACAGAGCACAAGCAAGGGAGGGACAGAGAGAGACACACAGAATCCGAAGCAGGCTCCAGGCTCCAAGCTGTCAGCACAGAGTCTGACATGGGACTCAAACCCACGAACCATGAGATCATGACCTGAGCTGAAGCCAGAGACTTAACCAACAGAGCCTCCCAGGCACCCCAGTTTTTTAACTTATTTTTATGGAGAAGAGAGTTTTCAGAAGTCCTTATTCCACCATTTTTATTTATGTTGTACTGCTTCCTTCTTGGTTTTCTGTGAGAAATCTGCGTTTCACTATAGAAATTTGTGTTTCACTATAGGTAATGTATCATTTCTCTCTGGATGCTTTCAAGATTTTAAATTTTTTATTTAGTTTTTAAAAGTTTAATTATAATGTATTTTTATGGATACTTTAGGTTTATCCCATTTGGATTTTATTAAGCTTCTTGGATTTATAGATTGTGTCTTTGGCCAATTTTGGGACATTTTCAGTCATTGATTTCTCTTTATTCTTTTTACCCTACTGTCTCTCACTCTTTCCTCTCCCTTTGGGGGATACTCTTAAAACCCAGAGAAAGGAATTGCATTTAAATGTGCTCAGGCAGGTTATCTGGGTCCTGTCTCTGCCACCAGAATGAGAGGACTGTCCTCAGAAGTTGCTGCAGCAGATACTCTGAGGACCAATATCAGTGCCAACATCCCTGGGTGTCCCAAGGCTGCAGTTTTACCTGGTGAAGGTTTTCTTCTTACAGAGTTTCCTTTCCTAACACAACTCTTTCTGCTTAGCAACTTCAGCTTACTGTCTACAGAACACCTTTAACACCATTATTCTGACTACAATTGACAGTATTCTGATTGTGATTCTTTTTGCATTATTTCTTTGAATTGTCATTTATCTCCTTTATTTTAGTTTGATTTTTTAATGTACATTTTATTTCAGCAACTGGACCATGAGATCTCTGAGGAAAATGTAGACCTTTTGGTAAAACTCTCTGCAGAAAGATCTCATGGAGTCATTTTCCAGGAATCTCTTTAAATGTATACCAAGAGTCCAGAGGGCACCAGAAATGCTAATTACTAGTAGAAATTAAAGGATTCCTATTTCTCTGCCTGATTGATGAGGGAGGGGGTTTTATGGAAGCAGAAGTCAGCAAAACTCCAGAAGGGGTGATGTATAAAAGAGAGTCAAGTTTCAATTATAGCCTCCTTCAGAGATTAATAGAAAATGAGGCAAGAGCTATAGCTGGATCAGGGACTCTGTGCCCATCTTGCAATATCTTTCTGTATCCTGGGGTGGAAGATTGTTGACAGGGAGAGCAACAGAACCAGGGGTGTCTGGACTTGAGAAAGATTGCATGACACACACCCTATGTAGAACCCTGGGGTGTTAATCACTGAATCTTCCAAGATGCATTCAGAGCCTCTTCAGTCCTCTTCAGTACCTCGTAGGGCCTCATGCACAGGTGCTTCCCACGACATTGCATGATCCATATACTGAACATATTAATTTTCAACTGTTTATTTACAATGATTCCAACAGTTGAAATTATCAGGTCATATTTCTAGAATAATGGCTAAATGTGGGTTAAATATTTTTTTCGTACTTGTCTCCTCCCTTTCTCACCTTTTTTTGGTTGTTTGTTGTTGTTAAGTTAAATGACTTTTACAAGTATGCAAAATAATCACTATTTAAGTCATTGGTGGCTCCTATATTTTCACTATATATGACTTTGGTATTCAAAATATGTGAAAGTGTTCCTCAAATGAGGGGGTCTTTGGAAGGACTTGAATATGAGATAATGGGATAATTTGGAAAAACATATCTTGACTTATATCAGGGTGCATGTTCATTGTATCTTCCTTATAGATATTGTGCAGCAGTTATGTGCCAGACATCATGCTAGTGGTGTGCCCTGAGGCCAGAGTTTTCTAAGTGAGCTTTTTTGGCCATAAGCCAATGTCCAACCTCTTCCACAATAACTATGTGCCATTGCAATCTGGAACTACTTTCTGTTGCTCTTTCTATGGCTTTGCAAATTTAGCTCTTTCCCTCTGAAATGTCTCCTCCTCTACTTAAAATGCACTACATAAAATGCACTATCCTTTGAGACCCAGATCAAAGTCTGCATTGGGTACACAGTTGCACAGACTCTGGGCCAGATATCTCATGTTTCAGATATTTGGCTTCTTGAATTCTTTCCTCATCCTGATCTCTCCAACCATTGCCACCCATAATCTGTGGTCCAATTCTGAACCACTTACACAGACTGTAAGTGAATAGTATGGGAAGTTTATAATTACAGTAGTTACCTACCAACACTCTATAACTCAGCCTTCTTCCTCATAGGGACAGGCTACTGAGAAAAAAAAACATAAAGAATAAAAAGATCCATTTTTTTGTTAGGAACAGATGACTGATTAACAAAGCATTTCTGAAGATGAGGATTACAAAATGAGATTTACATCACAGACAGTGACAAACACAAAGCTACATTTATGGCAGCAGATAGAAACGCATAAAAAAGATCACACTTTGAAGATTTTCAGGCACAAACAAGCCATATTATTGGGAAGCAACATATAAAAGGCGTGAAGAGAATGGAAGAACTCTCTAATCATCAGAAAAAATAAACTTGGGCATGATATCTCATGAAAATCAAGGCAGGGTCAATCTCTGGGTTGGCTCAAATCCTTACATTCACCTAGAAGAGATGCCCATGAAAGTAACATCAAAGTCTGTGTCCTAGCCCTGTGGCATACTATCTGTGTGGCTCCAACTCTAAAGGAAGATACTTGACCAGTGTCCAGGGCATCAACCACAAAGTGCTTTGCATCTGTTAAACAGACAGTTAATGGAGCTGTTCCTCTATGCACATCTCAGGAGATTTTCACTCTTTGTTAAGCAATCATGACATCTTAAAGTGTTCTGGTTCCACTGAAGCTTTTTGCCCTTTCTTCTAGGAGAGTTATGTCTTCCTGAATCCTGATGAAAAATGACAAACAACATAGGTGTGTAGTAAAAGGAAAATTTCTCTTAAGAGAGGTGTTCAGCATCCCCCTCCTGTCCAGGAGGCTTATCTGTCAACCCAGAATGCACTGACTGGAATAGGGTCAGGTGTTATGTGATCATGAACAGGACATTTAATCTCCATGGGCCTCAGTCTCCTCACCAGTAAGGAGATTTGGATCAACTGAACAAACTTCTGTTGAATGATTGCTATGAAGTGGCCCCTGACATGTGCTGGTGGGAAGGAGGATAGGAGCCCAATGATGAAGAATTACATGACCCCATTCTCCAGGAGCACACAACCAGGAATTAGGATACCATTTCTTTAGTTTTGAATAAAAGTCTCCATTTCAGGCCAGTAGCTGACAGTTCACTTATAGAGACGACGCTACAGTGAAAAAGATATACACCTAACCCTCTGGAAACTTACTGGACCCAAATTGCCACAGAATGAGTCAGATGTAAAATAACCCTAAATGGGTTGTTTTAAACCTTAACAACAAGGTTGTTAGCAAAGTCAGTTCAAGAAACCAAACAATAATATTGCATACATTATGGTTTTAAAAAATACATTTTGATTATACAAGTAACCCATGTTAAGTGCAGGATAATTTTCAGATACAGGTAAACAATAAGAAGAAAATGAAAATCACCATATCACTGATATCTGGGAATCTGTGTTTCTGAGGATGACTCTGTCTCTCCACCTGCATTGAAGTTAAATGCATTTTCCATATTCATAAAAAAAATGAATAAATCTCTATAGTGCCAATTTAATGAATGTAGAGTGATTCAGTCTGGATCATGATTTGATTTTTTTTTTTTAATTTTTTTTAACATTTATTTATTTTTGAGACAGAGAGAGACAGAGCATGAACGGGGGAAGGTCAGAGAGAGAGGGAGACACAGAATCGGAAACAGGCTTCAGGTTCTGAGCTGTCAGCACAGAGCCCGATGCAGGGCTCGAACTCACAGACCAAGAGATCATGACCTGAGCGAAGTCAGACGCCCAACCGACTGAGCCACCCAGGCGCCCCCATGATTTGATTTTTCTAAAGAAACTATAATCAACTCTACGTCTAAATATCTCTATAAATTCCTACTTATTTCAAATAAGTTTTTAGAAATTGAATTGCTAGGGGCGCCTGGGTGGCTCAGTGGGCTGAGCGTCTGACTTCAGCTCAGGTCATGACCACAGCTCTGAGTTTGAGCCCTGCGTCAGGCTCTGTGCTGACAGCTCAGAACCTGGAGGTGCTTCAGATTCTGTGTCTCCCTCTCTCTCTGCCCCTCCCCCACTCATGCCATGTCTCTCTCTGTGTCTCAAAAATAAATGAACATTTAAAAAAAGAAGTTGAATTGCTAAATCAAGACACATATATACACATTGACAAATGAAGTTTTTTTTAATCTACTTTGTTAATAATAAATGCCAGTGGGGCATCCTCAACCTTATTTCTTCACAGCATTTCACCAATCTGCTCCCATGAGTTACCATTCCCACTTCAAATGACCGGCTTGCACACATTCACATTCATGACATTGACCCATCTATATTATTGCACCACAAAAGCTGTAAAGTGTATGTTTTCACACTAATTAGCATATAAATGTGGTAATCTTTAAAAAAAATACATTTTTATACGTCAAGTTTTCAATACCTTCCTTGCAATGTAACATGCATATGCCAACTTATGTGGACTACAACGGAGAGAAAAAACAGAGTGGAGGAGGATGAAGAAGAAAAATAATAATATACATTAACATATCTGCTACCATATCCTCTAAATTTTTTAAATCTTTGACAAAAAGCATTAGTGATTTTTAAAACCCTTAACATGAATCAGGGTCTATTTCTTCTCTGCTGGTCACCAGAAAGGGCATGTGGCCCAGTGGTGAGAACCCAGATTCTGAGTGGAAAGGCAAGAGTCTGGTTCTTGTTTCACACCTTAAAGTTTTGTGAACAAATTTGAGCAGAGCAATTAAGTTTTTCATCTAGAACCTGATGAAAATCTTTCTAGGTCTACCTCACATAACAATATATTTATTTATTGAAATTATCATTAAATTAAAGAGTTATGGTTAAGATCAACTGGCATCACTGCTTCGGTTTGGTTTGCCTCCAGAAATAATTAAAGTTTTACAAGTTTAATTAGTTTTTCTTTCAGTTATTTGAAGAGGTACTTTCACTAAGATGTTGAAACACAATTACACTTAATGGTTGGTTGTAAGCAGAGAGGTCCAGGTCATGACTTGTCTGCCTTTGTGTGCCCAGAGCATCACTGATAAGATCTACCCAGAAAAAAAGCCAAGACAGTGGAAAAATTAACAACTGGTTTATTTAAATCTGAAAATGTTTCATTATGCACGGACAAACATGCTGAATGCATTAGGTTATTTTAAAGTTACAAATGATTCTAATTTTCCATTTGGTTCATAACTATCTCTGTGGACTAGAGCCAATGAAACTAACTAAAATCCATAGAATATTTTGGTGGCCTTCTTTCACTGGACACAATTTTTCCTCAAGTTGCCAATAGCAAAATTAACAAATCAGCTATCTTCTGTCAATCTCCTCATGGAGCAGCTAATGACAAGGAGGTGAGGTTTGTATAACTGGGGAGAGACCTAGTATGTGAAGGTTAAGAGGAACTGTAGTTGGTGGCTACAAAAGTGGCAATCCCAGGCAGGAGGAAACAGAGGGCAGCAGGGGTTGTTAGGTTCTGACCTCACTCTAGCACTGCACTCCATGTCCACCTTGTCCCTTGTCCAACTCTGTCCACCATCACCATTCATTATCATTTTACAGATAAGGGAATTATGGCTCAGAGATGAGTCACTTTTAGATGCTTACATGGTCAGTCAGTGGGTGTTTGAAGTAGGGTTTTCTGTACTTTTCTTATGCCAAATACTAAACTCATTTCTGCACTAGAATATGGAAATCTTAAAATCATGAAGTCCATTACTAGCTTAGCTATAGCTAGGCAGAGTGGGGGCTGTTTCACATATAAATATTACTACTACTAATAATAAACATTTACTGAACACTGATTATGTGCTAGGAACTAGTGCAGACACTCTATATGCTGCTTCAGATAAAATGGGGTAGGCTTGGGGTACCTGGCTTAGTCAGTTAAGCAAATGACTCTTCATTGTGGCTCAGGTCATGATCTCATGGTTCTCGAGTTTGAGTCCTGCATCGGCCTCTGTGCTGACAGCTGGAAGCCTGCTTGGGATTCTCTGTCTCCCTCTCTCTCTCTGCCCCTCTCCTGCTCTCTCTCTCTCTCTCTCTCACTCAGTCTTAAAAAAGTAAACATTTAAGATTGGGTAGACATCATCAAACTTTTCAGCAATGGAAAGCAACAAAGGCTTATTTCTGACTCATACTCTGTGTACATTTTGTGTTGGCTGGGACTGAAATCTATGTTATTTTTACTGTTTGGCAGAGACAGAGGAAAGGGATATAAAATCATACACTGCCTCAAAGCATTCACCTAAAAGTGACACAAGATCAGATGTCATGGGCTGAAGCACAATCACACAGACATCCCTAATTTCAAGGGGAGCATACTCTGCCTGGAAGGCAGGATCAGAACCATTAGGCAGCAGCAGCAGTGACCTTTGTGCACTCATGTGCCCATTAACTCCCAAATAGCTATTCAACAGTTAACAGATGAGGCTCTGAGAGGTGTAGGGACTTGTCATAGGTCACACATGGCTAGGAGATGTAGAGCTTGGCCTCCATTCAGTGTGAACTCTTCACCATCACACATTTCTGTCTCTCTAGCTATAGCTGAGCACCAACCATGTACTAGACAGTGCACTCAACACTTGCATGATTTATACCCATTATTCTTCCCAGCCCTGCAGGTTTTATTCATTCCATTTCACTAATGAGGACCATGAAAACAGTAACATTCTATCTTGAAAGCAATAGTTGGAAATTAAACCTTAGCTTGTCTGACCATAAAGCCTACATTCTTTGGCTTTACTTTGTGAAATCCTTGGGATACTTAGTATGGCTCTGGATGTAATAAATATGAATTAAATGCCTACACAGCACAAAATACATGGAATTCAAACATCTTTCATGTTGGCTTCTGGCAGGCAATGATATTTGAGACCAGTAGGCTCTGTAAAATGAACAAATAAAGAGAATGAAACGTGTAAAAGCTTTTAGGGGTCATCATATATACGGGCAAAATTCTTTCTGGTTCTTTCCATTTGCCCTTGATGAGTTTCAAAGCATAATGGGCACTCCACTGAACTTTGTTTTTGTTTTAAATGAAAAAATAGATTCTTTTTTTTAACTTTTTAGAGAGATTTTAAAAATGTTATTCACATCCTACTTTGAAGAAACAAAATAGAGTAATATCATATATTAGTAATAACCTAGAAAAAAAGCCATAAAAAGCAAATTAATGTCTTGGATATACAACGATATCTCATATAGATATGTGCACAATATAGATAATATTTGAATTTTTTCTCATTTTTTTTTTTTTTGTGTACGTGCCATATACGGAGGTTTGTTATTGGTAACTGCAACTGCAATTTTTCCAAACTAAGATCTTAGACAATGACATTGGGGAAAAATTGAATAGCAGTGTGTAATTAACTTTGAGAAAGTTTGAGAAAATTTTAGAAACTAGAAATTTAGTAATATATATCTCATTTAAAAAGAATATGTTGGGGCTCCTGGGTGACTCAGGGGATTAAACAAAGGACTCTTAATCTTGGTTTAAGTCATGGTCTCATGGTTTGTGAGATTGAGCCCCATGTGACAGTGCACAGTCAGTGCAGAACCTGCTTGGGATTTCTCTCCCTCTCTCTCTCTGCCCCTCCCCTACTCACATGTATGTGCTCTCTCTTTCTCTCTCTCTCTCTCTCTCTCAAAATAAATAAATAAACATAAAAAATTAAAAAATATGTTATTTTAAAATAATACTTGATAAAAAAAGAGACTAGACACTAGATAATCATCAGCCCATAAAACACCCCCATGAGGATTAGAATAAGAAGTTATACTTTTCACAAAACACCTTACTTCTGTCTCTCAGAAGACTGACATAATGTACTGATCTTTTTAGAGTAATACCCTCTTGCCATCTAACACATAATTGGTATAAAATATATGCAAACCTATGATAGTTACTATGTGTATGGTGCCCCTAAGGATGTGCACTAAACTTCATACGCACTCTCACTGGGTGGCCTGACAGTGCTCACTGAGGAGTCCTTGGCCTGATTCTCCATTTTGCCCAGGTGAGTCCTCTTTGCATCTTACAGTTCCTAGATTCTTACTAAAAATCTAAAAATATAGAGGCTTCCTCTCTTTCTTCCATGTTGGAGAATTATTTAGAATTTTCAGATGATTTATATTCTGCAGATATGTCACCTTACCTCTGCCACTTTCTGCCAGGTGAATGTCTGTCTACAAGTCATTCTACCTCTGGGCATTCAGTATCCCCAGCCTGTACACCTCATACCAGAACCCTGATTCTGAGAACTTGGAAGAGCTTTGAGAGCTGCGATGCATCACACCTGTACTATACACATACATGCTAGTTGCCATGCAAACAAGCTCTCTTCTGATTGCTAATTTCCCATTCATCAGACTTATTTGAGCACCTGTTACTAAGCCAGGCTCTATGCCAGATTTTGAGGTACAAGAATGGAGAAAACTTTACCTGTATAGTTGACTTGTATTTATTTGCCAGGTCAAGAGTTATCTGAGAGTACAGACATTATGTTAAGCTTTTTTCTGTTATATTCCCTTTGTACCTAGAATGGCTCCAAGATCATCATATGTGTAAAATGAGATATTTTTAGGTTAAGGAATTTTAAGAATAAATCTGTGCATGTGGTCCAGTGTATCCTTGGTGCTAGGTTGTTTGTGGTACTAGACAGCTAAACTGAAGTCCATGTTAATTAACCTCTGGTTTCAGAAAATAAAGGCTTATTATCTTAACACAACAGTCTATCAAGCTTTAAAACAACGTGCTTAGGAGCATTTAGATAATAGGGTGTTGATTAATGTGAATGGACAACAATAATATCAGCTAAAATTTATTGACTAATTCTTGTATATTACAGGTCCAGGCTCACTATGACTAAGTCAGGCTCAATTGAACATATGATTATTACCCTTTAGACTAGAATGTATTGTATATGCTGATTTTAGCTGAGTACTTGACAAATGAATCTATCTTGATGGATCAATTAGTGCTGTTGGTAGGAAAGTAAATCCTCAATTATATCTTTAATGAGTACTTACCAGATCTGTGTCAAATTGAAAGGAGATCCTTTTTTTTTTTTTTTAAATGTATATCCATTTTTGACAGAGAGAATGCAAGTGGTGGAAGGCAGAGAGAGGGGGTAGAGAGAATCCCAAGCAGGCTCAAAGCCCAATGTGGGGTTCGAACCCATGAACCATGAGATCATGACCTGAGCCAAATCAAGAGTCAGATGCTTAACTGACTGAGCCACCCAGGCACCCTGAAAGGTGATTTTTTTTTTTTAATATATGAAATTTATTGTCAAATTGGTTTCCATACAACACCCAGTGCTCATCCCAAAAGGTGCCCTCCTCAATACCCATCACCCACCCTCTCCTCCCTCCCACCCCCCATCAACCCTTAGTTTGTTCTCAGTTCTCAACAGTCTCTTATGCTTTGGCTCTCTCCCACTCTAACCTCTTTTTTTTTTTTTTTTCCTTCCCCTCCCCCATGGGTTCCTGTTAAGTTTCTCAGGATCCACATAAGAGTGAAACCATATGGTATCTGTCTTTCTCTGTATGGCTTATTTCACTTAGCATCACACTCTCCAGTTCCATCCAAGAAATTGTGGTTTATATACACAATGGAATACTACGTGGCAATGAGAAAAAATGAAATATGGCCTTTTGTAGCAACGTAAAAGGTGATTCTTAATGGTGGGTCACCAGTACACATTGTTTGGTAGTTTTATCAGAAGCTCAAGTGAAGATATATTTGCTACTGTTTCCTCTGTAGAAGATAGAATCAAAGTAAAAACATAAACTAGCATCAAAAAACAAAAATGATGAGCTATATAAAAATAAAATGAAATTTATTTGAAAAAAAGTAATAGCCTGTATTACAAAAAGTCACTTGCAAGGTACAAAGGACTCCTGGTTTTGTGATGACTCATTTGAGGAAGGAATGGGATTTTAGACAAGTAAAACCTCACAGAAACAACTCCTGTGACAAGGTTGTCAAAATAGTGACAGTGATTGAAATAAAGGTTTTAATAGTTCTACTGTTTCCTCTGTAGACATTACTATAGATAGAATTATTTTTTCATTCTTAATACATTTTTTAAATACATCTATTTAAAACATTCTCATCAAAATATACATTATATCTTCAGTAGATTTGGAAAATTAGAAGTATCCTATTAATAACAAAATAATAAACTCTAGGGGCACCTGGGTGGTTCAGTCCATTAAGCAGCCAAATTTATCTTAGTTCAAGATCTCGTGATTCATGAGTTCGAGCCCCGTGTCCGGCTCTGTGCTGACAGCTCAGTCTGAAGCCTGCTTCTCTCTGCCCCTCCCCTACTCATACTCTTTCTCTGTCTCTCTCTCTGTGTCCCTCTCTCTCTCAAAAATAAATTTAAAAAACATTAGAAAATTAAAAAATAAAAATGATAAACTCTAGAGAAATATTAGAATAATTTTTCTCCTCTTCATATTCATTGTTGAAAAGTTTATAGCACTTATTCATATACACACTTTAAAAATGATTTTTATTGGTTCTGTTATCCTTGACAAAATTGAGAAGGATCATAAATTCCTTTCATAAATAAAAAAAATGGAATTGAAATATAGTCATGATAACTCATTTAGGAATCTCATATAAGCCTCCTTAGGTGAATCATTTTGGTGAGAGGGGGCAGCTTATTTCAAGAATGATATTGACAAAGAGAATATATAAAAGGTGACAGGGAATCTGAAAATTTATATGCAGAAATCTATAATATTTGTAGGAGTCATACATAATAAAGGTCTTTAACTATGTAAAATCATATTTTGTAATGAAATAATATCTCAAGTGCCAGAACTAGGATGAAGAAGGGGAAGCCTCAAGAAGAATAACCAAGACTAGTCATAAGAAATGAATGTATAACAAGGAAAACTTTTTTCAAAATGAGATAGGCTGCCTCTTATAGTAGCTTTCTCTACCAGATATGCTCTTCAGGAAATCTTTGTGTTTTAGGAGAATCTATGGGTTAATTCACAAGGTACTTTCCAACTATAAGGTTGTGGCCCCCATGGCCATGCTTTCTGATGCTGGATTGTTGTCTGGACTCACCTCTCACATGACAACCACTCTTTTTGTCTAAATTCCAAAATGTTTTTCTTTACAATATTAATTTGGCTAAGTATTGAAGTGTTTGAACTAATTCTGTATTCCTTTATATAAAGGCAAGATGTGGAATGTATAAATGACTTGAGGCTACCAGTAATATTTTAGGTTCAGTTTCCCTTCATGTATATTGATACTTATATGGGTAATAGATTAACTTTGTTGGAATTAGCTACATTTGGTAGTTGTAGTTGCAAAAAGAGCAAAGTGCTTTCTAGAATTAGTGTACTTGTTTCTTCCCATGAGAAAATATATTTTCTATAAATTTGAGGGAAGTCAAGTCACCATAACTTCTTTATTTGGTTTTGCAGAGTTTGTCTGTTTTTTAGTATAGTTGACACCCAATGCTACATTGGCTTCAGGTGTGCAACATTGTGATTCAACAAGTTTATATATTATGCTATGTTCACCATAAATGTAGCTACCGTCTGTCACCATACATCACTTTCCCAAATAATTGATTATATTCCTTCTGCTGTCCCTTTTATTCCCATTATTTATTCATTCCTTAACTGGAAGCCTGTATCTCCCATTCTCCTTCACCCATTTAGCCCATTCTCCCATCTTCCTTTCCTCTGGCAGCCACCAGTTTGTTCATATTTATAGATCTGATTCTACTTTATGTTTGTTTATTCACTTGTTTTATTATTTATATTCCACCTATAAATAAAATCATATAGTATTTGTCTTTGTCAGTCTTACTTGTATCACTTAGTGTAATACCTTCTAGATCCATCCATGTTGTCTCAAATGGCATGATCTCATCCTTTTTATTGACTGTTTATCCCTATGAACATAGACTCAAAAACTCTCGAAAATATTAGCAAACCACATATGACAATATATTAAAAAGATTATTCACTATGATCATATGGGATTTATCTCAGGGAGGTAAGAATGGTTCAATATTTGCACATCACTTAACATGATACAGCACATCGACAAAATGAAGGATAAAAGTTATATTATTATCTCCATCGATGCATAAAAAGCATTTGATAAAATTCAACATCTATTCATGATAAAAATTCTCAACAAAATGGGTTTAGAGGGAACATACCTTAACATAATAAAGGCCATATATGAAAAACCCACAGCTAATATCATACTCTATCATAAAAAACTGAAAGCGTTTCCTCTAAGATCATGAAAAATACAAAGATGTCCACTCTTGAAACTTTTATTCAACACAGTACTGGAAGTTATAACCGTAGGAATCAGACAAGAAAAAGAAATAAGAGGTATCCGCATTGGTAAAGAAGTTAAACTGTCACTATGTGCAGGTGACATAATACTATACATAGAAAACTCTAAAGACTCTACAAAAAAAAAAAAAAACTATTAGAAGTAATAAATGAATTCACTGAAGCAGGATACAAAATCAATAGCCAGAAATTGGTAGTATTTCTATACACTAATAATAAAGTAGCAGAAAGAGAATGATCTCACAATTGCACAAAAAAAGAATAAAATACCTAGAAATAAACTTAACCGAAAAAATGAAAGACTTGTGCTCTGAAAACTGTAATATATTGATGAAACAAATTGTAGATGACACAAACAAATGGAAAGATAGTCCATGTTCATGGATTGGAAGAATTAATATTGTTAAAATGTCCATAATATCCAAAGCAATCTAAAGATTCAATGCAATACCTATGAAAATAACAACAGCATTTTTTTTCACAAAACTAGAACAAATAATACAAAAATTTGTGTGGAATTACAAAAGATCCCAAATAGTCAAAGCAATCTTGGTAAAGAAGAACAGATTTGAACGTATCACAATTCTGGACTTCAAGATATACTACAAATTTGTGTAACCAAAATGGTATGGCACTAGCACAAACACAGACACACGGATCAATAGAAAAGAATAGAGAGCCCAGAAATAAACACATGGTTACATGATCCATTTGTCTATGATAAATGAGGCAAGAGTACACAATAGGGAAAATACAGAATTTTCAATAAATAGTGCTGGGAAAAACTGGACAGCTACATGTAAAAGTATAAATTGGACTACTTGTTTTTCGGGGTTTTAATACTCAGTTTTTGACCATCATTTTTATGTGAGCAAAAATAATTTCAAGAAAGACTTTAAATTCTTGAAGATAGCTCAAGAATTATGCTTTATTTAGAGTCAAGTTCATGTGACAGGCTCAGAGAACAATAGTGTCCTAGTGGTCAAACAGAATTTGACAACAGAGTTGAGAGAATTTTCCCTGAAATTATATTTTATAGGACCTGAAAATTATAAACATATAGTTATTAAATTATTAGTACAGAAATCACAACATGATGCTGGCTCATCAGTGGCATAATGAGCCATATCTATCCCTGAAAATCTTATAGCCTAAATCTGTATAATAAGGCTCCCAAGCAATGAGGAAATTAGTACCCCTAAACCTCACAGGAGGGAGAATTCCTTCTTTTAACCAGGGAGATAAGAAGAGGCTTTATCAAAGATGAGACATTGGATCTGGTCCTAAAAGCATGGAAGAAATTTTGAATATAAAAGTGGGATAAACTACGAACATTGGCAGATAATCTACCAAATATAAAGAAGATATGGAAGTAGAGTATTCTCAAGTATATGGAAAGAGCTACCTCGGGAAAACATTACATGATAAAAACCAATGGTAATATACTAAATTGCATTTGACAACTGGTTAAAAAAGAAGTTGGGTAGTAAGAATTACTAGTGGTCTTTTTTGCTATACCTATTTGGATCTGGGATAATTTGCCAGATTTTCATGACCCATGTGAAATATACTTTAAGAGTTTGGAGTTCCTTTTGGACCAGGTCTTGCTGCATCCAGGCCTCTCTGTGCCTTTTTCTCTGTGGTCGCTTGCCCTCTGCTTGCGTTCTCTAGACTTCTTTGCATTTTCAGGGCAGTTCTGTTCCAGACAGAGTTATTAATCACCACTACCCACTTATTCATGAATTCTGTGTTGTGCTAGTCAGTTTTCCTATGGGAACAGACAACCATAAAATCTCAGTGGCTTACAATGAAAAATAGTTATTCCCTATTTGTGCTATATTATGTCTGATTGTTGGCTGTAGGTCTGAGTCACATATGTCCTTTCCTCCAGGATCCAGACTTAAGGACATGCCCCCTCCTAGGAAATGCCATGCTCATAGGAGTGGGAAAGCTCTGTTTGGACCTGACACACTGCCACTTCTCTTCTTATTTTATTAGCCCAAGCTAACCACCACAAGGCAGGCAAGTGTTTCCCACTTGACCTTGACATGCCGATAGTGAAGAGAGTAGCAAAGGGGAGTGACATCACAGGATACCATGACTTAAGCCACTTTCCCTGCTTAACACAGTGGTACCATTTTGAAAAATGTGGCAGGATTTCTTGGAATTCTAATTCTTGTCTGACAGATCTTGCCATTCTCTTGCCAGGTTCACGTTAAGGGAATTGACTCTCTGAAACAGTGGCTATAGCACCTCCTCCACAGTGTCTCTTCCAGAAAACATCCCTAGTGCAGACTTCTTACATGGAATACTGCGCCTTTCAAACATCTTAATTGCTAATCCTATGACCCAGCTGCTTTTGGAGAAATACTGTTTTGAGTTGCCAGATGCTCCCCCATATCAGCATTCTATAACAGCACTGGTGTGTCATGTATTGACATATCTCAATACAGGATGTACTACTCAGCAGATTGGACTTCCTCCAGCAGTGACAGCTGGGCCACTGCTCTTGCTCCCTCATACCTGCCCCCTCTCAGCTACTGGCCAACCTGCCTCATCCTCCAGAGGCAAATGGGTCATGACAACTGAGTGATGAAAAATAACACTCCACTCTGCTTCTACGCTTACCAAGAAACTTTATGACTACTAATTTTTTGTAGTAGGTTTGAATTTTAATCCACATTCATAGGTGTCTTCCAAACAAAATAGTCTTCCAAAGTGATGGTGCCAATTTATATTTACACCAGAAATTTTCTGATATTCTTTAAATTTTACTCATCATGATAGGTATGTAGTATTATGTCCTGGTGGTTTCCATTTGCATTTCTCTGATGACTAATGATGTTGAGCAACTTTATATATAATCATTGATCATTTGAATGTGTTCCTTTTGTCAATTATTTGTTCAAGTGTTTTTTTCAATTTTTTAATTTAGTCTTTTTCTTAAAGATCTGTGGGAGCATATTATATAATCGGATAAGAACTTTTGTCTATTGCATGTCCTTGAAATATTCTCTCCCACTCTCTGACCCACATTTTAATTATTTTAATGTTATATTTCAGTAAATATATATTCGCAAAATTTTATTTATTTTTTTAAATATGAAATTTATTGTTAAATTGGTTTCCATACAATACCCAGTGCTCATCCCAACAGGTGCCCTCTTCAATACCCATCACCCACCCTCCCCTCCCTCCCACCTCCCATCAAACCTCAGTTTGTTCTCAGTTTTTAAGAGTCTCTTATGTTTTGGCTCACTCCCTCTCTAACCTCTTTTTTTTTCTTCCCCTCCCCCATGGTCTTCTGTTAAGTTTGTCAGGATCCGCACAAGAGTGAAAACATATGGTATCTTTCTCTGCCTGACTTATTTCACTTAGCATAACACTCTCCAGTTCCATCCATGTTGCTACAAAGGACCATATTTCGTTCTTTCTCATTGCCATGTAGTATTCCATTGTGTATATAAACCACATTTTCTTTATCCATTCATCGGTTGATGGATATTTAGGCTCTTTCCATAATGTGGCTATTGTTGAACGCACTGCTACAAACATTGGGGTACAAGTGTCCTGAGGCATCAGCACTCCTGAATCCCTTGGGTAAATTCCTAGCAGTGCTATTGCTGGGTCATAGGGTAAATCTATTTTTAATTTTTTGAGGAACCTCCACACTGTTTTCCAGAGCGGCTGCACCAGTTTGCATTCCCACCAATAGTGCAAGAGGGTTCCCGTTTTTCCACATCCTCGCCAGCATCTATAGTCTCCTGATTTGTTCATTTTAGCCACTCTGACTGGTGTGAGATGATATCTGAGTGTGGTTTTGATTTGTATTTCCCTGATGAGGAGTGACGTTGAGCATCTTTTCATGTGTCTGTTGGCATTCTGGATGTCTTATTTAGAGAAGTGTCTATTCATGTTTTCTGCCCATTTCTTCACTGGATTATTTGTTTTTGGGGTGTGAACCTTGGTGAGCTCTTTATAGGTTTTGGATACTAGCCTTTTGTCCGATATGTCATTTGCAAATATCTTTTCCCATTCCGTTGGTTGCCTTTTAGTTTTGTTGGTTGTTTCCTTTGCTGTGCAGAAGCTTTTTATCTTCATGAGGTCCCAATAGTTCATTGTTGCTTTTAGTTCCCTTGCCTTTGGGGATGCGTCAAGTAAGAAATTGCTGTGGCAACCTCAGAAAGGTTTTTTCCTGCTTTCTCCTCTAGGATTTTGATGGTTTCCTGTCTCACATTCAGGTCCTTTATCCATTTTGAGCTTATTTTTGTGAATGGTGTAAGAAAGTGGTCTAGTTTCATCCTTCTGGATGTTGCTGTCCACTTCTCCCAGCATTATTTGTTAAAGAGACTGTCATTTTTCCATTGGATATTCTTTCCTGCTTTGTCAAAGATTAGTTGGCCATACTTTTGTGGGTCCAATTCTGGAGTCTCTATTCTATTCCATTGGTCTATGTGTCTGTTTTTGTGCCAATACCATGTTGTCTTGATGATTACAGCTTTGTAGTAGAGGCTAAAGTCTGGGATTGTGATGCCTCCTGTTTTGGTCTTCTTCTTGCAAATTACTTTGGCTATTCGGGGCCTTTTGTGGTTCCATATGAATTTTAGAATTGCTTGTTCTAGCTTTGAGAAGAATGCTGGTGCAATTTTGATTGGGATTGCATTGAATGTGTAGATAGCTTTGGGTAGATTTGACATTTTAACAATATATATTCTTCCAATCCATGAGCACGGAATGTTTTTCCATTTCTTTATATCTTCTTCAATTTCCTCCATAAGCTTTCTATAGTTTTCAGCATACAGATCTTTTACATCTTTGGTAGGTTTATTCCTAGATATTTTATGCTTCTTGGTGCAATTGTGAATGGGATCAGTTTATTTGTCTTTCCGTTGCTTCATTATTGGTGTATAAGAATGCAACTAATTTCTGTACATTGATTTTGTATCCTGCAACTTTGCTGAATTCATGCATCAGTTCTAGCAGACTTTTGGTGGAGTCTATTGGGTTTTCCATGTATGATATCATGTCATCTGCAAAAAGTGAAAGCTTGATTTTGTCATTGCCAATTTTGATGCCTTTGATTTCCTTTTGTTGTCTAATTGCTGATGCTAGCAGTTCCAACACTATGTTAAACAACAGTGGTGAGAATGGACATCCCTGTCGTGTTCCTGATCTCAGGGAGAAAGCTTTCAGTTTTTCCCCATTGAGGATGATACTAGCTGTGGGCTTTTCATAAATAGCTTTTATGATGTTGAAGTATGTTCCTTCTATTCTGACATTCTCTAGGGTTTTTATTAAGAAAGAATGCTGAATTTTGTCAAATGCTTTTTCTGTATCGATTGACAGGATCATATGGTTCTTATCTTTTCTATTATTAATGTGATGTATCACACTGATTGATTTGTGAATGTTGAACCAGCTTGCAGCCCAGGAATGAATCCCACATGATCATGGTGTATAATTCTTTTTATATGCTGTTGAATTCGATTTGCTGGTATATTATTGAGAATTTTTGCATCCATATTCATCAGGGATATTAGCCTGTAGTTCTTTTTTTTTTTTTTTTTTTTTTTGCTGGGTCTCTTTCTGGTTTAGGAATCAAAGTAATGCTGGCTTCATAGAATGAGTCTGGAAGTTTCCCTTCCCTTTCCATTTTTTGGAATAGCTTGAGAAGCATAGAATTATCTCTGCTTTAAATGTCTGGTAGAATTCCCCTGGGAAGCCATCTGGTCCTGGACTCTTATTTGTTGGGAGATTTTTGATAACTGATTCAATGTCTTCGCTGGTTATGGGTCTGTTCAAGCTTTCTATTTCTTCCTGTTTGAGTTTTGGAAGTGTATGGGTGCTTAGGAATTTGTCCATTTCTTCCAGGTTGTCCAATTTGTTGGCATATAATTTTTCATAGTATTCCCTGATAATAGCTTTTATTTATGAGAGATTTGTTGTAATAATTCTATTTTCATTCATGATTTTATCTATTTGGGTCATCTCCCTTTTCTTTTTGAGAAGCCTGGCTAGAGGTTTGTCAATTTTGTTTATGTTTTCAAAAAACCAACTCTTGGTTTCGTTGATCTGCTCTACAGTGTTTTTAGATTCTATATTGTTTATTTCTGCTCTGGTCTTTATTATTTCTCTTCTTCTGCTGGGTTTGGGGTGTCTTTGCTGTTCTACTTCTATTTCCTTTAGGTGTGCTGTTAGATGTTGTATTGGGTATTTTTCTTGTTTCTTGAGATAGGCCTGGATTGCAATGTACATTCCTCTCAGAACTGCCTTTGCTGCATCCCAAAGCATTTGGATTGTTGTATTTTCATTTTCATTTGTTTCCACCTATTTTTTAATTTCTTCTCTAATTGCCTGGTTGACCCACTCATTCTTTAGAAGGGTGTTCTTTAAACTCCATGCTTTTGAGGTTTTCAGACTTTTTCCTGTGGTTGATTTCAAGCTTCATAGCATTGTGGTCTGAAAGTGTGCATGGTATGATCTCAATTCTTTTATACTTACTAAGGGCTGTTTTGTGACCCAGTATGTGATCTATCTTGGAGAATGTTCCATGTGCACTCGAGAAAAAAGTATATTCTGTTGCTTTGGGATGCAGAGTTCTAAATATATGTGTCAAGTCCATCTGATACAATGTATCATTCAGGGCCCTTGTTTCTTTATCGACCATGTGTCTAGATGATCTATCTATTGTTGTAAGTGGAGTATTAAAGTCCCCTGCAATTACCACATTCTTATCAATAAGGTTGCTTATGTTTGTGATTGTTGTTTTATATATTTGGGGCCTCCTCTATTTGGTGCATAGACATTTACAATTGTTAGCTCTTCCTGATGGATAGACCCTGTAATTATTATATAATGCCCTTCTTCAAGGGATCCCCTTAGGATCTCTTGTAGGCTGTGGTGATGAATTCCTTCATATTTTGTTTGTTTGGGAAGACCTTTATCTCTCTTTCTATTCTGAATGACAGACTTGCTGGATGAAGAATTCTCAGCTGCATATTTTTTTCTGTTCATAACATTGAAGCTTTCCTGTCATTCCTTCCTGGCCTGCCATGTTTAAGTAGATAGGTCTGCCACTAGTCTTATGGGTCTCCCTTTATATGTTAGAGTGTGTTTATCCCTAGCTGCTTTCAGAATTTTCTCTTTATCCTTGTGTTTGGCCAGTTCCATTATTATACGTCCTGCAGAAGATCAATTCAAGTTATGTCTGAAGGGAGTTCTCTGTGCCTCTTGGATTTAAATGCCTTTTTCCTTCCCCAGATTAGGGAAGTTATCAGCTATGATTTCTTCAAGTACACCTTCAGCCGCTTTCTTTCTCTCTTCCTTTTCTGGAATTCCTATTATATGGATATTGTTCCATTTGATTGCATCACTTAGTTCTCTAATTCTCCCCTCATACTCCTGGACTTTTTAATCTCTGTTTTTCTCAGCTTCCTCCTTTTCCATAATTTTATCTTCTAATTCACCTATTCTCTCCTCTGCCTCTTCAATCCAAGCTGTGGTTGCATCTATTTTATTTCGCACCTCATTTATAGCATTTTTAGCTTCTCATGACTATTTCTTAGTCCCTTGATCTCTGTAGCAATATATTTTCTGTTGTCCTCTATACTTTTTTCAAGCCCAGTGATTAATTTTATGACTATTATTCTAAATTCTTGTTCCATTGTATTGCTTAAATAGTTTTTGATCAATTCGTTAGCTGTTGCGACTTCCTGGAGTTTCTTTTGAGGAGAATTCTTCTGTTTTGTCATTTTGGATACTTCCTGGGGTGGCGCAGAACTGCAGGGCACTTCCCCTGTGCTGTCTGGAGTAACTCGTGTTGGTGTATGGGGCCACAGTCAGACCTGATGTCTGTGCCCAGCCCACTGCTGGGGCCACAGTCAGACTGATGTGTACCTCATCTTCCCCTCTCCCAGGGGCAGGTGTGGCCGCTGTCTGGGCTACTTGCACACTGCCAGGCTTGTGGTGCTGCTTTGATGGGATCTGGCGTATTAGCCAGGGTGGATCTTCAAGGTGCACAGTTATGGGAGGGGCAGGCTTAGCTTGTTTTGCTGTTGGTGGTGCCCTGCGGGAGGGGCGCTGCGGCACTGGGTGGGAGACAAACCTGTCGTCGTCAGAATGGATCCACAGAAGGGCAGCATTGGGGTGTTTGCACAGTGCAAGCAAGTTGGATGATGGGAACTGGTTCCCTTTGTGATTTCGACTGGGGGATGGTAGAGGGAGATGGTGCTGGCCAGTGCCTTTGTTCCTTGCCAAGCTGAGTTCTATCTTCCAGGGCTCAACACTTCTCCCTCCCATTGTCCTCTCACCCTCCCGCTCTCAGAGCAGAGCTGTTGACTTATAACATTCCAGATGTTAAGTCCTACTGGCTGTCAGAACTCACACAGTCTGACCCCTCTGCTTTTGCAAGCAAGACCCCGGGGGCTCTACCTTGCCAGGCAGGCTGCCCCTCTACTGCCCCAGCTCCCTCCACCAGTCCGTGCATCACCTCTCCACCCTTCCTACCCTCTTCTGTGGGTCTCTTGTCTACACTTGGCTCCAGAGAGTCTGTTTTGCTAGTCTTCTGGCAGTTTTCTGGGTTATTTAGGCAGATATGGGTGGAATCTGAGGGATCAGCAGGACAAGGTGAGCCCAGAGTCTTCCAATGCTGCCATCTACCCAAAAACCTTTATAGTTTTTTGTAATCATGACTAGATAGTTCAAATTTTAAAAGTAATACTGAATTTTTCTCTTAACATGTATAATTATGTTAATTTATTTTCAATTGTTAAACCAAACGTAAATTCCTAAAGGCACTCAATTTGCTCATGACATATTTTTTTCTTTGTGTATATATGAGTAGATTGTATTTGCCAAATCCTTACTTTGATTTATTTTTAAATTGTGTTCAAGAGAAATATTTTTTTCTTTCAAGAGTTCAAGGTAACTTTTAAAGAACTAAAGAGTAACTTTCCTTTCATGTATGCTCATTTCGGTTTTGTACCAAGATTATCTTTGCCTCGTAAAATTAATTAGCAAGCATTTTTTTTTTATATTCTCTACACCTTTATATGTATTCTCCCCCAAATGTTTGGTAAAATTTATCATTGATTCAATCTGGAGTTTCTTCATAACAAAGTGTTTAATTACTGATTGAATTTTATTAATTATTTAGGGTTGTGAATATTTTATATTTATTTTTGATTGGGTTTAATAATCATATTTTCTAAGAATATATCTATTTTTCAAATTTTTGACATAAAGTTGTTCATAATAGTTACTAGTCATGTTTTTATACCTGTAGGAAACTGTGATGGCATTCCTTTCCATTCCTAATATTTGTTATTTATGTTTTATGTCATATGTATATAATATATAACATATATATAATGTAAGTTGTATATAATTAAATATTATATGTTTATATATTTAATTATATAGAATATATATGACTATATAATTACTTGTACCTTTGTATTCACAAATATATTATAATTATACTTATATAAACATATTTAAAATACATTTTAATTATATATGCATATAATATATATAATTTAATATATAATTTTATATATGTGTATATATGGAAAAAGAAAAAAGAGAAAAAATAATAAGCAAATAATATAATAAATTGCCATTAACTCATCACTCAGTTTCAAAAATCATAAACTTATACCCAAATGTTTTCTCTGAAATCCCATAATCCTCTTAACATGAACACACATGCAAAATTATTTTTAAATAAATTACAGAGACCTTTTGGCCATTTAGTAAATTCAGTTGAGAATAGACTTTTTCTACTGAGTTCTTTTCCTTTTCATACTGACTCGTAGACTATTAGATTCAAAAATATATCTATTTTTAACATGGGCCCTCCCTGATCAACCTATCTAAAATAACATCTCATGTCAAGTTCTGTTATTCCCTTACTTTTTTTCTCTCTTTAGCACTTGCTAAAATCCAAGGTTTATTAATTAATTAATTTATTAATTAATTTATTTATTTATTATTGTCTGTCTTCCGTATGAATGAAAACTACTGTCTGATTTGTTTCCTACAGTTTTCCTGGTGGCCAGAACAGCAATTTGTACATAACAGACATTCAATAAGGATTTTTTGGATGAATTAATTTATTTGTAATAGACTGATATACATTCTGGATATACTAGTCTGGATATACTAAGCTCTTGTTGCTTACTTCACTTATATCCAATCTTTGTAGGTTTATGATGCCTTTTTATGTACAGATGTATTTAATTTTAATGTTGTCAAACTAACAAATAATTTTTGTATGATTGTCTACTTAAATATCTGTCCCTATCCTGAGAATATAAAAAAAAAAAATCATTCTATATGTTCTTGTAAGGATATATTTGATTTTGCCTTTCACATATTTTTCTGAAACGTTTTTATAAATTGTGTCTGTCAGAATTCTACATGTTTTTTCTTGAATGGATAGTCTGATGACTTTGTTCAATAATTTACCTTTTGCCTATTGATCTGCAATGCCATTTATTCTCATTTAAGGTTTGATTTTCTACTAAAGAAAATTTATTTTTTATTTGTTGTCTCTAAACCATTGCCACACTATTTTAATTTCCATAGCTTCATTATAGGCTTTGCTAGGTTTTAACTGGTCAATGCCCACACACTTTGGTTCCTGTCTCAGGAGTCCCCCAAAACACTCCCAGGTACCCAGACAGGCTGTTATACTCACAGTTACTGTTTATTATAGTAGAAGGATACAGATTAGACCAAGAAAGGAAAAGGTATGTGCAACAGAGTCTAGTAGCGACTAGGCATGAGCTTCCCTTATGTTTTTCTAGTAGAGTTAGACATCACTTAATATTCCTTGCCATTATATGTAATAAAATGTGCAGTATTGTCAACTGAGAAGGTTTACATAAGTCTTGGTGTGTGGGGCTTTTATTGGTGTTAGTGACATAGACAAGAACCACCCACATGACTGACAGCTGCTCAGTTTCCAGTGGCCCCACCCCCTCACAATCAAAGTAATAAGAAAAACTGCAGTAAAGGGTTAACATGGCAGCCTGAATCCCCAAAATCCACGTTCCAAAGGTCTTCAAGACTGACCCCTGATGGGCTCTTGGAGATAACTTCTGAGTCCTGGGGATACGCTGCCTGATATGTCTCTGTATTCTTAAGGTACAAGATGGTATAGGCTAATTCTGTGATTTATGGTGAACATCTGTTTTTCTACGTGTGCAGCTCTGGGCCACATTGTGACATATCAGGCAGCATATCCCCAGGGCTCAGAAGTTATCTCCAAGAGCCCATCAGGGGTCAGTCTTGAAGACCTTTGGAACGTGGATTTTGGGGATTCAGGCTGCCATGTTAACCCTTTACTGCACTTTTTCTTATTCAAAATCATTTTAATTTTTCTTGGCCCCATGCTCATCCATATGGATTTTAGATTTGTTCTGTTGAGTTCAGTGAAATATCCTGTTAATATTTATATTTGAATTGCATTGTATTTAACGACTAAGTATCTTTGTGGTATTTAGATTTCTGAAGCAAAATCTTGGTTTTCCTATTTATTTTGATTTTTTTTCTCTCTCTGAAAGAAAATACTATATATATTTCTCCGCCAAAGTGTAGCAAACATGTGTTACACTTATTTTAAGGTACATCACTTTCTTGTGCGCATTATAAATTATATGCTATAGTTTTTTATTTAAGGTATTTTCATCCCCCTTTATAAGTGAGCTTAGTCTGTAATGCTTTGTTTTTATACTTGCCCTGTGTTTTTCTATTTCTTTTTATTTCATTTCTACTCTCTGGAACAGATGATGTAAGACTAGAATTATGTTTCTTAAATATAATTTATTATCAATATAATTTTGGTACTTTCATTGAAGTTCATTTTTTAAAGTTTATTTATTTATTTTGAAAAGTGGAAGGGTCAGAGAAAGTGGGGGGTGGGGGGGAGAGAAGGAGTCCCAAGCAGGATCCATGCTGTCAGCCTGGAGTCCTACAGAAGGCTTGATCTCACAAACTGTGAGACCTGAGCTGAAATCAAGAGTCAGACTTCATTTCTGGCTGTGGGTGACTGAGCCACCCAGTGCCCCGTTGAAGTTCATTTTAAAGTATTGATTCAATTAATTTAATTTAGTAGGTTTATAAAAGTTTTCTACCTTATGTAATTACTTTAAGATATTTTTCTAGGAAACAGGCCACTGAAGCTTCAAATTTATTTTACCAATTTATATTTACTTATAATTTACTTTTTTAAAAGTATATTTTTGTATATAAAAATTTTTAATACAAATGTTAATCATCTGTATTCTTTCTCTTTATATAAAGGGATATGGCTAAGGTTTGTCTATTAGTCTTTTAAAATACTCAACTTTGGTTTTGTTGATCTTTACTTTTAAATCTTTGTCATATTTATTTTTATTTCATTAATACCACCTAGGTGGTGAATTTCATCCATCTAATATTTCCATTTAGTCTCTTTTTTGTTACTTATTTTAAGCTCCGTGTTATTTGCTTTACATCCTTGATGTGATGCTTTTTATTTCTGTTTAGCTCTAAAGAACTGTGGCAGTGTTGATGGGAATGTAAATTGGTGCAGTCACTATGGAAAACAGTACAAAAGTTCTTAAAAAAATTAAAAATAGAATTACCATAGGATCCAATAATTTCTCTACTGGGTATTTACCCATAGAAAATGAAAACACTAATTCAAAGAGATATATTCACCTCTGTCTTTATTGCAGCATTATTTATAACAACTAAGATATGAAAGCAAATTAAGTGTCCGTTGATAGATGAATGAATAAGAAGATGAATGAATAAGAAAAATTTGTACATATGGGGTGCCTGGTTGGCTTAATCGGTTAAATGGCTCTTAATTTTGGCTCAATTCATGACCCACGGGGTCGTGGGATTGAGCCCCATGTTTGCCTCTGTGCTGGGTGTGGAGCCTGCTTGGGATTTTCTGTCTCCCTTTCTCTCTGTCCCTTCCATGCTCATGCTCTTTCTTTCTCTCAAAATAAACATTTTTTAAAAAGATGGGTATATATGTATATACAGTAAAACCTTGGATCACAAGTAACTTCTTTTGCAAGTGTTCTGCAAGATGACCAAACATTTCTAATAAATTTTAACTTGACAAACGAGCAATGTCTTGTAATATGAGTATATGTGATGCTGAATGTCACATGATTACAACTGAGTCAATGATTTTTCTCTCTCTTTTTCTCTTTCTCTCGCTGCAGGATTGTGGGTGATTGTCAATGCAATGCCACATTCCTTTCAAAATCCTTGAAAGGAGGCAAAAGCAAATGTTATTGGATAAAGTTTCATGAAAAGAAAAAGATTCCATTGAGCTAATAAATAGCAGCAATTTGTTAATAATAGTGAAAGTCATCCTACACAATAACCCTGCTCTCTCTTGTCTCCCTCACACCCGCCACGAAGATTTTCAAAGGTAAGTGCAGATTAATTAGTTTCTTTTTCTTTATGTTTTGTATTTTATTATTTTGTATTATATTACATTATCATAATCATTTTATATGAATATTTTTGGGTTGTGGAACAAATCATATGAGCTTCCATTACATCTTATGGGGAAATTCACATATATATACAAGTGGTTTGGATTACAAGCATGTTTATGGAATAAATTGTGCTCAAAAACCAAGATTTTACTGTGTATACATATATACAGGATGGATAATATTGTATGAATGGAATATTATGCAGCCATTAAAAAGGATGAATCATGCCATTTGTGACATTATGAATGGACCTAGAAGTTATGCTAAATGAAATAAGTTGTAAGACAAATACCACGTAATTTCACTCATCTGTGGAAACTAAAAAGTAAATAAACAAAAACACAGAATTAGACTTATGGCTGCCAGAGGGGAGGAGTGTGGGTGGATGTACGAAATAGGTGAAAAAGGAGTGGGAAACACAGGCTTCTGGTTATGGAATGAATAAGCCATGAGAATAAAAGACACAGTATAAGGGATGTAGTCAATGATATTATAATAGCATTGTGTGGTGACAGATTGTTGGTAGCTACATTTGTGATGAGTGTGGCATAATGTATAAACTTGTAAAATCAGTATGTTATACATCTGAAATTAATGTAACATTGTATGTCAACTGTACTCAAATAAAAAAATAAAAATAAAATAATGTGGTAGTTTTAAAATATGTCTACAATATATGTGTCACACCTTCCATCAAAAGTCAGAATATAACCTTTTTCCCATGAATGTGGGCTGCTGAACTTAGTGAAGAACTTCTCTTAGTGGGTCTTTGTGGATCTTGGATATCTCAGTTTCTGGGGAAAACCAGCCACCATCTTGAGAGGATGCTTAAGAAGCCCTGTGGAGAGGGGCGCCTGGGTGGCGCAGTCGGTTAAGCGTCTGACTTCAGCCAGGTCACGATCTCGCGGTCCGTGAGTTGGAGCCCCGCGTCAGGCTCTGGGCTGATGGCTCAGAGCCTGGAGCCTGTTTCCGATTCTGTGTCTCCCTCTCTCTGCCCCTCCCCCGTTCATGCTCTGTCTCTGTCTGTCCCAAAAATAAACGTTGAAAAAAAAAAATTTAAAAAAAAAAAAAAGAAGCCCTGTGGAGAGCCCCACATGGAGTGGAATCCATATCAGCACCTACTTCTCAGAAATGTGACTAAACTGCCTTGAAAGTGCATTCTTTAGCTCAAGTGAAGTCTTCAAATGAATGAAGCTCTAGACAACATCTGGCTGCTGACTCAGAAAGCCCTCAAGCCAGAATCAATTGAGCTGCTCACAAATCTCTGACATCTCTCTACAAAACATAATAAAACATTACTGTTTTGAAATCACTGTTTGGAGGATGATCTATTATTCAACAATAGATTACTAATGCATTATATTTGCATTATGTTCTATTATTGCAAAATAATTTTTACTAATGAATAATCTAGAAGTATTTTTAATTATCGTATAATCTTTATTCATAGTTTTGGTTTAGTTTCTAGTTGTATTTCACTGTGGTTGAAGAATGTTAGATAATAAGATCTATATATCTTTTTTGAAATTTGTACCTATAGTACATAGTCAATGTTTATAAATGTTCCATGAGTGTATAAAAAGAATAAGTAATTTCCAAATACTTTTTGCAGGGTTAAATATGGGCCTATTTGACAAATATGTGATCAGTCTAATTACTGGCCTATTTATTTTTTTTGTAATTCTGACTATAGTTGATTTTATGTTATGAGGTATAAACAAGTTTAATATTATTATCTATTTCTGATGAGCTGTATACTTGCCCCTCATGTAGTGAATGTATTTATTTCTAATAAATTCAAAAACCTATGGTTTAATTTGTTTGATGTTAGCATTGCCACAGTGGCTTTCTTTTGGTTGGTAAGTGTCTGCTATTTATTTTTTATATATTTACCATGATATTTTTGTCTCTTTATATTATATGCATGTTTACTTTTGGCATTTTTTATACCACAAAATAATCCAATCCAAATATCTCTTTTTATTATCATCTATTTTATTCACTTAGCCTCCCTGTCAATCAGTGAGGGAGTCCTGCACTAAGCCTAAGGAATAAACATGTGAAGGCTGCACACACAAGCAGAGTGAACAAGCATGGTCTGCGGAAGACAGACTTTGTAGTAACAAGAAGTTGAGGTGGCACTTAATTCTTGTGACTGGAACCCATAATAAAGAGAATTCTTTGTCTAGAGTTGGTAGAGGGAATTGCAGTTAAGCCATTCAAGATCTCCAGTTTTAGATGTCAGGGTGAAACATATTAATTTTAAGCCTTACACCAAATATGTTTTATTTGTTTATATATACTATATTACTAATATATTTCAATTTATTTCAATAATTTTATTGTATGCTATAGATTACTTTAGCTTTTATGTTTTTGTTTTTTTCTTTCTCCCTTTCTCCCTTTCTTTCTTCCTTCCTTCATCCTTCCCTTTTTTCTTTCTCTCTCTCTTTCTTCCTTCCTTTTTTTCCTTTCTCCTTCTTTCTTTCTTCATCATGATAAGTACACTCTTTAATCCCCATCCCCCAACCCACATCTCCTCCAGTAACCATCAGTTTGTTCTCTCTAGTTAAGAGTCTGTTAATTGGTTTGTCTTTTTTTCCCCCTTTGCTCTTTTGTTTTGTTTCTTAAATTCCAAATATGAGTGAAATCATATGGTATTTGTGTTTCTCTGACTTATTTTGCTTAGCATTATACTCTGTAGCTTCATCCATGTCATTGCAAATGAAATTATTCTTGTGTGTGTGTGTGTGTGTGTGTGTATGTGTGTTCATATATACCACATCTTCTTCATCCATTCTGCTATCAATGGTTCCTTGGGATGCTTCCCATGTATCCTTTTGAATTAGTGTTTTTGTATTTTTTGGGTGAATACCTAGTGGCATGATTACTGGATTGTATGGTATTGTATTTTTAACTTTTGAGGAACTTCCATATTGTTTTCATAGTGGCTGTACCTATTGCATTCCCACAAGAGGGTTACTTTTTCTCCACATCTCTGCCAACATTTTTTGTTTCCTGTGTTGCTGATTTTAGCTATTCTGACAGGTGTGAGGTGATACCTCGTTGTAGTTTTGATTTGTATTTCCCTGATGATAAGTGATATTGAGCATCTTTTCATGTGTCTGTTGGCCATCTGTATGTCTTCTTTGGAAACATTTCTATTTATGTGGACTGCCCTATTTTTTTGGATTATTTTTGGGGGCTGTTGAGTTGAATCAGTTCTTTATATATATTTTAGATATTAACCGCTTATTAGTTATGTCATTTGTAAATATCTTCTCTCATTCAGTAAGTTGCCTTTTAGTTTTGTTTATTTTTTCCTTCCAGTGAAGAAACTTTTTTATTTTGATGTGGTCTCAATAGTTTATTTTGGCCTTAGGAGACATGTCTAGAAAAATGTTGTTATGGCCAAAGTTAGAGACACTATTGCCTGTCCTCTCTCCAAGGATTTTTATGGTTTCAGGTCTCATATTTAGGTCTTTCATCCACTTTGAGTGTATTTTTGCATATGGTCTTAGTAAGTGATCCAATTTCATTCTTTTGAATATGGCTCTCCAGTTTTCTCAACATGATTTGTTGAAAAGACTGTTTTTCCCATTGCATATTTATTCCTCTTTTGTTTAAGATTAACTAATCATATAATTGTAGGCTTATTTCTGGGGTTTCTGTTCTAGTCCATTGATCTATGTGTCTATTTTTGTGCCAATACCATACTGTTTTAATTATTACTGCTTTGTAATGTAACCTGAAATCTTGAATTGAGATACCTCCAGATTTGTTTTTCTTTTTCAAAATTGCTTTGACTATTCAAGGTCTTCTGTGATTCCATACAAGATTTTAGGATTGTTCTACCCCTGTGAAACATGCTGTTGGTATTTTGATGTAGGGACTACATTAAATGTGTGGATTGCTTTGGGTTCTGTTTTTATTTTTTAATGTCTTTTGCCAAATACTTATAGATTCTATTTGTCTATATTTTAAATTCCCTGTTAGATTTTAATAAATATACTTAACTTTATAGTCTTAAATCAATCAGTTAATAAGAGCAGTTCAAGGACCTTGGAACCCATGAATTCTGATTGACTCCTTTTAAACTTTCATATTTTTTCACATCTGATATTTTAGCTCTAAATGGTTTTTATACCTCCAAGTTAGTTATTACTGCTCTTATGACAACTATACCATTATTTTATATCTTCATGCTGCTTGGATGAATCTGTTGGAATGCTGGGTAGAGGATCTTCTCCTTCACAGTTGCTTTGTGTGTGCTTATGCCAGATGACTACAGTTGACACAGTAATGTCCACCCTGATATTCCTTCAGGAATAAGATGATTATTGCCCTCAGACTGACAGTCCCACCAACAGACAGTGGTCAGCTGTCAGCCCCCTTATGACATTGCCCTGTGACTGAAGGTCATAGGAATCCAGAGACTGGTCACCTCAGAGTTCTATAGGCCCTACTTCTTGCCCTATTCAGAACAATTTTTAAGGGCCATCTAATCTTTAGAACTCCTTGAGGGGTTGGCTGAAGCTTGCCTTTCCCTGTGCTGAGTATTGCATTCTTCCCCTAATTCCAGGTGTAGATTTCAAGAGCACTTTAATAATCCTTCTGCATATTAATTTTTATCTCAGAATCTGTTTCACATGACAGTGCTGCAGTGTAATTACCATCCAAGATGAAATTTCTATCAGTGTCTTAGCTTGTGTACTCCTAGACTATAAGGAGAGTATAAATTCAGGCACAAATATACTGGAAGTGTCAACATTTTCCTACTAATTCTTAGGGGAGACCTTGTTTTACCACCCCAAATCTGGGATTAGACAGATAGGCTTTCTGTTGTTTCCCTAAACCTGTGGGAGGTTGATTGTTTTTCTGTCTTCTTTACTTGTTGAGGAAGTGTCAGCATATAAAGCAGCCTTAGTAGGTATAATTTCTATGTCATACAGCCCAAAGCACCACCTCGTCCCAAAAGATGAAGGCATCAGTGGGGTCTCTTCATGTATTCACTGTTCTGGATTGCAGTTTCTTTTTAAACTTCAGTCTTGGGGATTTACTTTGCTGGGAACTCAGCTATCCTTTTAAAAGTATGTTTGCTGCAGTACTCAGCAACTTTAAATATTCTTGACTAGATACATATTAAATTATCTTGTCTACCTTATTGCTGTGAATGAATATCTTCTCATTATAAATGATATGAGCATTTGTTTATGCGTTGATTTCTTGTGAGTTTGGGTTGTACAAATCATCCTTTCAGAAGTCTATCTTTGTATGAACTGGTATACTGAGCATCTAAAACTGAAAAGCTCTCCTCCAAGTGGAGAGACTGCCTTGATAGTGCCTGAACAGCTAATATGCCCATCTTGAAGACATCTGTTTAGCTGAACACATTATCTACTTAAAGAAATAAGGTACTTAGGTTCATTTAGTTAAGGAAGTCCAAATACCCTGTACTTTTACATTCATTCATTCATTCACTCATTCTTCCTGTAACCCTGATCTGTCTCAAGCTCTGGAGCCAATGAGGACTCAACATATATATTTTGATGAATAAGTGTAAGAAGTGATTTTCCTCATTCTGTACTTCCAAAGAGTGAAGAGAAAATAGACATTAATGAGTTTGTTGGAATAGAACTATGTTAGATGTTTGTTGTTGTTTTTTTTTTTTTTTTTCCCACCAGACAGAAGAGTAAGGGTACAACAGTCAGCATCAGGTTGTTATCAAATGACATATTTGAGTGTCATCAGTGGAGGAACTTCAACCCTTGCAAAAGAGAACATCACAATTAACACCTGTCTCCATCTAAGCCTTGAAGCAGCACAAAAATGGCTGTTCACAACCTACTCGGGAACTCTCCAAGACATTGTTTATGAATGCCTTCCACCTCATAATGAGTGGTGCTTTTCATAGACCTTAGAATTATTTTCTTTAACTTTAAAAAGATTTAGAAATGTTTTCCTGAATTACTGTGCAGCACAATAAATGTCTTTCACCACTAGCTGAATCTTTGCAGTAAAAGATTGTTTTGCACTAAATAATTATATTGGAGTAATTGTAAATGCTTAGCCCAGAGGAGCTGGAGTCACTTTAACATAATATGTTCATATTTTGGAAATTAAATTTTTATTTTCTTTTAAGGAGTGATGTAGAGTCCTTTCATCTGTTCTACATTGAAGAATATAAACGAGGAAATGGGTACCGACTTTTTCAAGCTGGAAGAATCCTTTGAGGTCACTGAAGGGAAATTTCCACTTTATGTAAATATTGACATTATAATAGATGGGACATATGGGCATTAGAGGAGAAATGCATGGGTCATTTGAAACCAGGGCCATTCCTCCCCACTTTTCTTTATCCTTACCTCAATCCTACCATCAATAAATATTTCTCTTTTCTTTCTTCCACTAATATATACCTGACCTGTCCTGTGCTTCATGCTAAATTGTTAATGATTGATAATGCCTTGATCTTATACCACTTCCCTAAACAGAATGTTTAGGTAGCATTTGTAAGTTTTTTGTTTGTTTTGTTTTTTAATCAAAAATAAATGAATCTGAAATAGAGATTTTTGGAGCACTGTGTAAGCTATTGCATAGGGCCAAAACCAATGATTTAGTGTGATGTTCTTTACAATGTTTCTAAAGTGAAAAAGTCTATAATCCACGTGTGAGGTCAGTCCCAGTGTGGTCTATAGATGGATTATCCCATGACTGATAACCTTGAAAGATTTTATTTCATATCATCCACCAGCTATTTGGATCTCCCTTAATCTTTGGATGGAGGATGGGCATCCCTAATGAACACACAGTCAATTTGTATTGAACACAAACAGCCTAAGTGAGCATTTAAAAATTTCATCCTGGTAATGCCAGTAATTCTAGGAATAACTTCAATTATTTACACATTATAAAATTACCTTGAATTTCTCAGATTGATTTGCTTTTCATCATAGTATCTAGAAACCAGTCCGGGTCAAGGAATTTTTTCTTGCAGAATCTACCAGATTTTAGGAGGGAATCCATAAATGCAAAACGAAAACACAAACTATATGTTAACTTGAAATTGGCAGGGCCAAACTCTTCCTCAAGAGCTTGCGGGTCTATGCCCACCATGGCCTTGGCAAATCTCTTTTCTTTTCTCCTCTATTTCTTCTCTGGATGATCGTATAATGCAAGAACCTATCCCCCTGTTCAGCCTTCAGGGACACACCACTACTCTCTTTGCCCGGTCTAGCTCCCTTCAAATGTCATCTCTATGCCTCTTTCCAATTTCTCCCTTAGTCTTTGGAATCTGGACTTCATAGACACCTATAACACAATGGCCATTAGTTATTGCTCCCATGAAAATTAAGCTACACAATGACCCTTCTCTACCTGGTCCCCTTCTGGAGACCTTCTCCTCACTATTATTCTGGCACATATCCTGAGGAAATCTAATCATTTTAACATTTTCAGAATGCCCTTTTCCCTCCCACCAGATAAAATATGTAAACAATAATTACTGTGGCATATGAAGATATCTAATGGAGGATAATTTGTACAGCAAAAGGCTGGAAGGTACCAAAATCAACAGAAATCTAGTTAAATTGTGGACCATTCTAAAGTGCAACCCTCGGGGCGCCTGGGTGGCGCAGTAGGTTAAGCGTCCGACTTCAGCCAGGTCACGATCTCACGGTCCGTGAGTTCGAGCCCCGCGTCAGGCTCTGGGCTGATGGCCCGGAGCCTGGAGCCTGTTTCCGATTCTGTGTCTCCCTCTCTCTCTGCCCCTCCCCCGTTCATGCTCTGTCTCTCTCTGTCCCAAAAATAAATAAACGTTGAATAAAGTGCAACCCTCTGCACAATGAGGTAGGTGTGTCTACACTGGAATGGAAAGATGACTGTGATATTAGCAAATGAAAAAACAAGTTGTGGTATGGTAAAAAGCATGACTTTAGTAGTAGAAAGATAAAATATGATAAAGAAGAAACATGTCTTTAGGAAATGTCTGGAAGGATCTACCAGCATTTGCTAAAAATGGGTAACTCTGAAGACTGAGACCACGATTGAGGGGTAGGAGTATGGGATGAGGAAGACTTATTGGAAAACAATTAATGTGGTTTTTTTTGGATAAATTGTGTTTAACATTAAAAAAGAGGATCCTTCCAACATTTCCATCTTTGAAACATCCTCCCTAACATGGAATCCTCTGGGTTCACCTCCCCTCCTGGTTTCTAGTAGGAGTTATACAGGTGTCCATATTTTTATTTTTTTCTTCAACTGCAACTATTCATCCATGTTTGAGATCTAGCTTTTATTATATTATAATTCATCCTGTTCTCACTTCTGATTCTACGTGTCCACAACACGGCTGTCCCTAAAACCTTTTCCTCTTAATACCTTTCTCTATATTTTAACATTATTCTTCTAAAACAATTTTAAATGTTTTAAATTAATATTAGTTGAATTCTATTTGTCTTATGTAAATTTGTGTTGTTACAATCCGAATTGAGACAATCAGTTGTTGATGAGAAACAGAACTTTGACATACACTAAGCATTTACTCTTAGGCAAGTCACTAGAGTTCCAAGTCTCTGATTTGTTATCTGTAGAACAGGTATTCATAATTGTTATGGACCAGTGATTTCTTTGTGCCTCTCAGTGACCTGCTTTTTGAACAAGAGTGTCCCTAGCAGTTATCATATCCTTTCCCACTTTACGTGAAGTGTATGTGAGGGAGAAAACTGACTCTTTACTTTCAAGAAAAAAAAAAAAAAAACAGTATCTGAAGAGCTGGCTATATTTGAGGAATTATGCTCCAGGAGACTCATCCAAATCTGGAACAAATTTAGGTGATGAAATCCTAGGCTTTGAGCTGATGCTGTCATGGGATGAGACTTTGGGAGACTTTGGGAAGATGTGATTATATTCTTCATGTGAGAGGGCCATAAATCCTACAAATCCAAGAGGAGATTGTGGTAGGCAGCCTCTCAGATAACTTGCTGGTTCCCTCCTCCTGGTATTTGTGTCCTTGTGTAATTCTCTCCCCAAGTATGAACTGAATCTTCTAACATACAGAATACAATAATAGTGATGAGATGTCCTTTCTGAGATTGTGTTACAAAAGACTGTGACTACCTTTCTCCCTTCCTTCCTTCCTTCCTTCCTTCCTTCCTTCTTTCCTTCCTTCTCTCTCTCTCTCTTTCTGCCTCTCTTCTTCACTCTATCTCAGGAAACCAGCTGTTATATCGAGAGCTTCCCAATGAAGAGGTCCACATGGGTGGCCTTGCTCAAAAGCCAAAAAGGACCTGAGTCCCTCAACCCAAACCTACAAGGAACTGAATCCTGCCAACAGCCACATGGGTGTATTTTGTAGTGGATCCTTGCTCAGGATTTAGATAAGACTAGTTCCAGCTTAATTAGAGACTGAGATGAAAAATGGCTTTAAGTCATGTCCAGATTCCTGACACACAGAAACTATGAAATGACATTTAAGCCACTAAATTTTGGGGTGATTTTTAAATGAGGCAATAGATAACTAATATACAAGTTAAGTTAGATAGAATTATTCTAAAGTAATCTCTACTTCTGGATCTAAAAGCAAGGAAAGTCATTTCTGGTTGATAAGAAAGTTAAAAACCAATATGGCATATATTTTTTTTTTATTTCCTTAAAATCCTGATTGTTTTAGGCTTAACAGCAGCTGTGCTTATCTCAATATGAGATGAAATATGTGTGTAATAGTGCCTCAAGTCTAGTATTCACTGCCAGCACCCAAGCACCATGGCCAATGATTTTGGTGGCCCCTAAATGAAAAAAAAATCATTGAATGTTGAGCTTACAAATGCAATGTTATAAAATATCAAAATTGTGGTCATTATAATTCTCTCAGGTTTCTATCTTGAAATATGGGGGCTTAGCATGGATATTCCCCCATCATTTTTTTTCCAAACATCTAACAGAATAAGATCATCAAGAAGTATTGAATCGCTATATTGTACACCTGAAAGTAATATTACACTATATGTTAACTAACTGGAATTTCAATACGAAATTAAAAAAAAAAAAAAGATCATTGGGATGCTTTGGTGGCCCCGTCAGTTAAGTGTATGACTCTTGATTTCAGCTCAGGTCATGATCTCATGGTTTGTAAACATCTGTAAACAAGGCACTACTCTTTATAGAAGCGAAAGATGAAGTGGTCTAGGCAGCAACAAAGTAAGCATGAGAAGACACTACGCACATGCATATAACACAAGGTGGAAGACGCCAAATGCCACAGTGAGATATCAGTAAAGTGGCATGAGATTTGAAACTTAAAAGACTTTAGAAGCATAAAATACCTAGGAATAAATCTAACCAAAGATGTAAAGGATCTGTATGCTGAAAACTATAGAAAGCTTATGAAGGTAATTGAAGAACATTTAAAGAAATGGAAAGACATTCCCTGCTCATGGATTGGAAAAATAAATATTGTCAAAATGTCAATCCTACCCAAAGCTATCTACACATTCAATGCAATCCCAATCAAAATTGCACCAGCATTCTTCTCGAAACTAGAACAAGCAATCCTAAAATTCATATGGAACCACAAAAGGCCCCGAATAGCCAAAGTAATTTGGAAGAAGAAGACCAAAGCAGGAGGCATCACAATCCCAGACTTTAGCCTCTACTACAAAGCTGTCATCATCAAGACAGCATGGTATTGGCACAAAAACAGACACATAGACCAATGGAATAGAATAGAAACCCCAGAACTAGACCCACAAACGTATGGCCAACTCATCTTTGACAAAGCAGGAAAGAACATCCAATGGAAAAAAAGACAGTCTCTTTAACAAATGGTGCTGGGAGAACTGGACAGCAACATGCAGAAGGTTGAAACTAGACCACTTTCTCACACCATTCACAAAAATAAACTCAAAATGGATAAAGGACCTGAATGTGAGACAGGAAACCATCAAAACCTTAGAGGAGAAAGCAGGAAAAGACCTCTCTGACCTCAGCCGGAGCAATCTCTTACTCGACACATCCCCAAAGGCAAGGGAATTAAAAGCAAAAGTGAATTACTGGGACCTTATGAAGATCAAAAGCTTCTGCACAGCAAAGGAAACAACCAACAAAACTAAAAGGCAACCAACGGAATGGGAAAAGATATTTGCAAATGACATATCGGACAAAGGGCTAGTATCCAAAATCTATAAAGAGCTCACCAAACTCCACACCCGAAAAGCAAATAACCCAGTGAAGAAATGGGCAGAAAACATAAATAGACACTTCTCTAAAGAAGACATCCAGATGGCCAACAGGCACATGAAAAGATGTTCAGCGTCGCTCCTTATCAGGGAAATACAAATCAAAACCACACTCAGGTATCACCTCACGCCAGTCAGAGTGGCCAAAATGAACAAATCAGGAGACTATAGATGCTGGAGAGGATGTGGAGAAACGGGAACCCTCTTGCACTGTTGGTGGGAATGCAAATTGGTGCAGCCGCTCTGGAAAGCAGTGTGGAGGTTCCTCAGAAAATTAAAAATAGACCTACCCTATGACCCAGCAATAGCACTGCTAGGAATTTATCCAAGGGACACAGGAGTACTGATGCATAGGGGCACTTGTACCCCAATGTTCATAGCAGCACTCTCAACAATAGCCAAATTATGGAAAGAGCCTAAATGTCCATCAACTGATGAATGGATAAAGAAATTGTGGTTTGTATACACAATGGAATACTACGTGACAATGAGAAAAAATGAAATATGGCCTTTTGTAGCCACGTGGATGGAACTGGAGAGTGTGATGCTAAGTGAAATAAGCCATACAGAGAAAGACAGATACCATATGGTTTCACTCTTAAGTGGATCCTGAGAAACTTAACAGAAACCCATGGGGGAGGGGAAGGAAAAAAAAAAAAGAGGTTAGAGTGGGAGAGAGCCAAAGCATAAGAGACTGTTGAGAACGAGAACAAACTAAGGGTTGATGGGGGGTGGGAGGGAGGAGAGGGTGGGTGATGGGTATTGAGGAGGGCACCTTTTGGGATGAGCACTGGGTGTTGTATGGAAACCAATTTGACAATAAATTTCATATATAAATAAAAAAAAAATAAAATGCCAATAAAATTTTGAACATCCAAAAAAAAAATAAATTAATGGCAGAAATAAAAAAAAATAAATAAAAAAAAATAAAAGACTTTAGAGCTAATTCAGAGGATCAGTGAAAATTACATCTAGAGGATGTTACCCACAACAGCTCAGAGTCCTTGTGAGCTCTATACCCAGAAATGGATGACACTCCTGAGGCCATGTCACCTTTCTTGCTCACACTTACTACAGTGAGGTTGCTTCAGGGTGTCCTCTCACCTCTATGGTCAAAATCTTCCTTTGGGTATGAAGTTCTGGTTCCCTACTTCTTTGAAGCTTGATTATATTTCATTCTACACATATGGTGCTGTGCTCAGTCATAGCGGGGCATGTAGGCAACATTTCCTGAGCCAGCCCCAGCCGGTTTCCAAGTCTTGAATCATCTGTTTACCCTAGAAGGTTTAGAGGCAAAGGTAATACTTGTGATGTGCCGTGAAGAATAGTGGATGTGGTGAGTGGCAGTGTAAAAGTAGGTGCTCAACAACACTGGAGGAGAATATTCCAGGTTCTTAGCTTAAAGGCTATAGGTAGGTAAATATTGTACCTTTTCCTTCTTTGTGTTCAAACTAAGAAGCTTCAGTGGCCAAAACATTGGTTTATACAATTATCTTTGTAATTGGAAGCTTGTATAATGGATAATGTTTGTCTCTAAGATAAATTCTAAAGGAATTTGCCTTTGTGACTGGTTTTATTCACTGTAACTTAGAGGACAGATTAGAAGTAGTTGAAGAATGTGTGTTTTCAGTAGCTTTTTATATAAAAACTACATAACTTAGGAATTTGATGTATGCTATCAGGCAAAGAGGGCTCTAACTATGCTGTATAAAGTATGAAACAGAAAGAGATGAGAAAAATGCCAGAAGTTTCCCTCTTGGCCTCTCAGTAAATTAACTCCTTTGCAATGTGGGTTGTCATGGTAACAGGAAGGGCTATGGAATTATGACATTGAAGAAGAAATTGTAATTTGGGGACCATTAAATTCATTGTGAAAGCTATTTCTTTGAGTTAGACTTGAAGAAGGGTATATTTGACTCCCAGGAAAAAATTGGGATATCATGAGGTTAATAAATTCTTCCAAGACCATTCTTTTCTCTATCATCATGGAGTTTTAGGACAAAAGAACTATAGGAAGTTGCACGCATGGGACAGATTTGGGCAGCAGTGTGAATCATGGTGTCATGTTGGAAAAGAGTGGATTAGAGTAAGGATAGGGATTTAAAGATGTAATGAAGGACAATAAGATATCATGATGTTTGGAGAAGGGCTGCAAAATCAGTGGCCCCAAGCCAAACATCAGAAAAAATAATCAGACATGGTGCACTGTACAGAATGGGTGAAAGAGGGTGGAGATGAGTCATCAGAAGACTATTGCAATAGCTCAGCCTCAGGAAACAGAACATGTATTGCTGTGACTTCCTGAGTCTAAAAAAAGATCAATGATCTCAAAGAGATTTTAATGTACTAAATTGAGAAGCCAGTAGGAGACTATTCCTAACTAAGTTATATGAACTTTCAATGAGAAAAGTATGCAATTCCTTTGCTTCAGTTTTATAGGGATTTGAAATTTAGACTGAGGTATTTCTAGCTAAGCCACAATCAATTCCCATTTTGCTAAGCTTTGAGGAGATAGGAATTAAATGAGGGGCATTAATTCTGCTGAGAAAAGTGGAAGTGGTCTGCAAGAATTTAAGGCTGCTTTTCTGAATGTTTGTTGACAAGATATAAGGGTCTTGGCCTGGGAAACTGCACAGAAACTCCTTGGAAGCCCAAAGGCAAAGAGAGAAATAAGGCATGAAAAAACACTAGGGTAGTGTCTTTGGTGCTGCCATTGAGCATAATCCCAGATCCTCATCCCCATGTGGCATGCTCATCCTTTCCCCCAAACCATGTACATGCACATAGCAGTCCTTTGGTCCCAGGACCCTTTTCCCTGGTGAGCTTTCACTTTCTGTGGGCTGCTGAGGCTTCTGAATGAGGGTGTTCCTGGAAGAGCTATACCTATGCCATCATCATTTACCTGTAATCTCTTCTTAAGAATTTTAATTGTTAGGGGCTCCTGGGTGGCTCAGTCCGTTAAGCATCCAACTTCAGCTCAGGTCACGATCTCGCGGTTTGTGAGTTCAAGCCCTGCGTTGGGCTGTGCTGACAGCTCAGAGCCTAGAGCCTGCTTTAGATTCTGTGTCTCTTTGCCCCTTCCCTGCTCTCACACACACACTCTCTCTCTCTCTCTCAAAAAAAAAAAAAAAAAAATCAAAAAATAAATAAAAAGAAAAAAAGAATTTTAATTCTTGTAAGAGCAATTAACATGAAATCTACCTTCTTAAATTTTCAAGTGTACGTTATTATTGACTTTAGACACAATGCTGTGTAGATCTATAGAATTACTCACTTTGCATAATCAAAACTTTATGCCTGATGATTAGCAGCTCCCCATTTCCCTCTCCCCTGACCCCTGCCTATCACCTTTCTACTCTGAATTATATAAACCATGATAGTTTCCTGTTACATTAACTACAAGAAAGCTCTGGTTGTGATTTGTGTTTTCTGTTCCAGCAACATGTCCAGGACCTGAGAAGGATATTTGTTGGATATTTACTTTTCTTATTCTTATTTTCCTCTTTTCCATGATTTTTCTTCTTAAAAATGTTTCCAGCTTTTATTGAAATATAACTGATATATAACATTGTATGAGTTTGAGGTGTTCAATGTGATGATTCAATACATGTATATATTACAGAATGATTACTACAATATGGTTAGTTAATCCTTCATCTCACATTATTAACCAGTTGTTGGTGCTGTTGTTTATGATGAGAAAAATCCCATTTACAATAACATCAAAAACAATAAAATACTTGGGAATAAATTTAACCAAGGAAGTGAAAAATCTATACACAGAAAACTGTAAGACATTGATGAAAGAAATTTAAGACATAAATAAATGGAAAGACATCCATGTTTATGGATTGGAAGAGTTAACATTATTAAAATGTCCAAACTACTCAAAGCCATATATAGATACAATGCAATCTCTATCAAAACCCTATCAAATTTTATTTCTTAATTTAAAATTGGGAAATTTTAATATTTCTTTTAATGTAAAATTTTTGTTGAAATAAACTGGTTGTATGAAAAATGTTTACATAAAAAAACAACATCTCAATTTTATTGAGCTAAGTTATTTTTTATTTTGATGAGAATCAAAATCTTCTTTGTTCAAAATTGATATATATGAATCCTGCTTTGGGCTTTTTTACTTAATGATTTATTTTCTAATTTGGAATATCATTTTTCACATATGATCATTCTGTGTAAGTTAAGTAACCTAAATTTATTTATTGGCTTTGAGAAATGTCCTCCAAATATAGTGTTTCTGTAATAAAATGAATGTGCATTTTCATGAAATGCACATCTTTCACAAATGTACTATGACCTGAAGCCATACAATGGCAATTCCCAGTTACCTCTCTGCCACTTCAACAACTCTGAACCAGCACCTGTCTTCACCATCCATTGCCCAAATACATGCATCCTACAAAGGCAATCTGATCACTGGCATTTCTCCCACCCAGTCTCCTGTCCCCTGCCTTTCTGTCTAGTCACAATCTTCTTATGATACTTAATGCTAAGATAACCATAGAATTACAGTCTTATTCCAGGCCCTGAAATGTCATGTGAAGCCAGAGACCACTGATTTCCACTCTTTCAAAATAAGAAAAGCCCCATTTACTACACTGACATTTTGTGTATGTGCACCAGAGGGTATGGAATTTAAATCATCTCTGTATTGTTCAACACCCCCTTTGTGAATAGCAAAGCAAATCCAAGGGACTGGAGGGAGTATCCAGCCCACTTCAGGGAGGAACAGCGTCCTCCACCAGCCTCTCAGCCTCTTCTAGACTCAGATACTTCTTTATATGCATCTTTGGCAGAAGGCACTTCAGGATTATTCTTCAGATATGTATGACATTGTTTTGAAAAGAGCCAGGTCTGTTTACTTTTAGTAAAATTAAAAAAAAAAGTCAGATACAAATAATTGAGAATGTGACATAGTGAAAACACCATGGGCTTGGACATAAATGGTCTTGGAATTGGCACTGGCAGAATCTGAGCTGGGGGCCTCCATTATACCATGTAAAATAGAGCTAATAAGGTATCCTACAATTATTTTAAAAATTAAAGGAAATAGCATATATGTTAAGAATCATAAAATATTACAAAATTCTTAGATCTCATTTTTTATGATTCTTGTGTACATACTTATTATTCCAAATGGAATTATACTCTGAAGTCTGAAGAGAAGTTCTTCTAATCTCATTTCCCCAACTAATTACTTTTATAAAATGAAAAATTATATATATATGTATACACATATATGTATACACATATATATACATCTTATCAATTAAGATTTTGAGTTAAATCAATAATTGATGTCTACAGAGGCATATTTAATTATCTATATAAAAAGTGAATATGAGCTTTAATGATAAATGTAAATATAAAGTTCATTCTGAAACATCCTATCATTCTTGCACATTTATTGTGTATTTTAATAATTTTGTGTCTAAGGAACACCTGGGTATCTCAGTCGGTTAAGCATCCGACTTTGGCTCAGGTCATGGATCTCACGGTTTGTGGGTTTGAGCTCCATGTCGGGCTCTGGGCTGACAGTTCAGAGCCTGGAGCCTGCTTTGGATTCTGTGTCTCATTCTCTCACTGCCCCTCCCCTACTTGTGTTCTGTGTCTCTCTGACTCTCAAAAATACATGTACAAAAAATTTTTAATGATAATTTTGTGCCTGAGATGATTAATTTTCTGTGTCAAATTGCTAGGCCATACTACCCAGATATCCGGTGAAACACCAGTCTTGGTGTTGCTGCAAAGGTATTTTTTAGATGAGATTAACATTTAAATAAGAGGACTCTGAGTAAGACAGATTACTCTCCATTATGTGGGTGGCCTCATCCACTTAGGTGAAGACCTTAAGAGAAAACAGACTAAGGTTCCCTAGAAAAGAGGGAAAAGAGTCTGCCTCCAGACTGGCTTTGGACTTGAGCTGCAACTCTTTCCTGAGTCTCCAGTCTACTGTCCTGCCCTGAAGATTGTGGACGTGCCAACCTATATAACTGTGTAAGCTAATTTCTTAAATAAATTTCTCTGTATATACATGCACTATTGCTTTGTTTCTCTGTAGAACCCTGACTTAGACAGTTTTCTTTCTCCCCATCTCCTTCCCAAGGACAGGAGAGACTGAACATAGGGCAAGGAAAGCTCCTGGAAAGCAATAAATTCACTTGCTCTTTCTCTCTGTTCAGCTTCTCCCTCATTGTAGCATATTTCCCCCTGCTTTGCAGATTAGATACTAAAGCTACCTGGTGGGTGAAAGGTGGTCAAGATGCATTACTTGTCTCTCTCCCCTCTTTCTTCTTTTTCCATTTGCATCCAATTTTTGGTGGCGGACTGACTCATATTGGGCATGTGAATCAGAGATACCCTGTGGAAATCACCTGTGAGATGAAGGGTGAAGCTATGAGATGAAGCTCATGCACCTGTGAGATGAAGCTCATGTAGCACTGAGCTCTTGATGGGAGAGAAGTTCCAAAAGAATAGAGCAATACCAGACCCTACTCTACAGCTAGAACTGTCCCTTGAATGTGTATCACAGACCTAAGTAATGTTCAACCTTCCTTCAGATGAAACTGGACTACTACCTTAACCATACATAAAAATTAATTCAAAATGGACTAAAGACTTTGTGTAAGCAAGACTAATGCCAACTTGAACAAATTTGCCATGATGACCATTCTGTGACCTGAAGTCTTCTTTCTTTTTGTTTAACCACACCCTTAAGTACATCCTCATGGCATAACATCCTTGATCTTCCCTGGAGATATGAATATAACGCACACTTATTCTAAATATTCTTCTCCCGGGTGGTTCCTCAGAATGTACTTCAAACCTCTAGGGCTATAAAAGCAGGTTTGAAGGGAGGTGGGGTTGCAGAGATCTACTCAATTTGCAGTCTATCTGTAAGTCCCCCTAATAAAACAGTTCTTGTCAAGCTGGACTCATCAGCCTTTTTCTTCAATCTTATAGCTGTCAACCTTTGGAAGTCATTTTGAATATATGTCACTTTCATGGAACAATTGGCCAGCCATCAAACTCCTCCAAGAGGAGCCTGGAGATTTAATAATGGGTGAGAGGAATGAAGCTTTCTTGGAAATCCTGAGGTGGCCAACCACCTTGATATGGAGAGGCACAGTTTATTTGCTAGATGCAAACACCGTGTGAGTATGGGGATGCCCCTAAATTACCAGCTAGGTTAGAGTGCCTACTGTTACAAAATTGCATTACCACTGGGTTAAAGAAGGCTACAGACCAGTGGTGGGTTGGCCACTTCTTTGGGCTGTTTATATGGCCACTGATACCCAGCTAGTGGCAGAAGAGAAAGTAAGGAAGTTGGAGGAAAAATTACAGCTGGAGAAAGACCTAAGACTATCAGCATCCCTTTTGGCTTCCAACTTGATGCATAAGATTTAAGCCTGGATGCAAAAATCAATACCTTAGTGTGCCACTTTGTGTGCCATGGGGGCTGTAAAATGTGGTGGCATCGCATTAGAACTGTCATTACTCAGCTGACTGAGATGTTAAAACATGGAACCCATGGAAAACATCTAGCAATATAGAGGATGACATAGAAGTCATATTTGGGGATGAGGAAGAGCCTCTATTCCTCAGGTAAAAACCACTAATGCAGCAGAAAACAAAAACTCAACAAAGGTAGCAGGGAAACACAATGGGCAACATGTACAAGAAACTGAAAATTACAGTATACTGCAGATTTTTTTAGGCATTGCAAAAGCTTTCAAACAGCTGCTGAAAGAAGGACTTGCTACTGTACATAGGAAGGGATGACATAATCCTAACAGGGAATGAAGCTGAGAAAATGAATAGTGTCACCACTTACTGCCTTGGGGCCTAGGTAATGCCCAGTGCAAGATAATCATAGTTATATGGATTGGATAATCATAGCTATGAGGGAGGCTTGGACAAATGTAGATTTCCCAGGACAAATACTTGCATGGAGATACTTGGAAGAGGCAGAACCTTTTAAGAGAATTGGGCATCAACCAACAATATATGCTCAAGTATTTGAAGACCCAGATGAAGTTATTTTCACAGCAGTGATGAAAAACAGATTGTCCCCAGGTTATGGCATGCTCCTCTCATGTCTATTTAGCCCCCTTGTGGGGCAAGATGTATGATGTAGGAAAGGCTATAGTTGACCTAAGAGAGACTGAAATAAGGGGAGAGATTGAGTATGGTTGGCAACCAAAAGAAAGATCAGAAAATCTCAACAAGGGGCTGAAAAAGGGAAATCTAAAGCAAATAAGAGTCCCATTCGAGTAACCCAAATGGAAAATATAGCATGATCTGCTGGTGGCAGGCATAAAAAGAGAAAAGATATGCTATCAGCTGAACATTGTTCTGGTGGCTTTATAAAAGGAACTTACTCCTGCTCAGCTGTTTAGGTCACTGGCTTCCACACCACTTCAGGAAGAAGAAACTAAGCCAGGGGTGATTTCTTACCAGGATTGGGTAACTCCTCACCTGAGAAACTAGAGGTGGGGCCAAGTTTGCCTCCATGTGAAGGCAATTGAGGGAAACCAGAGGGTGTTATGCCCAGAATTCGTGATCCCCAAAGACCACCAGGGAGCCGAGTCTGATGCAAAAGCAAAAGATCCTTTATTCAAGCTAGCTCGAGCTCAATCCCCTACCTGCACCGATGCAGCGGTGAGATGCCAGAGAGAGAGAGAGCAAGTTTCAAAAGCACAAAGGTTTTATAGGGGTCTAGAGGCAGTTGGTGAGGTAATGGCTGTGGCCTCAGACAATTGGCTGGGGAAGGGTCGGAGTCCTGTTACTCAGGTTGCCGGGCGTGTTTTGATCAGGAAGTTTGAATGGGTGAGCGGGAGGTTACTCAAGGGGAGGAGGCGTGGTCTGAGGTTTCTGTGATTTTCCCGGAAAGGGGGCATGTTGGGGACCTAGTCACTCAAGGTGGAGGACACAGAACAAGATGGAGTCAGTGGCGTAGGTCCGCCCTTTCATTCCCCCCTTGTCATGTAGCTTGCAGACCCAATCATGGGAACAGCTGTGTTTCTATTTTGTAATCCGGGGGCGTATGGTGACAAGAGGAACAGAGTTTGGAGGTGTACGTAAAGTTCTGGGAACCAAGTGTCCCTGGGGTGGCTCTGGGAGGTCTGATTAAGTATTGTCCCCGAGCTGGTGTCTATGATCTGCCAGGTGATGTTTTGGGGGACATGGGGACTCCTGGCAGCATGAACAATGACAAGCAGAGTTAACAGAGTTACCAATATTAGGTGGGTTGAATGTGCTGTAGCTTGAGTTTGAGCGGGTTGTGTTGGTCCTGATTGATGGCCCATCGCGTGACGAAGTCCTTCCGGATCGAGGAGGGGTCTGCTGGCCGAACGTGGGTGTGATGGACCCAGGTCACGATGCCGTCTACTTTGAGAGTGGTGGGGGTTGTCAGCACCATGATGTAGGGTCCCTTCCAGCGCGGCTCGAGGGTCTCTCGGTGGTGCCTCTTGACGTAGACCCAGTCTCCCGGCCTGTACTGATGAGGTGTCGGGGTTGGGCCAGCCTCATAGATGGCACGGAGGCGTGGCCAAATGTCCTCGTGTGCCCTCTGGAGCCCTCTCAAGGAAAGAAAAAGTTCTTGATCTTTAAACTCAGCAAGAAGTTCAGCTCGAAGGTTGGGAATAATAGGGGGTGGCCTGCCAAACATGATCTCATAGGGAGTAACACCCAAGGTGTAAGGAGTGTTCCTAACCCAGTATAGGGCATACAGTAGGAGAGTCACCCAGTCCCCGCCAGTCTCCATGGTTAATTTGGTAAGGGTCTCTTTTAGGGTTCTATTCATTCTTTCTACCTGTCCTGAGCTCTGGGGCCTATAAGCACAATGTAATTTCCAGTTTGCCCCCGCCGCCTTGGCTACTGCCTGCGTTACCTGCGAGATAAAAGCTGGTCCATTGTCTGATCCTATCGTGGCAGGAAAACCATACCTGGGTAAGATGTCTTCTAGTAGCTTCTTAGCCACCGCCTGAGCTGTACCATGATTGGTTGGGTATGCCTCCACCCAGCCAGAGAAGGTGTCAGCTGTAACTCCTCCTGTGTCCAGCCCACACAAAGCTGCTGCCATCAGTGAACCAAGTAGCCTCAGCATCATGGAGGGGCCGGTCGGTCAGGTCCGTCCGGAATCCATGTACTTGCTCCAGGATTCCCGCACAGTCATGTAGTGGAGCACCTAGGTCAGGGTCGGGCAGCAGGGTTGCAGGATTGAGTTTGGGGTGGAACCGCACCCGTGGAGGGTTGAGTAGGAGGCTCTGATAATGAGTCATACGTGTGTTGCTCATCCATCTATCAGGAGGCTGTTTCAGGACCCCTTCAATGGCGTGTGGGGTCGTGATCCAGATCTCCTGACCTAGGTAGGGTCAGTTTGCGTCCTTGACTAGGAGTGCTGTCGCTGCAATAATTCTGAGGCATGGTGGCCAGCCGGCAGCCACTGGGTCTAGCTTCTTGGACAGGTAAGCCACCGGGTGGTTCCAGGGGCCTAAGCCTTGAGTTAGAACCCCTTTTGCTATTCCCTTATGTCCATCTACAAAAAGGTGGAAGGGCTTCATAATGTCTGGCAGGCCCAGGGCTGGGGCACTTAGGAGGGCCTTTTTTAACTGATTAAAGGCAGTTTCTTCTTTTTCAGCCCATTTAAATGTTTTCCCCTCTTTGGTAGCTTCATATAAGGGCCTGGCGATCTCAACAAAACCCGGAACCCAGAGGCGGCAGTAGCCAGCCAATCCTAGGAATTACCTTACTTCTCTTTGGGAGGTGGGAGTAGGGATCCTTAGGACAGTTTCTTTTCCGGCATCTGATAACCGCTGCTGTCCACCCTCCAGGATATATCCCAGGTAACTTACCCTCTCCCTGCATATCTGAGCCTTCTTCGCGGATGCCCGGTACCCTAAGGCCCCCAGGGTAGCCAGCAGGTCCTGGGTCCCTCACTCACAGTCTTTGGCCATGTCAGCAGCAATCAGGATGTCATCTATGTACTGTAGGAGGGTGAGGCCAGGGTGCTCCCTTCTGTACTCACCCAGGTCCTCGTGTAGTGCCTCGTCGAAGATGGTGGACGAATTTTTGAATCCCTGAAGCAGCCGTGTCCAGGTGAGTTGCCCACTGTAGCCCTCCTCTGGATCATGCCACTCGAAGGTGAACAAGGGTTGGCTCTGGGGTGCCAGCGGCAGTCTGAAGAAGGCGTCCTTTAAATCTAGTACAGTATACCAGACCCTGGAGGGCGCCAAGGAGCTCAAAAGAGTATATGGGTTGGGAACAGTTGGGTGTATGTCCGTGACCCTCTTATTTACCTCCTGGAGGTCTTGTACCGGTCGGTAGTCATTTGTGTGAGGCTTTTTGACCGGCAGTAGGGGGGTGTTCCAGGGAGACTGGAAAGGAACTAGTACCCCTAGGTTTCGTAGTCTCCGGATGTGTGGCTGGATCCCCTTCCGGGTCTCCTGAGACATGGGGTATTGTTTGATCCTTATCGGACTTTTCTCCTGGCTTGAGTTGCACCAGGACAGGGTCCTGTGAGTGGCTAGTCCTATCCCCCCCGTCTCTGCCCAAACCAAGGGGAATTCTTGTAGCCATCTGTCTATATTATCCTCTCTCAGGAGCGCCTCCTGGTGGAGGCAGTATTCATCCTCCAGTTTCATGGTCAGGACCTGGATGGGGTGGCCCTTGCCATCAGTGACCCCTTGTCACCTTCCCCTCTTGTCTGAAAGTTATCTGATCTCCAATCTTGGTCAGTAAGTCCCATCCTAACAGCGGGTAGGGGCATTCTGGTATTACCATAAAGGAGTGGGATACCCGGCCTGTCCCCAAATCTACAGTTCTTTGGGTAGTCTATGAATGCTGACTCATACCAGTTGCCCCTTGTACCCAGGACTTCTTGTTGGCTAGTTTTCCTTGTGGGGTGCGGAGGACCTAATGTTGTGCTCCGGTGTCGACGAGGAAGTCAACAGGGGTCCCCTCCACTTTAAGTGTTACCCTGGGTTCGGGAAGAGGGTCCAAACCCTGACTCCCCTAATCACTCAGTTCATCTAGCTCTAGGACTTTTACTCGATCAGTCTTGCTTCCCTTCCCGCTGGCCTTTTTCGGACAATCTTGGGCCCAATGCCCTATCTCCTTGCAGTATGCGCACTGATCTTTCTGCAGCCTCTGCTCCCCCCCCCCCCCCTTGGTGGTTCCTTTACCTTTTTTTACATTGTCTGCCAGCTGCCAGAGACGGCGGTCTCGTTCCTCAGGGAAGTCAGCAGTGGTAGCTAGTAGTATTCTGGCCAGGTCTCGAGTCTGCTTACTGCTGGCAGCTGCTATGGCGCGAGCCTGCTTGTCCTCAGGAGGCTCCCGGTTATTATATACCTTTTCGGCTACCACCAGTAAGTCCTGCAGATGTTTTTTCTCCTAGTCTATCTATTTTCTGCAATTTTCTCCTAATGTCTATGGCTGATTGGTTTACAAAGGCCATGATAACAGCTGCCTTGCTTTCCAGAGCCTCTGGATCCATGGGGGTATAGGTACGGAATGCCTCCATGATCCATTCTACGAAGGCAGCTGGAGATTCATCTTTTCCCTGTTGTACATTTCCTACCTTGGCCAAATCGGTTGGCTTTCTAGCAGCCATTCGGAGACCCCCCCATTAGAGTCTGGCGGTAGACCTGGAGCCTCTCCTTACCTTCTGCCATGTTGAAATCCTGCTGGGGCTGAGTTAAGGGGAAGGAGGCATCTATCTGAGCCTGGTTGTTGGTGGGATTCCCGTCTGCACCTGGAACTAGTTTTTGGGCCTCATTGAGGATTCTTTCTCTTTCGTCAGTCATGAACAGGACCTGCATAAGCTGCTGGCAATCATCCCACGTGGGCTGATGAGTAAAAAGAACAGAGTATAATAAATCAATAAGCCCTGCCAATTTCTCAGAAAACTTAGGATTCTGAGCTTTCCAATTGTAGAGGTCACTAGTGGCGAAAGGCCAATAGTGATGGGGCTGATTTCCCTCCGCGTCTGGGTGTCCAGTGGCTCACAGGGGCAGAATAATGGAGTCAGAGGCGGAGGCGGATTGCTCCCTCTGAGCCGTTTGTCTGGTAAAGGGTGGGCTTCCCACTGGAGCATTTCCACCTCCCACTCTTGGAACAGCGTCTGCCTCCCCTGGAGGAGGAGGATGGTGTTCTTCCGGCATCCTAGGGGTGTTATACGGGGGAGGAAAAATTAATTATTCTTCATTCCCCCCTGTAGGACAGGGTAGAGGGGTGTTGAAGGCTGGGTAAGACTTTTCTTGTTTTCCTTCTTCTTTGCCCCCTGCAAAGCAAGAATGGGTTTTGGTTCCAGAGGGAGTGGGGCTAGGAAGGGCTTAAGCCAACAGGGTGGATCTTCTGCAAGGTCCTGCCAAGTGATAATGTAAGGGAGCTGATCAGGATGGCCCGTCTTAGGCCGAGAGATGATACCCCTGACTCGGTGGATGGTAGGGAGGTTGAAGGTCCCATCTGGTGGCCATCCGACATTGAAAGTTGGCCACTCGCTAGAACAAAAAACCTGCCACCGATGCTTTAGGACTTCCACACTGAGGTTGTTAGCTCTTCCCCTCACATCCTTAAAGTGATAAATCATAATACTTAGAGGAGTAGCCTGAGTCTGTCCCATAATATCCATCCAGTAAGTCCACAGAACAAAACAGAGAAACACAGAAACAGACAAAGAGAGGGCCCCTAGAAAGTCTTCCAACTCCATGGAAGCAAAACTGAAAGCTAGATGAGGGCCACGCACCGACTGGCGGGAGCAACCTGCCTCATCTCAGACCTTTGAGGGGATTCCACGTACCTCCAAAACTGATGAGGGGATTCCACGACCCTCCAAAACCAATGAGGGGATTCCACGTCCCTCCAAAACCGATGAGGGAATTCCACATCCCTCCAAAACCGATGAGGAGATTCCACATCCCACCAAAATGGAGGATTGGAACGTCTTCCAAAACTCCCTGCCCATGGTCCTCCAGTGCGTCCACTTAGGCTGCATCGGGCACTACCAGAATTTCAGAAATGAGCTCACACAGAAAAGATGGAACGAACAGACACTAACCGTGACCAGTCAGGCTCTCCGGGTTGGGGGTCCCTCGGGGGTCTTGGGGATCCTGGGACAAGCCCCAAAACGTTATGCCCAGAATTCGCGATCCCCAAAGACCACCAGGGAGCTGAGTCCTATGCAAAAGCAAAAGAGCCTTTATTTGAGCTAGCTCGAGCTCAATCCCCCACCTGCACCGACTCAGCGGTGAGATACCGGAGAGAGAGAGAGCAAGTTTCAAAAGCACAAAGGTTTTATAGGGATCTAGGGGCAGTGGTGAGGTAATGGCTGTGGCCTCAGCCGATTGGCTGGGGAAGGGTCGGAGTCCTGTTAGGCAGGTTGCCGGGTGTGTTTTGATCAGGAAGTTTGAATGGGTGAGCGGGAGGTTACTCAAGGGGAGGAGGCATGGTCTGAGTTTTCTGCGATTTTCCCAGAAAGGGGGCATGTTGGGGACCTAGTCACTCAAGGTGGAGGACACAGAACAAGATGGAGTCGGTAGTGTAGGTCCGCTCTTTCAAGGGCCCATGTAGAACCCACAATTTACTAGGCACCAAAAAACTATGGATTTAGTGGGTACCAGAGAAGAATGTATTCTAGTTCATGGCAGTCAGAATGGCACTCACAGATCTAAGCAGCCATTGATTGTTATGGAAGAAAAACCATAAGGATGAAATGCACAACAGTGCACTTGAGAATAGGCAAAAGCCAACCTGCCCCTTATGAGGTTTTTATTTCTCCAATTCCTGACAGAATATTAGTCATGGACATTCTACTGGGAAAGATGCTACAAACCTATATAGAATTTTACCTTTGAATTTGGGTGATTAAAACTTCCCTAAAGGAACTGTCCTACAATGTTAGGATTGTAACATAGTAACATTAGGACCCTATATTACTCCCTCCCTGCCACCACCAACTGACTTCTAAATGTAAAGCAATACTGATTGCCAGGAGTATTTGAGGAAATATCTGCCACTGTATAGGAATTAGCAAAGTTACAAATAATTAGGCCCCACAAAATCCCTATAATATCTCTGTATAGCCTGTGAAAAAACTGGATGGCACCTAGAGAATGACTATTGATTACAGAGAATGAAATAAGGTTGTCCCTGATATACATGCTGCTGTACCAAGCATCACACAAATCATTGAACAAATGGTATGGTGCAGACTCTTAACACGCAGTTTTGAATTTAGGCCAATACTTTCTTCAGTATTTCTTTACATCCGAAATCAGAGGACCAATTTGCTTTCACATGGAAGGGTTGACACTGGACATTCCAGGTATTGCCACAAGGTTATTTGCATAATCCTACTACCTGTCATGGTATGGTTGCTCATAATTTGTCTATACCCTCCACCATCCACAATTAAAATTTTCCTTCGTATCAATGATGTGATGCTAACCTCTGAAGACTTGTCTTTGTTATAGCCTTATTTATTTATTTATTTATTTATTTATTTATTTTGAAAAAGAAACAAAGTACAAGTGGGGAGGGGCAGAGAGAGAGGGAAAGAAAGAATCCTAAGAAGGCTCCATACTGTTAGCACAGAGTCTGATGCGGGGCTGGAATTCACAAACCATGAGATCATGAACTGAGCTGAAATCAAGAGTTGGATGTTTAACTGACTGAGTCCCTGTTATAGCCTTAATTAAACAGTTTCTGCTCTCATCTGAACAAATGAGGAGAGGCCATCAACCCACAGAACATACAAGGCCCAGGACCACAAGCAAAGCTTTTGGTGTATACTTAGTGAGTTAAGGCACATCTTATACTGAGCTCTGTAATTGAAAAGATCCAACGATTTTCCCATTCTTAAGACATTCAACAACAAGAATTCTTAGGTCTCTTGGAGGTATTGGAGGGCCTTTATACCACATTTACCTCAATGCCTGTGCCCCTCTACCAACTGATATAAAGGGGAGTACACTGGAGTTGAGGAGAACATCAAGCTGCCATTGGCCAAGTTATTAGTTGCTCAAGCACAGGTCTTAGGAATGCCTTTACCTGGTATCCCCACAACCCTAGATGTGATTGCTATGCTGGATGGGATGAGTTGGGAATTATGGCAGAAACAGCATGGAAAGTTAACCCCTTTGGATTTTGGTCACAACTCTGGAAGAGAGCAAAGATACAATATTCTCCTATCAAATAAGTTTTGGGGGTCTATATGGCCTTTCCACAAATGGAGCCCTTAATGACCACTCTTCCAGCAATTGTTCAGACTAGTTGCCTGTAAAAGGATGGTATATTTGCAAGACCAGCATCTGCCATATCACAAGCCCCTATTTGGGAAAAATGGAATGCTTACTTATAGCAGTAGTCTCCACTGGTCCACTGGGGACTAAATTACATGCTATATTGTTGTCTTGGGGCCCACAGAATATGGAGCCTTTAATGTCCCCTTTCTAAAGTCTCTAATGGAAGCCTTCTCACAAGTACAGTAAGGTACATACTCTATTCCTGAAGATGCTTGGTATATGGGTGGTTCTAATGGGGGAATCCCAGTGTTAGCAATCTAACTTCAGGCTATACTATCTTGTTTGAGACAAGATAATAAAAGCATCTAATGGGCTGAGTTGAGAACTGTCTGGATGATATGCACACATGAACCTTGCCCCCACCCCCTGCACAGTTGGGCTATCTGTAAGGGTTTAACAACCTGGATGCCCAAAGGGCTCAGGGTGACTGGGAGGTTTTACAGAAACCATTATGGGGAGCAGAATTATGGAAAGACATATGGGAAAGTATATAGAACCCTAGTGCCTCCCTTACTGTTTTCTGTGTCTCAGTGCATAGAACTGCCTTATACCAGTAATACTGAGGCAGACACCTTAAGCAAAGATCAGGGCCCTTACCCCTGATGAGGTTCAGAATTGGCTACATGGATTTATAAGCACAGTGGATGTCACTATCCTAAGGTGATTTGGAACATAATGAAGAGAACAGACATGCCCTTTTGCTATACTGACATCCTAGCAGCCATTAGTAACTGCCCAATCTGCTTCTAAGACTCATGAAGGTTCCACATGCTGCAGGATGCATTCACTGTGTGATACAACAAGTTTTAGGCTGGAAAATTTATTATATTGGCTCTCTACCATGAATCAAAGGGAAAAGTATGCCCTAACTTGTGTGGACACAGCCACAGGGCTCACGCAAGCCGTCCCCTGTAAAAGATCCAATTAAAGACCGTTGTCAATGTGTTGGAACAATTTAGTGTCATATACAGATATACCTGAAGGATATGTAGTGATAGGGAAACATTTTACTGGACATGATGTGCAGGACTGGGCTCATGGGTGGGACAAACATAGATGGTCTCATTTAACCTATAATCCACAGGTCAGCAGGCTAATTGGAAGGAAGAATGACACTCTTAGGGTTCAACTCAAAACCCTCCCACAGATACCACTGTTGCACAAAAGATGGACAAAAGTCTTGCCAGAAGCCATATGCTTAGTAAGTTCCACTGAGAAATGCTATGGCATCACCCTATATGCAGCGTTAGGTATCAAAATCACCCTATGATTATTGCCATCCATAAAATAAGGCCTGAGGTGCTCCTTCCTCAGCTCATAGCAGGCCAGAGACAACTGTGGTTCTTCACTCCTCAGCCCATCCTCTCAGGGGGAGGGGATACTTGAATGACGGTAGAATGGCAACTTTCCCCAGGATGGATAGGCAATTTCTTGCCAGAGTGTGAAAAAAGTCCTGGACAGCTGAAGTGGTTCCTGTTGATCTTGTTGGAGTTGGGGCCAAATCGGTCCACACATAAGTATTCTTGACAGGCACCCATACCCCAAGGTACTATATAGGTGGTTACCTAATGTGGTCATTTGTACCACCTTCAATTTTACATGTATAGGCTGATTCTTTGGCTTCTTAGCAACATTTCTAGGATGTCCCTTTTGCTCATACATCCCAGGCCACCTCTGTCCTCATAACAAAGGATGAAGCTACTATCCTCATCTTAATAGAGGGAGAAGATCTACCCAGACAACTATCTGTGAAGCATTTATTTATTTATTTTTCATGATTAGCCTGCTGTTCTTCTCTTGCTCTAGTGAAGGAAACCTTTTTCTGCAGTAGGCACAGATTTATGCAAATGGTTTATAATAGATATATGGTTTGCTCCCTTTTTCAAGTACTTCTGGATTATCATGGTTGGTGTCACCCCTACAGGGAACTGATTGGATAGCTTGCCAAGGATTTATCAATGAAACCAAGCAACAAAGCTCAATAATAGCCACTGGTATAATAAATGACAACATATTCCACTGGCCTATAAAAAACACCTAGTCTAAACTAGGGCATAAGGAGTTAGCCTCTGTGAAGTGTACTAAAACCATGACATTTCAAACTGCTTTGCTACAAGTAAAGAACCAGACATGCAGAGATAAAGGTGGTTTTACTCAAATCTGGACTAACTTCATATTACTGACTCCATCTTATGGGCATTAAGTCAGCAATGCCCATTGTTCCTGGAACATTTAAATCATTCTAAAGATACATGGCAATAAAGCACCTGACACATGGTACAATTACCTGAACATCAACACGAGAAACAAACACTTAAAAAGTATTGATTGGCATGCATTAGGTTGGACGCAAAGACCAGGAATATGTAGGTTAGCTTCTAATGGTACTAACTGGCTCTGTGATATGAATCTTTGGCCTTGGCTGTCCCCAGGGTGGCTGGGGTCTCTAGGTTTTCCTTGGGCATAAAAACAAATAGCCAGCACTATAATATTCTTCACAAACTTACCTCATTTAAAGGCATGATGAACCTGTGCCATCTTTCATTGCTATGGCTACTTAGCAGCAATATTTTTACCATCCTTAGGCATAGAAAATGTAGTATACATCTGGAAGCATTAACTAATTATACCCAGAAGACCCTTGACAGTAGTTACCATAGTCTGACACTCATGAATATAGAGATGCCATTGATATGAAAGGCCATATTACACAATAGAATGGCCTTGGATGTACTCACCGCAGCACAAGGGGGTACTTGCACTATCATTTAAAATGAATGTTGCATTTATATACTCATAGACTTGATAATTCAGGCATTATCACTACTAAATTACAAGACATGAATAAACAGATACAAGTGTTAGATGGTTCTGCACTCACTTTAACCCTGTGATTATCAAACTGGTTTAGAACCTGGGGTACATGTTGGCAAAGGTTATTACTCATTCTTTGCTCATCAGCATAAATATCTTTTCCTGTTGCTGCCTGCACTGCTATTGGGGTTTATACCTTCGACTTACATACTTACCATAAAGAGCCCATGTCAGACAGCAACAGAGAATACCTTAGAGGAGGGATGTGCATGAGATTGTGAGAGACAGATCTGAGGGGTGAATTGTGAACCAGACGAATGCCATCTTGGACAAATCTGCCTTCATGACCATTCTGTGACCTAAAGCTTTCTTGGGTACAGGACCCCCCCATACACTGACACACATTCTTTCCTTTTGTTTAACAACATCCTTAAGTACACCCTCATGGCATATCCTTGATCTGCCCTGGAGATATGACTATGACACACCCATTTATTAACATTCTCCTCTTGGATGGTCCCCCAACATATACTCCCAGCCTCTAGTGCTATAAAAGCAGATCCTAAGAAAGGTGGCTTATAGAGATCTATTCATCTTGCAGCTGCCAAAACATGTTTTTGTTGGTAAATCCCCTTAATCCACTCTTTCTTATCAAGTTATCTTTTTTAACCTTTTATTCAACCTTATGTTTCCTTAAGCCTTTGAAAGTCATTTTACATATACCTCCCTTTCAAGGAACAGACTTGAACATAAGATCATAACACTTGTAGAAGAAAACATAGGCAGTAAGCTTCTCGACATCAATCTTGGCAATTATGTTTTGGATTTGACGCCAAAAGCAAAAACAAACAAGTAGGACTTCAAAAACTGCAAGTACGACAAGTGGTAAAAATCATTTGTAAACTTGATATTTTTTATGTTGAGCATAACAGGTTTTTATCATGAACTGAGAAAAGTAACATGCCAGCAAATTTTGTGGTTACACCTTCCCCTTCCCCACAACAATGCCTTCCTACTGCTTCAAGTTAAAGTAGGTAGAAATACAGGCATAAATTCATAATACACCACTGATGCCCACTGGAAGAGGACTTGATCATAAATTACCTTGGATTTGTTTTTCAATGTTATATATGAATAAATTATAGCCATTTTTATATTTTTGGCAGTGTAAGTAAATGATTTCTCCTCCTCCTTTCTTCTTTATTATTTTTTTATGTTTTAAATGTTGTTTTATTTATTTGAGGTTCTACCTAGGACTGATTATCTAAACTCCTTTATTTATTCATTCTGTAAATAGCTATGGAGAACTTGACATTTTGCCAGGATAATTATAGTTCCATTACAAGGCCAAAAAGGCCAAGATTTCTGCATTTGCACACCTGATATTGTAACCGAAGCTAAGTCTGCCTGTCAGATGCACAGCAAAGACTATCACTGAGACATCAAGTATGCAGCAAGGAAAGGCTTACTTCAAGAGGCAAATGAGACTGGAGGGCAAGACTTAAATCTGCATCCCTGAAGGAGAGTCAGGGATAAAGGCAAATAAAAAGGTCTGGGTAAAAAGCTGTAGTTGTGTTTATTAGTCTGCAGCTGCACTTATTAGTCCCATTAATCCTCTGCTTACTGGTTTCTATTTCCACTGTCTTTTGATCAGTCCTCATTCTTGAGGAATTGGGATGATGACCATTCTAGTTACTTCCTACTGAAATGGGGTAAAGATTTGGGGTAGAGAAATGGAATTGTCCTGCACTCATTTAGAAACACTCCTTAGCTCCAAATTGAAACTCAACATTCTGCATTACCAAGATTTTTGTACTTCCGTTCTCCCTTTGGCAACAATTCCAATTTCTGGCATTCTTGGCAGTGGATAATAGCTGATGGGTCACCACTGCTTTACCCTTGATGAATAAAACTGCTTTCATCTGTGAACATCTCAAAGTCTGGATTTTTCAATGGCAGATCCATCAAATTGTGATGATTGGAATAAGCTTGTTCAATTATCTGTGTTTCTAAATATGGGCCATTGTGGCAATTTTTTCTGAAGTGTACCTCAAGTTGTCTAACTTCAGTATGCAGGGCTTCAGGAAAAGGAACATGTTTTGTTTTGTTTTGTTTGAAGTCAAGAGAATGGGAGAAAATTGGAAAGCTTAGTTTGGAGAGTTATAGCAAGATCTGAGGAAAACAGAAGAATTCAGTATTGAGCCCAGTTTTATAGGAAAACAACAAACAAAGACAGTTAATTAGAACTAGAATCTAAATCAATGAAGGTGTATTACTGAAACCTAATTTCTCTCTAAAATCACTCTTATTTCCACCAAAGATAGCCACATTAATTTGTTTGCAAAATAAGTCTAGTTTTAACAAACTTGGCCAATTATTTACATTAGTGCAGCAAGAATAATGATTGGCCATAAAATGTTCTTTTTCTTTCTTTCTTTCTTTCTTTTTTTTTTTTTTTTGTCTTGTTTTGTTTTGCTGGAACTATTTATAAGGAATTTCAAATTGAACTTTTAACAGCTTCTCAAGACTAAGGAGCCAAGCCAAATACTTGCCATCAGACTTTGCCTGCAATACTTACAGATTTGGGTGGATTCCTTTCTTTTTTTAAGTCTTCAAAATATCCAGATATTTGTGCACCTGCCAGGAAGTGACCTTCTTTAATCCTCTTGTAAGGCAGCTGGGAACCCTGAAATTGAGGTATCAAGTTGAATTTTCAAGGGGCTTATTGGTCCCGTAAAGTCAATGTTAGTTCCTTAGAGCTGTCTGGCCATATCTGAGTCTATGCATGTCTTCCTCAGATATGACACTCTAGTTCAAAGCCTTGGTAATATAATGAGTATTTCCAACTGTGTCCTGTCATAAGGAGAACAAATTCTTATTGAATTTATACAAATAAATAAATTGCCATGAAATTATAAGAATACTCAGAGTTTCTAAATTCTGGAGGGATCAAGTTAGGATAAAAAGATAAATGTTTCATATTTGTTTACAAAGGAATATTTTACAAAATTTCTGTAAGTCATAGATAGCTTAAGTGAAAAAATTTCCTTAAATCTGGAAAAGCAAATGTTAGAGAAGCAGCAATGTTTCAAACAAGAATCACAGGAAAATACAATCATCTTGGTTAATCATTGAGCCCTAGTTATTAACTCTTGGTATGTTTGAACACAGTTTACCCATTAATTCTGGAAACTATTACTTCTGAGGTTACACTAACCTGAGTATCAGAGATCTGTATTTGTGTACCAGGACATCTTCAAATGTTAGGACTTTTACATAATTTCTGGAGTAGGTGTAGCATTCACCCATAAAATATAACCTAAGGAGGTTTATCATCACTTATTTGTTAACACATCCCACTTAATTTGACATATTAAATAAATAAGCCAAACAAGTAAAAAATATATCATTGAGAAGTTGAATTTTGGTAAGTTTTTTAGAAATATCAGTTTTAAAGCACATGCCTAAATAAGATTACAGATCATTACAAAATGTCGTTATCTATCTAGCCAATGTGGCAACAAGAGAATCTAAAGGCAGATACTGTTACATGGTTGTTAGAAAAACTTAGCTCTTTTAATATTGAGAAGATTCCAACTTTCCTAAGTAATCAAAGAGTTAATAAAGACAATACATAGAAATTCTGTTTTTTTCTAGGCTGATTACATTTACAATTTAGACCGATAATGTAAGTAAGTTCTGCCATTTTTAAAGAGAGATAAAACAAATTCCAAGCTTACACTGGTATACTTCTGATATTAAAACTCATGCATTCTGGGGCGCCTGGGTAGCTCAGTTGGTCATGCATCTGAATCTTGATTTCGGCTCAGGTCATGATCTCACAGTCACAAGATCAAGTCCCACGTGGGGCTTCATGCTGAGTCCCAATAATAAATAGATAAACATTTAAAAAATTTTAAAAATAAATAATACTCATTCATTCCAACAAGAAGAATTTTTTTTTCCAGAATCTCCATTAGGAATGAAGGACTCAGCTATAGGGAATGTTGTCAATAATAATCAATGCTCAGACAACATCATGGATTGCCTTTACTGAAGGCAGCTCCCTTCCCAAGACCATGCCCTGTTCCCAGGTAGTTCCATCCTTGTTTAACATGAGATATAAAAGTCCAGAACTTTAGGTCCAATTTAGGATGGTTCTGAAGGGTAATCCAACTTTGGAACTTCTCAGAGTATTAGCTGAGGCTTCTGTTGATATTGTGCCACAGCTCAATTTTTGCCTAATCTTGCTTTCTTACTCTCTCTTCTCCTCCCCAGGTGTTGATCACTTCCCTAATAAACTTTTTTTACATACTAATCTCTGTAATATTAGTCCAGACCATGCACAAAATCTCTTTCATAAAACTTCTCATAAATATTCCCTTCTCATAAACTTCTACAATTTTTCATTTCACATTCAGATTTCATCCTAAGTTTTCCCTCTTTAAATAACCAATCTCACTTTCCTTGTATACAAAATTGTTCCCAGAAGTCTGTTTTTTTTTTAAAGAAAAGAACAAATGAACATGCAAAATACAAGCAGACTCATAAATACAAACAAACTGGTGGTAGAAAGACAAATGACATGTGATTTTTTTCTTTTCTCACAAATTTTACATTGGAGGTAGCATGAATCCACCCGATTTTCAGTAAACACAGGTAGAAGAAAAGTTTTACTTCTAATGCTGACAACTCTAAAGACATATACATTTTAATTAAACTAACAACCTTAAATTAGTTTTTATATTGAATATTTTCTCATATAATGTGAACCTAAAAAAGATTTGGGTTAGTTTCCATTTTTCTGAGTTTTAATATGTCCAATTCTTAAACTTACCTGCTATAAACCCACTTTCACAAATTAATTTTAGCAATACCATTTTGAGTTAGCCAAAGTATCTCACATTACAACATACATGGACATATATATATATATATATATATATATATATATATATATATATAAATATTTTGCAAATAAAATCTTATAACCTTTGCTTTACTAATATTTATGGAGATGACATTTAAGGCCCAATTTCCAAATATCTCCCTTTTACAAAAGAAATATAATTGCAAGATGGTATTATAATTTATAAATCCATTAATTAGTCATTTTCGTACAGTCTATTGAATATTATGGCCAACCAACATTATTAAAAAGATCATTGTTAATTAACATTGCCCAACTTTGCACATGCACCCCAATGTTCATAGCCGCACTATCAACAATAGCCAAAGTATGGAAAGAGCCCAAATTTCCATCGAAGGATGAATGGATAAAGATGACTTGTTATATATACAATAGAATATTACTCAGCAATCAAAAAGAATGAAATCTTGGCATTTGAAACTACGTGGTTGGAACTAGAGGGTATTATGCTAAGTGAAATTAGTCAGAGAAAGGCAAATATTATGTGACTTCACTCATATGAAGACTTTAAGGTACAAAATAGATGAACATAAGGGAAGGGAAGCAAAAATAATATAAAAACAAGGAGGGGGACAAAACATAAGAGACTCATGAATATGGAGAACAAACAGGGTTACTTGAGGGGTTGTGGGAGGGGGATGGGCTAAATGGGTAAGGGGCATTAAGGAATCTAGTCCTGAAATCATTGTTGCACTATATGCTAACTTAGATGTAAATTAAAAAAATAAATTAAATAAAATGGTAAACAAACAAACAAACGAACACCACATTGCCCAACTTTGGAGAATACAACCCAAAGGGCTGCAAGAGGGAGTCAAATTGTCATTTCCCATTCTCTAATTAGAACATGGCTGGCTTTATTCAAAGAACAAAAAACTGCAGCAACGAACAAACCAAATGAAGCCCAATGGACATTTTTTAATATTGATTCCTTCCAAGAAGTTGGGGCATTATTGAACCAAATGGCTTCCTAGTCACCTTTTTCTCAATGAAGCAGGAAAAGGAAGTCTAAGAGAGCCAAACTAAACCAGAGTAATAAATAAGCTCATGAATCATTACACATGAAGTACTCACCAAAAACTTCTGTCCAAACACAAACCAAACACTGTTTCCTTGACACAAGAGTTAAATTAAATCCTGAAGATCAGAGGCTTCAAGTTGGGGTGGGGCCACAGGGATGGTGTCTAGGACAAAGAGCCTACTCAGATGCTCTGGCTCATCACTAGGCTCCCTTTACCAGCTGGGGGTGCTGATGAGCCACAGGCAGAGAAATCCTGGCTGGCTCCCAAAAGTGTGAGCAAATTCAAGTTCTTCTGCCTGAGGCACAGCAAAGCCCCTCACTGAAACATTGAGTAGAGTACACAGCAAAAAAATGGTTTATTCAAGAGGCAGCCAAACAAAGAGAGGGGGAGGGCAAGCCTTGAATTTGTCTCTCAAAGGTTGAAAGTCAGGTATATTTAATGGCAAATGGTAACAGTCTGGATAAAAAGTTGCAACTGCACTTATTAGTCTGTAGCTATACTTAGTAGTCCTGTTAACTTTTGGTTACCAGGTTTAATATTTTAGCTGGTTACAGCGCTAATAAGGTGTCTGAGAACAAATAAACCTGAGGTATAGCCTGTAAGAAGGTGATGAGTGCTATCAAAAAGAAAGGGAAAAAGGAAGGAAGAAAGGATGGAAAGAAGAAAAAACGAAAATAGAAAAGATATGATAAAATAGTGTGGGGGTGGGTGTGAAATGGTGGTCAAGGTCGGGGGTGGGTGTGAAATGGTGGAAAAGGTGACATCTAAGTCAAGACTTGCAATAAGTGAGGGATATGCCTTGAGGTACCTGGTAGAAGGAAAGTCAAGGAAGAGGGAGCAACAAGTACAGAGGTTATGATGCAGTTGACTTGGGATGTCCATGCAAGGAGAAAGAGGAATCAATTTGACAGTCCCAGGTCCCTCTTCTGCCTGGGCCCCACAGGAAGCCAGAAAGCAAAATATCCCACTCATGAGATAAAGTTATCCCTTGTTTTAGGCAATTTGTTCCTCTACATTTTCTTTGTTGTTTCTGGTGAACTCCTTTAAATCAAGCATTGGACTTCCTTTTTTTTTTTTTTTTTTTTTTTTGTCTTTAATCCCTTACTCTCAACCATATTTTCAGTGTCTGAAGTACATTTTAAGGTTATGCATCTAGTTGTGCTATGGAGAATGGATTATGTTACGATCTGGGTTTATGTTTTACATGGGTGCATGACAAATTTGGCATTACCCCAGGTAATCCTGTGTCTGCTGTGATGGGGATAGCAATTTTTCACCTGGAAAATATGTGCATACCAAGGAGCAAAAGGAGCAGTCTGTGCTGGGTGTTTTCTGTTTGCTTCTTCAGATCTACACTTCTTTCTGAATCTGGATCTCTCCTTAAGGAGACTGAACACATGAGTGGTCAAAACTACCCTACAATCCAGCAACTGCAGTACTAGTATTTACCCAAATTACTACAAAAATAGTAGCTCAAAGGAATACATGCATCCCAATGTTTATAGCAGCATTATTTACAATAGCCTAATTATGGGAACAGCCCAAGTGTCCATTAACTGATGTATGGATAAAGGAGTGGTATATACATACAATGGAATATTATTCACCCATAAAAAGAATGAAATCTTACCATTTGCGATGACATGAATGGAGCTAGAAAGCATTATGCTAAGTGAAATAAGTCATCCAAAGAAAGACAGATGCCATATGATTACACTCATATGTGGAATTTAATAAATAAAACAAACAAGCAAAGAATAAAAAGGAGAAAGAGGGAGAGGCAGACCAAGAAACATACTGAATTATAGAGAATAAACTGATGGTTAGCAGAGGGGAGGTGAATGCGGATTAAGGAGTGCACTTGTGATGAGCACAGGGTGGTGTATGGAAATGTTAAATCCCTATATTGTACACCTGAAACTAATATAACTCTATATGCTAACTAACTGGAATTAAAACAAAAACTAAAAAAAATCCTAACTGATACATCTAGCATCTTGGAGGCCTTATTGCTTTACACTTCTTTAGACATTTGTTTAGCAATAAAACACATATACACATGCACATGCACATATATACCCTACACAACATACCCTAACAATGGAGACTTGGGAAGAATTACACTGACAACAGCTAAAAATTCATATGTCAAAAATTATTTTGATATGTAATTTATAATTCTTCAGCTATATTTTAGGGGCTCCAGTTTTATAAAGCAAGATGAATGTTCTGACACCTAAAATAAATTACCCTTTTTAAAAGCACTTTTTAAAGCTAACATTCATTACATGAATGCCAACTGATTTCCATTTTTAACCCTCACAATAACCCTTTGAATAGATGATATACAGTTGGTCCTTGAACAACATGGGTTTGAACTGCATGGATTCACTTATTTGTACTTTTTTTGTGTGTATAAATACTGCACAGTATTCTAAATGCATTTTCTCTTCTTCATGATTTTCTTAATAACATTTTTCTTTTATTTAGCTTACTGTATTGTAAGAATGTAGTATATGATACATATATGGAATATGGGTTACCTGTTTATGTTACCCATAAGGTGTCTGGTCAACAGTATTTAAATTTTGGGGAGTCAAAAGTTAATCACGGATTTTCCACTGTGTGAGGGTGTTAGCACCTCTAACCCTCACATTGTTCAAGGGTCAACTATATTTCCAAATTACAGAGAAGAAAACTAAAACACAGAAAAATTAGATAATTTACCCAAGGCCAAATAAGAAATGACAAATAAGAAGATATCAGTATAAGATCCACAACATTAATAATGAAAATAAATATAATTACTCAGTAAAATTTACATACTTCACTCATATAGTGGAGGGGGGCCTGTAACTGGTATATTAAATTAAGAATAGGCAAATTGTAGCCTTCTGAATGAAGAGGCACAAACCACCCACATGGAGTCAGCAGGTAGCTCCTTCTCATCCTAGCTGCCATTCTGGGGAAGTGAAAACCCTAGGGTCATTTTGACTGAAGACACAGTTTCAAGATACTCACACAAAGGAAGCAAAGTCACAGACTGATTACTTACCAATCCCAGAAACGGGATGCAATGAGCTGGGAGAAGTACACAATGAGCACTCCATCCCTGGACCCTCCAGGTCACAAACCGGCAGGAGACAGAGAGCAGGGTAGCAAGTAACAGTTACTTATAAGGTAGCTGGGGCAAAGGTCACTAACTTTTCATGGGCTCAGCTCTAAGTGGTTATTTTAAAGGGTACCCCAGGAAAAGCAAGCGAGAACTTAGGGGTGGAATCCTAAGTTCAGGCCAGGTCTTTTATCTAAATCTCCAGACTCTGGGTGTGAGCATTGTTGTCATGAAGTAAAATATGTAGCAGCAACTCAGGATATCCAGCTGTTTTCTCATCACAATTAACCCCATGGTGCCTAGTCATTAGTCTTTAGGGAAAATCATGGTTATGGTCTGGACTGTGGAGACATTAAAAGACACTGGCAGGGTTTGGGCTACCCAACACATGAACCATCTGAGAAAAGCAAAAATGCCAATCAACAATAGACAATAGACAAGTGATAGTCTGAAATCCTGTTCATAGTCATCCCCTAGTTTGTTGGGTTCCAGCCAAGAAAATAAATCAAAATCATGGTACACAGTTATGGTAGGTATATGATTAAAATTTAGGTGATATTATGGGATGCTTGCATCTGTTGGGCCATCTTTCATAAATTTATCTGAATTTGTCCATAATTATTAATACACATTCAGCATGTGGTGTCCTTTACAATGCACACACCCTTCCTTGGCCAATAAGTAATCTAAAGCTAACCTGTTATCCAAACCATCTGTGCTAAAGAATCATACAGATGTTGTATTAAGGCTAGGCTTTGGTGGAACAGTCCAATGTGTTTAGCCATGATGGCTGGCAGTTGGTGTTTGCCTTAATAATTTGTTGTTGTATGCCCAAGGCAATGGTGCCTAACCCAGTCCCTGTGAGGGATGGTAACAGATATATTCCCAACATAATTGGTATGAATACCACACACTTTTGACATGAAATGGCAGAAAAAGAGACAGACTGGGGTCCTATTGAATGATTAGTCAGAGTAGTCTCGGGGAGGCTAAATTACATTGGTATGACATACAGGATTTCCTTGAAGCTGACAGGGATACAAATTTATTGGAGATTGAGGGAAGGAGAGATGCACACATAGAGAACCAGGTATGTGTGATGGCCCCAAAGACATTAGACCTACAGTGGATCTGTTTGATCCACTGTTTGATCAGAGAACTGAAGTAAGTTGATATTCCCTTCTTTGGATGGGCCCATGAGGCCCAGGACTATGTGGACTGTGTTCCCTGGAATGAGGTATATTTCATATTTGTCCATGTGGTGTTGGTGCCTGGGAATATATACAAGATTACAAAGGGTGCATAGAGGATTACAAAGGGATTACAAAAGGCTCATGTCAGGTGCCACGTGCTATTTTTCAAGGTGTCCTGTATGGGAGAGACCAGGCACAATAGAGACTGCCTGGGCAACCAGCAAGTGTCTGGGTGCCATCTCTTAGGCAAATGGGGCCAGAATCAATAAGTCAACTGGTAGACCACCAACTAGGGAAAAAGCTTTTGTTAAGCTCATAACATGCTTAATAATTATAGCAACCCCCAAAAATGAGTTCTGGTTTCTGCTCATTGTATAAAATTATTAAGACTATTGGAGGGGGATAGGAGGATAGTGGATCCCTGAGTAGTGACTGCAGGGAAAGCTCCTTTTAAGGGGGTATAGGGACGTGACCTTGCAGCTGGAGTCCTCGAAGGTGTAGGGGGTATTGCTGTGACAGCATCCACAGCCATGGAGGAGTCCTCCTGCCAGAAATTAAATTCATTAGTCCTCAGTAGGATGCATAATGGGTGTGGTGAGGGCAAGCAACTAAGAAAAGTGCTTAAAGGGATTCCCATAAGGGAATAAGATTGGACATATTTTGTCCTTCTAAAGGACATATTTTGTCCTTCTAAAGCTCAAAAATACAGTGGAGAACAGCCTGGCAATTACAGTACTGCCTCACACTCAAACAGTAAGCACTGTAGTAAGCAAGGGGACCCTTGAGGAATCATATAGTTAACTCTGTAAAATGCCACTCAAGGGAGTCATCAGCAAGGAATTTAGAAAAACAAATGTTCACTCAGCAACCAGTTCCCAGGGAGTGCTCACCACCATCAGCTGCCAGTCTTCCTGGGTTTCATTTCTGCTATGGTAGAAGCTTGTGGAGACAGGTTTCAGGATGAAGTTGTATCCCTCAAGGTTGTGGTTTGGGACATTGTTGTCTCTCAAATTCTGATGTCCCATGCTGTCACTGTTGTTATATCTTGGACTGTCATGTCCTGCATCATCATGTGCTGGGGCACTGTTATCTCCAGCATTATTGCAGGTGGAGGAATCCATCCCAGGTGTGAGGGGTGGCTGTCCCAAGGATAACTGAGAGACCAAGGTGCCAAACAGGGTCACATAGATTTAGGATGCTCTGATTAAGATTTGCTTGCACCAGTGGGAGCATCTATTATTATCAGAAATTCTCAGGAAGTTTTGGGGTACCCTGAAAGTGCACCATGCAAATAATTAGTTGGTATTCTCCTATGAGGTATAAGAGGTCTCCATCCATAAATAATAAAGGTTGGAGGTACACATGTAGCTTTGGTTTGAAGAAAATTTAGTAATATACTCCTGACAATCTAATGTTTGGCACAAGTCAGCCAATTACAGTTCAAATTAGAGCAAGGTAAAGGCCAGTGCCTGGAATTATTTCCACTTTCTGTGGGAGGTATGTTAGAAGAAATAAACCATCAACTAAAGGCACTATACATTGGAATTCAGCTGGAATTTGCATATTAAGTTGGTTAAGTGTGTTCCAGCAGCAGCATAATGGATGTTTGTTCTTCCAATGGGTCAGAATTATTTACAACCAGGAAATCATAGCTAACCACCTGTCCCTAACTGGGTCACCAGTAATATTGGAAGACGAAATGATTGAAATTTTAAATCTGTAAGGGGATTCAAAATGTTGAGAAAATGTAAATAATATTCTCCTTCAAGATTAAGGCATCAGATTCCATTACAATAACAATCATAAACAGCATGGCTAGGCCAGCCTAGTTGGAGTGAGCAGAAGTGGTGGCCATTTGGCTTAGTGTTTAAAGTGGTAGGTGCCCGTGGAATCTAGGAAGTCCACTTAGGAATCCATTTATTGCTCTGTAACTTAAGAGGCAAGGATTGTAAAATAACCACTATAGCATTCAATAGTGCCAGAGGCCTGTAGCCAGAATGGGAGATGAGAGTTCCATTGGACACACTACAGGAGATTTCAGTGCTATTATATATGCATGTAAAATGAGATCCTTGATCAGATACACTCAGAAAAGGAAGAAATTACCTGCTCCACAGAAATGTTTCTGGTGGGTGTAGCAAGCACTAAGCCAGTGAAAGTGTGCACATATGTAATGGTGGAACAGGTAGTGCCCCCAAATGTAGGAAGCAGCCCTCTGAAATCAACCTGGCAGAGGCTAAAAGGGCAGTCCCCTTTTGAAAGGAATCATGAGGTGGCAGTTTCCAGTGTCTGGTTGGGGAGTATAATTTGCAATTCAAAACAATGTGTTTTAAAAGCACATTTCCATAAGTGGAAAACCCCCATTGTAGGCCCAAACCAGTGTGGCAGCAGCTCCCCCATTACCCAAAGAGACATGGGACCATTTGGACAGGGAATAAGGAGCATGGACATGGTGACTAAGAAATGCCAGAATGATAAGAGTTGGGGACTGACTGAAAGGAATGAGGGGGAGGCTATGGCTTCATGGTAGTTGTTGGAGCCAACTGAGTTTTTGATCTAGAATGGGTGATTAAGAGCCCCAAAGAGGTGGCAATCTGCATTCTAGGAAGGACATCTGCTTTGTGGTTAAAGACAGCCTGTGATATGGTATCATTTGCATGTATTGAAACCTAGGGAATTTTAGTTGTGACTGGTGCCTGGAAAATGTTCACCCAAACTGAGACACCTCAAATAGGATGGCCTTGAATATGAAAAATGTCCTGCTGCCATTGACCAGACCAAACTGCTAGCTTGTTAGCAACAGGTTATGAATAAGTTAAAATATGTACAGAAGATTGTCATGGGCAATAGTGCTTTGCATAACTCACCCTGTCACTCTTCTTAGGGGCTATCCCAGGGCATAAGAGGCTTAGACAAAAGAGGCATTACCACCAATTTCTCAAGGTTCATAGTCAGGGGGCTGAGGAGTGGGGAGGCCATATCCTCTTAGAATCTGAGAAGATCTGCCATGTCAGGTTTAGCCTATTCTTGAAGATATAATTTCCAATTTAGCAAAAAGGTATTTGTGGCTGTGACAAGTGGCTGTTGGGAGGCGTCCCATTCCATGAATGTGGGTACAAAGGAAAACAGGCTCTGATCCTATGAGGAGCGCTGTTTCTAACAAACCCCAATTAGCAACCAGAATTTGACACTCAAAAGGGTGTATTAGGCAGCTGTGGAAGGAACAAAAAAAGCAAAAAGCATTTGGGCAGCCAGAAGGAGTGTGGTTAGTGCATTGGCGCCAGGATATATAGTCCATGGTGGTCAGTGCTCATCTAAGAATGAGGACGCAGAGGGAACTGGGAGAAAGCTTGACAAATTGACCTTTGTGACTTGTTGTTAAGTATCTACCCAGTAAAATGTGACCACATAAGCAAATCTAAGGATGATGGGTAAGTGAGGTATGTGTTGCCTCCAAAATGTGAAGAGAAGAGACCTAAAATGTGTTGGGCTTGCCCTTATGTGGAAGGAGGCCAAATAGTTAACAATTTATGTTTAACTTTCAGCAGAATTTTCCAACCTTCAGAGGGCCAACTAATGTTCAGAAATTTAGCAATTGTGGCTGGCCCTGGCTTATGTTAGCAATATCCTAATTTTTATGTTGCAGATGGGTCTCTACCCATGTTATGGTCTCATGTGTCACATCCTTCAAGGGAACTTGCATTAGAATGTCATTCATATAGTGCCAGATGGTTCCAGGGGACACTGTAAGGGCATCCAGTTCTTGCCTGCAAAGATTGTGGGCAAGAGCTGGGCTGTTAAGATAGCCTGTGGGAATGCCATCAAAAGTGAAAATGGACTGCAGCTGGGACTTCCCATGATCAATACTGAATAGAACATATTAGCTAGATTTATCAAGGCAGAGTAGTTCCCTGTAGTCCTTTGGATGTCTTCAATTAACTGGACAATGTAAGTAAGGGAGACTTAATAGGGGGCATCTACACATTTAAATTTTGGTAGTTAACTGTAAGGCAACACTTATTAGTAGAGAGCTTTAATACCAGCCAAATAGGGAAATAAAAGGAGAAATGGTATGATTAATGACTCCTCCCCTTAATATATTTTGAACTATGGGCCGTAATTCCTCAGTCCCCTATGACAAATGATATCAGGGGATATTTACCATCTTAATTGGGGGTGGCAGTCTTAAGGTCTTCCAATACGCAGCTTCCACCAGGAAGACCAGGACTTTGGGTTTGTTCCAAATGGTGTGGTGGTGTGTCAAGGCACCCATACCTATATTAGGGAAGGGTAAGGCCAAAAGAGTAAAACGGTTTTATTAAACATTATTCTAATAGTGACATCCAATGAGAGTTGAATACCTTCTACAATCCTGCTTATTATACCTTGTTATTTCAAGGGTGCCCCTGCTTGTGTTTGGAGGGGTTCATAGGAAGCAGTGTAATTTGGACTCCAGTGTCAATGAGAGTTGTAAAAAGTAGTTTGTGTGTGTCCCTCAATGGATAACTAAAGAAGTATTTAGGTGATTGTCCCCTGGAGGAGGAATAAGCTCCCAGAACTGTTAAGTCCCTAGATCAAGGGCTTTGGAGGTGGTAACTCTTAGAGGTCAAGGTACAGGATCCCAGAACCTGCTGCTGGGACTGGGGCATTTCAGTAGGTGAAGGCATCCACCTATGGGAGAGGGCCAACAGTCTCTTGAAGAGCCCATAGTACCTGAGCAAAGGTTTCTAACTTGTGCTCAGGCTACCCTGAGATTAAGACATTAGGGAACCCCAATCTCTGGAGCTCCCAATACAGAGAGACCCTTTGATCACTTTGTAAGGGAGGGAACTGGGTCAAGATGCCACACTTTGGGTGACCAACAATGGTCATAGAAGCCCTTATATTCTCTAGGGTCCTTCTGTTGGGTTACTGGCTGAGGGTACACAGGGGCTCTTTTGCCTTTACTGGCAAACAAAATTTGGGGCTTCAGAAAAAATTCTCTTTGTTGTGTCTACCTACAGCCTCAATGCTGTAGTATACTGACACCTACTGTACTGTATCTGACACTTCTGTGAATTATAATACCATAACCTTATAATTAGGAAGAATTCCCTTCTTCCCATCCCTTTAGAGAAATTTTCTAGAAAATTTTTCAAGAAATACCTGACAGGGAGGTTGCTTCTTCCCTGACTCAGATGCTGCTGCCTCCCATTTTAGGTGTCCCAATCAGCCTCCAAGGGGTCAGGGGACAATTTGTGACAGTAGCAAAGAATGCAGCAACATGGGAGACACTTGCTTCAACAGTGTTTACCCGCCCAGGGTGCCATGATGCCCCTGGTAGAGTTGTTTCTGGCTTGGTCAGGACTGGCTTTCCAAGCTCAACATTCTGATCCTGGCCACAAACACAGTGGGCCCAGCAGCCAGCTTCCCCTTCCAGCACTTATCTCCTTGGCTCAGGACCTGATAGCCACACCCCTGGTCCCTGCTTGAGGGGAAAGAGGCAGAACCCTACCATCCCAGTTAGCTCATCTTGACTCAAGGCCAGGACTTTTGCATTTATTTATATCTGATTGCTTCTAGATCTGACACCCCATGGGGTTTCATTTAGAGGTTAATGGAAAATGTACCCAGACTGGGGCCTGCTGGTTGGTGTCTGCAGAGAAGTCTGAACTTTTATAGCACCAGCACCAATAATTTAGGGTGGGGATTGGTGGGAACACCAGCTGCAGCAATAAACAGAGCAATGTTGCAGATCACTAGCAAGCAGTGGTTCTTTCCCAGAGAGACTGAGTCTGGGAGAGGTAGTGAGCCAATCACAACAAAAAGGTTTTGTGTGTGGGGTGCAGATGATGCCCATAATCCCATCTTCATAGCCAATTTCTTTGGGGGGGGTACTGTAGGTGTATAATAAATAAGAATATTCAAAGTATGACCTGCTGAATGAGGGGGTACAAGCCACCCACACAGGGTCAGTCGTAGCTCCTTCAACATCCAAGCTGCCACTTTGGGGAAGTGAAAACCCTGGAGTCATTTTGATTGAAGACACAGTTTCAAAATGTTTATAGAAGTGAAGTCAAGTCAAAGATTTATTATTTACAAATCACAGAAACGGGGGTCGGGGACACAATGAGCTAAGGAAAAGGCAGCCCTCTATCCCAAGTCACAAGCAAAGAGGAGATAAAAAGCATGGTAGCAGGCATCTATGACTTATATGGTGGTTGGGGAAGAGGTCACTAACTTTTTTTGTGGGACTCCAGTATAAGTGGTTATTTTAATTTATTTTATTTTTATTTTTTTAGAGTTTATTTATTTATTTTGAGAGAGAGAGAGAGAGAGAGCGAGCACAAATGGGATAAGGGCAGAGATAGAGGGAGAGAGAGAGAGAATCCCAAGCAGGCTCCACACTGTCAGCACAGAGCCTGTTGCAGGGTTTGAACTCACAAACTGTGAGATCATAACCTGAGATGAAATCAAGAGTTGGACTCTTAACCAACTGAGCCACCCAGGCACTGCTCTAAGTGGTTATTTTAAAAGGTGCCCGGGGAAAAACAAAGTAGGAACTTGTGATGGGAAGGCTAAACTCAGGTCTTTATCTAAATGTGCAGTCTCCAGGTGTGAACAGGTTGTCATGCTATGAAATGCAAAGGCAACAACTCAAAACAGCTGTTTTCTCATCAGAACTTATTAATCATCAACTGTTGCCAAAGTTGATTTTGTTTTTCTTCAAGACATAAAAAATGACCCACCTTGTTCTGGTTTATCCATATCATTATTTAGCATACTAAAATACATATATTTATTTACATATACATAGTTTGGTTTTCTAGTGTAAGGGTTTTTTTTTTTCTATTCTATAATATGCTATGCAATGCTATGCTAAGCTATACTACTTTATTGTAATCCCAATACATCCTAGGATTTAATTCCAGGAAGGGTGAAACAAGCAATTGACAAGATATATAGAATTCTGTATGGACAAAATTGGCTACCGAGCCCCTCAAAAGGCAGAAGACATATTTATGTTTATTAATGAATTCCTGATGTGATTTCCAATCTAGAAGGGCTGGATGCTTTAGATAAGCTTTATTTAAATTTTCTATTTCAAGAAAGGTCATGTTCCTACTTGATGTCACAACCACTAATATGGATATTTATCTTGCTTGTTGCTCATTCCAGATTGTCTTTACAATCTCCGCAAAGATTTACATAATAATAGGCCATGGGACTGATATGACTTCCCCATTTGGTTTCAGGAAAGACAGTAAATGTATTATCTCTCATGGTTATTCCACAGCTAACAAGGCGTTCCTCAAAGAATGACAGTTCACCCGAGAAGAGATATATCCCACAGGTCTTTATGATTCACATCTGCAATAACTAGGATTCAAAATAGCAGATGTCAACACTTTACAAGATCAGTGTATGACAAAGGCTTTGCTGCTCAGAAATTCCATTTGAACATGGTCATATTTCTTTAATAGTAAGCAAATCAGAGCCAGACTGGTACAACTTCCATTAAAAGCTAATTCTGAATAAAACTCAGAATTCATGGCACTTTATTCTAGAAAATACCTAGCTAATGCCTACTGGGTTGGGCTCAAGGAGTGTAAATAAGAAAAGACTACAGAATTGCTAGAAAGATGAATATAGAGACAGAAAAAAAAATGACATTGAAAAGTGTCACCAGTGCTTTTAGCAAGGCCACTACACAGTGCCATTAGCTTACCTGTGACAGTGGTCATGCCAGAAAGATAAACCATGTGATTAGAAGACTGAGGCTTTGAAGCAGGTACTATCAGCCTGACCTTCGGGAAAGTCTACCTGAGAAAGCTGAAGTTTGAGCTCAATAATGTGGTCAAAAATTCAGTCATATAATCAAACCCCAATAAAGACTCACAATACTGAAGCTCAGGCAAGCTTTCCTGGTTGGCAGTACATATAGATGTGTCAGGAAGAGCAGATCCAGGGGCACCTGGGTGGCTCAGTCAGTTTGTTGGGCTCTGTGCTGACAGCCTGGAGCCTGGGGCCTACTTCGGATTCCGTGTCTCCCTCTCTCTCTGTCCCTCCCCTGCTCATGCTCTGTCTCTGTCTGTCTCAAAAATAAATAAAGCATTAAAAAAAAAAAAAGAAAGAAATTGCATGTCTAGAGAAACTAGAAGATTTGCATTTGGAGTCCTCCCAGCCCTCACCCTATGGATCTTTTCTTTCAGCTGGTCCTGATTTATAGCCAGTATTAGATATTTGAAATCATGTATAATACTTTCTTGAATGTGAGTCATTTTAGAAAATTATCTTACCTGAGAAATAGGAAGCCCTGGTTTTATACCAGTTGGTCTCAACCTTGAGCTTGCAGCTGGATCTGAAGTGAGAACAGTCTTGTGGGGAACCATACCCTTCACCTGTGTGGTTTGACCTAACTAAGTGTAGTTAATATCACAATTGCATTGCACAGGACAAATAACCTCCAAAATCTGGAGATACAAGTGTACCAGACATTGGCAACTGAGTTATGCTTCCTGGAGTACAGAGAATCACAAAAGGATCCCCTCATGACCCTGGTAGGGAGAGAATAACCATTATTAACTCAAGCTATGTTAATATATGGTACATGTGGAAATATTTACAGATATTATACATATTAACCATGCAAGTACATGGCTTAGCATATACATACATAGTTCTTTATATGTCAGTGCAGATGCCCTACAACAAGGATACCCCATACTACAGACTGCATGTTTGTGTCTCTCCCAAATTCATATACTGAAATCCTAATGTCTAATGTAATAGAATTAGATGAGGTCCTTGGGAAGTGAGTAGGTCATGAAGGTAGTGTCTACATGAATGGAATTATCATTCTTATAAGAGGGACCTTCAGAGCTCTCTAGCTTCTTCTACCATGTGTAGACACAGCATAAAGTCAGCAGTCTGCAACCTGGAAGGGGGCCTTCACCAAACCGAATCTGCTGGCACCCTGACCTTGGACTTCTACCCTCCAGAACCAAAACAAATACATTTCTATTGTTTATGAGTCACTCAGTCTGTGGTATTTTATTATAGTAGCCTGAGTAGATTCAGACACTTCACTAGCAACAAGCATACCTACCACACAGATCTTGAGTTCTAATATGATTCTACAATAAAAGGAGCCAGGGCCTTTGAAGAAGTGGCTGATTCTAGTGTTGGGACAGTATATACACAAGATGATCCTACAACATGTTGTAATAGAAGAAGGTAAGAAAGTACAAAAAACTTGGGGCGCCTGGGTGGCGCAGTCGGTTAAGCGTCCGACTTCAGCCAGGTCACGATCTCGCGGTCCGTGAGTTCGAGCCCCGCGTCGGGCTCTGGGCTGATGGCTCAGAGCCTGGAGCCTGTTTCTGATTCTGTGTCTCCCTCTCTCTCTGCCCCTCCCCCGTTCATGCTCTGTCTCTCTCTGTCCCAAAAATAAATAAACGTTGAAAAAAAAAATTTAAAAAAAAAAAAAAAGAAAGTACAAAAAACTCACATGCCCCAAAAAACCATAATGATGGCTGTATGTCAAAGTCACATAAAAGCAAGCCAAAAGAGCTCTCACGGGTCAAAGCTGGAAGAATTTTCACAACAAAATAATTGTATAGTATTGGATTATAACCCAAAGTGTAAAATAAATATCTTTCAGTTCATACTGATATAAGTGATTATTAAATAAATAAATTAGGGAGAAGAGACAAATTTCTTCTATAGAAGAATTCCAAAAATCCATGTAGTTTCTCAGTTCTCAAGAAGGTGTCGCATAACTCTCCATTCCTTATGTGTGGGCTGTACCTAGTGACTTCTTTCCAAAGACTCAGTAGAGAAAGGTGGCAAAAAGTAACTTTATTTGGAAAAATTTGACAAATATATTTCAGCCAGGTAGTCAACAACAGTGATAAGTCATGTTGATGGTTTGTACCCTTGGTATGATAGGATGAAAAGACACACTGTACCTCTCTATTTTTCCTTCTCCAAACACACAGCTGTAATCTAATCATTGAGAACAGCATCAGACAAATCCAAATAGAGGGACATTCTACAAATTTCCTGACCAATACTCCTTAACACTCTCAAGATCATCAAAAACAAGTCAGAGAAACTGTCATAGCCAAGAGAAACCTAAGGAGATATGTCAGCTAAATTATGTGGGGATGTGGCAAGAAAATATTCTATTTTGGATAGGATCTTGGAACAGAAAAAAAATAGACATTAGATAAAAACTGGGGAAATCTAAATAAACTATGGTCTTTAGTTAGTACTAATTTCTCCATATTGGATCATCAGTTGTAACAAATGCATCATACCAATGAGAACTCTTCTCTATCTCCACAATTTTTATGCAAATGTAATACTGTTATATATACTAAGTATAATAAAAATTAAAGATGAAAATAAACATTTATTACTCATTCTACCTAGAGATGGCTGTCTCAGACCATAGCAATCTTCATTCCTTGTCAAACAATTTCTTTTGCTTCTGTTTTCATAGCCTTTTTTTCTCTCCAAAGTCATAGAGTTTTGTTTGTTTTTTGTTTGTTTATTTGTTTTTGCCAACAGATTGCTAATGGTTTCATGTTTTGCTATAATTGTTTTAGTTATGTATGTCATATATACTAACTGTATTTTGAACTCTCCGATGACAGGAGTTTATTTCACCTTCACTGAATTGCCCTTAATGTAATATCTCAAGCTTCTATAAAGGTCACTATAAAGCAAACATACCCATACAAAATTCATTTTCTTTCTTTTTTTTTTTTTTTTTTTGTGCTTCAAACATTGTAGGGGAAGGAACACTTCAGGAATAGTGAAGACTTCTGAAAACCTATTTTTCTAAAAATGCAGCAAGAATACTGACCAAGTATTGTCAAAATCAATCAACCCAGGCCTTAGAACAATCGGAGGAGTGTTTATTGAAAAGCAGAGATGAATCTCATCTCAAGAACAGTGAGCACTGTTGCACTTAATTTGCCCTATTTCCATCCCACTCTCTCCAGCTCTGTAGTACCCTCAGAAACAGATTCACAACTACAGTGACTCGAAAACCAAAACACTAAAGACTGCTACAGGGAACACAACAGTATAGTCCCCCCCAAAACATCTTCTCCAGAGAATTGTTATTATTTGACCTATGTGCTGCTTCCACTACACACCCAATTGCACAGTTTGTCCTTATTTGAATTGACTCAAAGCTAACTCACAGCTAGTCTTTTCCCTAGGGCATTTGATGAAAGCAATCAGAGGCAATTAAATTCAGCTGTCTGAGGCACTGTTACCAGTTTGGGGGCAAATAAGAGACTGGCCAAAACCTGTAAATGAATGCTGTAAAATGAGAATGTTCATACTCTTCTTTGAAAACCTGTAGCAAATTTCTGTCATCTAGAAGCCCACGTGCATGTATAAGGCTGTGCACATATCAAGGAAAATTTGGCCAAAATCTCTTATCTGTGGATGAACTGAATGCTCTGAAAAGCAGTATGTGAAAGCTAAGTCAAAGATGTAAACTACCCATTGTAGGAATTGAAGGAGCATTGAAGGAATACATAAAGCCCACTGATAAAGAATGGAAGACTTATAATCATAGGCATTTAAGAAAATCTCTGCATAATCATTAGCCAACTATTAAGTAAATTGAGCAGGTTTCAATGGTCACAAGACAAAAAATTACATAATTAGTTGAAGAGAGTCACTAAACCATCAAACAATGTTAACAACAACCAAAAAAAATACCAATAAAAACAAACACTGGAAGGATTAAATCTCTACTATTGCCAAATGATAGTAAAGTGGTCCAATTTTCAAAGAACACTTATGAAACATTCTAAGAAATAGGAAAGCATGGCCTATACACAAGAATAAATAGTAGTTAATAGAAACTGTCTCTAAGAAAGGCAGACTTTATACTTACTAGACAAAGATGTTAAATCAGACATATTCAAAGATAGATTGATATGCTCAAAATCCTAAAGATAAACATACCTAAAGAACTAAAGGAAAGTATGAGAATGATATTATCAAATAGAGAATATTAATACAGAGATTGAAATTAAAAAGTCAAATAGAAATTCTGAAGTTGTAAAGTACAATAACTGAAATGAAACATCTAAGAGAGAAATTCAACATATTTAATATGGCAAAAGAAAAAATCCGTGAACTTGAACATAGGTTAGATAAGCGAAACAAATGGGCTTATTTACACAATGAAATATTATTCAGCTCTAGAAGATTAAATACTGACACATGCTACAACATGGATGAACCTTGAAATAATATGTTAACTGTAAAGAGCCATACACATAGGCCACATATTCTGATTCCATTTTTATAAAATGTTAAGAACAGATAAATCCATAGAGATATAAAATAGATTAGTTATTTCCAAGGACTGGTAGAGGGGATGAAGGAGAATAGAATGCTAATAGGGATAGGGTTTATTTTTGCAATGCTAAAAATATAGTGAAATTATATAATGGTAATATTTGGACAACTCTGTAGATATATTAAAAATCACAGAATTGTACATTCTAAACAGGGATTTAATGGTATTTTAGTGCATCAATAAAGCTGTCATTTATTTTTTCAAATATCAAAGCACATTGCCCACCAATCACCTGGAAAAGCCTACATGAGCAATTTCTTTTAGTATATAGAGTTAAGAGAATTTTTACTTTCCTAAAGTTTCTGATAATCACTACTGAACATGTTCCACTTACTTCCTTTTTAGAAACCTTAGAATCAAAATTGAAATTCATATATAGAAATTAGGGTGGTCTTATGATCTTTTTTTATGCACCCTTTATTTTTCTTACTTAGGCCTTTTCATCTCGATTCCTTCTGATCTTGATATTTTGGTTGTTTGAGAGAGAAAGGGAGAGCACGCGCGTGCACACACACACACACACACACACACACACACACACACACCATGCACATAACCAGAGAAGGGGTAGAGGGAGAGAGAGAGGAATCTTAGCAGGCTCCACAGCCAGTGTGGAGACTGATGCAGGACTCAATCTCACAACTGTGAGATCATGACCTGAGCTGAAATCAAGAGTTGGATGCTTAGCTGGCTGAGCCACCTAGGTGCACTCCCCCCCACACTATATTCTATGACAATTATAATTTCAATAGGTTTCCCAATATGTTTCTATTGTAAATATCCTCAAATAAAGGATAAAAATAGCTTGCAGAATTATTTGTCAATAATTTATATTTGAATATGAATATCAAATAATATAACAATTATTTGAAAATTAACATGGAGCTTTGAATACCTTGTTGACATGTTGATTGATTTTAACATAATTGAAATAAGTATACAAATACAATATTTACTCTATATTTACTGCTCATCTTGTTCAACACAACATCTGATACTTGAGTTCTGTTTGTAGAATTATTCTCAAATGGCCATACAGCCTCTGTAATATTTTTGTTTGTTGTGTCTTATTATTCTATTTTATTTTTTTTAATTTTTTAATTTATTTATCGTCAAGTTAGCTCACATACAATGTAGTCTTGGCTTCAAGAATGCTGATTTGTAGGGGCATATGTACCCCAATGTATATAGCAGCACTATCAACAATAGCCAAATTATGGAAAGAGCCCAAATGTCCATCAAGTGATGAATGGATAAATAAGATATATATATCTACACACACACACACACACACACATATATATATATATATACACATATATATGTATGTATGTATATGTATGTATGTATGTATATATTTATGTATGTATGTATGTATACATATATATGTGTGTGTATATATATATATATATATATATATATATATATATATACACACACACATACACACACAATAGAATAATACTTGGCAATGAAAAAAGAATGAAATCTTACCATTTGCAATAATGTGGATGGAACTTGAGGGTATTATGCTAAGTGAAATAAGTCAGTCAGAGAAAGACAGATATTATATGATTTCACTCATATGTGGAATTTGAGAAACTTAACAGAAGACCATAAGGGAAAGGAAGGAAAAATAAGATAAAAACAGAGAGGGAGGCAAACCATAAGAGACTTTGTAATTTTTTTTATTTATAATTTTTATTTTAAAATCATAGAGAGTTAGAGAATGGTCTAATGATAGTTCATAAACTTTGGCTTTTATATCATGGTTACTAATTTTCTAAGCATTCTCTACTATGAGAAATAACATGCATCAGACTCCAAAAACTGTCCCCTATCCCATACCAAGGGTCCAAGGACTTCATTTATCAAATATCTCTCAGACTTCCTTTCCTATCTCTTTCTCTTCAACTACACTATCATTTTAATGTTATAGTACTTTAGATCAGTTTATTACTTATCTGTCTTTGTATAAAGGTAGATAGAAGATAGGTGATAAATATAGGATTAGATTAGACAGATAGATGACAGTCCTTTATTATTTTGGATAAATTTTAATCTGTTCTTTGCAGCTCATTTTACAGCATCCTTCAGACCTCAACCCATACCCCATTACCACTACACTCAGTGTCTTAGTTTAAATGTCAGGACCTCATCATTTATAACCACTTTTCATTGTGGAAAGTAATGTACCATTTTATATAAATTGTTTTTGGGATCTAATAACTTTACTTCTTATACTTTAATTTTTTTTTAAAGTAAGCTCCATACCCAGTGTGGAGCCTAATGTGGGATTTGAACTCACAACCCTGATATCAAGACCTGAGCTGAGATCAAGAGTCAGTGCTTAACCAGCTGAGACACCCAAGAACCCCATCTTATTCTTTAGATATACTTTTCATATGACAAGTCTAATCCTAGGTTCAAGATTAATTCTCAGCAGAGTCTTTTCAAAGTATCAGTTATTGTTTAAAAGTTACAATTTCACCCACACCTATGATGTTTTCATTTCAGGTCTAGGGGAAAAAAAAGAAAAAAAGTTTTGGCTTTTCCTCTGTTCATGAAGCATTTGCATCTTAAATACACACTAATAATAAAATGACTTAAATTCAATAAAATTACAATGAAATCTAAATGAGGTAGACATTTCAAATTGAAAACAAAACTTCAGGGGTGCCTGGGTGCTCAGTCAGTCAAGTGTCTGACTCTTGATTTTGGCTTGAGTCATGATCTCATGGTTGGTAAGTTCAAGCACTGTGTCAGGCTGCACTGACAGTGCCGTGAAATTCTCTCTCTCCCTCTCTCTGAGTCTCTCCCCTGTTTGCTCTCTTTTTCTCAAAATAAATAAATAAACATTAAAAAACAAAAGAACAGAGAACTCCTTTTACTTGAGCATCACAAAAATTAAAGTACTTATTCATAAATCTAATGACATATGTAAAAGATCTATATAAGGAAAACTACAGAATTCTGGTGAAGGAAATCAAAGAATAAATAAATGGAGATATATTCCATGTTCATAAATAGAAATATTAAATACTGTCCAGATGTCAGTTCTTCCTAACTTGATATATAGTTTCAATGCAATAGCAATCAAACTCCCATCAAGTTATTTTATGGACATTGATAACCTAATTCTAAAATTTATATGGAGAATAAAAAGATCCAGAATAGCCAACACAATATTGAAAGGAGAAGAAAAAAGTCAGAACACTGACACTACCCAACTTCATGCCTTATTATAGTATATATCACGCTATAATATATATCAAGACAGTATGGTATTGATGAAAGAAATAGACAAATCAATGGAACAGAGGAGAAAGCTGGAAAAATATACCCCCATAAATATATCAATGGATCTTTTACAAAGGAGAAACGTGATACAATGGAGCAAATATAGTATCTTAAATAGTACTGGAACAATTGGACATCCATATGCAAAACCAACCAACCAACCAACCAACCAACCAACAAAAAAACCCAGAATCTAGGTTCAGACCTTACACCCCACACAAAAATTAAAACAACATAGAACATAGGCCTAAATGTAAAATGCAGAACTATAGAACTCCTAAAGACAATGTAAAAGAAAACCTAGACAACTTTGGGTATGGTGATGCCTTTTTATATAAAATACCAAAGACATTATCCACGAAAAATAACTAATAAGTTGGATGTCATTAAAATTAAAGACTTCCCCCTTGCCAAAGAGAATGAGAAGACAAGCCACAGACTGGGTGAAAATATTTGAAGATACATACAAAGAACTGTTATCCAAAATATACAAAGAACTCTTAAAAATTAGCAATAAGAATACAAAAAACCCAATTAAAAAATGTTCCAAAAGCTTTAATAGACACTTCACCAAAGAAATATTCAGATGCCAAATAAACACATGAAAAGGTGCTCTACATTATATGCCATAGGGGAGATGCAAACTGAAACAATGGGATATCACTATACACCTATTAAATGGCCAAAATCCAGAACACTGGCACTACCAAATGTTGACAAGGATATGAAGCAACAGTGACTCCACAAAACAGTACAGGCACTTTGTTAGACAGGTTAACAGTTTCTTACAAAACTAATTATACTCTTATAGAATCCACAATCACACACCTTAATATTTACCCAAAGGTGTTGAAAACTGATGTTCACACAAAACCCTGCACACTAATGTTTATAAACTTTATTTAAAATTTCAAAAACTTGGAAGCAACTAAGATATACTTTAGTAGGAGATTGGATAAATAATCTGTGACATCTCCAGACAATGAAATATCATTCAATGCTTAAAAGAAAAAAAAAAAAAAAAAAGAAAAGGAAAAGTGAGCCCCTAATCCATGAAAATACCTTAAATGCATATTACTAAGTGAAATAAACCAATCTGAAAATGCTATATAGTATATGATTCTAACTATCTTGCATTCTGAAAAAAGTAAAATGTGAAGACATTAAAAAAAATCATCAGTTTCCAGGAGAATATAGGGAGATTAATAGGCATAGCACAGAGGACTTTGTTTTTAATTCATTTATTTAAATTCAAGTTAGTTAACATACTCTGTAGTGTTGGTTTCAGGAATAGAACACAATGGTTCATCACTTACATATAACACCCAGTGCTCATACCAACAAGTGCTCTCCTTTATTGCCTATCATCCATTTAGCCCATCCTGCTACCCACCTCCCCTCCAGCAACCCTCAGTTTGCTCTCAATATTTAAGAGTCTCTTAGGGGTGCCTGGGTGGCTCAGTCAGTTGAGTGTCCAACTTCAACTCAGGTCATGGTCTTGTGGTTTGTGGGATGAGGCCCCACGTCAGACCCTGTGCTGACAGCTCAGAACCTTGGAGCCTGCTTCATATTCTGTGTCTCTCTCTGTCCCTACCCTTCTTGTGCTCTCTCTCTTTCTCAAAAATAAATAAACATTTAAAAAGAGTCCCTGGGGCGCCTGGGTGGCGCAGTTGGTTAAGCGTCCGACTTCAGCCCGGTCACGGTCTCACGGTCCATGAGTTCAAGCCCCGCGTCGGGCTCTGGGCTGATGGCTCAGAGTCTGGAGCCTGTTTCCGATTCTGTGTCTCCCTCTCTCTCTGCCCCTCCCCCGTTCATGCTCTGTCTCTCTCTGTCCCAAAAATAAATAAACGTTGAAAAAAAGAAAAAAGAGTTCCTTATGGTTTGCCTCCCTCTCTGTTTTTATCTTATTTTTCCTTCCCTTCCCCTATGTTCATCTGTTGTGTTTCTTAAATTCCACATAAATATACATATTTATTCTTCTTGAATGTGTATATATATATACACATATGTGTATATATGTATGTGTGTGTGTGTGTGTATATATATATTTCACCTCCTGGTGAAATTGCTGGGTCATAGGGTAGTTCTATTTTTAAGTTTTTGAAGAACCTCCATACTCTTTCCCAGAGTGGCTGCACCAGTGTGCATTCCCATCAACAGTGCGTAAGTGTTCCCCATTCTCTGTAGCCTCAAATTTACTAATTATATCTTCTATCATCTTCATGCAGTTATTGAAGCCATCCAGCAAGCTTTTTTTTTCTTTTATTGTATTTTTCTGTTCCATAATGTCCATTCATTGTTTTTTTCGTAATCACTATTCTTTTGCTGGTATTTTTGTTTTCATTTGTTTCAAGATAATGTTTATTGCTTGTTTGCTCACTTTCTTTCTCTCCTCTCCTTTTCTTTTTTCTTTTCTTTCTTTCTTTCTTTCTTTCTTTCTTTCTTTCTTTCTTTCTTTCAAGTTTATTTATTGAGAGAGAGAGAGAGAGAGAGAGAGAGAGAGAGAGAGAGCACAAGCAGGGGAGGGTCAGAGGGAGAGGAAGAGAGAGGATTCCAAGAAGGCACAGCACTGTCAGCACAGAGCCTGACATGGGGCTCAAACCCACCAACCGTGTGATCATGACCTGAGCCAAAGTCCAGAGTTGAGTGCTCAACCAACCGAGTCACTCAACTGCCCCAAATGATTATTAATTTTTGAGAGAGAGAGAGACAGAGAGCGAGGGTACAAGTTGGGGAGGGGCAGAGAAAGGAGGCCAGAGGATACAAAGTGGGCTCTGCGCTGACAGCAGAGAGCGCAGTGCAGGGCTTGACCTCATGAACTGTGAGATCATGACCTGAGCCAAAGTCCAATGCTTAACTGACTCAGCCACATAGGTGCCCTTCTCTTCCTTTTTATTTATTTTGAGGTTGGGGATAGGCAGAGAGAGACAGAGAGAGAGAGAGAGAGAGAGAGAGAGATTCCTAAGCAGACTCTGCACTGTCAGCATGGAGCCCCATGTGGGACTCTATCCCACAAACTAAACCATGAGATCATGATGTGAGCTGAAACCAAGGTGCTCAAACAACTGAGCCACCCAGGTGCCCCTTTTTATTGCTTCTTGAATCAATTTTATGCAATCAAATTACTGTCAGATAATTTCAGTATTTGATTCGTCCAATCAGTGTTGGCATCAGTTGATTTTTTGTCATTTAATTTCCTATTTTCCTGTTTCTTACACATTTTTTTATATTATTTTAGAAGATCTGGACCATATTTAATTTTTTAAAATAGGCATTTACCTTTTTAGGCTTAGCATGCCAGTTCTTACCTAATTTGGATGGGTTGGTTCCAATGACAATCTACTTTTCAGTCTTTGCCATGTTATTGGTTTATTTGGTGTGTCTTGTGCTCTTGGAGTTCCCACTAACCCCTAATTGTGCTATTGAGGAGGAGGAAAGGGTTTCCCCAAACTGAGTTATTTGGTGTGTCTAAGTGGTTAAAGGGAGTATCTGGCCTGCAAGGACAAAGTATATTTACCTGGCCAGGTGCTGGTGGTGGTGTGAATGCCTTTCCATGTGCTCCTGGCTGCACATTTCCTCTGGGTAGGGGAAGGGACATCAGGCTTACTGGAAAAGGAGAGCCCTTATCTTGGAAGCTTATTGTTAACTGAACTTCTAGTCAATTTATCTCCCTTGCAGGTTCTCCTGGGCTCATGTAATGTTACTGGCAAAACTCCCATTTAATTCAGGGGAGGAATAATCTTACCTGGGCTCCCTTGTGATGCTACATGGAGGTTGGGAAACTCTGGGCCTGGATCACCTCTCCTGTTGGATGGTAGTTATAGTTGTTCCTCCAGACTTGGGACCCCTGGCCAGTTCTCTTTCCCTTTACCACCTTTCAGAATTCTCCTTCAGTTATTATTTTTATTATTTCCAGTGTTTATGATTGTACTCAGTGGGAAGGAACAGAGATGAGTCAATGCCACCTTGTCAATCCAAAGTTCTGTGTTCTCTACTTAATTTTCTTAAATAAAAACAAACTCTTTTACTTATATGTGGTATCTAAACAAAACAAAACAAACAAACAAAGCAAAACATACTTGTAAATGCACATAACAAACCGATGGCTGCCAGAGGGGAGGTGGGTAGGGGAATGAACCAAATAGATAAAGAAGACTAACAGGTACAAACTTCCAGTTATAAAACAAATAAGTCATGGAAATAAAAAGCATAACATAGGGAATATTGTCAATAATATTGTAACAAACTGTATGGTGACTACACTTATAGTGGTAAGCATTGAGTAACATATAGATTTGTTAAATCAATATGTTGTACACCTGAAATAATGTAACATTGTATGTCAATTATATTTCAATAATAATAAAAAACAATACAATCTCTGGGCCTGAAAAATACATATCTGACTCCCACAGATCTGAGATTATATAATGAAGGAGAATCCAAGTATATTAAAGGAATAACCCTGTGGCTGCATAACTTCTTCCTGTGAATGTTCCTCCTGTCAATCTTCAAAGAAGTTACATACTGTAGTTGATATACTGGGATAGGAATACCCAAATTTACTTACAATGATTAGACAGTGACTCTGAGTTAATGCTATTTCCTGGGGTCTCTGAGTACCAGTTGGCTCCAATAGATAGAGTTAAACTCTCTTGGAAACCAGGTGATAGGACAGTTTGACTTGAATTTCCCTCATGGTATGCCCTTCAGGTATGTTGGATATATGCTTATAAGATTAAGGTAAATCCTAATAAAATTCAGCAGCCTACAGTTTTGGAAGTTCTTAATGTGCAGTAGAATGAGTTACATTAGGGTAAATCTCCCAAAATGTAAGACAATTTTTGTGCCTTAAACTCCCAGTTTCTAAGAAATAAGCAACTCATTTGTGAACATCTTTGAATTTTAGAGGAAACACAAAACACTACTGGATATACTGTGCTGATCCTTTTACTAAGTGGTCTACAGATATATACATGTAAGTGCATCTCAGAGCAGAAGAGGGATCTCCAGTGAGAAACAAGAGGAGGACTCCACTCACATTCAAAAGCCATCATTTCATGTGATCTTAGAAAAGTATCTTAATGCACCCTGCTATGGTTTCCTAGCTGGAAAATTTTAAATAAAAACAAGATCACTTTATAAGGCTTTTAGCAGAGTTAAAAGAAATAAACCATTAAGATATTTAGATTAGATTCTGAAATCTGTATTTAATAAATGTCACTTATTAATCCCTTTACTCATATTATCATTACTGTAATTATTTTTGTTACTATGTAACTAAGTAGAATGGAAACCTGCTTTAGATATGGCTGGATATTTTTATTTCAAATATTTTCTACCAATCTTGACTTGCTCTTTCAACTTTCTAATGCTGTTTTTTACTACAGAAATTCTTCATTTTTATGAATTTACATCATCAATTTTTTTTTCCTTTTGGTTTCAGGCTTTTTATGTACTGCTTGTTGTGTGTGATTATGATATTCTAAGTTACTTTATAGAAGCTATTTATTTATCTTACATGTTTAGCTAGATAATCCATCTGGAATTTATTTCTGTGTATAACATGTGGTTAGGTTCATGATTTATTTTTCCCATGTAGATCTAGTTCAGTACATTGGAAATACCATCTTTCCCCATTATACTATAGTGACAGAGATGGTAGAATGGTAGATAGACACAGATTGATGGATGATAGATAGATATAGATAAATGGTAGATAAATATAGATTTGTGGTGTGTTTTTTGTTAATTTTTTTGTTACTTCAGTCTTTTTGTCTCTCCATGAGCCAATCTCAGACTTTTTATTTTTTTATTTTTTTGAGACTTTTAAAATTACAGTGGTTTTAAAATAAGACTTGATATCCACTGGGGTAAGTTCTCCAAATTTGTTGAAGATGTTCTTGGTTTTACTTATGTCTTTACATGATTCAGCTTATAAATTTCCACAAAGGGCCTGCTACAATTTTGACGGTTTAATTGAATCTATAGATCAATTTAGAGAGAGTTGACATCTTTACAATATTATGTCATCTAATTCCAGGCTATGGTCTATTCCTCTAACAATTTAGGTCTTCTTTAATTTTTTTTTCAGTAATAATTTTGAGCTTGTAGTTTTCTTGCACATCTATCTTTTCTTTTCTTTTGTATTTTATTAAAGCATAACAAATCTAGAGCTCTTAAATCTGAAGTGCACAACTTGATTATTTTATATGCACATATATGAATGTAGTCATCATTTAGAATGAACTAAGAATATCTTCAGCATGCCAGAAGACACCTTTGTGCTCCTTCCTAGTTGATACCACCCAAAACGTGACCACTAGTCTGATTTATGTGAGCAGAGAAACATTGTTTTCGAATTTCATACAAACTGAAGCACACAGGATAGGATATAACCTTTAAGAATGACCTTTTTCAATCAACTTTATATTGGTATTATTCATTCACACTGCTGTGTGTTGCAAAGTTTACTACTTCTTATTATTGTGTTGCATTTTATGTTGTTTATATACCTTTTTAACCATTCTATTAATGCATACTATTATAAGTAATGCTGCTGTAAACATTATTTGCCTTTCAGTGAACATAAGCACTTTTCACTCTTAGGTATAACCCAAAAATTGCTGGGGCCATATTATCTATCTATCTATCTATCTATCTATCTATCTATCTATCATTTATCTGGTACTGCCTACTATAAGTGTGTATATATAGTTGGTATGTGCCTATTTACACTCCCACCAGCAATATATGAACTTAGTTATTACGGTGAATGGGTAGTGAAGTATCTGTTAAAGTATTTCACTCATTTTATATTTTACTTGTTTTATATTGAATTATTAATATTGTTCATAATCATTTGTCGAAGTTCTTTAAATGATTTAGATTTGAGTACTTTGCTGAATGTTTTATGGTAAATATCTTCTCCTTGTATGTGTCTTGCCTTTTTCATTCTCATATCATGGTACTTTGCTAAATAGAGGTTCTTGATTTTGATAAAGTCAAATTTATCTTCTTGTTTTCATACTTGGTGTTTGTGTGTGTGTGGGTGTGTGTGTGTGTGTGTGTGTGTCTGTCTGTCTGTCTTGTCTGAGAAATCTTCCTGCTCTGAGGTCATAAATATACTTTCCAGTGTTTTCTTCTAAAAATCTTACTGTTTTTTAACCTTTTACTTTCAGGTCAATGACCCATTCCAAATGAATTTTTGTGTTGGGTGTGAGGTAGGCAAATGTATTTTTTATTACATACAGTTAAACAGTTGATACAGCATTATTTATTGAAATGGCTATCATTTTTTTCCCACTTTATTACACTCATTTTTTTTTTTGCTATTGTTGTCAATCATGTGGCTGATTTATGGGTTGTTTCTTGTTTTTCTATTCTAATGTCCTGCTGTTTTCCTTTTTCCAGTAACCACATTTAATTCATGTTTTATAATAGTTACTGCTATATAGTAGTGTAAATCCTCCAAATTTGTTATGTGGTTGTTATTTAATCAAAAATGCTCTGGCTTTTTCATTCTTCCTATTTTATATAAATTTTATTTTTTTAATATCAAATTTATTGTCAGATTGGTTTCCATACAACACCCAGTGCTCATCCCAACAGGTGCCCTCCTCAATACCCATCACCCACCCTCCTCTCCCTCCCACCCCCCATCAACCCTCAGTTTGTTCTCAGTTTTTAAGAGTCTCTTATGCTTTGGCTCACTCCCTCTCTAACCTCTTTCTCCCCACCCCCATGGACTTCTGTTAAATTTCTCAGGATCCACATAAGAGTGAAAAAATATGGTATCTGTTTTTCTCTGTATGACTTATTACATTTAACAAAACACTCTCAAAATCCATCCATGTTGCTACAAATAGCCAGATTTCATTCTTTCTCATTGTCATGTAGTATTCCATTGTGTATATAAACCACAATTTCTTTATCCATTCATCAGTGTTGGACATTTAGGCTCTTTCCATAATTTGGCTATTGTTGAGAGTGCTGCTATGAACATTGGGGTACAAGTGCCCCTATGCATCAGTACTCCTGTGTCCCTTGGATAAATTCCTAGCAGTGCTATTGCTGGGTCATAGGGTAGGTCTATTTTTAATTTTCTGAGGAACCTCCACACTGCTTTCCAGAGCGGCTGCACCAATTTGCATTCCCACCAACAGTGCAAGAGGGTTCCCGTTTCTCCACATCCTCTCCAGCATCTATAGTCTCCTGATTTGTTCATTTTAGCCACCCTGACTGGCGTGAGATGATATCTGAGTGTGGTTTTGATTTGTATTTCCTTGATGAGGAGCGACGTTGAGCATCTTTTCATGTGCCTGTTGGCCATCTGGATGTCTTCTTTAGAGAAGTGTCTTTTCATGTTTTCTGCCCATTTCTTCACTGGGTTATTTGTTTTTTGGGTGTGGACTTTGGTGAGCTCTTTATAGATTTTGGATACTAGCCCTTTGTCCAATATGTCATTTGCAAATATCTTTTCCCATTCCTTTGGTTGCCTTTTAGTTTTGTTGGTTGTTTCCTTTGCTGTGCAGAAGCGTTTTATCTTCATGAGGTCCCAATAGTTCATTTTTGCTTTTAATTCCCTTGCCTTTGGGGATGTGTCAAGTAAGAAATTACTGTGGATGAGGTCAGAGAGGTTTCTTCCTGCTTTCTCCTCTAGGGTTTTGATGGTTTCCTGTCTCACATTCAGGTCCTTTATCCATTTTGAGTTTAATTTTGTGAATGGTGTGAGAAAGTGGTCGAGTTTAATTCTTCTGCATGTTGCTGTCCACTTCTCCCAGCACCATTTGTTAAAGAGACTGTCTTTTTTCCATTGGATATTCTTTCCTGCTTTGTCAAAGATTAGTTGGCCATACTTTTGTGGGTCTAGTTCTGGGGTTTCTATTCTATTCCATTGATCTATGTATCTGTTTTTGTGCCAATACCATGCTGTCTTGATGATTACAGCTTTGTAGTAGAGGCTAAATTCTGAAATTCTGATGCCTCCTGCTTTGGTCTTCTTCTTCAAAATTACTTTGGCTATTCGGGGACTTTTGTGGTTCCATATGAATTTTAGAATTGCTTGTTCTAGCTTTGAGAAGAATGCTGGTGCAATTTTGATTGGGATTGCATTGAATGTGTAGATAGCTTTGGGTAGTGTTGACATTTAACAATGTTTATTCTTCCAATCCATGAGCACGGAATGTTTTTCCATTTCTTTATATCTTCAGTTTCCTTCATAAGCTTTCTATGGCTTTCAGCATACAGATCTTTTACATCTTTGGTTAGGTTTATTCCTAGGTATTTTGTGCTTCTTGGTGCAATTGTGAATGGGATCAGTTTCTTTATTTGTCTTTCTGTTGCTTCATTGTTAGTGTATAAGAATGCAACTGATTTCTGTACATTGATTTTGTATCCTGCAACTTTGCTGAATTCATGTATTAGTTCTAGCAGACTTTTGGTGGAGTCTATCAGATTTTCCATGTATAATATCATGTCATCTGCAAAAAGTGAAAGCTTGACTTCATCTTTGCCAATTTTGATGCCTTTGATTTCCTTTTGTTGTCTAACTGCTGATGCTATAACTTGCAACACTATGTTAAATAACAACGTTGAGAGTGGACATCCCTGTCGTGTTCCTGATCTCAGGGAAAAAGCTCTCAGTTTTTCCCCATTGAGGATGATTTAGCTGTGAGCTTTTCATAAATGACTTTGATGATGTTTAAGTATGTCCCTTCTATCCCGACTTTCCCGAGGGTTTTTATCAAGAAAGGATGCTGAATTTTGTCAAATGCTTTTTCTGCATCGATTGATAGGATCATATGGTTCTTATCTTTTCTTTTATTAATGTGATGTATCACATTGATTGATTTGCGAATGTTGAACCAGCCCTGCAGCCCAGGAATGAATACCACTTGATCATGGTGAATAATTCTTTTCATATGCTGTTGAATTGGATTTGTTAGTATTTTATTGAGAATTTTTGCATCCATATTCATCAGGGATATTGGCCTGTAGTTCTCTTTTTTTACTGGGTCTCTTTCTGGTTTGGAAATCAAAGTAATTCTGGCTTCATAGAATGAGTCTGGAAGGTTTCCTTCCCTTTCTATTTTTTGGAATAGCTTGAGAAGTATATGTATTATTTCTGCTTTGAATGATTTGTTGGGAGATTTTTGAAAACTGATTCCATTTATTCACTGATTATGGGTCTGTTCAAGATTTCTATTTCTTTCTGTTTGAGGTGTTTGGGAATTTGTCCATTTCTTCCAGGTTGTCCAGTTTGTTGGCACATAATTTTCATAGTATTCCCAGATAATTGCTTGTATTTCTGAGGGATTGGTTGTAATAATTCCATTTTCATTCATGATTTTATCTATTTGAGTCATCTCCCTTTTCTTTTTGAGAAGCCTAGCTAGAGCTTCATCAATTTTGTTTATTTTTTTCAAAAAAACAACTCTTGGTTTCATTGATCTGCTCTACAGTTTTTTTGGATTCTATATTGTTTATTTCTGCTCTGATTTTTATTATTTCTCTTCTTCTGCTGGGTTTTGGGTGTCTTTGCTGTTCTGCTTCTATTTTCTTTAGGTGTGCTGTTAGATTTTGTATTTGGGATTTTTCTTCCTTCTTGAGGTAGGCCTGGATTGCAATGTATTTTCCTCTCAGGACTGCCTTTGCTGCATCCCAGAGCATTTGATTGTTGTATTTTTGTTTTCATTTGTTTCCATATATTTCTTAATTTCTTCTCTAATTGCCTCGTTGACCCATTCATTCTTTGGTAGGGTGTTCTTTAACCTCCATGCTTTTGGAGGTTTTCCAGACTTTTTCCTATGGTTGATTTCAAGCTTCATAGCATTGTGGTCTGAAAGTATGCATGGTATAATTTCAATTCTTGTGAACTTATGAAGGGCTGTTTTGTGACCCAGTATATGATCTATCTTGGAGAATGTTCCATGTGCACTCGAGAAGAAAGTATATTCTGTTGCTTTGGGATGCAGAGTTTAAATATATGTGTCAAGTCCATCTGATCCAATGTATCATTCAGGGCCCTTGTTTCTTTATCGACCATGTGTCTAGATGATCTATCTATTGTTGTAAGTGGAGTATTAAAGTATCCTGCAATTACCACATTCTTATCAATAAGGTTGGTTATGTTTGTCAGTAATTGTTTTATATAATTGGGGGCTCCCATATTTGGTGCATAGACATTTATAATTGTTAGCTTTTCCTGATGGATAGACCCTGTAAGTATTATATAATGCCCTTCTTCATCTCTTGTTACAGCCTTTAATTTAAAGTCTAGCTTGTCTGATATAAGTATGGCTACTCCAGCTTTCTTTTGACTTCCAGTAGCATGATGGATAGTTCTCCATCCCCTCACTTTCAATCTAAAGGTGTCCTCAGGTCTAAAATGAGTCTCTTGTAGACAGTAAATAGATGGGTCTTGTTTTTTTTTTTATCCATTCTGATACCCTATGTCTTTTGGTTGGAACATTTAGTCCATTTACATTCAGTGTTATTCTCGAAAGATATGGGTTTAGAGTCACCATGATGTTTGTAGGTTTCATGCTTGTAGTGATGTCTCTGGTACTTTTCTCACAGGATCCCCCTTAGGATCTCTTGTAGGGCTGGTTTAGTGGTGATGAATATCTTCATTTTTTGTTTGTTTGGGAAGACCTTTATCTCTCCTTCTATTCTAAATGACAGACTTGCTGGATAAAGGATTTTTGGCTGCATATTTTTTCTGTTTATTACATTGAAGATTTCCTGCCATTCCTTTCTGGCCTGCCAAGTTTCAGTAGATAGATCTGTCATTAGTCTTATTGGTCTCCTTTTATATGTTAGAGCATGTTTATCCCTTGCTGCTTTCAGAATTTTCTCTTTATGCTTGTATTTTGCCAGTTTCACTATGATATGTCATGCAAAAGATAGATTCAAGTTACGTCTGAAGGGAGTTCTCTGTGCCTCTTGGATTTCCATACTTTTTCCTTCCCCAGATCAGGGAAGTTCTCAGCTATGATTTCTTCAAGTACACCTTCAACACCTTTCCCTCTCTTCCTCCTTGGAATCCCAATTATGCATATATTACATTTAATTGTGTCACTTAGTTCTCTAATTCTCCCACTCATACTCCTGGATTCTTTTTTATCTCTCTTTTTCTCAGCTTCCTCTTTTTCCATAATTTTATCTTCTAATTCTCCTATTCTCTCCTGTGCCTCTTCAATCCAAGCTGTGATCACCTCCCTTTTATTTTGCAGCTCATTTATAGCATTTTTAGATCCTCCTGAGTGTTTCTTAATCCCTTGATCTCTGTAGTAATAGATTCTCTGCTGTCCTCTATACTTTTTTCAAGCCAGAGATTAATTTTATGACTATTATTTTAAATTCATTTTCTGTTACATTGCTTACATTGTTTTTGATCAGTCGTTAGCTGTCACTACTTCCTGGAGTTTCATTTGAGGAGAATTCTTCCATTTCGTGATTTTGGATAGTCCCTGGAGTGGCAGGGAACTGCAGGGCTCTTCCCCTGTGCTGTCTGGAGTAACTTGCGTTGGTGGGCTGGGCGAAGTCCGACCTGATGTCTGCCCCCAGCCCACCGCTGGGGCCACAGTCAGACTGGTGTGTACCTTATCTTCCTGTCTCCCAGAGGCAGGACTCACTGTGGAGCGGTGTGGCCCCTGTCTGGGCTACTTGCACACTGCCAGGCTTGTGGTGCTGCTTTGATGGGATCTGGTGTATTAGCCAGGGTGGATCTGCAAGGTGCATAGGGGCAGGAGGGGCAGACTCAGCTCGCTTTGCCTTTGGTGGTCTGCTTTGGGAAGGGCCCTGTGCTACCAGGAGGGAGGCAGACCCATCAGAGGGATGGATCCACAGAAGCACAGCATTGGGTGTTTGTGCAGTGCAAGCAAGTTCCTTGATGGGAACTGGTTCCCTTAGGGATTTCGGCTGGGGATGGGTGAGGGAGATGGCTCTGGCCAGTGCCTTTGTTCCCTGCCAACCTAAGCTCTGTCCTCTGGGGCTCAACAACTCTCACTCCCATTGTCCTCTAGCCCTCCTGCTCTTGAAGCAGAGCTGTTGACTTATAACATTCCAGATGTTAAGTCCCACTTGCTGCCAGAACATACTCCATCTGGCCCCTCTGCTTTTGAAAGCCAGACACAGGGGCTCTGCCTTGCCGGGTGGGCTGGCTGCCCCTCCACCGCCCATCTCCTTCCCGCCAGTCTGTGTAGCACACACTGCCTCTCTGCCCTTCCTACCCTCTTCTGTGGGCCTCTCGTCTATGCTTGGCTCCATTCTGCTAGGCTTCTAGCGGTATTCTGGGTTATTTAGGCAGATGTGGGTGGGATCTATATGGTCAGCAGGACATGGTGAGCCCAGCATCCACCTATACCACCATCTTCACCCCTATTTTACATAAATTTTAGAATCCTGACTGAAAACTATACTTTCCAGTGTTTTCTTCTAAAAATCCTATTGTTTTTTAACCTTTTAGTTTCAGTCCAATGAGTCAATCCAAATTAATTTTTGTGTTGGGTGTAAGGTAGACAAGATGCATTTTTATTGTATTGTACTGAATCTATAGATCAATTTTGAGGCAAAGGAGATTGACATCTTAGCAGCATTGAATTGTCCAATATATTTAAGAGTATACAGTTCCATATAGTTAAGTCTTTAAATTTTTTCTCAGTAATGTTTTAATTTTTAGTTAGATTTATTCATAGGCAATTTCATATTATTGGTACTGTTATAAAAATTATTTTTTATTTTAAGTTACCTCTTAAACGTTCTTTTTAATCATTTTCTAGTAGTGTAGAAATGAAATTGGCATGTTATTTTGACCTTTATATTAGAAGGCTTGCTAAAATCAAAATCATTTGTAGATTATTTCGGTCTTCTATGTAAACAATCTGAAAATAGTAGATATTTGCCATTTTAATCTTTGCTATTCTTGGCTTTTATTTCTCTTCCTTGTCTTTTAACACAGTATACAACCTCCAGCATGGTATTGAATAAGGGTGGTGGAATGTCCTTGTCTTGCTCCTCACTTCAAGAAGAAACATCCAAAATTTATCATTATTTATACCACAACTGTAATTTTCTTCATATATACCCTTAATGATATTTTAAGCTTCCTATTTCTAGTTGCTACAGACTGAATGTTTGTGTTCCACAAGAAGCTGTTTGTTGAAATCCTAATGCCCAATGTGATGGTGTTATCAAATGGGAAATTTAGGAAGTGCTCAGATTGTGAGAATGGGGTCCTTATGAATGGGATTAGTGTTATTATGAATGAGACCCCAGAGAGTTATCTAACACCTTCCACTATATAAAGGCACAGTGAGAAATTGGTAGACAGCAACCCCCCAAAAAAGGGCATTACATCTTGCTGGCAGACTTGTAGCCTCCAGAACTATAGGAAATAAATTTCTGTCCTTTGTAAATCAGCCAGTCTGTGGTATTTTATCATAGAAGCCAAAGCAGCCTAAGATATCCAAGTAGCTACAAATACACCTTTTTTGGGGGTATTAAAATAATTCTCCAACAAAAGGAAGCAGAGTCCTTGGAGAAATAACCAATTCTAGAATTAACATAGAAAATATACAAGACAATCATAGAATATCTTATAGTGGCAGAAACTAAATAAATAAGATAAAAAGAAGATCACAATGATGGTGGAATGTCAAAGTGATGCAGGAACCAACCAAAAAAGTTCCCTCTGGTCAAAGCTGGAAGAATTTGAGCAATATACATAGTACATATTGGATTATAACCCGTAGTATAAAATAAGTGGGATTAGTGTTGTTATATAAGAAATTCTACAGTACTCCATAGCCCTCTCCACCATGTGAAGACACAGCAAAAAGCCAACAGATTGCAACCCAGAAAAGGATCTTCACCAGAACACAAACTGATTATCTCAAACTTCTGGCCTTCAGAACCGTGGGAAATAAATATTTGCTACGTATAAATCAGTAGTCTGTGGTATTTTGTTATAGCAGCCTGAATGCACTAAGACAGTAGTTTACTTAGTGATTTGTTTAATAAACACTTGTTGATTTATGAAATTATATTTTCTTTATCTATTAGATAATTATTTGTATCTTCTTTATTCTGTAAATGTAATGGATAATCTAATTGATTTTTTAAAATGTATACTTGTTTATGTAGTATTTTCTTTTGATTGTTGCTCTGATGAAATTGATGGATCTTTTTCCCTCTGGCTGCTTTCAAGGATTTTTTCTTGTCTTTGATTTTCAGGAGTTTTACCATAATGTGATTTAGTGTTTGTTTTTGTTTGTTTGTTTGTTTGTTTTGATTTTTTTTGTTTTTAATCTTGCATGGGGCTCAGAGTTTCTTGATTATATGATGTGAAAATTAGTGGGGAAAAAATGTCGTTTACAATGAATTTGGAAGGCCAGGAGGGGGAGCCCTCTACACCCTACCTCTAGTCCACAATTGCAAACCCGACAGGATGAGACTGAGCCTGCAAGTGGATACCACTTTACTCTTTCAGCAGAAGGAAAAAAGTTTTTCCTACCCTGACAACAGCCCAGCCAATGAGAGACTGTGACAACTCAGCCAATAAAAAGCCACCATATTTTGAACTCTTAATTTACTCTAATGCTGATTTGTTTATATCAGCACTCCCAACTTCCCCTTTTCCTCTGTAAAGGAGCATCCCTCTGTTCCCCCCCCCCCTTGCGTATGGTTTTGTCATAACTTGTCCCAGAATGCAATTCTCTGCTATTCCTGAATAAATCCCGCTTTTTTTTTTTTTTTTTTTCTGGTAAAATAACTAGCAGTTTTATTTTTAAAAATGCATAGGGACGCCTGGGTGGTTCAGTGGCTAAGCATCTGACTTTAGCTCAGGTCAATCTCCTGGTTGACAGGTTCCAGACCCTCCTGGGGCGCTGGGCTAACAGCTTCATGGATTCTGTCTCCCTCTCTCTCTGCCTTTCCCCTGCTCTTACTCTGTCTCTCTGTCTCTTTGTCTCTCTCTCTCAAAAATAAATAGAACATTAAATTTTTTTCAATGCTTATTATTTATTTATTTTGAGAGAGAGAGTGACCATGTGCACAAGTGGGAAGAGAGGTAGAGAGAGCAGGAGTGAGAGAATCCCACTCAGGCTCCACTCAGAGCCTAGCATGGGGCTGGAGCTGAAATCAAGAGTTGAACCCTTAACCGTCTCCGCCACCCAGACATTTTCTAGCAGTTTTATTTTTAAGGTTAGCAATGACTTGATATATTTTATCTATTTTAGAAAAGTAGTGGCCAGTAGTATTTCATTTATTGCATCTATTATCTCTTTTCTCTCCGTCTATGATTATAACTGTATTGGAGTTTTTTACCCTGCTCCATGTACCTCTGGAAGTTACTTCTGTATTTCTTATTCTTTACTTTCTTTGAGTTTCCATCTAGACATTTTCTACTAACATGTCTATTGCTATTCTCATGTGAGTTATTAATGTTAGTAATATTTTTCTTTGTAAGAATTTTCATTTGATGTTTATACAGTTCTCTGTAAAAATTGTTCATTTTGCCCTCAGTTTTTGAATACGTTAATTACAAATACTTTAAAGACCATGTTTGATCATTCTAATGTATAACGTAATAACAAGTTAATCTGTTTCCATTATCTCGTTTCTTAGATTTAGTGATTTGGTTCTGTATCCTGACGTACCTTATAATTTTATATTAAGAACTTTAAATGGTGTTTGGAAATTTGTAGAGGCTCTGTGAAATATCATTTTACTCCATATAAGATTTAATATTCTGTCAGACATATACACCGGGAGAAGGGCAAACCAATTCAACCAAGAGCAAGTAGTTTTGAGTCTGGGTTTCAGTCTGAGGACTGGCCTATTTAGGTATTGTCTTTGTTTCTAGGAAATAATAGCATTTTAGAGGCTTCAACCCAAGTTTTAGCATGCTCAGCAAATATCCCTCATCCTTGGTGAACACTGAACTCGATTTTTTTCTCCCCAGCACCATGAACTTTGCTCAGCAATGCCTAGCTAAACTTTACTTAGACAGTTAGGAATTGACCAGACTGAAAAAGCCACACAGAATGCAGAAATTCCTTGTTTGTGGTTTATTTTCTTTGGGGTCTTGGCCCATTAAGATCTGACTGAAGAGATGACCCTGAGACAGCCTCAATGCCCACTGCTGAAAATCAACAAATGCCTCAAGAGGAAAACATGGAGGGGAATATCTAACTTCCATCATTATGTTTTCATTCTCCTCAAGATAATAGCTTGTCCTGGATTATCTCCCCAAGATAATCATCATGTCCTGGATGAGTTGGTTGCTCTACAGTGTCTTCAAACAGTTGGTGACTGTTATTGTGATTGTTTTTAAATAAATAGATAAATAAATAAATGAATAAATAAATAAATAAATAAATAAATAACAGCTTTCTTGGCAGGAAGCTTAGTCTGATGAAACCTACTTAATCATTGCTAAAATTAAAAGTCTGCTGCTGCCATTAATTCTGCATATGTTGTAGGAAAGTTATTAAAAAAAGATTTTGATGAGACTAGAATGGAATAGCTACCACATATGTGGATTGGTTTCTGGATGCAGTTGGCTTTTGGGGGAGAGGCTTAGTGCACATTTTCCATTTTATGAAGGAAATTTTAATTTAGGTGGGATGTTTTAGAAGAAATGCATGTATGGGTGTTGAACAGCCAAAGGAGTGGAATATTTGGACATTGTAATTTTTTTAACTTCAAAATGTCTGGGAATTCTTCAAGTGGCAGAAATTCTTGCTGTTTAACTTCAGTGGGTGTCATTACAAGTAGCAAAAATGTCCAGATATGACCTTTATGCTATCTGCTGCTTGTGCCTGAATCATAATGCAACCAACAGATGTTTCTGTCCAATATTTTGGATCTGAAAGTAGTCATGCCAAGCAATGGGGACACTGGATTATTCAAGTGGATCACAGCTGCAGAGCCCATTATATAAAAGGGAAGAGTCTAGTGTCCTACAGCAGCTGGCTTTTTCTGTGGCATGATTTTGACTGTAGTTCTAGCTGATTCCTTTGGTGTATGCCCATTTTCTTAAATTTACTGGAGATAAAATCAATTCTATAAGCTATCCAAAATCCTGATAGAAATTCCCGAGTATAAATAAATTTGGATTTTTTTGTTTGTACACAGAAGGTACAGAGTATTAGTAGTGTCAGAGAAAAAGTGTAAAAGGCAAGTTGAAGTAGTATGTTCAGTTTGAGGCAGAGAAATGACAATTAAATCTTTGGTTTAGAAACATAATATCTAGGGGCGCCTGGGTGGCTCAGTCGGTTGAGCGTCCTGACTTTGGCTCATGTCATGATCTCACGGTTTGTGAGTTTGAGCCCCGTGTTGGACTCTGTGCTGACAGCTCGGAGCTCTGAGCCTGGAGCCTGGAGCCTGCTTCAGATTCTGTGTCTCCCTCTCTCTCTGCCCCTCCCCAGCTCATGCTCTGTCTCTCTCTCTGTCAAAAATAAATAAACATTTTAAAAAATTTAGAAACATAATATTTATTCTTACAAAAATACGTTTAGAAACTTGTTGGCTTGAGGCAATGAGAGAGCGTTAGTTGCCACTCTTGAGGATTTCTCTGTCTCTATCTCTATCTCTAATCTCTTATCACGACTGGCAATAGTACAGTAAAATATTTTGATAATATCAAAATATAATGTCTTAGGAAAAGACTAAAAATGTAATTGATAGATCAATCACTGGATGTAGGAAAAGAAAGGAATAATAGCCAATCATCTAATGAAACTCAAGAGGAGAAACTAGTTTGTGGCAAGAGATAATTTTGAAAAATTAGTTTCATGCATGTTGAATTTGAAATAACAAAGAACATCCAGGAAGACATGTTCAATTGACAAAACCAAGGCTAGATCTCACATTTTCAACATATCCTATTCATCTATGTATCTATCCACCTATGTGTGTGTATGTATATGTATATATATGATATATATGTGTATATATATCATATGGCAGCTACCTACCTATTGATCTATCTATCATCATCATTTATTTTATAAGTTCCTTTTGTTTATATTGGATCCAGCCAAATAATCCAAGATAATCTCCCCATCTCCAGATCCTCAATTTGATCACACTTAAAAATTCATATTTGCCATATAAAGTAACATTCAAATACTTCAGGGATTAGAATATGTATATCTTTGAGAGGGCCATTATTATTTAGCTTTATTTTTTGTTGTTTTGTATTCCTCTCATTTTGGTGGATACATCATAAGTAACTTTACTTCAGATCATATGAGAGGTGGATTTTCTTAGTTTTAGTTTGTTTTCTTTGTTTGTTTGTTTGTTTTAATACTCTCTTGACTGATATATTCTCTGGATCTAGAACACTATAGCCAAAATACCAAAATATTTTGCAATTTTTGACATTACTCAAAATTTTTAGCATCAAGTGCTTCCTTTGAACATTCTTAGAATTCAATCTGATTCCTGTTCGGCTATTGGTAATCTTGTTTTCTCTCTGGAATTATTTTTAATAATTTGGCTATGCAAAAATCTTCCATGACATGGCAAAGTGCAACCTCTGTTGCATTTACCTTGCCAGATAGTCAGTTCTGGGAAATTTAATTTTTAGCTCTGGAAAATGTTATTTTATTTGTTTGGTAATTTAGTTATCTCCATTGTCTCTTTTTCATGAACTTCTAATAGTTAAAAGTCATAATTTATGCATTGATTATTTAATTCTATTTTTATCATTTTCTTTTCTGTATTTTCCTCTGAGTTTTAATTGAATTTTTACTTCAGCAATTAGATTTTGAATTTCCGAAAGGCTTGTATTCTTCACTGATGACCTCTTTTTTCATAACATCATGTTATGACTGTGTCAAATATTTTTCTGAGTTTCTTTGAAGTTATTTACTTCTTTGTTTTTTAATTTGAATTATTCTACTGAATTATGGAACATATTAAAATATTTCTGTTCCTTGGGATGTCAGTTGTTTGTTACCTCCTTGTTTTTTGTCTTTTTTTTTAACCTGTTGATTTTCTTCATAAATATTTTGATTCTTGGTTGCTACTTGTATTTAAAAATAAAGGAGTATGTTGATTAATTACTAGGAATCTTGGAGGTTCAGCTGCAGCCCTGCAGAAGTGAGAAGTGAGCTTTAGGGTGCTGTATGGAAAGAAAATGGTGGATTTCTTGCTCCCTAGCTCAAATGCATCCGAATTTTGAGGTATTCTTCTGGAGGTTCAAACTACCCATAACTCCTCAAATAACTCTATTTTTAACTAGAGAATAGCTGAGAAGTTTTGTTGTCATTATTCTTTTATAGGTGTATCATTTTATCTGTGTTTTACCCAAGGGAAAGTCCAGAATGCTGATAACTGTGCAAGTTGAATATACAGAGAGGGTGAGGAAGAAAATAGTGAGGCAAATGTTCTAAGAGCAGATGTTAAGCTACTCTGCATTTTCTGCCCCATTCTTCCTTTCATGCCTTTAGCCTGCTTTCACCAAGTCTATTCTGCATACCTTCTGAGATATGCCTTCCTGTTTTGTATGGTTCATTAGTAGGTTCCCATCCTTTTTTAAAAATGAGATTATAACTAAAATATAACATTTATAAGTTTGTGGTATATGATGTGTTGATTTGATACAATTATAGATTGCAATATGATAATCACCATATCATTAGCTAACACCTCTATCAAGTCACATAATTATCATTTGTTTTCTTGTGTGTGGTGAGAACATTTAATACCTAGTCTTTTAGTAACTTTGAAGTATGTAACACAGTTTTGTCTATTATAATCACTATGCTCAGCATTAGTTGTCCAGAACTTATTTTTATTCTAGTTACAACACCTTCCCATTACATGCCCACTCTTTTCCATTTTCCAGAAATTTCTTGAAAACTCACCAGTGTCCTCCCAATGATGATACCACCACCACTACCCTTAACCTGACTGCTGTTCCTATCGTGGTTAGGTTTTTTCAACATTTAAACTTCTTTAGGGTAATTTATGTGGAAGTTGAGAGAAGAGGAAAGTAAACTTAGTCCTTTTGGAAAGGATTATCATTGTACTTAAACTGAGGATATGATTGCACATATTCAGGAATACCTTCAAATCATATTTTCACCAAAAAAAAAAAAATTAACTAGTGGGAAAGGAATATAATAAGAAGAGAACTTAAAAATGAATAACAAGCCTTGACAAAGAGGAAATTTAAGGTTATCTATCCAGAACAAATCATTTATGAATTTGAACACCTGGAGCTAGTTTTATTAGGAACATATTGTCCTCCATTATGGCTTCACAGGTACGGAATACAGATAATTCCCTAGGATAAAGAGGGCAATAATATCTTAAAGAACATTTGGTACTACAAAACCTATTGTGCCCTACACAGTACATTTTAAGTACATAATTATTTGATGCATTTTACTTCAGAGCTCTGAGAAAAGTGAGGACCTCAAAACATTGTGTAATGGGAAATTATAAACCCAGATTTATAATATATTTATAAAATCGTATCCCCTCGGAGAGGAGGATGTGTTATAGTTTTTAAAAGTTGACAAAGAAATGCAACCCAGAAACCAAAAGAAACAAACTACAGACTACACCATAAATGAATCTCAATACCATCACACTAAGTGAAAGAAGCCAAACACAGAATGTATGATTTTATTACTACCATATAATATATATATATATATATATATATATATATATATATATATATATAATATCACTATTTTGAAGAAATATCTGCATGTTCACTGCAGCTTTATTTATAACAGCCAAGAAATAGATATAATCTAAGTGTCCATTGATGGATAAATGGGTAAGGTGAAACACACATACATACAATAGAATACAATTAAGCCATAAACAGAAGGAAATGCTGCCATTTACAATAACTTGGATAAACCTTGAGAGCATTACGTGAAGTGAAATAAATCAGGCAAAGACAAACAGTATACGGTATCACTTGTATGTAGAATAAAAAAAAAAACTAACAGAAAGAAAAAATAGATTGGTGGATGCCAGGGGCTGGAAGGTGGAGGGAATAAGAGATGTTGATCAAATGACACAAACTTCCAGTTATGTTCTGGGGATATAATGGGAAGCATGATGACTATAGTTAACAATATTGTATTAAATACCTGAAAGTTGCAAAATGAACAAATTTTAAATGAGCTCACCATGGGGGGGATGGTAATAATGTGAGGTGATAAATGTGTTAACTAAACTTACTATGGTAATTATTTCACAATTATATATGTGTACCAAAATATCACATTTTACACCTTAAACTTGCACAGTGTCATATATGTCAAATATACCCACAATAAAGCTGGGGAGGTGTTGGAAGCAAATCTATTAGAACAAGAAGTGGATCTGTGGCTGCGTGGGGTTGAAAGGGAAACAACAGATTGAGGAAACTTTGAGGGATGATAGAAATATTTAAAACTGGATTGTGTTGATGGTTGTGTAGCTCTGTAAATGTACTAAAACTCATCTAACTATATACACGTAAAATGGGAGAATTTCATGGTATTTACATTTTTCCTCAACAAAGCTGTTAGGAAAATTAATTCCTTATAATACATCAAGGAGATAGATAAAAAATTAGAATACTTAATCACTCCTTGGCCAATCTCCTCATTCTCAAATGAGACATCCCATCTCAGTACATTCATCCCACTGCAGATGAAGTGACTTGCCCATGATATCACTTCATGGGATGAAGTTTTAACTCTCTTTTCTAATATTATAGCCTGTGCTCAGCCCACCTCATATGCTGCTGTATAAAAATATAATAAACTTTTCTTAATAAACTTATATATACATAAACAAACATTTTAATCTTATCTCTTTCCAGTATATGACAATAAATATTTAGTGTCTTCCTTGTGTAGTGTTTTAACATTAAAAGAAAAATAACAGTAGCAACAACAACACACTAGAATCAAGTAACTCTATCTACCCTTCAGACATCTTGTCCTAGAGTTCACACACATTAGGAATGAAATGTTAATTCATTATGGAAGAGCACAGAAGGATATTTTCAGGTAAAGTCAACATTGCCTCAGGGTTTGTGCAAACCAAATGTTTTAACAGAAGATACAATTTCATTCTGGATTAAATGTGACAAACACAAGCTAAATGAAAGAGAGAGGCAAAGTCAAGGCCAACCATTCTTATTTAGTCATCTCCAAGTGAAGCTCAACAACTTAGAAAATTCAGAAAGTAAATATACTGAAGTGTTTTTGCAGAGTTTTTGAGATTGTAGACCTTATTAAACTTTAATAGCAGGCAGGAGGTTTTACCCCAGTAGTCATTTTATCTTCCATGACTCAGGAAGAACAAAAACTTAAATTTTTTTCTTTCCATGAAAAGTGTGTGTACTTTGGAATCAGAAGTTTTAGTTTAAGTCTTCAAGCTGGCTATGTAGACTTTAGAAGGTCAGATGACTTTTCTGAGGCTCCAAGTTTCCTCATGCATGAAATGTGGGCACTCTAGAAAATCTAGTGCAAAAGTCTACTGTAAAATATAATGTGTAATATCCAAAGAAAGTAAAGACAGATTAATCTCTACAAAAAGTGTTCAAGTTTACAAAATTGCATGACTGATGAATGGATAAAGAAGATGTGGTCTTTCTATCATCTATCTATCACCTATCTATCTATCTATCTAATATCAATCTATCTATCTACCTATCATCTATCACTCAGCCATGAAAAAGAATATCTTGTCATTTGCAACAATGTGGATGGAGCTAGACACTATTATGCTAAGTTAAGTCAGTCAGAGAAAGACAAATACCATATAATTTCAGCCATGTGTGGAATTTAAGAAACAGAAGAAATGAGTAAAAGGAAAAAGAAGAGAAAGAGTGGCAAACCAAGAAACAGACTCAACTATAGAGAACAAATTGTTGGTTACCAGAGGGGAGGTGATGGGGGATGGGTTAAATAGGAGATGGGGATTAAGGAGTGTACTTATTGTGGTGAGCTCTGGGTGATGTATGGAAGTGTTAAATCACTATATTGCACAACTGAAACTAAGATTAACACTGTATGTTAACTAACTGTAATTTAAATAAAAACCAATTTAAAATTGCTGAAGCATCTGGACCGCAAAATATCATTGGAAATAGGGCGGTGGACCCACCTCCCAGAAAGAATAGAACCAGACAGAACTGAGATTGAGTGCATTAGCTGTGAGACACTGGGCACATTGGGTAATCCATCTTAGCTTCGTTACTTCTGTCCAAAATAGAGTGAATAAACTTTACTTCAGAGTTAGTTTGGGAAATGCAGTAAAGGGTATATAACACCTGATCTGGATCATAATTAGAACTAAATAAATATTAGTTATTATTTTATTACTTTGGAACTTTATAATAACAAAAACCATTAGTTGAGAATGACTTAATCCACTGTGGGACTGAACTGATCTTTTAAGCAAACACACACACACTCACACCCCACATGTACACATATAAGCATAATGTATGTGTGTGTGTGGTGTGTGTATTTGTATACATATACATATTTAAAAACTACCAATAATACATTTTTGGGGGGCTAATGTTGTGTCAGGGACCCAAACAATCCTTAGGTCAAATGATTCACTATAAAGAAACATAACTAAGAAAAGCTGTTATAATCATGATTCTAATTTATTACAAAGTAAAGTAAAAGTAAAAGGCACATAAAGAAGAGTCCAGGAGGGACAAGGTATGAGCTTTTGGTTTTCCCTGTCAGTGGAATTGTATAACAACACTTATTTCTCTTAGATTAATGCATAACAACACATATGTATTATTGTAACCCAGAAATACAATTCCAAGACAGAGATTTTATTGGAGTTGGTCATGTAGGCATAAAATGTCCATGAGTCACTCAATCCCCTTCTACTCCAGAGGTCAAAACAGATACAATATGGCCTAACGTCTCCACCATAAATTACACTAGCATAACCTCTCTGGTATAGCCCAAGTCCTCAGGTATACAAAGACAGTCTTGTTAGGCAGGATCTGACGAGTCCTTAGAGGTTACCTCCCAAGGGTAGGTTCAAGGGTCGGTGTCTTTGGAATGTAAAGGGATTGAACACCTCAAATCTACCATTAACCTTTACTGTACAGGTCGTCCCCCCATCCCTTGGTGTAGAGATTTAGCTCTCTTATAGAAAAAAGCAACGTATTTGTTTGAGCATCTACATATAGGATAGCATTTATATAAAATATACTCAAATAGTATCAACATGAATATGCTTAACGTTTGGAGAAGCCAGGGTGGTTTAGGGATAGATTTAAAGAAACAACTAATCCATCTGTATTAGTCTGGGCTTTCCAGAAAAATATAGTAAATAGGATTTATACACACACACACACACACACACACACACACACACAAGTTTATTATAAGGAACTGATTCACACTATTATGGAGGCTGGCAAATTCTAAGTTCTGCAGGATGAGATGTCAAGCTGGAAACTTGAAGTCTGAAGACCAGCACGTTTGAACCCCAGGAAGAACCAATGGTTCAGTTCAAGTCTGAAGGCAGGAAAACAGCTGACACCAGATCAAAAACTACCTGGCAATAAAACTTCTCTTACTTAGGGTCAGCCTTTTTATTCCCCTGAGGCATTCAACTGATTGATGTGGGAGACCACATTATGGAGGATAGTCCATATCACTCAGTCTCCAAATCACTCAGTCTCCTGATTTATTTATTTATTTATTTATTTATTTATTTATTTATTTATTTTTAATTTTTTAAATAAGTTTTAAAATGTTTATTTTTGAAAGAGAGAGAGAGAGTTCAAGTGTGGAAGGGGCAGAGAGTGACAGAGGATCCAAAGTACGCTCTGTGCTGACAGCAGTTAGCCCAATGCAGGGCTTGAACCCATGAACCACGAAATCATGACCTGAGCAATAGCCTGACATTTAACTGACAGAGCCACCCAGGTGCCCCTTATTTTTAATTTTTAAGTTCATTTTTTAAGAGAGAGAAGGGAAAAAAAGAGTTCACGAGCAGGGGCAGAGGGGCAGAGGGAGAGAGAGAGAATCTTAAGCACACTAAGCCTGGAGCCTGACATGGGGCATGATACCACAACCCTGGGATCATGACCTGAGCCGAAATCAAGAGTCAGACTCTCAACCAACTGGGCCACCCAGGTTCCCAGTCTTCTTATTTAAATCTTATTCCCATACAAAACATGCTCACAGAAATGCCTAGAATATTTTTTTGGAAGCAATAAACTTTATAGGAAACTGAAAAAGGAGCAGAGTGAGAATTACTCATGAAAAATGAAAACACATAATTGTATCTTCAAGAGTTTTCATGAAACATTATGACCTAGCAGATTAAGGTATTCACATTGTCTAACAAAAATGAACTGATCTAAGCAAGGGCAGCATGAAAATATTTTAATGCAGTGCTGCCCAAGAGAACTTTCTGTGATGATGGAAATGTTCTATTATCTCTATGTTGTCTAATACAGAATCTGCCAGCCACATGGATACTAACAATGTGGGTAATGTGATTGAAGAACTGATTTTTTTAAATTTAAATACAAGTCAGTTAACATATAGTGTAATCATGGTTTCACGAATAGAATTCAGTGATTTATCACTTACATATACCACCCAGTGCTTATCCCAACAAGTGCCCTCCTTAATGCCCGTAACCCAGTTAGCCCATCCCCCCCCACCCAGCACCCTGCCAGAAACCTTAAGTTTGGTCTGTATATATTAGTCCCTTATGGTTTGAGACTGAGGAACTGAATTTTTAATATAGTTTAAACAACCACATGTGGCTAGTGGCTACCAGTTGAACAGCACAGCTCTAATCTCTCATGGGTCAAAACAGTGGTTTATTTGTGAGACTTCTCTAATCACTGCTGAGGGGTGCAGAGGGTTGGGGATGGAAAGAGAGGAAAGCTCTTAACAGATTTATTTAGCTACTTAAACAAGTTCTGAAACTCTCCACATCTTTCAGAGGCAGGGCATGAAGAAAAGACTCTGGGGGAGACCTGAGTACACCATTGAACTCCTGGCGAATACCAAGGCACATAGAAAGCCTAGGGTTTGACTCACTCAGATGGGAAGATGCTTATGGTCCACACACAGAATCTGAGCCTTGGGTCATCTGTGCATCATCTGATGGGGCTGGTGGGAAGGTGGGGGTGCTCATTTATGGACAGGGTTTCCAGGGCTAGAAGTGGATTTAGAGGTGGAGGGAGGACCTGAGGGCCCCTTCTGCCCAAATCCTAGGCCTTATACTCCTTTTGGTATTAGCCAGCACTTGAAGGGCTCAGATCTCCCCCAGAGTCCTTTCCTCGCATCCTGCCTATGCAGACTGGACAGGCATTTTCTTTTGGGGATTAATGCCTTATTCTTGCTTTTGAACACTTTGCTGGGATCCAGCTTTGTTCACAAAGGAGTTGGTCTCTTCTGCAAGCAGGTTTGTGCTGTGGGTTATGGATTGATACATGTTGAACCATTTTTTTTGTCTTGTGGGCTAATTCCATAGCTGATGAAGTCCTACTGCTACTGCGGCAGACCCATGTGCATGATGAGCAGGTGATAGTAAGTGGTAAAGGTACCTGTAAGAAAATGCCAGTATAACACTCTGTGCAGGAACCAGATTTCAGTGTCACACTAACACTGCTTTCCCTCTTTGTAGACAAGGAAAACTTCCTATTCCTGTTGCAAGGATGCAGCTCAAATATCACACTTTGAGAATCAAAGTGAGTCTTCTCTGGCTGGTTCTCACTGGCTTCAAGACCATCATCCTCCAGGTTTACCAGGGTTGGTGGATTAGAGAGTGAATACACAGAAAACTGGTTGAATTGAGTCAGTTTTGAGATTCTGTTAATTGCCATGATGCCCAGTAGAATGATATGCTCATCCAGTTTCACATTCCATGTCCTGTGGAAGCCAGTGGTCATCAGGTAAAAGTTCTTCACATCCTCAGGTAACGCACAGTTATTTTTTATTCCCATGAAGAAATCATATGACATTAAGCAGGTTTTTTTTCTATGATAGTCACCCTCTGTCATACCTTGGGAAGATTCTAGTAGGCAGGTGATTCCCAGGGTCAGCTTCTCCAGGTGTGCTTGCTACAGCCTGGGGGCACTGAATCCTCCATATTCTATGCATGGTGGGGGACACCAGAGGCTGGGCCATCAAGTTCACTGCATTTCCAGAGTAGTAGTGCTCCATGCAAAAGGCCAGGAGGACAGAGATTAGGTGCCTGGGATGTTCTGGGAGTAGTAGCTCCCCAAGGCCTTCCCAAGGACTGGCCACCAATGGAGACCACTTCACAGAGGAAGGGGTGGGGTGGGGAGCAACTCCTCCATCCAGACTCTCCCAGCCCACCTCTAGAATATATTTTTACAAGAGACTCTATTTATTTTAAAATATTTTTATTTAAATATAGTTAACACACAGTGTTCCATTAATTTCAGGTGAACAACAAACTGATTTGGTAAGTTTATACATCATACTATTACGCTATGTTCACCATCTGTCTATGCTACCATCTGTCCCAAAACATCTCTATTACATTATCATTATGCTGTGTCTTCTATTCCCATGACTTATTCATTCCATAACTGGAAGCCTGTATCTCCCATTTTCCTTCACCCATTTTGCTCATTCCCACATCCTCTCTCCTCTGGCAGCCATCAGTTTGTTCTCTTTATTTTTAGGTCTGATTCTGCTTTTTGTTTGTACATTCGTTTGTTCTGTTATTTAGATTCCACATATAAGCAAAATTATATAGTATTTGTCTTTATCTATTTGATTTATTTTACTTAGCATAATACCCTCTAGGTCCATCCATGGTTTCATAAGTGGCAAAATCCATTCCTTTTTAATGACTGTGTAATATTCCACCATATTATCTATCTGTCTATCTCACATTGTCTATATCCATTCATCTATCAATGGACACATGGATTCCTTCTGTATCTTGACTATTGTAAATAGTGCTGTGATAAACATAGGGTTGTGTATGTCTTTTCATTTAATGTTTCTGTTTTCTTTGGGTAAATAGTGGAATTATTGGATCATATTGTATTTCCATTATTAATATTTTGATGGATCTTTATATTCTTTTCCACAGTGGCTGCACCAATTTGGATTCCCACTAACAGTATATGAGAATTCCTTTTCCCCACATACTTGCCATACTTATTTTTATTTTATTTATTTATTTATTTATTTTTTTTATATATGAAATTTATTGTCAAATTGGTTTCCATACAACACCCAGTGCTCATCCCAAAAGGTGCCCTCCTCAGTACCCATCACCCACCCTCTCCTCCCTCCCACCCCCCATCAACCCTTAGTTTGTTCTCAGTTCTCAACAGTCTCTTATGCTTTGGCTCTCTCCCACTCTAACCTCTTTTTTTTTTTTTTTTTTGTTCCCCTCCCCCATGGGTTTCTCTTAAGTTTCTCAGGATCCACATAAGAGTGAAACCATATGGTATCTGTCTTTCTCTGTATGGCTTATTTCACTTAGCATCACACTCTCCAGTTCCATCCACGTTGCTACAAAAGGCCATATTTCATTTTTTCTCATTGCCACGTAGTACTCCATTGTGTATATAAACCACAATTTCTTTATCCATTCATCAGTTGATGGACATTTAGGCTCTTTCCATAATTTGGCTATTGTTGAGAGTGCTGCTATGAACATTGGGGTACAAGTGCCCCTATGCATCAGTACTCCTGTGTCCCTTGGATAAATTCCTAGCAGTGCTATTGCTGGGTCATAGGGTAGGTCTATTTTTAATTTTCTGAGGAACCTCCACACTGCTTTCCAGAGCGGCTGCACCAATTTGCATTCCCACCAACAGTGCAAGAGGGTTCCCATTTCTCCACATCCTCTCCAGCATCTATAGTCTCCTGATTTGTTCATTTTGGCCACTCTGACTGGCGTGAGGTGATATCTGAGTGTGGTTTTGATTTGTATTTCCCTGATGAGGAGCGACGCTGAACATCTTTTCATGTGCCTGTTGGCCATCCGGATGTCTTCTTTAGAGAAGTGTCTATTCATGTTTTCTGCCCATTTCTTCACTGGGTTATTTGCTTTTCGGGTGTGGAGTTTGGTGAGCTCTTTATAGATTTTGGATACTAGCCCTTTGTCCGATCTGTCTTTTGCAAATATCTTTTCCCATTCCGTTGGTTGCCTTTTAGTTTTGTTGGTTGTTTCCTTTGCTGTGCAGAAGCTTTTGATCTTCATAAGGTCCCAGTAATTCACTTTTCTTTTAATTCCCTTGCCTTTGGGGATGTGTCGAGTAAGAGATTGCTACGGCTGAGGTCAGAGAGGTCTTTTCCTGCTTTCTCCTCTAAGGTTTTGATGGTTTCCTGTCTCACATTCAGGTCCTTTATCCATTTGGAGTTTATTTTTGTGAATGGTGTGAGAAAGTGGTCTAGTTTCAACCTTCTGCATGTTGCTGTCCAGTTCTCCCAGCACCATTTGTTGAAGAGACTGTCTTTTTTCCATTGGATGTTCTTTCCTGCTTTGTCAAAGATGAGTTGGCCGTACGTTTGTGGGTCTAGTTCCGGGGTTTCTATTCTATTCCATTGGTCTATGTGTCTGTTTTGGTGCCAATACCATGCTGTCTTGATGATGACAGCTTTGTAGTAGAGGCTAAAGTCTGGGATTGTGATGCCTCCTGCTTTGGTCTTCTTCTTCAAAATTACTTTGGCTATTCGGGGCCTTTTGTGGTTCCATATGAATTTTAGGATTGCTTGTTCTAGTTTCGAGAAGAATGCTGGTGCAATTTTGATTGGGATTGCATTGAATGTGTAGATAGCTTTGGGTAGTATTGACATTTTGACAATATTTATTCTTCCAATCCATGAGCAGGGAATGTCTTTCCATTTCTTTAAATCTTCTTCAATTACCTTCATAAGCTTTCTATAGTTTTCAGCATACAGATCCTTTACATCTTTGGTTAGATTTATTCCTAGGTATTTTATGCTTCTTGGTGCAATTGTGAATGGGATCAGTTTCTTTATTTGTCTTTCTGTTGCTTCATTGTTAGTGTATAAGAATGCAACTGATTTCTGTACATTGATTTTGTATCCTGCAACTTTGCTGAATTCATGTATCACTTCTAGCAGACTTTTGGTGGAGTCTATCGGATTTTCCATGTATAATATCATGTCATCTGCAAAGAGCGAAAGCTTGACTTCATCTTTGCCAATTTTGACGCCTTTGATTTCCTTTTGTTGTCTGATTGCTGATGCTAGAACTTCCAGCACTATGTTAAACAACAGTGGTGAGAGTGGGCATCCCTGTCGTGTTCCTGATCTCAGGGAAAAAGCTCTCAGTTTTTCCCCGTTGAGGATGATGTTAGCTGTGGGCTTTTCATAAATGGCTTTTATGATCTTTAAGTATGTTCCTTCTATCCCGACTTTCTCAAGAGTTTTTATTAAGAAAGGGTGCTGGATTTTGTCAAAGGCCTTTTCTGCATCGATTGACAGGATCATATGGTTTTTCTCTTTTTTTTTGTTAATGTGATGTATCACGTTGATTGATTTGCGAATGTTGAACCAGCCCTGCATCCCAGGAATGAATCCCACTTGATCATGGTGAATAATTCTTTTTATATGCCGTTGAATTCGATTTGCTAGTATCTTATTGAGAATTTTTGCATCCATATTCATCAGGGATATTGGCCGGTAGTTCTCTTTTTTTACTGGGTCTCTGTCTGGTTTAGGAATCAAAGTAATACTGGCTTCATAGAATGAGTCTGGAAGTTTTCCTTCCCTTTCTATTTCTTGGAATAGCTTGAGAAGGATAGGTATTATCTCTGCTTTAAACGTCTGGTAGAACTCCCCTGGGAAGCCATCTGGTCCTGGACTCTTATTTGTTGGGAGATTTTTGATAACCGATTCAATTTCTTCGCTGGTGATGGGTCTGTTCAAGCTTTCTATTTCCTCCTGATTGAGTTTTGGAAGAGTGTGGGTGTTCAGGAATTTGTCCATTTCTTCTAGGTTGTCCAATTTGTTGGCATATAATTTTTCATAGTATTCCCTGATAATTGTTTGTATCTCTGAGGGATTGGTTGTAATAATTCCATTTTCATTCATGATTTTATCTATTTGGGTCATCTCCCTTTTCTTTTTGAGAAGCCTGGCTAGAGGTTTGTCAATTTTGTTTATTTTTTCAAAAAACCAACTCTTGGTTTCATTGATCTGCTCTACAGTTTTTTTAGATTCTATATTGTTTATTTCTGCTCTGATCTTTATTATTTCTCTTCTTCTGCTGGGTTTAGGCTGCCTTTGCTGTTCTGCTTCTATTTCCTTTAGGTGTGCTGTTAGATTTTGTATTTGGGATTTTTCTTGTTTCTTGAGATAGGCCTGGATTGCAATGGATTTTCCTCTCAGGACTGCCTTCGCTGCGTCCCAAAGCGTTTGGATTGTTGTATTTTCATTTTCGTTTGTTTCCATATATTTTTTAATTTCTTCTCTAATTGCCTGGTTGACCCACTCATTCGTTAGTAGGGTGTTCTTTAACCTCCATGCTTTTGGAGGTTTTCCAGACTTTTTTCTGTGGTTGATTTCAAGCTTCATAGCGTTGTGGTCTGAAAGTATGCATGGTATGATTTCAATTCTTGTAAACTTATGAAGGGCTGTTTTGTGACCCAGTATATGATCTATCTTGGAGAATGTTCCATGTGCACTCGAGAAGAAAGTATATTCTGTTGCTTTGGGATGCAGAGTTCTAAATATATCTGTCAAGTCCATCTGATCCAATGTCTCATTCAGGGCCCTTGTTTCTTTATTGACCGTGTGTCTAGTTGATCTATCCATTTCTGTAAGTGGGGTGTTAAAGTCCCCTGCAATGACCACATTCTTATCAATAAGGTTGCTTATGTTTATGAGTAATTGTTTTATATATTTGGGCGCTCCGGTATCCGGCGCATAGACATTTATAATTGTTAGCTCTTCCTGATGGATAGACCCTGTCACTATTATATAATGTCCTTCTTCATCTCTTGTTACAGCCTTTAATTTAAAGTCTAGTTTGTCTGATATAAGGATGGCTACTCCAGCTTTCTTTTGGCTTCCAGTAGCATGATAAATAGATCTCCATCCCCTCACTCTCAATCTAAAGGTGTCCTCAGGTCTAAAATGAGTCTCTTGTAGACAGCAAATAGATGGGTCTTGGTTTTTTATCCATTCTGATACCCTAAGTCTTTTGGTTGGCGCATTTAATCCATTTACATTCAGTGTTTATAGAAAGGTATGGGTTTAGAGTCATTGTGATGTCTGTATGTTTTATGCTTGTAGTGATGTCTCTGGTACTTTGTCTCACAGGGTCCCCCTTAGGATCTCTTGTAGGGCTGGTTTAGTGGTGACAAATTCCTTCAGTTTTTGTTTGTTTGGGAAGACCTTTATCTCTCCTTCGATTCTAAATGACAGACTTGCTGGATAAAGGATTCTCGGCTGCATATTTTTTCTGTCTAGCACACTGAAAATCTCGTGCCAATTCTTTCTGGCCTGCCAAGTTTCAAAAGAGAGATCAGTCACGAGTCTTATAGGTCTCCCTTTATATGTGAGGGCACGTTTACCCCTTGCTGCTTTCAGAATTTTCTCTTTATCCTTGTATTTTGCCAGTTTCACTATGATATGTCGTGCAGAAGATCGATTCAAGTTACGTCTGAAGGGAGTTCTCTGTGCCTCTTGGATTTCAATGCCTTTTTCCTTCCCCAGTTCAGGGAAGTTCTCAGCTATTATTTCTTCAAGTACCCCTTCAGCACCTTTCCCTCTCTCTTCCTCCTCTGGGATACCAATGATGCGTATATTATTTCTTTTTAGTGTATCACTTAGTTCTCTAATTTTCCCCTCATACTCCTGGATTTTTTTATCTCTCTTTTTCTCAGCTTCCTCTTTTTCCATAACTTTATCTTCTAGTTCACCTATTCTCTCCTCTGCCTCTTCAATCCGAGCCGTGGTGGTTTCCATTTTGTTATGCATTTCGTTTAAAGCGTTTTTCAGCTCCTCGTGACTGTTCCTTAGTCCCTTGATCTCTGTAGCAAGAGATTCTCTGCTGTCAGCTATACTGTTTTCAAGCCCAGCGATTAAGTTTATGACTATTATTCTAAATTCACTTTCTGTTATATTATTTAAATCCTTTTTGATCAGCTCATTAGCTGTTGTTATTTCCTGGAGATTCTTCTGAGGGGAATTCTTCCGCTTGGTCATTTTGGATAGTCCCTGGCGTGGTGAGGACCTGCAGGGCACTTCCCCTGTGCTGTGGTGTATAACTGGAGTTGGTGGGCGGAGCCGCAGTCAGACCTGATGTCTGCCCCCAGCCCACCGCTGTGTCCACAGTCAGACTGGTGCGTGCCTTCTCTTCCCCTCTCCTATGGGTGGGATTCACTGTGGGGTGGGGTGGCCTGTCTGGGCTACTTGCAGACTGCCAGGCTTGTGATGCTGGGGATCTGGCGTCTTAGCTGGGGTGGGTAGGCAAGGTGCACAGGGGCAGGAGGGGCAGGCTTAGCTTGCTTCTCCTTAGGTGATCCTCTTCAGGAGGGGCCCTGTGGCAGCAGGAGGGAGTCAGATCCGCTGCCGGAGGTTTGGCTCCACAGAAGCGCAGAGTTGGGTGTTTGCGCGCGGAGCGAGCAAGTTCCCTGGCAGGAACTGGTTCTCTTTGGGATTTTGGCTGGGGGATGGGCGGGGGAGATGGCGCTGGCGAGCGCCTTTGTTCCCCACCAAACTGAGCTCTGTCGTCCGGGGGCTCAGCAGCTCTCCTTCCCTTTGTCCTCCAGCCTTCCCGCTTTCTGAGCAGAGCTGTTAACTTATGACCTCCCAGACGCTAAGTCGCGCTTGCTGTCGGAACACAGTCCGTCAGGCCCCTCCGCTTTTTGCAAGCCAGACTCGGGGGCTCTGCTTGGCCGGCGAGCCACCCCTCCGCCCCGGCTCCCTCCCGCCAGTCCGTGGAGCGCGCACCGCCTCGCCGCCCTTCCTACCCTCTTCCGTGGGCCTCTCGTCTGCGCTTGGCTCCGGCGACTCCGTTCTGCTAATCCTCTGGTGGTTTTCTGGGTTATTTAGGCAGGTGTAGGTGGAATCTAAGTGATCAGCAGGACGCGCGGTGAGCCCAGCGTCCTCCTACGCCGCCATCTTTTCCCCACCCCTATATTTTTTATTTTAGTTATTCTGACAGGTGTAAGGTGATATATCATTGTAATTTTTTTTATTTTTTCAATATATGAAATATATTGTCGAATTGGTTTCCATACAACACCCAGTGCTCATCCCAAAAGGTGCCCTCCTCAATACCCATCACCCACCCTCTCCTCCCTCCCACCCCCCATCAACCCTCAGTTTGCTCTCAGTTCTCAACAGTCTCTTATGCTTTGGCTGTCTCCCACTCTAACCTCTTTTTTTTTTTTTTTTCCTTCCCCTCCTCCATGGGTTTCTGTTAAGTTTCTCAGGATCCACATAAGAGTGAAAACATATGGTAGCTGTCTTTCTCTGTATGGCTTATTTCACTTAGCATCACACTCTCCGGTTCCGTCCATGTTGCTACAAAGGGCCATATTTCGTTCTTTCTCATTGCCATGTACCACTCCATTGTGTATATAAACCACAATTTCTTTATCCATTCATCAGTTGAGGGACATTTAGGCTCTTTCCATAATTTGGCTATTGTTGAGAGTGCTGCTATAAACATTGGGATACAAGTGCCCCTATGCATCAGTACTCTTGTATCCCTTGGGTAAATTCCTAGCAGTGCTATTGCTGGGTCATAGGGTAGGTCTATTTTTAATTTTCTGAGGAACCTCCACACTGCTTTCCAGAGAGGCTGCACTAATTTGCATTCCCACCAACAGTGCAAGAGGGTTCCCATTTGTCGACATCCTCGCCAGCATCTATAGTCTCCTGATTTGTTCATTTTGGCCACTCTGACTGGCATGAGGTGATATCTGAGTGTGGTTTTGATTTGTATTTCCCTGATAAGGAGCGACGTTGAGCATCTTTTCATGTGCCTGTTGGCCATCCGGATGTCTTCTTTAGAGAAGTGTCTTTTCATGTTTTCTGCCCACTTCTTCACTGGGTTATTTGTTTTTTGGGTGTGGAGTTTGGTGAGCTCTTTATAGATTTTGGATACTAGCCCTTTGTCCGATCTGTCATTTGCAAATATGTTTTCCTATTCCGTTGTTTGCCTTTTAGTTTTGTTGGTTGTTTCCTTTGCTGTGCAGAAGCTTTTTATCTTCATAAGGTCCCAGTAATTCATTTTTGCTTTTAATTCCCTTGCCTTTGGGGATGTGTCGAGTAAGAGATTGCTACGGCTGAGGTCAGAGAGGTCTTTTCTTGCTTTCTCCTCTAGGGTTTGGATGGTTTCCTGTCTCACATTCAGGTCCTTTATCCATTTTGAGTTTATTTTTGTGAATGGTGTGAGAAATTGGTCTAGTTTCATCCTTCTGCATGTTGCTGTCCACTTCTCCAAGCACCATTTGTTAAAGTGACTGTCTTTTTTCCATTGGATGTTCTTTCCTGCTTTCTCAAAGATGAGTTGGCCATACGTTTGTGGGTCTAGTTCTGGGATTTCTATTCTATTCCATTGGTCTATTCTATTCCATTGGTTTTCTTCTTCAAAATTACTTTAGCTATTCGGGGACTTTTGTGGTTCCATATGAATTTTAGGATTGCTTATTCTAGTTTCGAGAAGAATGCTGGTGCAATTCTGATTGGGATTGCATTGAATGTGTAGATAGCTTTGGGTAGGATTAACATTTTTGACAATATTTATTCATCCAAACCATGAGCAGGGAATGTCTTTCCATTTCTTTATATCTTCTTCAATTTCCTTCATAAGCTTTCTATAGTTTTCAGCATACAGATCTTTTACATCTTTGGTTACATTTATTCCTAGGTATTTTATGCTTCTTGGTGCAATTGTGAATGGGATCAGTTTCTTTATTTGTCTTTCTGTTGCTTTTTTGTTAGTGTATAAGAATGCAACTGATTGCTGTACATTGATTTTGTATCCTGCGACTTTGCTGAATTCATGTATCAGTTCTAGCAGACTTTTGGTGGAGTCTATTGGATTTTCCATGTATAGTATCATGTCATCTGCAAAAAGTGAAAGCTTGACTTCATCTTTGCCTATTTTGATGCCTTGGATTTCCTTTTTGTCTGATTGCTGATGCTAGTCCTTCCAACACTATGTTAAACAACAGTGGTGAGAGTGGACATCCCTGTCCTGTTCCTGATCTCAGGGAAAAAGCTCTCAGTTTTTCCCCATTGAGGTTGATGTTAGCTGTGGGCTTTTCATAAATGGCTTCTATGATGTTTAAGTATGTTCCTTCTATCCCAACATTCTCAGGCATTTTTATTAAGAAAGCATGCTGAATTTTGTCAAAGGCCTTTTCTGCATCGATTGACAGGATCATATGGTTCTTACCTTTTCTTTTTCATATGATGTATCACGTTGATTGAATTGCAAATGTTGAACCAGCCCTGCATTCCAGGAATGAATCCCACTTGATCATGGTGAATAATTCTTTTTATATGCCGTTGAATTCGATTTGCTAGTATCTTATTGAGAATTTTTGCATCCATATTCATCAGGGATATTGGCCTGTAGTTCTCTTTTTTTACTGGGTCTCTGTCTGGTTTAGGAATCAAAGTAATACTGGCTTCATAGAATGAGTCTGGAAGTTTTCCTTCCCTTTCTATTTCTTGGAATAGCTTGAGAAGGATAGGTATTATCTCTGCTTTAAACATCTGGTACAACTCCTCTGGGAAGCCATCTGGTCCTGGACTCTTATTTGTTGGGAGATTTTTGATAACTGATTCAATGTCTTCGCTGGTTATGGGTCTGTTCAAGCTTTCTATTTCCTCCTGATTGAGTTTTGGAAGCGTGTGGGTGTTTAGGAATTTGTCCATTTCTTCCAGGTTGTCCAATTTGTTGGCATATAATTTTTCATGGTATTCCCTGATAATTGTTTGTATCTCTGAGGGATTGGTGGTAATAATCCCATTTTCTTTCACGATTTTATCTATTTGGGTCATGTCCCTTTTCTTTTTGATAAGCCTCGCTAGAGGTTTGTCAATTTTGTTCATGTTTTCAAAAAACCAACTCTTGGTTCGTTGATCTGCTCTACAGTGTTTTTAGATTCTATATTGTTTATTTCTGCTCTGATCTTTATTATTTCTCTTCTTCTGCTGGGTTTAGGCTGCCTTTGCTGTTCTGCTTCTATTTCCTTTAGGTGTGCTGTTAGATTTTGTATTTGGGATTTTTCTTTTTTCTTGAGATAGGCCTGGATTGCAATGTATTTTCCTCTCAGGACTGCCTTCACTGCGTCCCAAAGCGTTTGGATGGTTGTATTTTCATTTTTGTTTGTTTCCATATGTTTTTTAATTTCTTCTCTAATTGCCTGGTTAACCCACTCATTCTTTAGTAGGGTGTTCTTTAACCTCCATGCTTTTGGAGGTTTTCCAGACTTTTTCCTGTAGTTGATTTCAAGCTTCATAGCATTGTGGTCTGAAAGTATGCATGGTATAATTTCAATTCTTGTATACTTATGAAGGGCTGTTTTGTGACCCAGTATATGATCTATCTTGGAGAATGTTCCATGTGCACTCAAGAAGAAAGTATATTCTTTTGCTTTGGGATGCAGAGTTCTAAATATATCTGTCAAGTCCATCTGATCCAATGTATCATTCAGGGCCCTTGTTTCTTTATTGACCGTGTGTCTAGATGATCTGTCCATTTCTGTAAGTGGAGTGTTAAAGTCCCCTGCAATTACCACATTCTTATCAATAAGGTTGCTTATGTTTATGAGTAATTGTTTTATATCTTTGGGGGCTCTGGTATTCGGCGCATAGACATTTATAATTGTTAGCTCTTCCTGATGGATAGACCCGGTAATTATTATATAATGCCCTTCTTCATCTCTTGTTACAGCCCTTAATTTAAAGTCTAGTTTGTCTGGGGCGCCTGGGTGGCACAGTCGGTTAAGCGTCCGACTTCAGCCAGGTCACAATCTCACGGTCCGTGAGTTTGAGCCCCGCGTCAGGCTCTGGGCTGATGGCTCAGAGCCTGGAGCCTGTTTCTGATTCTGTGTCTCCCTCTCTCTCTGCCCCTCCCCCGTTCATGCTCTGTCTCTCTCTGTCCCAAAAATAAATAAACGTTGAAAAAAAAAATTTTTTTTAAATAAAGTCTAGTTTGTCTTATATAAGTATGGCTACTCCAGCTTTCTTTTGGCTTCCAGTAGCATGATAAATAGTTCTCTATCCCCTCACTCTCAGTCTAAAGGTGTCCTCAGGTCTAAAATGAGTCTCTTGTAGACAGCAAATAGATGGGTCTAGTTTTTTTTATCCATTCTGATACCCTATCTCTTTTGGTTGGCTCATTTAATCTATTTACATTCAGTGTTATTATAGAAAGATACGGGTTTAGAGTCATTGTGATGTCTGTATGATTTATGCTTGTAGCGATGTCTCTGGTACTTTGTCTCACAGGATCTCTCTTAGGACCTCTTGTAGGGCTGGTGACAAATTCCTTCAGTTTTTGTTTGTTTGGGAAGACCTTTATTTCTCCTTCTATTCTAAATGACAGACTTGCTGGATAAAGGATTCTCGGCTGCATATTTTTTCTTTTCAGCACATTAAAGATCTCGTGCCAATCCTTTCTGGCCTGCCAAGTTTCAAAAGAGAGATCAGTCACGAGTCTTATAGGTCTCCCTTTATATGTGAGGGCATGTTTACCCCTTGCTGCTTTCAGAATTTTCTCTTTATGCTTGTATTTTGCCAGTTTCACTATGATATGTCGTGCAGAAGATCGATTCAAGTTATGTCTGAAGGGAGTTCTCTGTGCCTCTTGCATTTCAATGCCTTTTTCCTTCCCCAGTTCAGGGAAGTTCTCAGCTATTATTTCTTCAAGTACCCCTTCAGCACCTTTCCCTCTCTCTTCCTCCTCTGGGATACCAATTATGCGTATATTATTTCTTTTTAGTGTATCACTTAGTTCTCTAATTTTCCCCTCATACTCCTGGATTTTTTTAATCTCTCTTTTTCTCAGCTTCCTCTTTTTCCATAATTTTATCTTCTATTTCACCTATTCTCTCCTCTGCCTCTTCAATCCGAGCCATGGTCGTTTCCATTTTAATTTGCATGTCGTTTAAAGCGTTTTTCAGCTCCTCCTGACTGTTCCTTAGTCCCTTGATCTCTGTAGCAAGAGATTCTCTGCTGTCCTCTATACTGTTTTCAAGCCCAGCAATTAATTTTATGACTATTATTCTAAATTCACTTTCTGTTATATTATTTAAATCCTTTTTGATCAGCTCATTAGCTGTTGTTTTTTCCTGGAGATTCTTCTGAGGGGAATTCTTCCGTTTGGTCATTTTGGATAGTCCCTGGAGTGGTGGGGGCCTGCAGGGCACTTTCCCTGTGCTGTGGTGTATAACTGGAGTTGGTGGGCAGAGCCACAGTCAGACCTGTTGTCTGCCCCCAGCCCACCGCTGTGTCCACAGTCAGACTGGTGTGTGCCTTCTCTTCCCCTTTCCTAGGGGCGGGATTCACTGTGGGGTGGCGTGGCTGTCTGAGCTACTTGCACACTGCCAGGCTTGTGGTGCTGGGGATCTGGCGTCTTAGCTGGGGTGGGTAGGCAAGGTACACGGGGGCAGGAGGGCAGGCTTAGCTTGCTTCTCCTTAGGTGATCCACTTCAGGAGGGGCCCAGTGGCAGCGGGAGTCAGACCCGCTGCCGGAGTGTTGGCCCCACAGAAACACAGCATTGGGTGTTTGCGCGGAGCAAGCAAGCTCCCTGGCAGGGACTGGTTCCCTTTGGGATTTTGGGTGGGGGATGGGCGAGAGAGATGGCGCTGGCGAGCGTCTTTGTTCCCCGCCAAACAGCTCTGTCGTCCCGGGGCTCAGCAACTCTCCCTCCCTTTGTCCTCCAGCCTTCCCGCTTTTGGAGCAGAGCTGTTAACTTATGACCTCCCAGATGCTAAGTCGTGCTTGTTGTCGGAACACACTCCGTCCAGCCCCTCTGCTTTTGCAAGCCAGACTCGGGGGCTCTGCTTGGCAGGCAGGCTGCCCCTCCGCCCGGGCTCCTTCCTGCCAGTCGTGCAGCGCACCGCCTCTCTGCCCTTCCTACCCTCTTCCGTGGGCCTCTCATCTGCGCTTGGCTCCGGAGACTCCGTTCTGCTAGTTTTCTGGTGGTTTTCGGGGTTATTTAGGCAGGTGTAGGTAGAATCTAAGTGATCAGCAGGATGCGCGGTGAACCCAGTGTCCTCCTATGCCGCCATCTTCCTGTCTTGACTGATCTATCATTGTAATTTTTATTTACATTTCCTTGATGACTAGTGATGTCAAGAACTTTTTCATTTGTCTGTTGGTCATCTGTACGTCTCTGGAAAAATGGCTGTTTAGGTTAGTGTTTTTCATACTTTTTTTTCATAGTTTTTTTTTAAATTATTTTTTATCATCATGATAAGTGTACTCTTTAATCCCCATCACCTATTTAAGCCATTCTCCCACTTTCCCCCCACCCCCTATGGGTAACCATCAGTTTGTTCTCTCTAGGTAAGAGACTATTTCTTGCTTTGTCTGTCATTTTTTTTTACCTTTTGTTTGTTTGTTTTGTTTCTTAAATTTCACATACAAGTGAGATTATATGGTATTTGTCTCTCTTTGATTTATTTCACTTAACATTATAATCTCTATGTTGTTGCAAATAGTAAAATTTCATTCTTTTTTTATGGCATGGAAAGATGCTGTTGGTGAGAATGCAAACTGGTGCAGCTACTGGGGAAACATTATGGATGTCCCTCAAAAAGTTAAAAATAAATCTACCCTATGATCCAGCAATCACACTACTGGGTATTTTCCAAAAAAAACAAACAAACAAACCCCAAAAATAAAGCAACAAACAAACAAACAAACAAAAAACACTAATTCAAAGGGATACATGCACCCTTATGGTCTTCTACCCATTTTTAGTGTAATTATTTCCTTTTTCGGATATTGAGTTGTATAAGTTATTTATATATTTTGCATATTAACCCCTTATATTTTGTGTAATAAAACCTTATTAGGTTTTTAATCCATTTGAGTTTTATTTTCATGTATGATGTCTGAAAGTGGTCCAGTCTTATTCTTTTGCATGTAGCTGCCCACAATTTCCCAACATCATTTACTAAAGAAATTGTCTTTTATCCATTGTATTCTTGCCTTCTTTGTAACAGATTACATGACCATATAATCATGGGCTTATATGTGACATCTCTACTTAGTTCCATTGATCTATGTCTCTATTTTTCTGCCAGTACCACATTGCTTTGATTAGCACAGCATTGTAGTGTATCTTCAGGATGTAATACTTCCAGCTTGGTTCCTATTTCTCAAGATTGCTTTGCTTATTCATGTTTTGTGTGTGTGTGTGCCTGTGGGTGTGTGTGTGTGTGGTTCCATACAAATTTAGCATTATTTGTTCTAGATCTGTGAAAAATACTGTTGATATTTTGATAGGTATTGCATTGAATTTGTAGATTGCTTTGGAGAGTATGGACATTCTAACAATATTAATTCTCCTGATTCATGAGCATGAAATATCCTTCCATTTAAATAAATGTAGATATATCATCTTCAATTTATTTCATTAATGTTTTATAGTTCCCAGAGTAAATATTTCACCTCCATGGTTAAGGAGGCATTTTATTCTATTTTGGTAAAATTGTAAATGGAATTGTTTTCTTAATTGATCTTTCTGCTATTTTGTTATTCATCTATAGAAATTCTACCAATTTCTGAGTATTAGATTTGTATCCTGCAACATTACTGAATTAATTTATTACTTCTAATAGTTCTTTGGTGGGGCCTTTAAAGTTTTCTATGCATGGTGTCATGTCATCTGCAAATAGTGACAGTTTAACATCATTTTTACCAATATGGATGTTCCTTATTTCATTTTATTTCCTAATTGCTGTGGCTAGGACTTCCAATACCATGTTGAGTAAAATTGGCAAGAGGGAAATCCTTGTCTTGTTGTCTTATAGGAAAAGCTCTCATGCTGAATGTTGAATTTTGTCAAATGTTTTTTTTGCATTTATTTAGATATGACTTTTATTCTTTTTAAAAAATTTATTTATTTAAATTCAAGTTAGTTAACATACAGTGTAGTATTGGTTTCAGGAGTAGAACACAGTGATACATCTCTTACATATAACAACCAGTGCTTATCTCAACAATCCTTAAATTTGTATGGAACCACAAAAGACCCTGAAAACCCAAAGTAATATTGAAGAAGAAACCAAAGCAGAAGACATCACAATCCCAAACTCTAGCCTCTACTACAAAGCTGTAACCATCAAGACAGCATGGTATTGGCACAAAAGCAGACACATAGACCAATGGAATAAAATAGAGACTCCAGAATTGGACCCACATATGTGTGGCCAACTAATCTTTGACAAAGCAGGAAAGAATATCCAGTGGGAAAAAGGCAGTCTCTTTAACAAATGGTGATGGGAGAACTGGACAGCAACATGCTGTGAATCTTTGATGATGTCCCCCTTCACACCCTTATTTCCTTCATTGTTCTGTCCACCCATGTCACACTTTTCCTTTCCCTCTTCAGCTCCCCATCTCCCTAAGTCACATGGAATTTAGCCCCCCTCCTCTCAGGCTTTCAAGGGATAAAGAGGACTTCCAAAAACAACAAATTGAGGTTAAAAAGGAAGGAAAAAGCTATTTGGAAACAAAACTGGATGTTTCTTCACTCAGATGGGTTATGGAGACATTTGGAGAGCTGCTAGAATTTCATCAGTCACTTGCCTAAAATTTACTCCAGAGCCTGCATCAGATTACATGTCAGGACAAAAGAAAATCTTAAATTTCCTGAATATTAGTAAAAAAAAAAATATATCCCTGATTGCGTTGGGAAACCTCAACTTGTTTCATTTATGTAAAAAAAACCCAATTTGGATAACAATATGGAGAGTAAGTTACATGTGTTTGTGGTGGGGGAGTTAAGATGGTGGAGTAGTAGGAGGACTGGGGCTTGTCTCCTCCCTTGAACACAGCTAGATCAACCTCAAACTATTTTTGAACACCTTGGTAATTGATCTGAGAATAAACAAAACAATATGCTTAATTTGAGATAGAACACAGCAAGTATGTGGTTTGGAGAGATGAATTAGGGAGAGAAAAGTGGTAGTGTTGCTGAGGAGTGGGAGCTCTTTTCATGAAGAGGAGACAAAGAGAGGGGGAGATTGAGCAGTGAATCAGGTTTGTGCAAGAAAAGCACTCCCCCCAAAAGTAGTAAGAGAGAAGGAGAGAGAGAAAGAAAGAGTGAAAACACTTTACCTATGAAATTGGTAGAATAGTAGAACAGACCAACAAAACTAAGAGATGGTTCTTCCAAACAAGTAATAAAATTGATAAATCTCCTATCCAGAATTCTCAAAAACAAAAAAGAAAGGACCCAAATTTAAAAAAAAAGTCACAAATGAAAGAGGAGGGATCACAACTAACAACATAGAAATTATATATATATATATATATATATATATATATATATACATCATAAGAGAGTATTACAAAAATTATATGCCAACAAACTGGGCACCCTGGAAAGAAAGGATAAATTACTAAAAACATACAGACTACCAAAACTGAAACAGGAACAAATGAAAAAATTGAACAGACCCATAACTAGCAAAGAAATCAAATCGGTAACAAAAATCTCCCAACAAACCAAAGTCCAGAGCCAGAAAACTTCCCAGGAGAATTCTAACAGACATTTAAAGAAGTTAATAACCTTTATTTTTATCTATCACCTCTCTATTTATCTATCTAATCTATCATCTATCTATCTATATTCTATCTGTATAAATTCAAGTTAGTTAACATACATAGTGTAGTATTGGTTTCAGTAGAATTTAGTGATTAATCACAGACATGTAAAACCCAATGCTCATCCCAACAAGTGCCCTCCTTAACACCCATCACATTTTAGCCCATCCCACACTCATCTCCCCTCCAGCAACCCTCAGTTCTCCATATTTAAGAGTCTCATGGTTTACCTCCTTCTCTATTTTTCTTATTTTTTCTCCATTCTCCTGTGTTCATCTGTTGAGCTTCTTAAATTCCACATATGAGTGAAATCATATATTTATCTTTCTCTGACTTATTTTGCTTAACATTATACACTCTAGTTCTATCCATGTTGTTGCAAATGGCAATATTATATTCTTTTTGATTGCTAATATTCATATATATATGTTATATATTTATTGAATAATATTGAACAATATATATGTTATTCATATATATTTATTCATATATATATAAATCACATCTTCTTTATCTGTTCATCAGTCAATGGACATCATTTGGGCTTTTTCCATAATTTGGCTATTGCTGATAGTACTACTATAAACATTGGGGTGCATGTGCCCCATCAAATCAGTATTTTTGTATCCTTTAGGTGAATACCTAGTACTGCAATTGCTGGATACTAGGGTATTTCTACTTTTAAGTTTTTGAGGAACCTCCATATTGTTTTCCAGAGTGACTGCACCAGCTTACACTTCCACCAACACTGCAAAAATGTTTACCTTCCTCCACATCCTCACCAACTTCTGTTGTTTCCTGAATTGTTAATTTTGGTCATTTTGATAGGGGTGAGCTAGTGTCTCATCGTGGTTTTGATTTCTATTTCCCTGATGATAAGTGATTTTGAGCATCGTTTTTTGTGTCTGTTGCTCACCTGTATGTCTTCATTGGATAAATGTCTGTTCATGTCTTTTGTCCATTTCTTCACTGGATTATTTGATTTTTGGATATTGAGTTTGATAAGTTTTTTATAGACTTTGTATCCTATCTTCTATAGATTTTGGATACTAACTCTATCTGATATCATTTACAAATGTATTCTCCCATTCCATCAGTTGCCTTTTAGTTCTGTTCATTGTTTCCTTCTCTCTGCAGAAGTTTTTGTTTGTTTGTTTGTTTTCGTTTTTTTTTTCCTTGATGAGGTTGCAATAGTTCACATTTGCTTTTGTGTCCCTTGCCTCTGGAGACGTGCTTAGTAAGAAGTTGCTGAAGCCTAGTTCATTGAGGTTGCTGCCTGTTTTCTCTTCTAGGATTTTTATGGTCTCACACTTAGGTCTTTCATCTATTTTGAATTTATTTTTTGTGTATGGTGTGATAAAGTGGTACACTTTTATTCTTCTGCATGTGGCTATCTGGTTTTCTCAGCGCCATTTGTTGAAGAGACTGTCTTTCCATTGAATATGGAGCATGCAGGCCTGAAGCCTGCTTCAGATTCTGTGTCTCCCCCTCTCTCTGCACTTCCCCCACTCATGCTCTGTCTCTCTCACTCAAAAATAACATTAAAAATTAAAAAAAATATTCGCAAATCAATGTATACACCACATTAATTAAAGAATAAGAACCATATGATTCAATAGATTCAGAAAAAGCATTTGACAAAACAAAGTAGGGATAGAAATAACATATCCCAACATCATAAAGTCCATATATGAAAGATCCACAGCTAATATCATCCTTAACAACAAAAACAGATACATAGATCATTGGAACAGAATAGGGAACCCAGAAATGGACCCACAAATGTATGGCCAACTAATCTTCGACATATCAAGAAAGATAATCAAATGAAAAAAGTCTCAGGGCACCTGGGTGGCTCGGTCTGTTAAGTGTCCAACTTCAGCTCAGGTCATGATCTCATGGTTCATGAGTTTGAGTCCCACATTGGGCTCTGCGCTGACAGCTCAGAGCCTGGAGCCTGCTTTGGATTCTGTGTCTCCCTCTCTCTCTGCCCCTCCCTTGCTCACAAACTGTTTCTCTCTGAAAAATAAATAAATGTTTAGGGGCGCCTGGATGGCTCAGTCAGTTCAGCATCTGACTTCGGCTCAGGTCATGAACTTGCAATTTGTGAGTTCAAGCACCGCATCAGGCTCTGTGCCGATATCTCGGAGTCTGGAGTCTGCTACAGATTCTGTGTCTCCCTCTCTCTCTGTTCTTCCCCCATTCACACTCTGTCTCTCTCTCTCTCAAAAATAAATGAAGATTAAAAAAATATTTAAAAATAAATAAATAAATAATTAATTAAAAATAATCAAAAAGAAAAAGAAAAAAAGTCTCTTCAGCAAATGGTGCTAAGAAAACTGGACAGTGACGTGCAAAGGAATGAAACTGGACGACTTTCTCACACCATACACAAAAATACAGTCAAAAGTAATGAAAGACCTAAATGTGAGATAGGAAACCACAAAAATCCTACCGAAAAACACAGGCAGCAATCTCTTTGACCTCAGCCATAGGATTTTCTTACTAAACATTTCTCTGGAGGCAAGGGAAACAAAAGTAAAAATGAACTACTGAGACTTCATCAGGATAAGAAACTCCCACACAGTGAAGGAAACAGTCAACAAAACTAAAAGGCAGCCAATGGAATGGGAGAAGACATTTGCAAATGACATATCTGATAAAGGGTTACTTTCCAAAATCTATATAGAGTTTAGCAACCTCAACCCCCCAAACACAAAAAATCCAGTTAAGGAATGGGCAGAATTCATGATTAGACACTTTTCTAAAGAAGACATCCAGGCGACTAAGAGACACATGAAAATATGTCAACACACTTATCATCAAGTAAATAGAAATCAAAACCATGATGAGATACCACCTCAGACCTGTTAGAATGGCTAAAATTAGCAACACAAGAAACACTAGGTTTTGGTGAAGATGCAGAGAAAGGGCAATCCTCTTGCACTATTGAAGGGAATGCAAACTGGTGCAGCCACTGTGGAAAACAGTATGGAGTTTCCTCAAAAAATCAAAAATAGAAAATAGAACTATTGTTGGATCGAGTAATTGCACTAGTAGGTATTTACCCAAAGGATACAAAAATACATATTCAAAGGGGCACATGCACACCAAAGCATGCATTTATAGCAGCATTATCAATAATAGCCAAGGTATGGAGACAGACCAAATGTCCATAGACTGATTAATGAATAAAGATGTGATATATGTATTTTAATGGAATATTACTCTGCCATCAAAAAGAATGAAATCTTGCCATTTGCAACAACATGGATGGAGCAAGCATGTACAATGCTAAGCAAAGTAAGTCAGTTAGAGACAAATATCATATGATTTGGCTCATATCTAGAGTTTAAGAAATTAACAGATGAGCACATGGAGGGAGTGCAAGAAGAGAGGGAAACAAACCATGAGAGAGTCTATTTTTTTAATGTTATATTTATTTTCAAGAGAGAGTGGAGCTGGGGAGGGACAGAGGATTGAAGAGGATCTAAAGCAAGATCTGTGTTGACAGCAGCGAGCCCTATGTGGGGCTTGAACTCACAAATCATGTGATCATGACCTAAGTTGAAGTCAGATGATCAAGTTACTGAGCCACCCAGGTGTCCCAAACCATGAGAGATTCTTAAAGATAGAGGACAAACTGAGGATTGATGGAGGGAGGTAAATGGGAGATGGGCTAGAAAGGTGATGGGTATAAAGGAGGCCACTTGTTATGATGAGTACTGAGTGTTTTAAGTGATGAATCACTGATTTCTACTCCTGAAATCAATATTGCACTGTATGTTAGCTAACTTGTATTTAAATAAAAAATTGAAAGAAAAGTAATGTGGGTATAAACCAGTGAGTTCTATATTACTGTTTTACTGACTCATGGCTAAAATTTTAGAATGCCATAAATCTCTATTTGGGTCTGTGTGTTTATGTGTGCATGTATGCATGCATGTATGTTCTGTTTATGTGATATTTTTCTACTTTTGGATAGTGTTATCAAATTAATTTATAAAACACCTTAAAGATATTCAGTATGGATCCTTTTCAGTATGATTTAGACACAAATGAGTGATAATGTAAATTAAGCATTACTAGACTGAAACCAATACTAGACTGTATGTTAACAAACTTGAATTTAAATAAATAAATAAATATAATAATAAAATAAATTTTGTAAAGAACAAAAAAGAAAAATAATAATTCTTGAAACTCTTGGAAGTAGGGAAACTATTCTAAATATTTGTTTTGTTTGTAAGTTAACACGACCTGGAGTAATCTTTGGAAAATAAAGATAGTTTTAAAACTATCGATAAATTCCCAATAGGCATGTTTTCAGAGTTGTCAGTATTCAACATAATGAAGAAACAATTTATTCTACCTAGATTTACTAGTGAAACAAGTTTATGTTATCTCTAGTAGAGGCTTACAATTATAAAGTGTCAATCCAGTCAAAAAGCAAAAAGTATAATAAAACCTAGTTTATTGATTCATGTCAATTATGACAATAAGAATGGGGAGGGAAATACTTTGTTCCCATTGAGATTTCTCTTTGGAAATTGCTTTGTCAACAAGAAAAAATATATAAAGGTTTGCTTTATTTAATGTCCCATGAGTATTTTTTTTATCAATTCATGCATAATTGTTCAGAACAAGCTAATTAAATAGATGTAAGTGGAGTAGAATTTTATAAATAAACTTTTTAACAGTAAAATACTTAAAGTACTTAAATACTTAAAGTAACCTACTTAAAGATAGGTTAAAATATTTATGATAACTTGATACTTAAAGCTATGCTAAGTTAAACGATGGATATTCATTGAATATCTAGATCGTTTAAATGTTGAAACATAACTTGATGAACATAAATTTATCTACTTTTGGAATCTTGTTCTTATATGGTAAAAATAAGGAAAGTATATTTATCTCTGTTAGTAAACATGAGAAATTGTACTGTGAAAAAGTCATATGACACTAGAAAATTACTAAATAATGTATTTATAAATTTGCTAGAGAAATTTGCTACTTTTTATAAGAAAAGGAAAGAAAGACATGTCTTTGTTAAGGGGAAAAGAAGTAATTTTGTCCTAGAGTAGAATGACTGTATTTTTTTTTCAAAATGAGAAAGACAAAAAGAGTAGGACAAAAAGTAAGTAGATATTTAAATATATTGTAAAAAAAATCTTGGGGAAAAAATGCTATCTTAGTAGTCAGAGCTACTAAGACTGAATTTACTTAAAATTAAAAAAAAATGAGCTTTTATGTCAAAAGCACATTGGTGTAAAACTAGAATTTGGGTTTCTCTGTAAAAAAAACAATAGTTTTCATAGATTATTAGTCTGCTCTTAATAAGAAATTATTTTAAAAGTTTTTTTTTCTTTACTTTTTTTATTAACCTGCGTGGAAAACAAAGCTTTTGTGTTTTAGAGTAATTTTCTGTGCTTTATGTTATTTTTTATCAACCCTATGATCACTTAAGAAAATCAAGTTTTCTCAATTGTACAAGATATGTTATGTTCACTATTATATAACCTTCTGTATTTGCCTTTGAAGTATTTTATGAACAGATAATCAAAATTTTAGTTAATAAAGTGTTCAGAATCTTTAATATCTTTGTCAAGCTGCACCAAATCAAATTCTAAATGGAATATTTTTTACCTTAACCTAACTTTGAAATCTCCCATAACACCCCTGAAAAATCTCAAATTGGTCTCTCACTTTGTCAAAGAGAGATATTAAAATAATTTGGTTTATTTTATATGTTAAATTATGTAGGAAACATTGTTAAATAAGAAGTAATGATAAAAGTAATGATAAAACTTTTTAGGTTACAAGTATATGGATATATGTTACTAATGTAAGTATCCAGAAGTTGTAAAACACTCATAGAAATGTGTCAATACCTCCATTGTCTTGTTATGTTAAAATATTGGACACCACATAAATAACTAATTTTTCTTATCAAATGAATTTCTATCATTCTTTAACCTTGGCCACTTTAAGTCTCTTATCATTCACAGTTATTTTACTCTGATTCTTCTCTTAAAGCATTTACAATTAGCTATAGTGAGGATACTCTATGATGGCATCACTTAAAAAAACTTCATGATCATGACTCTAGACAAAGACTTTATAGAACTAATGAAGAAGTTGATGTATTTATGAAACTGCTAACTCAAGATCATGCAGAACAAAAGTTAACTGAATGGAACTGAGTAAATTGATGAAGAGGATTATAAATGTTTACAATTCTTTGAAACATTGTTGGTGTTTTAATGTTTCATTCCTATATTTAAGGAAATCTTTTTTTCTTTTCTATAAAGCTCTGTATAACATAGAAATTTAGTAAAGTATCCCTAAGTGAACAAAGAAAATAAATATATTTTTTCATTACTTGCTCCCTCCAGAATTCAGAAACTCTCAGTGAATATTTTTATTTTCAAGGCAAGATAGACATTTCAATAAGTTCAATAAGAATTTGGTCTTGTATCAGGATACAATTGGAAGTATTGATTATAGTACCAAGGCTTTGATTGGAATGCTATATTTAAGAATGGTACATGGAATCAGGTGACTAGAAAGCTTTAAGGAACTAAGGTTGACTTTATAGAGACAACACTTAAAAGGCTCACCTTGGGAAAACTACTGGTATCTTGTTTACAGGGTTTCTGACGGCCTTACAAGGTAAGGGAAGGTCAATTTATGAGAGGCTCAGGAACCTGAAGATATTTTGTGGACTTCAAGAAGGGAAGAATTCACCCAAACTATAGGTATTGCCAGAAAAATCTGATGTGAAATTATTGGCTTGGCTTCCTAGTTTCAAAGGTCTTTGAAAAGTTTAATCTGAGATTCTTAAAAGTTCCAGCAAAGCAAACTTAAGAGATCTATGTGATCAATTACTATTCTTGCTGCTTACTTATGTAAGTAATCAGTCAACTTTAATGAGACATTTTGCAAACAAATTAGTTCTATCTCTCTGTCTCTGCAAACACATTAGTTGTACTTGATTACATTTGATATAAATGGCAGTAACAGAGGAAGGGCCAAGTTGGCAGAACAGCATGGAAGTTGTGTTTTTTTTTTTTTTTTTTTTTTTGCATCTTTCACCCCTGAATTTCAGCCAGATCAACATTAAACCATCTTGCACACCTAGAAAACTGATTTCAGGACTAACACAATAATCCTCACAACCTGAACCACAGAGCTCAGCAGGTACACAGCATGGAGAGGTGAATGGGGGGAGAGAGAAGCTTCAGAGGGCAGGGAGCTGCTTTTGCTTGTGGAGAGAGGATGGAGATGGGGGGAGAGTATGGGAAAAGCCACACCTTCCCCCCAAAAGCAGCTGGAGAGAAAGAGGAAGAGTGGAAGCAGATGCAAGGGACTGAACAAAAAAGGGAGAAAGGAGAAAGGAGGGGGTTTAAATTCCATTAAGACTCTATAAATAGGGGAAATGCAAAGTCTAAAACTTTTCAGCTTGATACTTAGTGGTGCTCTGGTGGGAAAGGTGAATCCCCAGGAGCAGAAAGTGAGGTCTGAAGGGTCCACGGGCCACATGGGAAGAGGCAGTTCCCCTGCTGGCAGGACATTTTGTAGAGGCTGTGCAGCCACCCCACAGGCAAAGGTCACAGTGGACCTCAGAGAACAACCACGTTTACTATTGTTGGAAAAAGGACATTAAGGGTGAAGCCTGACACCAGATGTGTATTGTGATTTACCATAATCCTGAAATGCTGCTGAATGTACATGATTGCATGAACATTTTTGGGGGTGGGCTGGCACCTAGCCACAGTCTCTGGGCATTGGCAGCAACACAGTCTCATGAAAGTTTCTGAGGGTGGGCCAGCACCCAGCCATTGCTCAGCGAGACCTTCCCCCAGAGTGTCAGAACAGGTCAAAACCACAGTCCTCTAGAAGTGAGGGGTTGGGAAATACAGCCCCATCTGAGATAAAACTCAGCAGGGAGGTGTCGCCTGGCAGCCTGACAGCATGGTCACTAACAGTGTAGAAGCAGGGAGTGGACAGAAGCCAGAGACAAAGGAGGGATACTTGATTGTTGGTTGGGGAGAGCACAGAGTTCTGATACTAGAGACTGGGTAGCTGGGTGACACCATTTTCACTGCTCCCGTGCATGCACATACACACCTACACATGCCACAAAGATCCACCCCATTAAGCTAAACAGCACAATGTAGTGAAGAACTGAGCTATTACACTAAGCCCTGCCCAACTGGGCCAACCATGATCTTGAGGAAAATCACAATTCTCTCTGCCTACTTAGTTTATAAACTATAAAGTGCTTCATAGTTTGACTTGTAGGGGAAAACAGATGCAATTTCAATCATATTTCATTCTGTTTGCTGGTCCATCTATTCAACTTTTTTTTCTTTTTCTTAACTCTTTCTTGAATACATATAGAGAAAAAATATTTTTATTTTCCATTTTTATTAAAAAGATTTATCTTTAAATTCTTTCTACTATATTGTTTATTTTTTTGTAAATTTTTAAAATTCTATTTTACTTTCATCACTTCATTTTATTCTATTTTGTTATATTCATTTTTTTTCAAATTTTCAAACATTTTCCTTTTTTTCTTTTCTTAAAATTCCCTTTTTTTCTCTAATCTATCAAACTTCTTTCAACAACCAGACCAAAATACACCTAGGATATAGTATTCTTTATTTGACTTTTTTGTGTTGTTTTTAATTTTTATTTACTTTGTTAATTTATTTTCTTCCTTCAAAATGACAAAAGTAAGGAATTCACCCCAAGAGAAAGAACAGAAAGAAATGAGAGCCAGGGACTTAATCATCACAGATGTCTGAAACATAACTTAAAGTCAACAAGATGTCTGAAACAGAATTAGAATCACAATAATAAAAGTACTAGCTTGGGTCGAAAATAGATTATAATCTCCTTCTGCAGAGATGAAAGAAGTAAAACCTAGCCAGCATGAAATAAAAAAATGCTATAACCGAGCTGCAATCTCAAATGGATGCCACGGCAGCAAGGATTTTTGAAGCAGAGCAGTGAACAGTGAAATATAGGACAAACTTATGGAGAATAATGATGAAGAAAAAAAAGAGAGATTAAGGCAAAAGGGCATGATATAAAAATTAGAGAACTCAGTGACCCATTGAAAAGAAAAAAAAAAAAAAAAAAAAAAAACACACATCAGAATCATAAAGGTTCCAGAAGATAAAGAGAGAGAAAAAGGGGTAGGAGGTTTAGGTGAGCAAATAATAGTGGAAATTTTTCCTAACCTGGGAAAGACACAGACATCAAAATCCAGGAAGCACAGAGAACTCCCATTATATTCAACAAACCAGACCATCAACAAGGCATATCATAGTCAAATTCACAAAATACTCTGGCAAGGAAAGAATCATGAAAGCAGCAAGGGGAAAAGTCTGTAATCTACAAGGGAAGAGAGATCAGGTTTGGAGGAGAAACCTATCCAAAGAAACTTGGCAAGACAGAAAGGGGTGGCAGGATATATTCAATGTGCTGAGTCAGAAAAATGTGCAGCCAAGAGTCTGCCATATTCAGCAAGTCTGTCATTCAAAATAGGAGAGATAAAAAGTTTCCCTGAAAAACAAAAATTAAAAGAGTTTGTGACACTAAACCATCCCTGCAAGAAATTTTAAGGGGGACTCTCTGAGGGGAAAAAAGATGAAAACAAAATGAAAAGACCAAAAGCAACAAAGACTAGAAAGGACCAGAGAACACCTCCAGAAACTCCAACTCCACAGGCAACATAATGACAATAAATTCCTATCTTTGGGTACTCATTCTAAATGTCAATGGGCTAAATGCTCCAATCAAAAGACATAGGGTAACAGAATGGATAAGAAAACAAGATCCATCTATATGTTGTTTAGAATAGAACCATTTTAGACCTACAGACACCTTCAGATTGAAAGTAAGGGGATGGAGAACCATCTATCATAACAACGGTTGCCAAAAGAAAGCTGGAGTAGCTATACTTATATCAGACAATCCAGATTTTAAAATAAAGACTGTAACAAGAGATGAAGAAGGGCCTTATATCATAACCAAGGGGTCCATCCACCAAGAAGATCTAACAATTGTAAACATTTATGCTCCAAACGTGAGAGAACCCAAATATATAAATGGTTTAATCACAAATATAAAGAAACTCATTGATAATAATACCATAGTAGTAGGGGACTTCAACACCCCACTTACAACAATGGACTGATCATCTAAACAGAATATCAACAAGGAAACAATGGCTTTTAATGACACAGTGGGCTGAATGGACTTAACAGATATAGTGAGAACATATCCTAAAGCAGCAGAATATACATTCTTCTCCAGTGCACTTGGAACATTCTCTAGAATAGATCACATACTGAGACACAAATCAGCCCCCAACAAGTACAAAAAGACTGAGATCATACCTTGCATACTTCAGGCCAGAATGCTATGAAACTTGAAACCATCCACAGGAAAAAAACTTGGAAAGATAACAAATACTTGGAGTTAAGAACATCCTGCTAAAGAGAGAATGGGCTAACCAAGAAGTTAAAGAGGAAATTAAAAAGTACATGGAAGCTAATGAAAATGATAACACCACAGCCCATAACTTCTGGAATGCAGCAAACTCAGTCATAAGAGGGAAGCATATAGCAATCCAGGCCTTCCTAAAAAAGGAAGAAAGGTTTCAGATACACAACTTAACCTTACACCTTAAAGAGCTGGAAAAGAAGAGCAAATAAAACCCAAAACCAGCAGAAGACAGGAAATAATAAAGATTAGAGCAGATGTCAATGCTATCAAACCAAACCAAACTAAACAAACAAACAAACAAACAAACAGTAATACAGATCAAAGAAAGCAGGAGCTGGTTCTTTGAAAGAATTAACAAAATTGATAAACCCCTAGCCAGTTTGATCAAAAACAAAAAGGAAATATCCAAATAAATAAAATCAAGAATGAAAGAAGAGATCACAACCAACACAACAGAAATACAAACAATAATAAGAGAATATTATGAACAATTATATGCTGATAAAATGGACAATCTGGAAGAAATAGACAAATTCCTAGAAACATAGAAACTTCCAGTAATAAACAGGAAGAAATAGAAAGTTTGAACACACTCATAACCATTAAAGAAATCAAATTAGTAATCAAAAATCTTCCAGAAAACAAGAGTCCAGGGTCATATGGCTTTCCAGGGAATTCTACCAAACATTTAAGGAAGAGTTAACACCTATTATCTTGAAGCTGTACCAAAAAATATAAATGGAAGGAAGACTTCCAAACTCTTTCTATGAAGCCAGCATTACCTTGATTCCAAAACCAGACAAAGATCCTACTAAAAAGGATAACTACAGAACAATTTCCCCAATGAACATGGTTGCAAAAATCCTCAACAAGATACTAGCCAACCGGATCCAACAATACATTAAAAGAATTATTTACTATAACCAAGTGGGATTTATACTTGGGATGCAGGGCTGGTTCAACATCCACAAAACAATCAATGTGGTACATCACATCAATAAAAGAAAGGACAAGAAGCACAGGATCTTCTCCATAGATGCAGAGAAAGCATTTGACAAAATACAGCAAGTTTTCTTGATAAAAACCCTCAAGAAAGTAGGGATGGAGGGATCATACTTCAAGATCATAAAAGCCATATATGAAAGACCCACCGCTAATATCATCCTCAATGGGGAAAAACTGACAGCTTCCCCCCTAAGGTCAGGAACATGACAGGATGTCCACTGTCACCACTGTTATTCAACATAGTGTTGGAAGTCTTAGCATCAGCAATCAGACAACATAAAGGAGTAAAAGCATCCAAATTGGCCAGGAGGAAGTCAAACTTTCACTCTTTACAGATGACATGATACTCTATATGGAAAACCCAGAGGAGTACACCAAAAAACTGCTAGAACTGATCCATGAATTCAGCAAAGTCACAGGATATAAAATCAATGCACAGAAATAAGTTGCATTTCTATACACCAATAATGAAGTAGCAGAAAGAGAAATCAAGGAATTGGTCCCATCAAAAACCATAAAATGCCAAGAACAAATCTAACCAAAGAGGTGAAATATCCATACATGAAAAACTATATAAAGCTTATGAAATAAATTGAAGAAGACACTAAAAAATGGAAAAAAGATTCCATGCTTCTGAATTGGAAAAAACAAATATTATTAAAATGTCAATACTACCCAAAGCAATCTACATATTCAATGTAATCCCTATCAAAATGACATTAGCATTCTTCACAGAGCTAGAACAAACAATCCTAAAATTTGTATGGAACCAGAAAAGACCCTGAATAGCCAAAGCAATCTTGAAAAACAAAAAACAAAAACAAAAAAAAAAAAACAAAGCTGGAGTCATCACAATCACAGACTTCAAGTTGTATTACAAAGCTATAATAATCAAGACAGTATGGTACTGGCACAAAAACAGACACACAGATTAATGGAACAGACTAGAGAACCCAGGAATGGACCACAAAGGTATGGGCAATTAATTTTGAGAAAGCAGGAAAGAATATCCAATAAAAAATGACAGTCTCTTCAGCAAATTATTCTGGAAAAACCGGACAGCGGCATGCAGAAAAATAAACCTGGACCCTTTTGACACCATACACAAAAATAAACTCAAAATGGATGAAAGACCTAAATGTAACAGAGGAAGCCATCAAAATCCTCAAGGAGAAAGCAGGCAAAAACCACGTTGACCTTGGCTGAAGCAACTTCTTACTCAACACATCTCCAGAAGCAAGGGAAACAAAAGCAAAAATGAACCATTGGGACCTCAAAAAAATAAAAAGCTCATGCACAGTGAAGGAAGCAATCAGCAAAACTAAAATGCAACCAACAGAATGGGAGAAGATGTCTGCAAATGACATGTCAGATAAAGAGTTAGTATCCAAAATATATAAAGAACTTATCAAACTCAACAATCAATGAGCAAATAATCCATTGAAGAAATGGGCACACGACATGAATAGACACTTCTTCAAAGAAGACATCTACATGGCCGACCGTCACATGAAAAAATGCTCATCACTCATCAGGGAAATACAAATCAAAACCACAATGAGATACCACCTCACACCTGTCAGAATGGTTAGCATTAATAACTCAGGTATCAACAGATGTTGGCAACGTTGCAGAGAAAGAGGATCTTTTTTGTACTGCTTGTGAGAATACAAACTGGTACAGCCACCCTTGAAAACAGTATGGATATCCCTTAAAAAATTAAAAAATAGAACCACCCAATGACTCAGAAATTGCACTACAAGGTATTTATCCAAAGGATACAGATGTGCTGTTTTGAAGGGGTACATGTCTCCCAATGTTTATAGCAGCACTATCAATAATAGCCAAAGTATAGAAAGAGCCCAAATGTTTATTTATGGATGATGGGATAAAGAAAATTGGTATACATATATGATGGAGTTTTACTCAGCAATCAAAAAGAATGAAATCTTGCCATTTGCAACTACATGGATGGAACTGGAGGGTATTATGCTAAACGAAATTAGTCAGAGAAAGACTAATATCATATGACTTCACTCATGAGGACTTTAAGATACAAAACAGATGAACATAAGGGAAGGGAAGCAAAAATAATATAAAAACAAGGAAGGGACAAAACATAAGGGATTCTTAAATATAAACAACAAACAGGGCTGCTGGAAGGATTGTGGGAGGGGAAATGAGGTAAATGGGTGAGGGGCATTAAGAAATCTACCCCTGAGACTTAGCATCTGGGAGGTCATAAGTTAACAGCTCTGCTCGGAAAGTGGGAAGGCTGGAGGACAAAGGGAGGGAGAGTTGCTGAGCCCCAGGACGACACAGCTCAGTTTGGCAAGGAACAAAGGTGCTCGCCAGCGCCATCTCTCTCGCCCATCCCTAGCCAAAATCCCAAAGGGAACCAGTTCCTGCCATGGAACTTGCTTGCTCTGCGCAAACACCCAATGCTGTGCTTCTGCAGAGCCACCACTCCAGCAGCAGGTCTGACTCCCTCCCACTGCCACAGGACCCTCCTGAAGTGGATCACCTAAGGAGAAGTGAGCTAAGCCTGCCCCGCCTGCCCCCCTGTGTACCTTGCCTACCCACCCCAGCTAATATGCCAGATCCCCAGCACCACAAATCTGGCAGTGTGCAAGTAGCCCAGACGGGCCACGCCACCCCACAGTGAATCCCGCCCCTAGGAGAGGGGAAGAGAAAGCACACACCAGTCTGACTGTGGCCCCAGCGGTGCGCTGGGGGCAGACATCAGGTCTGACTGTGGCTCCGCCCACCAACTCCAGTTATACACCACACCACAGGGAAAGTGCCCTGCAGGCCCGCACCACTCCAGGGACTATCCAAAATGACCAAACAGAAGAATTCCCCTCAAAAGAATCTCCAGGAAATAACAACAGTTAATGAGCTGATCAAAAAGGATTTAAATAATATAACAGAAAGTGAATTTAGAATAATAGTCATAAAATTAATCACTGGGCTTGAAAACAGTATAGAGGACAGCAGAGAATCTCTTGCTACAGAGATCAAGGGACTAAGGAACAGTCAGGAGGAGCTGAAAAACGCTTTAAACGACATGCAAATTAAAATGGAAATGATCACGGCTCGGATTGAAGAGGCAGAGGAGAGAATAGGTGAACTAGAAGATAAAATTATGGAAAAAGAGGAAGCTGAGAAAAAGAGAGATTAAAAAAATCCAGGGGTATGAGGGGAAAATTAGAGGACTAAGTGATACACTAAAAAGAATATACGCATAATTGGTATCCCAGAGGAGGAAGAGAGAGGGAAAGGTGCTGAAGGGGTACTTGAAGAAATAATAGCTGAGAACTTCCCTGAACTGGGGAAGGAAAAAGGCATTGAAATGCAAGAGGCACAGAGAACTCCCTTCAGACGTAACTTGAATCGATCTTCTGCACGACATATCATAGTGAAACTGGCAAAATACAAGCATAAAGAGAAAATTCTGAAAGCAGCAAGGGATAAAAGTGCCCTCACATATAAAGGGAGACCTATAAGACTCGTGACTTATCTCTCTTTTGAAACTCGGCAGGCCGGAAAGGATTGGCACGAGATCTTCAATGTGTTGAACAGAAAAAATATGCAGCCGAGAATCCTTTATCCAGCAAGTCTGTCATTCAGAATAGAAGGAGAGATAAAGGTCTTCCCAAACAAACAAAAACTCAAGGAATTTGTCACCACTAAACCAGCCCTACAAGAGATCCTAAGGGGGATCCTGTGAGAAACAGTACCAGAGACATCGCTACAAGCATAAAACATACAGACATCACAATGACTCTAAACCCGTATCTTTCTATAATAACACTGAATGTAAATGGATTAAATGTGCCAACCAAAAGACATAGGGTATCAGAATGGATAAAAAAACAAGACCCATCTGTTTGCTGTCTACAAGAGACTCATTTTAGACCTGAGGACACCTTTAGATTGAGAGTGAGGGGTTGGAGAACTATTTATCATGCTACTGGAAGCCAAAAGAAAGCTGGAGTAGCCATACTTATATCAGACAAACTGAACTTTAAATTAAGGGCTGTAATAAGAGATGAAGAAGGGTATTATATAATAATTACCGGGTCTATCCATCAGGAAGAGCTAACTATTATAAATGTCTATGCGCCGAATACCGGAGCCCCCAAAGATATAAAACAATTACTCATAAACATAAGCAACCTTATTGATAAGAATGTGGTAATTGCAGGGGACTTTACACTCCACTTACAGAAATGGATAGATCATCTAGACACATGGTCAATAAAGAAACAAGGGCCCTGAATGAGACATTGGATCAGATGGACTTGACAGATATATTTAGAACTCTGCATCCCAAAGCAACAGAATATACTTTTTTCTCGAGTGCACATGGAACATTCTCCAAGATCAATCACATACTGGGTCACCAAACTGCCCTTCATAAGTATACAAGAATTGAGATCATACCATGCATACTTTCAGACCACAATGCTATGAAGCTTGAAATCAACTACAGGAAAAAGTCTGGAAAACCTCCAAAAGCATGGAGGTTAAAGAACACCCTACTAAAGAATGAGTGGGTCAACCAGGCAATTAGAGAAGAAATTAAAAAACATATGGAAACAAACGAAAATGAAAATACGACCATCCAAACGCTTTGGGATGCAGCGAAGGCAGTCCTGAGAGGAAAATACATTGCAATCCAGGCCTATCTCAAGAAACAAGAAAAATCCCAAATACAAAATGTAACAGCACACCTAAAGGAAATAGAAGCAGAACAGCAAAGGCAGCCTAAACCCAGCAGAAGAAGAGAAATAATAAAGATCAGAGCAGAAATAAACAATATAGAATCTAAAAACACTGTAGAGCAGATCAACGAAACCAAGAGTTGGTTTTTTGAAAACATGAACAAAATTGACAAACCTCTAGCCAGGCTTATCAAAAAGAAAAGGGAGATGACCCAAATAGATAAAATCGTCAAAGAAAATGGGATTATTACAACCAATCCCTCAGAGATACAAACAATTATCAGGGAATACCATGAAAAATTATATGCCAACAAGTTGGACAACCTGGAAGAAATGGACAAATTCCTAAACACCCACACGCTTCCAAACCTCAATCAGGAGGAAATAGAAAGCTTGAACAGACCCATAACCAGTGAAGACATTGAATTGGTTATCAAAAATCTCCCAACAAATAAGAGTCCAGGGCCAGATGGCTTCCCAGGGGAGTTCTACCAGATGTTTAAAGCAGGGATAATACCTATCCTTCTCAAGCTATTCCAAGAAGTAGAAAGGGAAGGAAAACTTCCAGACTCATTCTATGAAGCCAGTATTACTTTGATTCCTAAACCAGACAGAGACCCAGGAAAAAAAGAGAACTACAGGCCAATATCCCTGATGAATATGGATGCAAAAATTCTCAATAAGATACTAGCAAATCGAATTCAACAGCATATAAAAAGAATTATTCACCATGATCAAGTGGGATTCATTCCTGGGATGCAGGGCTGGTTCAAGATTCACAAATCAATCAACGTGATACATCACATTAATAAAAGAAAAGATAAGAACCATATGATCCTGTCAATCGATGCAGAAAAGGCCTTTGACAAAATTCAGCACGCTTTCTTAATAAAAACTCTTGAGAAAGTTGGGATAGAAGGAACATACTTAAACATCATCAAAGCCATTTATGAAAAGCCCACAGCTAACATCATCCTCAATGGGGAAAAACTGAGAGCTTTTTCCCTGAGATCAGGAACACGACAGGGATGTCCACTCTCACCGCTGTTGTTTAACATAGTGTTGGAAGTACTAGCATCAGCAATCAGACAAAAAGGAAATCCAAGGCATCAAAATAGGCAAAGATGAAGTCAAGCTTTCGCTTTTTGCAGATGACATGATACTATACATGGAAAATCCGATAGACTCCACCAAAAGTCTGCTAGAACTGATATATGAAGTTAGCAAAGTTGCAGGATACAAAATCAATGTACAGCAATCAGTTGCATTCTTATACACTAACAAAAAAGCAACAGAAAGACAAATAAAGCAACTGACCCCATTCATAATTGCACCAAGAAGCATAAAATACCTAGGAATAAACCTAACCAAAGATGTAAAAGATCTGTACGCTGAAAACTATAGAAAGCTTATGAAGGAAATTGAAGAAGATTTAAAGAAATGGAAAGACATTCCCTGCTCATGGATTGGAAGAATAAATATTGTCAAAATGTCAATCCTACCCAAAGCTATCTACATTCAATGCAATCCCAATCAAAATTGCACCAGCATTCTTCTCGAAACTAGAACAAGCAATCCCAAAATTTGTATGGAACCACAAAAGGCCCCGAATAGCCAAAGTAATTTGGAAGAAGAAGACCAAAGCAGGAGGCATCACAATCCCAGACTTTAGCCTCTACTACAAAGCTGTCATCATCAAGACAGCATGGTATTGGCAGAAAAACAGACACATAGACCAATGGAATAGAATAGAAACCCCAGAACTAGACCCACAAACGTATGGCCAACTCATCTTTGACAAAGCAGGAAAGAACATCCAATGGAAAAAAGACAGTCTCTTTAACAAATGGTGCTGGGAGAAGTGGACAGCAACATGCAGAAGGATGAAACTAGACCAATTTCTCACACCATTCACAAAAATAAACTCAAAATGGATAAAGGACCTGAATGTGAGACAGGAAACCATCCAAACCCTAGAGGAGAAAGCAGGAAAAGACCTCTCTGACCTCACCCGTAGCAATCTCTTACTTGACACATCCCCAAAGGCAAGGGAATTAAAAGTAAAAATGAATTACTGGGACCTTCTGAAGATAAAAACCTTCTGCACAGCAAAGGAAACAACCAACAAAACTAAAAGGCAACCAACAGAATGGGAAAAGATATTTGCAAATGACAGATCGGACAAAGGGCTAGTATCCAAAATCTATAAAGAGCTCACCAAACTCCACACCCGAAAAACAAATAACCCAGTGAAGAAATGGGCAGAAAACATGAAAGGACACTTCTCTAAAGAAGACATCTGGATGGCCAACAGGCACATGAAAAGATGCTCAACGTCACTCCTTATCAGGGAAATACAAATCAAAACCACACTCAGATATCACCTCACGCCAGTCAGAGTGGCCAAAATGAACAAATCAGGAGACTATAGATGCTGGCGAGGATGTCGAGAAACGGGAACCCTCTTGCACTGTTGGTGGGAATGCAAATTGGTGCAGCCTCTCTGGAAAACAGTGTGGAGGTTCCTCAGAAAGTTAAAAATAGACCTACCCTATGACCCAGCAATAACACTGCTAGGAATTTACCCAAGGGATACAGGAGTACTGATGCATAGGGACACTTGTACCCCAATGTTTATAGCAGCACTTTCAACAATAGCCAAATTATGGAAAGAGCCTAAATGTCCATCAATTGACGAATGGATAAAGAAATTGTGGTTTATATACACAATGGAGTACTACATGTCAATAAGAATGAAATATGGCCCTTTGTAGCAACGTGGATGGAACTGGAGAGTGTGATGCTAAGTGAAATAAGCCATACAGAGAAAGACAGCTACCATATGTTTTCACTCTTATGTGGATCCTGAGAAACTTAACAGAAACCCATGGGGGAGGGGAAGGAAAAAAAGAAAAGAGGTTAGAGTGGGAGACAGCCAAAGCATAAGAGACTCTTAAAAAGTGAGAACAAACTGAGGGCTGATGGGGGGTGGGATGGAGGGGAGAGTGGGTGATGGGTATTGAGGAGGACACCTTTTGGGATGAGCACTGGGTGTTGTATGGAAACCAATTTGACAATAAATTTCATATATTGAAAAAAAAAAGAAATCTACCCCTGAAATAATTGTTGCACTATATGCTAACTTGCATGTAAATTTAAAAATTAATTAATTAATTGAAAAAATGGGAGTGACTATAGAGGAAAAAATTACATTTCAGTGGAAAACTATAGCACACTTTTGTTGGTATTAATTTCTAGTTTTTTTCATTTTATTTAAGGTTTTGTTACCTACTTTTAACTGGTCAAAATCCTGAATTCTTCTTGTTTCTTCCAGTGTCGGTTACAATTCCCCAAACCAATGTTTCCCATTTTCTCCCTTCTGACTTGGAATCATTGAGAACTAAAACAGACCTTTTTCCTGAAGCCTTGCAAGTTAAATGGGTGACTTGTTACGAACTTTGGAGAAATCACCACAGCACATCACGTATGGGCAACTTTCATACCTGCTGCTGTGTGGGCCACTAGTAAAGTTCACCCAGCTTCCAACTACTAATCGTTGTTTTTTCTTTTATTTTCATAGAAATACCACCAGTTAAAAAACTGATGGCCAGCATCATAACCAGCATGTACTTTTTACACTCTAGTCTCAAAAGATGATCCAGCTTGTCCTTAAAAACAAAAGATGAACAAATAAGAAATGGACTTACACCATACAAAGGAAAAATAATGTTTTTTCTTCCCTTGAACAAAGGTGAGATGACAAAGATTCAAACTGTATATAGGACTCTGAAATTCTTTGCAGGCTCATTTATCCACTTTCTTCTAAAATCTAGTTTTAACAAGAACACTGCTAAATCATTTTAGCCCAAATCCCTCACTTCTTAAATCTGATGGGGTTTCTGATTCTCTACCATCTCTCCGGGTGATGTCTGATAATGCTAGCCTGTTTTCAGCGAGGAATCCTACTAGGTTGGTTTAACCAGAATTCCCCTTACCCCAATGCTTCCTCTTAGTAATTTTCCATTCACTAACTCCCATCCTGCTACTTGGCTATAAAATGCCACTTGCCATACCATATTTGAAGTTGAGACAAATCTCTCTCTCTCCTACTGTAGAATCCCATTGCAGTGGTCCCTATACCTGTTGCAAAGATTCTAAGTATGCCGTATCATCTTTAATACATGTCATTGAACATTTTTTTTTCCTTCACATGACCCAAGTGGGTATCTTTTTAATGGTCCAGTTTTCCAGTGCCCCTAATGACAATTTGGCCAGGCCACTGGCCACTGCCCATGAGTTTGTAAAAATCCAAATATAAGGGTGCTTACAATGGCTCAATTCTTCCATCACTGTAAAGAAAATAGTGTGCAATTCATCCTTTGGCTGATTTTTTTTCTTACTTTCTTCAATCAGACTTTTTCTGTCAGTAAGTCATTTTGTGGTGGCCTTTCATACAGGATACTGTCCCTCCATATTGGAACTGTTATCCATAAACTAAATATCTATTTTATGGTCAATAAGGAGCAGCTTATAGGGCACCACAATCTGGCTGTTGTTTAGGTGGCTTCAAACTTAGCCCTAGGGGAACAAAGTCTACCTGTCTGGGAGTATGATAGGTACCTTTCTGAATTATCCTGTTAGCATATTAGTGCATAAACCATTTCCATTTTATTATGGAATTCTTCTGAATATTGTCTTCATTATTATAATGTTTCTTTGCTATCACCTAAGACATAAGTATTTCAGGTTTAAAGATTATTTTATGTCCTTCATTGAAATCTTTTCCCACATGATGCCAATTCTACAAACTAAGCAGTTTATAAATGGTTAAACAGGTATGACCAAAGGAATTTTTTAGATGATTATCCACCAGTTATCACTCTTTCTCTATGTTTTGATTTTGTTCATATCTGAGTGTCCTGAGTTCCTTCTGGAATTCTGCCATATGGAGTAGTCTATTAACTTTGTGTTAATTCAATTGGAATTTTTGACAATCAATTTATTTTTGACAATCAATTTATTAATTTCCCAGAAAGCTTGGTTTTATAGAATCTAGCAGCCTATACACTTGGTATAGACACCTTCTTATTGGTATTGTGGGGTGGGACAGGAGCAAAATGATGAGAACCAAAAATAATTGAATTTAAAAGTTCAGGAATAAAGCTAACTTGGGAGCATCTTTATCAGTCCTCAATGCCTTATAGATCTATAATGAGCAAACACCATTTTTCATAGATAGTATTGTTAAACATCTGATATAAAGGAATGTATTAATTATTACAGCCCCTAAGGAGGCTGAAAACTGTCATTAGGTCAAACTAAAGTCTATTAATGTTTCCTTCACTCCAAGGACCCTGAGAAATGTAGCAAGATAAGGAAATCAGCACAGGGCATAATTTAGTATAGTTTCCCAGTCCAGCATACACTTGTTCTCTGTTAGAAAAATATTTTCCACCATAAGAATAAAATTCTGAATGTAACACTTTTTCTGATCTAAAGGAGAAAACCCAGGTACTGTGCAACCATCCTCCTGCCACAAATAAATGGACTGGGGTGGACACCTGACCCAACTGTAGTTAATCATAAACCTCAACTGAAAATTGAGGGTTGAGACCCAGACACTTATCAGCTCTGGGTATCTTGATCTGAAAGTCATATAGAGTTGAGGCTGGGTAATACCATAGAAGCCAAAGTCATAAGTAAGCTGAAGTGATAGAAAAGAAATTATAAGGCAACAGAGGAAGTCAATTTCTCAAAATGATTAGCATATATTCTAAAAAAGAAAGTGAATGAGACACAGGTAATTCTAAAGGATGCTTTTAGATGGAAATAGCTTGTCATTCCATGAAGATTGGAGCATCCTGTTTACTGTCCATGGGTCATATATTTCCATATATTTCCCTCCTGTCTTGAGGTAGCCTGAGTCACTTGTTCTTTCACAACAGCTGATGTTAATTAGGAATAAAATATTCCCCAAGAGTAATAATTGCACAAGAAAACAGATGTCTGCAAACAAAATTTTGACTACATTTTGAATCACTGATTAGTAGAGATAGATAGGCTGCCTATCCTGAAGTTACACACTAGTAATCTGTGAGGTAAAATATGTTTAACCTCATACCAGTAATTCTTCATTCTTAGACCATATTCCCACTGAGGTTAAGACTTTGCAGCAGCAAAGTGCAATAACCACAAAGTGACCTCATGGCTTTAAATAAAGTGCAGTGGGAAAAAGAAAGTTCTAGTCATTGCTTAATATCCAGGAAGCAGAAAAGAAAACAAACATTAAAATTACATATATTTATCAAACATTAATTTATCTGATACCACTTGTGTTGCTTTGAGTTCTCACAAAAGCAAACATTGTGTCAAGGACCTACTTGCAGGTAATTTATTTGGGAGATGACCATAGGATGTGTAAGTGAGAGACCCAGAAATAGGACAAGGGGTGGAGGCAATGAAAAAAAGTGTTAATGAGCAGATAACTGGGCAAACAAGCTTATTTCCACTAGAAACTCATTGGAGGAAACGATATAGAATGAATTTCAGGATATCACACTGATAAATTGTGATACTATCCATCAATTTATATCCTTTTCACAGAATACTGGAGATATTAAAACTGTGGCATATCTAAACTGCCAAGTGACTAAGCTGATCAATCTTCACCAGTGCTAAAGAAAGTCCTCAAGCTGAAAATGAATCTAGTACTTGTGTTCCATAATTTTCCATTGCAGCTGTAAACAAACTCAAGTGGTCCAAGGACTGATGGAGTAGAGTGTCTGATACACTCCGGGTCCTTGTCAGATTTATTAAAGACCTGTAGGAAATCCATTCTGATACTCTGGCACTTCAAGGTGTCAAGAGAACTATAGATAAATACTTCTGGCCTATATTCCTTCACGCTGGCCTGCCCCTCAGCTTCCTATATGGCTTGCCAAAATTTTTACTGTATCCTAGGTATATTGGGTATTTTAATTGCTTATTTATTTGTTATCACTAGGCATGAAATCTCAAAGGATCCAGAGAAAATTCTCAGCTCTCCCTAGTTTCCCACCGTATGGAGCTGCAACTCTAGTTTGTTATCATAATCATAGCAATTACTCTCATCCTTGTTTATCTACTGCCATGAAGACCCCAACATGACCAGGCAACAGATAAAGTTTTAGGTATAATTGAGCCCCTCCTAGTCTGCTATATGTCTACATCACTTAATGACTTGGAAAAAAATGATAATACCTAGTGTTATAGTCAGTTCTGATAGAATACCCTCAGGTCAGTGTTCATTCTCTCTTATAGTCTAGAAGTTGTTTATGAAATGGTGTAAAGACCTAGCCATGCTCCAAACCCCTAAGGGATTACACTCTGACCCTCTTAATGGAACATGCCAAGGACCCACACAAAGATCCTATCTTCCATAAGTACATCTAGCACCATTTAATTTGTCAGGTGATGGCCTGTGCATCAGGGTAACTTGAACCACAGTCTGGATCTTCTGCAAAGCCCTCTATTGCTATGAATCCCACTTAAAACTCTCAGTCTTCCAAGGTACCTAACATACAAGTCACAGCAGTATTCCCAAGTGTAAATCTCCAAAATCTAAAGTCCTCTACCAAGTGCTGTATCTCATTCTTAATAATATGATTTCTATTACACCATTAATGCGTTCAATCATTTGTCCTTTACCTCACAAAGAGATATCCTACAGTACTATAGATTAACATTTATAAGAAGGTTTCCTATGGATTATTGGGGGTCCTTGACAATATTTTAGGGAATTCTGAGATCAAAATAATGTCATAATATTGCCAAGATATTATTTTTAACTGTTGACACTAGTAATAATAGGGGGAAACAATGGTAAAGCTGCTAATGACTTAACATGAATTAACACTGTGTTGTCAAAATGTAGCAGTGCAATGTGTTTTTCACCATCATGGCTCTGCAAGAAAAGAAAAATTGAAACTCACTTTATAATTCCATTGGTAAAACAATAAAAAAAAATTCTAATTTTTAAATTAGATGCCCTTCTATGCCCTTCTATGCACATCTTTTTAATAATTTGTGTGAAGATATTGGAAATCTACATGAAGCACACTTCTATTGCATTTTAAGGGATGGTTTACTTATAGAAAAACACTTGTGTAATCATTTGAATTATAAGCTAAACTAGCTGCCTTTTTGTTCATAGAGTATCATTTTAAACTGAGTGGTAGATAAACTGAAGTTACTCAGATGTTTAGATATTTGTCAGTTTTTTTTCCCAAAATGACAAATAGTGCAAGTAACTTCAAACAAAACAACTAATAATATGAGTTTCCAAAACTAAAATGTGAGCTTTCAAGGAAAAAACAGTAATTTTTGACAGCTTTCTTTTTTTTAATTTTTTTTTAACGTTTATTTATTTTTGAGACAGAGAGAGACAGAGCATGAACGGGGGAGGGTCAGAGAGAGGGAGACACAGAATCTGAAACAGGCTCCAGGCTCTGAGCTGTCAGCAAGGAGCCCAACGCGGGGCTCAAATTCACAGACCACGAGATCATGACCTGAGCCGAAGTCAGATGTCCAACCAACTGAGCCACCCAGGCGCCCCGACAGCTTTCTTAACATTTAATGACTTTTCTGATAAAATTCGTGGTAGTTAATGAAAGATTTTTTTTATGTATTTCATAATAAAGTATATCTACATTTGGAACATCTGTATGACTCAGGGAACAATTATTTTCCAAATATATGACATTACAAAGCTATGCTGTCCAATATGGGAGCCACCAGTCACATGTGGCTATTTAAATTTTAATTTTAATTGGGGTAAAATATAATAAATATTTAACTCTTCAGTTTCACTACCCATAGTCAATAAGTTCAGTAACCACATGTGGCTAGTGGCTACCATATGAATAGCACAGATTAGAACATTTTCATTATTTTAGAAAGTTATGTTGGAAGTTCTATTAGGAAACTATTCATTCATCTCATACAAAATGAAACAATGCATTCCAACGTAAAAGACTCACTGGCATGGTTTCAGATGATATAGTGCAGCTTATTTAAAAAAAAAAAAAAAAAAACTACCACTTGTTGAGTGTGTTCATCATTGCCATAGGCTGAATGTTTATGTCCTCCCAAAATTTATATATTCAACCTAACCTTTGATGTGTGATACTTGGAAGTGGGGCCGCTGGGAGTTTGTCAACTCATGAGGAAAAAGCCCTCATGAATGAAATTTGTGCCTTTATAAAAAAGACCCCAGAAAGACCTCTTGTCCCTTATGCCATTAGAAGACTCAAGGAAAAGATAACTGTTTATAAAGCAGGAAGTGGTGTCTGATTAGACACAAAATTTGCCAGTGCCTTGATCTTGGACTTCTCAGCTTTCAGAACTGTGAGAAACTAATTTCTGTTGTTTATTACCTAGTCTATGGCATTTTGTTATAACAGCCCAAAAGGACTAAGACAGTGGTTATCAAAAAATATTCACATATCTACTTTTACATTCAGTGTGTTGAACTATGTTGTTTTGGCTGAAATATATGAAGAAAATCTATAAAGGTCAATAAAACATTTACTTTTATCAAATATATGTCTGTACAAGGCCAGGTTTTCTTCATGTACCTCAATTAAAAAATACAGAGTAACAGTGAAGAGACTTTTTTTCCATTGGATACTCTTTGCTGCTTTGTCAAAGATTAGTTGGCTATGCATCTGTGGGTCCAATTCTGGAGTCTCTATTCTATTCTATTGGTCTGTGTGTCTGTTTTTGTGCCAATACCATATTGTCTTGATGATTATAGCTTTGTAGTAGAGGCTAAAGTCTGGGATTGTGATGCCTCCTACTTTGGTCTTCTTCTTCAATATTACTTTGGCTATTCGGGGTCTTTTTTGGTTCCATACAAATTTTAGGATTATTTGTTCTAGCTTTGAGAAGAATTCTGGTGAAATTTTGATTGGGATTTCACTGAATGTGTAGATTGCTTTGGGTAATATTGACATTTTAATAATGTTTATTCTTCCAATCCATGAGCATGGAATGTTTTTCAATTTCTTTGTGTCTTCTTCAATTTGCTTCATAAGCTTTCTATAGTTTTCAGCATACAGATCTTTTACATCTTTGGTTAGGTTTATTCCTAGGTATTCTATGGTTCTTGGTGCAATTACAAATGGTGCTGGGAGAACTGGACAGCAACATGAAGAAGAATGAAACTAGACCACTTTCTTGCACCAAACACAAAAATAAACTAAAAATGAATGAGGACCTGAATGTGAGACAGGAAACCATAAATATCCTAGAGGAGAAAGCAGGAAAAAGCTTCTTTGACCTCAGCCACAGAAATTTATTACTCAGCATATCTCCAAAGGCAAGGGAATTAAAAGCAAAAATGAACTATTGGGGCCTCATCAAGAATGAAAGCTACTGCACGGCAAAGGAAACAATCAACAAAACAACCGATGAAAAATGGGAAAATATATTTTCCAATGACATATCGGATAAGGGTTAGTATCTAAAATCTATAAAGAACTCACCAAACTCCACACCCCGAAAAACCAATAATCCAGTGAAGAAATGGGCAGAAGACATGAATAGACACTTTTCCAAAGAAGACATCCAGATGGCCAACAGACACATGAAAAGATGCTCAACATCACTCATCATCAGGGAAATACAAATCAAAACCACACTCAGATACCACCTCACGCCAGTCAGGGTGGCTAAAATGAACAAATCAGGAGACTATAGATGCTGGTGAGGATGTGGAGAAACAGGAACCCTCTTGCACTGTTGATGGGAATGGAAACTGATGCGGTCGCTCTGGAAAACAGTGTGGACGTTCCTCAAAAAATTTAAAATAGAACTGCCTTATAACCCAGCAATAGCACTGCTAGGAATTTATCCAAAGGATACAGGAGTGCTGATGCATAGGGGCACGTGTACCCCAATGTTTATAGCAGCACTTTCAACAATAGCCAAATTATGAAAAGAGCCTAAATGTCCATCGACTGATGAATGGATAAAGATGTGATTTATATATACCATGGAATACTACTTGGCAGTGAGAAAAAATGAAATCTGGATATTTGCAGCAAGGTGGATGGAACTGGATTGTATTATGCTAAGTGAAATAGGTCAGACAGAGAAAGAAAGATACCATATGTGTTCACTCATATGTGGATCTTGAGAAACTTAACAGAAGACTATGGGGGAGGCTAAGGGGGAGAAAAAAAGTTACAGCAAGGGAGGGAGGGAAACCATAAGAGACTCTTAAATACTGAAAACAAACTGAGGGTTGATGGGGGTGGTGGGGGAGAGGGGAAAGTGGGTGATGGGCATTGAGGAGGGCACTTGTTGGAATGAGCACTGTTATATGGAAACCAATTGAAAATAAATAAAATTTTTAAAAAATTACACTACAAAACTAAAAAAAAAATGTATATAATGCAACAGTCAATATAAAAGGAGATAATAGATTCCAGATGTGTACAGTATAAAGCAAGACATTCAGAGTTTTTGAAAAGTAAAACAAATATCCTAACTAATTTTTTTTAAGTATAACCATCTCTGACTTGTTTTGCTGTAATTCCAAGCAAACATTCACATCATTGTTTCAGCTCTATTCACATCATTGCAAATGGCAAAATTTCATTAATTTTTGTGGCTGAGTACTATTCCATTATATATATATATATATATATATATATATATATATATATATATATATACATTTTTTTCTAAAGAATCTAAAAAAGAAAATAAAAGCTGGTATAGAAAGAAAAATAAAGCTAGTATAGCTATATTCATAACTGACAACATAGACTTTAAAATAAAGACTGTAATAAAAGACAAAGTGAATCTTTCTTTTTCACATTGGATATTCTTTTCCTGCTTTGGCAAAAATTAATCAACCATATAGTCGTGGCTTTATTTCTCTGTTTTTCATTCTGTTCTATTGATCTAAGTGTCTATTTTGGTGCCAGTACCATACTGTTTCAATCACTACAGTTTGTAATATAATTTGAAATCTGGAATTGTGATGCCTCCAGCTTTGCTTTTCTTTTTCAACATTACTTTGGCTTTTCAGGGTCTTTTGTAGTTCCATACAAATTTTAAAATTGTTTGTTCTAGATCTGTGAAAATGCTATTGGTATTTTGATAAGGATTACATTAAATGTGTAGATTGCTTTGGGTAGTGTAGATATTTTAACAATATTTGTTCTCCCAACCCATGAACATAGAATGTCTTTCCATTTCTTTATGTTCTCTTCAATTTCTTTCATAAGTGTTTTATACTTTTCAGAGTACATGTCTTTACCCTCTTTGTTAAGGTTTATTCCTAGGTATTGTAAGGTTTTTGTCTCTTCAAAACATGGTGTTGGGAAAACTGAACAGCAAACTGCAAAAGAATGAAACTGGACCACTGTCTTACACCATATACAAAAATAAATATAAATGAATAAAAGACCTAAATGTGAGACAGGAACCCATTAAAATCCTGGAGGAGAGGAACACCTGGGTGGCTCAGTCACTTAAGGGTCTGACTTTTGATTTGGGCTCAGGTCATGATCTCACAGTTCATCAAATTGAACCCCATGTCAGGCTCTGTGCACAGAGCCAGTGGGGGATTCTCTCTCTCCCTTTCTCTGTGTCTCTCTTTGTGTCTCTCTCTCACACACTCTCTCTCTTCCTTTCTCTCTCTCAAGTAAATAAATAAATAAATAAACATTTTTTAAAACCCAGAGAACACAGTTAGTAATTTCTTTGAAATTGGCTGTAGCAACTTCTTTTTTTTTATTTTTTTAAACATTTATTTATTTTTTTTTTTAAATTTTTTTTTCAACGTTTATTTATTTTTGGGACAGAGAGAGACAGAGCATGAACGGGGGAGGGGCAGAGAGAGAGGGAGACACAGAATCGGAAACAGGCTCCAGGCTCCGAGCCATCAGCCCAGAGCCCGACGTGGGGCTCGAACTCACGGACCGCGAGATCGTGACCTGGCTGAAGTCGGACGCTTAACCGACTGCGCCACCCAGGCGCCCCTAAACATTTATTTTTGAGAGATAGAGTGTGAGTGGGGAGGGGCAGAGAGAGGGGAGACACAGAATCCAAAGCAGGCTCCAGGCTCTGAGCTAAGCTGTCAGCACAGAGCCTGACGCAGGCCTCAAACCCATGAACTGCGAGATCATGACCTGAGCCGAAGTCAGATGCTCAACCGACTGAACCACCCAGGTGCCCCATGTAGCCACTTCTTATTAGATAGGTCTCTTGAAGAAAGGAAAACAAAATCAAAAATAAACTATTAGGACTTCATCAAAATAAAAACTTCTGTTCAACAAAGGAAGAAATCAACAAAACTAGAAGGCAACCCATGGAATGGGAGAAGATATTTGCAAATGACATATCTGATAAAGGGTTGTTATCTAAAATATATAAAGAACTTATAAAACTCAACATTCTCTAAAAAAAACTTAATAAATAAATTAAAAAAAAAAAACTCCAGTGAAAAAAATGGGCAGAAGACATGATTGGACATTTTTCCAAGAAAGACATACAGATGACCAACAGACCCATGAAAAGGCACTCAACATCACACATCATTAGGGAAATAAAAATCAAAACTACAATGCAGTATTGCCTCATACCTGTCAGAATGGCTAAAACCAACAACACAGGAAACAGCAAGTGTTAGCTAAGCTGTGGGGAAAGAGGAAAACTGTATTGTTGGTAGGAATGCAAATTGGTGCAACGACTGTGGGAAATAGTATGGAGGTTCCTCACAAAGTGAAAAATAGAAGTACCCGATGATCCAGCAATTGCACTAGTAGGTATTTACCCAAAGGCAAAAATACAAATTTGAAGGGATACATGCATCTGATGTTTATAGTAGCATTATCCACAATAATGTCCATCAAGTGATGAATGGATAAAGAAGTGTTATATACCTACAATGGAATATTAGCCATAAAAAAAGAATGAACTCTTGCAATTGCAAGGACATGATGGGAACTAAAGAGTATTACACTAAGCAAAATAAGTCAGTGAGTGAAAGAGAAATATCATATGATTTCACTCATATGTGGAATTTACGAAACAAAACAAATGACCTAAGGGAACAAAAGAGAGAGGCAAATTAAGAAAGACTCTTAACTATAGAGAACAAACTAATGGTTACCAGAGGGGAGGTGGCTGGGGGATGGGTTAAATAGGTGATGGGGATTAAGGAGTGCACTTGTTGTGATAAGCACCAGGTGTTGTATGGAAGTGTTGAATCACTAAATTGTACACCTGAAACTAATGGTACACTGTACTAACTGGAATTTAAATAAAAAATTTAAAAAAATGCTTGTAGAGGATGATTTAATTTTGCTGTAAAAATATCTAAATTCTATTTTTCCTGAGATTCATGCTGTTCAGCATTACAATAGTAGTTCATATATGAATGTGTGATTTGGAGAAAGTTAAGAGTTTGTGGACAAGAACCACATCTAAATAAAAGTGACCTCAGAGAACAGAAATTAGTTACTAATTTCTTCCAATTAATTACTCCAAAATAGCTGTTAATGACTGGTAACAGGCCCATGTTCTAGGGGAATATGGGAGACCTATAGTCCTTTTTTAGATCTTTTTACAAATCCTTTGTATGTAAATTCTTATGCAAATTATCTTCAATCAAGCAGTCAGTAAATGGCCCAGAGTATCTTGAACTTAGTTCATTAGATATAGTGAAGTGTGAGCTCCACCTGGTGGTAACATGAGAAAACCACAAGTATGCATCCAGGAACAGAGAGTTCACAGTTGCCAAGGAAGCAATTTTCCATCTTCAAGATATGTAGTATATATATATATATATATATATATATATATATATATATATATATATATATAATATATATATATATAACATATATTATATATATATTCATTGGGTTCTTTTTTTTTTCCTCCTGACCTTTAGAAAGTGTTTGTTTTGTGCTTGGAACATATCTTAATCGCTGTCATAGTTCCCAATACAACTCATATGCAGAACGTTTCCAAATCCAAATATTTTGTGATGTCTCAGGCATACATATACTTGTAGACTTGCCACTTTGATGCAAATATCAGTACTTTTAAAGTCAAATCTCATATTCACTATAAACCTGTTTCCTCAGCCCCAACATTTTCTTACTTACTTGATATTTGAGGGACATATATACAGAGCATTGTTTTGTTCTTTCTTTTTCTACCAATAGATCTTGTCTTAGTACAGAACTTTGTTCCTTATTATTATATAGATACATTTGTTGATTCTTCTTGCCTTCATAACATGCTGCAGCTACAATTCTATTCAGTAAACAGTCAAGTTATTCTTCCTAAAATACCACTCTTATACATACATTCTCCCCAAATTTCATTGATAATTTAGCCCATTTTAAATATGTGCTCCTGCCAGCACTGTGCTAATTGTTTTAGTTATTGATTCTAATGTTCACAAATAAGCAAAACGGGTATGCTTAATTTGCAGGAGGTAGAAATTAAGTTCATATAATTAGCACCATTTGTCTAACCATATAGGAAATGAGTAATATAACGAGATTAAAAGGCCCAGCTTTGCATTGAGGAGGGCACCTGTTGGGATGAGCACAGGGTGTTGTATGGAAACCAATTTGATAATAAATTTCATATAAAAATAAAGCATTGGGATCTAATAAAGAAAAATAAATAAATAAATAAATAAATAAATAAATAAATAAATAAATAAAAATAAAAGGCCCAGCTTTGGTTTAATAACCATCTCAGGTTCTATAAACTGCACTAGAGTGAACTTTTCTATACAGAATAAATTCATATTCTATTAACTTAGCATTAAAGGAGTTATATGACATAGCTCCCACCTTCCTTTTAAGCCTGAACCTGGACCATCTCCAGTGGAAACCATTTGCCTTACTCTCTATACTCAATTATCATTTCTATATATGTTGTATGCATTATCATCTTTGTTCCCTCTCATATTATCTGTCAACTTGGTATTATAATACTTATATTTTAGGTATGTTCCTTTAGACTCATGCTAGGACCTTGGTGCTAGACTGGTGCAGAAGAGGAGGACTTTTAGACCAAAAGGGGCTGGAGCATACAGACCAATGGGGTTGTAAAATGAATTTTAATCAGGTTCTGATCTGCATGCCAAATTTCTCACTTGGTCTTTTACAACCTAAAGCCTATTTAGTTCTTGCAGACTCACCAGATGATTCTAGATCAATGTTTATATGAAAGGAAATATCCACTACTGTCTAGGAAACAGCAAAAGAGCAGGTGTCTGCAAATAATATAACCTAGAATCAGACAAGAGGCATCATTGATTCCCAGTAGCCCAACTGGGTTAGTATGAGATCCAGGCTGTTGGAATGCAAGACCATAACCATGGGGAACCAAGAATGATGGCACAGATTGATGAGTCCAAGATGGGAGTATGTTCAAAATGGAGTATGTAAGTTGACAGGCAAATCAGAATCCAAGGTGAGAGTGGTTGGAAAGATAAAAGATACCATTCATTAATACCTGTTTGAACAACAATACAATTTCATCAAGGATACACTAGAAACCAGACAAAGATAAAAAGTAATTCTAGACGTCATTGCTGGTGGACCTGAATCTGCAGATACATATCTATCAGTGTTGGTTCACTGAATCAGTCAGTGCCTATGAATTAGAAGATCTAGGTGGAGGTAGCATCTAATATCACCTTTCCTTTCAGTCCATATCTTTTATTAATATTTCAAACCCAGTTGAAGATAAAACCCCAGTATAAAATGTCTTCTCACATGATGTTTCAGAGACTCATCTACCAGCTTACATAGATAAGGCATGGCAGGTGCAGACTGAGTTTTTGATACTTGTAGATGATTCCCACTGTAGACATTTATACTACAACTTCCATTATTAGTGAACTTTATGCAATTCTGTGGCTTGGGATTCAAAAATAAATAAGATCTTGGCCATGCCTTAAAGATCTTAACAGACTAGCATGAAGATCAAGCACAGAAATGCATGATAAAATAATGCAATGTGAACTATGGTAGATCAATGTCCATGTTGTTATGAGAGATCAAAGGAGATACTTTTTGTCATTTGGAGAGATTGTTTATTGAGAATAATTTTCCAACTCTCCATGAGTAGAATCACCGGGTCAAAGAGCATCCTCAGTACTTTCCAAATGATTGCAAAAATGTTGACAGCATTTGATACCATGACAGGCACTTCCAGTGTTTGGTTCTCCTCTCCTTCCTGGTCACAGGGAAGATCACAATTCCCAGCCACTTTATGCTTAAGCAGGGACACAGAACTAGTTCTAACCAGTGGACAGTGATCTGAAGAATCACCTCTGGGCTAAGGCAGTGAAAACGTTCTCAACTTCTAGTGTCTTTCCTCCTTAATTGAGACTGTATACTGAGATGGTAGAGCCACAAAATAAAAGAAGCCTGTGCAATTGAGTTACCATGTGGAAGATAACAGACGTAGAGATTAGTCCAAGTTACACTAACATTGCATGGGCCAAAATAATTTATGTGCTAAATCACTAATATTTATAAGTTTTGTATTACCATGGCATAAATTGTGTCTGTCCTAACTAATACAAGGGTCATATTCAACATTGTTTCTTCTTTTAGCTAGTAGCAACTCTTTTTTTAAAATTAATCCTTTATGGTAAATAGTAAAGAAAATGTCCATAAACTTTTGCTAAAGGAGTCTCCAAAAAGAAAAATAAATGTAATTCATCTTGCCTTCTTCTTCTTATGAATGAGAAACTAAGAGGAATACGGCACATGACGATAAGGAGGAATGGTGGTCTGTCTGAAAGATAAAGACTTTAATAAGCAAAGATAGTTTTTAACCATGTAAGCAGTTATTTTTAATGCACTAAATCCAATTGGCAGTGACAGCTAGAAAGATATGTCGGAAGGAAGAATTAGAGGGATTAAGCAACATCTGATATCTGGAAGGGTAAATGGTGGCTTGAATGCCATGTAATTGCAATTCATTTCCTCTGAATTCTCTCTCAATATTTCCCATCAAATCTCTGAAAATGACAAAAAACAAACAAGAAATATTGACAGCAGCTAAATCAACAGAAATCAAGCATATTTGCATGTCTATAATTTTATACATCTCTACAGGTTACCAAACTTTTCATTGGCAAGATATTTCTCTTCAACTGAATCAATAAACAAAACCAAAGTTCTGTGTTTACATAAGCAAATTAAAATGGAAATACTTTGATTGAAGTAGAAGAGAAGAAGCAGAACTTCGCTTTTTCCATATCCTAGTTGCTCCCATCCCCCTGGATGAGCTCTCCAGGCACTAAAAGAGTCAGTATCTCTGCACAACCATGACAAGGTGTATAAAACATGCATAACATAGTTTTCTATTTTAATCACATAACTTATGTGCTACTAGAGGATCTTCATCTGACTTCAAAATTTCTCTACCTTATTTTTTTCTAACTTATTTTTATACTACCTGAGGATGTCTCATATGTGCTTATGAACAAGTATAGTTTGTTGTTGATCAGCCTTTGTGTAAAGATGGCTGTCTCAATATATTTTATCCCCCATGCTCATAAAATATGGCATTAGCATACCTTCCATCAAGCAATGGGAGCTATCACCCCTCCCCTTTAACATGGTTGGAACTACATGATAGAAGCAATGCTATGTGACTTCCAAAACTAGTTTATAAAAATACACATACTTTGGGGGTGCCTGGATGACTCAGTCGGTTGAGTGTCTGACTTTGGCTCAGGTCATGATCTTGCAGTTCGTGAGTTCGAGCCCTCCATGGGGCTCAGTACTGTCAGCCTGTCAGTGCAGAGCCTGCTTTGGATCCTCTGTTTTCCTCTCTGTCCCTCTCCCACTTGCACTCTCTCCAAAATAAATACATGTAAAAAATGCACATACTTTCTCTTTTTTTTCTGGGAGAAGTTAGCTCTTGGAATCTAGCCACCATGCTGTGGGGCAGGCCACACAGACAGGCCTCATGCAAGTGTTTTGAATGACAGCACTACTGTTCTGCTGGCAGCCAACACCAACTTCCAGACATGAGTGAGAAGGCCTTCAAGGTGACTTCAGCTGCAGCCACCATCTCACTGCAAACATGTGACAGACCTTGAGTAAGAATCACTTCTACAATAGCCCAGCCAACTTCTTAGAACCACAAGTGATAACAAAATATTTTAAGTCACTAAATTTTAGGGTGAGTTTTTAATGCAGCAATAAGTAACATCAACTCATTCCAAAAGTATTTACTTAAAGCCTTCACCAGGCATGGCACAGGACTTTCAGCTGTGAATAAAGAAAATATTTTCATAAAGATAACATTCTAGTGCAAGGAGAGAGATGATCAATACATAAACAGTCACTTTTTCCCACTGATTTTTGTATAAGAATCTACTTAAAGTCATGCATTTCATTCTTGGTGTAAAGTTAGAAGTCCATTTTGTACAGCCATCTACAACTGGACTGGAATATTCCTAGAATTTGTTAGTTGGAAGTCCCGTTGGCTGAGAGTGGTGATGTTAGTTTATTCTGAGAAAAACAGTACCAAAGAGTTTTAATGGGTAATTTTGATCTGGAAAAAAATATATCATTATAACCTAAGATATATGTTATAACGTATCTTATTTTATTTTATTAGATTAAATAGAAAAATTATATAAGATCAAGGGTGCTTTAACATGTTTTATTAAATAAATCATGCCTGTAGAAATCATTGTGCTAATTTGTAAGAAAGTAAATATGACTTAATCAACAAAACAGATATAAGTTAATAAGATAGATGGAAACAGAAAAGTAATTATGGAAAAGAAAAAGTAATTATTTAATTTTTATCCTCTTACTGCTGACAGAGTGGACATAGTGTGGACTTTGTACAGTGGATAATTATAGAAATAGTGTGGGGATAGCCTTTTCATGAAATTCTGAGAGTTTTGGTATTATTTCATGCCTTTTTATCATTTCAGTTGTCTTTAAAACTCACTCTGCCTTCCCTGTCTCTTATATAAGAAGAAAACCTGGCTTGGGAAAAGGCTGAGCTTCTTACTTTCAGAATTGCACTAAGGCTGACAGCAGCTGTGACATCCTGCTATGAAAATAAAGTAAAGTGAAGCCAAGAGTAAAATTCGTGGTGCAAATTAGACCACTGAACAAATGCAGGGATTAAGCTATGTGAATTTAAGTTAGGTGAATCTAACTGCCAGTGATCTTTTTTCAATGAGATGAAGAGAGGCAATTAGAAACTGTGAGGGAAACAAGCAGAAAGCTACACAAATCAAACACTAATTAATTCTGTAAAATTTAAAAGAAAACATAATTGAATTTAAACTTGGACCATTCCACCTCAAGCCGTATGGGATTAATAAAATATGATTAGTTCTCCTTCCTTTTAGGTCCGATTAAATAGATTCTCACTATTCCCAGATTCTGTATTTGCATATTTATTTACTTGCTAAACTTGTATATATAAATCCAAAATGATATGAACTCCCTAGTCAACATGCACAGTGCTTTCCAACAGTTTGCAGACATGTGCAGAGAAGCAAAAAAAATTTGAGTCACCCAACGTGCAGGTTTCCAGTTGAAGTTGAAAAAGGAGAGGCTCTGCCTTCTGTTTCAGCCCTCATATTGTAAACAAGTGTCCTTTTTGTGGTTTACTTACTTCCATGTGTTTTGCATGTTTGTGCCTTTTATTGGTGATTTCACTATTTAAAATGCACTCCAAGTCTAGTGCCAGCATGCTGTCTAATGTACTTAGTGCAAAAAAGCTGTGATGTGTCTTATGGAGAAAATAGGTATGTTAGATAAGCTTCGTTCAGGCATGAGTTATAGCACTTTTGGCCATGAATTAAGCGTTGATGAATCAACAGTATGTATTAAATAAGAAGCCTCTAAATGGACACAGGCATAAAACAAGATTATGTATTGATTGGTTGATGCAAATGTTGTGACCAGAGGGCTTGCATAGATCTAATTCTGTGTTTCCCCTGGGAGTAACCATTCAGTATTTGCTGATTCAGGTGATTGTGATGAATTTATATAATATAATGACCACAAATATTGAGAGTTGACTCTAGGTGGTTTTTCAGGATATGAGGGAGAAGTACTGGTGTGCTAACTAACAATATCCCAAATTAAGGAGTTAGATATTCTTTTTTTTTTTTATATATGAAATTTATTGTCAAATTGGTTTCCATACAATACCCAGTGCTCATCCCAAAAGGTGCCCTTCTCAATACCCATCACCCACCCTCTCCTCCCTCCCGCCCCCCATCAACCCTCAGTTTGCTCTCAGTTCTCAACAGTCTCTTATGCTTTGGCTGTCTCCCACTCTAACCTCTTTTTTTTTTTTTTTTCCTTCCCCTCCCCCATGGGTTCCTGTTAAGTTTCTCAGGATCCACATAAGAGTGAAACCATATGGTATCTGTCTTTCTCTGTATGGCTTATTTCACTTAGCATCACACTCTCCAGTTCCATCCACGTGGCTACAAAAGGCCATATTTCATTTTTTCTCATTGCCACGTAGTATTCCATAGTGTATATAAACCACAATTTCTTTATCCATTCATCAGTTGATGGACATTTAGGCTCTTTCCATAATTTGGCTATTGTTGAGAGTGCTGCTATGAACATTGGGGTACAAGTGCCCCTATGCATCAGTACTCCTGTGTCCCTTGGATAAATTCCTAGCAGTGCTATTGCTGGGTCATAGGGTAGGTCTATTTTTAATTTTCTGAGGAACCTCCACACTGCTTTCCAGAGCGGCTGCACCAATTTGCATTCCCACCAACAGTGCAAGAGGGTTCCCATTTCTCCACATCCTCTCCAGCATCTATAGTCTCCTGGTTTGTTCATTTTGGCCACTCTGACTGGCGTGAGGTGATATCTGAGTGTGGTTTTGATTTGTATTTCCCTGATAAGGAGCGACGCTGAACATCTTTTCATGTGCCTGTTGGCCATCCGGATGTCTTCTTTAGAGAAGTGTCTATTCATGTTTTCTGCCCATTTCTTCACTGGGTTATTTGCTTTTCGGGTGTGGAGTTTGGTGAGCTCTTTATAGATTTTGGATACTAGCCCTTTGTCCGATCTGTCATTTGCAAATATCTTTTCCCATTCCGTTGGTTGCCTTTTAGTTTTGTTGGTTGTTTCCTTTGCTGTGCAGAAGCTTTTTATCTTCATAAGGTCCCAGTAATTCACTTTTGCTTTTAATTCCCTTGCCTTTGGGGATGTGTCGAGTAAGAGATTGCTCCGGCTGAGGTCAGAGAGGTCTTTTCCTGCTTTCTCCTCTAAGGTTTTGATGGTTTCCTGTCTCACATTCAGGTCCTTTATCCATTTTGAGTTTATTTTTGTGAATGGTGTGAGAAAGTGGTCTAGTTTCAACCTTCTGCATGTTGCTGTCCAGTTCTCCCAGCACCATTTGTTAAAGAGACTGTCTTTTTTTCCATTGGATGTTCTTTCCTGCTTTGTCAAAGATGAGTTGGCCATACGTTTGTGGGTCTAGTTCTGGGGTTTCTATTCTATTCCATTGGTCTATGTGTCTGTTTTTGTGCCAATACCATGCTGTCTTGATGATGACAGCTTTGTAGTAGAGGCTAAAGTCTGGGATTGTGATGCCTCCTGCTTTGGTCTTCTTCTTCCAAATTACTTTGGCTATTCGGGGCCTTTTGTGGTTCCATACAAATTTTGGGATTGCTTGTTCTAGTTTCGAGAAGAATGCTGGTGCAATTTTGATTGGGATTGCATTGAATGTGTAGATAGCTTTGGGTAGTATTGACATTTTGACAATATTTATTCTTCCAATCCATGAGCAGGGAATGTCTTTCCATTTCTTTAAATCTTCTTCAATTACCTTCATAAGCTTTCTATAGTTTTCAGCATACAGATCCTTTACATCTTTGGTTAGATTTATTCCTAGGTATTTTATGCTTCTTGGTGCAATTGTGAATGGGATCAGTTTCTTTATTTGTCTTTCTATTGCTTCATTGTTAGTGTATAAGAATGCAACTGATTTCTGTACATTGATTTTGTATCCTGCAACTTTGCTGAATTCATGTATCACTTCTAGCAGACTTTTGGTGGAGTCTATCGGATTTTCCATGTATAATATCATGTCATCTGCAAAAAGCGAAATCTTGACTTCATCTTTGCCAATTTTGATGCCTTTGATTTCCTTTTGTTGTCTGATTGCTGATGCTAGCATTTCCAGCACTATGTTAAACAACAGCGGTGAGAGTGGGCATCCCTGTCGTGTTCCTGATCTCAGGGAAAAAGCTCTCAGTTTTTCCCCGTTGAGGATGATGTTAGCTGTGGGCTTTTCATAAATGGCTTTTATGATCTTTAAGTATGTTCCTTCTATCCCGACTTTCTCAAGGGTTTTTATTAAGAAAGGGTGCTGGATTTTGTCAAAGGCCTTTTCTGCATCGATTGACAGGATCATATGGTTTTTCTCTTTTTTTTTTTTGTTAATGTGATGTATCACGTTGATTGATTTGCGAATGTTGAACCAGCCCTGCATCCCAGGAATGAATCCCACTTGATCATGGTGAATAATTCTTTTTATATGCCGTTGAATTCGATTTGCTAGTATCTTATTGAGAATTTTTGCATCCATATTCATCAGGGATGTTGGCCTGTAGTTCTCTTTTTTTACTGGGTCTCTGTCTGGTTTAGGAATCAAAGTAATACTGGCTTCATAGAATGAGTCTGGAAGTTTTCCTTCCCTTTCTATTTCTTGGAATAGCTTGAGAAGGATAGGTATTATCTCTGCTTTAAACGTCTGGTAGAACTCCCCTGGGAAGCCATCTGGTCCTGGACTCTTATTTGTTGGGAGATTTTTGATAACCGATTCAATGTCTTCGCTGCTTATGGGTCTGTTCAAGCTTTCTATTTCCTCCTGATTGAGTTTTGGAAGAGTGTGGGTGTTCAGGAATTTGTCCATTTCTTCCAGGTTGTCCAATTTGTTGGCATATAATTTTTCATAGTATTCCCTGATAATTGTTTGTATCTCTGAGGGATTGGTTGTAATAATTCCATTTTCATTCATGATTTTATCTATTTGGGTCATCTCCCTTTTCTTTTTGAGAAGCCTGGCTAGAGGTTTGTCGATTTTGTTTATTTTTTCAAAAAACCAAATCTTGGTTTTGTTGATCTGCTCTACAGTTTTTTTAGATTCTATATTGTTTATTTCTGCTCTGATCTTTGTTATTTCTCTTCTTCTGCTGGGTTTAGGCTGCCTTTGCTGTTCTGCTTCTATTTCCTTTAGGTGTGCTGTTAGATTTTGTATTTGGGATTTTTCTTGTTTCTTGAGATAGGCCTGGATTGCAATGTATTTTCCTCTCAGGACTGCCTTCGCTGCGTCCCAAAGCGTTTGGATTGTTGTATTTTCATTTTCGTTTGTTTCCATATATTTTTTAATTTCTTCTCTAATTGCCTGGTTGACCCACTCATTCGTTAGTAGGGTGTTCTTTAACCTCCATGCTTTGGGAGGTTTTCCAGACTTTTTTCTGTGGTTGATTTCAAGCTTCATAGCATTGTGGTCTGAAAGTATGCATGGTATGATTTCAATTCTTGTAAACTTATGAAGGGCTGTTTTGTGACCCAGTATATGATCTATCTTGGAGAATGTTCCATGTGTACTCGAGAAGAAAGTATATTCTGTTGCTTTGGGATGCAGAGTTCTAAATATATCTGTCAAGTCCATCTGATCTAATGTCTCATTCAGGGCCCTTGTTTCTTTATTGACCGTGTGTCTAGATGATCTATCCATTTCTGTAAGTGGGGTGTTAAAGTCCCCTGCAATGACCACATTCTTATCAATAAGGTTGCTTGTGTTTATGAGTAATTGTTTTATATATTTGGGCGCTCCGGTATTCGGCGCATAGACATTTATAATTGTTAGCTCTTCCTGATGGATAGACCCTGTCACTATTATATAATGTCCTTCTTCATCTCTTGTTACAGCCTTTAATTTAAAGTCTAGTTTGTCTGATAGAAGTATGGCTACTCCAGCTTTCTTTTGGCTTCCAGTAGCATGATAAATAGTTCTCCATCCCCTCACTCTCAATCTAAAGGTGTCCTCAGGTCTAAAATGAGTCTCTTGTAGACAGCAAATAGATGGGTCTTGGTTTTTTATCCATTCTGATACCCTATGTCTTTTGGTTGGCGCATTTAATCCATTTACATTCAGTGTTATTATAGAAAGATATGGGTTTAGAGTCATTGTGATGTCTGTATGTTTTATGCTTGTAGTGATGTCTCTGGTACTTTGTCTCACAGGGTCCCCCTTAGGATCTCTTGTAGGGCTGGTTTAGTGGTGACAAATTCCTTCAGTTTTTGTTTGTTTGGGAAGACCTTTATCTCTCCTTCTATTCTAAATGACAGACTTGCTGGATAAAGGATTCTCGGCTGCACATTTTTTCTGTCTAGCACACTGAAAATCTCGTGCCAATTCTTTCTGGCCTGCCAAGTTTCAAAAGAGAGATCAGTCACGAGTCTTATAGGTCTCCCTTTATATGTGAGGGCACGTTTATCCCTTGCTGATTTCAGAATTTTCTCTTTATCCTTGTATTTTGCCAGTTTCACTATGATATGTCGTGCAGAAGATCGATTCAAGTTACGTCTGAAGGTAGTTCTCTGTGCCTCTTGCATTTCAATGCCTTTTTCCTTCCCCAGTTCAGGGAAGTTCTCAGCTATTATTTCTTCAAGTACCCCTTCAGCACCTTTCCCTCTCTCTTCCTCCTCTGGGATACCAATTATGCGTATATTATTTCTTTTTAGTGTATCACTTAGTTCTCTAATTTTCCCCTCATACTCCTGGATTTTTTTATCTCTCTTTTTCTCAGCTTCCTCTTTTTCCATAACTTTATCTTCTAGTTCACCTATTCTCTCCTCTGCCTCTTCAATCCGAGCTGTGGTGGTTTCCATTTTGTTATGCATTTCGTTTAAAGCGTTTTTCAGCTCCTCGTGACTGTTCCTTAGTCCCTTGATCTCTGTAGCAAGAGATTCTCTGCTGTCAGCTATACTGTTTTCAAGCCCAGCGATTAAGTTTATGACTATTATTCTAAATTCACTTTCTGTTATATTATTTAAATCCTTTTTGATCAGCTCATTAGCTGTTGTTATTTCCTGGAGATTCTTCTGAGGGGAATTCTTCCGCTTGGTCATTTTGGATAGTCCCTGGCGTGGTGAGGACCTGCAGGGCACTTCCCCTGTGCTGTGGTGTATAACTGGAGTTGGTGGGCAGAGCCGCAGTCAGACCTGATGTCTGCCCCCAGCCCACCGCTGGGGCCACAGTCAGACTGGTGCGTGCCTTCTCTTCCCCTCTCCTAGGGGCGGGATTCACTGTGGGGTGGGGTGGCCTGTCTGGGCTACTTGCACACTGCCAGGCTTGTGATGCTGGGGATCTGGCGTCTTAGCTGGGGTGGGTAGGCAAGGTGCACAGGGGCAGGAGGGGCAGGCTTAGCTTGCTTCTCCTTAGGTGATCCACTTCAGGAGGGGCCCTGTGGCAGCAGGAGGGAGTCAGATCCGCTGCCGGAGGTTTGGCTCCGCAGAAGCGCAGAGTTGGGTGTTTGCGCGGAGCCAGCAAGTTCCCTGGCAGGAACTGGTTCTCTTTGGGATTTTGGCTGGGGAATGGGCGGGGGAGATGGCGTTGGGGAGCGCCTTTGTTCCCCACCAAACTGAGCTCTGTCGTCCGGGGGCTCAGCAGCTCTCCTTCCCTTTGTCCTCCAGTCTTCCCGCTTTCTGAGCAGAGCTGTTAACTTACGACCTCCCAGACGCTAAGTCGCGCTTGCTGTCGGAACACAGTCCGTCAGGCCCCTCCGCTTTTTGCAAGCCAGACTCGGGGGCTCTGCTTGGCCGGCGAGCCGCCCCTCCGCCCCGGCTCCCTCCCGCCAGTCCGTGGAGCGCGCACCGCCTAGCCGCCCTCCTACCCTCTTCCGTGGGCCTCTCGTCTGCGCTTGGCTCCGGCGACTCCGTTCTGCTAATCCTCTGGTGGTTTTCTGGGTTATTTAGGCAGGTGTAGGTGGAATCTAAGTGATCAGCAGGACGCGCGGTGAGCTCAGCGTCCTCCTATGCCCCCATCTTCCCTCTGCCAATTTAGGAGTTAGATATTCTTTAAAAAATAAAAGTGTATGCATTATATTTTAAAATGTTACTTGCATATGAATGCCTATTGCATTTGCTTCCCTATTGTCCCTTTCCCCTTCTGTTACAGCACCTAGTTTTCCTTGTATGTATGTACCATAAAAGTACAATAGTCACATAACTCAGGCATGGCCAGGCAGAACATTTCATCCCACAGGAGAGTTGGTCAAAGACAATGAGAAACCTGATAATTTAATTTGAAATCTGGATCCCAACAAACCTGAAATTTTTTATTTTATCAAAGACCATACATTCCCCCATTTTATACAGACCAACTTGAACTCCTTTGAGTAAATAAACAACAACAACAAAACAGAATTTTGACATGTAAAAATGGCTAAAAAGTTAATTGTTAGTGATAGATAGTGGGATAGGAGGAAGGATGAGACACTTTGCAGTTATTATCACTTTGCATTTAAAGTTTTTTACTATGTGCGTCTATTTATTTTATCATAAAGGAATAATAATAAAAGTGGAATTAATGTAGGTCATTACCATGTGGGACACTACATTAAGGCTACTGGTAACCAGGGTAATCTAACTTACCCTTAGCTGTTAATGTTAGTCCCTGTGAAATCCTAGTTACCCAGCTGTAAGAGATGAGAGAAGGTGAGATTATTAAATTTCTTACTGCTAAATTTAAATTAAATTAAGACACTAGAAACTAAAATGTCTGTAGCTGAATGAATTGAGTCCTCCTAAAAATTCATATCCTGAAGCCCTATGTCCCAGTGTGAATGTATTTGTAGTTTGGACCTTTGAGGAGATAATTAAGGTTAAACATGGTATTGAATGAGGCTAATCCAATAGCCTGGTGTAACTATAAGAAAAGAAACTTGAGGGATGTATGTACAGAGAGAAAGGGCCATGTGAGAATACAGCTAGATGGTGCCCATCTGCAAGCCAAGGAGAGAAGAAACCAAACCAGTACATTCAGGTTGATTTCTGAGACATTGATTTCTTGCAATATACTTAAAAATATTAGATCTTTTTAGTTTATCCCTTGTTTTCCTTTTCCAGAGACTCCAGTTATATGAATGGTATCTGCTGAATTTCTAAGTCTACCACTCTTTTCTGACTTTGTTTTTCTTTTAATCCTATTTTTATTCTTTCTTGTCTTTCTTCAATGCCTGTCATTACATTTTCATTTGAGTCTATTCATTTTGTCTCCTTGAAATCTACTTTTTATTCATGAGATAAATTTGTCATTTTTTTCTTTTCTGAGTATAATTAACTGTATTTTCATTTCTTCACATTTCTGTTCATTTTTTTACATGTCTAATTTGAGGTGGTTTTTCATGACCAAAAATGCTTGTTTGAATATATTTTATTCCATTTGCAGAATTGATTTAGAGTTTTGTTCTGATCATATTTACTTTGTTGTGGGGGGTTTTCAGTTGAAGTGTATTGCATCTAATTTTTTACAGTAACTCTAAGACACTGAGATTTCTTCCCTTCATTTGTGGATTTTGCTGACTTCCAAGATTCTTAGTTCAATGGCACCCTCTACTGTCAGTATAACAAATTTCAGTTATATAGTGGTTTTGTTCTGTTGGTTTATGGTTGATTCTGGTGTCCCCCAATTTCTTTTTTCTCTTAGTTAAAATGTCTGTTTCATGTACTTCTCACCATGTAATTTCCAAAGGATATCTCATACTTTCTTTCAGGATTTTGTGTCCCTTTGAAAGAAATGCACTTTGAAAGACTGATGTTTTAAATTGTGTCTACTCTAAGTTCTTTCCTTTTATCCCGTGTTCTAATCTACTTGGATCCCTTCAGCACACTCACAATTACAGTAGACTTACTATTTCTGGCAGTGATCCTACATGAACTTTGGCCCCATTGTTATTTTTTATCTTTATTTTCTTTTATATGTTTTAAAGTTTGTGTTGCCGTTTGCCATATATCAGACACATTTGTGTATGTCATTACTATTCATAATTTCCCCAACATATGCATAGTTATGTTGTTACATTTTCTTTTGATTATGACAAGTCTTATTGTACAGCATTGCTCAGCTTAAAATAACTTCAAGTGTCTTTTTGGTTTCCTCTTTGACTCAAGAAAACATTGAAATGTGGCTTTATTTCAATTTTACGTAACTGATCTTCTTGTTGTCAGAGAACATGTTCTCTGTGATTTCAGACTTTTATAAATTATTCAGATGTTATATATGGCCAATGATATAGTCATATTTTCTAAATATGTGCTTGATAAATGTGTGCTGTAAAGTTCATGGGTTCAATATTTCATATATTTGTATTAAATCAATTTGGTAATAAGAATTTTAACTTGCTTAATATCTTTACTGATATTTTGTCTGCTATTTTTTAAAAGATTGCATTTTTAAGTAATCTTTACACCCAACATGGGGCTCGAACTTACAGCCCCAAGATCAAGAGTAGCATGCTCTACTGACTGAGCCAGCCAGGCACCATTGTCAACTAAATTTTTATTTGCTTTATCAGTTTAAGTGGACATGTCCCAAACACCCCACTGTTGTTTGGTATTTTCTATTTTCCCTTAAATTTCTATTAGTTAGACTATATTATTAGTTGCAAGAATATATGCATATTCTGGGTGAATTGAATATTTTACAATAATGAAATAAATTTGTTACAATGCTTTTTGCCTTAAAGTCAATTTTTTTTTTGTAATTAGCTTTCGTCATAAAGTATATTTATTAAAGTCTCTTCTTTATACCATTTTTCTTTGGACTGCCATTTGGTTATCTTTTTTTTTTTTTTATTTTCTTTAATGTTTATTTTTGAAAGAGAGAGACAGAGTGTGAGTGGAAGAGGGACAGAGAGAGGGAGACACAGAATCTGAAACAAGCTCCAGACTCTGAGGTGTTAGCACAGAGTCCAACACAGAGCTCAAACTCATGAACTATGAGATCATGACCTGAGCTGAAGTTGGATGCTTAACCAACTGCACCACCCAGGCACCCCGTGTCATTTGGTTATCTTCACCATCCTTGTACAATTAATTTTTCTGAGCCTTTTATTTGGATGTGTCTGTTATGGAGAGCTTATGGTTTTTTTTAAATATAATATGACAATGTTTTGGGTTTTAAATATAGAAGATTTAGTCAATTTATGAGTAGTTACTAATACTTTGTTTTTAAATACACCATGTTGTCTATTTTTTAATTATAATATTTCCCCTTCTGTTTTGAATATTATGTTTGTTAGTTGTTATCTTTAATGGGTATGCAAAAATACTCACATTTTTGAAATTTAATCTAAGTAATGTTTAATTTTTCCATAAACAAGATACTTGAAACAATTAATCCATTATGCTGTATCTGTTACATGCCCTATTGTCTGCTTTTTGAAGTTCTTTTTTCCTTAAGCCCACGAGACAATTTTATTGATGTTCTTTAAAATTACTGTTCATTTACATTCACCCACACACTTACCCTTTCTCTCTTCGATGTTTCTCCTTAACTTCTCTTCTGCCTAAAATGCATACCTTTTAGAATTTCCTTTGGTCAAAATCTGGTGCTGGTGTACTGTAATAAAGACTCTGACTCCAATTTTTATTTTTATTTTTAATGTATATTTATTTATTTTGAGAGAGAGAGAAAGGGAGAGAGAGAGGGATAGAGAAAATACCAAGCAGATTCTGCACTGTCAGCACAGAGCCCAACACAGGGCTCCATCTCACAAACTGTGAGATCATGACCTGAGCTGAAATCAAGAGCTGGATGCTTAACCAACTGAGGCATCCAGGTGCCCCAATTTTTATATTTGTCTGTCATAGCCTTCCCCTCTCCTGCCATACTTCTGAGCATGCTTATAATAATGCCAAAGTGCTTGATCGAAGGAGGGATATTCAAACAACACACAGGAACCTTTACCCCAGCCATACCCTATAACCATGATAAAAGCCTCAAGCCCATCTTCTTTCCTTGCTTTCTCAAGACATTTCAGACCACCTTTGAAAACCTACACTGCTCTCCTCAGAAAGCTTCATGTTAAGTTTTTAAACTTTTTATATTCTATTGGGTTGTCATCACTAGTCTCGGCAATTAAACCAAATTTTGGGTAACAGTCCATTGCTTTGAAAATGGCTACAACATGGACTTTCTGAGTTTTGGTTTTATATTGTTTAAATCGAAAAGTGTATTTTGCCCACATTGCTTTATTTTTGTTGAGTATAGTATTTTTGTACTCTCTTTTTTGTTTTTTCAGTGATTTCAAGATTTTTTTATTTCCTGCTACCATTTGTTTGACTGTTTTTTGATTAAAGTTAACATCTTAAAATCCTTTCTGGTTGAGAAAACTGCCCTTCTCAGGGCTAACCAATTCTTAGAGATAGCAAAGGGCCCAGCCAAGAGCATGTCTTTGATATACAAAATAACCAATCTAGAACCATACATCCTCTATCTGACCCTCCTGTCTCCAGGAGGAGACATTATTCCTTTGTCTTAATCATTTTAGTGCCAGGTACCAGGAAACCAGAGGCCACCCTGTATCTTAAAGCCCACTGAAATCATTCAACCTAACCAATCCTAAACTGCTTATACTACCATACCTACCCTTTTCCACATACCTCCAATAAAGGGTACAATCTAGACTCTGCCCATGTTCCTGCCCCTCTCCTCCTGGCCAATGCTGGTGCTTCCCCATGTGGTCCTGTATGTGTTGTGCCTCCTATTTCTAGGATTTGAAAGTATAATACACTTCGTTTTTCTGAGGTCTCCCTGTGTCTTCTCCTATGGCCACCCTGACTGATCATCATGTGAAAGAACACAGAATACAACTTAATAATGTTAAATCAGAAAAACAAAAACAAAGAGCAAAATCTTAAAAGATATTCTATTCTAAAATAAGTGGCAGTTATATTGTCAGTTGGTTTCTCAATAGAAAATTAAGCCAGAAAACAGTAGCTTAGTGTGCTAAAATAGCTGCCAACCTAGACTTCTATATCTTATGTGGTTTAAGCATTTTGTTATTTCAACATAATATATAGTAATTCTCCTATTTGACTTCTTATCTCTGGGTGTCTCTGGGTTTTGACTTCCATTCTTGTTGCCTCAGGATAAGCAAATATCTTCATGGTAAAAGTAGCTTCAAGTACTCTGTTTAATTTTCTGAGATCTCAGTTTGACAATTCTTACTATTTTGCTAACTCTTGTTTGCTTTTATGAAGACTTAAATGAATGAATGAATGAATGAATAAATAGTATTCTTATTGAGAGTAGTAAGTAGAATTAACCACTGGGTTGAGAAGAAACTTTTACCCAACATGCACTAGAGTTTTGAAATGATTACTATTCAGGTCCTTAATTTCTTGGTAAGGAATCCCCATAGTACTGTCTGTAATCTAAGACAAATAGTGCAATGATTTAGAATCTTTGGGTTAGTAATAAAGGGTAAGGATTCCACTATAGAAGAAATAAAACTGGGAAGAGATTACAAAAAGGCATGTGAATATTCAAGTTGATGGTGAATTTTAATGAAGATTAAAAATATTCTGAATTTTTCTATAGCTGTATATTAGCAGCACATATATAAAAATATACAGAGAAAAAAAAAAAGACCACAGAAGTAATGAGGACAAATACTTAAAGCATACTTGATAATATATCTTTTTAATTTTTTAATGTTTATTTTTAAGAGACAGAGTGTGAGCAGGGAAGAGGCAGAGACAGAGACACAGATCTGAAGCAGGCTCCGGGCTCTAAGCTCTCAGCACAGAGCCCAACGGGGCTCAAACTCACAAACCATGAGATCATGACCTGAGCCAAAGCCGGAGGCTTAACCTACTGAGCCAACCAGGCGCCCCAAAACATACTTGATAATATTTAAATCAAAGAGCTATTTCAGGGTACCTGGCTAGCTCAATAGGTATAGCATGTGACTCTTAACCTCCAGTCGTGCCTTTGGGTGTAGAGATTACTGGAAAAAAACAAAAACAAAACCAAAACAAAACATGTAAATTTCATCAATAAAATTTATTTTTTAAAAAAAGATTCAAATCAACATAACAACAAAAAGAACAGAATTGAGTCTTTACTGCTTTAGTAAGTTAAACTTTGAGGTTTTTAAAGCCATAATATAAAGAAAATAAATAGATTTGAATATGCAATCTGTACTTAAATACAGTAAAACAAACACCCCATAGAAAAATGAGCAAATAATATGAAAATATGTATTAAAAATATGAGCATAAATACATATTCAATATATTTAATCCACACCAGAAAGAAAAACATCCACCCCCCCCCTTTTGAGGTTGGTTAATGATAAAATAACAAAATTTCAGCGATTAACGGGGTAGAGCCAGACCGTACTTGGTCGCTGCACCGCTGCATTCCTGGAACTGGAGCCCAGACCCCTGGAGGGGTAGCCACAGATTAGCGCGCAGATGGACGCTCCGTGGCATTGTGGGGACTGTAGTTCAGGAAGCCTCAGCATAGACTTTCCGCTTCCGGTTGCCCTGTCAGATCCTGGATCTCGGCTGACCCTGCTCCAAAACGGACTTAGGCCGCAGGGTGCTCGGAGCCAGGCCGGGTCGTAGGAGTTGAAGGAGCGCTGGGAGCGGGAATGGAAGGAAGGTGTTGGCGCAGTGGAACGGTGACACTGGAAAAGCTCAGCCCGCTTGTGCGCGCCGGTGCTAAGAAGCGCGCGTCTGTCGGCCCCTAGAGAGCGCGCTGCGCATGCTCCGCAGAGCAGTAGAGGAGCTATCAGTTCTTGGCTCTCTTAGATGCCTGGGACCTGTCCTGGGTCCTGAGACAGGAAAGGGTTGCCCTCGTTCAGATTTTACAAGTCTAACGGGGAAGACACACCAAATGGTTAATTTCAGAACAACACGATAAGAACTTTACTCCCCAAAGAAGGCAAGTTTCACAGTCCTGTGACTTTATGATTAATCTTGAGCTCCTAGAAGCCAGGGTGTGTCCTACTGATCTGTGTGTCCCTAGCACACCCTTTCCCAGGCACTTTCATTCCATGAGTCTCTTCTTGCGCACCACCTGCACTGTTCTCAGGAGTACCCAACCCGTCTGTAGGTTGGGTCTGGCAGTGGGCGAAGCCTGCTAGAACCTTTCTGCCAAAGCCCTCTTCCAAGCCTCAATGGAAGAGGCTAGACCATTAATTTCCGAGACTGAGATCCAATAGAATTGTGACCCTTTATTTTGTAGAATAAGCGCTAATCATTTGCAAGTGAATAGAGAGTTAATTTTGGTCCTCAGAGTAAATACCAGCCCCCACAAAGTGGTGCTGTTTATGCACGCACAGCCCTGCGCAAAGGGCAAATTAGAATTTTAGAGAGTGTAAGAAGCACCCTAAGCAGCCAGAATACTTTCTGAGAGGAAACACTTCTCACCTGATACCTCTTGCAACAAATCAAAGAGAACCTAAGGAGTTTGAAAAGAGAAAAGACTTTGGAATTCCTGGGTCTACACTCTCCCTCAACTTTCGGCCCAGAAAGAAGGTGTCTTGGAAGGGGTAACCATAAACACAAAGAGAAAGGGAAGAGGGAGGCAATGGAGAGGACATAACCCAGATGCTTGAGCCAAGAGGTGACAGTTATAGAAATGAATCTGAGGTGAGAAAGGAACAAGAGACCTTTTAGGGTGGGTAAATTAAGAAAATAATTGACCAGGTAAGGGGGTTAATGGTCTCAGTAGAGTAAAATGTTCACTTCATTTCTGAAACCAGACTGACTGATATGGGCAGGTCTGGTGGCTCATGGCTTCTTCTTTTTTTTTTTTTTTTTTTTTTTTTTTTTTTTTTACCAGCTGTGTTCTCTACACCTTATCCAGAGAAGGAGGCCATGACCCAGTTACAGGTGAATTGCTTTATTTTTCCCTCCTGAAATGTTGGCTAATTACTCAGAGTTGCTGCTCTTTGCTCCTTTTTAGAAAAGAGGAAATAGGTTAGCATTTAGTGAGCACCTAATATCTATCAGGCTTTTTTAAACAGTTTAACAATTCATGTATTTATGTCCTAGGGGAACTGTAAAATATAAAAAGTAGGGGCACCTGGGTGGCTCAGTCGGTTGAGTGTCCAGCTTCGGCTCAGGTCATGATCTAGCAGTCTGTGAGTTCAAGCCCCACATCTGGCTATGATTTGGCAGGTCAGAGACTGGAGCCTGCTTCAAATTCTATGTCTCCCTCTCCCTCTGTCCCTCCCCTTCTCATGCTTTGTGTCTCTATCTCAAAAATAAATAAAGATTAAACTTTTTTTAAAGTAAATGATAAAATATTTTAATGCTATGTAAATCTCTTGTTTATCAGAATGTCATCCAGTACATATAACATTCATTTATGATTCCTGTGTAAACCAGTTATTACTGGTATTACAATTATTGAAAACTGGTGCTTTTATAACTGTATTAATAACTCTTACTACATTTATATTGTTTTACTATAAGGAAGAGCTGTCCCTTCTACTTCATCTATTCATTTATTTATATCAGCAGGAACTCACAGATCTTTATTCAATAGGTTATAATATGTTACTATTAGTATTGATTTTGATACTGAAATTACCCAAATTCGTTCTGTGGAAGTCCATTCATACCAGCTTCTGTATTCTTTTGACATATACCTATCATTGTTTTAGTGTATTTTCTTTTTTTTATCACAACAAGATACTTTTAGAATCATCTTATTCTTTCCTTGGCTCTACTCTGGAATCAGCCACTTTTTCAAGGAGTTTTGGTTGTTTTAAGAGGAAATTGGTACTGTAGAAAACAAATCTGGGTGCTAGTTGTACTCACTACTACAATGATGTTATTTCTTATAGGCCCTCCCAGTGGGCAAATCTATATACAAATGTGCATACACACGTTACATATATATACACACACATAACTATATCTATATATTAAAAGCCATTAATTCATACCAATACCATTCCAAATCATAGAGTTCATTCATGTATTCTTCCTTGCTTTCTTTGTAACTCCCTTCTTCAAAATGAGAAAACTGGCTCTCATTATCCTAAATATATTTACTTATTTGCTCAATCCTAGAATACATAGAAAGTAGTTTTTCCAGCCCATATGCCTATGAAAAGCAAAACTACCAGCTTCAATATTTGTTTATAGTTCTTATATCCTAAGACTGAGGGAATATAGTCAAAATACTGGCTCAGAAATTACTTTGGTAAGTTATTTTTCTTCCCCTTTAGTGTAGGTATTATGTATATTATTCATTGGAAATTCAGTTATATTCATTTGATTTTCTTTGTATTCTTTTTTTTCAATATATGAAATTTATTGTCAAATTGGTTTCCATACAATACCCAGTGCTCATCGCGAAGGTGCCCTCCTCAATACCCATCACCCACCCTCCCCTCCCTCCCACCCCCCATCAACCCTCAGTTTGTTCTCAGTTTTTAACAGTCTCCTATGCTTTGGCTCTCTCCCATTCTAACCTTTTTTTTTTTCCTTCCCCTCCCCCATGGGTTCCTGTTAAGTTTCTCAGGATCCACATAAGAGTGAAACCATATGGTATCTGTCTTTCTCTGTATGGCTTATTTCACTTAGCATCACACTCTCCAGTTCCATCCACGTTGCTACAAAGGGCCATATTTCATTCTTTCTCATTGCCACGTAGTATTCCATTGTGTATATAAACCACAATTTCTTTATCCATTCATCAGTTGATGGACATTTAGGCTCTATCCATAATTAGGCTATTGTTGAGAGTGCTGCTATAAACATTGGGGTACAGGTGCCCCTATGCATCAGTACTCTTGTATCCCTTGGATAAATTCCTAGCAGTGCTATTGCTGGGTCATAGGGTAGGTCTATTTCTAATTTTCTGAGGAACCTCCACACTGCTTTCAAGAGCGGTTGCACCAATTTGCATTCCCACCAACAGTACAAGAGGGTTCCTGTTTCTCCACATCCTCTCCAGCATCTATAGTCTCCTGATTTGTTCATTTTGGCCACTCTGACTGGCGTGAGGTGATACCTGAGTGTGGTTTTGATTTGTATTTCCCTGATAAGGAGCGACGCTGAACATCTTTTCATGTGCCTGTTGGCCATCCGGATGTCTTCTTTAGAGAAGTGTCTATTCATGTTTTCTGCCCATTTCTTCACTGGGTTATTTGCTTTTCGGGTGTGGAGTTTGGTGAGCTCTTTATAGATTTTGGATACTAGCCCTTTGTCCGATCTGTCATTTGCAAATATCTTTTCCCATTCCGTTGGTTGCCTTTTAGTTTTGTTGGTTGTTTCCTTTGCTGTGCAGAAGCTTTTTATCTTCATAAGGTCCCAGTAATTCACTTTTGCTTTTAATTCCCTTGCCTTTGGGGATGTGTCGAGTAAGAGATTGCTCCGGCTGAGGTCAGAGAGGTCTTTTCCTGCTTTCTCCTCTAAGGTTTTGATGGTTTCCTGTCTCACATTCAGGTCCTTTATCCATTTGGAGTTTATTTTTGTGAATGGTGTGAGAAAGTGGTCTAGTTTCAACCTTCTGCATGTTGCTGTCCAGTTCTCCCAGCACCATTTGTTAAAGAGACTGTCTTTTTTCCATTGGATGTTCTTTCCTGCTTTGTCAAAGATGAGTTGGCCATACGTTTGTGGGTCTAGTTCTGGGGTTTCTATTCTATTCCATTGGTCTATGTGTCTGTTTTTGTGCCAATACCATGCTGTCTTGATGATGACAGCTTTGTAGTAGAGGCTAAAGTCTGGGATTGTGATGCCTCCTGCTTTGGTCTTCTTCTTCAAATTTACTTTGGCTATTTGGGGCCTTTTGTGGTTCCATATGAATTTTAGGATTGCTTGTTCTAGTTTCGAGAAGAATGCTGGTGCAATTTTGATTGGGATTGCATTGAATGTGTAGATAGCTTTGGGTAGGATTGACATTTTGACAATATTTATTCTTCCAATCCATGAGCAGGGAATGTCTTTCCATTTCTTTATATCTTCTTCAATTACCTTCATAAGCTTTCTATAGTTTTCAGCATACAGATCTTTTACATCTTTGGTTAGATTTATTCCTAGGTATTTTATGCTTCTTGGTGCAATTGTGAATGGGATCAGTTTCTTTATTTGTCTTTCTGTTGCTTCATTGTTAGTGTATAAGAATGCAACTGATTTCTGTACATTGATTTTGTATCCTACAACTTTGCTGAATTCATGTACCAGTTCTAGTAGACTTTTGGTGGAGTCTATCGTATTTTCCATGTATAATATCATGTCATCTGCAAAAAGCGAAAGCTTGACTTCCTCTTTGCCACTTTAGATGCCTTGGATTTCCTTTTGTTGTCTGATTGCTGATGCTAGAACTTCCAACGCTATATTAAACAACAGCGTTGAGAGTGGGAATCCCTGTCGTGTTCCTGATCTCAGGGAAAAAGCTCTCAGTTTTTCCCCGTTGAGGATGATGTTAGCTGTGGGCTTTTCATGAATGGCTTTTATGATCTTTAAGTATGTTCCTTCTATCCAGACTTTCTCAAGGGTTTTTATTAAGAAAGGGTGATGGATTTTGTCAAAGGCCTTTTCTGCATCGATTGACAGGATCAAATGGTTCTTCTCTCTTTTTTTTTTTTTTTTTTATTAATGTGATGTATCACGTTGATTGATTTGCGAATGTTGAACCAGCCCTGCATCCCAGGAATGAATCCCACTTGATCATGGTGAATAATTCTTTTTATATGCTGTTGAATTCGATTTGCTAGTATCTTATTGAGAATTTTTGCATCCATATTCATCAGGGATGTTGGCCTGTAGTTCTCTTTTTTTCCTGGGTCTCTGTCTGGTTTAGGAATCAAAGTAATACTGGCCTCATAGAATGAGTCTGGAAGTTTTCCTTCCCTTTCTATTTCTTGGAATAGCTTGAGAAGGATAGGTATTATCTCTGCTTTAAACGTCTGGTAGCACTCCCCTGGAAAGCCATCTGGTCCTGGACTCTTATTTGTTGGGAGATTTTTTTTTTTTAATTTTTTTTCCAACGTTTATTTATTTTTGGGACAGAGAGAGACAGAGCATGAACGGGGGAGGAGCAGAGAGAGAGGGAGACACAGAATCCGAAACAGGCTCCAGGCTCTGAGCCATCAGCCCAGAGCCTGATGCGGGGCTCGAACTCACGGACCGCGAGATCGTGACCTGGCCGAAGTCGGACGCCTAACCGACTGCGCCACCCAGGCGCCCCTGTTAGGAGATTATTGATAACCGATTCAATTTCTTCGCTGGTTATGGGCCTGTTCAAGCTTTCTATTTCCTCCTGATTGAGTTTTGGAAGAGTGTGGGTGTTTAGGAATTTGTCCATTTCTTCCAGGTTGTCCAATTTGTTGGCATATAATTTTTCATAGTATTCCCTGATAATTGTTTGTATCTCTGAGGGATTGGTGGTAATAATTCCATTTTCATTCATGATTTTATCTATTTGGGTCATCTCCCTTTCCTTTTTGAGAAGCCTGGCTAGAGGTTTGTCAATTTTGATTATGTTTTCAAAAAACCAACTCTTGGTTTCGTTGATCTGCTCTACAGTGTTTTTAGATTCTATATTGTTTATTTCTGCTCTGATCTTTATTATTTATCTTCTTCTGCTGGGTTTAGGCTGCCTTTGCTGTTCTGCTTCTATTTCCTTTAGGTGTGCTGTTAGATTTTGTATTTGGGATTTTCCCTGTTTCTTGAGATAAGCCTGGATTGCAATGTATTTTCCTCTCAGGACTGCCTTCGCTGCATCCCAAAGCGTTTGGATGGTTGTATTTTCATTTTCGTTTGTTTCCATATAGTTTTTAATTTCTTCTCTAATTGCCTGGTTGACCCACTCATTCTTTAGTAAGGTGTTATTTAACCTCCATGCTTTTGGAGGTTTTCCAGACTTTTTCCTATGGTTGATTTCAAGCTTCATAGCATTCTGGTCTGAAAGTATGCATGGTATAATTTCAATTCTTGTGAACTTATGAAGGGCTGTTTTGTGACCCAGTATATGATCTATCTTGGAGAATGTTCCATGTGCACTCGAGAAGAAAGTATATTCTGTTGCTTTCGGATGCAGAGTTCTAAATATATCTGTCAAGTCCATCTGATCCAATGTCTCATTCAGGGCCCTTGTTTCTTTATTGACCATGTGTCTAGATGATCTATCCATTTCTGTAAGTGGGGTGTTAAAGTCCCCTGCAATTACCACATTCTATGCTTATGTTTATGAGTAATTGTTTTATATATTTGGGCGCTCCGGTATTCAGCGCATAGACATTTATAATTGTTAGCTCTTCCTGATGGATAGACCCTGTCACTATTATATAATGTCCTTCTTCATCCCTTGTTACAGCCTTTAATTTAAAGTCTACTTTGGGGGCGCCTGGGTGGCGCAGTCGGTTAAGCGTCCGACTTCAGCCAGGTCACGATCTCGCGGTCCGTAGGTTCGAGCCCCGCGTCGGGCTCTGGGCTGATGGCTCAGAGCCTGGAGCCTGTTTCCGATTCTGTGTCTCCCTCTCTCTCTGCCCCTCCCCCGTTCATGCTCTTCTCTCTCTGTCGCAAAAATAAATAAATGTTGAAAAAAAAATTTTAAAGTCTACTTTGTCTGATATAAGTATGGCTACTCCAGCTTTCTTTTGGCTTCCAGTAGCATGATAAATAGTTTTCCATCCCCTCACTCTCAATCTAAAGGTGTCCTCAGGTCTAAAAAGAGTCTCTTGTAGACAGCAAATAGATGGGTCTTGTTTTTTTTTATCCATTCTGATACCCTATGTCTTTTGGTTGGTGCATTTAATCCATTTACATTCAGTGTTATTATAGAAAGATACAGGTTTAGAGTCATTGTGATGTCTGTATGATTTATGCTTGTAACGATGTCTCTGGTACTTTGTCTCACAGGATCCCCCTTAGGATCTCTTGTAGGGCTGGTTTAGTGGTGACAAATTCCTTCAGTTTTTGTTTGTTTGGGAAGACCTTTATCTCTCCTTCTATTCTAAATGACAGACTTGCTGGATAAAGGATTCTCGGCTGCATATTTTTTCTGTTTAGCACACTGAAGATATCGTGCCAATTCTTTCTGGCCTGCCAAGTTTCAAAAGAGAAATCAGTCACGAGTCTTATAGGTCTCCCTTTATATATGAGGACACGTTTACCACTTGCTGCTTTCAGAATTTTCTCTTTATCCTTGTATTTTGCCAGTTTCACTATGATATGTCGTGCAGAAGATCGATTCAAGTTACGTCTGAAGGTAGTTCTCTGTGCCTCTTGCATTTCAATGCCTTTTTCCTTCCCCAGTTCAGGGAAGTTCTCAGCTATTATTTCTTCAAGTACCCCTTCAGCACCTTTCCCTCTCTCTTCCTCCTCTGGGATACCAATTATGTGTATATTATTTCTTTTTAGTGTATCTCTTAGTTCTCTAATTTTCCCCTCATACTCCTGGATTTTTTTCTCTCTCTTTTTCTCAGCTTCCTCTTTTTCCATAACTTTATCTTCTAGTTCACTTATTCTCTCCTCTGCCTCTTCAATCTGAGCCGTCGTTTTTTCCATTTTGTTTTGCATTTCGTTTAAAGCATTTTTCAGCTCCTGACTGTTCCTTAGTCCCTTGATCTCTGTAGCAAGAGATTCTCTGCTGTCCTCTATACTGTTTTCAAGTCCACCGATTAATTTTGTGACTATTATTCTAAATTCACTTTCTGTTATATTATTTAAATCCTTTTTGATCAGTTAATTAGCTGTTGTTATTTCCTGGAGATACTTCTGAGGGGAATTCTTCCGTTTGGTCATTTTGGAGAGTCCCTGGAGGAGAGAGAGGGAAGAATGCGGCGTAGGAGGACGCTGGGCTCACCGCGCGTCCTGCTGATCACTTAGATTCCACCTACACCTGCCTAAATAACCCAGAAAACCACCAGAGGATTAGCAGAACGGAGTCGCCGGAGCCAAGCGCAGACGAGAGGCCCACGGAAGAGGGTAGGAAGGGCGGCGAGGCGGTGCGCTCCACGGACTGGCGGGAGGGAGCCGGGGCGGAGGGGCGGCTCGCCAGCCAAGCAGAGCCCCCGAGTCTGGCTTGCAAAAAGCGGAGGGGCCTGACAGACTGTGTTCCGACAGCAAGCGCGACTTAGCTTCTGGGAGGTCATAAGTTAACAGCTCTGCTCGGAAAGCAGGAAGGCTGGAGGACAAAAGGAAGGAGAGCTGCTGAGCCCCTGGATGACAGAGCTCAGTTTGGTGGGGAACAAAGGCGCTCGCCAGCGCCATCTCCCCCGCCCATCCCCCAGCCAAAATCCCAAAGAGAACCAGTTCCTGCCAGGGAACTTGCTCGCTCCACGCAAACACCCAACCCTGCGCTTCTGCGGAGCCAAACCTCCGGCAGCGGATCTGACTCCCTCCTGCTGCCACAGGGCCCCTCCTGAAGTGGATCACCTAAGGAGAAGCAAGCTAAGCCTGCCCCTCCTGCCCCTGTGCACCTTGCCTACCCACCCCAGCTAAGACGCCAGATCCCCAGCATCACAAGCCTGGCAGTGTGCAAGTAGCCCAGACGGGCCAAGCCACCCCACAGTGAATCCCGCCCCTAGGAGAGGGGAAGAGAAGGCACGCACCAGTCTGACTGTGGCCCCAGTTGTGGGCTGGGGGCAGACATCAGGTCTGACTGCAGCTTCGCCCACCAACTCCAGTTACACACCACAGCACAGGGGAAGTGCCCTGCAGGTCCTCACCACGCCAGGGACTATCCAAAATGACCAAGCGGAAGAATTCCCCTCAGAAGAATCTCCAGGAAATAACAACAGCTAATGAGCTGATCAAAAAGGATTTAAATAATATAACAGAAAGTGAATTTAGAATATAGTCATAAACTTAATCGCTGGGCTTGAAAACAGTATAGCTGACAGCAGAGAATCTCTTGCTACAGAGATCAAGGGACTAAGGAACAGTCACAAGGAGCTGAAAAATGCTTTAAACGAAATGCATAACAAAATAGAAACCACCACGGCTCGGATTGAAGAGGCAGAGGAGAGAATAGATGAACTAGAAGATAAAGTTATGGAAAAAGAGGAAGCTGAGAAAAAGAGAGATAAAAAAATCCAGGAGTATGAGGGGAAAATTAGAGAACTAAGTGATACACTAAAAAGAAATAATATACGCATAATTGGTATCCCAGAGGAGGAAGAGAGAGGGAAAGGTGCTGAAGGGGTACTTGAAGAAATAATAGCTGAGAACTTCCCTGAACTGGGGAAGGAAAAAGGCATTGAAATGCAAGAGGCACAGAGAACTACCTTCAGACGTAACTTGAATCGATCTTCTGCACGACATATCATAGTGAAACTGGCAAAATACAAGGATAAAGAGAAAATTCTGAAAGCAGCAAGGGGTAAACGTGCCCTCACATATAAAGGGAGACCTATAAGACTCGTGACTGATCTCTCTTTTGAAACTTGGCAGGCCAGAAAGAATTGGCACGAGATTTTCAGTGTGCTAGGCAGAAAAAATATGCAGCCTAGAATCCTTTATCCAGCAAGTCTGTCATTTAGAATAGAAGGAGAGATAAAGGTCTTCCCAAACAAACAAAAACTGAAGGAATTTGTCACCACTAAACTAGCCCTCCAAGAGATCCTAAGGGGGACCCTGTGAGACATAGTACCAGAGACATCACTACAAGCATAAAACATACAGACATCACAATGACTCTAAACCCATATCTTTCTATAATAACACTGAATGTAAATGGATTAAATGCGCCAACCAAAAGACATAGGGTATCAGAATGGATAAAAAAACAAGACCCATCTATTTGCTGTCTACAAGAGACTCTTTTTAGACCTGAGGACACCTTTAGATTGAGAGTGAGGGGATGGAGAACTATTTATCATGCTACTGGAAGCCAAAAGAAAGCTGGAGTAGCCATACTTCTATCAGACAAAGTAGACTTTAAATTAAAGGCTGTAACAAGGGATGAAGAAGGACATTATATAATAGTGACAGGGTCTATCCATCAGGAAGAGCTAACAATTATAAATGTCTATGCGCCGAATACTGGAGCGCCCAAATATATAAAACAATTACTCATAAACATAAGCAACCTTATTGATAAGAATGTGGTAATTGCAGGGGACTTTAACACCCCACTTACAGAAATGGATAGATCATCTAGACACACGGTCAATAAAGAAACAAGGGCCCTGAATGAGACATTGGATCAGATGGACTTGACAGATATATTTAGAACTCTGCATCCCAAAGCAACAGAATATACTTTCTTCTCGAGTACACATGGAACATTCTCCAAGATAGATCATATACTGGGTCACAAAACAGCCCTTCATAAGTTTACAAGAATTGAAATCATACCATGCATACTTTCAGACCACAATGCTATGAAGCTTGAAATCAACCACAGAAAAAAGTCTGGAAAACTTCCAAAAGCATGGAGGTTAAAGAACACCCTACTAACGAATGAGTGGGTCAACCAGGCAATTAGAGAAGAAATTAAAAACTATATGGAAACAAACGAAAATGAAAATACAACAATCCAAATGCTTTGGGACGCAGCGAAGGCAGTCCTGAGAGGGAAATACATTGCAATCCAGGCCTATCTCAAGAAACAAGAAAAATCCCAAATACAAAATGTAACGGCACACCTAAAGGAAATAGAAGCAGAACAGCAAAGGCAGCCTAAACCCAGCAGAAGAAGAGAAATAATAAAGATCAGAGCAGAAATAAACAATATAGAATCTAAAAACACTGTAGAGCAGATCAACGAAACCAAGAGTTGGTTTTTTGAAAGGGAGATGACCCAAATAGATAAAATCATGAATGAAAATGGAATTATTACAACCAATCCCTCAGAGATACAAACAATTATCAGGGAATACTATGAAAAATTATATGCCAACAAACTGGACAACCTGGAAGAAATGGACAAATTCCTGAACACCCACACTCTTCCAAAACTCAATCATGAGGAAATAGAAAGCTTGAACAGACCCATAACCAGGGAAGACATTGAATCGGTTATCAAAAATCTCCCAACAAATAAGAGTCCAGGACCAGATGGCTTCCCAGGGGAGTTCTACCAGACGTTTAAAGCAGAGATAATACCTATCCTTCTCAAGCTATTCCAAGAAATAGATAGGGAAGGACATCTTCCAGACTCATTCTATGAAGCCAGTATTACTTTGATTCCTAAACCAGACAGAGACCCGGTAAAAAAAGAGAACTACAGGCCAATATCCCTGATGAATATGGATGCAAAAATTCTCAATAAGATACTAGCAAATCGAATTCAACGGCATATAAAAAGAATTATTCACCATGATCAAGTGGGATTCATTCCTGGGATGCAGAGCTGGTTCAACATTCACAAATCAATCAACGTGATACATCACATTAACAAAAAAAAAGAGAAGAACCACATGATCCTGTCAATCGATGCAGAAAAGGCCTTTGACAAAATCCAGCACCCTTTCTTAGTAAAAACCCTTGAGAAAGTCTGGATAGAAGGAACATACTTAAAGATCATAAAAGCCATTTATGAAAAGCCCACAGCTAACATCATCCTCAACGGGGAAAAACTGAGAGCTTTTTCCCTGAGATCAGAAACACGACAGGGATTCCCACTCTCACCACTGTTGTTTAACATAGTGCTGGAAGTTCTAACATCAGCAATCAGATAACAAAAGGAAATCAAAGGCATCAAAATTGGCAAAGATGAAGTCAAGATTTCGCTTTTTGCAGATGACATGATATTATACTTTAGCCTCTACTACAAAGCTGTCATCATCAAGACAGCATGGTATTGGCACAAAAACAGGCACATAGACCAATGGAATAGAATAGAAACCCCATAACTAGACCCACAAACGTATGGCCAACTCATCTTTGACAAAGCAGGAAAGAACATCCAATGGAAAAAAGACAGTCTCTTTAACAAATGGTGCTGGGAGAACTGGACAGCAACATGCAGAAGGTTGAAACTAGACCACTTTCTCACACCATTCACAAAAATAAACTCAAATTGGATAAAGGACCTGAATGTGAGACAGGAAACCATCAAAACCTTAGAGGAGAAAGCAGGAAAAGACCTCTCTGACCTCAGCCGTAGCAATCTCTTACTCGACACATCCCCAAAGGCAAGGGAATTAAAAGCAAAAGTGAATTACTGGGACCTTATGAAGATCAAAAGCTTCTGCACAGCAAAGGAAACAACCAACAAAACTAAAAGGCAACCAACGGAATGGGAAAAGATATTTGCAAAAGACAGATCGGACAAAGGGCTAGTATCCAAAATCTATAAAGAGCTCACCAAACTCCACACCCGAAAAGCAAATAACCCAGTGAAGAAATGGGCAGAAAACATGAATAGACACTTCTCTAAAGAAGACATCCGGATGGCCAACAGGCACATGAAAAGATGTTCAGCGTCGCTCCTTATCAGGGAAATACAAATCAAAACCACACTCAGGTATCACCTCACGCCAGTCAGAGTGGCCAAAATGAACAAATCAGGAGACTATAGATGCTGGAGAGGATGTGGAGAAACAGGAACCCTCTTACACTGTTGGTGGGAATGCAAATGGTGGGAATGCAAATTGGTGCAGCTGCTCTGGAAAGCAGTGTGGAGGTTCCTCAGAAAATTAAAAATAGACCTACCCTATGACCCAGCAATAGCACTGCTAGGAATTTATCCAAGGGACACAGCAGTACTGATGCATAGGGGCACTTGTACCCCAATGTTCATAGCAGCACTCTCAACAATAGCCAAATTATGGAAAGAGCCTAAATGTCCATCAACTGATGAATGGATAAAGAACTTGTGGTTTATATACACAATGGAATACTACGTGGCAATGAGAAAAAATGAAATATGGCCTTTTGTAGCAACGTGGATGGAACTGGAGAGTGTGATGCTAAGTGAATAAGCCATACAGAGAAAGACAGATACCATATGGTTTCACTCTTATGTGGATCCTGAGAAACTTAACAGGAACCCATGGGGGAGGGGAAGGAAAAAAAAAAAAAGAGGTTAGAGTGGGAGAGAGCCAAAGCATAAGAGACTGTTGAGAACTGAGAACAAACTAAGGGTTGATGGGGGGTGGGAGAGAGGAGAGGGTGGGTGATGGGTATTGAGGAGGGCACCTTTTGGGATGAGCACTGGGTGTTGTATGGAAACCAATTTGACAATAAATTTCATATAAAAAAAAAATGGATAGTCCCTGGAGTGGTGGGGACCTGCAGGGCACTTCCCCAGTGCTGTATAACTGGAGTTGGTGGGCGGGGCCGCAGTCAGACCTGATATCTGCCCCCAGCCCACTGCTGGGGCCAAGGTCAGACTGGTGTGTGCCTTCTCTTCCCCTCTCCTAGGGGCGGGATTCACTGTGGGGTGATGTGGCTGTGTGGGCTACTTGCACACTGCCAGGCTTGTGGTGCTGGGGATCTGGCGTATTAGCTGGGGTGGGTAGGCAAGATGCATGGGGGCAGAGAGGCAGGCATAGCTCGCTGCTCCTTAGGTGATCCAGTTCAGGAGGGGCCCTGTGGTAGCCGGAGGGAGTCAGATCTGCTTCCGTAGGTTTGGCTCCGCAGAAGCACAGAGTTGGGTGTTTGAGCAGAGTGAGCAAGTTCCCTGGCAGGAACTGGTTCCCTTTGGGATTTTGGCTGGGGGATGGGCGAGGGAGATGGCGCTTGTGAGCGCCTTTGTTCCCCGCCAAGCTGAACTCTGTCGTCCAGGGGCTCAGCAACTCTCCCTCTCTTTGTCCTCCAGTCTTCCCTCTTTCCGAGCAGAGCTATTAACTTATGACCTCCCAGACGCTAAGTTCCTAAGAGAAAATTTGGGCACACAAAGAGACACCAGGGATGGGTGCACACAGAGGAAAGACCATGTAAGGACACAGAGAGAAGACAGTCATTTGTAAGCTAGGAGAGAGATATCAGAAGAAATCAAACCTGCCAACATCTTGATCATGGATATCTAGCCTCCAGAACTTCTAGCCTCCAAAACTAGCCCCCAAAATAAATTTCTGTTGCTTAAGCCACCCAAACTGTGGTATTTTGTTATAGTTGACCTAACAAACTAATACAATTACATTTTAGAAAATGTTCCTCATCCTTGTTGACTTTTTTTGTTTATAATATTAACATGGTTCTACAATTTAGAAATGCACTAAAAGGAAGAGTTATTATTCATTATTTACTTTGTCTTCCTCATCTGAACTACCCTATAGGTCATTAGTCTCATTAGATTAAGCTTTATCCTTCTTGCGTTTTACATTTTATATTCGTCCCATTTTATCGATGTTTTTCTTGTAGTTTGCTCTTTTTATCTGAGTAACCAAGTTTCTTTAAATATCTGTCCTTTTTTTTTTTTTTTAACGTTTATTTATTTTTTTGGGACAGAGAGAGACAGAGCATGAACGGGGGAGGGGCAGAGAGAGAGGGAGACACAGAATCGGAAACAGGCTCCAGGCTCTGAGCCATCAGCCCAGAGCCCGACGCGGGGCTCGAACCCACGGACCGCGAGATCGCGACCTGGCTGAAGTCGGACGCTTAACCGACTGCGCCACCCAGGCGCCCCAATATCTGTCCTTTTTAATAGGTTTTTAGTTTATATTACTAATATATGTAATAAGTAAGTATATATGTAATAATGTGTATGTGTGTGAGATCAAGAGAGAGAGAGAGAGAGTAAAGCCTGCATCCTAGATATCATGAGTCAAATAAAAATTGATACTCTAAGCAGTTTCTGGAAACTACAAAGATCTCAGAACAATATAAGGTGATTAACCACCACCTTCTCCTTAACATCAGCTATTAGACTGTTTTTGTTGTGTATCTTATTTCTATATACATTTTAACCCGAGATACCATTATAGAGTGCATAGTTATTTAAACTTAGCTAAATATTTAACAATTTGTTGATGTTCATTCCTTTATTCATTTTTATGCTTTCAGCTGTGATCATTTTACTTTGGTGTAAATTAACTCGAGTTAATATCTCCATTTGGATGTGCTGATAATTAATATTCATTTTCTGTTGTTTCAAAATGATATTTATTTTATCTTAATTTTTAAGGGATATGATTAGTTTAAAAAATGCCCATGAATTCATTGAAATTTCTCACATTGAAAGATTGATTCTAATACCCTCTCTTGGGACTTGGCATGTTGGCTCACTTCTGATGAATAGGATGTGGTGGGAGTGATGCTGTGTTACTTCTGAGGCTAGGCCATAAAAAGGTGATACAGCTTCCACTGGGCTTTCTTCATTTTAGGACATGTGCCTTTAAATCCCTGACCATTATGTAAGAAGTCTAGCTACCACAAGCCACACTGCAGAGAGATCACATAGAAAGTGATATTGGAAAAGTCCCAACTTTTGAGTCTTCTCAGCACCAGACATGGTGAAGTGAAGAAGCTCTTGAGATGATTCCTGCCTATAGCAGAAACTCCTGAGTGAGAACTACCTAGCTGAACTTCATCAACCCCGAGGACCATGAGAAATTATAAATATAAATTATCATTATTGTTTTATACCACTAAGCTTTGGTTGCTTTGTACTGAAAGGTATCTGGTACAGGTTATTTTTACTGGGTATCAATTTCTAGGTAGGCAATTACTCCTTTTCAGTATTTAAAAGAATATTATCTAAAAAAGTATATTCTGGATTCTATAATTTCCGTGGCACTGAGTTTTTCAATATTCTTGTTGCTGTATTTGAAGGTAATATATTAAGATTCTCCTTCCTTCATCTCTTGGACTGCCCTTTAAGATTTTCCCTCTTTTGGCTTACAGCTATTTTGCTAGGATGTACTTTGATGTGATATATATTTCATTTTTGTTGTTGTTGTTGTTGTTGTTGTTGTTGTTGTTCTATATTGCTTATATTTCATTACACTTGAATATGTTTCTTGATGTTTATTGCCAGTTTTGGAAATTCTCACTTTGGAAAATTCTTATTGTCTTTTTAAGTGTTACTTTGGCTGCATTCATCTCTCTTCTTTTATAATACTCAAGTTACACAGTAGACTTTCAATCATTTTTATATGTTTCCTTTGTTTATTATTGTATTTTTCATACTCTTTGTCTTTTGGAGCTTATTGGAATATTTTCTATTGAACTGTGTTCAATCAAATGCTTTACCTGTATGTTCTTAATTACAGTTATTCTATTTTGTCACTTCAGAATTTCTATTTGATCCTTTTTTGTTTTTATTCTATGCCAAGAATTTTAACCTTATAATCTTTCCTTGGTTATATTTATTAGTATTTTAAAAGCTATTTTGACTGTTCTCTTATCTAGAGTTCCTATGGTACTCCTTTTGACTTTTCTTCCAGTCTCTTGTTTTTTTGGTATGCATGCAGATTTTTAGTTGAATTCTGATTACTTTGTATAAAAATATGGAAAAATTTATTCTGTACAACATTATCTCCTTCATCTTTTGCTTTTTTAATTTTTTTTAACGTTTATTTATTTTTGAGACAGAGAGAGACAGAGCGTGAACTGGGGAGTGTCAGAGAAAGAGGGAGACACAGAATCAGAAACAAGCTCCAGGCTCTGAGCTGTCAGCACAGAGCCTGACGCAGGGCTCGAACTCACGGACCGCAAGATCATGACCTGAGCTGATTCGGAACCTTAACTGACTGAGCCACCCAGGCACCCCATATCTTTTGCTTTTTTGAGCCAGTTATGTTTGGTGGCAGATCATTTTAATCTATTTAAAGTGTTTAAAATATAAGTCTTTAGGCAGAATAATATGCACAAAAAAGAAATAAAAGAAATCCAGATTAGCAAAGAAGAGGCAAAATTGCACATTTTTCACTTAGCATAATTTTTCAAGGTTCATCCATGTTGTAGCATGTGTATGTACTTATTTTTTTTTAATTTTTTGATGACATTATTTATTTTTTTAATTTAAATTCAAGTTAGATAACATACAGTGTACCCTTGGCTTCAGGAATAGAACCTAGTGATTCATTACTTTCATATAACACCCAGTGCTCATCCCAACAATGCCCTCCTTAATGCCCATCACCCATTTAATTTATCCCCCCAGCCACCTCACCTCCAGAAACCCTCAGTTTGTTCTGTGTATTTAAGAGTCTCTTATGGTTTGCCTCTCAGTTTTTACCTTCTTTTTCCTTCCCTTCTCCTATCTTCATTTGTTGTGTTTCTCAAATTCCACATATGAGTGAAATCATATATCTTTCTCTGACTACTTTTGCTTAACATAATACGCTCTAGTTGTATACAGGTTGTTGCAAATGACAAGATTTCATTCTTTTTCATCACTAAGTAGTATTAGAACATATATATATATATATATATATATATATATATATATATATATATACCACATCTTCTTTATACAGTCATCAGTTGATGGATATTTAGGCTCTTTCCATAATTTGGCTATTGTTGATAGTGCTGCTACAAATATTGGGGTGCCTGTGCTTCCTTGAATCAGCATTTTTGTATCCTTTGGATAAATACCTAGTAGTGCAATTGCTGGGTCATAGGGTAGTTCTATTTTTAATTTTTTAAGAGACCTCCATACTGCTTTCCAAATTGGCTGCCCCAGTTTCCCTTACCACCACAACACAAAGGATTCCCCTTTCTCCATGTCCTCACCAACATCTGTTGTTTCGTGAGCTGTTCATTTTAGCCATTCTGACAGGTGTAAGGTGGTATCTCATTGTTTTGATTTATATTTCCCTGAAGATGAGTGATGTTGAGCATCTTTTCATGTCTGTTAGCCATCTGGATGTCTAATTTGGGAAAATGTTTATTCATGTCTTCTTCCTATTTCCTCACTAGATTATTTATTTGGTTTTTTTGGGGGGGTGTTGAGTTTGATAGATTCTTTATAGATTCTGGTTAATAACCACTTATATAATATATCATTTTCAAATATATTCTCCATTCCATCTGTTGCTCTTTAGTTTTGTTGATTGTTTCCTTTATCTCGATGAGGTCCCAATAGTTCATTTTTGCTTTTGTGTCCCATGCCTCCAGAGACATGTCAAATAAGGAGTTGCCACAGCCGAGGTCAAAGAGGTTGCTACATGTTTTCTCCTGTATCATTTTGATGGTTTCCTGTCTCACTCTTAGCTCTTTCATTAATTTTGGATTTACTTTTGTGTATGGTGTAAGAAAGTGGTCCACTGTCTTTCTTCTGCATGTCGATGTCCAGTCCTCCCAGCATCATTTACTGAAGAGACTGTCTTTTTTTCCGTTAGATACTCTTTCCTGCTTTGTTAAAAATTAGTTGGCCATATATTTGTAGGCCCATTTCTGGGTTCTCTATTCTATTCCATTGATCTATGTGTCTGTTTTTGTGCTAATACCATACTGTCTTGATGATTATAGCTTTGTAATACAGCTTAAACTCCAGAGGAGAAGTAGGGAAGCAGGGATTTTCCTTGTCTCTCAAACACAGCTATATTGGGATCAGATCACTTGGAACACCCAAGAAGTTGATCTGTGGAGGGGTAGAAGGACCTCCACAGTTGGAGTAAGACAGCTTGACAGGAGTGAGGTGTGAGGAAGTGAAGAGAGGAGATAAAATGGCATAACCATGGAGGAGAGGGAACCCTTTCTGTGGAGAGACAAAAGGGAGAGAAAGGGAGAGGGGTTGTGAAAGTGTGGCTTTGAGTTAGCACAATAGGAAAACCTGGGGAACAAGGTTTTGGACTGGGGAACAAGAAGTATGGAATGTGCTAGTTCTTTTTGAAAACAGCCTTTGGGGCTGAAACTCAGAGGTTTTGGAGGTGCACGACATTCCCCTGAGTGGAGATGTGGCGTGCACTCCTGGGGAGGAAGGAGCTGGCCCTGGAGTGCATAGTGTGGTGTAGCAATCTCCGGGGCACACTGGGAGAACAATCGTTCACAGAGTACTTTGGAAAGATGGTTTATTGCCTCTGCAAGGACAAAAAGACCATGCAAGTGCAAGCCAAAAGCTTTTCATCAGCAGGTGGTGGGGCTCTACTCCGGAGGAGGGGAGCATATCTGGATCTGCAGTGTTGGGTCTTTTAAGATTTTGGGTTTTGAACCCCAGCTGAATGCCAAGAAGCCACAGAATTGTGGTCCAGGACAAGCTGACTGCCCTTGCTATTCTGTTAGGGCTGAAATTGAGAATTTAAAGTAATGATCATAAAGATACTCACTGGGCTTGGGAAAAGAGAGGAAGGCATCAGTGAAACCCTAAATGAAGAGATTTTTAAAAATCAGAGATGAAGAACACAATAAATAAAATGCAAAACTACACTAGATAGAATAAATAGCAGGATAGAGGGAGCAGAGGGACAAGTTAACAAACAGGAAGACAAAGTAATGGAAAGTAATCAATATGAGAAAGTGAGAGAAAAAATAGGCAAAATGAGAATAGACTTGGGGAAATCAGTGACTCCATCAAGCATAATAACATGTGCATTATAGGGATCCCAAAAGATGGAAAAAAATGGGACAGAAAATTTTTAAAGAAAAAAATACCTGGCAATGTCCTAACCTGGGGAAGGAAACAAATGTCCAGATCCAGAGACATACAGATACCCCAACAAAATAAAACCAAGGAGGTCCACTACAAGACACATAGTAATTAAATGGCAAAAAGTAATGTTAAAAAATTTAAAAGCACCAAGAGAAAGCAAGACAATTAAACACAAGGGAAATCCCATAAGGCTCTCGTATTTTTCATCAGAAACTGCAGGCCAGAAGGGAGTGACATGATATATTCAAAGTGATGGAAGAGAAAAATATGCAGCCAAGAATAACCTATCTAGCAAGGTTGTCATTAATAATAGAAAGAGAAAGAGTTTCTCAGACAAATAAAAACTAAAAGACTTTTTGATAACTAAATGAGGCCTACAGGAAATATTAAAGGCTACTCTGTGAGTGGAAAAGAAAGACCATGAATAAGACTATGAAAAGTAGGAAACACAAAAGCAGTAAAAATAAGTATATCTGCAAAAAGTCAGTCAAGGGATACACAAAATAAAAGGATGCAAATTATGACACAATATACCTGAAGTGTGGAGGGATAGGAATAAAGAATGAGTTCAAATTCAATTCACCATCAACTTAATATACATTATTATATACAGAAGATGTTATATACAAACCTGATGGTTACCACAAATCAAAATACAATAACAGATATACAAGTAATAAAGAGAAATTAATCCAAGTATATCACTAAACAAAGCCAGAAAACCATAAAAGAGAGCAAGAGAAGTAAAGCTTTTAAAAAAAGTACAAAACAACCCCCAATAAAACAAGTAATAAAATGACAATAAATAAATATCTATCAATAGTTACTTTGAATGAGTCAACAAGAAGATGGCAGCAGAATGAAAGGACCCAAGACTCATCTCATCCCACGTACACAACTAGATAGCTATCAAATCATCTTAAATATCCCACAAATCAACCGAAGACTGACAGAACAAACTTCACAACTAAAGGAGAGAAGAGGCCACATTGAAGATGGTAGGAAGTGTGGATATGTGGTTTAGGGGAGAAATGAATCCCAGTACTGCATAGGGGAAGGAGCCATGGTCACAAAGAAAGGCAAGAGAGAGAGGTGCACTCAGGGGAGTGCACAAGAAGAATGTTTCCCCAAAGCCATTGGCTTGGAAAATGAGAGGGGCTAAATTTTGTGAGTTCTTGCAACTAGTGGGGTTTAAAGTCTGGAGTTTTAAAGGGCAGCAGGATTGACTGGGATAGAACCAAAAGGGCACTGTCCTATGGAGAGAAGGCAGGCAAAAACACACAGCAGCAGACAGTGTTGAAACAGCAATCTAAAGAATGCTGGGGCGCATGGTAGGGATGTTATTTCCTCTTCTGGGAGCATGCCACTGAGAAGCAGTGATCACAGAGATGCCTCTCTGTGAATAAATGAGCTGGCTGGCACCAATGCCCTCCCCTACTCCTTAGCATAAAAACAGAGCAACCCTTAGGAAGTAGCCCAGCACTGACAGTGTCTGCCTCACTTGCTTATACCAAGACCCACTGCCCTGCACTCTGCAGTAGTAACCTTCTCAGTCAAGCTTATCTCTTTCCTAGGGCAGCAGGTCTCTCCCCCACAAGACCAGCAAAAACCCCTGCCTACAACAGGTCTCTTAACCAGACAGTTCTGCAAGGGCCTCAGTTCTGGTGGAAGTGGTGTCAGGTATTGTTGCACAAACAGACAAGAGAATACCTAGTTAAACTTCACCACATTCAGGCTACGGACCAAACATTGTCCACTCCAGGCAAGGAAAGCCTCTGCAGATGACTAACCTGAAGGCTAGATCAACCAAAACACAACAGCAGAGAGCATGCAGTACATACCAGAGACACTTAGTGAGGTACAAGACCCTGGACACTGCATGACCTCTTCTTCATAAGGCCATTACTTTCAGGAACAGGAGATATAACTGGATTTTCAAACACAAACAACAAGGTAGAGGCTTAGATAAAATGTGAAGATGGAGGAGTTTATCCCAAATGAAAGAACAAGACTGGGCCATGGGCCCAGAGATGTAAGTGAAACAGATATTAGTAACATGTCTAATGGAGAATTTAAAGCAATAATTATAAGGATACTCACTGGGCTTGAGAAATAATAGAAGACATCAGTGAGACCCTTTAACAATAGTATCAAAAAGGATAAAATAGGAATAAACTTCACATAAATTTTGGTTTTCAATTGGGTTAAATTATAGAATTTTATCATTAAATTTGCTCTTTAATTTTATTTATTTTTCTGCTTTTGGCTTCTATTCACTTAAAACCATGTGTTTTTTGTGTAAGTTTTTCTTTAAATTCAAGCTAGTTAAGGGGTACCTGGGTGGCTCAGGCAGTTAAGCATCTGACTCTTGATCTGAGCTCAGGTCATGATCCCAGGGTCGTGGGATTAAGCCTCAAATTGGACTCTCCACTGAGCTTGAAACTTACTTAGGATTCTCTTCCCCTCTCCCCCTCTTGTGTGCTCACTTTGTCTCTCTCTAAAATAAAAATTAAAAAAAAATAAACTCCAGTTAGTTAACATACAGTGTAATATTAGCTTTGGGTATACACAGTATAGTGATTTAACAATTCCATACAACACCTAGTGCTGACCATGACAAGTGAACTCCTTAATCCCCACCACCTATTTAACCCATTCCCCACCCCCTTACGCTCTGGTAACCATCAGTTTGTCTCTGATAAATCACTAGAACTGACTTTCTTGGTTAGGGAAAGGGAGGAGGATAGGCCAGTGGCAATTGCCTCTTGTTCCAAGCCTCCAAATATACCTCCCAGGATTGTGGTTTGCGCTTAGAGAACTAAAGAAACCTCTCCTTGGGACAGCACATTTAGCCCTTTAGTACAAACCATCAGTCCCTTCTTATGTTGATATTCAACTGCATTTATTAAGTTCAGAGAACATGGGAAGAGGTCTTGCAATATTCAAGTGATAGAATTACTTTGACAACTGTTCTGATAGAAGTGTTCAGGGGTTTAATATGTCTTTCCTTCTCCCCTTTGGATTGAACATTGGGCTACTGGCCCCAAAGTGTGTGACATAGCACCTTATTCAGGTAGCACCTGAAGGTTAGCAAGACAGCTGGTGACAGCTGCAGAGTACACAGTAGGAAAGAAGACAGGTAGTTTGCTACCCCTGCCTGAACAACATTGACAATGTGATTTGGGTGCCACTTTTACATCATGAGCACGTTCTACTAACACCTTCTACCACAGGGCTTTCTCTAGAACACAAGGATAAACTAGAGTTCTTCCCCAAATAATAAGTACTGACACCCCCAAAATAGCAGACACCTAGAACAGGCCTCTGCCAAACACAGGGTGTGACTGGAAACACAGCTGAATGCCCATCCCTGGAAAATATGACTCAAGTGGATTATCATTCTGATTGCTCTAAATTGGCCCCCCCACCTGGGCCATATACAGTCCCTTGGGTTTAACCAATTAGCAGTAATCATCTTGAATATTTGGACACCCAGGAAATTTGGGAAAGGAGAGGTATGTATGGCAACCACCAGCAGACATAGCAGCAAGGCTAAACTGTAGTTACATCACCAGGTGGAAATTCTGTCCCAAGCCACTTCTGCAGTGGTCTGGAACCAATAGTAATCCTAGAGCAGTCCTCTTACAAAGCTACCCAAAAGTCAGTGTGAATGGCCTAGTGGTCCTGTTTGTAAAGCCACTTGGGGTGTGGACCTAATCAACTATTCAAAAAGGGGAACTGACCGGCCTCCGTGCAGGACCTCAAAATTGAGTCAGAGGAACTTTAAAGACACTATATGACAGAGATATCATGTTATAGCCAACTTGAAGACATAAGATAAACCTTCCCTCTGAATTTTGTTTGGATATCCAGATTGATAATGACACACACAGGCCAAAAACATATGGAAACGTTTATTACTCACAAAATGAAGGCTTTCTAAGAGAGTAGCACAGCTCCCATGCAGGTCCAAAAATGCCTTGAGATAATAGGGGAAAGAGACTGGCTTGAAGTTTGTACAGTGGTTGGACATGCATGGATTGAATTTATCACATGTTCCAAAGGGAGGAGGATGCAGGCTTTCTTATCATCTCACCCAGTTGTGAGGCAGAAGTGGAAGAGGATGGGGTGGGGCTGAAAAGCTTAAAAGTTAAAAGTTAAATGTCAAATATAAATGGTGTTTTATAAACACATAGCTTAAACCCCGCAATATGGCCGGGATATGATAGAAGATAAACATCTACCTTGAGTCCGAGATAAGCAAGTTGTCTCCATTAAGGTATTTCAAACCTGCAACCACAGATGCTAAATATATGTGCACATGTGCATATATACATGGAAATGTATATCCATGAATAAAATATGTTTATATCATATATATGTATATATATATATACATATATATGTATTTCAGATTTTCTAAATGAAAATATGCCATAGGTAATAATCCATTTTGATATAAACAAAATATGTTTATATCATATATATGTATATATATGTATATATGTATATATATATACATATATATGTATTTCAGATTTTCTAAATGAAAATATGCCATAGGTAATAATCCATTTTTTCTTTTTCTGGGAATGATTTTAATTCAAAACATCAAATATATTCAGATGGAAGTTTAACTGATCTAAGTGTTGTGGAGTTAGAAGCAAATTCACCTGTACTCTGAAAACTATAAAATATTGATGAAAGAAATTGAAGATGACACAAACTAATGGAAAGATACTTCATGTGTATGGATTGGAAGAAAATAATATTGTTAAAATGTCTATGATACTCAAATCAATCTACAGATGTAATACAATACCTATCAAAATATTTATCACAGCATTTAATCACAGATGTAGAGCAACCCTAAAATTTGTATGTAACAACAAAAGACTGTATAGCCAAAGCAATCTTGAAAAAGAAGAACAAACTGGAGGTGCCACAATCCCAGACTTTAAGTTATATTAGAAAGCTGTAGTGACAAAGACAGTATGGTACTGGCACAAAAAATAGACACACAAATCAATGAAACAGAATAGAAAACCCGGGGGCACCTGAGTGGCTCAATCAGTTAAGCATCTGCCTCTGGCTCAGCTCATGATCTGTTTGTGAGTTCGAGCCCTGTGTCAGGCTCTGTGCTGACAGCTCAGAGCCTGGAGCCTGCTTTGGATTCTGTGTTTCCCTCTGTCTCTCTCTCCTTCAAAAATAAATAAACATTAAAAAGAAAGAATAGAAAACCCAGAAATAAACCCACAAATGGCCAGTCAGGGAAATACACATTAAAACTACAATAAGATAGCACCTCACATCTATCAGAATGACTAAAATAAAAAAAAAAAAACAACATAGGAAATGACAGGTGTTGGTGAGGAATGTGGAAGAAAGGGAACATTTGTGTCCTTTTGGTAGGAATGCAAAGTATTGCAGCCACTCTGGAAAATAGTGTGGAGGTTCCTCATAAAGTTAATAATAGAACTACCCTATGATTTACTAATAACACTGCTGGGTATTTACACAAAGAAAACAAAAACATGAATTCAAAGGGATGCATTCACTCCCATGTTTATTGAAGCATTATTTACAATAGCCAAACTATGGAAGCAGCCAAAGTGATGATGTGATACACACACACACACACACACACACACACACACACACACAGGGAATATTACTCATGCATAAAAAAGAATGAAATCTCGCCATTTTCAAAGACAGGGGTGGCCTAAGGAGTATAAAGTTAAGTGAAATAAGTCAGTCAGAAAAACACAGATGACAATATGATGTCACTCATATATAACATTTAAGAAACAAAACAATGGGGAAAAATAGAAACCAAAAGCAAACTCTTAACTATAGAGAACAAACTGATGGTTTCCAAAGGGGAGGTGGGTGGAGGATAGGTTATATAGGTGATGAGGATTAGGAGTACACTTGTGATGTACAATACTGGGTATTGTATAAAGTGTTGAATCACTGAATTGTATACCTGAAACTAATATTAAACTGTATGTTAACTAATTGGAATTTAAATAAAAAGTTTAAAAAATAAATGGTCAATTAATCTTTGGCAAAGGAGGAAAGAACATACAATGGACAAAAGAGAGTGTTTTCAAAAAATGGTTTTGAGAGAACTGGACAGCAACATGCAGAAAAATGAAACTGGACCACTTACTTACACCATACACAAAAATAAATTCAGAATGGATTAAAGATCTAAATGTGAGACTTGACGCCGTGGAAGTCCTGGAAGAAAGCACAGGCCATTATCTCTCTTATATCAGTTGCAGCAAAATTTTCAAGATGGTCTCCTGAGGGCAGGCAAATAAATGCAAAAATATGGGCGTCTTGTTGGCTCAGTTGGATAAGCATCCAACTTTGGCTCAGTCATGATCTCACGGTTCATGGGTTCAAGTCCTTTGTCAGACTGTATGTTAATAGCTCAGAGCCTGGAGTCTGCTTCAGATTCTGTGTCTCCCTCTCTCTCTGCTCCTCCCTGGCTCGCACTCTGTCTCTCTCTCAAAAATAAATAAACATTAAAAAACATTTTTAAAAAGCAAAAATACAATATTAGGAGTACATAAAAGAAAAAAAAAACTTCTGCACAACAAAGGAAACAATCAACAAAACTAAAAGGCAAGCTACAGAGTGGGAGATTTTGCAAATGACACATCTGATAAAGTGTTAGTATCAAAAACATATAAAGAAACTACACAACTCAACATCAAAATATAATCCAATTGTATGGAATTGTTGAATCACTATATTGAACACCTGAAACTAATATAACACTGTATGTTACCTACACTGGAATTAAAATGAAAACATTTAAAATTTAAAACAACAATAACAAAAAATAAAATGAGTCCAGAGGAATTAAGATAGTGATGTAGTAAGGGGACGCTGGGCTTGTCTAGTCCCTCTAACATACCTAGATCAACGTCAAATTATTTTGAACACCTAGGAAGTCGATCTGAGGATTAAGAGAACAATCTGCATAATTTGTGGGAGAAAACATGGGAGGTACATGGTGCAGAGGAGAATTTGGGGAAAAGAAAACCTGCAAAGGGTGCTGCAGAGGGGTGGCCGCCCTTTTTGCAGAGAGGTAAAACAGAGGGGGAGAGAGAGCAGTGTGTTGGGTTTGCACAAGGAAAACATTCCCCCCAAACCATTGACAGGGAGTCCTTAGGAACTGAATATTGCAAGTTTTTGCAAACAGTGGACCTGAAGTTCTGAGTTTTTGGAAATCTACACCATTTTCTGGAGTGGGCAAATGGTGCTCCTTGGAAGAAGGAGGGGAAGCCTTGGAGTGGACAGTGGAAAGTGTGGTGTGGGGAATCCTCTGGGTTTCACTTGGCAAGGAAGTTTCCCTTCCCTGAATGCATTTGGAAGAGGGATATTGCCTCTGCAAGGACAGAAGACTCAGCTGCTGCATTTGAGTGGCAGTTCAACTTCAGGGGAAAGAGTGTTTGCAGAAGACAGATAAAATGGTCACAGCTTTTCACTGTTCTTCACCATAAACTCTAGACACTTGCTCAGTTGTGAGACTGCTTTTCTGGGACAGAATAGTGCCAGGCGCAACACTATGAGGCTCTTCTCCAGAGTCGGTGTAGTGGGTCTGTGTCCTGACCAGCCTTTTAAGATTTGGAGCATTGAATCCCAGTCTGCCAGAGATAAAACACCAAGGAGCTATGGCACCAGGCACGTCTATGACCAAGGCACAGAAGGGTTAAGGTCAGGGATCTAATGGAAGCCTGTGACACAGGAGGGTAGATTGTTCCCTTGTCTTTCAGGGCTATCTGAATAGGGGTGGGAAACAGCTTGCCTACCTGGGGACAAGAGAGTAGGGTGACGCCATCTGCCTTGCCCACCAACATTGTCAGACTTCAGCGAGTAACAGTGTCCCCAGTGGAGGTTGGAACTGTTTACACCAAACCCTACCCACCCATCCTCCCCCGTGCCCACCCTGCACACTACAGGGTCATCTTTATGAGGGCAAGTCTCGCAGTGGACCTCTCCCTAGAGGACCAAAACAGGAGCCCTGCATGCACCAAGTCTACTGATTACAGAGTGCTCCAAAGTATCACCTTCAGTAATAAGATCAGTCTTTTGTTTTTTGGTTTTTGGTTTTGTTTTTGTTTTTAAAATCAGGCTTATAGTTGTTGTTGTAGTTGTTCATTTATTTGTTCTTTTGTTTCTTTTTTTCTTGTTTTTGGGAACAGGATTTTTCTTTCTTTTTCTTCTTTTTGCCTTATTTTTCTTTAAAATCAGGCTTATAATTTTATGTTTGTGTGTTTGTTGTTTTTTTTTTTTCCCTAATTTTTATCTTTTTTTTTTTTTGGATAAGGCTTTAAAAAAAAAAAAAAAACATGCTTGTTTGAACAAATATATCAAAACACACTTAGATAAAAGTCCAAACACTCCCTACTAAAAACAAAGAGGAGCTCTGCAGGCGACTAACCAGTGGGAAAGAGAATCCAAAATACAACAACAGAGTGTACACAGCTTACACCAGAAACACTTCCTGAAGCACTGGACCCTGAACAATGTAAAATCCCTTATTAATATAGCATTACTTTCAGGAGCAGGAAACATAACAAGCTTTCATAACACACAAAATACAGAAACCTAGACAAAATGATGAGATGGAGGAATTTTCCCCCAAAGAAAGATCAGGAAGAAACCAAAGCCAGGGATTTCCTCAAAACAGATAGAAATAATATATCTGAACAAGAATTTACCACAGCAGTGATAAGAATACTAGATGGATTTTTAAAAAGCATAGAAGACTCCAGAGAAACCCTTGCTTCAGAGATAAGAGACCTAAAAACTACTTGGGACAAAATAAAAAATGTTAAAATTGACTGGATGTAATTACAATTGAAGAAGCAGAGGATCAAATAGGTGACATAGAATATAAAATTATGGAAAATTATGAAGCGGTAAAGAAGAAAGAAAGAAAAATATTAGATCAAAAATTTAGAATTAGGGAAATCAGAGATATTTTAAAACACAATAATATCTGTATCATAGAGTCCCCAAAGAATAAGAGTAGGGAAAAATGAAAAGGTTTATACGAACAAATTATAGCTGAGAACTTCCCTAATCTTGGAAAGCAAACAGGCATTCAAGTCCAAGAGGCCCAGAGAACTCCCTTCAAAATCAACAAAACAAGTCAACACCAAGACATATCATAGTGAAACTTGAAAAATACAAAGATAAAGAGAGAATTATGAAAGTAGCTAAGCACAAAATGTTCATAACCTACATGGGTAGAGTAGATAGATAAAGTTAGCAGCAGACCTGTCCACAGAAACTTGGTAAGCAAGAAGGGAGTGGCGTGGTATATTTAATATGCTGAATGGGACACATATTCAGCCAAGAATACTTTATAAAGCAAGGCAGTCATTCAGAATAGAAGGGAGATAAAGAGTTTCTAAGAGAAGCAAAACCTAGAGTTCATGAAAACTAAGCCAGGTGTGCAAGAATTATAAAATGAGACACTTTGATCAGGGAAGAGAGGCCAAAACCAAAAAAGACTAGAAAGGAACAGAGACAATCTACAGGAAGAGCGACTTTACATGTAACACCATAGATATCTATCAGTAATTACTATGAATGTAAAAGGACTAAGTGTTCCAATCAAAAGACACAGGGTGTCAAAATGGATGAAAAAAAAAATCCTCCTCAATATGAAGGTTACAAGAGACTCTTTTTGCCCCAAAGTCACCTTCAGATTGAAAGTGATGGAGTAGAGAGACATTTATCATGCTAATGGAGGTCAAAAGAAAGTTTGTGTAGCCATAATTATGTCAGACAAACTAGATTTTAAATCAAAGACTCTAACAAGAGATGAAGAAAGGCACTATATCATAATAAAGAGGTCTACCCAAAAAGAAGTGCTAAGAATTGTAAATATTTATGGACCCAACTTAGAAGAATCCAAATATATAAATCTATTAATAACAGAGGTTCTTGGGTGGCTCAGTTGGCTAAGTGTCTGACTCTTGATTTCAACTAAGGTCATGATCTTGTGACTTGTGAGTCTGAGCCACACATTGGGCCTTGGGTTTTCTCTCGCCCTCTCTCTCTGCCCTTCCACCACTCCCATGCATGCACAAAGCATGCATGCATGGGTGTGTTCTCTCTCTCAAAATAAATAAACATTAAAAAAATAATAAACATAGAGACACTCATTGATAATTATGTGATAATAGTAGAGCACTTTAACACCCCAACTTACAGCAATGGACAGATCATATAAGCAGCAGATCAACTAAGAAACAATGGCTTTGGGGGCGCCTGGGTGGCGCAGTCGGTTAAGCGTCCGACTTCAGCCAGGTCACGATCTCGCGGTCTGTGAGTTCGAGCCCCGCGTCGGGCTCTGGGCTGATGGCTCAGAGCCTGGAGCCTGTTTCCGATTCTGTGTCTCCCTCTCTCTCTGCCCCTCCCCCGTTCATGCTCTGTCTCCCTCTGTCGCAAAAATAAATAAATGTTGAAAAAAAATTTTTTTTAAAAAAAAAAGAAACAATGGCTTTGGTGTTTTTTTTTTAATATATGAAATTTATTGTCAAATTGGTTTCCATACAACACCCAGTGCTCATCCCAAAAGGTGCCCTCCTCAATACCCATCACCCACCCTCCCCTCCCTCCCACCCCCCATCAACCCTCAGTTTGTTCTCAGTTTTTAACAGTCTCTTATGCTTTGGCTCTCTCCCACTCTAACCTCTTTTTTTTTTTTTCCTTCCCCTCCCCCATGGGTTTCTGTTAAGTTTCTCAGGATCCACATAAGAGTGAAACCATAGGGTATCTGTCTTTCTCTGTATGGCTTATTTCACTTAGCATCACACTTTCCAGTTCCATCCACGTTGCTACAAAAGGCCATATTTCATTTTTTCTCATTGTCACGTAGTATTCCATTGTGTATATAAACCACAATTTCTTTATCCATTCATCAGTTGATGGACATTTAGGCTCTTTCCATAATTTGGCTATTGTTGAGAGTGCTGCTATAAACATTGGGGTACAAGTGCCCCTATGCATCAGTACTCCTGTATCCCTTGGATAAATTCCTAGCAGTGCTATTGCTGGGTCATAGGGTAGGTCTATTTTTAATTTTCTGAAGAACCTCCACACTGCTTTCCAGAGCGGCTGCACCAATTTGCATTCCCACCAGCAGTGCAAGAGGGTTCCTGTTTCTCCACATCCTCGCCAGCATCTATAGTCTCCTGATTTGTTCATTTTGGCCACTCTGACTGGTGTGAGGTGATATCAGAGTGTGGTTTTGATTTGTATTTCCCTGATAAGGAGCGACGCTGAACATCTTTTCATGTGCCTGTTGGCCATCCGGATGTCTTCTTTAGAGAAGTGTCTATTCATGTTTTCTGCCCATTTCTTCACTGGGTTATTTGCTTTTCGGGTGTGGAGTTTGGTGAGCTCTTTATAGATTTTGGATACTAGCCCTTTGTCCGATCTGTCATTTGCAAATATCTTTTCCCATTCTGTTGGTTGCCTTTTAGTTTTGTTGGTTGTTTCCTTTGCTGTGCAGAAGCTTTTTATCTTCATAAGGTCCCAGTAATTCATTTTTGCTTTTAATTCCCTTGCCTTTGGGGGGAGGAGAAAGCAGGAAAAGACCTCTCTGACCTCAGCCGTAGCAATCTCTTACTCGACACATCCCCAAAGAAACAATGGCTTTGAATGACACACTGGACCAGATGGACTTAATAGATATATTCAGAACATTTCAACCTAACAGCAGAATAAACATTCTTTTTAAGTTCACATGGAACATTCTCCAGAATAGATCACATACTGAGTGACAAATCAGCCCTCAACAAGTACAAAAAGATTGAAATCATACCATACATATTTTCAGACCACAATGCTATGAAACTTGAACTCAACGACAAGAAAAAAATTGGGAAGGACCACCAATACATGAAAATTAAAGAATATCCTACTAAAGATTGAATGGCTTAACCAGGAAATTAAAGAAGAAACTAAAAATTACATGGAAGCAAATGAAAATGAAAACACTGCAGTCCACAATTTTTGGAATACAACAAAGGTGGTCAAAAGAGGAATACACACACACACACACACACACACACACACACACACACACATACATATAGCAATCAGGCCTAACTCAAGAAAAAAGAAAAGTACCAAGCACACAACCTAACTTTATACCTAAAGAAGCTGGAAAAAGGACAGGGAATAAAGCCCAAAACCAACAGAAGAAGGTAAATAACAAAGATTTGAGTAGAAATAAATGATACCAAATTTAAAAAAAAAAATTCAACAAAACTAAGAGCTGTTTCTTTGAAATAATTAACAAAATTGACAAACTCCTAGCCAGACTTCTCAAGAAAAGGAAAGAACTCCCCCAAAATACAATCACTAATACAAGAGGAGAGATCACAACCAGCACCACATAAATACAATAATTATAAGAGGATATTATGAGCAATTATATGCCAAAAAATGGACAATCTGGAATAAATGGATAAATACCTACAGATATAAACTACCAAAACTGAAACAAGAAGAAATAGAAAATTTGAACAGACTCATAACCAGTAAAGAAATTGAATCACTAATGAAAAATCTCCCATCAAACCAAAGTCCAGGCCCAGATGACTTCCCAGGGGAATTCTATCAAAAATTTGAAGAAGAGATAATACATTTTCTTTTGAAGCTGTTCCAAAAAATAGAAATCGAAAGAAAACTTCCAACCTCATCTGTGAGGCAAGAATTTCATTGATTCTACAACCAGACAAAGACTCGACTGAAAAGGAGAATTAGAGGCCAATATCGTTGATGAACCTGGATTCAGAAATTACCAACTAGATACTAGTAAATTGAATTCAACAGTACTTTAAGATAATTATTAACCACAATCAGGTGGGATTTATTCCTGGGCCTCTGGGATGGTGCAAAATTGGCAAATTAATCAATGTGATACACCACATTAATAAAGAAAGGATAAGAATCATATGATCCCATCAATAGATGTGGAAAAAACATTTGAAAAATACAGCATTTTTCATGATAGAAACACTCAAGAAAATAGGAATAAAAGAAACATACCTCAATATCATAAAAATCATATGTGAAAGGCCCACAGCTAATATCATCTTCAATGGGAGAAAACCTGAGAGCTTTCCTCCTAAGGTCAGGAACATGACAGCCATATCCACTGTCACCACTCTTGTTCAACATAATACTAGAAGTACTAGCCTCAGCAATCACACAACAGAAGGAAATAAATGGCATACAAATTGGCAAGGAAGAAGTTAAACTTTAACTCTTCACAGATGACATAATACTGTATGTGGAAAACCCAAATACTACACCAAAAATTGCTAGAACTGATACATGAATTAAGCAAATTCACAGGAAATAAAATCAAAGTAAATATATCTGTTGCATTTCTATACACCAATAATGAAGCAGCAGAAAGATAAATCAAGGAATCAATCCCATTTATAATTGCACCAAAAGCCACCAGATAACTAGGAATAAACCTAAGCAAAGAGGTAAACTATCTGTGTGCTGAAATTTCTAGAACACTTATGAAAAAACTTGAAGAAGACACAAAGAAATGGAAAAAAAGCCCATGTCTATGCTCATGGATTGTCAGAGAAAACATGGTTAAAGTGTCTATAATTCCCAAAGCAATCTACACATTCAATGTAATCCCTACTAACATAACATCAACATTTTTCCTAGAGTTAGAACTAGCAATTCGAAAAATTTTATGGAAACAAAAGACCCCAAATGGCCAAAGTAATATTGGGGGGGGGGGGGAAGCAAAACAGAGGTATCACAATTTTGGGCTTTTAGCTATATCATAAAGTTGTAGTCATCAAGACAGTATGGTACTGATACAAAAACAGACACATAGAGAATAGAATAGAATAGAATAGAATAGAATAGAATAGAATAGAATAATAGAGAACCCAGAAATGGACCCACAAGTGTATGACCAACCAGCCTTTGATAAAGCAGGAAAAGAGTATCCAATGAAAAAAAGACAGTCTTTTCAGGAAATGGTGCCTGGAGAACTGGACAATGACATGCAGAATAATAAAACTGGACCACTTTCTTATACCATACACAAAAATAAACTAGATATGGATGAAAAGCCAAAATGTGAGACAGGGAAACATCAAAATACTGAAGAATACAGGCAGCGACCTCCTTGACCTTAGCTACAGCAACTTCTTACTACACACATCACTGGAGGCTAAGGAAATAAAAGCAAAAATGAACTATTGTAATGTCATTAATCTAAAAAGTTTCTGCACACTGAAGGAAATAGTAAACAAAACTAAAAAGGCAACCAATGGAATGGTAGAGGATATTTGCAAGTGACATATCAGATAAAGGGTTAGTATCCAAAATCTATAAATGCTTATCAAATGCAACACCAAAAAATAAATCATCCAGTAAATAAATGGGCAGAAAACATGAATAGACACTTTTCCAAAGAAGAAGTCCAGATGGCTAACAGACACATGAAAAGATGCTCAGCATTACTCATCATCAGAGAAATACAAATCAAAACCACAACGAGATATCACCTCACACCAGCCAGAATGTCTAACATAAACAACTCAGGAAACAACAGATGTTGGCAAGGATGTGGAGAAAGGGGAATATTTTGGCACTATTTGTGGGAATGCAAACTGATGCAGCCCCTCTGAAAAGCAGTATGGAGGTTCTTCAAAAAAAAAAAAAAAAAAAAAAAGAACTACCTTACAACACAACAATTGCACTGCTAGGTATTTATCCACAGGACACAAAACTGCTAACTTGAAGGGGGACATGTTCTCCAATGTTTATAGCAGTGCTATCTACAATAGCCATATTATGAAAAGAACCCAAATGTCCATAGACTGATGAATGGACAAAGATGTGGTTTACAATGGAATACTACTCAGTGATCAGGAAGAATGAAATCTTGTCATTTGCAATCATGTGGATAGAACTAGAGTGTATTATGTTAAGCAAAATAAGTCAGTCAGAGAAAGACAAATGGTTTTAGTCATATATGGAATTTAAGAAAAAAAATGATGAACCTAGGGGAAGGGAAGAAAAAATAAGATAAAAACAGAGATGCAGACAAACAATGGGACTTTTAAATACAGAAAACAAACTGAGGGTTGTTGGAGGGATGGTGGGTGGGGAATGAGCTAAATGGGTGATAGGCATTAAGCAGAGCACTTAATGCGATGAACACCAGGTGTTATATGTAAATGATGAATCACTGGGTTCTACTTATGAAAACAATACTACACTGTATATTAGCTAACTTGAATTTAAATAAATAAATTTAAAAAAAAGAAAATGCAAGAATAATAAATGCACACATTGAAAAGAATGAAGAAAATTTAAGACAGTTTGGAGAAGGAAAAAAGACAGAAGATTAAAATTGGGACAGTGTACAAGAAAGTAAGTGTTACAAAGCAGAGCAAGAATGCTTCTGGAAGAAGACAGTCTTGAACCCTGTACTTCATCATTCATCCCAAAATAAAAATTTGACAAAAGCTTTTGTGGGAGGTACTTATAACATCTCATCTGGTGAAGGAGGTGGAGCCTGCTCCTGAAGACCTGGATTCAGAGACTCATCACCTGGTGGATGAGGTAAAAATGTTGTTAGTGTTGTTTTTAACATCAGCAAGATAAATCCTTAACACTCAAGTCAAATGTCATATGCACACTGTTCACATTGAGTAGCCAAGAGGAGCAGGGTTTTATTCTGTTCTTAACTACACCTGCATCTTAAGGCTTAAAGTCAGCATCGGATATAGACATCACCACAAGCTATAGTGGCAGTTGGTCACACTTCACTGAAGCCAGTAACTGTGTTCATTGATTTAATACGTAATTACTAGTTGGTACATGAAGCTCTTCAGTTGATTAACAATCTGATAAAAGAAACCTAGTAATGATCCTTCACTTTACAAGTCCTTGCTGGTAGGACAATCTCTGTGACAGGTTGCATTGAATTATGTCTTCCTTGTAAATGGTGAGCCCACCAGCAAGGATTACTGATGGACAGCCTGTGAAGTTGGTTGTTTTTATATATTTTTATGTTCAAGACTTTGTTTTTTAAAAAAAGAAACTGTAGGGGCTCCTGGGTGGCTCAGTTGGTTAAGTGTCCAACTTCAGCTTAGGTCATGATCTCATGGTTCATGGGTTTGAGCCCTGCATCAGGCTCTGTGCTGATGGCTCAGAACCTGGAGCCTGCTTTGGATTCTGTGTCTCCCTCTCTCTCTGCCCCTCACCTTCTCGTGCTCTGTCTCTCTCTCTTGCAAAAACAAACATTGAAAAAAATTTTTAAAAAGAAACTGTAATCGTTTTTAATCACAAAGAAAGAAAACGTATTTTTATTAAGTATACCAAAAGTCAAATTTAAGGGTTTTAAGGATAAGCATATATGAACAAGTGGAGATCTAATGAAATTGAAAGTGTGCACTTACTTCCCACAATACATGTGATGCTTCTGAGGCATTCACAAACCCAGGACAAAGATATAGTACATCTGTGCCAAGTGTTTCTGCAATGCTTCTAACCTAATACAATTCCATGTCTTTTTTGTCTACAGTCTACAAGGCCTATAATATAGTTTGTTTGTTTCCAGTATGTTTTTCCAAGCAATGAGCTAAAGAGTAGAATAAGACCATGAGGAAATCGTCAAGATTCTGGTTCCTTATAAATGTTGTTACATAATATATCTACTGGATCTTATAGCAAAGGCAAAGCAACAAATTCAGAATCATGTAGTGTAGTGTTGCTCTGCTCACCTTGTTTCTCTATGGTCTTATGTAACATCATCTCTTGAAACAAACGTCTTATCTGTCAGTCTATTTGAACCTGGATCATCAATTTCAGCAAAGTTAACTGCTTTTCCTTTTGTCCCCCTTTTCCTTGAGTTCTACTGCAAGTGTAAAATGTCTGAATTAAGAAATTCTGACTTGGGGGCGCCTGGGTGGCGCAGTCGGTTAAGCGTCCGACTTCAGCCAGGTCACGATCTCGCGGTCCGTGAGTTCGAGCCCCGCGTCGGGCTCTGGGCTGATGGCTCAGAGCCTAGAGCCTGTTTCCGATTCTGTGTCTCCCTCTCTCTCTGCCCCTCCCCCGTTCATGCTCTGTCTCTCTCTGTCCCAAAAATAAATAAACGTTGAAAAAAAAATTTAAAAAAAAAAAAAAAAAAAAAAAAAAAAAAAAAAAAAAGAAATTCTGACTATAGCTGTCTACCAGTTTTTCATCTCTTCTCCTCAAAATGGTTGAGAGACTGAGAAAAGACACAGGAAATGTATATAAGAAAGCAAGACATTTTTTGAAATATAACTGTTAAAATATTAATGCACTTTTGAAATTGAATTTATCACTACATTTAGGCAAATTTTATATTGTACAGAATGAGTAGTTTATTTTTATATTAGTTGTTACTGTTGCTTTATCTTGTGGAAAGTTTAGTTAAGATAGTCCATGGTACAGTAGTCCCCCCCCACCTGTGGGGGGATATGTTCCAATAACCCCAGCATATGAAATCTCAGATAGTACAGAACCCTATAGATGGTATGTTTCCTACACTTAACTACCTATGATAAAGTTTAGTTTATAAATTAGGCACAGTAAGAGGTTAACAACAATAATTAATAATAAAATAGATAAATTATGACAATAGACTAAATAAAAGTTCATAAATATGATCTCAAAATATCTTACTGTAGTCTACTCACACTACTTCTGATGATGATATGAGATGATAAAATGCCCATGTGATGAAATGAAGTGAAGAAAATGACCTAGGCATTGTGATGTAGCATTAGGCTATCATGAACATTCTGACCATATATCAGAAGGAGGATCATCTGCTTCCGGACAGCAGGTGACTGGAGGTAACTGAAACCATGGAAAGTAATAACACAGATAAAGTATATCTATCTACTGTAAGGTACTGACTGCCTCAGATTTCATTTTATTTGGCCAAGAGGGGTGTAGGGACTTGAAATGACACTATCACCCTAATGCATGCTCTAGATAATGGCTCTTAGAATCACAAGTAAATGTAAGTTCCTGGTATGACTTTATCAAAAGCTCTTCTTTTAAGATTTTTTTTTTGGAAATTTATTTATTTTGAGAGAGAGAGAGAGAGCACAAGCAGGGAAGGGGCAAAAAGGGAGAGTTAAGCAGGCTCCACACTGTCAGCACAGAGCCTGGTACGGGGCTTGATCCCATGAAAAATGGGATCATGACATAAACTGAAATCAAGAGTCAGATACTCAACCAACTGAGCTACCTAGGTACTCCAAAAGCCCATATGATCACTAGTGTACCCTACCTTCCAGAGCTTTCCCCTTGTATGACCCATAGATAAGACCCCATCAAGGTTGCCAAAACCCCACTCTTTTGATTTGGATTTACCAATTTGGCCCTTGTCTGGGAACTCCAATGAACTTTACCCACAGACTCTAGTGAAGGTATGTTCCCCAGGTTCTAGGCCTCAGCCTACCTTGACCTTCCAAGGTCGTTCCTCCAGGTATGTTCTGTACCTCCTCCAAGTCCTCTGAGCAAGTTTCTATTTTAATTTCTCTTGTAATCCGTTAATTAACAGATAACAGAATCACCCTCCATGTAGCACCCTGTGCTCCACTTAACAAATGTTCATTTGATAAAATCATAGCAATTGGCATCACCATATAGGATGGTAGAGTGGGCCTTCAGACACAAATCGCTGACTAACTGACTCTTCCACGTGGGAAGTCCTATTTGGGGGAGGTCCACTGTTTGCTGGCCTTTGTGTCACTTCACACTGCAACTTACTACCTATGTAGAGTGCTGTCGCATCTTCCCATCCTTAGATGCAAGTTCTGAAACAACCAGGGTCCTCCTGAGCCAGGCATGGAGCATTGCTCATCAGTCCTAGTTTTAGGTACTATAGATAGGTCTTCTGCTTGTTAATGTCCCAAATAAGGTAATTCCCCCACTGGGTGTTAGGTTTCAGGTATATTTCCTAACTCTAAGCACAGATCCAGCTGCTGACTGTCAGGTGAACTGGCTAAGATTTTTACAAGTTCTGCAGTGTTAGTTAAGGTTCAGTACATGAGAGTAGCAACCTTAAACTCAAGGGTATGCTACCAGATGAGTGTTATAGGGAGTGCCCTTGGAAGCAGGAGAGACAGACTCTCCTCTAACCGTGGTGTTTTCAGGTGGCACCAGGACCTGAGTCTTAGCCAGTATGATTGGAACACCCTGGCTCAGGACGTCATGGCTCCTCACAAAGGCAAGTGCAGCCTGGGTCTTTAATCCTTCTGTATACTTTGCTGCTGTATTGCTGTATACTTTTCTGCTGTCTGCAAGTCATCCCTGGAACCTATTGGGTATTGTCAGTTTTAAACCTGGTGCATGGTGACATAAGATCTAATGGCCCATATAAAAAGCCTGTGTACCTAGTGTCGAAACTACCTAAAGTTCTGGAAGAATTTTGCAAGTTTCTCATTAAATATAAAATAATTGTAGAAGAAGACTGTATACAGCTCAGTGCTGTGGTATACCAACATTGCAAAGCGCTGGTTTTATGCTTTGGGGGTCTCGGGTCCAGCCCCAATGATCCTGATACCACTGTATTACTGGTAGCTGACCATAACCCTAGTGAAATTGACTAGGACATCCCAAAGAAAGAAGTGAGCACCTAAATCTGACCATGTCCACCACAGATCTTGTCAATAATAATTCTTAAGTTTAAATCTAGAATTGAAAACTGAAACTTGAAACTTTTGACATCTTGAGATTCAAAACATTTTAAAATAATTTGTAAAGCAGGAAGAAAGAAAAGGGACAGACTGGTAATTCAGAGTATTTAATACTTCTCTAAACTGCTGGTCACCACAGAAATGAGGCAACTAGGCAGAATTTCCACAGACCCCAAAATGCATAACATTTGTAAAGAGCTTTAGTGTCTAGTGTCTGCTATCAGGAGACATAGGCCCCTAATTCATTTTAGATAAAGAAGTAAATGACCATTTGCTCTAAACTATATTCAACTATATTCAGCCTTTGGGCAGTATTGATATTGCTTGCCCTGAAGGAAGCCATCCCCACACACTAATCAAATGCAAATGCTCTTCTTTATTGTAACTGTTGTTCTTGTGTGCAGTCTGGGTAATAGGGTTACTAGAAAAACCCCTTAGGTCTAGCACTGTCTCAGGAGATGTGCTAGAAGAAAATTACCCAGGTGCATTAGTGCATTGCAGGATGGCTGAGCACCAGGTGCTGGCAGACCCAGTTAGAGGAGTTTGAACTATCATGACATTAGGCATGGATTCTGATCCAGAACTTGTGTCTTTCTATATTAAATGGTGCCAATGAAAATAATGCCTAAGTAACTCACTCCCTCTTCATACCATGCCTGAAATGATATCCCAAGCAGAATGGCCCTTCCAATGTAACCAAATGAGACCCATATAGCTGGCAGGTTTATGCTCTAATGTTCTTTCTGTAATTCTAATGGGAAAATCTCTGTTGTAAAGCTGCCGTTTACAAATTTACCTATAATTAGCTTACCAAAGAGCCCAGAATCTATATGCATTATGGATGAGTATCCACAAAGCTCCATCACAGACATTAGTTTTTTGCAAGATGCACCCCTGATGATCTGACAGAGCTCACTGAGATTGGCTGAACTAGCAGTAGAGCCCATACTTCTTGTTCCCTCCAAAGCCATGCCTCTATCAGAATTTAATACCTGCCAACCACTCCTATTCTTCATGGGTCTACATCTGGGTAAGCTACTTTTTCCTGAGCTGTCCCATCCTCAAGCATACCAGCTACTCTGACATCATTGTTCCAGCACATGAATTCACCATTGGAGATGACCGACCTCACCCCAGATGGAAATGACACAACCCAAGAGGAGGAAAAGGGAAACAATGCACCCCAACCTTGATGGACATCAGGAATTTCTTCTATGTTGACTGTTGACCTCAAGACCAAGTTGCCAAAACGCCTCTAGTTGAACGACCCTAAGGATTCTATAGGATCTATTGTTCCAAAACAGCTAAGTACTTGCCTCACAAATGTTTTCTCTGTCAAATGCTTGCAAAACTCTAAGTCCTCTGCTGATTGCCTGGCAACACTAAACATCATTTTACCTTATGGCAAGCCAAATAATGCATAGTTGACCTTTGAACAACACACGTTTGAACTACATGAGTCCGCTTATACATGGATTTTTAAATAAGTATAATACTATAAATGTGTTTTCTCTTATAATTTTTAATAACTTTCTTTTCTCTAGCTTATTTTATTTTAAAAATATAGTATGGGAGGAGCCAAGATGGCGGAACAGCATGGAAGGTTTTTTTTTGTTTGTTTTTTTTGTTTTCTTGTTTTCTTGTTTTTGCATCTTGAGTCTATGAAATACAACCAGATCAACACTAAACCATCCCGCATACCTAGAAAACTGATTTGAGGATTAACACAACAATCTGCACAACCTGAACCACAGAACTCAGCAGATATGTGGCACAGAGAGGTGAACTGAGGGAAAGAGAAGCCATGGAGGGCAGGGAGGTGTTTTTGCTTGTGGAGAGAGGACAGAGATGAGGAGGCTACAGGAAAAAAACTGCCCTCCCCCCCCCAAAAAAAAAGCAGCACAAAAGAAAGTGGAAAAGTGGAAATAGCTGTAGGTACTGAACTAAAAAGGGACAAAGGAGAGGGTTTAAATTCCATTAAGACTCTATAAACAGGGGGTATGCAAAGTCTGAAACTTCACAGCTTAATACCTGGTCGTACTCTGGTAGGAAGGACAAATCCCCAGGAGCAGAGTGAGGTCCAGGCAGTCCTCAGGCCACACAGGGAGAGGCGGTTTCACTGCTGGGAAGATATTTGGTAAAGGCTGTGCAGCCACCCCACAGGCAAAGGTCCCAGCAGACCCCAGAGAATAACCATATTTGCTGGTGCTGGAACAAGGTCCTTAAGGGTGAAGCCTGGTGCCAGATGTGTGTTGTGATTTTCCATAATCCCTGAAATGCTGCTGTTACATGATTGCATGAACTTTTTCTGAGAAGGCTGGTACCCAGCCACAGGGCATTGGTAACAGTACGGTCCTGTGAACATTCCTGGGTGCAGTCAGCACCTGGCCACTGCTCAGTGAGAACATGCCCCAGAAGATCTGAGCAGATCAAAGCGGCCATCCCTAAGAAGTGAGGGGTTTGGAAACATAGCCACATCTGGGATAAAACTCAGGAGGAGGTGCAGTCTGGTAACCTGATGGTTTGGTCATGGACTGTAAAAGCAGGGAGTAAATGGAAGACAGAGAGAAAGATGGATGCGTGATTGCTGATAGGAGAGAAAAGAGTTCTGATACTAGAGGCTGGGTAGCTGGGGATGCTGTTTTCACCCATCCCACGCATGCACATACACACCTAAAAGCGCCATAAAAATCCACTGCAATAAACTAAGCAGCGCCATCTAGTGGACAATGGAGCCATTATACTAAGCCCCTCCCAACTGGGCCAGCCTTTGTCTTGAGGAACACTTCATGACTCTCCACCTACTTAGATTATGGACTAAAAAGTGCTTCATTCTTTGACTTCTAGGGGAAAACGATCTAATTTCAATTGTATTTCAGCCTGTTTGCTTGTCCATCTATTCAATTTTCTTTTTTTTTTTCTTTTTCGTTTCTTTTCTTTTTCTTGAATACAGAAAGAGAAAAAAATATTTTTATTTTCAATTTTCATTAAAAATATTTTTCATTAATTTTTGCAATATTTTTTATTGTTTTGTAAATTTTTCAAAATGTATTTACTTCCATCATTTCCTTTAATTCTATTCCACTGTATCCAGTTTCCATTTTTTCAAATTTCAAACTTCCCCCCCTTTTTTTCTCTATCTATCAAGCTCCTTTCAACAACCAGACCAAAACACACCTAGGATCTTAAATCATTTATTTGATTTGTGTGTGTGTGTTTTTAACTTTTTAATTTTAATTTTTTTACCTCATTAATTCCTTTTCTTCCTTCAAAATGATGAAATTAAGGAATTCACCCCAAAAGAAAGAGGAGGAAGAAACGATAGCCAGGGACTTAATTAACACAGATACAACAAGAGGTCTGAACCAGAAATTAGGATCACAATAATAAGAATACTAGCTGGTGTTGAAAATAGATTAGAATCCCTTTCTGCAGAGATAAAAGAAGTAAAAGCTAGTCAAGATGAAATTAAAAATGCTATAACCTAGCTGCAATCTCGAATAGGTGCCACAACGGAAAGGATGGATGAGGCAGAACAGTGAATCAGTGATATAGAGGACAAACTTATGGAGAATAAAGAAGCAAAAAAAAAAAAAAAAAAAAAAAAAAAGAGGAGACTAAGGAAAAAGCACAATTTAAGAATTTCTCTAATTCTTTATTTTCTAGATTAACATTATTTGTTAATGAACAACAAATAATCATGTTGTTCATTAAAAAGGAACAAGATCGGGGCGCCTGGGTGGCGCAGTCGGTTAAGCGTCCGACTTCAACCAGGTCACGATCTCGCGGTCCGTGAGTTCGAGCCCCGCGTCAGGCTCTGGGCTGATGGCTCAGAGCCTGGAGCCTGTTTCCGATTCTGTGTCTCCCTCTCTCTCTGCCCCTCCCCCGTTCATGCTCTGTCTCTCTCTGTCCCAAAAATAAATAAAAGTTGAAAAAAAAAAAAAAGGAACAAGATCAGGGGAGGAGCCAAGATGGCAGAACAGCATGGAAGTTCTTTGTGTGTCTCGCATCCAGGAAATACAGCCAGACCAACACTAAACCATCCTACACACCTAGAAAACTGATTGGAAGATTAACACAACAGTCTGCACAACCTGAACCACAGAATTCAGCAGATACGAGGCATGGAGAGTTGAACTTGGGGAGCAAGAAGCTGCAGAAGGTAGGGATCCCCTTTTGTGGGTGGAGAGAGGATGGAGACCGGGGCGGGGGGAGCATATGGGAAAAGCACCCCTTGCCAAAAACAGCTGGAGAGAAAGTGGAAAATTGGAAACAGCCGTAGGGACTAAACTAAAAAGGGAGAAAGGAGAAAGGAGATGGTTTAAATTCCATTAAGACTGTAAACAAGGGGAAAACAAAGGCTGCAACTCCGCAGCTGGATACCTGACAGTGCTTTGGTAGGAAAGGAACAGAGTGGAGTCCAAGAGGTTCTCAGGCCGCACAGGGAAAATTGGTTGCACTGCTGGAAGGACATTTGGTAGAGACTGTTGAAGCCACCGGGTCCCAGCAGACCCTGGAAAGCAGCCACATTTGCTGGTGCTGGGGCAAGGTCATTGAGGGTGAAGCCTGGTGCCAGATGCATGTTGCGATTTTCCATAATCCCTGAAACGCTGATGCTACACTGTCTCAGGAACTTTTTTGGGGGTGGGCTGCCACCTGGCCACAGTCTCGGAGCACCGGCAACAGCAGGGTCCAGCAGGCCTTCCTGGGTGCAGCAGACATTCGGCCATTGCTCATTCAGCCATTGCTTGGTGAGACCCTCCCACAGAGGGGCAGAACTGGTTAAAGCCGCAGTCCTTCCAAAGTAAGGGCCAGGGAAAACAGCCGTATCTGACAAAAAACTTGGGAGAGAGGTACTGTCTGGGGCCTGGTCACAGTGAAAAAGTGGGGAATGGACGAGAGCTGAAGACAGAGGACCGGTGTGCGATTGCTGATCCAGGAGAACAGATTGGGTGGGTGGGTAGCGCCATTTTCACCACTCCTGTGCATGTTCATGCCCTCAGATGAGCACTGCAACAATCCAGCCCAGTAGGCTAGCAGGGCCATCTTGTAGAGAGCAGAGCAGTTACACTCAGCCCTGCCCAACTGGGCCAACTTTGCTCTTCAAGAACACAAGCCTCACTGCCAGCTTAATTTATGAACTATAAAGAGCTACATGGACTGACCTCTATGAGAAAACGAAGCAATTTCAGTCCGACTTCTGCTAGCAGGTTCATCTATTCAATTTTTTTCTTTTTTTCTCTTTTTTCTTTTTCTCTTCTAAAATTCTTTTCTTTTTCTTGAATACAGAAAGAGAAAAACCTCATTTTTATTTTCAGTTTTTATTAAATATATATTTTTAATTTCTATTACTATATTTTTTATTTTTGTGTAAAGTTTTTCAAATTCTACTTCCAACATTTTGTTTTAGTCTACTTCAGTGTACTCAACTTTTCAAATTTTCAAACAATTTCCTTTTTTTCTTTCTTTTTCTTTCTTTTTTTCAAATTTTCAAACAATTTCCTTTTTTTCTTTCTTTTTTCTTTCTCATTTATTTTTTTCTTGAATGCAGAAAGAGAAAAACTTCATTTTTACTTTAAATTTCTTTAAAAATATTTTATTTAATTTTTATTACCATATGTTTTGCTTTTATGTATGTAAAGTTTTTCAAATTCTTACTCCCATCATTTTATTTTAGTCTACTACAGTGTATTCACTTTTTCAAATTTAAAAACGATTTCTTTTTCTTTTCTTTTCTTTTTGTATCTTTTTTCTCTTTTTTGTTTCTTTTCCTTTTCTTAAATACAGAAAAAGAAAAAATCATATTTCATTTAATTTTTATTAAAAATATTTTTCTTTCATTTTTTTCTACTATATTCTCTACTTTTGTGTATATTTTTCAAATTCTATTTTACCCACATCTCCTCATTTTAGTCTACTTTAGTGTATTTATTTTTTCAAATTCTCAAACGATTTTCTTTTTTTTCTCCTCCCCCCTTTTTTATTCTATAATCTGTGAAACCACTTTCAACACCCAGAGAAAAACACGCCTAGGATCTAGCATCATCTATTGGATTTTTGTGTGTGTGTGTTTTTAAGTTTCAATTTTAATATTTTTTAATTTTAATTTTTTTGCATTTCAACGTCTCTACTTAATTAATTCCTTTTCTCGCTTCAAAATGACAAAACGAAGGAAGTCACCCCAAAAGAAAGAGCACAAAGACTACAGCGAGGTATTTAAACCACACAGACACAAGCAAGATGTCTGAACCAGAATTTAGAATCATGATAATAAGAATACTACCTGGAGTCGAAAATAGATTAAAATCCCTTTCTGCAGAGATAAAAGAAGCAAAAATAGAATGAAATTAAAAATGCTATAACTGAGCCACAATCACGGATGGATGCAGCAGCGGCAAGGATTGACAAAGCAGAACAGAGAATCAGCGATATAGAGGACAAACTTATAGAGAATAATGAAGCAGAAAAAAAGAGGGAGATTAAGACAAAAGAGCACGATTTAAGAATTAGAGAAATCAGGGACTCATTAAAAAGGAACATGAGAATCATAGGGGTCCCAGAGGAGGAAGAAAGAGAAATAGGGGTAGAAGGGTTATGTGAGCAAATCATAGTGGAAAACTTTCCTAACCTGGGGAAAGACACAGACATCAAAATCCAGGAAACACAGAGGACTCCCATTAGATTCAACAAAAACCGACTATCAACAAGAAATATCATAGTCAAATTTACAAAATACTCAGGCAAGGAGAGAATCATGAAAGCAGAGAGGGAAAATAAGTGCCTAACCTACAAGGGGAGACATATCAGGTTTGCAGCAGACCTATCCACAGAAACTTGGCAGGCCAGAAAGGAGTGGTGTATAATATTTAGCATGCTGAATCAGAAAAATATGCAGCCAAGAATTCTTTATCCAGGAAGGCTGTCATTCAAAATAGAAGGAGAGAGAAAAAGTTTCCCAGACAAAGAAAAATTAAAGGAGTTTGTGACCACTAAACCAGCCCTGCTGGTTAAAACCAGCAATTTAAAACCAGAAATTTTAAGGGGAACTCTCTGAGGGGAGAAAAGATGAAAATATACAGCAACACAAGATTAGAAAGGACCAGAGAACACCACCAGAAACTCCAACTCTACAAGCAACATAATGGCAATAAATTCATATCTTTCAGTACTCACTCTAAACATAAATTGACTCAAAGCTCCAATTAAGACATAGGTAACAGAATGGATAAGAAAACAAGATCCATCTATATGCTGTTTACAAGAGACCCACTTTAGACCTAAAGACACCTACAGATTGAAAATAAGGGGATGGAGAACCATCTATAATGCTAATGGTCAACAAAAGAAAGCCAAAGTAGCCATAGTTATATCAGACAATCTAGACTTTAAAATAAAGACTGTATCAAGGGATGCAGAAGGGCGTTATATCATAATCAAGGGGTCTATAGACCAAGAAGGCCTAACAATTGTAAACATTTTTGCACCAAATGTGAGAGCACCCAAATATATAAATCCATTAATCAAAAACTTAAAGAAACTCAATAGTAATACCATAATAGCAGGAGACTTCAACACCCCACTCACAGCAATGGACAGATCATCTAATCAAAACATCAACAAGGAAACAATGGCTTTGAATGATGCATTGGACCAGATGGACTTAACAGATATATTCAGAACATTTCATCCTAAAGCAGTAGAATATACATTCTTCTCCAGTGCACATGGAACATTCTCCAGAATACACCATATACTGGGACACAAATCAGCCCTAAGTAAGTACAAAAAGATCGAGATCATACCGTGCATATTTTCAGACCACAATCCTATGAAACTCGAAATCAACCACCACAAGAAAAATTTTAGAAAGGTAACAAATACTTGCAGAATGAAGAACATCCTACTAAAGAAAGAATGGGCTAACCAAGCAGTTAAACAAGAAATTAAAAAGTATATGGAAGTCAATGAAAAATGATGACACCACAACCCAAAACCTCTGGAACACAGCAAACATGGTCATAAGAAGAAAATATATAGCAATCCAGGCTTTCCTAAAGAAGGAAGAAAGATCTCAGATACATAACCTAACCTTACACCTTAAGTAGCTGGAGAAAGAACAGCAAGTAAAACCCAAAACCAGCAGAAGACAGGAAATAATAAAGATTAGAGAAGAAATTAATGCTATCAAAACCAAAAAACACAGAACGGATCAATGAAACCAGAAGCTGGTTCTTTGAAAGAATTAACAAAATTGATAAACCACTAGCCAGTTTGATCAAGAAGAAAAAGGAAAGGACCCAAATAAGTAAAATCAAGAATGAAAGAGGAGAGATCACAACCAACACAACAAAAATGAAAACAATAATAAGAGAATATCCTGAGTAATTATATGCCAATAAAATGGGCAATCTTAAAGAAATGGACAAATTCCTAGAAACATACACACTAGTAAACTGAAACAGGAAGAAATAGAAAATTTGAACATACCCATAAACAGTTAGGAAATCAAATTAGTAATAAAAAATATGCCAAAAAACAAGAGTCCAGGGCCAGATGGCTTTCCAGAGGAATTCTACCAAACATTTAGGGTTAGAAGGGTTAACACCTATTCTCTTAAAACTGTTTCAAAAAATAGAAATGGAAGGAAAACTTCCAAACTCTTTCTATGAAGCAAGCATTACCCTGATTCCAAAACCAGACAGAGACCCCACTGAAAAGGAGAACTATAGACCAATTTCCCTGATGAACATGGATTAAAAAATCCTCAACAAGATATTAGCCAACCGGATCCAACAATACATTAAAAATATTATTCACCACGATGAAGTGGGATTTATACCTGGGATGCAGGACTGGTTCAATATCCGCAAAACAATTAACGTGATTCATCACATCAGTAAAAGAAAGGACAAGAACCATATGATCCTCTCAATAGATATAGAGAAAGTATTTGACAAAATACAGCATCCTTTCTTGATAAAACCCTCAAGAAAGTAGGGATAGAAGGAGCATAACTCAAGATGATAAAAGCCATATATGAGCAACCCACCGCTAATACCATCCTCAATGGGGAAAAACTGAGAGCTTTCCCCCTAAGGTCAGGAACAAGACAGGGATGTCCACTCTCACCACTGTTATTCAACATAGTATTGGAAGTCTTAGCCTCTGCAATCAGACAACACAAAGAAATAAAAGGCATCCAAATTGGCCAGGAGGAGGTCAAACTTTTACTCTTTGCAGATGACATGATACTCTATATGGAAAACCCAAAAGATTCCATGAAAAAAACTGCTAGAACTGATTCATGAATTCATCAGGATGTAAAATCAATGCATAGAAATCGGTTGCATTCCTATACACCAACAATGAAGTGACAGAAAGAGAAATCAAGGAATCAATCCCATTTACAATTGCACCAAAAACCATAAAATACCTAGGAATAAATCTAACCAAAGAGGTGAAAAATCTATACACTGAAAACTATGGAAAGCTGATGAAAGAAATTGAAGAAGACACAAAGAAATGGAAAAAGATTCCATGCTCCTGCATAGGAAGAACAAATATCATTAAAATGTCGATACTACCCAAAGCAATCTACATATTCAATGGAATCCTTATCAAAGTAACACCAGCATTCTTCACAGAGCTAGAACAAATAATCCTGAAATTTGTATGGAACCAGAAAAGATCCTGAATAGCCAAAGCGATCTTGAAAAAAACAAAAAACAAAAAACAAAAAACCTAAGTAGGAGGCATCATAATCCCAGACTTCAAGCTATATTACAAAGCTGTAATCATCAAGACAGTATGGTACTGGCACAAGAACAGACACTCAGATCAATGGGATATAACAGAGAACCCAGAAACGGACCCACAAATGTATGGCCAGCTAATCTTTGACAAAGCAGGAAAGAATATCCAATGAAATTAAGACAGTCTCTTCAGCAAGTGGTGCTCGAAAACTGGACAATGACATGCAGAAGAATGAACCTGGACCACTTTCTTACACCATACACAAAAATAAACTCAAAATGGATGAAAGACCTCAATGTAAGACAGGAAGCCATCAAAATCCTCGAGGAGAAAGCAGGCAAAAACCTCTGATCTTGCCCGCAGCAATGTCTTACTCAACACGTCTCCAGAGGCAAGGGAAACAAAAGCAAAAATGAACTATTGGGACCTCATCAAAATAAAAAGCTTCTTCACAGCAAAGGAAACCATCAGCAAAACTAAAAGGCAACTGACAGAATGGGAGAAGATATTTGAAAATGACATATCAGATAAAGGGTTAGTATCCAAAATCTATAAAGAACTTATTAAACTCAACACCCAAAAAAACAAATAATCCAGTGAAGAAATGGGCAAAAGACATGAGTAGACACTTGTCCAAAGAAGACATCCAGAGGGCCAACCAACACATGAAAAAATGCTCCACATCACTCATCATCAGGGAAATACAAATCAAAACCACAATGAGATACAAACTTACACCTGCCAGCATGGCTAACATTAACACCTCAGGCAACAACAGATGTTGGTGAGGATGCGGGGAAAGGGAACTCTTTTGCATTGTTAGTGGCAATGCAAGCTGGTGCAGCCACTCTGGAAAACAGTATGGAGGTTCCTCAAATAACTAAAAATAGAACTACCCTACGACCCAGCAATTGCACTACTAGGCATTTATCCAAGGAATGAAGGTGTGTGTTTCAAAGGGACACATGCACCCCAAGTTTTTAGCAGTACTATCAACAATAGCCAAAGTATGGAAAGAGCCCAAATGTCCATCAATGGATGAATGGATAAAGAAAATGTGGTATACATATACAATGCAGTATTACTCAGCAATCAAAAAGAATGAAATCTTGCCATTTGCAACTACGTGGATGGAACTGGAGGGTATTATGCTAAGTGAAATTAGTCAGTCAGAGAAAGACAAAAATCATATGACTTCACTCATATGAGGACTTTAAGAGACAAAACAGATGAACATAAGGGAAGGGAAACAAAAATAATATAAAAACAGAGGGGGGACAAAACAAAGAGACTCATAAATATGGAGAACAAAGAGAGGGTTGCTGGAGTGGTTGTGGTAGGGGAGATGGGCTAAATGGGTAAGGGATATTAAGGAATCTACTGAAACAATTGCTGCACTATATGCTAAGTAATTTGAATGTAAATTTTAAAAAATAAAAGATGAAGTTAAATCCCCCCCCCAAAAAAATTCCCAAACAAAAATTAAACGACTTTGTGACCACAAAACCAGCCCTGCAAGAGATTTTAAGGGGGACTCTCTGAGGGAAGAAAAGACAAAAAAAAAAAAAAAAAAAAAAAGACCAAAAGCAGCAAAGACTACAAAGGACCGGAGAACATTACCAGAAACTCCACTCTACAGACAACACAATAGCAATAAATTCATATCTTTCAATACTTACTCTAAACATCAATGGATCAATGCTCCAATCAAAATACATAGGGTAACAAAATGGTACCATCTATATGCTGTTTACAAGAGATCCATTTTAGACCTAAGGACACCTTCAGATTGAAAATATGGAAATGGAAAACCATCCATCATACTAACGGTCGACAAAAGAAAGCCAAAGTAGCCATATTTATATCAGACAATCTAGACTTTAAAATAAAGGCTACAACCAGAGATGAATAAGGGCATTATATCATTGTTAAAGGGTCTATCCACCAAGAAGACCTAGCAATTATAAACATTTGTGCCCCAAACATGACAGAACCCAAATATATAAATCAATCACAAACATAAAGAAACTCATTGGTAATAATACCACAATGGTAGGGAACTTGAATACCCCACTTACAACAATGTACTGATCATCTAAACAGGAAATCAACAAGGTAACAATGGCTTTGAATGACACACTGGGCTGGATGGACATAACAGATATATTCAGACATATCATCCTAAAGCAGCAGAATATACATTCTTCTCCCAAGCACATGGAATGTTCTCCAGAATAGATCACATACTGGGACACAAATCAGCCCGCAACAATACAAAAAGATTAAGATCATACTCAGCATAGTTTCAGACCAGAATGCTATGAAACTCCAAATCAACCACAAGAAAAAAATTTATAAAGATAACAAATATTGGAGACTAAAGAACATCCTGCTAAAGAATTAATGGGCTCACCAAGAAGTTAAAGAGGAAATTAAAAAGTACATGTAAGCCAATGAAAATGATAACACGACAGCCCAAAACCTCTGGGACACAACAAAGGGGGTCACAAAAGGGAAGTATATGGCAACCCAGGCCTTCCTAAAGAAAGAAGAAAGGTCTCAGATACACAACCTAACCTTACAGCTTAAAGAACTGGAAAAGAACAGCAAATAAAACCCAAAACCAGCAGAAGACAGGAGATAATAAAGATTAGAGCAGAAATCAATGTTATTGAAACCAAAAAACAAAACAAAACAAAACAAAACAAAACAAAACAAAACTAACAGTAGAACAGATCAAAGAAACCAGGAGCTGGTTCTTTGAAAGAGTTAACAAAATCGATAAGCCCCTAGCTAGTTTGATCAAAAATAAAAAAGAAAGTATCCAAATAAATAAAATCAAGAATGAAAGAAGAGAGATCACAACCAACACAGCAGAAATACAAACAATAATAAAAGAATATTATGAGCAGTTATACGCCAATAAAATGGTCAATCTGGAAGAAATGGACAAATTCCTAGAAACATACATACTGCCAGCACTGAAAAAGGAAGAAATAGAAAATTTGAACAGACCCATAACTGGTAAAGATATCAAATTAGTAATCAAAAGTCTCTCAAAAAAACTAGAGTCCAGGGTCATATGGCTTTCCAGGGGAATTCTTCCAAACATTTAAGGAAGAGTTAACACCTATTCTCTTGAAGCTGTTCAAAAAAAAAAAAAAAAAAAAAAAAAAAAAAAAAAGAAATGGAAGGAAAACTTCCAAACTCATCCTATGAGGCCAGCATTACCTTGATTCCAAAACCAGACAAAGATCCCACTAAAAAGAACTATAGTCCAATTTCCCTGATGAACATGGATGCAAAAATCCTCAGCAAGGTATCAGCCAACTGGTTCCAACAATACATCAAAAAATATATATATATTCACCACGACCAAATGGGATTTATACCTGGGATGCAGGGCTGGTTCAACATCCACAAAACAATCAATGTGGTACATCACATCAATAAAAGAAAGGACAAGAAGCACAGAATCCTCTCCATAGATGCAGAGAAAACATTTGACAAAATACAGCAACTGTTCTTGATAAAAACCCTCAAGAAAGTAGGGATAGAGGGATCATGCTTCAAGACCATGAAAGCTATATATGAAAGACCCACTGCTAATATCATCCTCAATGGGGAAAAACTGAGAGTTTTCCCCCTAAGGTCAGGAACAAGACAGGGATGTCCACTCTTGTCACTGTTATTCAACATAGTATTGGAAGTCTCAGTAATCAGGCAACACAAAGAACTATAAGGCATCCAAATCGGTCAGGAAGAGGTCAAATTTCACTCTGCAGATGACATGGTACTCTATATGGAAAACCCAAAAGATTACACCAAACAACTGCTAGAACTGATTCATGAATTCAGCAAAGTTGCAGGGTATAAAATCAATGCACAGAAATCGGTTGCATTCCTATAAACCAATAATGAAGCAACAGAATGAGAAATCAAGGAACCGATCCCATTTACAACTGCACCAAAAACAATAAAATACCTAGGAATAAATCTAATCAAAGAGGTGAAAAATGTATACACTGAAAAATATAGAAGGCTTTTGAAAGAACTGGAATAAGTCACAAAGAAATGGAAAAACATTCCATGCTCTTAGATAGGAAGAGCAAATATTGTTAAAATGCCCATACTACCCAAAGCAATCTACATATTCAATGCAATACCTATCAAACTAACACCAGCATTCTTCACAGAGCCATATAAAACAATTCTAAAATTTGTATGGAATCACAAAATACCCTGAGTAGCCAAAGTGATGTTGAAAAAGAAAACCAAAGCAGGAGGGATCACAATCCCAGACTTATCCTCTACTACAAAGCTGTAATCCTCAAGATAGTATGGTATTGGCACAAAAACAGACACATAGATCAATAGAATAAAATAGGGAACCCAGAACTAGACCCACAAGTGTATGGTCAACTAATCTTTGACAAAGAAGGAAAGAGTATCCAATGGAAAACAGACATCTTTAGCAAATGGTGCTGGGAGAACTGGACAGCTACATGCAGAAGAATAAAACTGGAGCACTTTCTTACACTATACATCAAAATTAACTCAAAATGGATGAAAGACCTAAATGTGAGACAGGAAACCACAAAAACTATAGAGGAGAAAACAGGCAACAACATCTTTGACCTCACCAAGAAGTTAAAGAGCACACAGCAATTTCTTGCTCAGCAGGTTTCCAAAGGCAAGGGAATTAAAAGCAAAAATGAACTATTGGGACCTCATCAAGATAAAAAGCTTCTGCACTGTGGATTGCTAGAGGTAAGAGTGACTGGTGCCACTCCCACTGCTACACCTTGCTTCTTGGACCCATGAAACTTGGCTGTAGGAAAAACAGCAACATACTGAATGTTGATTCAGAGTATATATGCTCTTTATTTATAACATTGCCTTAGTCTCACAAAGTACTGTCATCTACCTGGCACTGTAACTAAGTCTTAAAGAGGCCATTCCACTGTTCTGTCATGGCAACTGATTCAGGATGGTGGAAAACATGGTATGATTATGAATTTCATGAACATGGAATCATTGATACATTTCATTTCCTGTGACATGATGAGTTCCTTGATCAGAAGCAATGTTGTTGGAATAGCATAATGGTGAGCAAGGCATTCATTAAGTTTCCAGAAGGTAATTTTGGCAAAAGCATTACATACCGGGAATGAAAAGATGTATCTAGAGTATGTGTATATTTCAATAAGAATGAAACACTACCTTGGGGCACCTGGGTGGCTGAGGTGGTTAAGCATCTGACTCTTGATCTTGGATCAGGTCATAATCTTAGCTCATGAGATGCAACCCTGCATCAGGTTCTGTGCTGACAGCACAAACCTGCTTGGGATTCTCTCTCTCCCTCATCTCTACCCCTCCCCCACTCACACACAATATTTCTCTCAAAATAAATTTAAAAAAACATTAAAAAATTAAAAAAAAAAAGAAAAGAATGAAACACTACCTCTGCTGTGATGGAGTCTAATGGAATCAAGTTGCCACCAGCTTGCTGGCTTAACACCCTGGGAAATGATGCCATATAAGAGAATCCGTGTTGGCCTCTATGGCTGGTAAATGGTCACTCAGCAGTAGCCATAAGCATATTGGCCTTTTTGAGCATAAATCCATGTTGTTGGGCCCATGATATCTTCCATCCCTGCCAACATGGCCACTGCATCCATGAGCCCATTGAGTGATGATGGGTGGCAGGGGAAAACATTGACTGCTATCCATAGAATGGGTCATCATATCCACTATATTGTTAGAATCATCCTCCTCTGATAAGGGAACCCTTTGTTGAGCATTTACATGGGACTCAAATATTTTCACATTTTGCCCATTCAGAAAGATCTGGTTCCAGCTGCTTCTTCTCCCCCCACTGCCATCAATCACCAAGGATCATCTATCCCTTGGTGCAGACAAAAAAGCAAGTAGCAATTGGTCAGGAGAATAGCATCAAAAGAATTGCAGACATTTTTTGAATATGACAGTGTTGAGCTGAATGAAAAATGAACTTTGTTATCTACCACCAAAGGCAGAAAGTGGAAAATGCCCTGCACTATATTGGCTGTCTGGTTTAACTTGCACCAAACAAAATTTTATGTCAAAGTCTTGTTATCATCAAGATACCTCAGAACATGGTTGTTGTCATTGTTCAAGATACCAGCCCTTGTGGTTGCAATATTAAAGGAGAAAATGAGAGCTGGGACTTTGACACCAGTGCTGGGTTTTTTTGTGGGTGCCACTGAAGATCCTTGGAAAACTAACTGCAGAATGTACTTTTATGTAACTGAGGAGCTTCTCCAAATCATAAATGCCATTTTCCAGTGGATATCCAAAGGATGTCTATTTTTGGACACTCCATGGGGAACTTTGTGCTTTGAAGAATCCTAGAAAGTACAAATCTCTGCCAACATTTGCTCCAATTTGCCACCCAGTGATCTTTTTGCCCTTGGGGTAAAAAAGCCTTTAGTGGATATTTGGGAACAGATCAAAGTAAATGGAAGGCTTATGATGCTAGCCATCTTGTGAAGTCCTACCCAGGTTCTCAGCTGGACATACTAATTGATCAAAGAAAAGGTGATCAGTTCCTTTCTGATTGACTGTTACTACTTGATAAATTCATAGCTGCCTGTACATAAGATAAATTCCTGTTGTTTTTAGATTATGAGAATTATGAACATAGCTAAATATTTCATTGCAACCGTTATTACTGATCACATCAGACATCATGAAAAGTATCTGAATGTATTAAAAACTTCACATAAGAGAATTTCTCTAGGATTATAACGTTGTAATAAACAGAATTACATGGAAAAGGGATTTCAGAACATCAGATTTCATGCTAAATATGCTAAAAATGCATATTTCCATAGTTGAAAGACTTTCTGAATAAATATATAAAACATGAAAAATAAAAAAAAGGTCAACCCACATACCTCTTTCTGAGACCTCCTTATCACCAATTTCCCAATAATGTTCCTTCCAGTCTCTGACCAACCAGCCAAACCAATGGCCACATCCTAGGAATCAGTATATAATCTCAAGTCTGGTAATTTTTTCTTCCACGCAGAGTGAACCATAATATATACTTATCAAAATTCTGCTCACTGGGAGGTTTTCTCTGCATCTTAGTCTTTGTAATTGCTGCAGCTGTTTATTTTCACATGGCGTCTGCATAACATGCAAATTATCTGTGAACAGAGCCTGAATTGTCTCTCTCTGTCAGCTGATTGTAGAGAACTGTCTGTGAGACCACAGGTACCGGCCAGAAGAGAGAAGGTAGTGTAACAGGAATGAGAATTATGAAAATTTGGGTCACTTCCACATGCAAATTACTTGTGCTCCTGGGCCTGCTTAAGCCTGATCTTAGGCAGACTCTCAATCAGTAGTGTCTATACCACTTCTGTTTGATGGTGGAATGCATCTGTGCATACCCAACTTTATAGGTTGGTGAATAAAACAATATCCGTTTCATGATGAACACATAACATGGTAATTTAGTATCCAACAGTTAGGCTTTCATTCTCTACTAAGGCCCACTAGCAACTAAAAGTTGTTTCCCAGAAGGAGGGTAGTTATCAACAGAGGATGGCAGAACTTTTCTTGAAAACCCTGGGTGCTGTGATTCATCTGTAGGGACCTGCCAAAGTCATTTTTATCTGTCACTGACACATCAAATATCATTGGATCTGTGGTGTCATATAGTCCAAGTTTCCAGAGAAGCTTGTATGGCTGCTTGGATCTGTTGAGTAGCCTTCTCTTATTATGAGCTCCATTCAAACCTAGAAGTTTTGGGGGTAAGTTGTTAGATGGGCTAGATTAACACATACAAATGACAAATATGTTGTCTCTAAAATTCAAGGATGCCCACTGGGTGTTGTGTTTCAGCGTTGGTTGTAGCAGGGGCCAACGCAACAATTCACCCTTCATCCTGGAAGGGATAGCTTGACATGCCCCATACCACTGGACTTATAGGTAGAAGGCCACTGAATTTCAGTTGGATTTATTTCCCACACTGTGACTTGCACATGTTTTACCAATAACTCTGGAGTACTTGCTACTTCTTGCTCACTAGTTCAATCAGCATGATGTCATCAAGGTACGACCAGTGTGATATCTTATAGAAGACAAAGGTAAGCAAGATCCCTATGAACTAAATTATGACACAAGTTAAATTGATACACCCCTGAAGTAAGATAGTGAATGTGTGTTGCTACTTTGACAGCTGAAAGCAACTGCTTCTGATAGTCTTTAATAGCAGATAGAAGAAAAGAGCATTTACAAGATCAATAGCTACATACCAGGTACTGAAGTATATGTTTATCAGCTTAAGCAATGAAACTATATCTGATACAGCAGTTACAATAGAAGTTGCCATCTAGATAAGCTTGTGATAATCTGCAATTATTCTCTAAGATATATCTGTTTCCTGAACAGGCCAAGTAAGTAAGATTTGTGAAAATATATAAAAGAAAATATCATTTAGAATGAAGTTGGGAGGCCAGCAGGGGGGCCCTCATACCCAGCCACTAGTCCTCAATTGGAGACCCCACAGGAAGAGATTTACCTCGCTAGTGGATACTACTTTACAATCCCAGCAGGAATAAGAAAGGTTTCCTCCTTCCCCAGCAGCAGCCCAGCCAATGAGAGACTGTCACAACTTAGCCAATAAAAGGCCACTACAGGGGTGCCTGGGTAGTTCAGTTGGTTAATCATCTGACTTTGGTTCAGGTCCTTATCTTGTGGTTCATGAGTTCGAGCCCCAAGTGGGGTTCTGTGCTGACAGCTTAGAGCCTGGAGCCTGCTTCAGATTCTGGTGTCTCCCTTTCCCTCTGTGCCTCCCCTACTTGTTCTCTGTGTCTCTCTCAGAAATAAATAAACATTTAAAAAATTTAAAAAGCCACTACACTTGGAACTCCCAGTTTACTCCAGTGGACTTTTTGTTTATAGCATCTGTCCCAGCTTCCTCCTTTGCTCTGTAAAAGAGCATTCTTCTCTTTGGTTCTCCAGACCTGAATATAGTTTTGCTGTACCTTGTCCCAAGAATTGAAATTCTCTGCTATTACAGAATAAACCCATTTTTTTGCTGGTAAAATAGTTGGCAGTTTTAAAGTATACAGTTTAATGGAACTATGGTGGCAGTCAACAATCCTGCGCCCTTCAACTCCTTGTTCATGGCATTTTTATCCACAATCCCTACAGGAATACGTATTGCTTTTGGTTTAGTAAAGACAGTCTGGTTTTAAAATGTAGGTTTTATTATTATTCAGGTGTGGTGAGATAATTGCCATTGAAATGGTAGTTCATTACTCACAGTTCCTACTAGACAGGCACATGCTATGAAACACAGGGCCACATGGGGAAGCACTGAAATCTCTCATGAAGTGGAATTAATTGGGAAAAAAGATGGACAAAAGAGTTTATTATAGCTTCCCCAGAAAGGAAGGAATGAAGTAGAGTAATGGAGGCTTAGGATTGGCTAGTTTGAACAATGTCAGTGAGCTCTGAGGTATAGAAGCTGTCCCCAGTTGCTGAGTACCTGGCCATAGGTTGATAAAGACAGATAAATAGGGGCCTGTGGGTGGGAGCCCTATGAGAGCACAATAAAAGAACTAGTTGAAGATGGGCTCTGGATTAACTGGTTTTCTCCCAGGGAGTTATTTGATATTCCTATGAATTAAATAATTCTATGAGGAGCAGTCCTTTTCAGTGTCAGCAAGGCCCCAAGATTTTGAAGCATCATTAAAAAAAAAGAAGAAAAGAAAGAAAAAGAAAAACATGCTTACTTCCAGAAGCTTCCACTAGGACTTTCCTTTTCTCTAATACCCCTCACTCCACAGCACAAGAACCAACGAGGAGAATCTGCCAGTTTCTGAGTATGTCTAATACAATTACACCTTCCAGACTGGTTTAATAACCATAGGATGAACTTACAGACCCGTACATACACTGTGAGATGGACTTAAGCTATAACTCCATCAATCAACCTCCATTAGCCCCTACACTGGTGGGCCACTGTGACATTATGGGTCTTTTGGAATTAGTTTCAAGTCAGAGACAGCGTCCAGTAATCCCCCAAAGGTCTTATTATTTCCTATTTTTCGGTGAACAATCACCCCAATGAAAGGTCATAGTTCCATAGTTGAAAGGCTGGGAGAAAGATTAACAGCATCATTTTGGGTAGCACAGTGAGGTTCTTCAAGATCTGGCCTCCTCTTCATTCAAGGGGTTCTGGATCTGTAAACTGGATCAAGTATGGGAAATGATTGAGAAACCAAGATTCTATGTTTTTTATGATTTAAGTTAGACTTTTGCTCACATGATCTATAACTGTTCCACTTCTACAGACCATGTAAGAATTTAGTAGACAGCCCATCTCTTTTACTTTTACGAACTTCCTGATTAACTAGCCAAAAGCATAAGTGTCTACAAATCAGACTTCTAAGTGCTGCTTGGACTGTGCTGTCCATTATGGTAACAATGCCAACTTGCTCTTGGATACTAAGTGCCTCCACTTGGCCTCTGCCACCAAAAGAATCTGATTGTCCCAATTGCATTTAGGTTTCCCAGTTTGGTGGTAGCAGGTCTCATTCTAATTTCTGACCTACAGAGAAGAGTTAGAAAGCTCTCCAAAGAGCTTCTCAAAGATGACTACTCTTCCTGCACAAATTTATTTCCAATAATTGTGGTGAAAAGTGTGCTGTCTGAATCTCCCAGGGTAGTTGAGTGGATCTGACATGATAAATCCTCTCTAACGTTCCAATACCCATAGCCTTTGGATTCCTTCCCATACAGTGTATTGAAACAGTTATGGCATCTAAATTTATTGTGCCCCACTCTTAGCTTATGTTTCACCCAACCAATCAAACAAACTTCCATAGTCCTTTATAATGCCTAGAGTTACAATATTAAATCTATGATATCTGCTTAGTGAACCCATGCCAATAAACTCAGCCTCATCCAGCTTTGTGTTCCTTCCACTGTTCCATTACCTCATGCTTACTATCCATTCCTACGTATATCCCTCATATTTCTGTGAATATAAATTGGGAAAAAGTCATGTACTTTTTTTAGAATGACTTTTCATGAGTCATACTTTATATCTACCTTTTGGAGCCTGTTGGGACTAATTCAGAAAATGCATCCTTATGATTCTGTTCTTCTAGAATTACACTTGGTACCAAAATATGTGTACTTCCGGGTTCTTAAAAAAAATGAACTAGTAGGGTGTGTGTGTGTGTGTGTGTGTGTGTGTGTGTGTGTGTAGAGACAGAAAGAGAGAGAGAGAGAGATTTACTTTTTACTTTTAGGAATTGGCTCATGCAAGTATGAACGTTAGTAAGTCAGAAATTTGTAGGGCAGATTGGTAGGCTAGAGACCCCAGGAAGAGTTAATGCTGCAGCTCAAGTCTGAGGGCAATATGGAGACAAAATTCCTTTTCTCTGGTGGATCTTAGTTTTTTTTTTTTGTAAAGGCTTCAACTGAGTATATAAAGCCTACCCATGTTATAAAGGATAACCTAATTTGCTCAAAGTCTACTGACTTAATAATAATGACATCTAAAAAATGCCTTCACAATAATATCTACACTGGTGTTTGACCAGCAACTAGGTACCATGGTCCATTCAAGTTGATGGATAAAAAATTAACCATCAAATGCTACCACTCTACAAGTGAGCACTCAGTGGAAGAAAGGAGGCTACAGCTGAGATCTTCTTGGTTGGCTTCACCTGGGTGAAACCACAACCCTACTTTAAGAGATATATAAAACCACTAGCAGACATAGATTTCAATCTCAACTTTGCTATGTCCCATGAGAGCTACAAGCATAAGTTTTCTCACATAAAATGGAAATGATATGATACATCAGGGACTAATTGTGAGTATTAAATGAGATAATATATGTAATATAACTGACATAAGTTTTGATACATCATAGGAACTTAATAATATATATGAAAGCAATTATGATGGTGATGGTAAAAATGATGATTACAGTGTTAATGGTCATGATATATTTATTTTTAACAGAGGTATAAAACTGGATGTTAAGGTCAAATTCAATATAAAGTCATGTATTATTTTTTGTGTACAAAAATTAAAGACAAATTATATCAGCTTCCAACTTTTTAAAATGTGAGATTTTAAATAAAATTGTATCTTTTAGCTTCTTGCGAAAATTCCAAAATGGCCCTCCTGACCCTAAATTCTCATAGAGCAACAACTGGCAAGGACTGAGTAGATCTGCCCCTTTCCAACTAGGACATATTCTCTCTAGTCTTCACTAGCCAATTCATTCACTTACTTTCCTGGACCTTGTTGGCATTTACTTTTTCCCACTCTAGCATTTTGCAGTTTATAAAGAGTAATGCAACATATTGCTATTAAGCATGTATTTCATTCTGGTGTTTTGGCATTTGGGGTTTTACTGACCCTGAGGAGACCATTCCTCCCCTGACTAGCCAACTTCTAGAGAAGATATACAACTCATTTTCCTATGTAAAGTTACCAGTATAGAGCCTTATTCTTTCTTAGAGTCCTATCCTTTCTTTCATCCCATTCCTTCTACCTCCTAATTATGTAGGTGTTTCCCAGGTGGCCGTGTGTGGTGTGTACACCATCCTCATGGAAACTGTGAGTAACAAATTATATTTTCAATGGCAGTTTTCTCTTGATCTTCTTGCCTCAACATACTGGAATAACACCAAGACTTACATCAATCTGGGAAGGTGCTGCCTTGCTTGCACTTGATACCACTGCTGTCTGCCTTTGCCAGCTGGTCTTCAAGTCCCAACATTAATTTGGAACTTGAAAGCTGAATCCTCCCTTATTTATGGTCTGAGATGTGTTATTTGCCTATTGTCTCTAACAGTACTCTTAGGAACACCTGTTTTCTTAATAAACTAGGTAGGTTTCCAAAGGATCCTTTAGAGGAAGCCAAGTATGAATTCCCTTCCAGTTTCATAGAATGATTCTGATTCACTGAGCAGACAGCACTGATAGGAAGTGAGCAAACCAAGTTTTTGCTCTTTTCCCACACATTTAAGCCTACCCCACTGAGTAGGTGGAGAATGATTTTCAAAGATGCTCTTGAGTTGTGAGTCATATATTGGGTCACTATGAGAGTATCTGCCTCATGGACCATGGCCCTCCACAAAAGGTATTATTCTGAACATAAACTTTGTGCAGTTTTTTTGCCTTGCTGTTATTGCAAATTGTCCCCTGACCAACTGTTATATAAGGTATAACTTACTTTAACTGAAGTTAAAGTTCCCATAGTCATAGCACCCATTGTCCTAAAATATGCCATAGTCGGCACTCATGCTATAATACAATGAATAATGCATTAAAATTAAGCTATATCTTTGGCATTTACAAACTTATTAATAAAATGTACTAGACCCTGAATGTAAATTAAATAGGACATTCAAGAATTAAGACCTCTATAAAACATAATTAACAAAGAGGTATTATATGCATTGCTCTTGACTTTAATCCAATTTTGCATGTTTTAAAAATGGAGAAGAAAAAGGGCACTTCATAATCGATTATTACAACTGTAACGCTGTGATCCAGTCCAGTAACGTCCTCACATCCAATATGCAGTATTATTAAAATTACTGATTCTAGACAATGAGTAAATATTTTTCTATTATATTTTTGGCTGATATGTTCCATGCAGTGCTCTTTTGTGTTATTATCAGCCAATCAATAATGATGCTATCTGCTTGGAATGCCTGAGAACACTCTCTTAGGCCCATATTACCTATTATGAGCTCCCAGTAACATTTCCCCAAATGGAACCAACATTGTAGTTGGACCAGAAATAGTGGTTCTTTTTTTTTTTTTTTTGCCTTTTTTTCTTGTATTTAAATCCAAGTTAGTTAACATATAATGTAATAGTGATTTAAGAAATAGAATTTAGTGATTCATCACTTACATATAACACTCAGTGCTCATCCCAACAATAGTCCTCCTTAATGTCCCTCACCCCTTTAGCCTTTCCCCCAACCCAACACCTCACCAGAAACTTTCAGTTTGTTCTCAGTATTTAAAAGTCCCTTATGGTTTGTCTCCATCCTGCTTTTAGCTTATTTTTGCTTCCCTCACTCTATGTTCATCTGTTTTGTTTCATAAAAATTAGCATTTTTTGGTATATTTTGGATAAATACCAGTGAAATTTCTGGGTCATGGGGTAGCACTATTTTTAATTTTTTGAGGACCCTACATATTGTTTTCCAGAATGGCTGCACCAGTTTGCATTCCAACCAGCAGTGAAAAAGAGATCCTCTTTCTCTGCATCCTCACCAACATCTGTTGTTGCCTGAGTGTTAATTTTAGCCTTTCTGACAAGCGTGAGGTGGTATCTCGTTGTGGTTTTGATTTTGTTTTCCTGATGATGAGTGATGTTGAACATCTTTTCATGTGTCTGTTATCCATCTGGATGTCTTCTTTGGAAAGGTGTCTATTCATTCTTTCTACCCATTTCCTCACTGGATTATTCTTTTGTGTGTTGATTTAATCTGTTCTTTAGGTGACTTGGGTGTTATTTATAGATTTTTGTATACTAACCTTTTATCTGATATGTCATTTGCAAATATCTTCTCCCATTTCATCGGTTACATTTTGGTTTTGCTTATTGTCTCCTCTATGCAGAAGATTTTTATCATGTTGAAGTCCCCAATAGTTCATTTTTGCTTTTGTTTCCCTTGCCTCTGGAGACATGTCAAGTAAGAAGTTGCTGTGGTCGAGATCAAACATATTGTTGCCTGTTTTCTCCTCTAGGATTTTGATGGCTTCCTATAGTACATTCAGATCTTTCATCCATTTCGAGTTTATTTTTGTGTATGGTGTTAGAAAGTGATCCATATTAATTATTCTGCATGTCGCTGTCCAGTTGTCCCAACACCATTTGCTGAAGAGACTATGTCCAACCCCCCTCCTTTGTATATTGTTTTGGATAAATATCTTTGGATATTCTTTCCTGGTTTGTCAAAGATTGATATGCCATATGTTTGTGGGTCAATTTATGGATTCTATATTCTGTTCCACTGATCTAAGTGTCCGCTTTTATGCCAGTACCATACTGTCTTGATGATTACAGCTTTATTGTACATCTTGAAGTCCAGAATTGTGATGCCACCAGCCATAGCTTTCTTTTTCAACATTAGTTTGGCTATTCTCAGTGTTTTGTGGTTCCATACAAATTTCAGAATTGTTTGTTATAACTGCGAAAAATGTTGGTGCTATTTTGATTGGGATTATATTGAACGTGTAGATTGCTTTGGGTAGTATTGACATTTTAACAATATTTGTTCTTTCAATCGATGAGCATGGAATGTTTTTCCATTTCTTTGTGCCGTCTTCCAGTTCTTTCATAGCCTTCTATAGTTTTCAGTGTATAGATATTTCACTCTTTGGTTGGCTTTATTCCTTGGTATTTTATGATTTTTGGTGCAATTATAAATGGGATAGATTCTTTGATTTCTCTTTCTGCTGTTTCATTATTGGTATATAGAAATGCAACAGATGTTTGTACATTGATTTTATATCCTCCAACTTTGCAGAATTCATATATCAGTTCTAGCAGTTTTTTGGTGGAGGTTTTGGGTTTTCCAGGTAGACTTTCATGTCAACTGTGAAAAGTGAATGTTTGACCTCTCCCTTGCAAATTTGGATGCCTTTTATTTATTTTTGTTGTCTAATTGTTGAGGCTAAGACTTCCAACACTATGTTGAATAACAGTGGTGAGAGTGGTAAGAGTGTCGTGTTCCTGATCATAGGAGGAAGCTCTCAGTTTTCCCCATTGAGAATGGGGAAATGATATTAGCTGTGGGTATTCTGTATATGGAATGATACAGAGAATGATATTCTGTATATGGAATGATACAGAGAATGATATTAGCTGTGGGTATTCTGTATATGGACTTTGTGATTGAAATATGTTCCTTGAATCCCTACTTTCTCAAGGATTGTTATCAAGAAATGATGCTGTATTTTGTCAAATGCTTTTTCTGCATCTTGAGAGGATCATGTGGTTCTTATCCTTTCTTTTATTAATGTGATGTATTGCATTGATTGATTTGCAAATATAGAACCAGCCCTGCATCCCAGGAATAAATTCCACTTGTCTAGGTGAATAATTCTTTTAAAGTATTGTCCAATCTGGTTTGCTGGTATCTTGTTGAGGATTTTTGCATCCATGTTCATCAGGGAAATTTTTCTGTCGTTCTTTTTTTTAGTGTTGTCTTTGTCTGGTTTTGGGAATTAAAATAATGCTGACCTTGTAGAATGAGTTTGTAAGTTTTCCTTGCATTTATGTTTTTTGGAACAGCTTCAAAAGAAGCAGTGTTAACTCTACTCTAAATTTTTGATAAAATTTCCCTGTAAGCCTTCTGGCCCTGGACTTCTGTTTTTTTGGGAGAATTTTGATTACTGATTCATTTTTTTTTTTTTTACTGGGTTTGGGTCTGTTAAAATTTCTAATTTCTTCCTGTTATAGTTTTTGTAGTTTATATGTTTCTAGGAATTTACCCATTTCCTCCAGATTGCCCAATTTGTTGGGTTATATTTGCACATAATATTCTCTTGTAATTGTATTTATGTGGTGTTGGTTGTGATCTCTCCTCTTTCACGAGTGATTTTATTTATTTGAATCCTTTCCTTTTTCTTTTTGACCAATCTAGCTAGGAGCGTATCAATTAATTCTATCAAAGGAAAAGCTTCTTGTTTCATCGGTCTGTACTAGTAGGCTTTTGTTTTTGTTTTTTGATTTTTTTATAACACTGATTTCTGCTCTAATTTTTATTATTCTCCTTCTTCTATTGTTTTTGGGCTTTATTTCCTGTGCTTCTTCCAGATGTTTTAAGTGTAAGGTTAGGTTGTGTATTTGAAGCTTTTTTTTTTCCTTCTTTAGGAAGACCTGCTTTCCTATATACTTCCCTTTACGACCATCTTTACAGCGTCCCAGAGATTTGGTGCTTTTGTGTTTTAATTTTCATGGCTTCCATTTACTTTTAAACTTCCTCCTTAATTTCTTGATTAATCTATTCATTCTACAGTAGGATGTTCTTTAATCTCCAATTATTCACGGTCTTTCCAATTTTTTCTTGTGGTTCATTTTGAGTTTCATGCCAATGTGGTCTGAAAAAATGCAAGATATGATCTTGATCTTTTTGTACTTGTTGAGGACTGATTTGTGAACCAGTAAGTGTTTTTTCCTGGAAAATGTACCATGTGTACTCAAAAAGAACGTCTATTCTGCTATTTTAGGATGAAGGTTTCTGAATATATCTGTTAAGTACATCTGGTCCAGTGTGTCATTCAAAGCTATTGTTTCCTTGTTGATTTTCTGTTTAGATGATCTGTCCGTTGCTGTAAGTGAGGTGTTGAAGTCTCCTACTATTATGGTATTATTATCAATGAGTTTCTTTATGTTTGTTATTAATTGATTTATATATTTGGGTGCTTCCACGTTGAGCAGATAAGTATTTACAATAGTTAGTCCTTCTTGGTAGGTAGAACCCTTAATTATGATATAATGCCCTTCATCATTTCTTATTACAGTCTTTATTTTAAAATCTAGTTTGTCTGATATAAGTATGGCTACTCCAGCTTTCCTTTGATGATCATTAGCATGATAGATGGGTCTCCATCCACGTACTTTCAATCTGCAGGTGTCTTTAGGTCTAAAATGTATCTCTTGTAAGCAGCATATGGATGGGCCTTGTTTTCTAATCCATTCTGATACCCTGTGTCTTTCGATTGGAACATTTAGTCCATTTACATTTAGAGTGAGAACTGAAAGATAGGAATTTAGTGCCATTGTGTTGCCTGTAAAGTTGGTGTTTCTGTTGATGCTTTCCAGTCCTTTCTAGTCTTTTTTGCTTTTGGTATTTTTCGTTTTATTTTGTCTTTTCTCCACTCAAAGACCAATCCTTAAAATTTCTTGCAGGGCTGGTTTAGTGATCACGACCTCCTTTAGCTTTGTTTGTCTGGGAAATTCTTTTTGTAACCTTCTATTTGGAATGACATTCTTGCTGGATAAAGAATTATTGACTGCATATTTGTCTGATTCAGAATGTTGAATATATCCTGCCAAGTTTCTGTGGATAATCTCTTTGCTTATAGAATACATACTTTTTCCCTTGCTGCTTTCATAATTTTTTTCCTAGTCTGCGTATTCTGTGATTTGACTATGATATGACTTCGTGATTGTTAGATTTGTTGAATCTAATGGGAGTTCTCTTTGCTTCTTGGATTTTGATGTTTGTGTCCTCCCTCAGAATAGGAAAGTTTTCCATTCCACTTCACTCACATAAACCTTCTGCCCCTTTTTCTTTCTTTTCAACTTCTTGGACTCCTATCATTTGTATGGTATTCCTTTTTAATAAGTCACTGAGTTCTCCAAGTCTTGTACACTGATTTTGACTGGTTTTGACTGGTTTTGACTTTATTTCCCTCTTTTTTTTTCTGGTACATTTTTCTCCATAATTTTATCTTCTATATTGCTTATTCGCTGCTCTGCTTCACTCATCCTTACCATTGTGACATCCATTCCAGATTGCATCTTGGTTGTAAGCATTTTTAATTTTGATCCGATTAGAATTTATTTCTTTTTTTCTCCACAGAAAGGGATTCTCATGTTTTCCATACTTTTTTTTAACCCCAGCTAGTACTATTTTTATCAAGGCTCTAAATTCTATTTGACATCACACTTACATTTGTGTTAATTAAGTCCCTGGCTGTCATTTCTTTCTGTTCTTTGTTTGGTGTGAATTCCTTCATTTTGTCATTTTGGAGGAAGAAAAAAATTAACAAAATAAAAAACAAAAATTAAAGAATTAAAAATAAAACACAAAATCAAATAAAGAAAGCTATATCCTAGGTGTGTTTCAGTCTGCTTATTCAAAGAATCTTGATAGAACAGAGAAAAAGGGAAAGAAAAGAAAAAAAGGTAAGAAAATTTTAAAAAACCCTATAGAATAAAATAACAAAAATGAAACAGAATAAAACATTAAAAATTTTTTTAAAAACTAAAGTAATAAAATTTTCTCTTTCTGTATCCAAGAAAGGGAAAGGAAAGAAAGAAATAAGAAAGAAAGCAACTTAATCAAAAACAAGCAAAGAAAATGAACAAATAAATGAACTCACAAGCAGAATGTAACCCAGAGGAAGTTACATTATTTCCCCTATTACTGAAAGTATGAAGCACTCTATAGTCTGTATGATAAGCAGGTGAAGTGACTTGTGCTGGTCTTCTGGGGGAATGTGCTTAGAAGGCGCAGTTGGGCAGGACTTGACGTAGTGGCTCCATTCTCCACCAGGCGGTGCTGCTTAGCTTACTGGGGTGGTTTGATATGCATGCATGTGCAGGGCAGAGGTGGAAATGGCTTCATCCAGCTCCCCAGTCTATTGTGCAGGAACTTCAGGTTCTCACTGACTGGTGACCAAGCACTCCTCCTTTGTCTAAGGCCTCCATCCACTCCCCGCCTCTACCTTGTCTGTGTCAAAGCTGTCTGCCTGCCAGTCAGCAACTTCCTCCAGAGTTTTACCTCAGATGGGGTTGTGTTTCAAAGCCCCACATTTCAGAGACCCTTGCGGTTTAGACCCATGCCAACACTCTATGGAGGTTCTTGCTGAGCAATGGCTAAGTGCACCAGAAAATGTCATGTGATCATTCAGTGGCAGAGATTCAGAGATTATGGCAAATCACAACACACAGCTAGTGCAAGGTTTTGTTGCACTCTGAAGTCTTTTTCCCAATATCAGCAAACATGGCTACTCTCTGTGGTCTGCTGGGAATTTTGCCTATGGGGAGGCCCTATGGCCTGCACCACCAAATGCACTTCAAACAGGGGAACTGATTCTTCCCATGTTGTACACAGATCCCTCAGACTGTGTGGCCTGCTCCTGGGAATTAGCTCAATTTCCTCACCAGAGTACCACCAGGCACTGGACTCCAAAACTACAGACTCTGTTCTCCACTGTTTATAGAATCCTGGTGGTATTGAAACCCTCTCCTTTCTCCAAGTCAATGGTTTTAGGGAATATATTTCTTGTTCAGTGCCCTTGTTTTAATTCTTTCTCTTTCTCTGCAACAACTTTTGGGAGAGTGATTTTCTTGCACAATCACAATGCACTGTACTGTCCCCCCTGTCACTTTCTCTCTCTTTCTTCTCTCCATGAAAACTGCTCTGTACCATCTATAGACTTTTTTCTCCCCCATGTACCAGCAAAGTTCTGTGGCTCCAGTTACACAGATTGTTGTGTTAATCCTCAGATCAATTTCCTAGGTGTTCAAAACGGTATGGTTCTGATTTAGCTGCATTTCAGGGGCAAGATAAGCTCAGGGTCTCCATGCTGCTCCACCACCTTAACTCCTCCTCCCTTGTGTTTGTTATAATTACAAGATGCATCTCAGCAACAACCATCAGAGAACTTACAAAAAAATAAGGTTTATTACTTGCAAGTCCTAGGAATTACATGGCTCTCCTGGGGCCACACAGTATGGTTACATGTAGAGAGAGAAAAAAAAAACACGAGAGAGAGAGAGATCACTGGAACCTGGAACTCTATTTTTATTGTGGCTAAAGGTTGGGCACCTAGGATTTCATGGCTTTACTCTTTATTCTCAAATTTAGGAGGAGTTAAGATAGCAGAGGATTAGAAGAACCCTAAGCTTATTTTGTCCCTTGAACACAGCTAGATAGTTATCAAATCTTTCTTAACACTCAACAAATCAATAGGATGTCTGAGAGAACAAAAACTGCAAGTCTATGAGTAGAAGAGCAATCCTTTTGTAAGGTAGGTGGTGCGGGGAGTTGACTTAGGGAGGTATAAATGTGGGTAAGGTGGTGGGGAGGGATCCCTTGCTTATGGAGGTATTGCAAAGTATTATAAGCAGCAGAGTTCAAAATCTGAACTTTTGGAAGTCCACTACTATGTGGAAACAAAATAAAAAAAATAAATTATTGGGATTTCATCAAAATAAAAGGCTTCTGCACAGCTACGGCAACCTATTGAATGGGAGAAGATATTTGCAAATTACATTTCTGATAAAGGGTTAGCATCCAACATTTATAGAGAATTTATCAAATTGAACACCCAGAAAATGAATAATCCAATTTAGAAATGTACATAAGACATGAATATTTTTCTAATGAAGACAAATAGATGGCCAACAAACACATAAAAGGATTCTCAACATCACTCATAATTAGGAACATACAAATCTAAACTACAATGAGATATCAGCTCACACCTTTCATAATGGCTAAAATCAACAGCACAAGAAACAACAGGTGTTGGTGATGATGTAGAGAAGAGGATCCCTCTTGCATTGTTGATGAGAATGCAAACTGGTGCAGCTACTCTGGAAAACAGTACGATATAGCAATTGCACTACTATATATTTACCCAAAGAATACAAAAATACTAATTCAAAGGGATATGGCACTGCAATGTTTATTGCAGCATTATCTTCAATAGCCAAATTATAGAAATAGCCCAATTGTCCATCAACTAATGAATGGATAGCGAAGTTGTGGTACACACACACACACACAAGAATATTACTCATTTATTAAGAGAGTGAAATCTTATTTGTAATAACATAGATGGAGCTAGAGTATAATGCTAAGTGAAATAAGTCAGCCAGAGGAAGACAAATACCATATGATTTCACTCATATGTGGAATTTAAGAAAGAAAACAAATGCACAACAGGGAAAAAGAGAGGCAAATCAAGAAATAGACTCTTAACTACAGAGAACAAACTGATGGTTAACACAAGAAAAAATAGAGAGGAGGTGGGTATATACATGTTGGGTATATAGGTGCACTTGTGATGCTGTTTTATGGAACTGTTTAATCACTATATTGTATACATAAAAGTAATATTACTCTGTATGCTAATTAACTGGAATTATTTTAAAAACTAAAAAAATATGTATCACTTAACCCCATTAAGTGGGATTTAGTCCTGGGATGGAAGGGTAGTAATATTTGCAAATCAATCAATCACAAAGATAAGAAAAAGGATAAAAAAACATATGATCATTTGGATAGAGGCAGAAAAAAAACATATGATAAAGTAAAACATCGATTCATGATAAAAGCCCTGAACAAAGGAGGTTTAGAGGGAGTATATCTCAACATACTGAAGGCCATCTATGAAAAATGCACAGGAAGCTGATGCACTGAGTGGCTCAGTCAGTTGAGAACCTGACTCTTGATTTTGGTTCAGGTCATGATCTCATCATTCATGAGATGCAGCCCTGGGTTGGACTCTGAGCTGATAGTGTGGAGCCTGGTTGAGAGTCTCTCTCTCTCTCTCTCTCTCTCTCTCTCTCTCTCTCTCTTCTCTCTCCTTCTCTCTCTGCCCCTGACTTCAAAATAAATAAACAATAAAAAAGAAAGAAAAAATGCACAGTGAACCTCATACTCAGTGGGGAAAACTGATAGCTTTCTCTCTAATAAGTATGTCCACTGTCACCACTTTTTTATTCAACATAGTACTGGAAGTCCTAACATAGTAATCAGATAAGAAAGAGGAATAAAAGGCATCCAAATTGGTAAGAAAGAAGTAAAATTTTCACTATTTGCAAATGACATGGTACACTATATAGAAAACCTGAAAGACTCCAGCAAGAAAAACAAAAACAAAAACAAAAAACAACTCCTAGAATGGATAAATGATCAGTGAAATTACAGGATACAAAATCAATGTTCAGTAATCTATTGCATTTATATATGCTGATAATAAAACCACAGAAAAAAACCTCTGAAGATTCTGTGTCTTTGTTGGTATGTTTCCAGAATGCTTGTTACCCAGCTCAGGAAAAATGCTTGGTTTTCATCCTTCCCATGAGTGATTTCTTCTATCTTATAATTTACAGGTTTCATCATACATTATTTTATTCCTTATGATTAGCAGGTTATGTAATGTCTCATGTAGTCTGGTCAATATTATCCTCATAATTCCAGTGGGGATCCTGTTCTGGCACCTCATCACCACCCATTTGTTAACTCTCTTGATGAGAGTTGACAGTCACTAGACTATCTGTATAATTTCTACTTTTTCTTACAATATGATTCTCATTAAAGGTACAACAATGAGATAAAATAACAATAGCATCCTGTCAGGTCAGCAAAAATGTCAACTTCATGCTGATGAATCATCCCTAAATTTATAGGTTTTATGATAATCTACCAAATTTGTCCTTAAAAATTCTTAGGTTCCCCATGGAGAAGAGGGCATGTATCCTAGAAACTCCTCCATTATTATCAACTACTTCTCCAAGGGGATAGTGACTCTGAGTAGTGGGTGTAGTAAAGGTGGAGGCTACAGTCTGATTGCAACTTCATCTGAGATAGCTTTGAGACTCTTGGTTCCATCCCTGTTTGTCCTCTAAAGGCTAGGATAAGGGGAAGGTTCTTGGGGGGTTAAAGGGGGATATAGGAGTCTGAAAAGAATTTGAACATGTAGGTTGTGGTGGATGCTGAAAGAAGGATCTGAAAGTAAGTCTTATTCAGAATCTTTGGAATCCAAGACAGAGATAGAGTCCACACAGGCATGGCAGTAATTAAACAAATTAAAATCCTGGTATAGTTTCATGAAACCCTGCATGTAAGGAATCTTTAATGACTTTTAAGACTGCTTGTAAAATAAGTCCACCTGTAGAATGATATTAAAGTTAAGGGATCCACTTAGTGCCCATTTCTCCTGGTCAAAGTTTATTGGGGCCAAGTGATGTCACAAAAGAAAACTAACTTCTTTTGCTCATCTAGTTTAATATGGTCCTGATTATTCAATGTGCAACCAAAGGAAGAGTCTTCAGGGAAGCATTGGGTGCTCCCCATTTTCTGTATTATTTATGAGCTACTATTATGTATCTTATTTCCAGGATGGAGTGCCTAGGTTCAGACATTGGTTAGATTACACTCTTGGATTTGGTCCCAGGCATTCTTAGCATGCAGATCGTGGAGAAGAAAGAGAAATGACAAGGGCCTCCCATGACCTGAGACTATAAGCTTGAAAGTGGTTCCAGATGTCCCCAACTTTACTCAGCCAAAGTCCCATTTACTTCTTAATCTAACTGCTTTTGGATCAAGAAACAATTAATAAGGTGTTTAACGAAGAAGTGCAAGAGGAGATACAAGTGTCTGGGCTTCTTAAGGCTCATTTCTGGGAGTTATCCATATATTCTTCACAGAGACAAGAGACTTGAACTGGATACTTGACATGGTTGGCAAGATGACATAAGAGATTACCAGTTTCCCTTCCTCATAAGTGGGGACAGAGGGTGAAGAATCAAGGAGTGTCAAAGAAGGAAACAAAATTGGAGTTTTCAGGCTATAATCAGGCATAACATGGCATGGGAAACTGACAAAACAGAATGAGGGGTTTTGGAGAGAAGATGGCAGCGTAAGAGGCTGCTGGGCTCACCATGTCCTGCTGATCGCTTAGATTTCACTCACATCTGCCTAAATAACACAGAAAACCACCAGAAGACTAGCAGAACAGACTCTCCAAAGCCAAGCATAGACAAGAGCCCACAGAAGAGGGTGGAAAGGGTGGAGAGGCAGTGCATACTACACAGACTGGTGGAAGGGCACTGGGGCAGTGCAGGGGCAGCCTGCCCAGCAAGGTAGAGCCCCCGAGTCTGACTTGTAAAAGCAGAGGGGCTGGACTGCATGTCCCCAGCCAGTGGGACTTAACATCTGGAATGTTAAAAGGCAACAGCTCTGCTCTCCGAGAACGGGGAGGGCAAGAGGACAACAGAAGGGACAATTGTTGAGCCTGGGGAGACAGAGCTCAGCAGGGGAACAAAGGTGCTGGCAAGTGCCATCTCCCTCTCCCATCCCCCAGCCAAAATTCCAAAGGGAACCAGTTCCCGTCACCAAACTTCCTTGCACCATGCAAACACCCAATACTGTGCTTCTGTGGATCCATCCTTCCTATAGTCTGCCTCCCTCCCGGTGCTGCAGGGCCCCTCCCACAGGAGATCACCAGCAGCAAAGCAAGCTAAGCCTTCCCCTCCCATCCCTGTGCACCCTGTGGATCCACCCTGGCTAATATGTCAGATGCCACTGAAGCAACACCACAAGCCTGGCAGTGTGCAAATAGCCCAGGCAGGGGCCACACCACTCCATAGTGAGTGCTGCCCCTGGGAGAGGGGAAGATAAGGTACACACCAGTCTGACTGTGGCCCCAGAAGTAGGCTGGGGGCAGACATCGGGTCTGACTGTGGCCACGCCCACCTACAAAAGTTACTCTGGAGAGTACAGGGGAAGTGTCCTGCAGTTTGGAGCCACCCCAGGGATTACCCAAAATGATGAAATGGAAGAATTCTCCTCAAAAGAAACTCCAGGAAGTAGCAACAGATAACAAATTGATCAAAAACGATTTACATAATATAATGGAACAAGAATTTAGAATAATGGTCATAAAATTAATCACTGGGATTGAAAAAAAAGTATAGAGGACAGCAGAGAATCTATTGCTACAGAGATCAAGGGACTAAGAAATAGTCATGAGGAGCTAAAAATGTTATAAATGAGGTGCAAAATAAATGGAGGCAACCACAGCACGGATTGAAGAGGCAGAGGAGAGGATAGGTGAATTAGAAGATAAAATTACGGAAAAAGAGGAAGCTGAGAAAGAGAGATAAAAAAAATCCAGGAGTATGAGGGGAGAATTAGAGAACTAAGTGATGTAATCAAATGGAACAATATCTGTATCATAGGAATTCCAGAGAGGAAGAGAGAGAGAAAGGGGCTGAAGATGTACTTGAACAAGTCATTGCTGAGAACTTCCCTGATCTGGGGAAGGAAAAAGGCATTGAAATCCAAGAGGCATAGAGAACTCCCTTCAGACGTAACTTGAATCGAAATTCTGCATGACATATCATAGTGAAACTGGCAAAATACAAGGGTAAAGAGAAAATTCTGAAAGCAGCTAGGGATAAACATGCTCTAACTTATAAAGGCAGACCCATAAGACTAGTGACAGACCTATCTACTGAAACTTGTCAGGCCAGAAAGGAATGGCAGGAAATCTTCAATGTAATGAACAGAAAAATATATGTAGCCAAGATTCCTTTATCCAGCAAGTCTGTCATTCAGAATAGAAGGAGATATAAAGGTCTTCCCAAACAAACAAAAAATGAAGGAATTAATCACCACTAAACCAGCCCTACAAGAGATCCTAAGGGGGATTCTGTGAGTGAAATGTTGGACGGACCACAAAGTACCAGAGACATCACTACATGCATGAAACCTACAGACATCACATGACTCTAAACCCATATCTTTCAATAATAACACTGAATGTAAATAGACTAAATGCTCCAACCAAAAGACATAGGGTATCAGAATGGATAAAAAACAAGACCCATCTATTTGCTGTCTACAAGAGACACATTTTAGACCTGAGGACAACTTCAGGTTGAAAGTGAGGCGATGGAGAATTATCTATCATGCTACTGGAAGTCAAAAGAAAGCTGGAGTAACCATACTTATATCAGACAAACTAGATTTTCATTTAAAGGCTGTAACAATAGATGAAGAAGGGCATTATATAATAATTACAGGGTCTATCCATCAGGAAGATATAACAATTATAAATGTCTATGCACCGAATATGAGACCCCCCAAATATATAAAACAGTTACTCACAAACATAAGCAACCTTATTGATAAGAATGTGGTAATTGCAGGAGACTTCAATACTCCACTTACAACAATGGATAGAACATCTAGACAGAGAATAAATAAAGAAACAAGGGCCCTGAATGATATATTGGATCAGATAGACTTGAGAGATTTATTTACAACTCTGCATCCCAAAGCAACAGAATATAATTTCTTTTCGAGTGCACATGGAACATTCTCCAAGATCACAAAACAGCCCTTAGTAAATATAAAAGAATTGAGATCATACCATGCACACTTTCAGACACAATGCTATGAAGCTTGAAATCAACCACAGGAAAAATCTGGAAAACTTCCAAAAACGTGGAGGTTAAAGAACACCCTACTAAAGAATGAATGCGTCAACCAGACAGAGAAGAAATTTTAAAATATATGGAAACAAATGAAAATGAAAATACAACAATCCAAACGCTTTGGGATGCAGTGAAGGCAGTCATTGCAATCCAGGCCTATCTCCAGAAACAAGAAAAATCCCAAATACAAAACCTAACAGCACACCTAAATGAAATAGAAGCAGAATAGCAAAGACACCTCAAACCCAACAGAAGAAGAGAAATAATACAGATCAGAGCAGAAATAAACAATATAGCATCTAAAAAAAAAAAAAAAAACCTGTAGAGCAGATCAATGAAACCAAGAATTGTTTTTTTGAAAAAAATAAACAAAATTGATAAACCTCTAGCCAGGCTTCTCAAAAAGAAAAGGGAGTGGTACCAAATAGATAAAATCATGAATGAAAATGGAATTATTACAACCAATCCCTCAGATATAGAAGCAATTATCAGGGAATACTATGAAAAATTATATGCCAACAAACTGGACAACCTGGAAGAAATGGACATATTCCTAAGCACTCACACATTTCCAAAAGTCAAACAAGAAGAAATGGAAAACTTTAACAGACCCATAACCAGCGATGACATTGAATTAGTTATCAAAAATCTCCCAACAAATAAGAGTCGATGACCAGATGGCTTCCCTGGGGAATTCTACCAGACATTTAAAGCACAGATAATACTTATCTTTCTCAAGCCATCCCAATATAGAAAGGGAAGGAAAACGTCCTGACTCATTCTATGAATCCAGAATTACTTTGATTCCTACACCAGACAGAGACCCAGCAAAAAAAGAGAACTACAGGCCAATATCCCTGATGAATATGGATGCAAAAATTCTCAATACAATACTAGCAAATCGAATTCAACAGCATATAGAAAGAATTATTCACCATGATCAAGTAGGATTCATTCCTGGGCTGCAGGGCTGGTTCAACATTCGCAAATCAATCAACATGATACATCACATTAATAAAAGAAAAGAAAAGAACCATATGATCCTGTCAATCGATGCAGAAAAAACATTTGACAAAATTCAGCGTCATTTCTCAACAAAAACACTCAAGAAAGTCGGGATAGAAGGAACATACTTAAACATCATAAAAACCATTTATGAAAAGCCCACAGCTAACATCATCCTCAATGGGGAAAAACTGAGAGCTTTTTCCCTGAGATCAGGAACACGACAGGGATGTCCACTCTCACCGCTGTCATTTAACATAGTGTTGGATAGTGCTAGCATCAGCAATCAGACAACAAAAGGAAATCAAAGGCATCAAAATTGGCAAAGATGAAGTTAAGATTTCACTTTTTGCAGATGACATGATATTATACATGGAAAATCCGATAGACTCCACCAAAAGTCTGCTAGAACTGATACATGAATTCAGCAAAGTCGCAGGATACAAAATCAATGTACAGAAATCAGTTGCATTCTTATACACTAACAATGAAGCAACAGAAAGACAAATAAAGAAACTGATCCCATTCACAATTGCACCAAGAAGCATAAAATACCTAGGAATAAACCTAACCAAAAGATCTGTATGCTGAAAACTATAGAAAGCTTATGAAGGAAATTGAAGAAGATATAAAGAAATGGAAAAACATTCTGTGCTCATGGATTGGAAGAATAAATACTGTTAAAATGTCAATACTACTCAAAGCAATCTACACATTCAATGCAATCCCAATCAAATTGCACCAGCATTCTTCTTGAAGCTAGAACAAGCAATTCTAAAATTTGTTTGGAACCACAAAAGACCCCGAATAGCCAAAGCAATTTTAAAGAAGAAGACCAAAGTGGGAGGCATCACAATCCCAGACTTTGGCCTCTACTACAAAGCTGTAATCATCAAGACAGAATGGTATTGGCACGAAAACAAACACAGACCAATGGAATAGAATAGAAACCCCAGAATTAGACCCACAAAAATATGGCCAACTAATCTTTGACAAATCTGGAAAGAATATCCAATGGAAAAAAAAGACAGTCTCTTTAACAAAGGGCGCTGGGAGAACTGGACAGCAACATGCAGAAGGATGAAACTAGACCACTTTCTTACACCACTCACAAAAATAAAGTCAAAATGGATAAAGGACCTGAATGTGAGACAGGAAACCATTAAAACCTTAGAGGAGAAAGCAGGAAAAGACCTCTCAGACCTCAGTCATAGCAATTTCTTACTTGACACATCCCCAAAGGCAAGGGAATTAAAAGCAAAAATGAACTACTGGGGCCTCATGAAGATAAAAATCTGCACAGCAAAGGAAACAACCAACAAAACTAAAAGGCAACTGACAGAATGGGATAAGATATTTGCAAATGACATATCGAACAAAGGGCTAGTATCTAAAACCTATAAAGAACTCGACAAACTCCACACACAAAAAACAAATAATCCCATGAAGAAATGGGCAGAAAACATGAATAGACACTTCTCTAAAGAAGACATCCAGATGGCCAACAGACACATTAAAAAATGCTCAATGTCGCTCCTCATAAGGGAAATACAAATCAAAACCACATTCAGATACCACCTCACGCCAGTCAGAGCAGCTAAAATGAACAAATCAAGAAACTATAGATGCTGGAGAGGATATGGAGAAACTGGAACCCTCTTGCACTGTTGGTGGGAACGCAAACTGGTGCAGCTGCTCTGAAAAACAGTGTGGAGGTTCCTCAAAAAACTCAAAAATAGATCTACTTATGATCCAGCAATAGCACTGCTAGGAATTTACCCAAGGGATACAGGAGTGCCGATGCATAAGGACATTTGTACCCCAATGTTTATAGCAGTGCTTTCACCAATAGCCAAATTAATGGAAAGAGCCTAAATGTCCATCAACTGATGAATGGATAAAGAAATTGTGGCTTATATACACAATGGGATACTATATGGCAATGGGAAAGAATGAAATCTGGCCTTTTGTAGCAACGTGGATGGAACTGGAGAGTGTTGTGCTAAGTGAAATAAATCATACATAGAAAGACAGATACCATATGTTTTCACTCTTATGTGAATCCTGAGAAACTTAACAGAAGACTATGTGGGAGGTGAAGAAAAAAAAATATCTAGAGAAGGAGCGAGCCAAACCATAAAAGACTCTTAATAACTGAGAACAATCTGAGAGTTGATAGGGGGTGGGAGGGAGAGGAGGAAGGGTGAATTCTAGAGAAGACTTTTATTGTGTCCTATGCCCAAGCACAAGGGATACAGAACAGAGAGAAGGTACCTTCAGTCTGACTCCACAAAGACTGGGGAAAGTTTTTAAAGAGGATAAGGGAGGAAAATAGTGACATCCTAGCACACAGAGGTGGGAAGACAGGGGAAAAGTTGGGTATGCAGCCATAGAGGACAGAACATGCTTCATCATGCATCACATGTATCATTAACATGTTAAATATCCTCCACGGGTGTGATTATAATATTAAAAGCAAGCAAAAATCAATGAAAGATCAGCACTGGGGCCCACCATGGCACAGACTAGTTTGGTCTTGTCTTCACACAAGTCTTCGTAACAGAGTCCCCCTTTGGTAAGTATCCTCTTTCCTCAATTCTGCAAGATATGGTACTCAAATGTCACAGGGTTTTAGCTATCAAGGAATGCTGGATTTCAAAATTAGGATTTAGGGGACCTAAGTTCAGTTCCCGCTCTCTCTCACAGGTATGGGCAAACAGTCTAAATGGGGAGTATTTGTAGGCAGGAAGTTGTCTGCTTCTGAATGCACATTTTTCCAGAATAGAAGAATAAGATATAATACTTCCCTACATTCAGCAGGGGATGTACTCACTCTCTGAAAGTCCTTATGGTATAGTTTAGGGTCAGCAGCCAAGCTCCAGTATTTGAACAAAAAAAAAATAGTTCAATGGGTACATTTGGTATATTTTAGTCAATTATTCCAGGACAGTCTTAGTCTCCACTGGGGATTTTCACCAAGTTCACTATCGGTGAAAATTAATAAAGAGAAACCTCACTAAAATGGAGTGGAGTGGCCAGTGGGGAGATTTCATGCCATATCACTGCTTATTAGCCCTTTGCAGATGTAACAAGAAGAAGAATATAATTTTCTAGATGAAAATTTTTCTCTTTGCTGGCAACAACCCAGCCAGTGAGAGACCATCACAACCTACTCAATGAGAAGCCACTACTATTTGAACTCCTAGTTTATTCTTATGGACTTTTTTTTTTAACAGCCCTCTCAAATCTCTCCTTTCTTCTATAAAAGAACATACTTTTCCTTTTTGTCTCCAGGCTTGCCTGTGGTTTTGTCGTATCTTCCATGTCCCAAATTGCAACTGTCCGCTATTGTTGTAAACCCATCATTGCTGGTAAAATAATTGACAGTTTTATTTTTAAGGTTAAAATGATTTAGTGACAGGGAAGTGGGATCAAGAGGGGCCACCCAACAACTCTTAGGCTGATACGTGAGCAAACAGGTGCAGGTACCCACATAGTCCACTGAATACATTGCTTTCTTGCAGCGCTGGAGTTTAGGATAAGTCTCTCCTAGATTTTTATCTCCAGTCCCTTTGTGCCTTGAGCTCTCTAGGTTTTATTTGTAATTTGTTTTAAGCTTTGTCCCTTCTGAGAGTACTCTTTGGCCTTTAGTGTGACTCCTTTTTGGAACTAACCTGTTCTTATTGGAACTTTGCCTCTTGGACCTGGGTTGGCCCTGGTCCAATTCCTTTTGGAAGTGGGTTGTTCCTGTTGAAACCGTGCTGTTATTTTTTTTTCTCTAGAGAAAAACCTCTAAGAAATGGGCTCCTAGTCATCAAAATGCTTGAGGGTGCTATCACCTTCTAGGACCCTGGCTAGTCTTGTGTTTTAAAACAGTAATCCTCCTCTTTCACATTTTTAACAAAGTGGATTGACTACCAAAAGTAATTTATAACCTCAGTAGCCATTATGGAGAATGTTCAATCTCCTCAAACTTGTTTTCTCAAAATTAAATTAAAAAGCTACAGCCAAAACATAGGAGACTCTTAAAAACTGAGAACAAACTGAGGGTTGATGGCAGGTGAGAGGAATGATGAGCACTGGGATGAGCACTGAGTGTTGTATGGAAACTAATTTGACAATAAATTTCATATTTAAAAAATCCTAAAAAATATTAATCTTAAGGCAAAATTCTTTTATTTTGAGAAATTTATCAGTGGAGAATCACTTAGATTAAGATTTAAAGCTGTATTTACTATCAACTATAGCTAAAGTATGGAAAGAGCCCAAATGTCCATCGATGGATGAATGGATAAAGAAGATGTAGTATATATATACAATGGAGTATTACTCGGCCATCAAAAAGAATGAAATCTTGCCATTTGCAACTATGTGGATGGAACTGGAGGGTATTATGCTAAGTGAAATTGGTCAGTCAGAGAAAGACAAAAATCATATAACTTCACTCATATGAGGACTTTAAGAGATAAAACAGATGAACATAAGGTAAGGGAAGCAAAAATAACATAAAAACAGGGAGGGGGACAAAATAAAAGAGACTCATAAATATGGAGAACAAACTGAGGGCTATTGGAGGGGTTGTGGGAGGGGGGATGGGCTAAATGGGTATGGGGCACTAAGGGATCTACTCCTGAAATCACTGTTGCACTATATGCTAACTAATTTGGATGCAAATTTAAAAAAATAAAATAAATAAAATAAAAAAAGAAGTTCTATAGAGAAAGAAAATAATGTAAATCAGAAATATATATATATATATATATATATATATATATATATATATATAAACACATACATAAAGTAAGGAAGAACATCAGAGAACATATAAATAAAGGTAAATTATTTCTCTATTTTTTCTTTAAAAATAATAAAAAGCTACAGCTCTCCCCATTTTTTAAAACTGAATGGGAGACCAATTTGATTTGTACCTACAGGCTGACAAATGTTTTTAGGATTATTATTTTTTTTTTTAATTTTTTTTTCAACTTTTTATTTATTTTTGGGACAGAGAGAGACAGAGCATGAACAGGGGAGGGGCAGAGAGAGAGGGAGACACAGACTCGGAAACAGGCTCCAGGCTCTGAGCCATCAGCCCAGAGCCTGACGCGGGGCTCGAACCCATGGACCGCGAGATCGTGACCTGGCTGAAGTCGGACGCCTAACCGACTGCGCCACCCAGGCGCCCCTTTAGGATTATTTTTTAATGTTTATTTATTTTTGAGAGAGGGAGTGGCAGAGAGAGAGGGACACAGAATATGAAGCAGGATCCAGACTGTCAGCACAGAGCCCAACACGGGGCTTGAGCTCACAAACTGCAACATCATGACTTAAACCAAAGATGGATGCTCAATCAACTAAGCCAACCAGGTGCCCCAAATGGTTTTAGTATTTTAAATTTGCTTTTTTTTCAAAATACCATTTCCAAAATAACTGAGGCAAACAAATTTTTGAAAGAAGTAAACACAGTTTCTGAACCCCACACCCCACATTTTCTTGGTAGTAACCATGTTGTGCTCAAGCCCCACCTCTGGTGTCATTTCCTTATATTGGCTTTGTATCATTCCCCATGTACTTTATACCCCCTACTTCTTAATAATAATCCTTTTGCTGAACTTCTCTTTTCCTTTGAAACTCTTTTACGTCCTCCTCCCGTGAACTTATTAAAATCTGCACCTTTAAAGTTAAGACTTCTGAAGATCTAAAAACAAAAAAATGAAACAAAACAACCCCCTGCCAAACTTCTTATTTTCCATTGACTAAGGCCAAATGGTGAGCTATAGTTAGAGTTTCTTAAAGTAACTGGAACTCCCATAGGTTTGCTGAAGCATTTACTGTAGTCAAATTTGCCAATCTGGTTTTTCAGATTTTTATCAATTATTCCACATGCTTGCTACTGAGGTCCAGGGCAAACATTTAATGAAACTAACCCAATGGTAACATCCTAAAAAGGATTTAAGAAAACTAACCCGTAAAGTTTAGCAAGATGCCAGAATATTGTTGGAAGTCTCTACTGAGTGATTTGTAGTTTTTCTTAAGCCTAATAATTGAAAAGAGAGTCACACCCTCACACATAAGCCTCATAAACCTACTCATGACTATTATAATGTACTGTAAATTGTCTTTACAGAAAATTCTCGTCTTCCTTTAAATGTTTAATTTACCAGGTAGCACTCAACTCTGTTAATGGGCTGATAAGAATCTTTCTCTTTTTTTTTTTTATAATTTTTTTTTTCCAACGTTTATTTATTTTTGGGACAGAGAGAGACACAGAGCATGAACGGAGGAGTGGCAGAGAGAGAGGGAGACACAGAATCGGAAACAGGCTCCAGGCTCTGAGCCATCAGCCCAGAGCCTGACGCAGGGCTCGAACTCACGGACCGCGAGATCGTGACCTGGCTGAAGTCGGACGCTTAACCGACTGCGCCACCCAGGCGCCCCGAGAATCTTTCTCTTTTAAGTAAAGGGACCAGGATGGAATGGGAAACTATGTTCAGTCCAGATTTCATGAAATTGACAAACCAGTTCTCTTGCACCCTAGATGAGTCACTTAAAAGAAAGACTTCTAAAGTTCTTTATTTTCAACTCTGGAAAATAAAGTCCCATAAATAAATCAAGTACCTCACTATTTCTGATATTATTGTCAAGAACCAGGACATTAGGAAAAAAACAAAAACAAACAAAAAAAAACCCCAAAACACAACAAAAAAACAAACAAACAAACAAAAACCCTCTTTACTGTTGGTGGGAATGCAAATTGGTGCAGCCACTCTGGAAAACAGTGTGGAGTTTCCTCAAACAATTGTAAATAAAATTACCCTACAACTCAGCAATAGCACTACTAAGAATTTATCCAAGGGATACAGGAATACTGATTCATAGGGGCACATGTACCCCAATGTTTATAGCAGCATTTTCAACAATAGCCAAATTATGGAAAGTGCCTGAATATCCATCAACTGATTAATGGATAAAGAAGATGTGGTTTATATATACAATGGAATACTACTTGACAATGAGGAAGAATGAAATCAGGCCATTTGCAGCAACGTGGATGGGGGAAGAGAAGGGTAAAAATAGTTACAAACAGAGAGGGGAAGTGGCAAACCATAAGAGACTCTTAAATACAGAGAACATACTGAGGGTGGATGGGGGCGTAGGGGGAGAGGGGAAAATGGGTGATGGACACTGAGGAGGGTACTTGTTGGGATGAGCACTGGGTGTTGTATATAAGCAATGAACCAGGGGAATCTACCCCAAAAACCAAGAGCACATTTTACACACTCTTTTTTGGCCAATTTGGCAACGAATTATTTTTAAAAAATCATATTTAAATAGCTTTTCTGTATGAATTTTTATGTTCAAGTATGTAATATTAGCATAAACAAAATTTCTCAATGATTATAAAAAAAAGGGGGAGCGCCTGGGTGGCTACGTCGGTTAAGCGTCCGACCTTCGGCTCAGGTCATGATCTGGTGGTTTGTGAGTTTGAGCCCCTCGTCAGGCTCTGTGCTGACAGCTCGGAGCCTGGAGCCTGCTTCAGATTCTGTGTCTCCCCATCTCTCAGCCCCTCCCCTGCTCATGCTCTGTCTCTCTCTGTCTCTCAATAATAAATAAATGTTAAACAATTTTTTTAAAAAGAAAAAATTATTAGCAAATTAAGGAATTCAGGTGCTTAAGCCCTCTGGCCAGTCTCTCCAATGTCCTCCTAATTCCCAATGATGGGGCTCTGAGGAAATACAAGGGTTCTTTCCAATACTTTTTTAATCAGCACAAAGAAACCACTCTCCAGATTAGGAATAAATATCTCCTTATTGACATGGGAGATATATTCTTTGGTGCTCTACTCCACTGCTATAAAGAAGCCACTGCTATAGAATACTAAAACAGTTCAAATACTGGGGATATTAAATAAAACTTAACATGTACCTGTCTCTGAACCTATCCCCCCTTTTTATTTTGGCCCTTTGAGATCTACCAACCCTTTTTTCCTTAATGTTCACACCCATATTCATTTATTGAGATGAAATTTTTAGAAAAGCATCATTTATTCCAAAATGGAGACATACTTCTAGAGTTTTTACAGTAGTAATCAAAATAGCCAAACAGTTAAATTAAATGACCCTAGAACACCTTTTATTTGTTTCATCTCTGATAGTACGATAGCTGAGTCTAGGGACACTGATTATTTTACCCTATTGGATAAGTTTCTGCTCTCTTTAGGGGTGAAACTTTTAACTGTTATTGGTAGAATCTACAGTGCACCTCCCACAAAGATTCAAATAGATCTTTCAAAACTTCTCCCCAGAATTAATCAATACCCTATAAAGAAGACTTTCAAGGCATCAAACACATAATAGAAAATTACAGGGCTCAAGGCCTCATTATCCTCTGCACTAGTCCCTGTAATACCTGTATTTTACCTGTGAGAAAACCCAATTGCTGAAAATGGAAATCTTTCCAGGACCTTTGAGCAATAAATAACATTTATTATAATTGGCACCCTCTTGTTCCTAATATCCGTCAGATACTGACATTCATTCCCACTGAAAGCAACTTTTTTACTATAATTGATCTATGCAGTGCCTTTTTCAGTTTTACATTTGATAATAATAGACAATATCTTTTTGCTTTTGGTTGGGAAGAACAGAAATACATTGTGGACAGAAATGCCCCAGGGTATCGCCGAGATTCCTTATTTTTCAGAAATATTAAAATCTAATTTGAATACTATAAAGCTTTCGGTGGGCTCCACTTTGTTCAATACATGGATTGTTTGCTTTTCTGCTTCTCTTCTCAAACCTCTTCACAGGAAGATAATATCCACCTGTTACAACCTTGTTCCTTTAAGGCCCTACAGGAACTTAAAATCTCCAAAGAAAAAATTGCAGTTTGCTTCAACTCAGGTTCAGTAATTAGGGTATCTGATTTCAGAATAAAAAACAAACAAACAAACAAACAAAAACCAAAACATATTTAGATCCAGAACAAGATCCCTCACAAAGGCTTACTGTTGACAGATCACCTTTTGACTTTCTAAGAAATCTACATGAAATCCTATAATCTATGGTGATTTTTCATGGAATGATTATGGTTCTTATTTAAAGGATGAAAATGTTAAGTATTACATTGGGCAAGCAATTGCAATTGCTTAAGTCATCAAAGCATCATTTTATATATGTGGCTGATTTGGCAGGGCAAGCTGAGTCATAAACCCTTAATTGAAACTTAGGTACTTGTATCTTAGCCATGAATAACACCACAAAAATTTATACCAATAGTCTGTATGCATTTGGGATAGCTCATAAATTCATAATGTTGTGAAAACAATGCAGTTTCCTTACTCAGATGAAAATAAAATTTAAAAAGTCTTCGGTGTCCAAAATGCATTAGATGGCATGCATTTGCTGACAGGTCTCATTATTATTAAGTTGCCTGGGCATTCCAGACTCAACTCTCTGGAGGCTGAAGGGAGCCATCTCGCTGATATTTCTGCCAAAACCACTGCTATCAAGAAAACCAGTAGCCAAACTAGAACTTAACTAATGTGAGTTCACTCTTTGGTGAATTACAGATAGAGACTACATCAAGTGGAGTTGTCACACAAAGGAAACTTTATTTGCAGCAAATAAGGAAATCACAGAAAGCAACTTCCAAAGCTGTAACGGCTCAAGCAGGGTTGAGTGAGTTTCTTTTATTTAGGGTTAGGATAAATATTCAGAAAGGGGAGTTTTATCATCATATGTCGTGGTGGGCACAAAGTTGTACATATATATTAAGGAAACATGTCTATACATACATTACATGTTATATTACTGAGGTTTGTGCTCTTCTCTGGACAGAGGTTTTGACATTTTAATGAGGTAGAGGTTAACTGTTGGTCACTTCATGGTCCATCTGTACAGGCATGAATTGTTCAAGCTCAAATTGGCCTAGGCTGGTTGGAGTTCTTCCTGTTATTTACCGCTAAAAGATAAGGCCAAACACTCCTGTGAAGAAGAAGAGGGTTCAGTGGAGGTCTTTCTGGTAACAAATCCCTCCCCTAGTTTTATTTTGCTCCTCATTAGTGAGGGGCCTCAGGTGAAAGTCGTCTGTAGCTACTTCCTGCTGAACATGGATATAGTCATAGGATTGATAGAAGAGCAGAATTTTTTTCTCAGCTAGTTTTAGATATGTTTGTGGGTCACCAAGTTTAACCCCAAGGTGTTCATACCCTTTTTCTACTACCATCTGTAATTTTATGGCCTCTATGCTGTATGCACAAATTGTACCATACACTTAAGTATGCAAGGTCCAAATAGTTAATAAAAGTAGTAGGATTAGTAGTGACCCCAGAAAGGAAAGAAACCATGTAATACTGGATAGTGCTGTTTTATAGCCTGCAGAACCTCACCAGGGAATTGTCTCTTTTGGTTAAAAGTATGTAGCCAAGTTTCCTTGTCCAGAATATTTTTTATATATTTATCTATACTTTACTTGAAGTATTAATATAGGTATAGCATGAGGTGTGTGTATATATGTATATATTTTTTTAAAATATCTATATAATATAGTTATAATGTTATATAGTTTATAATATATAGTATATAATATATTATATATAAATATATAATGATAAATTATATATAATTATATATATATATTATATGAATATATATATATATAATTATAATATAATATGGTTTCCCTCTTCCATATGCTAATAAGTAGTCTAGGGTCAATCTATTGTCTAATACTGGATTCTAAGGAATCCAGAGAAATGTTTAAGTATTTGAGGGTGTTGACTATATTTTTATCTAATGGCCCTAGTGTATTAGATTCCTTAGAGTAACTTTATGATATATGAAACTTCCCCAAGTCATGGCTAATCCAAAAGCCAATCCAATGCCAGTCTGGATCAGTCCTGGGGCTTTTTTTTCCCATTGAAAAGATTAGTATGATTGCATATGGTAATTCTCCTGGGACTCATTAGACCCAAAGTACATTGTCCAAGAAACTGGACATTATCAATGCACACATGAACAAAAATTGTGAACATAAAATTTCCAGCTGGAGAACAGCCCATTTGAAGCTAATGATTGGGTGATCCACAAATGAATAATATACCCTTGATTGTGTGCAGAATCTGCAGGACTGGTTGAGTCAAGCCAGTTAAACAACTTGAGGCCCCAGATTGGCCTGCCTCTGCATATAGAAGACAAAGGTCCATTCCATGTGACTGTATGATTTATTTGATCCCAGGTCATCACTGTTAAATGCCTTGGGTGGTAAATAGAGAAGTTCCCCAAATCCTGTAGGTTTGGCCAATCCTGTCCATGCCCTACACTGATCTTTCTGCAGTTGTACTATCATATTCCTTTTCTGAATACCAGCGAGTCTCATTTGAAAATTAATTATCATAAACATTAAAAGGAACTATAGAAAATAGGCCTTCTTGACTACCATTACCTGTATCAGAAGTGCATTTATAACATGGTTTTTGCATTGAGATGCAATTTAAGAATGATATTCTCTTCCACTCCATTTGGTATCATTGATAATAGAAGCAAGATTTACATGTTGAATTTCTCTGTGGCTATGGAAGGGGGAGTTTCAAATGATTTAGGGGAATGCATAACACATTTTATGTCAAGATCATTTATACAGGATGAAATACAGACCTTCCAATTTTGGTTTGTAAATCCAACAGTTCTTTAGGTAGTTTCCCTTTGCTGTGACCTTACTTATATTTACTAGGGAACTTACCTCCCAAGGATGCTCCAGTGTATTTACAGTTTTTGACATCTTTAGGATAGTAGTGACAAGAACCAACATGAAGAAGATATTTGTTTTACTTTTTATTTATTTTTTTCTTTTTTTTAAATTTAAATTCAAGTTAGTTGAAACCAATACTGTAATATTGGTTTCAGGAGTAGAATTTAGTGATTCATTACTTAGATATAACATCTAGTGCTCACCCTAACAAGTGCCCTCCTTAATTTCCATCACCCATTTAGTTGATACCCCCACCCATCTCCCTTCCAGAAACACACAGTTTGTTCTGTTTATTTAAGAGTCTCTAATGGATTACCTCCCTCTCTGTTTTTATCTTATTTTCCCTTCCTTTCCCCTATGTTCATCCTTTTTTTTTGTTTCTTAAATTCCACATATGAGTGAAATCATATATTTGTATTTCTCTGACTGACTTATTTAGCTTAGCATAATATACTCTAGTTCCATCCACATTGTTGCAGATAGTAAGATTTTATTCTTTTTGATAACCTAGTAATATTCCATTATGTATATATACACACATACCTACACATGTATTTCTGTATCTTTATCATCTATCTATATCTATCTATGTCTATATCATCTATTTATATATCTTTCCTTAATTTGGTTACTATTAATAGCACTGCTATAAACATTGGGGTGTATGTGCCCCTTTGAATCAGCATATTTGTATTCTTTGGATAAATACCTAGTAGTGTAACTGTTGGGTCATTATTTTTAATTTTTTGAGGTACCTCCATACTGATTTCCAGAGTGGCTGCACCAGTTTGCATCCCACCAACAGTGCAAAAGTGTTCTCCTTTCTCTGCATCTTCACCAACACCTGTTGTTTCCTGACTTGTTAATTTTAGGCATTCTGACAGGTGTGAGGTTGTATCTCATTGTGGTTTTGATTTTGTATTTCCCTGATAGTAGGTGTTTGTTTTAAAATCAGAGCAGAGAGAGCAGGAAGAGCTGCCAGCCAGCCACCAGCCCCATAGAGCTCAGCAGGAAGGAGGGCGGGAGCTAGGGAAAGAGGGCAGCAGGAGTAGGAGAAGTGCCAGGTCAGGGAAAGGAAGAAAGAAACGGAGCACTGAAGGAGGAAAAGCCAGTGATTGAGTGAGGGTGCACATGAAAATTCCTGGTAAGTGCTTTAATGACATTGTGATTATTTAGGAGAATGCCCTTCTTCCTGGGGGACAACAATTGAAGAGTTTAGAGCATTTTCATTTAGACCCATGAATGCCCATTGAACAGATACTTGACACCTACATGTAAACTTCAGATCTTAGCACAACCATAAGGCTTGTCCTTTGTGTGGGGAGGAGATAGCTCATGTTCTGTGGAAATGAGCCAGTAGCAACAACTTGATGCAGTTGCTGGATCTGGTTTGGAAGAAGTGGAATTGAGCTAGGAATATTATCTAGAAGAGACAGAGTCCACTGTAATTCCCCATGGATCTTTTAAACATGTGGACATACATTTGCAAAATAGGTTTGATTCTGGGATAAGACTGGAGGTGGCTGTGAAAACAGACCTTGAAACCAACTGGGCTGGTCACCACCATCATTACCACCTGTGAGCAGTTGCTCCTCCTCCCCTGCAATAGCTATGGTGATGGCCAGAGGGCAGACTTCTGGTGTGACATCAAGAAGGCTGACTTCTACCTGGTGTGAGCAGGTAGAAAGGTGTGAGCAGAATAAGAAGACCATTGAGGAGAGTATAGTTGGCTCAATCTGTTAAGCATCTGACTCTTGGTTTCAGCTCAGGTCATGATCTCATGGTTTATGAGTTGGAGCCCTGCATCGGGCACTGTGCTGTCATGCAGAGTCTGTCTGAGATTCTCTCTCTCCTTCTCTCTCTGCCCCTCCTCCGCTCTCTCTCTGTCTCAAAATAAATAAACTTAAAAAAAAGACCATTGAAACTCCAGAAGACATCAGAGATAGTGTCTGATTGGGATGAGTTTCTGTGGCAGACCCTGAGGAGAGGTTTCAATCCCCCTGGTGCACTGATAGAGGGCATCTATAATGGAAGGAATCCTTTAGATTTCATTGATCCTGGCTCTAGGTTAGAATGTTAAGCTTTCCAAGACTCACTGATTATTTTTACTGAAGCTGCATTAGAAAGAACTTGAAAGTTCTGACAATTTTGAGAATTTGGTTGTATTACTTGGATCCATTTCTTCATCAGGTAGGTTGGGCTGCTCAGTAAGGATATGAGCTTTAGCCCCCACTAGCCATCTGACATCTGAAGCCAAATGACAAGAGATTTTGCCAAAGTGAAAGATGAGGAGGAAGAGCAATTGCCATCATACTTATTTAGGGACAAGTGATTAGCACTCATTTATTCTCTGTAAATATGAAATGGGAAGCTGTGGACCCCTGGTCACCTTGTGGGATCTCTCCTACTACAGTAGTAAAGGATCCTTGTGGGATCCATTTTCTGGCCACTTCTCTTCATGCTCCAAAATGTATTGTGGCTAGGCTGTTTCATAGGAGAAAATCATCTGATTTGGGGATGGGGGGGGGTACCTGAATGTTTTCCAATTCTGGATAATACAGCTCAATGGGTTTACTTTTGTATAAAGCTTGTGCTTTGGATATTCTTCAATCCTTTCTTAGGATCTCCTTGCACCCTCCCAAAGGTTAGTGATGACACAAATATCACATGATCTTGCCCACAATATGTTTGAGACTTGGCAGACTTGAAACCAGGCCAACAAGGAAAGAGGGGAAATGTCAGGGTGTTCAAGTGGCTCTGCATAGTCTTGTATTAAAGAGTAGGGAGCTGGTACATAGGCTGCTTCCTCAACTCCCTCAACACCTGGGTAGTCCCAAAGAGTGTACTCAGGAAGTGGCTCAGGAAAGCCTGACTTAGATTCAGTAATTCAAAGTGCACTTTCTTCCTTAGGAGGAAAAAGAAAAGCTCATGACAAGTTCCGTCTGATGTCTTGGCAGGGGTCCCAGAGGGAGGGCTCCCTGGACAACAGTTCTTCTTCTTCTTCTTTTTTTTAATTTTATTATTTCTTTTTAATTTACATCCAAATTAGTTAGCATATAGTGAAACAATTATTTCAGGAGTAGATTCCTTAGTGCCCCTTACAAATTTAGCCCAACCCCACTCCCACAACCCTTCCAGTAACCCTCTGTTTGTTCTCCATATTTATGAGGCTCTTATGTTTTGTCCCCCTCCCTGTTTTTATATTATTTTTGCTTCCCTTCCCTTATGTTCATCTGTTTTGTCTCTTAAAGTCCTCGTATGAGTAAAGTCATTTGATATTTGTCTTTAAAACTCTGACTAATTTCACTTAACATAATACCCTCCAGGTCCATCCACATAGTTGCAAATGGCAAGATTTCATCCTTTTTGATTGCTGAGTAATACTCTATTGTATATATATATATATACCACATCTTCCTTATCCATTCATCCATCTATGGACATTTGGGCTCTTTCCATACTTTGCTTCTTGTTGATAGTGCTGCTATAAACATTGGGGTGTATGTGTCCCTTCGAAACAGCACAACTATATCCCTTGGATAAATACCTAGTAGTGAAATTGCTGGGTCGTAGGGTAGTTCTATTTTTAGTTTTTTGAGGAACCTCCATACTGTTTTTGAGAGTGGCTGCACCAGCCTGTATTCCCACCAACAATGCAAAAGAAACCTTTATCTCTGCATCCTTGGCAACACCTATTGTTGCCTGAGTTGTTAATGTTAGCCATTCTGACAGGTGTGAGGTGGTATCTCATTGTGGGTTTGATTTGTATTTCTCCGATGATTAGTGATGTTGAGCATTTTTCATGTGTCGGTTGGCCTTCTGGATTTCTTCTTTGGAGAAGTGTCTATTCATGTCTTTTGCCCATTTCTTCACTGGATTGTTTGATTCTTGGGTGTTAGAGTTTGATAAATTCTTCATAGATTTTGGATACTAACCCTTTATCTGATATGTCACTTGCAAATATCTTCTCAAATTCTGTCAGTTGCCATTTAGTTTTGCTGATGGTTTCCTTCACTGTGCAGAAGTTTTTATATTGATGGGGTCCCAGTAGTTCATTTTTGCTTTTGTTCCCCTTGCCTCTGGAGATGTGTTGAACAAGAATTTGCTGCAGGCAAGATCATAGAGGTTTATGCCTGCTCTCTCCTCAAGGATTTTGGTGGCTTCCTGTCTTAAATTGAGGTCTTTAATGCGTTTTGAGGTTATTTTTGTGTATGTTGTAAGAAAGTGGTCCATGTTCATTCTTCTACATGTAGCTGTCCAGTTTTCCCAGCCCCACTTGCTGAAGAGACGTATTTATTCCATTGGATATCCTTTGCTGCTTTGTCAAAGATTAGTTGGCCATATGTTTGTGGGTCAATTTCTGGGTTCTCTGTTATATTCCATTGATCTGAGTGTCTGTTCTTGTGCCAGTACCATACTGTCTTGATGATTACAACTTTGTAGTATAGCTTGAAGTCTGAGATTGTGAAGCCTCCTGCTTTGGTTTTCTTTTATAAGATTGCTTTCGCTATTCGGGGTCTTCTCTGCTTCCATACAAATTTTAAGATTATTTGTTCTAGCTCTGTGAAGAATGCTTGTGTTATTTTGATAGGTATTGCATTGAATGTGTGATTGCTTTGGGTAGAATCGGCATTTTAACAATATTTGGTCTTCCTAACCAGGATCATGGAATCTTTTTCCATTTTTTTTTGTCTTCTTCAATTTCTTTCATAAACTTTCTATAGTTTTTAGCGTATAAATTTTTCATCTCTTTGGTTAGACTTATTCCTAGGTAGTTTATGGTTTTTGGTGCAATTGTAAATGGAATCGATTCCTTGATTTCTCTGTCACTTCATTGTTGGTGTATAGGAATGCAACTGATTTCTGTGCATTGATTTTATATCCTGCAACTTTGCTGAATTCATGAATCAGTTCTAGCAGTTTTTTCATGGAATCTTTTGGGTTTTCCATATAGAATATCATGTCATCTGCAAAGAATGAAAGTTTGACCTCCTCCTGGCCGATTTGGATGCCTTTTATTTCTTTGTGTTGTCTGATTGCAGAGGCTAAGACTTCCAATGCTATGTTGAATAACAGTGGTGAGAGTGGACATCCCTATCTTGTTTCTGACCTTAGGAGGAAAGCTTTCAGTTTTTCTCCACTGAGGATGATATTAGCATTGGGTCCTTCATATATGTATTTTATGATCTCATGGTATGATCCTTCTATCCCTACTTTCTTGAGGGTTTTTATCAAGAAAGCATGCTGTATTTTGTCAAATGCGTTCTCTGTATCTATTGAGAGGATCATGTGGTTCTTGTCCTTTCTTTTATTGATGTGATGAATCACGTTGTTTTGCGGATATTGAACCAGTCCTGCATCCCAGGTATAAATCCCACTTGGTCGTGGTGTATAATTTTTTTTAATGTATTGTTGGTTCTGGTTGGCTAATATCTTGTTGAGGATTTTTGCATCCATGTTCATCAGGGAAATTGGTCTATAGTTCTCCTTTTTAGTGGGGTCTCTGTCTGGTTTTGGAATCAGGGTAATGCTTGCTTCATAGAAAGAGTTTGGAAGTTTTCCTTCCATTTCTATTTTTTGGAACAGTTTCAAGAGAATAGGTGTTAACCCTTCCTTAAATGTTTGGTAGAATTCCTCTGGAACACCATCTGGCCCTGGACTCTTATTTCTTTTTTTGGCATATTTTTGATTACTAATTTGATTTCCTAACTGTTTATGGGTATGTTCAAATTTTCTATTTCTTCCTGTTTCAGTTTTGCTAGTGTGTATGTTTCTAGGAATTTGTCCATTTCTTCAAGATTACCCATTTTATTGGAATATACTTGCTCAGGATATTCTCTTATTATTGTTTTCATTTCTGTTGTGTTGGTTGTGATCTCTCCTCTTTCATTCTTGATTTTACTTATTTGGGTCCTTTCCTTTTTCTTCTTGATCAAACTGGCTAGTGGTTTATCAATTTTGTTAATTCTTTCAAAGAACCAGCTTCTGGTTTCATTGATCCGTTCTGTGTTTTTTGGTTTTGATAGCATTAATTTTTGCTCTAATCTTTATTATTTCCTGTCTTCTGCTGGTTTTGGGTTTTATTTGCTGTTCTTTCTCCAGCTACTTAAGGCGTTAGGTTAGGTTGTGTATCTGAGATCTTTCTTCCTTCTTTAGGAAAGCCTGGAATGCTATATACTTTCCTCTTATGACCGTGTTTGCTGTGTCCCAGAGGTTTTGGGTTGTGGTGTCATCATTTTCATTGACTTCCATATACTTTTTAATTTCCTCTTTAGCCCATTCATTCTTTGGTTGGATGTTCTTCAGCCTCCAAGTATTTCTTACCTTTCCAAATCTTTTTTTGTGGTTGATTTCGAGTTTCATAACATTGTGGTCTGAAAATATGCATGGTATGTTCTCGATCTTTTTGTACTTACTTAGGGCTGATTTGTGTCCCAGTATATGGTCTATTCTGGAGAATGTTGCATGTGCACTGGAGAAGAATGTATATTCTACTGCTTTAGGATGAAATGTTCTAAATATATCTGTTAATCCATCTGGTCCAGTGTGTCACTTAAAGCCATTGTTTCCGTGTTGATATTTTGATTAGATGATATATCAATTGCTGTGAGTTCGGTGTTGAAGCCCCTTACTATTATGGTATTTCTGTCAATGAGTTTCTTTAAGTTTTTGATTAATGGATTTATATATTTGGGTGCTCTCACATTTGGCGCATGTGTTTACAATTGTTAGGTCTTCTTGGTCTATAGACCCCTTGATTATGATATAATGCCCTTCTGCATCTCTTGATACAGTCTTTATTTTAAAGTATAGATTGTCTGATATAATTATGGATACTCTGGCTTTCTTTTGTTGATCATTAGCATGATAGATGGTTCTCCATCCCCTTACTTTCAATCTGAAGGTGTCTTTAGGTGTAAAGTGGGTCTCTTATAAACAGCATATAGATAGGTCTTGTTGTCTTATCCATTCTGTTACCCTATGTCTTTTTATTGGAGCATTGAGTCCATTGAGGTGTATAATGAGTAATTAAAGATATGAATATATTGCCAGTCTGTTGCTTGTAGAGTTGGAGTTTCTGGTGGTCTCTGGTTCTTTCTAATCTTTGTTGCTTTTGGTATTTATTTATTTATTTATTAATCTTTTCTACCCTCAATGAGTACCCCTTAAAATTTCTTGCAAGGCTGGTTTAGTGGTCACAAACTCCTTTAAATTTTCTTTGTCTGGGAAACTTTTTATCTCTCCTTCTATTTTGCATGACAGCCTTGATGGATAAAGAATTCTTGGCTGCATATTTTTCTGATTCATCACATTGAATATATCCTGCCACTCCTTTCTGGCCTGCCAAATTTCTGTGGATAGGTCTGTTGCAAATCTGATCTGTCTTCTCTTGTAGGTTAAGGACTTTTTTTTATCTTGCTGCTCTAATGATTCTCTCCTTACCTATTTTGTGACTTTGATGGTGATATGCCTTGTTGATGGTCGGGTTTTTTTTTTTTTTTTTTTTTTTAATCTAATGGGAGTCCTCTGTGCTTCTTTGATTTTGATGTCTGTGTCTTTCCCCAGGTTAGGATAGTTTTCTGCTATGATTTGTTCACATAACCCTTTTACCCCCATTTCTCTCTCTTCGTCTTCTGGGACCCCTATGATTCTGATGCTGTTCCTTTTTTTAGATTTGTTTTTAACATTTATTCATTTTTGGAGAGACAGAGAGAGAGAACAAGCAGAGGAGGGACAGAGAGAGGGGGAGACACAGAATTCGAAGCAGGTCAGCACAGAGCCTAATGCAGGGCCTGAACTCATGAAATGCGAGATGACCTGAGCCAAAGTCAGACACTCAACCAACTGAGCCACCCAGGCTTCCCATGATTTTGTTCCTTTTTCATGAGCCACTGATTTCTCTACTTCTTAAAACATGCTCTTTTGCTTTAATCACTATTTTTTTCTGCTTCATTATTCTCTATAAGTTTGTCCTCTATATCGCAGATTCTCTCTTCTACTTCATCCATCCTTGCCGCCATGGCATCCTTCAGTGATTGCAGCTCAGTTATGACATTATTTATTTCATCCTAACTAGTTTTTACTTCTCTTATCTCTGCAGAAAGGGATTCTAATCTATTTTCAACTCCAGCTAATATTCTAATTATCATGATTCTAAATTCTGGTTCAGACATCTTGCTTCTATCTGTGTTGGTTAAGTCCCTGGCTGTCATTTCTCATGCTCTTTCTTTTGGGGTGAATTCCTTAAGTTAGTCATTTTGAAGGGATAAAAGGAATTAATGATGTAGAAAAAATTAAAGTTAAAAATATTAAAATTAAAAATATTAAAATTAAAAATTAAACACACACACACACAAAATCGAATAAATGGTGCTAGATCCTGATGTTTTGGTCTGGGTGTTGAAAGTGTCTTGATAGATTAGACACAAAAGGGGGTAGGAAGAGAAAAAAGGAAATCATTTGAAAATTTGAAAAAATGAACACACCAAAGTAGACTAAAATGATATGATGGAAGTAAAGTATAATTTGAAAAATTTACACAAAACTAAAGCATGTAGTAGAAAAAAAATTAGAGAAAACTATTTTCAATAAAATTTTTTTTAAAAATGAATTTTTTCTCTTTCTGTATTCAAGAAAAAGAAAATAAATGAAAAAGAGAAAAAAAAGAAATTATTTAAAAATTTGGAAAAGTGAATACAGTGTAGTAGACTAAAATAAAATGATGAAAGTATAATAGGATATGAAATTTTTTTCACAAAAGTAAAAAATATAGTAAAAAATAAAGAAAAATATTTTTAATAAAAATTGAGAATAAAAATGAGCTTTTTCTTTCTGTATTCAAGAAAAAGAAAATAAATGAAAAAGAAAAAGAAAAAAATTGTTTGAAAATTTGAAAAAGTGAATACAGTGAAGTAGACTACAATAAAATGATGTAAGTATAATAGAATTTGAAAAAAATTTACACAAAAGTAAAAAATATAGTAAAAAAATTAAAGAAAATATTTTTAATAAAAATTGAAAATAAAAAATGAATTTTTTCTATTTCTCTATTCAAGCAAAAGAAATGAAAAAGTGGAAAAAAAAGAAAGAAAATGGAATAGATGGACCTGCTAACACACTGAAATATCTGAAATATCACTGAAATTACTTCATTTTCCCCTAGAAGTCAGACCATGAAGCACTTTATACTCCATAAACTAAGCAGGTGGTGAGACTTGTGTTCTTGAAGAGCGAGGTTGGACCAGTTGGGTAGAGCTTAGAGTAACAGCTCCGTTCTCCACTAATGGCGCTGCTAGCCTACTGGGGTGGATTGTTGTGGCGCTGGTAGGTGCGTATGTGCATGCCCAAGAGCAATGAAAATGGCGTCACCCAGCTACCCAGTCTCTAGTATCGGAACTCTGTTCTCCCCCATCAGCAATCGTGCACCCGCCCTTTGTCTTCACCTCTCGTCCACTCCCTGCTTTTACACTGTCCATGACCAAGCCCCAAGTAGTACCTCTCTCCCGAGTTTTGTCTCAGGTGTGGCTGTTTTCCCTGGCCCCTTACTTCTGAGGGACTGTGGCTTTGATCCGTTCTGCCCCTCTGTGGAGGGTCTCACCAAGCAATGGCCAAATGCCAGCTGCACCCAGGAATGCTTGTGGAACCGTGCTGCTGCTGATGCACAGAGACTTGGCCAGGTGGCAGCCAACCCCAGAAAGAGTTTGCGAGATAGTGTAGCAGCAGAGTTTCAGGGATTATGGAAAATCACAACACACATCTGGCACCAGGCTTCACCCTTCATGACCTTGTTCCAGCACGAATGAATGTGGCCGTTCTCTGGGGTCTGCTGGGATGAGGTGTCCTCAACAGTCTCTACCAAATGTCCTTCCAGCAGTGGAACCGTTTTTCCCCATGTGGCCCAGGAACCTCCCAGACCCCTCTGCTCCTGGGGATTCACCCTTCCCACCAGTGCACCCCCAGGTATGGAGCTGTAGAGTTGCAGACTCTGTGCTCCCCTTGTTTGCAGTCTTAATGGAATTTAAACCCTCTCTTTTCTCCTTTCTCCATTTTTAGTTTAGTCCCTGTGGTTCTTTTCAATTTTCCACTTTCTCTCCAAGCTGCTTTTGGGGAGGGGTGCTTTCCCCCTTTTCTGCCCCCGCCTCATCTCCATCCTCTCTCCACATGCAAAAGTGGCTCCCTGCCCTCCATGGCTTCTCTCTTCCCAAGTTTGCCTCTCTGTGCTGCATACCTGCTGAATTCTGTATTTCAGATTGTGAAGATTGTTGTGTTAATCCTCAGATCAGTTTTCTAGGTGTGCAGCATGTTTTAGTGTTGGTCTGGCTATATTTCATGGATGAAAGACACACAAAAAACTTCCATGCAGTTTCGCCATCTTGGCTCCCCTCCATTTGGCTACTTCTAATGAATGCCTTGGACAACAGTTCTTAAATGAAGAAACAGAGATAGTAAAACACTCCCGTGTATTCTTAGAATGTATTTGGGGGCCCAGAATACTGGCAAAAGTCCCTGATCACACTGTCTCTACAGTATGAAGTCTTAAAGGTCAGCAGGCTTGGATGGGATAGAGCCTGGAGGACACTGTGCTGCTCCTAGAAACAAAGTTGGCAAAACAAACAAAGAAACCTGGAGGCTGGAGGCTGGAGGCAGGCTGCATGGAAACAGTGATCTGAAAAATGCCTGGGGCACACAGGGAGATTATTTGGTTTCTTGGAGTGCTTCCCTAAGAGGCAGTCTTCACAAAGATACCTCTCAGGGGACAAGGGAGCTGCCTGGTGCCATTACTCACCTGCTCCATAGCATAAACACAGAGATACCTGTGGGAAGCAGCACAGAGTTGACACTGTCTGCCTAATTTACTCACACCAAACCCCCACCTTGTGCTCTGGTGGAACTGGTCTTCTCAGTCAAGCTTTCCTCAGCCCCAGTACACAGAAGGTCCCTGTTTCAGAATACCAAAACAAAACCCTTCCTACACCGTGTCTCCCAATCAGAGAGTTATGCAAGGCCTCCGTTCTAGTGGAAGTATTATTGGGTCTCATTTCACAAACAGACTATAGCACACTCGGTTAAAGCTTGCCAAAATATGGGCAGGGACCAAACACTGCCTACAGCAGATAAGGAGAGCTTCTGCAGAAAATTGGCCTGAAGGATAGAGCAGCCCAAGCACAACATCAGAACACACAAAAAGTACACAAGATACACTCCCTGAAGCAACAGACCTTGGACATTAATGATCTCACTTTCATAAAGCCATTATTTTCAAGATAAGGAAACATAACAGGCTTTTCTAACACAGAGAAGAAGGCAGAGCCTAGGAAAAAAAATGCCAATACAGAGGGATTCATCCCAAATGAAAGAACAAGATAAAGCCATGGCCAGATATATAAATAAAACAGATATAAGTAACATGCCTGATTAAACATTTTTTAAAGTTTATTTATTGTGAGACAGAGTGAAAGAGAGGGCATGCAACCAGGGGAGGGACAGAGAGAGAAGCAGAGAATGAGAATCCCAAGCAGGCACCACACTGTTAGCACAGAGCCCAACTCAAGATTCAAATCCATGAACCAGAATAAGATCATGACCTGAGCCAGAATCAAGAGTCATATGCTTAACCAACTGAGCTACACAGGTGCCCCACCTGATGGAGAATTTAAAGCAACAACCATAAGGATACTTGCTGAACTTGAGAAGAGAATGAAAGACTTTACGGAGACCCTTACTGCAGAGATAAAGAGTTAAAAAAGAATCAGAAATGAAAAATGTATTGAATGAAATTGTAAACAGTCTTGATGCAATAACAGGCTGTAAGACACGGAGGAACAAATTAGTGATATGGAAGACAAAAATAATAAAGAATAATGACACTGAACAAAAGAGAGAAAGGAAAATTATGGAAAACAAGAAGAGACATAGGGATTTCAGTGATTCCATCAAACATTATACCATTCATATTATAGGAGTTCTGGGAGAAGAGAGAAAAAAGGGGCAGAAAATTTATTTGATCAGACTTCAGAGGAGTTAAGATGGCACAGTAGTAGGAGGGCCTTTGGCTAGTCTCATCTCTTGAACACAGCTAGATCAACATTATACCATTCTGAATACCTAGGATATTGATGTGAGGATTAAGAGAACAATCTACATAATCTGAGGGAGAGAACATGGCAGGTATGAGGTGTAGAGAGGAGAATTGGGGGATAGAGAAGCCACAGTGCTTCAGAGGGATGGGAGTCCTTTCCACAGAGGATAAAGAGAGAGAGCAGCAGGTCAGGTTCATGCAAGAAAAGCACTCCTCCAAAACCACTGATGGGGGAATCGTGAGGAACTATCACATGGTTTTGCAAATAGTGGAGCTGAACTTCTGAGTCTTTGGAAGTCTGCACCATTTGCTGGAGTAGACCTTGGCAGGCAGCAGCGTCCCAGGAGAGAAGCAGGGGAGGTCTGGGAGTGGATAGAAAACAGCACAGTGTGGGAATATCCTGGGTTTCTCTGGAAGAGAGCATTCTTCTTAATGGAATGCACTTGGAAGAGGGCATGTTGCTTCTCCGAGGATAAAAGACCTGATTGTCACCTTTGAGCAGCCATTCAACAGCAGGGGACAGAGGAACATACAGAGGGTGAATAAAGTGGTCACAGTTTTTGCTGTGCTTCGTTATAAGCTCTAGGCACCCGCATGGAATTGGGCTACTGATTTCCTGGGACAAAACAGTTCCAGAAACAGTGCTTTGAGACTCTCCTCTGAAGGAGGGGAGTTGGTCTGCCCTTTGCTGGTTCCTTTAAGATTTGGAAATTAGAGTCAGTGGGGGGCCAGAGATAAAACACAAGAGAGCTATGGCACTGGGTGTGTCAACAGCCTGGGCATAGAAGGGTTGAGGGAAGAGATCTTATGGAAGCTTGGGACACAGAAAGGAAAATTATTCATTTGTTTGTGAAGGCTACTTGAACAGTAGTGGATGCCAGCTCCCCTACCAGGATGAAAGAGCAGTGTGACACCATTTTCCCCTACTCCCCAGCACAGTGGAACTTCAGCGAGCAACACAGAGACCCCAGTCAAGGCTGGGGCCACTTACCCCTAACCTCACCCTTCCTGGGCCCTACATGGACATCTTTACAAGGGCAGGTCTGATTTTGAACCAGCACAGAGGGCCTCTCCTACAGAGGACGGACACATCCTTCCACTACATGCCTCAAGTCTACTGATCATAGAGCACTCTAAAGCATCAGCTTCAATTCTTGTGGAAATAGGACCAGACGACTTTTTCTTCTTTCTTTCTTTCTTTCTTTCTTTCTTTCTTTCTTTCTTTCTTTCTTTCCCTCTTTTCTTTCTTTTCTTTTCTTTCTTTTTTTCATCAGGCTTATAATTCTTTGTTCATTTGGGTTTTCTTTGGCTAACTTTCTCCTTTGTTGGATAAGGCTTTTTCTTTTCTTTTCTTTTCTTTTCTTTTCTTTTCTTTTCTTGGCTTGGCTTTTTCTTTCTTTGGCTTTTCTTTTTTTCTTCTTCTTTTTTTTCTTTATTTTCCTTTGGAATCAGGCTTATAGTTTGTTGTTTGTTTTTTTTGTTGTTGTTTTTGTTGTTCCTTTCCTTTCTCTCTCTCTCTCTCTCTCTCTCTCTCTCTCTTCCTCTATCTCTCTTTCTCTCTCTCTCTCTTTTTTTGAACCAGGCTTTTTTTTTCTTTTGTTTTAAAAAAAGGCTTATTTTACCAAACAAATCAAAGGACACCTAGTTAAAGGTCCAAACACTCCTCACTGCAAGCAAGAAGGAACTCTACAGAGGACTGACTTTAGGGAAAGAGTAGCCAAAGCACAACAGCAGAGTAGCAGAGTGCACATAGCACACACAAGAAACAGTAAAGTGCCATGCCATGGACATTGTATAACCCCTTCTTAATACGGTATTACTCTCAGAAACAGAAAATGTAACAAGCTTTCATAGCACACAAAAGACAGAAACCTAGACAACATGACAAGACTAAAGAATTCTCCCTCAAAGAAAGATTAAAAGCCACAACCAGGGATTTGCTCAAAACAGATAAGAATAATATATATGAAGAATTTAGAACAACAGTCATAAGAACAGTATCTGGGTTTGAAAAAAAAAAGCATAGAGGATGCCAGAGAAACCCTTGCTGTGGAGAAAAAAGACTTAAAAACTAGTCAGGCTGAAATAAAAAATGCTATAACTGAGATGAAAAACTGACTGGACATAATCACAAGAATGGAAGAAGCAGATAATCGAAAAGGCAAATAGGTGACATAGAAGATAAAATTATGAAAAATAATGAAGCTGAAAAAGAGAGTGAAATAAAACTAATAGACCATGAATATAGACTTAGGGAAACGAGAGATTCTATAAATCACAATAATATCCATATCATAGGAGTCCCAGAAGAAGAGAGGGAAAAAAGGACAGAAAATTTATGTGAGCAAATTATAGTTGAACTTCCCTAATCTGGGAAAGGAAACTGTCATTCAAGTCCTAGAGGAAAAGATAACTCCCTTCAAAGAAAAAAAAACAAAAACAAAAACAAACAAACAAACAAAAACCCCTCAATACCAAGACATATCAAAGTGAACTTGCAAAATACAAAGATAAAGAGAGAATATTGAAAGCAGCTAGGGACAAAAGGTTCTTAGCTTACAAGGGTAGACATATAAGGTTAGCAGCAGACCTGTCCACAGAAACTTGGCAAGCCAGAATGGAGTGGCATATACATTTAATGTGCTGGATGGGATGAATATGCGACCAAGAATGCTTTATTGAGCAAGGCAGTGTTTCAGAATAGAAGCAGAGATAAATAGTTTCCCAGACAAGCAAAAACTAAAGAAGTTTGTGAACATTACACCAGCTATGTGAGAATTATTAAAGGGGACCCTTTGAGCGGGAAAGAACAAAAGCACAAAAAGGCTATAAAGAAAGAGAGACAATCTACAGGAAGAGCAACTTTATAGGTAATGCAGTCGAACTAAATTCATATCAATAATTACTATGAATGTAAGTGGGTTTATTGCTCCAATCAAAAGACATAGCATGTCATAATGGATAAAAAAAAGGATCAATTGATATGCTGCTTACGAGATACTCATTTTAGACCCCAAAACACCACCATATTGGAAGTGAGGGGGTGTAGAACCATTTATCATGATAATGTGCATCAAAAGAAAGCTGGAGTACCCATACTTATCTCAGACAAGCTAGGTTTTAAACCAATGACCATAATAAGAGATAAATAAGGTACTAAATCAAAATAAAAGGGACTATCTAACAAGATCTAACAATTATAAATATTTATGCCCCAAAATTATGATAATCAAATACATAAGTTAATAAAAACTTAAAGAAACTCATTGATCATAATACAATAATAGTAGAGGTATTTAACAGTCTACCAATGGACTAATCATCTAAGCAGATCAACAAGGAAACAATGGCTTTGAATGACACACTGGACCAGATGGACCTCACAAATATATTCATAACATTTAACCCTTAAGCATCAGAATACATGTCATTTTATTCTTTTTTTTAATGTTTATTTATTTTTGAGAGACAGAGAGAAACAAAGCATGAGCAGGGGGGAACAGAGAGAGAAGGAGACACAGAATCTGAAGCAGGCTCCAGGCTCTGAGCCATCAGCACAGTGGGGTTGAACCCACAAACCACAAGATCATGACCTGAGTCGAAGTTGGATGCTTACCAACTGAGCCCCAGAGCCCTAGAATACATGTTCTTTTCAAGTGCACATGGAACATTCTCCAGAATTGTTCACATACTGGGTCATAAATCAGCCCTCTACAAGTACAAAAATATCAAAATCACATCATGCATATTTTTAGATCACGACACTATGAAACTTGAAATCAACCACAAGAAAAAATCTGGAAATCCCTCAAGTACATGGAGGTTACAGAACACCCAACTAAAGAACGAATGGGTTAAGCAGAAAATTCAAGGATGAAAAAATATAGGTAATCCAATGAAAATGAAAAGACAACAGTAAAAAAAAAAAAAAATCAAGAAATAAAGAAAAAAAAAAAAGAAAGAAAGAAAAAGAAAAAGAAAAAAAAAAAAAAAAAACCTTTGGGCTGCAAAAAAGGTGACCATAAGGGGGAAATATATAGCAATGCAAGCCTTACTCAAGGAAAAGAAAAGTCTCAAATACACAACTAACCTTACCTAAAGGAACTGGAAAAGGACAGCAAGTAAAGCCCAAAACCACCAGAAGAAGGGAAATAATAAAGATTAGAGCAGAAAGCAATGAAATAGGAATTAAAAAACAGAATAGAACAGAATAATGAAACTAGAAGGTCTGGTTCTTTTAAAAAAAATAACAAAATTGATGAACTCCTAGCCAGTCATATCAAAAAGAAAAGATAAAGATCCCAAACAAATAAAATCACGAATATAAGAGGAGAGATCATAATCCACATCACAGAAATACGATTGTAAGATAATATTATGAGCAATTATATGCCAAAAAATTGGGTAATATGGGAGAAATAAATTCATAGAAACATATAAACTACCAAAACTGAAACAGGAAGAAATAGAAAATTTGAACAGACCCATAACCAGAAAGAAATTGAGTCAGTAATCAAAAATCTCCCAACAAACAAAAGTACAGGGCCTGATGGCTTCTCAGGGGAATTATACCAAACATTTAAAGAATTAATACCTATTCTTTTTAAACTGTTCCAAAAAATAAAAATGGAAGGAAACCTTCCAAACTCATTCTATGAGGCCAACATTACCTTGATTTCAAAGCCAAGACCCCAGTAAAAATGAGACTTACAGACCAATATCCCTGATGAACATGGTTGCAAAAATTCTCAACAAGATACCAGCAAATAAAATCTAACATTACATTAGAAGAAATATTCACCATGATCAAGTGGTAATTATTCCTGGACTGCAGAGCTGGTTCAATGTCTGCAAATCAATCAGTGTGATACACCACATTAATAAAATCAAGGATGGGAAACGTATGACCCTGTCAATAGATGCAGAGAAAGCATTTGGAAAAAAAAACAAAACAAAACAACAGCATCGTTTCTGGATAAAAACCCTCAAGAAAGTAGGAATAAAAACATTCCTTAACATCATATATTAAAGAACCACAGTTAATATCATTTTCAATGGGGAAAAACTGAGAGCTGTTCCCCTAAGGTCAGGAACACAACAGGGATATCCACTCTCACCACTCTTGTACAACATAGTACTGGAAGTCCTAGCCTCAGCAATTAGACAACACAAAAAATTAAGGGCATCCAAATTGGCAAAGAAGAAACAAATTTTTCACTCTTCACAGATGACAAGATGTGCTACATGGAAAAAATGCAAGATACTCTACCTAAAAACTTCTAGAACTGATGCATGAATTCTGCAAAGTCGTAGGATACAAAAGCAATGTACAGAAATCAGTTGCATTTCTGTACACCAATAATGAAGCAGCAGAAATAGCAATCAAGGAATCAATCCCATTTACAATTGCACCAAAACCCATAAGATACGTAGGAATAAACCGAATCAAAGGGGTAAAAGATCTGTTATAGAACACTTATGAAATAACTTGAAGACAGAATGAAATGGAAAAACATTCCATGCTCATAGATTGGAAGATCAAATACTGACCCAAAGCCATTTCCACGTTCAATTCAATCTCTATCAAAGTATCAACAACAGTTTTCATAGAGCTGTTACAATTAAAAAAATATATATGGAACCAGAAAAGACCCAGAATAACCAAAGTAATGTTGGAAAAGAAAAAGGAAAGCTGGAGGCATCACATTTCCAAACTTCAAGATGTATTACAAACCTGTAATCATCATGAGAGTATGGTACTGGCACAAAAACAGACACAAAGATCAATGGAACAGAATAGAGAACTGAACCCAAATATGGACTCACAAATATATAGTCAACTATTCTTTGACAAAGCAGGAATGAATATCCAATGGGAAAAGACAGTCTCTTCAAGAAATAATGTTGGGAAAACTGGACATCTACATGAAAAAGAATGAAACATTTCCATTTTTTTACACCACACATTAAAAAAAAAAAGCTGAAAAGAAGTGCCTGGGTGGCTCAGTTGGTTAAGTGTCCAACTTTGGTTCAGGTCATGATCTCATTACTCATGAAGTTGAGCCCTGAGTTGGGTCCTGTGTTGACAGCTCAGAGCCTGGAGCCTGCTTCAGATTCTGTGTCTCCCTCTCTCTTCCCCTCCCCTACTTGTTCTCTCTATCTCAGTCTCTCTGTCTCTCTGCCTCTCTGTCTCTCTCTAAAAAATAAATAAACATTATTTTTTTTAAATAAGCTGAAAATGAATTAAGGACCTAAATGTGAAACCTGAAACCATAAAAATTATAGAGGACAGCACAGGCAATGATTTCTATGACATCAGCCTTGACATCATTTTTCTATATATGTCTCCTGAAGCATAAGAAACAAAAGCAAAAGTAAACTATTGGGACTATATCAAAATAAAATACTTCTGCACAGCAAAGAATGCAATCAGAAAAACTAAAAGAAAAACTAAAAGGAAACCTACCGAATGGGAGAAGGTATGTGCAAATGTAACATCCAAGAAAGGGCTAGTATCCCAAAGTATATAAAGTAGTTATACAACTCAACAATAACATAAAACAAATAATCCAATTAAAAATGGGCAGAATATATGAACAGACATTTATCCAAAGAAGACATCCAGATGGCCAAAGATACATGAAAAGATACTCAGTATTGCACACCATCAAGGAAATATAAATCAAAACTACAATGAAATATCACCTCATGCGTGTCAAAATGGCAAAATACACACACACACACACACACACACACACACACACACACACACACACAAGAAATAACAGGTTGTGAGGATGTGGTGACAAGGAACCCTCTTGTGCTATTAGTGAAAATGCAAACTGATATAGCCACTTAGAAAACAGAATGGAAGTCCCTCAAAAAATTAAAAATAGAACTACCATATGATTCAGTAATTACACTATTTACCCGAAGAATTAAAAAAAAAGCATTAATTAGAAAGGATAGATGCACCCCTGTGTTTATTGCCACATTACTTACCTTAGCCAAATTATGGAAGCAGCCTAAGTGTCCATGGACAGCTGAGTGAATAAAGAAGATGTAATACATAAAGGGATGTTATTCAGCCACAAAAAAAGGTATGAAATCTTTTCATTTGCAACAAAATGGATGGATATAGATAGTAAAATGCTAAGTGAAATAAGTCAGAGGAAAATACCATATGATTTCACTCACATGTGGAATTTCAGGGGGAAAACAAGCAAAGGAAAAAAAAAAAGAAAAGACACAGAGAGAGAAACCAAGAAATTGACTCTTAACTATAGAAAACAAATAGGTGGTTACCAGAGGGGAAGTGGGTGGAGGGATAGATAATATAGGTGAAAGGGATTAAGAGTACACTTCTCTTGATGAGCATGGAGTAATACATGAAACTATCGAATCCTTGTATTGTACACCCAAAACTAATATAACACTGTATGTTAACTATGTTAAAATAAAATTTAAAAAAAAAAGGTTAAAAAAAACACAGCTCCACAAAGACTCTTCAACCTTGCTAAAATTTCTCTTATAAGTCTTGGTAACCAGCCCTTATTTTACAAATCTCCAGGGAGTATACTCTTAGATTCACATGACACATTTAAGAAAGCACCAAACTGGACATGCACACTATCTTGTGATCTAAAAGTAAAGATTTTCTGGAATTGGAGCAGACAACATCTGATAAGACAGCTTTCCCAAAATGCGTGAACCAGGCTTGTGTAACTTTTTTCCACTGTTGCTTCTACTCTCTCTCTTTTGTGGAAAGACCATGGCCTTGTCCATATTTGCCAAACACCGTAAAAGGAGAAACCTTTTCCTTTCATTGAAACCTTTCAGAAATAGCCTCATCATAATCCCATGACCAAGTAATCTTTTTACTTCCTTTCTTATAAAGGGTTAAAATATTCAGAATTCACAAAGGCTTTTCTTTCATCTTGATTATTAATTCACTCTAGATTCTTATCCAAATTCATGTTTTTTTACCTTATAACTTTATAGACAGTATTACTGATAATGTATTTTGTTCCAAAACATTCTTTTAAATTTTTTTTAAAGTTGATCTATTTTTGAGAGGGAGAGAGAGACAGAGCATGAGCAGGGGTGGGTCAGAGAGAGAGGGAGACACAGAATCAGAAGCAGGCTCCAGACTCTGAGCTGTCAGCACACAGCCTGATCCGGGCTTGCACCCATGAACCAGGAGATCAAGAGCTGAAGTCAGACACTTAACTGACTGCTCTCATACTCAGTTGTATACTTTCCTAAGCCCTTCTTTGTTTTATTTTTTTAATGTTTATTTTTTTTTTTTGAGCTCGGGGGGGGGGGCAGAGAGAGAGGGAGACACAGAATCTGAAGCAGGTTCCAGGCTCTGAGCCTGTCAACACGGAGCCTGACATGGGGCTCAAACCCAAAAACTGTGAGATCATGAACTGAATCAAAGTTGGACACTTAACTGACTGAGCCACCCAGGCACCCCCTCAGGCCTTCTAACAGGGCTTTCCAACATTCCCCACTTTTCTACTTAGTGGGTGCAATTGTGGGCTGGAATGGTATTGTTCCAGCATTATATCCGTGTGATGGTTAGGCCTGAGGTATTTACCAACAACCCTATCGCCCAGGCCACATAAAGCAGTAAGAATAGCCAAAACCAAATCAAGTATTGGCATTATATGAGCTTGGGTTGATTCCCTTCTGGCTGAGCTATTTGTATGTTGATTGATGATGAGTGTGGTTGCTCTCAGGGAGAAAGTCATGGGTTACCTCATTCAGTGTGAGGTAAGACTTGCAGGGCTTGCAGCTTTCTTGCACACTCTCATATCCAAATATGGAGAGTTTCTTTCCCTCTTTAGACACCCTAAAGTCACCCTCTTTAGACAACTGTACCACTTGTTGGTCCCAGGGTAGTCCACTTTCTGTAAATCTGTAAGGGAATTTAGTGTCATTAGTCAGCCCTTGTAGTAACTATATTTAGGGAGAGTGGCTGGCATGAAGAAGGCTCCCTCTGGAGAGTCCTCATCATTTTCAGTGTTTCCAAAGAAATTATATGACATTAACTTGGTGGGCTTTTGGCCTGGAGGCATCCAATAATGAGTGGATGATATTGGGTTATCTAGTCTTAATCAGGTTATGAAGCATGAAGCAGAATATAAGATAATTGGGAAATCAGAGCAGAAGGGGGTAGTGGAGTCAGAGAATAAAATAAAAAGGACATTGTATTGGATAATAAAAGCTTGAGGCTTTCCAGAGATGACCCAAAGTGGAATTTTGAGGTATACGTAATAATTAATATGTGGGGTTAAAGGCCCTGGGGTTGAGAGCTAAATAAGATGTGGGCTTGAGAAAGTTTAATTTATTTCAGAGACCACTTGTGCAGAAGTAATTTAAAGAGAGTCTCATTAAGGATGCCATTATGACACTCAATCATGCCAGCTGCCTGGGGGCAGTAGCCTAGATGAAAGTCCAAAGAATATTAAATTTGACATCCCACTATTGAGTTTCCTAAGAGGGAAAGTAGGTGCCTTTGTCATAGGCAATAATTTTTAGTAATACAAAGCAAGCAAGAATAGGGGCACCTGGGTGGCTCAGTTGGTTAAGCATACAACTTCAGCTCAGGTCATGATTTCATGGTTTGTGGGTTTGAGCCCCATGTCAGGCTCTGTACTGACAGCTCAGAGCCTGGAGCTTGCTTTGGATTCTGTGTATGTATGTCTCCCTCTGCCCCTCCCCTGCTCATGCTCTCTCTCTCTCTCTCTCTCTCCAAAATAAACAAGCCTTAAAAAATTCAAACCAAGCAAGAATAAATTTAGTAAAGGAAGTTATTATTTCCTTTGAGGAGGAATTCTGTGTAAGGTTTACCAAATAAGTCTTATGTAAAAATTGATGATTGTGCCTACATATCTGGAAGCCTCAGCTGAAGGGGGCAGTGGGTTGATGAAATCAATTTACCAGCTGTTGTATGGTCATTCTCCCTAGGGAATGTGTCTCTATTTAGATAGTCTCCGTCATTGGGTTTGGGAGTAGAGAATAGACTAATTTGTCACAACCTTGCCTGCCCCTGAGGAGAGGGGAAGGACCTTGCTTGTGCCCTGTTAAGGTATGGGTTTCCTGGTAACTCCCGGTTGTGTGGGACCATTTTGTAAGCTGGTAGGAAGGGTTGGTACCCTTAGAAGTCTGTGCCAGGCAGATTGTAGCAGGATAGTGATGAAATTTGCGATATTGTTGACAATGGCTTCCAATGTAAAGCAGTTAGTGTGAATAGAAATATGAGTAACAATGATAGGAATGGGCAATTTTCTTATTCCTTCTATATCTGGGTGCCCTTCATGTGAACCTGCCTTTTACGAAATGATCTTGCTTTGCATAGGTAATCCCCCCTTATTGACCAGATCAAACCAAAAGGTCATTAACCACAACCCAAGATTCTGTGAAAATGTAGACCTTCAAAAGACCCCTTTTTATGATCTTCTTAAAGGCTAGGTGAATAGCTACAAGTTCTGCCAATTAGACTGAGCCAGGATGGGAAGGAGGAGGTCATCCTTGACTAGAGGTGACCAAGGCCTTGTGGAATGCCATGGTCTTGCAGCAAGCTTCATTGTGTACAATGATGGCACTATCATTGGTGAATAACAACAACTTCCTGAAAATTTCAGAAGCTGGTCTCAATGAGATACCCAAGTAGCAAGAGGAGGAGGAAGTTGGAGTTCCCTAATGCTTCCTAAGGAAGCTTCCTAAGTCTCTAAGGAAAGGGGCTCAGCATGAGGGAAGCCACACCCTCCTATATTTGGAAAAGTCTTGGTAAGGGGTTTATCCCTGTCTTGAAGGTACCATTTCCATTTTAGCAAAGAGTCATCAGTGGCCATGATGAACTCCATCGGGAAGTATCTCTAACCTATGGCATTATAGGAACTTTTATAGGGAGTAAGTAGTAACAGGAAATTATAGTTAGGAAATTCTACACCTGAAACTAATATTATACTGTATGTTAACTAACTGGAATTTAAATTAAAACATACACACACACACACACACACACACACACATATATATATACTCTTTAAATAGAAAAAAAAAAAGAGCCCAATAGAATGCCAAAATTGACTCAAAGGGAGTTTATCAAGTTTCCCCTGGAGTTAGATGCTTAGTCCAGAATTCCTTAAGAAGCTGGTAAACTCATGTTTGTTCCAGAGACTCTATGGTATGGACAAGGACTGCTCAGAATATGGAGACAGGTGGGACTAAAAGTTGGGCCTGTTAGACTGCCTGCTGGGCAGCTTCCAAAACACACTAATTGTGGCTTCACTCTAATTGAAAGTGGCAGACTTGCATGTGCTTGCATATATAGAGCAAATAATTAGTGAGAGATGAGAGATGTTGCTCTAGAACAGGAAAAGACCTAGTATGTCATTATGCCTATCTAAGTGCAGTGGATGGTTTAATGGTGCATAACTGATTTTTAAATTTTGGTAGGGGAATTTAGGGCCCCTAGAGGATCAGATGATACCCAGAAACTTGACAGATGAGACTAGACTTGGATCTAGAGGGGATTATTGCCCAACCACATTCATGTAGGTGGTTAGTGAGACTGGGCAAATAGGGCTATACCACTTCCCTTGAGGGATCTCCAAACATCATGTCATCAATATAATGCCAAAAATGGCACTTTTCAAATTGTGATATATTCAAATCCTGATGGAAGAATTTATGTGAGACTGCAGAGTGGTTTAAATATACTATTGGGATCTATGTAAATGTATATTGAGCTCCTTCAAAAATTAAAGCAAATAGGGCCTGAGATACCTTTATGATATAAACAGAATATATTAGCAAGGTCAGTGACCAAAAAGGATGCTTATTGGGCCTAATATATGTTTTCAATCAATTCTATGATATTAAGAGTTGGAACCTTGATTTGGGAAATCTGAGCATTGAGATTTCCATAGTCAGTAGTCAGGTGACATTCATTAATGGCTGGCTTAACTACAGGCTAAATAGAGCCATTGAAATGGTAAATTGTGGGATTAATAATTCCTTCAAGCATATTTTTAATGACAGGGTGTAGATCTTCAATGCTTTATTTAAGAATTTAAGTTGAGGGGTGCCTGGGTGGCTCAGTTGGTTAAGTGTCCAACTTTGGCTCAGCTCATGATCTCATGGCTTATGAGTTCAAGCTCCGCATTGGGTTCTGTGCTGACAGTTCAGAGCCTGGAGCCCACTTTGGATTCTGTATCTCCCTCTCTCTCTGCCCCTCCCCTGCTCATGCTCTATCTCTATCTTTCAAAAATAAATAAACATTAAAAAAAAAGAATTTAAGTTGGTAATGTGGAGTGTTTACGATCTTGACCAGGGGAAGATGAGATACCAGAGGCCATTTGGCAAATTCCACCAGGAAAGCCAAGAACTTGGGCTTGTTTGAGTGGTATGGCATCATGTCAATGTATCCATATGTATAATTAAAAAATAAAAGAGCCATCTGGGTGGCTCAGTCGATTAAGTGTCCAACTCTTGGTTTCAGCTCAAGTCATGATCTCAAAGTTCATGGAATCAAGCCCCGAATTGGGGTCTGCACTTTCTGAGTGGAGCCAGCTTGTGAATCTCTCTCTCTGTCTCTCTGTCTCTGTCTCTGTCTCTCTCTCTCTCTCAAAAACAAACAAACAAACAAACAAACAAACAAACAAACTTAAGACAAAGAAAAAGCCAGGTAGACATCACCAGAGGTATCCATTAAATAGTTACATCCAAATGGGTGTGTTCATCTTTGATTGTTTTACTGGAGTAGGTAGAGAGATCTCTATTGGGGGAGCTACAGAAATTTTCTGGAATGGCAATAACTTGAGCCCTGGTGTCTTATAGGGCCAAAAAGCACTGTGCACTTTTATTGTCCCACTGAACCACCAGTGTAGTATAAAGGTGATTATCCCCAGGACATGGGACAGGCTCCAGGGAGCTACTAATTTCCTAGAATAGGTACATAGGTGCTAACAATCCTGGAGGTTATGGAAGGGGTCAGAGGAAGTGGCAGTGGATGGGTTAGACCCAGAATGGTTAGTGGGTGGCTGTGGGACAAGAGAATGTATGGCAGAAGGGGTTATAAGCTATTAGAATGCTAGTTTCAGAGCCTGGAGTTAAGAGACTGGCTGTTTAGAAATTCAGTGACCGGTAACTCAAAATTTTGTAACTCAGTAAAGGTTGCCTGTGTGTTCTCATAAGGGGCAAAATTAGGTTAGAGGTTTATTGTAAAAAGAATGGGAACCCCTTTCCACTGAGAGAACTTTGTTGGAGGGACCTTCCTGGGGAAGTGGTAATGGAGGGGCAAGAGGCTGAAGTAACTGGGTGTCTGGATAAGAATCTCCTCTACATCTGGCAGCCATGTCAATGCCTTCCAGTACCTTTTGGATGGTTTTGGCAGTCCTAATAAAACCCAGTATTGATGTCCTATAATTAAGAGTAGAACCCTGTAAAAATAGTTCTCTGTACTGAGAGTAAAGTGGGTCTTCTTCATGGTTAAAAATAAGAGAGATGGATGGATTGCGGGAAGATGGCGGCGTAGAGGACGCTGGGCTCACCGCGCATCCTGATCACTTAGATTCCACCTACACCTGCCTAACTAACCCAGAAAACCACCAGAAGACTAGCAGAACAGAGTCTCCGGAGCCAAGAGCAGATGAGAGGCCCACAGAAGAGGGTAGGAAGGGCGGAGAGGCGGTGCACGTTGCACGGACTGGCGGGAGGGAGCCCGGGTGGAGGGGAGGCCTGCCGGCCAAGCAGAGCCCCCGAGTCTGGCTTGCAAAAGCGGAGGGGCCGGATGGAGTGTGTTCTGACAGCAAGCGCGACTTAGCATCTGGGAGGTGGTAAGTTAACAGCTCTGCTCGGAAAACGGGAAGAATGGAGGACAAAGGGAGGGAGAGTTGCTGAGCCCCGGGAGGACAGAGCTCAGTTTGGCGGGGAACAAAGGCGCTCGCTAGCGCCATCTCCCTTGCCCATCCCCCAGCCAAAATCCCAAAGGGAACCAGTTCCTGCCAGGGAACTTGCTTGATCCCCACAAATACCCAAAGCTGTGCTTCTGCAGAGCCACCCCTCAACAGAGGGTCTGACTCCCTCCGGCTGCCACAGGGGCCCTCCTGAAGTGGATCACCTAAAGAGAAGCAAGCTAAGTCTGCCCCTCCTGCCCCCGTGCACCTTGCCTACCCACCCAAGCTAATACACCAGATCCCCAGCACCACAAGCCTGGCAGTGTGCAAGTAGCCCAGATGGGCCACCCCACCCCACAGTGAATCCCACCCCTAGGAGAGGGGAAGAGAAGGCACACACCAGTCTGACTGTGGCCCCAGCTGTGGGCTGGGGGCAGATATCAGGGCTGACTGTGGCTCTGCCCACCAACTCCAGTTATACACCACAGCACAGGGGAAGTGCCCTGCAGGTCCTCACCACTCCAGGGACTATCCAAAATGACCAAACGGAAGAATTCCCCTCAGAAGTATCTCCAGGAAATAACAACAGCTAATGAACTGATCAAAAAGGATTTAAATGATATAACAGAAAGTGAATTTAGAATAATGGTCATAAAATTAATCGCTGGGCTTGAAAACAGTATAGAGACAGCAGAGAATCTCTTCCTACAGAGATCAAGGAACTAAGGAACAGTCAGGAGGAGCTGAAAAACGCTTTAAACGAGATGCAAAATAAAATGGAAACGTCCATGGCTCGGATTGAAGAGACAGAGGAGAGAATAGGTGAACTAGAAGATAAAATTATGGAAAAAGAGGAAGCTGAGAAAAAGAGAGATAAAAAATCCAGGAGTATGAGGGGAAAATTAGAGAACAAAGTGATACACTAAAAAGAAATAATATACACATAATTGGTATCCCAGAGGAGGAAGAGAGAGGGAAAGGTGCTGAAGGTGTACTTGAAGAAATAATAGCTGAGAACTTCCCTGAACTGGGGAAGGAAAGAAGCATTGAAATCCAAGAGGCACAGAGAACTCCCTTCAGACGTAACTTGAATCGATCTTCTGCACGACATATCATAGTGAAACTGGCAAAATACAAGGATAAAGAGAAAATTCTGAAATCAGCAAGGGGTAAACGTGCCCTCACATATAAAGGGAGACCTATAAGACTCGTGACTGATCTCTCTTTTGAAACTTGGCAGGCCAGAAAGGATTGGCACGAGATCTACAATGCGATGAACAGAAAAAATATGCAGCCAAGAATCCTTTATCCAGCAAGTCTGTCATTTAGAATAGAAGGAGAGGTAAAGGTCTTCCCAAATAAACAAAAACTGAAGGAATTTGTCACCACTAAGCCAGCCCTACAAGAGATCCTAAGGGGGACCCTGTGAGACAAAGTACCAGAGACATCACTACAAGCATAAATCATACAGACATCACAATGACTCTAAACCCATATCTTTCTATAATAACACTGAATGTAAATGGACTAAATGCGCCAACCAAAAGACATAGGCTATCAGAATGGATAAAAAAAACAAGACCCATCTATTTGCTGTCTACAAGAGACTCATTTTAGACCTGAGGACACCTTTAGATTGAGAGTGAGGGGATGGAGAACTATTTATCATGCTACTGGAAGCCAAAAGAAAGCTGGAGTAGCCATACTTATATCAGACAATCTAGACTTTAAATTAAAGGCTGTAACAAGACATGAAGAAGGGCATTATAAAATAACTACAAGGTCTATCCATCAGGAAGAGCTAACAATTATAAATATCTATGCGCCGAATACTGGAGCCCCCAAATATATAAAACAGTTACTCATAAACATAAGCAATCTTATTGATAAGAATGTGGTAATTGCAGGGGACTTTAACACTCCACTTACAGAAATGGATAGATCATCTAGACGCATGGTCAAAAAAGAAACAGGGGCCCTGAATGACACATTGGATCAGATGGACTTGACAGATATATTTAGAACTCTGCATCCCAAAGCAACAGAATGTACTTTCTTCTCGAGTGCACATGGAACATTCTCCAAGATAGATCATATACTGGGTCACAAAACAGCCCCTCATAAGTTTACAAGAATTGAAATTATACCATGCATACTTTCAGACCACAATGCTATGAAGCTTGAAATCAACTACAGGAAAAAGTCTGGAAAACCTCCAAAAGCGTAGAGGTTAAAGAACACCCTACTAAAGAATGAGTGGGTCAACCAGGCAATTAGAGAAGAAATTAAAATATATATGGAAACAAATGAAAATGAAAATACAACCATCCAAACGCTTTGGGATGCAGCGAAGGCAGTCCTGAGAGGAAAATACATCACAATTCAGGCCTGTCTCAAGAAAAAAGAAAAATCCCAAATACAAAATCTAACAGCACACCTAAAGGAAATAGAAGCAGAACAGCAAAGGCAGACTAAACTCAACAGAAGAAGAGAAATAATAAAGATCAGAGCAGAAATAAACAATATAGAATCTAAAAAACTGTAGAGCAGATCAATGAAACCAAGAGTTGGTTTTTTGAAAAAATAAACAAAATTGACAAACCTCTAGCCAGGCTTCTCAAAAAGAAAAGGGAGATAACCCAAATAGATAAAATCATGAATGAAAATGGGATTATTACAACCAATCCCTCAGAGATACAAACAACTATCAGGGAATACGATGAAAAATTACATGCCAACATATTGGACAACTTGGAAGAAATGGACAAATTCCTAAACACCCACACTCTTCCAAAACTCAATCAGGAGGAAATAGAAAGGTTGAACAGACCCATAACCAGTGAAGAAATTGAATCGGTTATCAAAAATCTCCCAACAAATAAGAGTCCAGGACCAGATGGCTTCCAGGGGAGTTGTACCAGATGTTTAAAGCAGAGATAATACCTATCCTTCTCAAGTTATTCCAAGAAATAGAAAGGGAAGGAAAACTTCCAGTCTCATTCTATGAAACCAGTATTACTTTGATTCCTAAACCAGACAGAGACCCAGTAAAAAAAGAGAACTACAGGCCAATATCCCTGATGAATATGGATGCAAAAATTCTCAATAAGATACTAACAAATCGAATTCAACGGCATATAAAAAGAATTATTCACCATGATCAAGTGGGATTCATTCCTGGGATGCAGGGCTGGTTCAACATTCGCAAATCAATCAACGTGATACATCACATTAACAAAAAAAAGAGAAAAACCATATGATCCTGTCAATCGATGCAGAAAAGGCCTTTGACAAAATCCAGCACCCTTTCTTAATAAAAACCCTTGAGAAACTCGGGATAGAAGGAACATACTTAAAGATCATAAAAGCCATTTATGAAAAGCCCACAGCTAACATCATCCTCAATGGGAAAAAACTGAGAGCTTTTTCCCTGAGATCAGGAACACGACAGGGATGCCCACTCTCACCGCTGTTGTTTAACATAGTGTTGGAAGTTCTAGCATCAGCAATCAGACAACAAAAGGAAATCAAAGGCATCAAAATTGGCAAAGATGAAGTCAAGCTTTCGCTTTTTGCAGATGACATGATACTATACATGGAAAATCCAATAGACTCCACCAAAAGTCTGCTAGAACTGGTACATGAATTCAGCAAAGTTGCAGGATACAAAATCAATGTACAGAAATCAGTTGCATTCTTATACACTAACAATGAAGCAACAGAAAGACAAACAAAGAAACTGATCCCATTCACAATTGCACCAAGAAGCATAAAATACCTAGGAATAAATCTAACCAAAGATGTAAAAGATCTGTATGCTGAAAACTATAGAAAGCTTATGAAGGTAATTGAAGAAGATATAAAGAAATGGAAAGACATTCCCTGCTCATGGATTGGAAGAATAGATATTGTCAAAATGTCATTACTACCCAAAGCTATCTACACATTCAATGCAATCCCAATCAAAATTGCACCAGCATTCTTCATGAAGCTAGAACAAGCAATCCTAAAATTCATATGGAACCACAAAAGGCCCCAAATAGCCAAAGTAAATTTGAAGAAGAAGACCAAAGCAGGAGGCATCACAATCCCAGACTTTAGCCTCTACTACAAAGCTGTCATCATCAAGACAGCATGGTATTGGCACAAAAACAGACATATAGACCAATGGAATAGAATAGAAACCCCAGAACTAGACCTACAAACATATGGCCAACTAATCTTTGACAAAGCAGGAAAGAACATCCAATAGAAAAAAGACAGTCTCTTTAACAAATGGTGCTGGGAGAGCTGGACAGCAACATGCAGAAGAACACTTTCTCACACCATTCACAAAAATAAACTCAAAATGGATAAAGGACCTGAATGTGAGACAGGAAACCATCAAAACCTTAGAGGAGAAAGCAGGAAAAGACCTCTCTGACCTCAGCCGGAGCAATCTCTTACTCGACACATCCCCAAAGGCAAGGGAATTAAAAGCAAAAATGAATTACTGGGACCTTATGAAGATAAAAACCTTCTGCACAGCAAAGGAAACAACCAACAACACTAAAAGGCAACCAAAGGAATGGGAAAAGACATTTGCAAATGACATATCGGACAAAGGGCTAGTATCCAAAATCTATAAAGAGCTCACCAAACTCCACACCCAAAAAACAAATAACCCAGTGAAGAAATGGGCAGAAAACATGAAAAGACACTTCTCTAAAGAAGACATCCGGATGGCCAACAGGCACATTAAAAGATGTTCAACGTCGCTCCTTATCAGGGAAATACAAATCAAAACCACACTCAGATATCACCTCACGCCAGTCAGAGTGGCCAAAATGAACAAATCAGGAGACTATAGATGCTGGAGAGGATGTGGAGAAACAGGAACCCTCTTGCACTGTTGGTGGGAATGCAAATTGGTGCAGCCCTCTGGAAAGCAGTATGGAGGTTCCTCAGAAAATTAAAAATAGACCTACCCTATGACCCAGCAATAGCACTGCTAGGAATTTACCCAAAGGATACAGGAGTCCTGATGCATAGGGGCACTTGTACCCCAATGTTTATAGCAGCACTCTCAACAATAGCCAAATTATGGAAAGAGCCTAAATGTCCATCAACTGATGAATGGATAAAGAAATCGTGGTTTATATACACAATGGAGTACTACATGGCAATGAGAAAGAACGAAATATGGCCCTTTGTAGCAACGTGGATGGAACTGGAGAGTGTGATCCTTAGTGAAATAAGCCATACAGAGAAAGACAGATACCATGTTTTCACTCATATGTGGATCCTGAGAAACTTAACAGAAACCCATGAAGGAGGGGAAGGAAAAAAAAAAAAAAAAACAGAAAAGAGGTTAGAGTGGGAGAGAGTCAAAGCATAAGAGACTCTTAAAAACTGAGAACAAACTGAGGGTTGATGGGGGGTGGGAGGGAAGGGAGGGTGGGTGATGGGTATTGAGGAGGGCACCTTTTGGGATGAGCACTGGGTGTTGTATGGAAACCAATTTGACAATAAATTTCATATATTGAAAAAAAATAAAACCAAAATAAAAATAAAAATAAGAGAGATGATTGAGCTTGAGAAGATGGCAGAGTAGGAGAACCCTGAGCACAACCCATCCCATATTTACAACTAGATATCATCCACATCCAAGTCAATAACCTTAGGAGTGATCCAAAGACTGGCAGAACTACACGAGTAAATACAGAGAAGAATCTGCATCTGAAACATTATGAAGGTCAGAAAGGTGTAAGAGTGCTGTGTGAAGGAGGGAAGGAGCTAGCTATGAGTGAAGAAGGCAGAGAAATGGACACTTGAATCATGGAGCTCACATGTGGAAGACCAATCCCTATAACATTTGGCTTTAAAAGCCAGAAGGGCTGGGAGGTGGGGAGTTAAGATGACAGAAAAGCAGGGAAATCCTAAGTTTGTCTCATCCCTTGAACACAGCTAGATAGTTATCAAATCATTCTGAACACCAAAGAACTCAATTAGAGGTTTGAGAGAACAAAAACTGCAAGTCTGCATGTAAAAAGGTGAGCATTTCCTGGAAAGTAGGAGGTGTGGAGAGTTGATTTGTGGGAGAGAAATCTGCAGGTATGGTGGCATTGAGGAAGCCTGCTTACGGAGGCTACCACAAAGTATTATAAACAGTGGAGCACAAAATCTGAACTTTTAGAAGTCAGCTACAGTAGGGGATGTATCTAGTTTAAAGGTGCTCAGGTGGAGAAGTGGGGAGGAATCCCAGGAGTGACAGCGTGGTCTGAGGATCCCCTGTATCACAAGAAAGACAGGTGGCCCCAATGTGCTATGCTGTTTCTAGGCATAGGAGTGGGTTACTGGTGCCCACAGGGGGCCAGATTTCTGCTCTGTTTTTGACATAAACCGTGAACTATTGGGCAGTCCTGTGACCACTTACTTCACATGGGCTGGCAAAAACGTGCTGAGACCCTCCCCCAAAGGAACAGAGTGGATCCACACCAGGAAATCCCTAAAATTTGGACTTTTGAAACTCAGTAGTGCACCTGAGATAAATAAAAAAAAGCTTGGACACAGGCAAGGTGAGTGCAGTGTTCTGATGAAAACTGGGGATACAAGAGGGGTGATTGATTTCTCTTCTGTGACCATTTCCTAGAGAGTGGCGGGGCGGGGCCACTCTCCAGAGCTGGAGGGGGGGGGGCATCCATGTTCATCCTCCCCACTAGCACTGAAAAACTTCAGGAAACAAAACAGCGCCACCTAGTGGAGGCTGGAGCCGCTTACACTAAAACCCACACCCTGCACCCTGGAGGCACATTTCCACTGAAACAAATCAGCCTGAGAATCCATGCAGCAGGCCCTCCACCAGAAGACCAGCCAAGCAACTTGCCTACACCAAGAGGCTGAGTAATATTCCATTATATATATTAAAATAAATAAATGAACTTAAAAAAATAACAGATGAACATAGGGAAGGGGAAGGAAAAATAAATCAAGATAAAAAAAAAAAAAAAAAGAGAGGGAAGGGTGCCTGGATGGCTCTGTCAGTTAAGTGTCTGACTCTTGATTTCATCTCAGGTCATGATTTCATGGTTCCAGAGTTCAAGGCCCACATTTGGCTCTTCACTGACAGCACAGCGGAGCCTGCTTGGGATTCTCTATCTCCTTCTCTCTGCCCCTCCCCAATGAGCTTTCTCTCTGTCAAAAATATATAAATAAACTTAAAAAAAAAAAAAAAACAGAGAGAGGGACAAGCCATAAGACATTCTTGAGTATAGAGAACAGACTGAGGGTTGATGAAAGGGAGATGGGTGGGGGGATAGGCTAAATGGGTGATAAGAATTAAAGATGGCACTTGGGATGAGAACAGGGTATTATATGTAAGTGATGAATCACTAAATTCTGTTCCTGAAACCAATGTTCCACTATATGGTAATTAACTTGTATCTAAATTAAGAAAGAAAGAAGAAAGAAAGAAAGAAAGAAAGAAAGAAAGAAAGAAAGAAAGAAAAGAATGAAAACTTAGGCTCATAACCTGCAAAAAACATTCTATCTGTAATCAAAAAACTTCCACGAAACAAAAACCCAGAGCCAAATCGCTTTACAGATTATTTCTACCAAATATTTAAAGAAAGTTAATGCCATTATTCTCAAAGTAATCCAAAAAAAAAAAAAAAAAAAAAAAAAAAACATAAAAGAAAGGAAAACTTCCAAATTCATTCTATGAGTCCAGCATTGCCCTGATACCAAAAGCAGATAACAACACCACTAAAAAAGAGAACCACAGAGGCCTATCTGAATGACCTTCATCATGTCTGGTACGACCATGTTCTCTCAGATGAGCATCACTGGGCTATTGGCCTGGGCTGTGTAGATGCAATGGATCCAAGTTCAAAATGGCAACTTTAAAATGTACTGCCTGTAGGGTTAAATTGTAGGGCTAACCTGTAACCTTGAGAAAGAACAGCTTTGTTTTGACACGATAGGTTAAGAGATAACAGCCTTGTCCTATCAATCAAGGGGACAAAAGTTCAAGGAAAATCAACTGGATTAGAGTTTGATTGGATTGGGGCAAGGGCATGTTGAGAACTTTGAAAAAGTGGCGCCGGAGGCAGGGTCAAGGAGGTCAACTGGTTGTGGCTTAACGGCAGAAGGTCTGAACTGTTTCCACCCCCATCTGGGAACTATTTCTTTGTTCTGTTCCCAGGTGATAAGACGAGGTGGTTGGCTATAAAAACTCTGTACCCAGGCTGTTCGAGGCCGCACTCTTATTAAGAGTGTCTGTCTCTCCGACTTCAGCCAGGTCACGATCTCGCGCTCCGTGAGTTCGAGCCCCGCGTCGGGCTCTGGGCTGATGGCTCAGAGCCTGGAGCCTGTTTCCGATTCTGTGTCTCCCTCTCTCTCTGCCCCTCCCCCGTTCATGCTGTGTCTCTCTCTGTCCCAAAAATAAATAAATGTAAAAAAAAAAAAAAAAAAAAGAGTGTCTGTCCCGATCGGTCAGCCTTGCCTCTCATTGCAATAAACTTTTGCTGTGACTGTCACTGGTACCCGTAGCATTGTTTCAGGAGTGGTGTGGATGCAACATTGCCAGGTAATTAAAGTCAATCAAAAGCATCCAGAAAATTACCAAGTCTATGAAAATGGTTCCAGCAACAACATATACCCAAGCAGATAGGGAGCTAAAACCAGCTTAAGTGTATTGAAGTAGGATCTTTGGCCCTCTATGAAAAAGCTGATACTTATTAAGGTGCCTGAAGACAAGAAGAAACACCTTCTTATTGATATGTCCTCAGATTGAGGGTTCTGTGGTAGTATTCATTCCTCAGTTCCTAAACAGATGAAAACTGAGGTGGCCACATTCACAGCAGCGGAGAAATAAGTTACACTTGTTGGAATTTGGGGTAAAATCACCAATATACTTCATAGGACTCACTCTGACAAGTTTGTGGTGACCTTAAAAGAAGTGGGAAGAAAACTTCCTGTGATTGGAGATGCATCTGTCATTGCCCTTGAATTACTAAATTCCAGATATGAATTTGGTGAAGACTATATCATCTTTAATCTGTTTAGGTCTGTTATCTCCTACAAGATAGAAGAAAAGGTCATCTTGTCCCTTGATATCATTGCAAGTGCTGAGAACACTTCTTGAGGAATGGCCTTAGATACTTCCCCTAGGTTCTTAGTTGCCCAAGAAGACATTTCTGTGGGAAGGAACAAGTGTCCCTTGTTCTTTAGAAGTGAAAATCAGTCTCTCATAAATGCTACCAGCCTGGTTCCCAGTAGATCAGGAAGAGAGAGTAGAACAAAGAAAGTATGGTTCCTAAGCAACTCTTCAACACAAGGGAAGAAAGAGTTGAAGACTCACCAATGAAGAGTGCTGCTCAACATACAGTTATCTGATCCCTTGTGGTCACAAAAAAAGTTATTGCTGGGTGGACTGGGGAGACTCTCAGGCCCTGAGCTCTCCACCCAATCTGCCCCCTGGGACTTCATTGGAAGATGGTGGTCTCCTGGCAAGAAAGAATTCAAGAATGGACCAGACAATGGTTGAGCAGTGCAAGTGAGAAAGTTTATTAAAGTGAGGGTACACTTAGAGATGTGAGAGCAGGCGAGCTTAAGGGAGAGCTGTGCCCGGGGTTTGGGTCTTCTATCTTGTATTACAGTTGTTAACTCAGAGGTAAAACAATTATTATTTGAGGAGAGGATTACTTTGAGAGCAAGGTTTCTTTCCTTTTCTCCATTACTTGGTCAGGGTTTCTGCCCTTCTTTGAATTGGCCTGGGTAGTTTCATCTGGCTTTTTTGTAGGATTGTTTGTGGAATGTGGCAAACACAGGTTGCTAACTTTCCTAATAACGGGCCTTGACTGACCTTTTGATGGCTTCAGGCGTCCTGTTAAAGCCTAATTAACTTCTTGCTTTAATGACAGGAAGGAAAATCCTGTAGAGCCATATATTTGTACCAGGGTTCACTCTCCCCTTACCTGGGTATTTATTGCCTGCCACTGAGCCCATCCTTCCAACACAGCGATTCCTGCTAAGGCTCACAGAGAATGAAAAACATTAGATTTGGATATCTCTTATTGGCAAATTTGGCATGGTCCAATAAGTTTATTACTTCTATGACCATAGTGACCCAAAGATCCTCTCTATTTTTTTTTATTTTAAATCCAGTTAATTGCCAGTGTTTTATTAGTTTCAGGTGTACAGTATAGTGATTCAACACTTCCATAAATCACCCAGTCCTCAACATAAGTGTACTCCTTAATCCCCATCACGTATTTAACTCAACCTGCACCCCCTCCCCTCTGGTAACGATCAGTTTGTTCTCTATAATTAAGAGTCTGTCTCTTGGTTTCTCTCTCTCTCTCTCTCTCTAATACCCTTGTCTCATTTGTTTCTCTTTTTTTAAGTTTATTTCTTTATTTTGAGAGATGTAGAGAGAGGGCGAGCTGGGGAGGGGCAGAGAGAGGTGTGGCGGGGGAGAGAATCCCAAGCAGGATACACACTGTCAGTGCAGAGCCCAATGCTGGGCTCAATCCCATGAACTGTGAGATCATGACTTGAGACAAAAATGAAGAGTCAGATGCTTAAATGACTGAGCCACCCAGATACCCCTCATTTCTTTGTTTCTTAAATTCTAGATATGAGTGAAATTGTATCTTATTTGTCTTTCTCTGATTGACTTATTTCATTTAGCATTATGCTCTCTAGTTCTATCCTTGTCATTGCAAGTGTCAAGATTTTATTATTTTTATGGATAACTAATATTCCAGTGTGTGTGTGTGTGTATGTGTGTGTGTGTGCCACATCTTTGTTTTTTTTTCAAGTTTTTAATTCCAGTTAACAGTGTAATATTAGTTTCAAGTGTACAATATAGTGATTCAACACTTCCATACACTTCCATATGTATGTTCCATACAACAACAATATGTTGTTCCATACAACAAGTGCACTCTTTAATCTGCATCACCTATTTAAGCCATTACCCCACCAACCTCCCTTCTGGTAACCAGCCACTTATTCTCGATGGTTAAGAGTCTTAACTCTCTCTCTCTCCCTTTGCTCATTTCCTTTTTTTCTTAAATTTCGTGTATGAGTGAGATCATGTGGTATTTGTTGCTCCTCTGATTGATATATTTTGCTTGTCATAATACTCTCTAGCTCCATCCATGTTATTGAAAATAGTAAGATATAGATAGATAGATAGATAGATAGAGATATAGATATATAGATAGATATATCACATCTTCATTATCTATATTATATAGATGATAGATAGATAGATAGATAGATAGATAGATAGATGTGATATATATGTGTGTGTAATGTATACATGTATATACATATATGTATACATATACATATACATGTATATGCATATGTATATGTATATGTATACATATATGTATGTGTATATGTATATACTCTGTCCCAGGGGACAGATTGGGTGGAGAGCTCAGGGCCTGGGAGCCTCCCCAATCCACCCAGCAATATCTTTTTTGTGACCACAAAAGGACCAGATAACCGTACATTGAGCAGCACTCTTCATTGGCGAGTCTTCAACTCTTGCCTCCCTTGTGCTGAGAGTTGCTTAGGAACCATATTTTCTTTGTTCTACTCTCTCTTCCTGATCTACTGGGAACAGTAGTAGTCTGTTAGTATTTATGGGACACTTATTTTCACTCCTAAAGAATAAGGGGCACCTGTTCCTTCCCACAGAAAGGTTTTCTTGAGCAACTAAGAACCTAGGGGAAGTATCTAAGGTCATTCCTCCAGAAGTGCATTAGTCCCATGGGGAAAGCCCTCTCATGGTAATTAATTTCTGGTGACCCAGGCATGCACACACACTCTGAGTACTCCAGTACTCCAAGCCCCCCTGCTTATTTCAGACTTCCAGTAGGAGAAACTGAGACACATAAAAGAGTGATTCATGGCCATTCATATGAGTGATGCTTACAAAAAGCACCCTGAGATCCATCACATTGATCCCTAGGTGACTCTTGATATTCCCAGTCTATCTCTATCTCTGCAAAAATCTCTCTTAGTTATGGGACACTCTGACCACCCAGATGCTGGCCCTGGGTCTAGCTTCAGCCATTTCCTCTCATACCTTTCTGAACTATCCTTTGTTGAAGGTGGGGCACTAGGACCTGTGAGATGTTTTGCCACCTATAACAAAGGTCTTGCAAGAGGGCCAAGTCAGACTGTTGTATCTGTGTAAGATAATGTAAAACAGGCTATAAACTGTTTTACTCCCTGAAAAAGGACCCCACTTATTGAGATTTATCCCTGTGGGTCTGTCATAGTTGGCACTTAATTAAGTGTAATGCAACCCAAATAATTCAGGGATAAAGAGAGAATTGGAAGATAGAGGTTAATTTCACCAGAACTGACTGCAAAGTGGGAGAGATCAACAGATACCTATAGACAAGTAAGAAATATTTAAACAATCAAAAAGACCCCTGCCTTTTGGTGGCAGTTGTTTGCCACCAATTGTTGAACACCTGATCAGAACAAGGAGAATGGGACATTCAGAGATCTTAGAGTCATGATGATGCCCATTCCTGAGGGATTTACCCCAGCATGTCAGGGATAATTGTTCAGCATCATCTATACTGAGGTCTTCAGGAAGCCTTCTTCTCTCAGGGCCAGAAGGTGTTAAGATAAAGCACAGACTTTGGGATTCCAGGACTGGCAGGGCCATCACACAGCATGCTAACCACAGCTGTGATTACAGGGTGATGTGTGGACAGCAGGTTAAGGACAGCCATGGTCCACTCATCATTGGAACTCTCTGAAAGAGATCCCACCTGAGATCCTACCAAGTTCATGATAGAGATATAACTCTCTTTGTAAGAATAGAACTCAAGTCTTCTATTAATGGGAGCCCTTATTCACTTGCTCCTTTTCTTATTACAGGAGTCAACTCTCTCCCTGAAGACAATGGGAATTTCCACCTCTATCCCCAAAGACTCCCGGGATACATTTTGACATACTAAGATCAGCTCTGATTAAAAAGCCTAACATGGAAAATTCTTATCTTCTTTTGTAACACTGTTTGACTTCAGTATAAGCTAGGGAATGGGGAAATCTGGCTGGAAAATGGTAGTCTTAACTATGACACTATATTGCAATGTGATCTTTTCTGTAAGCAACTAGAAAAATGGGTAGAAATCACTTATGACCAGGCCTTTATGGTCCTCAGGGATGACCCTAACAAGTATAAAACATGCACAGTGAGGAGGGGTCATTTAGAAATTGGTCCCAAGAAAGGAATTCTCACAGTTGCTCCCCACAAGAAACAACCCAAGACCAAGAGTGACACCCCAGATCCATCAGCTCCATCAGAAGCAACTACTCACATCAACCAATCTATTCTCCTTTACCAGATTCATGCCAAGAGAAAGACCTCTTCTGCCCCCTACATGGAGTTGTGGGTGGACCTCAGGGGACCACAAGAGTATATGTTCCCTTTTCAATGTCAGATTTCAGGGAGTGCCGTGAGCAATTAGGCCAGCTTTCTGAGGATCCCAGCAAATGTACTAGGAATTCAGGAACCTGACTCAGTCTTTTGAATTAACCTGGAAGGACCTTATGGTCAATCTCTTTCATTGCTGCCAACACAGAGGAGCAATTCCACATCCTGGCAGAAGCACGAACCTTGCAGATGCCCTTCATGCTTCCTAGCCTATCCAATAGGAATGATGGAAGTACCTCAAATATACCCCTATTTGAATTATCAGCTTGGGCAGCAGGGACCACATGGTCTATGCCTTTTGGAGGGCATGAAAGATGTTATCATCTGTTGGGGTTATTACTGAGGATGACGAGCTTATACACAATGCTTGGCTAGCTAAAATGTAACACAGAAATTTCTGATGGGCTACATTTAAGCTTGGGAGGGGCTTGGGTCTCTTGGAATGTCAGAGGCTTGTAACTTCCCTGATTGCAGAATGCCCAGGGGCCAGCCCTCCCAGAAGTTTCTGCAGTCCTTGGGGAACTCGGTTATCTATACATTGTGTACAAAGTTTAGCAAAACAATAGGACATATAGACACTTGTCTTTGGCTCTGATTTGATTAGTTTCTTGTAATTGCTCACCTTTAAGTCATACACCCTTTATTTCTGCATGCCTAAAAAGTTATATGCCCTCTGTACACAACAAGCCAACTGAGATTTGTGACTGTCCCGGCACTGCAATAAGTGAGAATATGAGTGAGGCTAATGGGTCTTCTTCATCTGCAAACGTTGACCCCCATGCCTTCTCCTCTCTTTCGTAGCAAAGTGTGGAGTAATGTTTCATCCACTGTTTCAGTGTTTGCTGGCCATTCCCAGCAATAATCAAGCCAGTGAATTATTACAAGGTTAAGGAAATCACCCAAGACCCTGAAAGAGTGGACCTATGCCGGCTGACTCCATCTTGTTCTGTGTCCTCCACCTTGAGTGACTATGTCCCTGACATGCCCCCTTTCCGGGAAAATCGCAGAAACCTCAGACCACGCCTCCTCCCCTTGAGTAACCTCCCGCTCACTGTTCAAACTTCCTGATCAAAACACACCCAGCAACCTGCCTAATGGGACTCCGACCCTTCCCCAGCCAATCGGCTGAGGCCACGACCCTTCCCCAGCCAATCGGCTAAGGCCACAGCCATTACCTCACCAACTGCCCCTAGACCCCTGTAAAACCTTTGTGCTTTTGAAACTCGCTGCTCTCTTTGGTATCTCACCGCTCAGTCGGTGCAGGTAGGGGATTGAGCTCGAGCTAGCTTGAATAAAGGCTCTTCCCTTTTGCATTGGACTCAGCTCCCTGGTGGTCTTTGGGAATCGTGAATTCCAGGCATAACATTTGGGGGCTTGTCCCAGGATCCCCAAGACCCCCGAAAGACCCCCGACCCGGACAGCCTGACTGGCCACGGTTAGTGTATGTTCCTTCCGTCTTTTCTGTGTGAGCTCATTTCTGAAATTCTGGTAGGGCCCAGCGTGGTCTAAGTGGACACACTGGAGGACCACGGGCCGGGAGTTTCGGAAGACGTTCTGATCCTCCCTTCTGGAGGGACGTGGATTCCCCTCAAAGGTCTGACATGAGGCGGGTCGCTCCCTCTGGTCAGCGTGAGCCCATCATCTAGATTTCAGTTTTGCTTCCACGGAGTTGGAAGACTGTTTCTAGGGGCCCTCTGTTTGTCTGTTTCTGTGTTTCTCTGTTTTGTTCTGTGGACTTACTGGACGGACATTATGGGACAGACTCAGACTACTCCTCTAAGTATTATGATTGATCACTTTAAGGATGTCAGGGGAAGAAATAACAACCTCAGTGTGGAAATCTGAAAGGGTCGGTGGCAGGTGTTTTGTTCTAGCGAGTGGCCAGCTTTCAATGTCGGATGGCCATCAGAGGGGACCTTCGACCTCCCTACCATCCACCGAGTCAGGAGTATCATCTCTAGGCCTAAGACGGGCCATCCTGATCAGCTCCCTTACATTATCACTTGGCATGACCTTGTAGAAGACCAACCCTCTTGGCTTAAGCCCTTCCTAGCCCCACGCCCTCCAGAGCCAAAACACATTCTTGCTTTTCAGGGAACAGAGAAGAAGGACAACAAGAAAAGTCTTACCAGCCTTCAACACCCCTCTACCCTGTCCTACGGGGGGGGGATTGAAGAAGAATTCATTTTTCCTCCCCCGTATAATCCCCCTAGGATGCCAGAAGAACACCATCCTCCCCCTCCGGGGAGGCAGACGCTGTTCCGAGAGCGGGAGGCGGAAACGCTCCAGTGGGAAGCCTGCCCTTTACCAGACAAAGGGCTCAGACGGAGCAGTCCGCCTCCACCACTGACTCCACTATTCTGCCCCTGCGAGCCACCAGACCCCCAGACGTGGAGGGGAATCAGCCCATCACTATTGGCCTTTCGCCACTAGTGACCTCTACAATTGGAAAGCTCAGAATTCTTAGTATTCTGAGAAACCGGCAAGGCTTATTGATTTATTAGACTCTGTTCTTTTTACTCATCAGCCCACGTGGGACGATTGCCAGCAGCTTTTGCAGGTCCTGTTCATGACTGAGGAAAGAGAAAGAATCCTCAATGAGGCCTGAAAACTAGTTCCAGGTGCAGACGGGAATCCCACCACCAACCAGGCTCAGATAGATGCCTCCTTTCCCTTAACTCGGCCCCAGTGGGATTTCAACATGGCAGAAGGTAAGGAGAGGCTCCGGGTCTACAGCCAGACTCTGATGGGGGGGCTCTCCGAGTGGCTGCTAGAAAGCCAACCAATTTGGCCAAGGTAGGAAATGTACAACAGGGAAAAGATGAATCTCTGGCTGCCTTTTTAGAACGGATCATGGAGGCATTCCGTACCTGTACCCTCATGGATCCAGAGGCTCCAGAAAGGAAGGCAGCTGTTATCATGGCCTTTGTAAACGAATCGGCCATAGACATTAGGAGAAAATTGCAGAGAATAGATAGAATAGGAGATAAAAGTCTGCAGGACTTACTGGCGGTAGCCAAAAAGGTATATAATAACCGGGAGCCTCCTGAGGACAAGCAGGCTCGCGCCATGGCAGCTGCCAGCAGCTAGCAGACTCGAGACCTGGCCAGATAATACTAGCTACCACTGCTGACTCCCCCGAGGAACAAGACAGCTGTCTCTGGCAGCTGGCAGATGACGCAAGAAAAGGTAAAGGAACCACCAAGGTGAGGGGGGGGTAAGCAGAGGCTGCAGAAAGATCAGTGCGCATACTGCAAGGAGATGATAGGGCATTGGGCCCGAGATTGTCCGAAAAAGGCCAGCGGGAAGGGAAGCAAGACTGATCGAGTAAAAGTCCTAGAGTTAGATGAACTGAGTGATTAGGGGAGTCGGGGTTCAGACCCTCTCCCCGAGCCCAGGGTAACTCTTAAAGTGGAGGGGACCCCTGTTGACTTCCTCGTTGACACCGGAGTGCAACATTCGGTCCTCCGCACTCCACAAGGAAAACTAGCCAGCAAGAAGTCCTGGGTACAAGGGGCAACTGGTATGAGCCAGTATTCATGGACTACCCGAAGAAAGGTAGATTTGGGGCTGGGCCGGGTATCCCGCTCCTTTATGGTAATATCAGAATGCCCCTACCTGCTGTTAGGATGGGACTTACTGACCAAGATTGGAGCTCAGATAACTTTCAGACAAGGGGGGCCTCAGGTCACCGATGACAGGGGCCACTCCATCCAGGTCCTGACCATGAAACTGGAGGATGAATACCGCCTCCACCAGGAGGCGCTCCCAAGAGAGGATAATATAGACAGATGCCTACAAGAATTCCCCTCGGTTTGGGCAGAGACGGGGAGGGGGGGGGATGGGGGGCAGGGAAGGGACTAGCCACTCACAGAACCCCAGTCCTGGTAGAGCTCAAGCCAGGAGAGAGTCCGGTAAGGATCAAACAATACCCCATGTCTCAGAAGAAGGGGATCCAGCCACACATCCAGAGACTACGAAGCCTAGGGGTACTAGTTCCTTGCCAGTCTTCCTAGAACACCCCCCTACTGCTGGTCAAAAAGCCTCACACAAATGACTACTGACTGGTACAAGACCTCCAGGAAGTAAATAAGAGGGTCACAGACATACACCCAACTGTTCCCAACCCATATACTCTCTTGAGTTCCTTGGCGCCCTCCAGGGTCTGGTATACTGTACTAGATTTAAAGGACGCCTTCTTCAATCTGCCGCTGGCACCCCAGAGCCAACCCTTGTTTGCCTTCGAGTGGCATGATCCGGAGGAGGGCTACAGTGGGCAACTCACCTGGACACGGCTACCTCAGGGATTCAAAAATTCACCCACCATCTTCAATGAGGCACTACACGAGGACCTGGGTGAGTACAGAAGGAAGCACCCTGGCCTCACCCTCCTACAGCACATAGATGACATCCTGATTGCTGCTGACATGGACAAAGACTGTGAGCGAGGGACCCAGGACCTGCTTGCTACCCTGGGGGCCTTAGGGTACCGGGCATCCGCGAAGAAGGCTCAGATATACAGGGAGAGGGTAAGTTACCTGGGATATATCCTGGAGGGCGGACAGCGGTGGTTATCAGATGCCAGAAAAAAAACTGTCCTAAAGATCCCTACTCCCACCTCCCAAAGAGAAGTAAGGGAATTCCTAGGATCAGCTGGCTACTGCCGCCTCTGGGTTCCAGGTTTTGCTGGGATCTCCAGGCCCCTATATGAAGCTACCAAAGAGGGGAAAACATTTAAATGGGCTGAAAAAGAAGAAACTGCCTTTAATCAGTTAAAAAAAGGCCCTCCTAAGTGCCCCAGCCCTGGGCCTGCCAGACATTACGAAGCCCTTCTACCTCTTTGTAGATGAACATAAGGGAATAGCAAAAGGGGTTCTAATTCAAGCCTTAGGCCCCTGGAACTGCCCAGTGGCTTACCTGTCCAAGAAGCTAGACCCAGTGACTGCCGGCTGGCCATCATGCCTAAGAATTATTGCAGCGACAGCACTCCTAGTCAAGGATGCAGACAAACTGACCCTAGGACAGGAGATCTGGATCACGACCCCACACGCCATTGAAGGGGTCCTGAAACTGCCTCCTGATAGATGGATGAGCAACACACATATGACTCATTACCAGAGCCTCCTACTCAACCCTCCATGGGTGTGGTTCCACCCCAGTACGGCCCTCAATCCTGCAACCCTGCTGCCCGACCCGACCTAAGTGCTCCACTACATGACTGTTGGAATACTGGAGAAAGCACATGGATTCCAGACAGACCGACCGACTGGCCCCTCCCCAATGCCGAGGCTACTTGGTTCACTGATGGCAGCAGCTTTGTACGGGATGGACACAGGTATTCAGGTGCAGCGGTGGTCACCGAAACGAACACCATATGGGTGGAGGCTCTACCCTCCAGAATGTCAGCCCAGCGAGCAGAACTCATAATCCTCACCAAGGCGCTGATGCTGGGAGCTGGACAATGGCTTAACATCTACACAGACAGACGTTATGCATTTGCCACAGCTCATATTCATGGGGCAATTTATCAGGAGAGGGGTTACTGACGGCAGAAGGACGGACTATAAAAAATAAGCAGGAGATACTTGACCTGCTTACGGCCTTATTATGGCTTCCTGCCAGGCTAGCCATTATCCACTGCCAAGGGCACCAGAAAGCTGATAACCCAGTAGCTAGAGGTAATCAAAAGGCTGACCAGGCAGCCAAGGCAGTAGCCCTTACTTCAGTCCCCACCATAACCATACAACTACCAGACCCGGGAGACCCAGTTTTACCAGACCAGCCCAAATACTCCCAGGAGGAGTTACAGCAGATCAAGAAACTCCCCATGGCCCAGGAGATAAAGGGATGGTGGTATACACCTAACAAGGAGCTAGTGCTGCCAGACTGGCTCGGAGTCTCAGTATTAGAGTGCATGCATCGGTCTACTCACATGGGGGCCCAAAAATTAAAAGACTTAATCCAACATGCGACATGCCGGAATCAAGATTCACCAACAGGACACCAAAATAGAGCAAGTTCTATCTGCCTGCAAGACCTGCCAACTCACCAACGTGAGAGCCACATCAAATAAAAAAGGAACCAGGCTCAGAGGCACCAGACCGGGAGCCCAATGGGAGGTCGACTTCACTGAAGTCAAACCAGGAAAGTATGGTTATAAATATCTTTTAGTATTTACAGACACCTTCTCTGGCTGGGTGGAGGCATACCCAACCAAGCATGGTACAGCTCAGGCGGTGGCTAAGAAGCTACTGGAAGACATCTTACCCAGGTATGGTTTTCCTGCCATGATAGGATCAGACAATGGACCAGCTTTTATCTCGCAGGTAACGCAGGCAGTAGCCAAGGCGGTGGGGGCAAACTGGAAATTACATTGTGCTTATAGGCCCCAGAGCTCAGGACAGGTAGAAAGAATGAATAGAACTCTAAAAGAGACCCTTACCAAATTAACCATGGAGACTGGTGGCGACTGGGTAACTCTCCTACCGTACACCCTTTACCGGGTTAGGAACACTCTTTACACCTTGGGTGTTACTCCCTATGAGATCATGTTTGGCAGGCCACCCCGTATTATTCCCAACCTTCAAGCTGAACTTCTTGCTGAGTTTAAAGATCAAGAACTTTTTCTTTCCTTGGGAGGGCTCCAGAGGGTGCACGAGGACATTTGGCCATGCCTCCGTGCCATCTACGAGGCTGGTCTGACCCCGACACCTCTTCAGTACAGGCCGGGAGACTGGGTCTATGTCAAGAGGCACCACCGAGAGACCCTCAAGCCATGCTGGAAGGGACCCACATCGTGGTGCTGACAACCCCCACCACTCTCAAAGTAGACGGCATCGCGACCTGGGTCCACACCCACATTCAGCCAGCAGACCCCTCCTCAATCCAGAAGGACTTTGTCATGCGATGGGCCGTCAATCGGGACCAACACAACCCGCTCAAGCTCAAGCTACAGCGCATTCGACCCACCTAATATTGGTAACTCTGTTAGCTCTGCTTGTCACTGCTCATGCTGCTGAAAGTCCCCATGCCCCCCAAAACATCACCTGGCAGATCATAGAAACCAGCTCGGGGACATAATCAAACTTCTCAGAGCCACCCCAGGGACACTTGGTTCCCAGAATTTTGCATAGACCTCCAAACTCTGCTCCCCTTGTCACCATGCACCCCCGGATTCCATGCGCAGAACCTTTATTTCTGTCTGCCCTGGCCACTCTTGCTTGAGCACATGCGGGGACACAGCTGACTACTTTTGTGCCTCCTGGTCATGTGTCTCAATGGGGCACATCTGGTGGACCCCACCATGCAACAGAGATCTCATTGTGGTAAAGCGGCCCAGTGGCCCTGACCACCATATGTCTGGGGGCGCAGTAATCCCATACTTATATCCTTTACAAGCCAAGGTAAAAAAACAACAGGATGGGAGAGTGGAAAAACCTGGGGACTCAGGAGATATGACCGGGTTAGGCCGGGAGCCAAAGACAAGGGAGTGTTATTTACTCTCCGAATGCAAGCGACTCCCCTTACCCAGCAGTCCCCCACAAGGGTAGGACCCAACCAAGTACTAGTTCCCCGACCTGCCCCCGCCCGGACGGCCACGCCCAGAAACACCCAGGCCCCAGCCATACGGCCCTCCACATCCCCTGTCCCTACCAGAGCATCACCCGCATCTCCTGCCCCAGGTCACAACTTACTATCTGGTGCAAACCTCCTGTGGAGCACAGTTGTTGGAGCATACCACGTACTAAACACTTCTAGGCCCAACCTGACCAAGTCCTGTTGGCTCTGTCTAGATGTCCGGCCCCCATATTATGAAGGTATTGCCATTAAAGGCAATTATACAACAGCCTCCAACTCTAGCTCCTGAAGATGGCAGCAGGCTACTACTGCAAGACTAACCCTCCAGGCGGTAACAGGGCAAGGCACTTGTATAGGCCACGTACCCCCCGAGCAGTCACATCTCTGTAATGAAACCCAAACAGTCCCCAGGAAGACAGTGTATCTACTCCCTCCCAAAAATGCATGGTGGGCCTGTTCCAGAGGCCTTACTCCCTGCGTCCACTCCCAGGTCCTTAACTCCTCGAAAGAAAGCTTCTGCATACTCGTGGAGTTGATCCCCAAGTTGGTGTACCATTTGGGGGGAGAAATACTTAACAGGTTAGGCTCTACTAACCCCCGAAGTAAAAGAGAGCCTATTACAACCTTAACTCTGGCTGTGCTCTTGGGATTGGGATTAGCGGGGGCGGGGACCGGAATATCCTCAGTCGTCATTCAGGACAAAAACTACGGAACGCTAAGGGCAGCCATTGACTTAGACATAGAAAGAATTGAAAAATCAATTTCTCATTTACAGGAATCCCTTACTTCCTTATCAGAAGTAGTACTCCAAAACAAAAGGGGATTAAATTTATTATTCCTGTAGCAAGGAGGACTATGTGCAGCCCTAAGGGAAGAATGTTGCTTCTATGTTGATCACTCGGGGGTTGTAAAAGAATCTATCGCCCTCATAAGGGAAGGGCTGCAAAAACGGAAGTTAGAGAGAGAACAATCTCAGTCTTGGTATGAGTCTTAGTACAACTGGTCTCCCTGGTTAACTACCCTCACCTCGGGCCCTTGCCGGATCCCTTGCCATCCTGCTCCTACTAGTAACCCTCGGACCCTGTTAATCAACATACTGGTCCGGTTTGTCAGGGACTGCATGGAGGCCGTCCAACTAATGGTCCTCTGTGCTCAGTGCAAGCACTTAATAACAGAAGAGAACAAAATAGAAATGCAGTCATCCCATGATTGGGTCCACAAGCTACATGACAAGGGGGGGAATGAAAGAGCGGACCTACGCCAGCTGACTCCATCTTGTTCTGTGTCCTCCACCTTGAGTGACTCTGTCCCCGATATGGCCCCTTTCCAGGAAAATGGCAGAAACCTCAGACCATGCCTCCTCCCCTTGAGTAACCTCCCACTCACCCATTCAAACTTCCCTATCAAAACACGCCCGGCAACCTGTGTATCGGGACTCCGACCCTTCCCCAGCCAATCAGCTGAGGCCACAGCCATTACCTCACCAACTGCCCCTAGACCCCTATAAAACCTTTGTGCTTTTGAAACTCGCTGGCTCTCTCTGGCATCTCACTGCTGCATCGGTGCAGGTAGGGGATTGAGCTCGAGCTAGCTTGAATAAAGGCTCTTTGCTTTTGCATCAGACTTGGCTCCCTGGTGGTCTTTGGGGATCGCAAATTCTGGGCACAACAACCCATGCAATAATCCTGTCCTTTTCTAGTCTTGCTTGGTGGAAAGACTACAAAAATCCACTAATGTAGACCCAGACACTCCAGAAAAGCAATTATCCTGGGGACCCTCTTCATAAGCCCATCAGCCCAGATATTTTTAGAAAGCTCCAAAAGATGGCTTTAGGGCCCCAACTACCTTTAACCAGCTTGTATATGTGACTTTCTCTGTCTTCAAATCGAGATCAGGCTGAAGAAGAAAGGAAGGAACAAAGGGAATGAAGACAGACTAAGGCTTTTAGCCACTGCCATTAGGCTGCCTGACCACCTCACAGCCACCCAAACCAACCCCAAAGAAGAGCACAAGGTAAAGGAGCTTGTTTCTCCTGTGGGATCCCAGCCCACTGTAGACAAGAATGCCCTCCAAACTATCCTCCAGTAAAGTGTCCTGCCCTCTATTTGGGTGCAAAGGGCATTGGAAGAGGGACTGACCTCATGTCTGAAGGCAATCAAGATATGATTCCTTACCAGTTATTGCCCTGAATGACTGATGGGGCCTGAGTTTCCTTCTGGCTCCCACGAAAAGCATCACCATTTTGGGGAGGAACCATAGGTAACTCTTGATGTGGCAAGTAAACTTGTCAGATTTCTGAATAACATGGGATCTAGCTGCATATTCAGTCCTTACTTCCCATTCTGGATCCTTGAACTCTGAATCATGTTCTATTGTTAGGCGAGAGGGAAAGCCAAAATCAAAATATCTCACTGAAACCCTACCTTCTTTATGGGTAAATTATCTCATAACTCAAAATTCCTGGCCATGCCAACATGCACAAGCCCTCTGTTGGAAAAGGATTTTTTATCCACCCTTGGAGATACTATCAACCTCCCAGAAACAAAGGGCCTCTTCCTAGTTAGCTTGTGTCCCCACCCCCAGGAAGACCCTTTTGATAATATTGCACCATAAATCTAAGACTGAGTCAATTCCTACATGTGGGACAAAGGAATTCCAGGGAAAGCAGTATTTGCAACATTTGCAAAAATTACCTTAAAGAACAAAACTACTTACACCTGCAAACACCAGTACCTCATTAAACCTCAAGCCCAACAAGGTTTCCAGCCCTTAATAGAAAAGTTCCTAAAACATGGCCTCCTAGTTCCATGTCAGTCTCTCTGTAATTATCCAATCCTACCAGTTTTAAAACCAAGTAGGGAGTACCAGATGATCCACGACCTCCAAGCTATAAATGAGGCTGTCATTCCCATACACCCTATTGTGCCTAATGCCTACACTCTCCTGACCAGATACCTGAAGGTACCACTTGTTTCATAGTCCTGGATCTTAAAGATGCCTACTTTTGCATACCCTTATATCTAGAATCTCAATACTTGTTTGCTTTTGAATGTACTGACATCTATCAATGTAACTCAATAGTATGCCTGGACAGTCCCACCACAGAGCTTTAGGGACAGTACCCTCCTATCTGGTAATGCTCTTGCCAGAAAACTCAGAAAGTTCACTTTAGCCACTGGAGTTCTCTAACAATATGTAGATGATATACTCAATCCGTAGCCCCTCCAAGGAAATATCAGATAAAAACACCATCCTGATTCTAAACCTCCTGGGAGAATAAGTGCATAGGGTTGCCCCAACACAGGCCCAAATTTCCACTGGAACAGTGACTTATCCCATGATTCTATGTGCCCCTCTCAACCATCTTCTTATTTGTAGACATCCTTCTCACAACATACAGGGGCCAGTGTTTACCCAATGGCTTGAGGGTTTTTATGGATTGATAACCTTGAACATTGGGCAGTTGCACCCTGAGGCATGTAGTTCCCAGGAGTATGCATAACTAATTCTACCTGACCTCACCCTAAAGCCTGGAGGGCAATAAGCCTTAATGTCTGCAATACCAGGTACCATGCTGTGTTAGCACCTTGGAAGGGTTTGCACATAATGAAACCACGCTACAAAATCTTACAGCAGTGTAAGATAGACTAGCTTTCACTTTCATCACATCCACTTTCTCAGATCTCTCCAAGTCACACCAATCTTTGACCAGTGTGGTTATGGGCAATGGCTGGCTTTGGATTACTTATTGGCTGAACAAGGTGAAGCTTGTGCTGATTAACAGAACCTGTTGCACCTATATCAACACCACAGGACAGGTGGAAGAAAACATCTAAAAATTATGACCAAGACAAATGGCTCCATCAAATACCAAAGGACTGACCTTACTAATAGTATTTTGAAGGCCGTGTGTGAGGCACTTCCATCTGTAACCTGGTTGTTGTTGCTTTTAGGTCCAATATTGGCTATATTGTTACTTTTGTTTTTTGAACCTTGTTTAATTCTTGTCAAATTTATCTCTTCCATACTCCAACAAATTCATTTACAGTTATGATATTCCAGGGATTATAACTGTGAAGTTATAACTTACTTATAACTGTGAAGATGAAACTTACCAACACCCCCTGGACCAATTCATGACTTCCCTTTACTCCTATCTGTCCATCCAGATTTCCTAAAACTTAGATAGCAAGCAAGTACTTCTGAAGACCTCAGGCAGGGTCAATGTCCTACACCAGGATGAATTTGTTACGGAAGATGGACCATCACCCCTTTTTCCCTAAAATATTTTAAGGGCTAAAGTATTTTATGGGGAATGGTGGTTAGTTAGGCTTTAAGAGGATTCCTGGAGACCAGAAACAAGGGAGTCATGGCCAACTACTGGGAAAGTTAGAGATCTATCCTGGCAGCACTCCAAAAACAAAGCCACGAGAAGCCAGATCAAACCAGGCATGCCCAAGACAAAGAAAGCCAGAAACACTGACCAAGTAAGGAAGAAAAAGAAACCTATCTTCCAAAGAAATCCCCTCACCAAGTAATAAGTATCCCACTCCCATTCCTAAGTTAACAACTGTCAATAAAGGATAGAGACCCATGCCTTGGGTGCAGTTTTCCCTTGTGCTCACCTGTTTTCACATCTCCAGAGTGTGCATTGACTTTAACAAACCTCCCCACTTGCACTGTTAAACCTTTTGTCTGGTCCATCCTTGAATTCTTTCTTCCCAGGAGACCATTATCCTCCTGGGACATCTCAGAGACAGGTTGGGTGGAGGTCTCAGGGCCTCGGGTTCTCCCCAGTTCAACTGGAAACACTTTCTCCCCTCTTTAAATTCAGTGGATGCCTCCATAACCTCTATATCCAGTCAGCCTTTGCATGTTTCTTGATTTTTCCCTCTTCAGGAAAAAGCCAAGGGGGCTTCAATCCATCCCATAAAGGTGTCTACAAAGACCAATAGATTCCTGAACCCCTTACAAGGAGACATGTGCATAAAATCTATCTGACAGTCTTCCTATGGTGGAGTCCTTCATCCTTGGATAGGTTGAATAAGGGAAGGAGGTTTGTGGGCCCCCTCCGGGTAAATGCCATGATAGGTAGAACACACGTGGGAGACAGCCAACGGGGTTTGGGGAATGTCCTTGCCAATGAATGAAAAGAGGTCCCACTAGGTATTGAAGGGCCTTGGCCCTGAGATGGGTTGTCTAATGTAAGTTATTAAGAAATTTCCATTGTAACATTCCTGGCAGTACCAGTTTGCAATTGGGGTCTTGCAGTCAACACTCTGAAGTGAAGGAAAAGCCCTTGTTCAGTGCCCTTTGGGTTTCTTCCTGAATATATTGTGGAGAAAAGGGACTTACATTGGGAACCAGAGATGCTTGAAGGAGCAGCCTGGAGGCTGCTTTTGCATATCTGTCAGCTCTGTTGTTTCCAAAGGAGACCAAATCATTATATTTTATATGGGCCTTGAAATGAATAATAGTTATTTGGGCATGGAGCATAACTGCCTCTAGCAAGGCCAAAATCTCAGAGGCATGTTTAACCAGTGTATTTTGGGCTGCGGGGGAGGGGTGGCGGGCTCTTTCTCCAAGTAGAATCATGGCATGGACCATGTGGAAGGAATAAGTTGAATAGGTATATATGTTTAGTTTCATTTTTGTGCCCAGTTGGAAGGCTTGGGTAAGAGCAATTAGTTCTGCTTTTTGTGCTGAGGTAGTGGCACCTGTCAGAGGTCCGGACTCAATGACTTTGGTTAAGCTAACAATAGCGTACCAGAGACCCATACTCCAACTATGAAGCTGCTGCCATCCCTGAACCATATAGCCTTTAGGTTATATAGAGGTATATCCTGAAGATCTGGCCTGTCACTGCAAGTCAAATCTAGGTTTTCTAGACAAGAATGTTCCAAGGGGGGATTTGTTGTGGGATCTGGCAGTAAGGTGGCAGGATATAGGGTCTGACTTGACCAGATATTTGGTTCAGGTATTTCTAATAAAAGGGTTTGGTATTTTGTAGTTCTACTATTGGAGATCCCATGAAATGCCCTAGAATTGAGGGTGTCCAATACCTGATGGGGTATATAAACAGTTATGCCTTCTCTGAGCCTTCTTCAACCAGTAGGGCCACAGACCCCAGTGCTCAGAGGCAGGGAAGCCATACTTATGCTATAGGATCTGGATTCTTAGATATGTATGCAACAGGACATTCAGAAGATCCCAGCATTTGTATCAAGACTCCAAAGGCCATTCCCCTCCTTTCATGCACTTATAAGGGGAAGGGCTTCAGGAGGTCTGGCAGAGCTTAAACTGGAGATATTGTAAGTGCCTGTTTTAGGGCCCCAAAAGCTTTTGTAATTTCAGGATCCCACTCAAAAGGCTTCTCCTCAGGTCTCCTCAGGGACTCACAAAGAGACTTTGTTATTAATCCAAATTGCGGTATCTATATTTGACAAAACCCAGCCATACCCAAAAAGGAATGCAGCTGCAGTTTTGGAGAGTGAGCTTTCCTATTTAAAATGAGACTTATGGTGGTCAAAGAAGCTCTTAGTCCCAAGAGTCAATATTAGTCTCAGGAACTGATCTTTCTGAGACGAAATTTGGGCCTTTGAAGGGGAGAGCTTATAGTCCCAGGAAGCCAAGCTCCAAAGAACAATTTGTGTTGGAGGTATTCTCATTAGGGATGCTGATAAGCAAATCATCAACATATTGAAGTAAGTCACGGCCTCTGGAGAGCTGAAGAGTGGACATATGCTTGGATAGGACCTGTCCAAATAAATGTGGACTGTCCCTAAAGCCCTGAGGGAGGACAGTTGAAGTTAGCTATTAGTAACCTGGGTGGAGGGTCCTGCTACTCAAAGGCAAAAAGGACCTGGGAATCTGGGTTCACTGGGATGCAGAAGAAAGTATATTTTACATATAGCACAGTGTACCTAGGAATGTCCAAGAGGAGAGGTTTAAGATGGCAGAGGGACAGGGTCACGCTAAACTCACCTCATCCCCTTAATAGCTAGATGAATATAAAATCATTCTGAACACCCAAGAAGTCAATCAGCAGTCTTAGAGAACAAAGCTGCATGTCTACAAACAGAAAAAAAAAAAAATGACCACTGGATAGTAGGAAATGCAGAGAGTTGATTTCTAGGAAAAAAGAATCTGGGGTGCAATGGTGGGGAGGGATCCCTATTGCAGAGAGGTGAGCTAAAGAGAGAGAGTGAAACACACACAAGGGACTTCACAAGAACACTGTTCCCCAAAGCAATTAATGGGGGAAAAGGGGATGGTTTCCACATCTCAAGTTTTTTTTATTGACAGCAGAGCATAGAATCTGAAGTTTCAGTGATCAGCTCCCGGTGGTGCTCCAGCAAGGAAGCAAGGCAGAGCCCCCGGAAACAGTAGCACCGTCTGAGGATCCCCTGGGTCACATGGGGAGAAGCAGTTCCCTTGCTTGGAGTGCACTTGGTAGAGGTGACACAGCCTGTCCACAGGCAAAAGACCCTGTGGGCACCAATGAGAGGCTCTGTTTACCAGTACAGGAACAAAGACATCAGTTGAGGGCAGCAAACTCTGGTGACAGATGTGTGTAGTGGTTTATCGTAAACTCCAAGCCAATGCCACTGCGTGGTTTTGTGACTGTTTCCTGTGACAAGCTGACACCAGCCAAGGCACAGCAAAACCCTCCCCCCAGGGGATCAGCGTGTGTCCAAGTTGCAGGGGTCTCTGAAGTTTGGAGTTTTGAAACACAGCTGTGCCTGAGCTAAAACCCAGGAGGGCAGCACCACCTGGCAGGTGGACAGTTCTGACACAGACAGGGTGATTGCGCTTTTGTGACGGTGTGAACTTGACACTCCAGAGTCTAGAGAGCAACGTGAAACTATTTTCACCCCTAGCCCACCAGCACTGATCCACCTCAGTGCGCTAAACAGCACCACCAAGTGGAGAATAGAGTCATTACACCAAACCTAGCCCCCATGCACTCTCCAAGCACATTTCTACTAGGACAAGTCAGCCTGAAAATCAGACCAGCAGGCTCCTCCCACAGAAGACCAGAACAAATCCCTTCCACCCACAGTCTACTGCTCACAGGGTGCTGCCAAGCTTCATCTCTAAGGAAAACTGGACCTAGCTTCATTTGGGTTTGTTTTCTTTCTGTTTTGGTTTTTATTTCTTTGTTTTCTTGAATACAGAGATAGCAATTTTTTTCTTTTATACATTTAATTAATTTATTTATTTTTAATTTTTTTCCCAAGATACTCCTAACAAGCAGACCAAAATACACCTAAGATCTAGCTTCCTTTATTTTTTTAAATATTTTAAATTTACATTTTTATTATTTCCCATGAAAATGTCAAAACAGAGGAATTCACCCAAAAGGTAAAAAAAAAAAAAAAAAAAAAAAAAAAAAAAAAAAAAAAAAAAACAACCAGGAAGAAATGATGACCAGGGATTTAATCAACATAGATATAAGCACAATGTCGAAACTAGAATTTAAAACAACAATTATAAGGATTCTAACAGGGATTGAAAAAAGCATAGAAGACACTAGAGAATCCCTTACAGCAGAGATAAAAGAGCTTAAATCTAGATTTAAATTAAAAGTACTATAACATAGATGAAAACCTGAAAGGAGGTCATCACAGAGAAGATGGGTGAAGCAGGAGAATGAATGAGTGATATATAAAGTAAAATTACGGAAAATAATGAAGCTGAAAAGAGGGAAACAAAGGTAATAGGTCCTGAAGGTACACTTAGGGAACTCAATGACTTACTAAAACATAAAAACATTTGTATAACAGGAGTCAAAGCAGATGAAGAGAGAGAAAACGGAGCAGAAGGGTTATGTGAACAAAAAAGAAGCACAGAGAACACCCATTAAATTCAACAAAAGCCGACCACTGCCAATGCATATCACAGTCAAACTGACAAAATACAGACAAGGAAAGAATACTGAAAGCAGCAAGGGGGAAAAAAAGGAACAAGGGAACAAAGGAAGACAAATCATCAGGTTTGGAGCAGATCTGTCCACAAAAACTTGTCAGGCCAGAAGGGAATGGCAGGATATAGTCAACGTGCTGAATGGGAAGGTATATATAGCCAAGAATACTTTATCAAGCAAGGAAGGCTGTTATTCATAATATAAGGAGAGATAAAGACTTTCCCAGAGAATAACATAAAGAGTTTGTGACCACTAAACCAGCCCTACAAGAAATGTTAAGGGGGGCACTTTGAGTGGGATGGGGAGATTAAAAGCAAAAAAGAGTAGAAAGGAACAAAGAACATCACCAAAAACACCAACTGCATAGTAACACAAAACACTAAATTTATATCTTTGAATAATCACCCTGACATAAATGGACTAAATACTCCAATCAAATGATATAGGGTATCAGGATGGATTAACCCCCCCCCAAAAAAAATAAAAAATAAAAAATAAAAAATAAACACCAAGATCCATGCATATGCTGCCTACAGGAGACTCATTATAAACGTAAAGACATCAGCAGATTGAAAGTTAGGGGATGGATGGGGTACCTGGGTGGCTCAGTCGGTTAAGTGTCTTATTCTTAGTTTTGGCTCAGGTCATAATCCCACAGTTTGTGAGTTCAAGCTGTCAGTGGTGAGCTTCATTGGGATTCTCTCTCTCTTCCTCTCTCTGGCCCTTCCATGCTCTCTCTCTCTCTCTCTGTCTCTCTCAAAATAAATAAAATAAACATTAAAAATAAAAATTGAGGGAATAGAGAATCATTTATTATGCTAATGTATGCCAAAAGAAAGCTGCAGTGGCCATATGTATAGCAGACAAACTAGATTTAAAACCAAAGACTGTAACAAGGGATGAAGAAGGTCATTGTATCAAAATTAAGGGGTCTATCTATCAAGAAGATCTAATGATTATAAATAGTTATGTCCCAAATTTGAAAACACCCAAATATATAAATCAGTTAATAAACATAAAGGAACTCTCCCTCTCTCTGACCCTCCCCTGTTCATGCTCTGTCTCTCCCTGTCTCAAAAATAAATAAAACGTTAAAAAAAATTAAAAAAAAAATGGGGCACCTGGGTGGCTCAGTTGGTTAAGTGGCCGACTTCGGCTCAGGTCATGATCTCGTGGTCCGAGAGTTCGAGCCCCACATCGGGCTCTGTGCTGACAGCTCAGAACCTGGAGCCTGTTTCAGATTCTGTGTCTCCCTCTCTCTGACCTCCCCTGTTCATGCTCTGTCTCTCCCTGTCTCAAAAATAAATAAAACGTTAAAAAAATTAAAAAAATAAACATAAAGGAACTCATTGATGATAATATAGTAGTAAGACTGGACTTTAACATCCAACTTACAGCAATGGACAGATCATCTATGCAGAAAATCAACAAGAAAATAATGACTGAATGACACACTGGACCAGATATACTTAACATATATATTCAGAGCATTCCATCCTAAAGTGGCAGAATATACATTCTTTTTGAGTGTACACAGAACATTCTCTAGAATGGATCATGTACTCAGTCACAAATTAGCCCTAAATAAGTACAAAAAGATTAAGATTATATCATGAATATTTTTAGACCAGAATGCTATAAAATTTGAAATCAACCACAGAAAAAAATTAGAAAAAAAACCCACAAAAGATGGAGGTTAAAGAATATCCTACTAAAGAATGAATGGATTAACCATTAAAGTAAAGAAATAATTAAAAAAAAAAAGTACAAGGAAGCAAATTAAAATGAAAACATGACACTCCAAAATGTTTGGAATGCAGCAAAGGCAGTCCTAAGAGGGAACTACATTGCAACACAGACCTACTTCAAGAAGCAAGAAAGGTCTCAAATACACAAACTAACTTTACACCTAGAGGAGCTAGAAAAGAAACAGCAAATAAAGCCTAAAGCCAGCAGAAGAAGGAAACTAATAAAGACTAGAGCAGAAATAAATGATGTAGAAACAAACAAACGAAAACCAGTAGAACAGATCGATGAAACTAAGAGCTGGTTCTTCAAAAAAAATTAATACAATTGTTAAACCCCTATCCAGACTTATCAAAAATAAGAGAAAAGATCTGAATAAATTAAATAACAAGTGAAAGAGGAGAGATCACAACCACCACCATGGAAATACAAACAACTGTAAGAGAATACTATACAAAAATTATATGCCAACAAACTAGGGAATCTGGAAGAAATGAATAAATTCCTAGAATCATATAAATGACCTAAACTAGAAACCTAAAAACAGGAAGAAATAAAAAATCTGAACAGACCCATAACCAGTAAAGAAATTGAAATAGTAATCAAAAATTTCCCAACAAACAAAAGTCCAGGGTCAGATGGCTTCCCTGGTTAATTCTACCAGAAATTTAAAGAAGATCTAATACCTATTCTTCTCAAAGTGTTATAAAAAAATAGAAATGGAAGGAAAACTTCCAAAATTATTCTATAAGGCCAATATTACCTTGATTCCAAAATCAGACAAAGACCCCACTCAATAGAAGAATTAGAAGAATATCCCTGATGAACACGGATGGAAAAATTCTCAACAAGATACTGGCAAATCAAATCCAGCAGTATATTTAAAGAATTATTTATCAGGATGAAGTTGGATTTATTCCTGGGATTCAGGGCTGGTTCAATATTCTCAAATCAATCAATGTGATACACCACATTAATAAAGGAAAGGATAAGAACCATATGATTCTCTCAATAAATGAATGAAAGTATTTGACAAAATACAGCATCCATTCTTGATATAAACCTTTCACAAATATGGGTAGATGGAACATACCTCCACATCATAAAGGCTATATATGAAAGACCCACAGTTATATCATCATCAATGGGGAAAACATAAAAGCCTTTCCCCTACAGTTAGGAACAAGACAAAGATGCCCACTTTCATCATTACTATTTAACAGTACTGAAAGTCTGAGCCTTAGAAACAAGACAACAAAAATAAATAAAAGACATTCAAATTGGAAAGGAAAAAATCAAACTTTCACTAATTCCAGATGACATGATACTCTATGTAGAAAACCTAAAAGACATAAAAATTGCTGGAACTAATACACAAATTCAGGAAAATTGCAGCGTATAAAATCAAGATACAGAAATGTGTTGCAATACTATACACCAATAATGAAGCAACAGCAAAAGAAATCAATAAATCAGTTCAATTTGCAATTGCACCAAAAAAATAGATATCTAGGAATAAACCTAACTAGAGAGGTGAAAAATCCCCACTCTGTAAACTATAGAACACTTATGAAAGAAATTGAAGAGAACACACACACACAAAAAAATGGAAAAGCACTCCAGGCTCATTGATTGGAAGAACAAACATTGTTAAAATGTCTATAATTCCCAAAGCAATCTATACGTTTAATGCAATGCCCATCAAAATACCACCAACATTTTTAACAGAACTAGAACAAACAATCCTAGCCACAAAGATGTGGTTCCAATGTATGGAACCACAAGATACCCCAAATAGCCAAAGAAATTCTGAAAAACAAACAAACAAACAAACAAACAAACAAAAAACTGGAGGCCTCATGATTTTGGATTTCAAGCTATATTACAAAGGTGTAGTCGTAAAGATAGTGTGGTACTGGCACAAAACAGACACAGAGATCATTGGAGCAGAATAGAAAACATGGAAATGGACCCACAACTCTATGGTCAACTAATCTTCAACAAAGCAGGAAAGAATGAATATCCAATGGAAAAAAGACAGTCTATGCAACAAATGGTGTTGGGAAAACTGGAAAGCAACATGCATAAGAATGAAACTGGACCACTTTCTTATACTATACACAAAATAAATTCAAAATGGATAAAATATCTAAATGTGAGATAAGAACACATCAAATTCCTAGAGGAGAACACAGACAGCAAACTGTTTGCATTGGCTGCAGCTACTTCTTACTAGACAGGTCCCAGAAGGCAAGGGAAAGAAAAGGAAACATGAATTATTGCGACTTCATGAAGACAAATAGCTTCTACACAGCAAAGAAAACAATCAACAAAACCAAAAGGCAACCTACAGAATGGGAGAAGATATTTGTAAATGAAATATCTGATCAATGGTTAGTATCAAAAATCTATAAAGAACTTATCAAACTTGTCACCAAAAATCCCCTAGATAATCAGTTAAGGAATAGTCAGAAGACATGAATAGACACTTTTACACAGAAGACGTCCAGATAGCTAACACAAACATGAAAATATGCTCAACATCACTCAAAATCCTTGATGTGATACTACCTTATGCCTGTCAGAATGTCTAAAATTAACAACACAAGAAACAACAGGTGTTGGTGAGGATGTGGAGAAAAGGGAACCCTCTTGCACTCTTAGTGGGAATGCAAACTGGTTCAGCCACTCTGGAGAACAGTATGAAGGTTCCTCAAAAAGTTAAAAATAGAACACTCTATGATCCAACAATTACACTACTAGGTGTATATACCCAAAAGATACAAAGCAAAAAGGGTGCCTGGGTGGCTCAGTCAGTTAAGTGTCCAACTCTTGGTGTCAGCTCAGGTTATGATCTCACAGTCGTGGGATTGAACCCTGCATCAGGCTCTGCACTGACAGAGCCTGATTGGGATTCTCTCTCTCTCTCTCTCTCTCTCTCTCTCTCTCTCTCTCTCCCTCCCTCCCTCTAGCCCTCCTCTGCTTGTGCTCTCTCTCTGTTTCTGTAAAATAAAATAAAATGCTGGGGCACCTGAGTGGCTCAGTTGATTAAATATTCCAACTCTAGATTTTGGCTCAAGTAATGATTTTATGTTTCATGAGTTCCAGATCCATGTCAGGCTTTGTGCTGACAGCACAGAGCCTGCTTGGGATTCTCTATCTCCCTTTCTCTCTCCCTCTCTCTCTCTTCTTTTCTGTTTGCCTCTCTCTCTCTCTCAAAATAAACAAATAAAATAAAATGATTAAAAATACAAATTTAAAGGCATACATGTACCCCAGTGTTTATAGTTTATTGCAGCATTATCAACAAATAGCCAGACTATGGAGAAAACCCAAATTTCCTTCAAGTGATGAATGGATAAAGAATAGAATACACACACACACACACACACACACACACACACACACACACACATATACACACACATATACACAATGGAATATTACTCAGCCATAAAAAAGCCATAAAATCTTACCATTTGCAAGGATGTCACTGGAGCTAGAGTGTATTTCATAAGAGAATTTAATCTGTCAGAGAAAGATACCATATGATTTCACTCATGTGTGGAATTTAAGAAATTAAACAGATAAACATATGGGGGGGAAGAGGGAGGGAAACAAACCATTAGAGACTCTTAAAGGACAAACTGAGAGTTGATGGAGGGAGTTGGGTTGGGGATGGGCTAGATGGTTGTGGAAGGCACTTGTAATGATGAGCACTGGGTGTGTGTGTAAGTGATGAAGCACTGATTTCTCCTGAAACGAATGTTGTGCTATATGTTCACTAATTATAGTAAAAGTTTCAAAAAAATCGAAAAACAAAAATCAAACAAATAAAATTGTCTTAAGGGATCTGTCCTAGGAGGCTTATAAATGTAGGAACATTGGGTAAATAGGAATTATAGCCTTGTTGATAGACCTTAGGTCCTGAAATATTCTACATGAACCATTAGACTTTTTAATTGCCAAGATAGGTGTATTATAATGTGAATTTCAGAGATGCAAAAGTTCTATCACTAAGAATTTTTGTATGAGGGACCGTAATTCCTGTCTGGCCTCTGGACGTAAGGAGTCGTGGGATTTACTGTGGAAGAAATGACAATCTTCACATTGTATCTTTACGAGGGTTTCTAATGGAGCACCCCAGAATGGAGGTATTCCATAACTGAGGGGCACCTATTGAAAAATAAAGACCTTGCTGTTTGAAGGGGTGGAGGGCTCAAGAAGACAAAAATGATAGCAGGAGGTGGTCAATCTCAGAAACACAAAGATTAGTTTGCACCTTTTATAGTATGTCCCTTCAAGTAATGGTGTGGGGTAATCAAGTAAAAAAAGGAAGGAGTGGGTAAAGTTATTGTTACCCAAAGAAAAAGGGGAACATGAAACGTTCCCCAAAGATAAAGGGGAAATGAAACGTACCCTCTTTGGGTGCCTATCTATGCCAGTGTTGAGAATCAAAGACTGGAGGATGACACCTGAGTATTTTATAAGGGCAGAATAAGGGCTCCCATTTCTATTAGATATTGAATTTTGTCTCTTCCCACACCCAGGGTTACCCAATCCTCTGCCAAAGAGATGGAGGACATGGGTGCTTGCACAGCCTGTGGGCCCCATCAACCAAAGGAGAGATCATCTGCTCCTGCTCCATTGTGCTCCTCATAATCAAGGTAGAGAGCTAATTGCAGCTGCCTTTGCACAGAGTGGCCTTTGCCTGAGGCTGTCGATTACCTAGGATGGACTGTGCTTGGGACTTTGGGGCCCAGGATGACCCTCCCACACATAACAAGAAGGCGAAATCCCACCTCCAATGCCCTGATTGTTTGAAGGCCAGACAAGTCTCTGAGAGAGGGAGCATTTGACACCCCTGGGCCAGATGTCCCAATTGGCGACAAAGAAAGGAGGTTTGATGAGCCCCTTGGGCACAGGGATGCTTAGCAGCTTGTACCTTTAATGGCTTTTGCCCTGGGTGGATCCAGAGAATGTTGGGGAACTAGCGATAGCTGCAGCTATATGTTGTGCTTTACTATTTGTTTTCCTATTCCCTTTCAGCCCTTCAGACTACCTCTCAGTTATTGAAGACCTTGAAGACCATACCCAGAAGTGTGAGGATGTAGGTCTGAGGTCCCTGATTGAGCTCTTGAAGGTTTTGTTTGATATCAGGGGAGGCCTGGATGATAAAATTCATTGCTAACATTGCTGTGCCCTCTGGGCTTTTAGGATCTAGGTTGGTGTATTTTCTCATGGCCTCTATTAGGCAGGAATGAAATACAGCAGGGTTTTCATTTGGGTCTTGGATTATTTCTTTAAGTCTTGTATAATGTACAGGTTTTATGACTGCTTATTGCATACCCTAAATTAGGCAGGTTATCATGTAATCCTGATTAACTCTATCAGGGTCTCTTGCCTGATAATTTAATCTATGGCCAGCATTTGGCACTGCCTGTACTGTCACTGGAGCAAGGTCAGGATTGCTGTACAACCTGTACATAGTAAAGATGATCTGAACATCATGACAGGTGAGATAGAAAGCAATTATGAGGCTTTTGAATTCCTTAATTAAATGGGAAGAATGCTGGCTAAAGGAATGAAGATTTGTTTCTATGTGAAACAGATCAGACATTGGAAAGGGAATGTGTACTCTAATTTTCCCCACATCCCATTCACTACCTCTGGAAGGGCCTGACGTTTTGTGGAGAAACACAAGTCAGGTCTTTAGGCTCGTGCTTAATGCCAGATTGAGTATGGGATGGAGACAGGAGGCCTTGGTAGGGTGGTGTTGTGGTGGTGGCAATGTCCCTAAGGTGTTAATAGAATCCAGGGGAGTCTCTGTGTCTTCAGGAGGAAGGGGAAGATGCTGGTGCAGAATAAAAGAAGGGTCATCTAGAATGTCCACAGTGTCAGATAGATGGGCTATGAAACAGAGCAAGACACATTCTAAAGTTTTGGTTTTTTTTTTTTTTTTTTTTGAAGGTCAGGGTTTGGGGAAAATGCCATGAAGTCTTGCACATATGAGACCTCTGGTTATTTGGAGGAGTTCTGGCAAAACTCAACCTGGCAAATAGTATTATAAGAAAGAGTTCCACGGAGGGACCGTAAATCTTGATCTTGTAGTTTGTATTGAGGCCAGGAAAAATTACATAAAAAGATGAGATTTTTTTCTTCAGGCTTCAGGGGTCCAATCCAGTTTTTAAGAATGCACCTCAAGGGTGAGTCCAATGAGTACAGGGGGTTTGTCCCACAGTGAGAAAAACCAGCTGCCAATTCCCAAAGCCGTGTCCTTCCAAAGGGAATGGGGTTCCAACTCATGATCATGATTTCAGTCAGGACATCCCACTGACCTGAAAAAGGACTGGACCTTATATGGGGCGACTGATTCTACTGGGGCATCCCACCAAGAAGAGGGACCTGGCAAATCCTGGGGGCACTTCCTGTTGGGGTGTCTCCTGCAATAGCAAAAGGCAGACACAGATTGGCTGAACCAAGTCAGAAAAAGGAGGGGGAGAACTCACCACTATGATGTGTAGGAATGTGTTTGTCCATAGATCAAGTGGCTCCTGGATCGATGGGAACAAATGAAAAAGGGAAGGGAACCAACAGATATAAGGTGGTGGCTGAGAATTAGCCAGTGCCAGGAAAAGGTCCAACCAAATCTGTAACGTTTTCAGATTCTTCCTGGTTAAACTGCTCCTTCTAGATATGCCATTTGTTGGGAACAGACCTTGAGGGGTAGAGTCAGATAGCAGAGGAAAGGGATTCTTTGCCCTCACAGGGGCAGGCAGTCCAATCCATTCAATGTCAGACCTCCAGACCATACCAGGGAGCTGCCTTGGCCAGTTGTCTGGGAAGTACTATGTTTAAGTTGCTGCAGGGCTTGAAAGAGAAAGGAGAGGGAGGGAAATATCCCTCCAAAGGGCAAAGAGGAATCCCTCACCCTTTCAGGAAAAGGTGGTCCAGCTGGTTTCCCCTGGAGCTTTCAATCTTCACCAAGGAGTAACATCTCTGCTGGAGGTTATCAGTTTCCCAAGGAGTTGTAGAGTTAGTCCACTGAAGGACAGCCCCAAGAAATTTCCAGAGAATATGGGGAGAGCCCTGGGCAGGCAAATGTTCTCCATATGGGCCATAAAATGTGGAGTCTCCTGATCAGATGGGACCACCAAATATGGGGGCGACCCAATCTGGTGGAGGTTAGTGGCATGGGCAGTGAAAGAATTCCCCAAGGCAGAACAAAGGAAATAGAAATTTATTGTTGAATACTTCCTTGAAGTGGTGGGCAGGACAGCAAAAACAGAGACTGCCACAAAACAGTGATGGGGGGGGTTCCATAGTTAAAGGGGGAAGGTGAGGACGTATGGAAATGTATGGAATTTTCCTTTTTTGTAAACTATGTGTCCAGGTGTAAGTAACTCATTAATCAGCTAGGACTTATGGATATTTTGAAGTGTGTCACCTAAATGGGCCTGTTTGTATTCAGCCAGGTGGTCACTGTGGGCCTTTCTACCTTACTCAGGTTTCCATTTTTCAAGTTTACTACCTAAAAGCAGCCTCTACAGGCCACACATCAAGGCCTGAAGTGGAGAGAATGAGAGAGAGAGGAGGCGGGGAGAGAAATTGTACCTGGGGTTCTGCTTTTATTTGGGCACACGGGGTTTTTGAAAAGGAAGCTTTTATGAGTGGGGTTGCCAAGATTCTTATCTAGTTATATAGCTAGTAACTCTGTCACAGAGCTGTCAGTATGTTTGAGGTGAATGTCTATGAAATGGATGCCTTGGCAATCAAAAACTTAACATAAGGCACTTACGTTACAATAAAAAAGCTTATTGTCAGGCATTTACATTATATGCGCCTATTTCAACAGCCTCTTGGCCTAATTTTGCCTTCCTCTCTGAAATGGATACAATCTGCCTTCACCTGGATATTCATGGGGTACCTCAACAGCTTTGCCATTGTACCCAAACTTTGCAGACAAGATCTTAATTGCATCCACCTTTCTCCAGGAGCACAGGTATGACATTGCATTCATTACATGCTCTTCTGAGACGAGTATTCATTTGACACACTAATCATATATGTGTGTGTGTGTGTGTGTGTGTGTGTGTGTGTGTGTGTGTGTGTCAAACATGTTTTAGTCATTTTTGGGTTCTAATGGCAATATATTCCTCATTTACAAAGTTTGCTTCATCTCACTGATACTGCTACTTACAAATCAGCCCAACTTTAATGGGGCCACCTCCAACAAAAGTGTCTAAAATCTGTCCAAATTAAAATCAATAGGTATTCCCCTCAGCACCCTCAGAAGCTCCTCCACTATAGCTTTATGAAACTTTCTTGTGTTTCCTGGAATCTCTGAGCTACCTATGATGGCCATAAATTGCCCAAGGGCTTTAAAGCTCCTCTTGGCCTCATGCTATACACCATTAAAACAAAAATTGCTTGGGGTGCCTGGGTAGCTCAGTGGGTTAAGCCTTGGAGTTCAGCTCAGGTCAAGATCTCACCATTCGTGAGTTTGAGCTCCGCGTCAGGCTCTGTGCTGACAGCTCAGAGCCTGGAGCCTGCTTCGAATTCTGTGTCTCCCTCTCTCTCTGCCCCTCCCCTGCTCATGCTCTATCTCTCAAAAATGAATAAGCATTAAAAAAATAAAATAAAAAATTGCTAGTCCAAAGCCTGTGACCCTCCATATCCAGTCACCCATTATATTTGTTACTGACTTGGGTTCTTGGGCTCTCCATGCAGTAGAAATTGACTTGGGCCAAATGGGAATTTCCAGGCAAGCATTTTATTCAGGCTTCTGCTTGAGCACCAGGGAGACAGCACAAAGGAAAAGGTCCTTCATGATGGATCTCTGAACAAAGTCAGGGGAAAGTATTTTATTTTTATTTTTTTTAAATGTTTATTTTTGAGAGAGAGAGAGAGAAAGCAAGAGTGGGGGAGGAGCAGAGAGAGAGAGAGAGAGAGAGAGAGAGAGAGAGAGAGAGAGACAGAATCCAAAGCAGACTCCAGGCTCTGAGCTGTCAGCACACACCCTGATGCAGGGCTCAAGCTCACACAAACCATGAGATCATGACCTGGGCCGAAGTCAGACACTTAACTGACTAAACTACCCAGGTGCCCCTACCAGGGAAAGTTTTTTAAAAGACTGAGGTGATAAAGGAGTAATGTCCAAGCATGTAAAGGCAGGGAGAGACACAGAAAGTTGGGCGTACAGGCACAGTGGACAGAACACAATTTGTCATGGATCACATGTCTCATTAATGTGTTAAATCTCCACCCCTGGTTGTAACTTTTAGTACTGTAATGAGAGAGAAAGTCAGAAAAAGATCAGCACTGGGGCCCAACTTGACACAAACTGGTTTGGTCTAGTCCTCACCATTCTTTGTAGTTGAGTCCCTCCTTTGGTAAGTATCCTGGTTCTGCATTCCTGCAAGATATGCTACTCAAGAGGCCTGGAGATACAGCTGTCAAGGAAAATGCTGGTTTTTATAGTCAGGAGACCTGAGTCTAATCTCTGCCCTGTCTCATGTTTGGGTCATGGAAATAATACTTCACAGATCAGCACAGCTATCAAAATCTCCTTAATAGAACCAAACCTGGGACTTCTGGAATAATACACCTCTAGGAGTGAGTAACCACCTTTGTCCCCAATTCCTTGCAAAATGCCATGGTTCCAGAGCAGGAGTTTGTCTCCCATAGGTTCCTTGGCTACAGAGGGAGCCCCGTGGGATTAACTGAGTGAACAGCAATGGGCGTTCATAGATGATACACACAGCACTGCCAATTATTATAAAAGTGATGGGACTCAGTGGAATATTGCTGCTTTCCATCACTTAGCTAGGATGTCCCTGATAAAAGTTGAGAACCAAAAGCCAACACACTAGGCCAAATTTTAGGCAGTTATCTCAGCACTGGATGCCCTCACCTCCTAATGACTCCATCTTCATATTTATTATAACTTGGTGGGCCATTGCAGAAGAGTTGTTCCCTTCAAGGTTAAAAAAGAAAACACCAAAGGGTGCCTGGGTAGCTCAGTTGGTTAAACATCTGACTCTTGATCTCAGTTTAGGTCTTGATTTCAGGGTCATGATTTGAGGCTCCACCCTGGGCTCTGTGCTAGACATGAAGCCTAGTTAAAAAAGAAGAGGAAGAAGAAGAAGAAGAAGAAGAAGAAGAAGAAGAAGAAGAAGAAGAGAAAAGAAAAGAAAGGAAAGAGAAGAAAAGGAAAAAAAAAAAAACTCTGGGAATCTATTGCCTCACAGACACACAAAAATATAAATCAAGGTCACACATGACTTTACATGTACTAAGGCCATGGGCTACCATAAAAAAATACCATAGACTGAGTTAAGCAACAGATATTTATTTATTTCTCAAAGTTCTGTAGGCTGGGGAGTCCAAGACTAAAGCATTACCTGATTTAGTATCTGGTGAGAGTCTGCTTACTGGTGTGGAGACTGCCTTCTCATTGGGTGCTGACATGGTATTTCCTCAGTTCTTACACATGGAAAAGATGAGTGATGTCATGTCTCTTCCTTTGTTTATAAAAGCAATGATTCCATCCTGATGTTTCCACTCTCATGACCTTATCTAAACCAAATTATCTACCAAATTCCAGTATACCATCCTGCTACTATCAGTTCCAGATACTATCACACTGGGGAGTTAGTGCTTCAACATATGAATTTGGGGGGAACACAAACATTCAGTCCACAAGAGTAACAAAGTGCACACATATACTTTTCAGAATACACAATTCTGGGCCCTTGGAAAAATATTCAATAGATGGGGCACCTGGGTGGCTCAGTTGGTTAAACGTCTGACTTCAGGTCAGGTCATGATCTCGTGGTTCACAGGTTCGAGCCCCGCATCAGGCTCTGTGCTGACAGCTCAGAGTCTGGAGCCTGCTTCAAATTCTGTGTCTCCCTCTCTCCCTGCCCCTCGCCCACTCATGCTCTGTCTCTCCCTCTCTCAAAAATAAACATTAAAAAATATTCAATAGAAATGTTATATTTCTGATAGGTTCCAGATAGCCAGTTTAATTGTGAAACACAATGTTCTCCTCAAACAACTTTTTTTTTTTCCTTTTTTTTCAGATTCCAGTCCAGCAAATGGATCCATACATGAGGGTCTATCTTACCCCGGTCCTTAATCTCTCAAAGCCCCTTGTCTGGACTCACACCTTGCAGTAACTTGTTTAAAGCTTTTTTGTCTGTTTTTTTTTTTAACATTTTTTAAAAAAATTTTTAACGTTTATTTTTGAGACAGAGAGAGACAGAGAATGAATGGGAGAGGGTCAGAGAGAGGAAGACCCAGAATCTGAAACAGGGTCCAGGCTCTGAGCTGTCAGTACAGAGCCCGACGCGGGGCTCGAACTCACGGACCACGAGATCATGATCTGAGCCGAAGTCGGCCGCTCAACCGACTGAGCCACCCAGGCGCCCCTGTTTTGTTTTGGTTTTTTTTTTTTTAACATTTAAAGAGAGATATATCACAGTTTCATGTATATAAAGACTTACTTTGTATGACCCATTCATAGAATCTTCTGTTCTTTTTAAATTTTTGATCCAGCCCCTATTTCAGGATATATAAAGCATATTTGCTGGATGGTGCAAGTAGCCAGGCATTTAACAAATGATAAAAAGAAAAAAAAAAAAAGATTAATGGTTAGGAAACCTATTTGTGAGTCCAGAGGGCAGCCAGTTGAAAGATTTCTATACATTAAACTTTAAGGATAGTTAGATGATGGAGTAAGAACAGCAGTGGGAATCTGATGAATTTCCTGGTTTGCAGCCTGTCTGTGGTGATGGCATCAGGTATTCCAACTTTCTGCGGGGCCCACACTGGAGTAGTCATGAAAGTTTCTCATATATGATCTGTTGTGATTTATTTGAAGATTATATCAAGTCATCCAGCTCAGCTTGTAGGTCTTGGAAAAAGGGGTAGTTGCAACCATCGGTGATGGCATATCAGAAGGGTGGGAGAAAAACTGGAAATGTCAATTTGGAGAATTGTAATAAAATATTTGAGAAACCAAGAATTGAGCACACACAAGAGTATGCTACAGTTTTCCATTTAAACCAAGAATTTATCTCTACAGTCACTCTTCTTTTGATTCTCATTTACAAAATTTCAGTTTCACTAGATTTGGACTGATTATTTACATAAACGCAACAAGAATGCTAATTAAACACATATGTCTTTTGGAGTTTGCTATCCTGGAACTTTCCATGAGGAATCTCAGGTTAGATATTTAAAAGCCTGAGCAGCCAGAGAGCCAAGTCAATAACTCACCATCAGGCTTCACTTTTGGTGCTTATAGATATGGATGAATCACTCTCACCTGGAGGTCCCCAATATATTGTGTTTCCTGGGCCTGTCTGGAAGTGAAATTCCTTACTCCCCTGTATAGCTAGGAACCCTGTAAACCATGCACCAGGCCAGGTTTTCCAAGAGGCTTTGTAAGCATTATTTCCATAAGTTCAGCCTTAGTTCTTGAAAGCTGTCTGATCATATCTGATTTCATGCACACCATGCTCAAATATGATATTCTAGTCAAGCCATGGGAAATAACAAATATTTCCAATTGTGCCTGATACAATCAAGAAAAATTCTTTTTTTTTTTTTAATGTTTATTTATTTTTGAGAGAGAGACAGAGAGGCAGAGTGTGAGAGGGAGAGGGGAAGAGAGAGAGGGAGACACAGAACCTGAAACAGGCTCCAGGTTCTGAGCTGTCAGCACAGAGCCCAACATGGGGCTCAAACCCACAAACTATGAGATCATGACCTGAGCTGAAGACAGACACTTAACTGGCTGAGCCACCTAGGCACCCTGGGAAGACAAATTCTTATTGAAATTATAGAATATCAGTATTGCCACAGAAATAAGAATTTTTTTTTAATATTTATTTATTTTTGAGACAGAGAGAGACAGAGCATGAACGGGGGAGGGGCAGAGAGAGAGGGAGACACAGAATCGGAAGCAGGCTCCAGGCTCTGGTGGGGCTCGAACTCACGGACCGCAAGATCGTGACCTGAGCTGAAGTCAGACACTCAACCGACTGAGCCACCCAGGCGCCCCAAGAAATAAGAATATTTAATAAGAGTTTCTGAGTTCTGAAGGGGTCAGGAAGAAAAAGATACATGATTCAATTTTTGCTTATAAAGATGTGGTCTATAACATTGCTATAAGATATAGATATCTCAAGAGTGCAAATGTTTTCTTAAATCTGAAAAACAGGGGCGCCTGGGTGGCGCAGTCGGTTAAGCCTCCGACTTCAGCCAGGTCACGATCTCGCAGTCCGGGAGTTCGAGCCCCGTGTCAGGCTCTGGGCTGATGGCTCGGAGCCTGGAGCCTGTTTCCGATTCTGTGTCTCCCTCTCTCTCTGCCCCTCCCCCGTTCATGCTCTGTCTCTCTCTGTCCCAAAAATAAATAAACGTTGAAAAAAAAATTTAAAAAAAAATCTGAAAAACAAAGTATTAAAGGACTAGCAATATTTCAAGCAAAAAGTTATTAAAAACTATAATCTTGCTGTGACTTTGCTAATACAGCATTGGTTAAGTAGAGCTCTGCGGTATCTGATGGTGATCCATGGTTTAACAAAAGACCGTGAAAGAAACAAAAATATAAAATTTATTACTCATGGGTCTTGGAGGAGTTACACACAGCATACCTCAAGGATGCTGTGGGGAGGTCGAGGCAGGGCATTGGAAGAGAGAGAAAATGCCAAGATCTGGGGCTCATCATTCTATTAGGGTCCTTGGTTTTCCGGGCTAAAGCTGGATTGGTCAATTCAAACAAACAAACAAAAAAGTAGGGTTTTAGTAAGCTTCCCAGAGGTCTTATCCAAGAACTACAAAAGAGGAAGGCCCAGGGAGGCAAAGGAGACTATTTATCACAAGGGTTGTTGGGAAAGTCATTTAGGGACCTTACATTTACTCATGATTCTACAGGCAGTTAAGTAAGTCACACGCTTGCATGAAAGGGGATAGTGTCAACTCACAACACTCCAGGCCACACAAAATGGATGCCAAGGCAGCAATACCATGGAGTAGCTAAGGTAAACCCTCTACAGTCTACCCTATGATGCCTTGCCATCAGGAATAGCAACCGCTTGTGTAGCAGATGAGTTAAAGGATATAATACATTGTTTTCTGAAGCCATTGTAAAGCACAATTGACCAAAGTAATAATGATGAAGCCTCTGATGAATAGACTCACTACTACTTCAAATCCCATTCTCATCATTGGCCCCAGGTGGATGGCAAGAGCCATGAAAACAAATTGGGAACCTCAGAGAGTGTGGGAATTTGTTGATGTATTTTAGGTATCTTATGCATGACCTCTATAACTTGAGATATTTTCTGGAGGCTGGCCTGTACCTGTTTTGAATTGTTAATGTACATGCAGCAAGAGGGACTATATATAGAGCGGATTTCATCCCATTCAATAGGAAATCCAACACCAGATACTTATCCATCACTGTTTGTGCTAGTGAGTCATGCTATTGCTGTGTCAGACTGAGTATACCATAGTGTCTACATGTGGTAGGTTAGAGTGGCTGATGATTTCTGAATAGCTTTTAATATTTGATCTTATTGAGCTATGATGGTAGCACTTCTTCCTATGCTTGCCTGTCCAGTAATGATGGCCAGTGCCAATAGCAAAAGGATGTAAAAAAAAAAAAAAATCCCTTTTTGAATGGGCATGAAATGTCTCCAGGTGAGGTAACAGGAGGATAATGGGTGGTGAGAATAGTAAAAGCAAAATAGTGTAATAAGGGTCATCTTTGTGGACATCTTGTGAATGGGGCAGGGTTACGTGCACTTGCTCCTTTCCCCGAGTCAGGTTCCCAGTAGAATCAAATAAGACATTATTTACCAGTAAGGGTCAGTGAGTGCACATAGTGAGGTCAAGTCTTTGTACTCAATTATAGTTGGTATAAATTTCCTCCATGGGTGGTTAGTTTTATGCTCACCCACAGGTACCCTATTTTTGGAGTATTGAATAGAGATTTGGTCTAGTCTAAATGAGGCTTGGTGTGCTTTGGAAGGCATTAGCACAAGGGATCATCACTAAGAGCAGTGGGACAGACAGTGACATGGGGCTGTAGGTCTGGCACTGCATGGGAATAGATCCAACATAATTTTACTTGTAATGCTTAGGCTGCTATCTCAAAGGTTTGTATTAATATATTTTCATGTCCAATCTGGCCTACTTGCCTGTGGCATGAGGCAGGGTCATGGTGTACAACAGGGAAAGACTTATGAATAAGATGTGGACAAGAATAGAGGTTGAACTTTGGGGTATGAAGGTGGTACTGGCAGTGGTGATGGAAATAATGAGGGAGAGGGTCTGTCATGGATACATGGGGCAGAAAACAAAAAGCGGTAATCTAGAATCTAATAGTCTGAACAGCAAGCACTGTAGCAAGAGGTCCCTGACCATAAGGTGTAGGAAGGTCAAGCTAAGGATGTTATAAAGAAGTATCTTATTGTGACTAGTGTAGGTTAGAATACATTGTTCATCTTGCCATAAAGGTGAAATAATTTTTAGTGCTTCCCAGAAGTCAGCAGGGAAATTACAGTTTAGCAATCATTTTGACAGAGGTATTGTTCGTGCAACAGTTAGCTATTTTAGAAAAATAGGACTCTATAGGGTTACCAGAATTGATCAACCGGAGCCACTTTTGCCATTTGGTCTTAAAGTTGACAGTGATTTCCCTCCTGGTACAAAACAATCTGACGGTGGAAATTCTAATGTCCAGTGAGGTTGGAGTGTATTATCTTTTGTCACTCACTTGAGCCAGGACAACAATGTCTGAAGAGTTAGTGTGCTTAGAGGTAAGGGAGGCCAGGCTGAGGAAAGGTGGACTGCCCAGGTGGAGACCTATGAAGGGTAAGAATGACTGATTGGTTGTAATTCTGAATGTTTGCTAGAGGCCTGGCTCAGAATGGAGATACAAGTATAATATCTATAGCCTGTTGAGCAGATCTCAGTGAGCTCCATCAGATTACCAGTGGTACACCTTGCAAAGGAGCAGGTGGTGCTTGCAAGTGAGCTTTGTGGGGACTCCATCCACAACACATATAGATTTTGTGCACATTGATGTCTCATTGTAGATACATTTTGTGGATGGCAGTGTTGCGCTTAGAATGCCCCCATTAAAGTACAGTAAGGTTATTAGAGTACAAACCTACCATCTAGATGGAAAGGATTTGGTAACATTGGGAGGACCATTTTGCCAGGATATAATTTCAGGTGTAGAATGAGGAGGGAGTGACTCATTTGAACATTACTTCCATTGGAACCCTTTAATGTAGTTAGAAGTGAGATCCTAACAGGGCCTGCCAGCACCTGGTGCTTAGCCATCCTGTGGTGCAGAAGTGCACCTGGCTGATTTTATTCCAGCACATCTCCTGGTACAGGGTTAGGTGCAAGTTATCTACTAGAAACCCTATTATTCAAGCTTTACACTGTAAGAGTAGCTACCACAACAAAAGAGGGCAGATACATTTGACTACCTTGAAGGGGCCTCTTTGGACCAAAGAGTCTGGAAGCTGAACAAAGGCAGATTCTGGTTGCTTTGGATCAAGAGATTTTTCACCTCTTTCTCTAAGGTGGTTAGAGACCCGGACATCCTCTGATTGTCACTGGATTCCAAGGTTCCTCTGTGGATTTCATTTCTTGTTTTTTTTTTTTTTTTTTTTTTTTAATTTTTCTCTAATGTTTATTTATTTTTGAGACAGAGAGAGACAGAGAATGAACAGGGGAGGGTCAGAGAGAGAGTGGGAGACACAGAATCCGAAACAGGCTCTGGGCTCTGAGCTGTCAGCACAGAGCCCCACGTGGGGCTCAAACTCACGGACCGAGAGATCATGACCTGAGCCGAAGTTGGCCGCCTAACTGACTGAGCCACCCAGGTGCCCCGGATTTCATTTCTTAATGTGACTGGCATCCACTAGGTGGAGGGCCTCTTTTCTGTTCTCTGAGATTCACACAGTTCCATTAGTGGGTCCTGAAGATATAATTTCCATCTCCTATAAAATTTTTGACAAATTTGGTTTAATTAACCAGATTTTATGACCCAGATAATGAGGCAGAGTTGGTGATGTTAGCACTGCTGGTACTGAGCCATCATATATGGGCCAAGAGAATCTGTATAATAATCATGATCTCTAAGCAATTTTGCAGGGGTTTGTTTCTTGGGCTCTTTATTATAAGGGGGTTATATTGCACAGTCTGCCCTCAACTGGGTCCTCCATATGTGGAAGGTACTGAGATGATAAAAAAATCAAAATGACAAAGGAAACATCCACTTGGTGAGGAGATGTGAATGGCATCCTATTTAAGGTCAGAGGAATAGGTCTTCACTATAAATACCAGCAGGGAAGTATTTGGAGAATACTGGTAGTTTGTGTGTAGTAGTAAGGAGTTACGCAGTATTGGGATAAAATTTCTGTCCATTTGGGGGATGACTTACTGTTTAAAAGCTTGAGGAGCATTCCTTGAGTAAGCCATTGTGCCTCTCTATAAGGCCAGCTACTCAGGGCTGATAAGTTAGGTGGAAACTCCACAAGGTGCCAATATTGTAGGGCCCTTGATTAAACTGCTTGGGAAGTGAAATGGGTACCTTGATCTGAATCTATAATATCTAGTGAGCCAAAGGGGATCAGCACATATCTGGTTAAGAAGGAAGTTACATGACGAGCGGTGCCTGGAGGACTCAGTCTGTTAAGCCTCTCAGCAGTCTGTTAAGACCTCTATCTGCACAGGTCATGATCTCCAGGTTGGTGGGTTTAAGCCCTGTGTGGGCCTACACACTATCAGTTCAGAGCCTGTTTGGGATTCTCTCTCTCCCTCTCTCTCTGTACCTCATGCACTCGTGTTCTCTCTCTCTCTATGTATCAAAACAAATAATAAAACTTAAAAAAAAAAAGAGATTACATGATGAGAAATAGCACTTCTTGAGAGAGTGTCCTGCTGGAATTCAGTGATGGCCATTGATGATAGTGGTTGCATACCTACTAATTCCAGCAGAGGGCAGCAGAGAACTGATAAAATCAATTTGCCATCTAGACTAGGGTCTGTTGCCCTGGGCAACTTGTCCCCAACTGGGTGCCTTCCAGAGTTTTGTTTGAGAACAAAGTGGGTAACTATTGAACACAACTTTGGCTACAGTCAGGGTGAAGGGGATGCACACCTGTATGCCCTATCTGTGAATGCAGTTGCTCCCCTATGGCCTGATGTAATATGGGCCCATTTCTGCTAGTGGGGATGACATCTCTGGAGGAATAGTTGTGTTTAGTACTCTGAGAAGTGGGTCCTGTGGGTCCTTGGAACAGGTATGTAATTTGAATAAGGAATCTGCAATGTTATAGTGTGCTCTTGGTACTTGTTGGCATACGTATGCACAGACATGAGTGACCATAACTGGCATGTGTGAGTTGGATTTTTTTTCCCAAATGATAGCACCCCAGAAAGGTGTTCCCTCAATCATGGAATTATCCTTTTGCCATTGTTCCAATCAGACTGTGAGCTCACTGGCTACTTCCCAGAAGGCAGTAAAAATGTGTGTCCTCAGGAGTCAAAAAGACTTTTGTAGAGCCAGTCACATTACCACCAATTCTCCTAGTTGGGCAGAGCTAGGAAAGTCACACTAGCAGGATGATATGCCATGGCCTTCCAGCAGGGCTGCACTGTGTAAAGTGGTGGCCCTGCCATCATCAAGAATAACTCCTTTTCAGGGGCACATGGGTGGCTCAGTCAGTTAAGTATCTGACTTTGGCTCATGATCTCATAGTTCATGTGTTCAAGTTCCGCATTGGGCTCTGTGCTGACAGCTCAGAGCCTGGAGCCTGCTTTGGATTCTGTGTCTCCCTCTCTCTCTTCCCCTCCCCTGCTCATGCTGTCTCTCTCTCTCTCTCAAAAATAAATAAACATTATTTTTTTTTTAAAAAGAAAAACTCCTTTTCCATGTCAGAAAATTGGTCCCAAGCACCCCCCAAATGTTGAGGGGCTGGCAGTGGAGGTGCCATTAGCTGAACCTCCATGTCAGTGGCAATGGGCTGAGTATGGGGGAAGCCACATTCTCCTATAATATGAGAGGCCCTTGACATTAGGTTTAGCCCTTTCCTGAGGTATCAGTTCCATTTTAGCAGTGAAGCCTCAGTGGAGCCTCAGTGGCCATGCCAACCAAGCCTCTTCTGGGTTGAATTCCTGAACCAAGGCACAAAGGAAACTTGTGTGCAAAGCAGCACAGGCTATGAGCCCATTAATACATCTCTTTCTAAAAGAGCTTAGCAGGCTGCCAAAATTTGGCATTCTAGTGGTATATGCTGGCCTGCTCTTTGGAGAAGACATTTGGCTCAGAAACCCATGGGCAGCCAAGTAGAGCAGTGCTTAGTTCAGAAATCTGTGAGACAGAATCAGAAGCATCCAGTGATTCAACTCAGAAATCTGAGCCTGCAGTACTAAGTGGCGGAGCTGCCATATGGGTCACTGGGCCAGCCACAAAGCAGTTTGTCAAGGTTCTCCCCAGTGGAAAAAAGAAGCTGATTTGTGTATAAAACCATAAGAAGGCTTAACTGGAATAAGTAAGTGTAGAATGTGTTTCCTCCAAAAGGTAAAGAGACCTAATATGTACTGTGCCTGCTGTACTGTAGTGGGAAACTTGATTGTAAGGAGCTGATGTCTTACAGTGAGACTAATTTCTTAGCCTTTAGCTGACCACACTATGTCAAGAAACTTGACGGAAGTCTGGTCCTTGTAACCTATTTGGGACAATAAGTTGTTACTAGGTGTAAATTTTCCTGCATGGCATCCTTAGAAGGTCCCCATGGTACAGTGTCATCTATATAATGTCAAAGGTGGCAATGAATTAATTTGAGTAAATTTAGATCTTGTCTGTATAGGTTATGTGCAGTGGCAGAACTCTTTAGATAATCCATGGTCAGCCAAGTTAAAGGTATACTGAGTGCCCTTGAAACTAAAAACAAATTGAGGCTGTAAGTACAACATGTTGACTAGAAATAGGATAGCAAAGTAGAGGCTCTGAGATTTTTTTTAATGTTTACTTATTTTTGACAGAGAGAGAGAGAGAGAGACAAAGCATAAGCAGGGGAGGGACAGAGAGGGAGACACAGAATCCATAGCAGGCTCCAGGCTCTGAGCTGTCAGCACAGAGCCTGACATGGGGCTTGAACCCACAGACCGCGAGATCATGACATGAGCTGAAGTCGGACCCTCATCCGACTGAGCCATCCAGGCGCCCTGAGGTCCTGAGATTTTTAATGTCATCTATCATCTCTATATATTGGAAATGAGAGCTTTAATGGAAAAAAATTACACACTTCCATTTTGATAGCCAATTGTTCATCTCCATTAATTGGTGGCCAGTTTTTTTTTTTTTTCAAGAGAATATAAAATACTTTTTTGTTTTAGGTTTTTTTTTTTTTTTTTAATATGAAATTGTCAAATTGGTCTCCATACAACACCCAGTGCTCATCCCAACAGGTGCCCTCCTCAATGCCCATCACCCACCCTCCCCTCCCTCCCATTCCGCATCAACCTTCAGTTTATTCTCAGTTTTTAAGAGTCTCTTATGGTTTGGCTCCCTCCCTCTAGAACTTTTTTTTTTTTTCCTTCTCCTCCCCCATGGTCTTCTGTTAAGTTTCTCAGGATCCACATAAGAATGAAAACATATGGTATCTGTCTTTCTCTGTATGACTTATTTCACTTAGCATAACACTCTCCAGTTCCATCCACATTGCTACAAATGGCCATATTTCATTCTTTCTCATTGCTAAGTAGTATTCCATTGTGTATATAAACCACAATTTCTTTATCTATTCATCAGTTGATGGATATTTAGGCTCTTTCCATAATTTGGCTATTGTTGAAAGTGCTGTTATAAACATTGGGGTACAAGTGCCCCATGCATCAGCACTCCTGAATCCCTTGGGTAAATTCCTAGCAGTGCTATTGTTGGGTCATAGGGTAGATCTAATTTTAATTTTTTGAGGAACCTCCACACTGTTTTTCAGAGCAGCTGCACCAGTTGGCATTCCCACCAACAGTACAAGAGGGTTCCCGTTTCTCCACATCCTCGCCAGCATCTATAGTCTCCTGATTTGTTCATTTTAGCCACTCTGACTGGCATGAGGTGGTATCTGAGTGTGGTTTTGATTTGTATTTCCCTAATGAGGAGCGACATTGAACATATTTTCATGTGCCTGTTGGCCATCCGGATGTCTTCTTTAGAGAAGTGTCTATTCATGTTTTCTGCCCATTTCTTCACTGGATTATTTGTTTTTTGGGTGTGGACTTTGGTGAGTTCTTTATAGATTTTGGACACTAGACCTTTGTCCGATATGTCATTTGCAAATATCTCTTCCCATTCTGTCAGTTGCCTTTTAGTTTTGTTGATTGTTTCCTTTGCTGTGCAGAAGCTTTTTATCTTCATGAGGTCCCAATAGTTCATTTTTGCTTTTAATTCCCTTGCCTTTGGGGATGTGTCAAGTAAGAAATTGCTGTGGCTAAGGTCAGAGAGGTTTTTTCCTGCTTTCTCCTCTAGGGTTTTGATGGTTTCCTGTCTCACATTCAGGTCCTTTATCCATTTTGAGTTTATTTTTGTGAACGGTGTAAGAAAGTGGTCTAGTTTCATTCTTCTGCATGTTGCTGTCCAGTTCTCCCAGCACCATTTGTTAAAGAGACTGTCTTTTTCATTGGATGCTCTTTCCTGCTGGCCATACATTTGTGGGTCCAATTCTGGAGTCTCTATTCTATTCCATTGGTCTATGTGTCTGTTTTTGTGCCAATACCATGCTGTCTTGATGATTACAGCTTTGTAGTAGAGGCTAAAGTCTGGGATTGTGATGCCTCCTGCTTTGGTCTTCTACTTCTTCAATATTACTTTGGCTATTCGGGGTCTTTTGTGGTTCCATACAAATTTTAGGATTGCTTGTTCTAGCTTCAAGAAGAATGCTGGTGCAATTTTAATTGGGATTGCATTGAATGTGTAGATTCCTTTGGGTAGTAGTGGCCAGTTTTTTTCAATGTTTATTTTTGAGAGAGAGAGAGAGAGAGAGAGAGAGAGAGCAAGAGCAGAGGAGGAACTGAAAAAGAGAGGGACACACAGAATCTGAAGCAGGCTCCAGACTCTGAGCTGTCAGCACAGAGTCAGACACAGGACTAGAACTTAACCCACTGAGCCACCCAGGCACCTCTGGTGGCCAATTTTAAGACTGGTCAGATGCAGCTATTAAAAGGTAAGATGGTAGGGCTAATGACCCTAGTCTCATGTATATCTCTCATTAGGGGCTGAAGTCAGTTATTGTTGTATTTACTGTTTTTACCAAAGACGTTTAGTCAGGTAGGTTTTATTTGACAGCTCTTATGAGAAAGGCCAGAAATTGGGGTTTATTTCACCAGATGTGTCACTGGATGAGAGCATCCATACCTATGACAGGAAAAGAGAGAGCCATGGGGGCTACCACCACAGGCACCTATCTTAGAAATATGGTGCTGACAGACACATTCAGCTTAATTTGTTCTCTCTTTATAGTTGTACCTTCTGTTTTGTACACTGTACATAGTTCCCTTGGGGAACTTTTAAGTGTTACTTGGAATTACTTTGTCTAATAGATCCAGAAAAGTCTGGTAATTGTCTTTGTCTAAGTAAGCCACCAGAGTTCATAAGTCAGTGATTGCCCCCAGGAGTTGGGACAAACTCCAGGGAGCCACTGACTCCCTAGGGTAAAGCTCTAGGTGGCTGCCAAGCTCAAAGGGGCTTGTTTGGGGCAGAAGAAGCCTCAGGAACCTCTCAAGGCCTCTGAACCATTGGAATTGGACTCCATGGTGAGGTGATCACTTGTTTTAAAAAGAGGAGCTTATACCACTGCTCCAGATATAAACTCATTGGAAAACCCCAACTGGCAGAGCTTCCAGTTCTAAAATGCTCTGCTGTTTAGAATCATCCTGACAGCTGTTTCCTGATGAGGATTACATGGCTCTGGAATCAGGAAGTGCAAAAGGTGCTCTGCTAGGTGGAATGTGGACCTGCCACCTGAGGGCTGGCCTGGAGGTTGTGGGCTACCTTTGTATTCTGAAGTCTGAGAATCTGGATGAACATCTCCTTCGTGATTGAAGGAAGGGAGGATGTATTCCTTCCAGGGCTTCCTAAAGATTATGGGAGGTCCCATCACAGTGGAGAATTGCAGCTCTGTAATTCAGGGGGAGCTCCTTTTAAGAAGAATTATCTGGACCAGGCCAACTTTTAAAGATAAAATCCAGGTCATCTAGGTTGCTATGTTCAAAGAAGTAATAGACCCGTTGGATCATACCAATCTTATGAAAAAAGTGTCAGGATTCATTTAATATTTTCCACTGGATTTAAGCCTTTAGGGTAATAATGAGATAGGAGGAGTAGGATTGATATCAAACCATAAAAATCCAAGTATGCAGGTCAAGAGATTCTTTTGCTTTGAGACTTTTCCTTTGGGTTTGGACTCCATCTATCTCATCATTGGAAGCCTCCATTATGGTATTGAGATCTTCAGCCTCTGCTCTAGTTCTGGTTGACTTAATTATGGGCAGACCCTCCTGGGTGAATGTTTGAGTCACCCATACCCCTCAAGAATTTGGCCCTTTGTTTCCAGGGTTTTTTTTACTTGTTTATTTTATTTTTTAGGTTCTGAGGGTCTTTTAAAATTTGTACATTTTGGGATCCTTATAAATACCAGCTAGTTGCCTTATATCTGCAGTGGTAATAGTTCAGAGCCAGTATTAAACACCCTTAACAACCAGTCAGCCCATTTCTCTCCCTACTGCTGTACAAAGTCTTTTAAACCATTTTGAATGTCAAGATGTATACAATTTTGAGTTTCAGTTTCTAATTCTCTATTATCCCTCACTGATTTGACCTTACAAATTGTTACCACGAAATTCTGTCATGGATATCCCCCGTGGCCAGACTCAAACACAGCCTCTTCTTTTTGCCAGGGGATTTGAACAGACCTCGCTGGGATTGGGGTCAGCCTCCACTAACACAATGGTTATCGGGATCACTGGGGCTGGCACAGAGCACACCTTGGCATGTTGGTGTGCAGCAGCACTGAGTAATGAACAGGCTGCTTCTATGGGGCATTTGTATTTAGTGAGGAGGCTGCTAACTTTTTCCAGTGTTTTAAGCAGTGCAGACACCAGGTTCTCAGGCTGCTTATGTAGGGCCATTAGATCTTGTACCACCATGTGCCAGAGGTGGGGCCCATGTATCCCATAGAATCTGGGGATAAGGTGCAACAGCAGAACAATATACAGCAACAGAGGGTCCACAGGCTTTGGCTGCATTTGCCTTTCCCAGGATCCATGATTCCTCAAGTTAGGGTGCCCTAATCACATTGGCTAGGATCCAGAGTCCTCGTGCCTTTTGAAAAAACAGCATTCAGGGAAAGGAGAGTCTCCTTCCCCAACTTCCAAAGACACATTTATCTTCTCCTTAGAGAGGGGTTGACACTCATTTGTCTATGCCCTTAACTAACACCATGGGACTTTGTGAAAATTTTAGTCAGTTCACCGAACAGTTGGCAGTTGGGTCCATGCTTAGAGTTGGAAACACATGGAAAGTCTAACACCTGCTGGAGAAATTCACCCTTCCCTGGGTGTTAACAGTCAGAACCTCAAACTAGACCCAATGAACAATTCTCTGAGGTTTGGGAGAACTCTGGTTGCTTTTTTAGAGCTTGATTGAACTTTGGGATAGAAAGCTGTGGCAGAGCTCTGAATAGGCAGTATGCAGTAGTGTAAACCAGTGTAACTAACTGGCAAAAGGCAGGGTACTCCTCCCAGACAGAACTACCCACCTGTGAAAGCCAGTCTGTAATCCATTTGCAGCTAAAAAGGCATTTCCCATAGTTGACCTCAAGTGTGATTCAATCCATCATGTTCCTGACATCATTTGTGACTTTGTTAAATTAATATTTGTTAAGTAAAGCCCCCATATGTTTGCCTTTCCCAGCATCCATGATTCCTCAAGTGAGGGTGCCCTAATAATACTGGCCAGGATCCAGAGTCCTCATGCTTTTAGAAAAACATCAGTCAGGGAAGGAGAGTCTCCTTCCCCAACTTTCTCTGTGATCAGGGCTCCCTCCACTCTACAGCACCTGCAATCCCCCACATGTTGGGTTGTGAGCTGTGGTTCAACAAAGGACCACAGGGGATTAAAACACAAGTGTATTACTTATAAATCCCAGAGGAGGTACACAGTATACCTCCTGGGGCCACACTAGAAGGTCAAGGCAGGCTGCAGAGAGAGAAAGGCAGAACCCACAGCTCATTTTTTTATTAGGGTTTGTGGGTAGAGGGATTTGGGGCTCCTAGGCTCAGGCTAAACTGGTCAATTCAAAGAGTGGGGTTTTGGTAAGCTTCAAAGAGGTCTCATCTAAGGGGCTCACAAAGAGCCCTGAGAGGTGAGGAAGAATGCTTATCATAAGGCTGTTTGGAAAAGTCATATCAGGACTTTATTTGTGACTCTACAGTCTGTTATCCAGGAGAGGATAGTGTAAATCTGAGGCCCTTGCAGATAGACCACACCAATGCCATGACAGCAATATCACAGAGTAGATTAGCTTAACTCTTAAGGACCATTCTCCTCAGTTCATTTAATCCCCTGTAATTAATTTGTGCTCTGCTTGATTTTGAGTTAGCAGTATTGAGTTATGAATCTATCAGTTTTCCATTAAGATTCTGGAAATTCTTACTCAGTTCAGTGGTATGTTTTTAATTTTTTTTAATGTTTATTTATTTTTGAAAGAGAGAGAGACAGAGCATGAGTGGGGGAGGGGCAGAGAGAGAGAGGGAGACACAGAATCCATAGCAGGCTTCAGGCTCTGAGCTGTCAGCACAGAGCCCAATGTGGGGCTCGAACTCACAGACTGCGAGATCATGACCTGAGCCAAAGTAGGACGCTCAACTGACTGAGTCACCCAGGCGCCCCTACTGGTATGGTTTTTAAGTTATTAGAAACCTATACTTTAGAGTACTTGTCAGAGTCTCTTCCATCAATTTCTTTGATAGGAAGCACTTTTGGATTGTAGTCAATTGCAAAAGCTTTCATGAAAGCATCAGAGTGAAAAAAAAGAACTGTCCATGAATGACAGAAGAATTAAAATGGTACTGATTAAACATCTTATGATAGTTCATTATGTAGCACACAACATTTTAAAATAATTGGAATTATGGCGAAGCTATGATGGCAGAATTGTACAAGGACCTTAGGCTTGCCTTCTCCTTTGAACACAGGTAGATATTTATCAAAATCATTCTGAATACCCAAGAAATTAACCTGAGGACTGAAAGAACAAACTGCACAAGTAGAGGGGAAGGAGAGGCCACATCTAGGAAGGCAGGAATTGAGAGATGTGGTTTGGGGGAGAAATGGATTGAAGGTGCTGCAGAGGGGAGGGAGCCCTGATCACAGAGAAAGGTGAGAGAGAAGGGCACACAGGAATACTCACAAGGAGAACTTTACTCCAAAGCCACTGGCTGGGAAAATGAGAGGGCCGATTTTTTTTTCTTTTTCCATCAGTAGGACTCAAAGACTGGAGTTTTAGAGATATGCAAGTTTGGCTGGGATAGAGCCCTGAGGGCACTGCCCTACTCCAGAAAAAAAGGGCCACAAGCAACCTAGGGCAGAAGGCACGATCTAAGGATCACCTAAGGCACACCGGGAGAAATGTTTGCTTTTTTTGGAAGGAATCCATGACAGGTGCCATTCTCAGAGTCCCCTCTCTGATAACAAAATAAGCCTTCAGGCACCATTTCCATTACCCACCCTTTAGCATAGGCACAGAGACATCTGCTGAAGGTGGCTAAATCTGACGTTGGCTGTTTAGCCTGCTTTGCTCCAAATACCATGCCTCTGCCCTCTGGCATGACTGCCCTTTCTGGTCAAACCTGCATGGATCCCAACAGGGGAAGACTTTCCCCCAGAAAACCAGTACAGGTCCCTGCCACACAAGGTTTATAAAGTTTGGAGTTTTAAATGGGAGGCTTGGCTTGATAGAAGCCAAAGTGCACTATGCTGCTCCAGGCAGCAAGCAAGGCAGAGACAGACAGAGTGAAAACAGTGAGCTGAAAAATGACTGGGAGTCACAAAAGGAAATTATTTGTTCTTCCATGAGTGCTTCCCTGAAAGGAGCAAGCACAAGTACCCTTTCTGAAGACAAAAGAGCTGTCTGGTGCCATTTCCCTCCCCCACCCCTCAGCATAAACCAACTGCAGTAAATACCACAGCACCAACACTGGCTGACTAACCTGCTTACACCAAGTCCTGCTTACCTGCACACTGCTGACAATGTTTTTCTCGGGGAAATATGCCTAAGGACCAGCACAGTTGGCACATTCTCTCAGAAGACCAGAAGAACACCCCCACCCCCCCCCCCCACACACACACAGAAACCATGCCTACTGTCCATAGAGTCCTGAAAATCTTCAGTTCTAGTGGAAATAGCATCAAGTATCTTTTAAACAGCAGACCAAAACACACTTAGTTAAAACTCACCAAATTCTGGCCAAGATCCAAACACTGTCCACTGCAGACAAGGAGAACCTCTGTAGATGACTGACCTGAGGGACACAGCAGCCAAAACACAGCAGCAGAGCACATGAAGCACACACCAGACATTCCCTGAAGCACCAGCCCCTGGACACTATATGATCTCTTCTTCATAAAGCCATTACTCTGAGGAGAAGGAAAAACAAAAGGCCTTTCTAAAACATAGAAGACAGAGACATAAACAAAATGCCAAGAAGTGGGAATTCATCCCCAAGAAAGAGCAAGAAAAGGTCATGGCCAGAGATCTAATTGAAAGAGATATAAATAATATGCCTGATGGAGAATTTAAAGCAACTGTCATAAGGGTATTAGGTGGGCTTTAGAAAAGCATGGAAGACATCATGGGTACACTTACAACAGAGAGAAAAGAGTTAAAAACTCAGGCAGAAATGAAAAATAATAATAACTGAGATTTGAAAGAGACTGGTTGTAATGACCACAAGAATGGAAGAAACAGAAAAATTAACAAGTGATCCAGAAGGAGGATAATAGAAAATAATGAAGCTGAACAAAACAGAAAAAAGAATGATGGATAATGGAAGTAGACTTAATGGAACTAAGTGACTCCATCAAATGAATAACATTGTATCATAAGAGCTCCAGAAGAAAAAGAGAGAGAAAAGGGATCAGAAGGTTTATTTGAGAAAATAATAACTGAAAACTTCCCTAATCTATGGAAGGAAGCAGAAATCCAAATCCAGGAGGCACAGATAATTCCCATCAAAATTAACAAAAGCAGGCCAACACCAATACATATTATTTTTACATTTGCCAAATATAGTGGTAATGAAAAATCCTAAAAGCAACAAGACATAGTAAGTCCCTAAATTACAAGGGAAGGCCTATAAGACTAACTGAAGATTTCTCAGGGGAAGGCCTATAAGACTAACTGAAGATTTCTCAGCAAAATTTGGAAAGCCAGAAGGGAGTGGCATGACATATTTCATGTGCTGGAGGGAAAAATATGCAGCCAAGAATACTCTATTCAGCAAAGCTATCATTCAGAATAGAAGGAGAGGTAGTTTCCCAGACAGACAAATGCTAAAGGAATCCATAACAACTACACCAGTCCTGTAATAAATGTCAAAGGGGACTCTTTCAAAATTTTTTTTTTTTTCAACGTTTATTTATTTTTGGGACAGAGAGAGACAGAGCATGAACGGGGGAGGGGCAGAGAGAGAGGGAGACACAGAATCGGAAACAGGCTCCAGGCTCTGAGCCATCAGCCCAGAGCCCGACGCGGGGCTCGAACTCACTGACCGCGAGATCGTGACCTGGCTGAAGTCGGACGCTTAACCGACTGCGCCACCCAGGCGCCCCAAAGGGGACTCTTTCAAAGGGAAGGAAAGACCAAAGTGGCAAAGACTAAAAAGGAACAGAGAAAATCTCCAGTAACAACAACAAAACAAGTTATAAATGGTACAAAATACATACCTGTTAATAATTACTCTGAATGTAAACAGACTAAATGCTCCAACCAAAAGACATAGGATGTCAGAATGGATTAAAAAAAATCTATAAACTGCCTACAAGGGACTTATTTAAGACATAAAGACACCTGCAGATTGAAGGTGAGGGAATGGAGAAACACTTATCATGAAAATGGACATTAAAAAAAAAAAGGCTGGGGGCGCCTGGGTGGCGCAGTCGGTTAAGCGTCCGACTTCAGCCAGGTCACGATCTGGCGGTCCGTGAGTTCGAGCCCGACGTCAGGCTCTGGGCTGATGGCCCAGAGCCTGGAGCCTGCTTCCGATTCTGTGTGTCCCTCTCTCTCTGCCCCTCCCCCGTTCATGCTCTGTCTCTCTCTGTCCCCAAAAAAATTAATAAACGTTGAAAAAAAATAAATTAATTAAAAAAAAGGCTGGATTAGCAATACTTACCTCAGACAAACTAGATTTTTTTTTATCACTTATTTATTTATTTTGAGACAGAGAGAGACAGGAAGGAACAGACAGAGAGAGGATGACAGACATTCCCAAGCAGCCTCCATGCTGTTAGTGCAGAACCTGATGTGGGGCTTGAACTCACAAACTGTGAGATCATGACCTGAGCCAAAATCAAGAGTCAACCCTTTAACTGACTGAGCCACCAGGTGCCCCCAGACAAACTAAATTTTAAACCAAAGAGAGTAACAAGAGATGAAGAAGGGCACTATATAATAATTAAGGCGTCTATCCATCATGATATATCCATCAGATATAATAATTGTAAAAATTTATACCCCCAACATATGAGAACACAAATAGATAAATAACAAACATAAAGAAATTCGATGATAATAATACAATAATAGTAGGGGACTATAACACCCACTTAAATCAAGGAACATATCATCTAAGCAGAAAATCAACAAAGAAACAATGGCTTTGAATGACACACTGGATCAGATGGACTTAACAGACATTCAGAACATTTCATCCTAAAGCAGCAGAATACACACACTTTTCAAGTGCACATGAGACATTCTCCAGAATAGATCACATATTAGGTCATAAATAAGTCCTCGAGAAATACAAAAAGATCAAGATCATACCATGAATATTTTCTGACCACAACACTATAAAACATGAAGTTAACCACAAGAAAAAAAAATTGGAAAGACCACAAATACATGGAGGTAAAACAACGTGCTACTAAAGAAGAATGGGTCAACCAGGAAATTAAGGAATACATTTTTAAAAAGTGCATGGGAACAAATGAAAATGAAAACATGATGGGGGCATCTGGGTGGCTCAGTCAATTAAGTGTGGACTCTTGGTTTTGGCTCATGCCATAATCTCACAGTTGGTGTGTTTGAGCTCTGCATCAGGGTCTGTGTTGACACTGTGGAGCCTGCTTGGGATTCTCTTCCTCTTTCTCTCTGCCCCTCCCCTGCTCATGCTCTCTCTCTCACTCTTTCTCAAAATAAATAAATAAACATTAAAAAAAGAAAAGAAAACATGAATAACCAAAAACTTTTGTGATACAGCAAAAACAGTCATAAGAGAGCAATACAAGCCTTCCTCAAGCAAGAAAATCTCCTTGGGGCGCCTGGGTGGCGCAGCCTGTTAAACGTCCGACTTCAGCCAGGTCACGATCTCGCGGTCCGTGAGTTCGAGCCCCGCGTCAGGCTCTGGGCTGATGGCTCAGAGCCTGGAGCCTGTTTCCGATTCTGTGTCCCCCTCTCTCTCTGCCCCTCCTCCATTCATGCTCTGTCTCACTCTGTCCCAAAAATAAATAAATGTTGAAAAAAAAATTTTTTAAAAAAGAAGCAAGAAAATCTCCAATAAACAACCTAACCTTACACCTAAAGGAGTTAGAAAAAGAACAACAAATGGAGGCTACAGGCCACAGAAAAAGGGAAATAATAAAGATTGGAGAATAAATAAATGATATAGAAACCAAGAAAAAAAACAGAATAGATCAATGAAATCAGGAGCTGGCTCTTTGAAAAAAAAATAATAAAAATGATAAACCTCTAGGAAGACATATCAAAAACAACAAAAAAAGGACTCTGCGAATAAAATCACAAATAAGAGAATAGAAATAACAACTAACACCACAGAAATACAAACAATTATGAGAATAGTATGAAAAACAATACACCAACAAATTGGACAATCTGTAAGAAATGGATAAATTCCTAGAAATATATAAACTACCAAAACTGAAACATGGGGAAATCTAAATCTTGAACAGACCAATAACCAGCAATGAAATTGTACTAGTAATAAAAAAAAAATCTCCCAACAACAAAACTTCCAGGGCTAGATGGCTTCATAGGTGAATACTACCAAATATTCAAAGAATAGTTAATATCCATTCTTCTCAAATAATTCCAAAAAGAAAAATTGAAGGAAAACTTCCAAACTCATTCTATGAGGCCATAATTACCCTGGTTCCCAAACCAGACAAAGACTCCCACAAAAAAAGGGAACCAGAGGCTAATATCCTGGAGGAACATGAATGCAAAAATTCTTAACAAAATACTAGCAAACCAATTCTAACAGTACATTAAAAGATCATTCACAAAAGGGAGGGGGGATGCCTGGGTGACTCAGTCAATTGAGCATCAGACTTTGGCTCAGGTCGTGATCCCATGGCTTGTCAGTTTGAGTGGCATTCTGGGCTCTGTGCTAACAGCTCAGAGCCTGGAGCCTGCTTCAGATTCTGTGTCTCTTTCTCTACTCCTCCCCTGCTCACACTTTGTCTTTCTCTCAAAAATAAGTAACCCTATAAAAAATGATTATATACCACAATCAAGTTGAATTTATTCCTGGGTTTCAAGGGTGGTTCAGTATTTGAAAATGAATCAACATGATACACTACATTAATAAAAGAAAGGAGAAGAAACATATGACCCTCTCAACAGAAGCAGAAACAGCGTTGGACAAAGAACAACATTCATTCATAATAAAAATCCTCAACAATTTAACTTTTTAAAAAATTTTAATGTTTATTTATTTTGAAAGAGAGAGAGCAAGGGAGGGACAAAGAGAGAGAGAGAGAGAGAGAAAGTAAGAATCCCAAGCGGGCTCTGCTCTGCCAGTGCAGAGCCCAACGTGGGGCTTGAACTCTCAAACTGTAAGACCATGACCTGAGCTGAAATCAAGAGTCAGATGCTTAACTGACTGACCCACCCAGACATCTTAACAATGTAAGATTAGAGTGAACATACCTCAACATAATAAAGACCATACATGAAAAACCCACAGCGAATATTAGTAAAGTTGCAGAACACAAAATCACTGTACAGAAATATATTGAATTTCTATACACCAATAATGAAACAGCAGCAAGAGAAACCAAGGAAGTGATCCAATTTACAGTTACATCAAAAACCATAAGATACTTAGGGTAACCTAACCAAAGAGGTAAAAGATTTGTGCTCTGAAAACTACAGAGCACTTATGAAGGAAATTGAAGCGGACAAAAATAAATGGAAAAAACATTATATGCTCATGTAATGGAATAATAATTGTTAAAGATGTCTATAGTACCCAAAACAAAAACTATACAGTAAATGTGTAGACATTTAATGCAATCTCTATCAAAATACCACCATCATTTTTTCAGAGAGATAGAAAAATAAGCCTAAAATTTATATGGAACCACAAAAGACCCCAAGAGGCTAAATAATGTTGAAAAAGAAAACAAAAGCACAAGATAACCTAATTCTTGACTTCAAGTTATCTAACAGAACTATACTGATCAAGATGGAATGGTACTTCCACAAAAACATACAAACAGATCAATGGAACAGAATAGAAAACCCTGAAATGGACCCACAACTATATGATCAATTAATCTTTGACAAAGCAGAAAAGAATATCCAGTGGCAAAAAGACTGTCTCTCCAACAAATGGTGTTGGGAAAACTGGACAGCAACATGCAAAAGAATGAAACTGAATCACTTTCTATAACATACATAAAAATAAATTCAAAATGGATGAAATACCTGAATAAGTGACAGGAACCATCAAAATCCTATAGAAGAACACATGCAGCATCCTCTTTGACCTCGGCAGTAGCAACATCTTACTAGATCTGTCTCCAAAAAAGCAAAACTGAACTTTTGGATTTAATTAAAATAAAAGTCTTTTGCATAGCAAAGGAAATTATCAACAAAACTAAAAGGCAACCTACAGAATGGGAGAAGATATTTGCAAATGACATATGTGATAAAGGGCTAATATCCAAAATATATAAAGAACTTATAAAACTCAACACCCCCCCCCAAATATAATCCAGTTAAAAAATGGGCAGAAGACATGAATAGACCTTTTACCAAAGAAGACATACATACCGCTAACAGACACACAAAAAGATGCTCAATATCACTGATAATCAGGGAAATGAAAATAAAGCTACAGTGAGATACCACCTCACGCTTGTCAGAATGGCTAAAATCAACAACACAAGAAACAATGTGTTGGAAGGGATGTGCAGAAAGGGGAACCCTCTTGTACTATTGATGGAAATATAACCTGGTGCAGCCACTCTGGAAAACAGTAGGCCAGTCCCTCATAAAGTTAAAAATAGAACTCCCCTATGATCCAGCAATTGCACTTCCAGGTATTTACCCAAAGGATGCAAAAATATATATTTGAATGGGACACATTAACCCTGATTGTTATAGCAGCATTATCAACAATAGTCAAATTATGGAAAGAGCCTAAATGTCCATCAGTTGATGAGTGGATAAAGAACTGTGCCTAATCTTTGGAACACAGCTAAACCAACATCAAATCAGTTTGAACAACTAGGATATCAATCTGAGGATTAAGAAAACAACCTGCATGATTGGAGGGACAGAATGTGGCAGATGGAAGCTTCAGAGCTGTGAATTAGGGAGAGAAAAGCTGCGGTGTTGCAGCAAGAAGGGAAACCTTTTTGAGGAGAGTGGTCAGGGAGAGAGTGAGAGTGGTAGGGAGTGAGTGACCTGTAGGATATGTGCAAGACTCCGTGGTGTGGGGATCTCCTGGGTCACACTGGGAGAGATCATTCCCCTTCCGGGTATACATTTGGAAGAGTGATTTTTGCCTCCCCAAGGACAAAAGTCCTCGAGAGACATTGAGCAGCTTATTCAACAGCAGGGAACAGAGACATGTGTAGATGGAAGATATCCTAGTCACAGCTTTTCACTGTGTGCCACAATAGACTCCAACCACTGGGTGTGCACTATGCAACTACTTTTCTGGGACAGAATGGTGAAAGGTGCTCCATGAGTCTCCCTCCGGAGGAGGGAGGTGGGTCTGCATTTTCCTGGGCCCTTTAAGATTTGGAATTTTGAATCTGAGATGCCTGCCAGAGATAAAACACAGGAGCACTGTGGAACTCGGCGTGCTCTCAGGCCCAGACAGGTTAAGGACAGGATTCTGATGAAAGCCTGGAATACTTTTCTGTGAGGGTCTCCTGAATAGAGACAGACCTGAGTTTCCCTCACAGAGGATTAAGAGGGCAGGATGAGGGGCGCCTGGGTGGCGCAGTCGGTTGAGCGTCCGACTTCAGCCAGGTCACGATCTCGCGGTCCGTGAGTTCGAGCCCCGCGTCAGGCTCTGGGCTGATGGCTCAGAGCCTGGAGCCTGTTTCCGATTCTGTGTCTCCCTCTCTTTCTGCCCCTCCCCCGTTCATGCTCTGTCTCTCTCTGTCCCAAAAATAAATAAAAAATGTTGAAAAAAAAATTAAAAAAAAAAAAGAGGGCAGGATGACGCCATTTTCCACCCACCCCATGCCCACCAGCATGGTCAGACTTCAGAGAGAAACATAGCCCTGCCTAGTGGAGGCCTGAGCCACTTACACCAAGCAGCACCCACTTCTGCGTTCCAGGCACATCTCAGCAGGGCAAATTAGCCTCAGAACCAGAGGAGCAGGCCCCTTACTCAGAAAACCAGGACAAATCCCTTCCACCCACTTAGTCCATGGACCATAGTGTGCTGCAAAGTCTCACCTCTACCGGAAACTGGATCTAGCTTAATTTAGGTTTCTTTTTCTTTGTTCATTTTCTTTGCTTCTATTTTTGTTTATGTTTTTTTCTGTATTGACTTTTTTCCTACCTTTCTTTTTCTTTCTTGGATACAGCAAAAACAAAGATGTTTTATTATATTTTCTTTATCATTTTTAAAATTAATTTTTAATTTTTTTTTTACTTTTTGTCTTTTTTTTCTTTTCTATCAAGCTTCTCTTCTTTAATTTTTTAAATTTTTTTTAAATTTATTTTTGAGAGAGAGAGACAGAGACAGACAGAGCATGAGCAGGGGAGGGGCAGAGAGAGAGGGAGACACAGAATCCAAAGCAGGCTCGAGGCTCTGATCTGCCAGCATAGAACCTGATGTGGGGCTTGAACTCATGGACTGTGAGATCATGACCTGAGTCGAAGTCATATGCTTAACTGAATGAGCCATCCAGGTGCCCCTCTGTCAAGCTTCTCTTAACAAGAAGACCAAAAAAACACCTAGGATCTAGTTTCCTTTATTTCATTTTGTTTTGTTTTGTTTTTAAATTTTAAATTTAATTATTTTATTTTATTTTATTAATTTTTCTTCCTCCAAAATGACAAGATGGAGGAATTCATCCCAAAAAAGAGAACAGGAAGAAATGATGGCTAGGGATTTAATCAACAGTTATAAGTAAGATGTCTAAACTAGAATTTAAAATGACAATTATAAGAATATTAGGTGGGGTTGAAAAAAGCATAGAAGACACTAGAGAATCCCTTTCTCCAGAGATAAAAGAGCTAAAATCTAATGAAGCTGAAATTAAAAATGCTATAACTGAGATGTAATCTCGAATGGATGTCGTGACAGTGAGGATGGGCAGAGCAGCAAATCAGTGATACAAAATATAAAATTATGGAAAATAATAAAGCTGAAAAGAAGAGGGAGACAAAGGAAAAAGATAATGAAACAAGACTTAGAGAATTTAGCTACTTATTAAAGAGGAATAATATTCATATCATATGAATCCCAGAAGATGAAGAGAGATAAAATGGGAGATAAGGTTTATGTGAGAAAATTATAGCTGAAAACTTCCCTAATCTGGGGAAAGACACAGGCATCAAAATCTAAGAAGCACAGAGAAATTCAATTAAAATTAAATTAAAATCCCATTAAATTCAACAAAAGCTGACTATCATCAAGGCATACCATAGACAAATTCACAAAATACACAGACAAAGAATAAATCATGAAAGTCACAAGGGTAAAAGAAAAGTACATAACTTACATGTGAATACAAATCAGATTGCATCAGATCTGTCCACAAACTAGGCAGGCCAGAAAGCAGTGGCAGGATATATTCAATGTGCCGATTGGGGAAATTATGCAGCCAGAAATTCTTTATCCAGCAAGACTGTCATTCAGAATAGAAGGAGAGATAAAGAGTTTCCCAAAGAAAACCTAAAGGAATTCATGACCACTAAACCAGCCATGCAAGAATTTTAAGGGAGACCCTATGAGTGGAAAGCAGCAAAGACTACAAAAGACCAGAGAACAAAGAAACATGAAATCTACAGATAACACAGTGGCACTAAATTCGTATCTTTCAATAATCACTCTGAATGTAAATGGACTAAATGCCCCAATCAAGACGTAGGGTATCAGAACGGATCAAAAAACAAGGTCCATCTCTTTGATGCCTATAAGAGACTCATTTTAGACCCAGATATGTGCAGATTGAAAGTGAGGGAATGAAGCACCATCTATCATGCTAGTGGACAATAAAAGAAAGTTGGAGTAACCATACTTATATCAGGCATACTAGATTTTAGGCCAAAGTCTGTAACAAGAGATGAAGAAAGGCATTATATCATAATTAAGAGGTCTATTCACTAAGAAGATATAACTATGGTAAATACGTATGCCCTTAACTTGGAGCACTCAAATAAATAAATCAGTTAACAAGAAAAATAAAGAAAGCCATTGATTATAATACAATAATATCAGGGGACTTTAACATCCTGCTTACAGCAATGGACAGATTACCTAAGCAGAAAATCAATAAGGAAACAATGGCTTTGAATGATACACTGGACCAAATGGATGTAACAGATATATTTAGAACATTTCATCCTAAAGCAGCAGAATACACATTCTTCTCAAGTTCACATGGAACATTCTCCAGAATAGATCACATATTGAGTCACAAATCAGTGCTCAACAAATACAAAAAGATCAAGATTGTTTCACGCATATTTTCAGACCACAATGCTATGAAACATGAAATCAACCATAAGAAAAAAATATGGAAAGACCACAAGTACTTGGAGATAGGTACATCCAATAAAGAATGAATAGGTTAATCAAGAAATTAAAAAGGAAATAATAAAGGGGTGCCTGGGTGGCTCAGCTGAAGTGTACAACTTTAGCTCAGGTTATGATCTCGTGGTTCACAAGTTCAAGCTCCACGTCAGGCTCTGGGCTGACAGCTCAGAGTATGGAGCCTGTTTCGGATCTGTGTCTCCTACTCTCTCTACTCCTCCTCCGCTCATCTCTGTCTCTGTCTCTGTCTCTCTCTCTCTTTCTCTCTCAAAAATAAATAAAACATTATTTAAAAAAAAGGAAATAAAAAAGTACATGGAAGCCACTGAAAATGACAATATGACATTCTAAAACCTTTAGGATGCAGCAAAGGCGGTCATAAGAAGGAAGTACATATCAATCTACGTTTTCCAAATGAAGGGAGAGATGTCTCAAAGAACCTAATCTTCCACCTAAGGGAGCTAGAAAAGGAACAGCAAATAAAGCCCAAAATCAGTAGAATAAGGGAAATAATAAATATTACAATAGAAATCAATGATACTGACATTAAAAAAGAACATACCAATGAAACTAGGAGCTGGTTCTTTGAAATAATTTTAAAAAATGATAACCCCCTAGCCTGACTTATCAAAAAGAAAAAGGAAAGGACCCAAATAAATAAAACCATGAATGAAAGAGGAGAGGTCACAACCAACAATGCAGAAATACAATCATTTTTAAGAGAATATTATGAGCAATTATATGCCAGCAAATGGAGCAATATGGAAGAAACTGATATATTCACAGAAACATATATACTACCAAAACTCAAACAAGAATAAATAGAAAATTTGAACAGACCCATAACCAGTAAAGAAATTGAATCATTAATTAAAAAATCTCCCAACAAGATTTTAGGGCCAGATAGCTTCCCAGGGGAATTCTACCAAATATTTAAAGAAGAATTAATACTTATTCTTTTGAAACTGTTCCAAAAAAAATAGAAATGGAAGAAAAACTTCCAAACTCATTCTATGAGGGCAGCATTACCTTCATTCCAAAATCAAAGACCCCACTAAAAAGGAGAATTACAGACCAATTTCCCTGATGAACATGGATGTAAAAATTCTCAACAAGGTAACAGAGAATCAAATCTAGAAATACATTAAAATAATTATTCACCACAATCAAGTGGGATTTATTCCTGGGCTGCAGGGGTGGATCAATATCTGCAAATCAATCACCAATAAATTTCTAGAACTGACACATGAATTTAGCAAAGTCACAGGTTATAAAATCAATGTACAGTAATCTGTTGCATTTATATATGCCAGTAATGAAGCAGCAGAAAGAGAAATTAAAGAATCAATCCAATTTTTAATTGCACCAAAACTTGTAAGATACCTAGGAATAAACCTAACCAAAGAAGTAAAAGATCTGTATGCTGAATACTATAGAACACTTATGAAAGAAATTGAAAGACACAAAGAAATGGAAGAACATTCCATGCCCATGGATTGGAAGAATAAACATTGGTAAATATCTATATTAACTAAATATGTTAAACTATATGTTAACAAATATATGTTGAAATGTTTATGCTACCCAAAGCAATCTACACATTCAATTAATAACTATCAAAATAACACCAGCACTTTTCACAGAGCTAGAACAAAAACTTATTTGCTATAATTAGTGTCTTAAGAATTTTACTGTAAATGTATGTTATTTTAACAGAGAAAATATAGATTTGTGGAGGAGTTTATTATTTTATTTTTCCCCTTTAAGTACTAGTGCAGTTAACTGCACTAAAAGATTTTTAAATCACTTTTAGAAACACCTTTATTATAAGCATTCTTAAATACTTATTTATGTGCATTATAGAATGGATATAGCCTTAATTCACTGATAGAACACTGTTCTCGATGCAGTTTGCAAGTAGCTTTCTTAGAAACATACTTACTACAAGTGTTCTCAAACAATTCTCTATGTGCATTTCAGAACAGACATCACTTACATTTACTCATATAACAGTGTCCTAAATGCATCATGTGAATTCTGTTGTTAGAAATGTCTTAATTTACATGATTACAGAATGGGCATAAGTTCCATGCACTAATATAACACTGTTCTCAGTGCAGCTTGTATGCAGTATATTAGGAACAATTTTACTGCAGGTGTTCTTTAAAAGTTCTCTAAGTGCTTTACAGAAGGGCTATATACTTCTTTCACTGATGTAACACTATTTTAAGTGCAGTTTGCAGTTGGTGTTCTGAGAAATATCTGTGTATGCAAATAAGCTCTTTAATTCTTTTTATTAAGATACACTTAACACACACACACCATTATATTAGTTTCCGCCAAACAAACAAACTGCTTCAATATTTGTATACATTGCAAAATGATTACCACAATAAGCCTAGTTAACATTCATCAACACACAGTTATAATTTTTTATGAGAACTGTCTTATCAACTTTCAAATATACAATACAATATTGTAGTATTATTAACTATAGTCACCACATTGCACATTACATCCCCAGGACTTATTTATTTTATGACTGGAAGTTTGTACCTTTGACCACCTTCACCTACTTTGCTCCTTCCCCACCCGCTGCCTCTGGCAACCACCAACCTGTTCTCTGTATCTGTGGAGTTTTTAAAATTTGCTTTCAAATATAGACATTTATTAAATCAAAAGAGTTAACCCTTCTTTGCTGTTATGTATTATCCTTTTATAGACCATTGGACTTTACTGTTAATTTTCTATTAATTCACATCAAAGTTTATGAGCAACAGGGGTCTCTAATGTTTCTTCCTACATATTTAATGGGATTTATTGTGAATCCATCTGGGCCTAAAGTTTTGTAAGAAGGCATTTAATTACAATTACTTTTCTTTAACAGCTAGCAGGCTATTCCTATTTCACACTTACTCTGATTTTACTTTTATAATCTGTGTTTTCTAGGAAGTTGCCCATTTCACCTACGTTTTCATATTTAATGGCCTTTATCATCTCCTTAAAGTATATATGAACAGTGGAAATATCACTGTTATCAATTCTTCATATTGGATACTTGAGTAATCCCTGTGTGTTTTTGTTATTGTTGTTGTTGTTGTTGTTGTTTGTTTGTTTTCAGTGAAGCACTCCAGAGGTTTAGTCACATTACTAATCCTATTAAATAATCAACCTCTGGCTATTCTCTTTGTTATATGTTTGTTTTCTTTTATTAATTTATGTTCTTATTTTTGTTGTTTCCTTCCATCTATTTTCTTTTGGTTAAAATTACTCTTTTGTTATTGTTGTTGTTACTACCCAGAGAGTGAATATATCAGAAATAACCAGACTTTCTCATTTTCTTTTTTTTTTTTTAATTTTTAAGGTTTTTATTTATTTTTAAGACAGAGAGAGAAGAGCATAAGTGGGGATGGGGCAGAGATAGGGAAACACAGAATCTGAAGCAGGCTCCAGACTCTGAGCTGTCAGCACAGAGCCCGATGCGGGGCTCCAACTCACGAACCGTAAGATCGTGACCCGAGCAGAAGTCGGACGCTCAACTGGCTGAGCCACCCGGGCGCCCCTCTCATTTTCTAATGTATTCCTTTTAAGGTATAGACTTTCCTCTAAGGAGTACTGATTTCCATAAATCATAGACAAATTTTTATATAGGCAACTTCATTGTTAATCAAATCATAGTGTTTTCTGATTTACTTTGTGATTTTTTTCTTTGAATTTGGGGTTATTTGGAAATATAGGTATCAATATTTCAATATAGAAATCATTTTCTAGTTACATTTTGTTATTGATTTCTGGCTCAAATTTATATTGGAGTAGGGAAATATATTCTGAATTATTTCAATCCTTTGAAATTATTGAGGTATTCTTTAGGCCCAATAAGTTGTTAATTGTCAGAGGTGCCTGGTGTGTAATTTTCACAGACTAAATTTGATAGATATAATGCTTTCATAAACATTCATTAGGTCAGTATATTGTATCAAAATCTCTAAAGCCTTGCTGGGTTTTCTCCCTTTTGCTTATTTAATCAATTACATATCTGCTCTCTAGTGCCCAGAAATATTAATGTGCTTTCTTAAAATTGTATGTGGGAGACCAATGACATCGACTGGTCAGTTAGGTATGATTGTTCACAATTCTCTTTAAAACTACCTAACATGTTTTGGAGGAGGAAAGGAACAGGGTAAGAAACTTTGAAAATTACATGAATATTTTTATATTTAAAAAAATAAAAAGCATTCCTCTAAGAAGCCAAAAGTTAGATGAATTCTGTCCTATTATCCTAGTGGCCACGTTTTGTAGGTCTGAGTATACCTATGGCACAGTGTCTATTCCCTTTTCCTAAAGTGGAAGGTGGTGAGAAGACTCCAATATTACTGTGGGATATTTTCTCCCCTTCTCTGTCTTCTTGTTGACTTTTTTTTTTTTTTAACTTCTGGAAATGAAGCTTTTCTTTCCTTATTGAGGCTAAAAATTTCCTTTATGAGGCTATACATTTAGCCTCTAAGCATGGCTTTAGTTGCATATTAAATATTTTAATATGCCATATTTTCATTGTTGTTCAGTTGAAAATATTTACCAATTTTCTTTGTGATTTTTTCCTGAAAGAGATAAAGAAAGCAGGAGAGAGGCAGAGGGAAAGGGAGTGAGAGAATCTTAAGCAGGCTCCATGCTCAACATGGAGCCAGATGTGGGGTTTGATTTCATAAACCTGAGATCATGATCTGAGCTGAAATCAACTGACTCGGTCACTCAAGCACCTTTGTGATTTCTTTTTGTAATTCATGCGTTATTTAGGTTACTAAATAATAATGTGTTAAGACATATTAGCTGTTTCCTCAATCAGCAAAACTAAAAGGTAACTGACAGAATGGGAGAAGATATTTGCAAATGACATATCATATAAAGGGTTAGTATCCAAAATCTATAAAGAACTTATCAAATTCAACACCCAAAAGGCAAATAATCCAGTGAATAAATGGGCAAAAGACATGAATAGACACTTCTTCAAAGAAGACATCCAGATGGCCAACCAACATATGACAAAATGGTCAACATCACTCATCATCACAGAAATACAAATCAAAACCACAATGACATACCATCTGACACCTGTCAGAATGGCTAACATTAACAACTCAGGCAACAACAAGTGTTGGCAAGGATGCAGAGAAAGAGGATCTCTTTTGCATTGTTGGTGACAATGCAAGCTGGTGCAGTCACTCTGGAAAACAGTATGGAGGTTCCTGAAAAAACTAAAAATAGAACTACCCTACGACCCAGCAATTGCACTACTAGGCATTTGTCCACGGCACATAGGTGTGCTGTTTTGAAGGGACACATGCACCCAATGTTTATAGTAGCACTATCAACAATAGCCAAAGTATGGAAAGAGCCTAAATGTCCACTGATGGATGAATTGATAAAGATGTGGTATATATATATACAATGGAATATTATTCAGCAATCAAAAAGAATGAAATCTTGCCATTTGTAACTGTGTGGCTTGAACTGGAGGGTATTATGCTAAGTGAAATTAGTCAGAGAAAGACAAATATCATATGACTTCACTCATATGAAGACTTTAAGAGACAAAACAGATGAACATAAGGGAAGGGAAACAAAAACAATATAAAAACAGGGAGGGGGATAAATGGAGAACAAATTGAGAGTTAATGGAGGGGTTGTGGGAGGGGGAATAGGCTAAATGGGTAAGGAGCACTAAGGAATCTACTCCTGAAATCATTGTTTCACTATATGCTAACTAATTTGGATGTAAATTTTAAAAACTAAAAAATTAAATAAAAAAAAAAAAGGACACATTAGCTGTTTCCTAAGTCCCTCAAGTACTTACTTCATATGTTTGTCCAGTTTCTATCATTGTTGTGGATGGAAATATTGGCCTATGTAAACTATTTAATCTGGTTAGAAATTGAAATTTAAGTGTGCTTTTGTGGATCCTGAGAAACTTAACAGAGGACCATGGGGGAGGGGAAAGGGGAAAAAAAGTTACAGAGAGGGAGGGATGCAAACCATCAGAGACTCTTAAATACTGAGTCCAAACTGAGGGTTGACAGGGGTGGGGGAAAGGGGAAAGGGTGATGCGCATTGAGGAGGGCACCTATTGGGATGAGCACTGGGTGTTGTATGGAAACCAATTTGGAAATAAATTATATTTAATATAAAAAAGAAACAAAGTATGTTTCAGATCTGTAAAATATATCAATATGAAAATTAAAAAAAATTTTGTTACCCATGCTAAAGGATACACATACATGAATTCTTAGCACTTATAGAAATGCATCCAGAAAACTTCTTAAATTTTCAGTGCTTAATTATGATACAGATAATTTGGTGTAATTTTATAATGAGAGTGATTTTATGATACTATAATTGAGTTGCTTGAGGAGTATGTACACCTTTTTAAATATAGTATTGAAATATGGAATCAGAAAGGCATTTTTGAGTAACTTTCTTATTACCTATTCATTCATGATGAATAGATATGAATTCCTCAAAATAGCCCACCCATTCATAGAATGAGATAACAGAGTCCTGCTCCACATAGAATTTCATCACAATCACAAGTGGTGAGGGGAAAAAAATACTGCACAAAGGCACCTAAAACTGATTATATATACAATATATATATTATATATATATATATATTTTTTTTACCTAGCTTTAAAGCTTGACTCTTTTTTTCAGCTTATTGAAGTATAACTGATATACAAAACTGCACATAATTGACATATAAAATTTGGTGAGTTTGAATTCTGAACTAGAGTTGTCAAAAACTGCCTCTGAAAATTTCAAAATAAAACTCCATTTGCTTATTGGTGTGAGAAAATATTAATTCACTGACCTGTGCCAAAATCAAGAGTTGGATGCTTAAGAAACTGAGCCACCCAGGAGCCCCATGATTCTTTGGTTTTTAGTCAAAAGACATTTATGGAGATCTGAGACTATCCTTTTTAACAGGTAATACTCTAATTATTTCCTAAGAATTCACTCTTTTTGCAGCACCTGGGTGGCTCAGTTAGTTGAGCATCCAACTTCAGTTCAGGTCATGATCTCACGGTTCATGGAATCGAGCTCCACGTCGGACTCTGTGCCGACAGCTGGGAGCCTAGAGCCTGTTTTTCTATTCTGTGTCTCCCTTGCTCCCACCTCCTACCCCACTTGTGTTCTGTGTTCCTCTCTCTCAACAAAATAAATAAACATTAAAAAGATTTAAAAAAATATTTATCTCCTTTAATACAGCAAATCTGTGAGATAATCACTCATATTGTTATTGCTATTATTACTATTCCTGCCATTTGCCAAATGAAGTAAAAGAGGGTGATTAATTTGCCCAAGATGAATCCTTCAGTTTGAAAGTTGTGGATTCCAGATTTGAACCCCTGATGCCTGATCTAGACCTTTCCTTTTAATTCCTATCTCCACACCCCACATTAGTACCTAAACATTGGACCTGAAGCAGATGTGTTTGCTGAAGGAAATTACTTTGAGATAATTGTGCATCTTTTATATATGGGTATCAGGTATGTGGGGCTGATCCCAGCAGGCCTGAGCTATTTGGAATAAAAGACTGTGAAGCCTCCTAGTTTTTTTCTATCCATCCCTACAGTCCATTTCTGAACTAGTCTCCTGCTTCCTGGGCTTTTATTAAGCTGCTGGACTGTGTCTCAGCCCTGCAGTGTTTATACCACCCCTGCAACTGCCCCCCTCCCCTCCCCTTTTCATTCTGTGGACTAAGTTTTTAGTGCAGCCTTCTCAAGTGGAACATTGTTTTCATTCATTCCAATTGGATATATAAATTCTGACCAGTGAGGAGCTCTTGTGCTGCCCTGAAGACTGATGTGTGCACAAGTTGGCCTTAGGTCACATTTCCTGAGGCCCTTGGTGTGTTTTTTGGGAAAAGAGCACTCAACTGAGCCAAATAACTGGAGACATGATCAGATGTGTATTCTCAGAGACTGTGTGAAAACATCAGTGCTTAAAAAAAAAAAACATAAAACATAAGAAAAACAGGGCAGGAATATGGACTATGACAGTCAGAGACAATTCTCTGAGAATAGATATGTGACCCAGATGGGAAGAGTCTGCTTATTCTTTCAACATGCCCTGCCCCATTTCCAGTTGTTTCATCTCATATATTAAAATCATGGGGTACAATTTTAGTTTCTAATAGTGTATATGAAATATTTGCATTATAAAACTAGAACACATAGTTCACTATGAGATGTTAGGACATGAACACAATTGGGAGCCATTGAGGTGGGGTCTGAAAACAAATGCTGCTCCATGCCAGCTGCATAGCCTCAAGCAGGTTAGAAAATCTCCGTACCCTCATGCCTGAGGAGATGGGATGGTCAAATACTCTACAGAACTTCACTGTCCAATATAGTAGCTCCTAGCTCTATGTAGCTATTTAAATTAAATTTGAAATTAAATATTCAGTTCCTCAGTCATCCTAGCTGCATTTCAAGTGCTCAAGAGCCACATGGGGCTAATATCTACCATACTGGATAGGACATACATAAAAATCAACACAGAACATTCTATGGACAGTGCTGGTCTGTAAAAAGTGGATCAAATAGAAATTAAACACCGTGCTGGGAACATATTATCATTTAGGAAATAACAGTTTTATATTCAAGATTCTTGTTTGTGAATCTGTGAAAAGCCTGCTATATAAACCCACTCTATGCTCCAAGTCTTTTCCCTGTGAAAATCTGAGGGGCTGTCAGAGGAACACCATTAACCAATGCATTTATGAGAGGAAAGAGAATGCAAGTCAGACTTTGGAAGAACTGGCATCACCAGTACAAAAATCAGTAACTATACAAAGAGGAAAATTCAAAATCACCAAGAGTTCCTACATTCATGGTGGAAAGCAGCAATATTCTCATAATTACCAAATTAGGAAAAGCTTACCTTTTGAAAATATTCTACTGCATGATCACAGTATCCCCTGATTTCTTTAAATCTTCCCAAATAAAAAAATAATTTTAGTTTTTACAATGGTAAGTAGTTTAATTTCTAGGGTAGTTAACTTTTTATGTTGCTATCAATGTTAAGAATTTTAAGTGTTTAAATGTCATTAACTGAAATGGAAATATAACTGTTTGGTATATTGTACTTCTATCCAATGTCCTTGTTAAATATGCTTATTAAATCTAATGGCTTATCAATTTTTGTTTTTAATTTTCTGCTGTCTCCTATTAATAATTCTTTTACAATTATAACATCTTTTATTTCTTTTCTTGCTTTATGGTACTGGCTAGGACTGACAATAATAAATAAAGAAAATTTTGCCTATTTATTTCAGATAGAAATCTTTAAAATCTTTCATTTAAGAATTATTTTTAATTACAGATTCAATTTATGTAATAGGCCAGTATTTCTTTTTTCTGCTCCTGTCATTTTTATTAATAGATGTGGCTCTAGAAATAAGACCATTTTGTACAAATTTTCACACTTAATGGCTTAAACTTATTTCTGATATCCTATCACAATTTTTCATGTCTATTATTAATGTAGTGACACCACTTTAAAAATTCTCAATATTATTTGAGGCTTCTTCATTTCTTTCTTAACAAATTTCATACGTCTCAATAATCCATTTAAAGGATTACACTGGATTCATTACACTACTTCAGGTTTATTTTTTCTTTATTATTTACTTCAATCTGACTTCTGTGCTTTCTACCATTTTAAAATTTACACCATAAATCCTAAGAAATGCATTTTGGCAAACAAAATCCAATAATATATAAAATTATAAATCATCATAACACAGAAATGCTTATTTCTGAGGAAAAAATAGTAAATTTTTAAATATCTGAAAATCTATCAGTGTAAATAATCACATTAAGAGAATAAAGGAGGAAAATAATGTAAAATAATTTCTGAATGCAGAAAACTACAAGATAAAATTCAGCATAAATCCAGGATACATACTCTTAGCAATATATATATATATATATATATATATATATATACACACACACATATATATATTATACATATATATATATATTTATTAATCTACTAAAATATATTTGCAAGGGGACAAAGAGCTCACAGAGGAAATTAAAAAGCACCACTTGTGAGCAGAATGATAGAGAATGAATACATTATGAAAGGCTGGCCTGCCACAATACCATACAAACCTCAGTGAAAGAAAGAAAGGGAGACAAAGGACCACCATGAGTTAAACCAGCAAGAGAAAATAAAAGCCAGGGTCACACAGAGGACAGTGGCTTATTATGCCTGCATCAGGATCGTACGGATTCAGCAGCTTCTGCACAGTGGGAAGGGAGAATTGGAAATCACAATAAACTAAGACATCTGAAAGGCACTAAAGTGGTCTCGCCTCCAAAGCACTCTCTGCTAATGGCTTGCTGACAAAGAGCATTTCCACCGTAAGCTTGTAAGAATTTCCAGAAAATAAAGACCAGAAGAAATCTTGTCGCATCTACAAAAAGCATCTCACAGTGACAGTCATAAGACTTAACGCGCGCCCGCGCCCGCGCGCGCGCGCACACACACACACACAGTCCCACGTAGACGTAAAATGGAATGAACAAAAAAGAATTTATAATTTATATGGGAGATATTCCAGAATAAAAACTGAGTGAGGGGGGAGGATTATGATTTTTAAAACAGACATATGTGAAAAAACAATCGAATACAAGGTGTCTGAATGAACACTGGAAGAGATTAAATAAAAACCTCAAAGAGTTGTGATTACGTCCTCCAGAGCAGCCTGCCAGCAAGAAGCGTTGGGATCCGCCAGCTGGCATGCAGACTAGCGGGGGCAGAGGCCGGGGAAGGGGCGGGGCAGCCCCAGCTGCGAGAACAAAGGAAGATCGCAATCGCCGTGCACGCTGCACAGACCGTACGGAATGAATAGAGGATTGACGTTGCCACCACAGGAAGTGTCCGCCGCGCGTGCCCAGAGAAGGCAGTAGGAACCACAGTCACAGGAAGAGAGCAGGGGGAAAGGAAAAGAGATGCACACTTCCCCGAAACAAGGTCCCCGAGCCGGCTGCTACCCTCCGGGCCTCTAGCCCAAAGGAAGGCACACAGGGGAAGTTCCGGTACCTTTTGGGGGGAAGAGGCTGCCATGGAAGAGCCTGCAGCTCCCACTGAAGCCTCTGAGGCACCTGGGGCATCTACGGGTGCCGAGGCAGCAGGGGAGGGTGCTCCTGGGCCTAGTCTCCGCACTCGCCCGGTCTTCCGGCAATTTGCGGCTACAGGTCCGGCCCCCCTTCGCGCGTCACGTCTGAGGCCTGCCCAGGCTGCAGGGGGAGGGGCTGGGCCCAGTCGCTTGCAGGGCCGGAGTGGTGGCAGCTGGACGAAGCAAGTCATCTGCAGGTATTATCTGCATGGGCTTTGCAAGGAGGGGGAGAACTGTCGCTACTCACATGACCTCTCAGGCCAGCAGTTGGCCAGGGAGGGCCATGGTTCACTGCCTCCGGCCTCTGCAGACCAAGGCCCTAGCACGGCTGCGCATACTGAGACCCTGCCTCAGGAAGTGGCGAAAGCCCCCTCTGCTGCGCCTTCATGCTCCTTGCCTGTGATTGGCTTGGCTGCTGAAAGGGGTTTCTTTGAAGCTGAGAGAGACAATGCAGGCCTTGAAGCTGCAGGAGGAGCCAGTGTAGAAGGCTGGGAGAATGCTATTGAATTTGTTCCCGGGCAACCCTATAGGGGCCGCATGGTCCCTTTTGTTCCCAGGGCTCCTCTACAGAGCCCAGTGACTGAGAGGGAACAGATTGCAGTGGGCAGGGGTCAGCAGCTTTGCCGTGATGCTGCCATGGGGCAGTGCTTTCGTGGGGAGAGTTGTATGTATATCCATGGAGAGATATGCGATATGTGTGGGCTTCAGGTCTTGCACCCTGTGGATGCTGTGCAGAGGGCAGACCATACAAAGGCTTGCATTGAAGCACACGAGAAGGATATGGAACTCTCATTTGCAGTGCAGCGAAGTATGGACAAGGTGTGTGGCATCTGCATGGAGGTTGTCTATGAGAAAGTCAACCCTAGTGACTGCCGCTTTGGCATCCTCTCCAACTGCAACCACACCTACTGTCTTAAGTGTATCCGCAGGTGGAGGACTGACAAACAGTTTGGCAACAGGATCGTCAAGTCCTGTCCACAGTGCAGGGTTACCTCCAACTTTGTCATTCCCAGTGAGTTCTGGGTGGAGGAGGAGGAAGAGAAACAGAAACTTATTCAGCAGTACAAGGAGGCAATGAGCAACAAGACTTGCAGGTATTTTGCTGAAGGCAGGGGTTACTGCCCATTTGGAGAGAACTGTTTTTACAAGCATGCAACCCCTGAGGGCCCAGGAGAGGATCCTCAGAGGCAGGGTGCTGAGGCATCCGGTGCTCACTGCAGTCAACTTTTGGAGCCTACTCAGGTGGGAGAGGGCGAGTGCCCTTTAAAAGCAGTAAAAAAAAGCTTGTCATGCTTCGGCTGGCCAATCTGTTGTTTAAGTGTTTTCTTTCACTGGGAAAGAGTGCGCTTTTTTTTTTTTTTTTTTTTCTCAGAGGACCAGTGGGACTTACTTCCTTATGAGCTGGAAAAATATTCCAGTTTGAATCTGTAGCATTATGCTGTGGCATGTGGTCTAGTGTGCTAAGGCTCTGTCATCTGCTATTGCTTGTTTGTTGTTTATAGACACATCTATCATTTACAGGGGCTATGGAAGCCATTTTTACAAAGCATTCATCTCTGTTTTCTTGTCCATCCTCATTTCAGGGTTATGCTGTTTTACTGTGGTAAACTGTAACAAAGTCCTTAAAGTTATTGTTCGATGAAATGAATATTACTGTAGTTTATGGTTTATTTTGTCATCTCTGTTTTCAACAGGATTGATTCAGTTCTAGTCTAGTGTTTACAGAATTTCCACACTCATTTTGAAGTCCCTCAAGAATAAATGTGACAGGGTGAAGGGAGAAGTCTTAACTGAACAAGGAGCTTTTTGCTACTACAGCCTTAAGAAATGGACCCTCGCAGGGCCTTTGTGGTACAACTGCTCATCTTTGTTGTTTACATGTCCGTTCTTTCCCTCATTCCTCTTCAAGTGCACTCTTTAACATGTGGTTACCTTGTGGTTTTGTGTTTTACTTGACCAGAACCAAGTGCGTATGTTTACATGTTTTTATCCTGTAAAGCTTGATGTGAAATTACTTACATTTCAAAGTATATATTTAAGAATTATATATTTGCATATAAATGTGTGTAAAAGTTATATCTTTCAAGATATATATAAAACATATACACTGTCATATATCTGGAAGAGCTAGAAGCTGAAAACGAAAGGCTAATAGTATTTGCTGTTGTGAGTGTGAAGTGTGTAAATGATCTTTCCTTTTCACAGGCTTCAGTGATTAGTATCTAATGAAAACATATTCAAGTGGCTGTGGTCAAATGTAGCAGACACAGATAAAGGATTTACAAAGTAGGACATTGGTAATTCCTTTGGTGGCATCGATAGCTCACTCTCCTATTATAAATACACAAATGTGTGTTCCCATGCGATTTAGCACAATCACATTCCTTTTAACAGCACAATCAGCCTTGAACTCAGATATACAGTTCTTTGTATTAATATTTTGTATTGTCTCTTGACATTAAAAAAGGGGCTTTTGACAAGTTTTCAACATACAAATGACAAAATTATGAAAGAGAAAATAGAATAATAAAAATATTGGAACCAGTCAGAATATAAGAGTGAAAAGATTAAAAAAAAAGTGAAATGTATAAAGGAACAAAAACTAAACACAATAGTAATAAGGAGATAGTATAGCACAATTACACTATCAGATTAAATGAAAATGGTTTAAAAACTAAAACTTAAAGATTATCAGACATGATTAAAATAAAAATGAAGCTAAATGCTGTTTAAAATACACATCTACAGTATAAGAATACAGAAACATTAAAAGTAATAGAATGAAAAGCTAAATAACAATGCTGTGGCTTTTGTAATAGATACAGTTGGTATTAAGGATAAACACATTGCTGGAGATAAATATGGTTGGTATATAAACATAATTTACATGGAAGATAAAACTATTCCAATTTTGTATTCATTTAATAATATGCCATCCGGTAATCAAATAAATAATTGATAAGGAGAAAAATAGAAAATTTAAATGGGCAATTTTCATACATCTTTTCAGTAACTGAACAAGCAAATAAAGAATATCAATTGAATAGCACAATTTTAACAATTTATCCAGTGTAAAATGTGTAAAACGCTGTATGCATCAACTGCAGAATTGTTATCTTGGCTAACATGTGGAAATATACCAGATGCGTGAGTTCCAGGAGATTCAGACTGCCCTGACTATTCAGCAAAGACAGGGTCCATTTGCAGTTTGTGACATGTGCTAAGCACTCTCCAAAGCACTAATTTAACTCCTAGACCAACTTTATGAGGTACTTGTGCTCTAATTTTTCTCATAATCCTAATGAGGTATAAATGAGGTTATATTACTTGCCCATATAACTATGACATATTGGAACTGCAAATGGAACTCTGTATTTCTACAACACAGTCTCCATGCTGCCTCTTTCCTCACCTACATGCTCAGGACCAGCTGAATATTGCTAATGGAAACACACATGCAATCTTTTAGTATGAATGGTTCAGCCAGGTGGCAAAGAGATGGACATAAATAAATTCCTAGAGAATGTGGGGGCTGTGGAGCTTTATCTGTTACCTTGTGGACTTGGTATTTCTTAGTCCCTTACTCATAACATGCTTTAGCCTCCTATATTTTTACACTGCCTGTTCCTTCTTACATGATTCCTAGTTTTATTGGTAAGTATATTTTTGTCATATTTCTTCCATATTGATTCCTTTTATCCAAAGAATTCACCAATCAAGAGGCTGTAGAAGCCTCACTCTTACTGTCATGCAGGGTGAGTGATTCAAAACAAAATTCAAATATGCTGGTTCCCCTGAGGCCACCCCAGTACTGCAGAGGAAAGAGGGCTCAGATGACCAAACAACCAAAGAAAAGGACCAGATGGGTCACTCACAAAAACTGTACTGAGACCAAAGTCTCAAAAAAAAATGAGCTTTGAATAGTGGCTAAGCTGCTCTCAAGGAGAGATTTTTAAGTTGAGCCTGGAAAGCTTTGAAAACTTTGTCCTGGTATACACTACCTAATGTTGTGAAATAGCATGTTTTTATTCAAATAGCATCTTGAATGATCATAATAAAGTTAAGGAGATACAGTGGAATAAGAATTATCAGAAGATAAAATGGTTTTGGTGACAAAGAATACTTACAATCTTGACTGCTTCTTACCAGCCGTGCAATCTGGAGAAAGTCACTTAAATTTTCTATACCTCAACTTTTTTATATGAGAAATGGGTACAGCACCATCTATTTTACAGGGTTGTTATGATGACCAAATGTATTCTGGACAAAGAACTTGAAACATAGCTGGGATTTTTAAAGTGACATGTGTAAAAAATAGGGCTTATGTGTGTTTGTGTACTTGAGAAGAGCTTGCACAAGAATTAATACTCCATGAAGTTTTTCTTTTTGAAATCTTTGGAACTTGTGTTAAAGTAACATTATTAGTTTAAGATTTTGTGTAGCATGTAGGCAAATTACCTTTATAGTCATAATTTCAAAAAGATGGAGTAGTTTTTTTCAACCAAAGTCATTCAGTTAAAACTAAAAATGTGCTATTTAATTTCTGATATATAGTAAACAACAACAAAAACATGTATTATTTGTGATGGATGTCTAAATAAGAAAATAAAAAATAAAATGATGTTTAAAAAAGGATTTCCTGTTCCCTCCTCAGCTCATTTAGAGGTCAAATAAAGGGATGTCACTGCCACCATAGCTATACAAAGTATTCCAAGGGCTTGTTCATGAAGACAGCTGGGCCACCCCTGTTTCAGTCAGAAACAAAGGAGCCCTTGCCACACAAAAGTTTGTTCTGTGAGTGATTCAGAGTTGTGCTGGCCCCTCCTCCACTTGGATTCATGGACTCAACCCAGGAGTCCAGACAGACGGTATCACTTTACACAAAAAATGCCTGTGTGAAACGAGTCTGATTTGCTTATGTTTCACATGACTAAATTTGGTAGATGTGCAGACTTAAAATATGCTAAAAGTTTACTTAGTACCCCTTCCCCTCTAACATATGGAAACCACTTTGTCTCACATGGCATTAAATCCATTTACTGAATTTCAAGATCTTAAAGGGAAACATTTCCAGTCCATAGTTGATACCCATATTGTCTTCTATTTTGCACTTTTGTAAACATTTTGGGATCGTGGTTTTTGTTTCCACAGCAGATGCTAAACTGCAACCTCAGTGTGAGATGGAGTTGGGGTAGGGATGAGAAAAGGGAGTCTTGGAAAATAACACAGCACTAGTGCAAAAAAGTAAATTAATATGTGTCAGAATTTTTGCCATAAAAAATATATATCACATTTTCCAGTGTTGAATGCACACTAACAAAAATAACTATCAGATCATAATGAAACACATTTATATGAAAAATTATTAGTACAGGCAATATTTTCCAAGTTCAATACAAGAAAATTTGCCACTACCATTCAAAACTTCTTTTAAATATCTCTTACAATAATTGATGAAAGAGTGCATTCAAAGTAATTCAGCAATATACATTGTCTAGAAAGACAAATTACATAATTAGGTATTCAAATCTGTAAATTTTAAAGAAATTGCAAAATACACAAACAGAGGTAAGCAGAAAGAATTAAGAATCATTAAAGCAAAAATTAGTGGATCAGAAAATAGAAATATAAACCTGTTTCTTTGAAAAAATAACATAAAACATTGACTTAAAAAATAAAGGACAAGGTGCAATTGAACAAAATAGGAAACAATAAATAGGAAGAAATCAATGATAAAAACACAGTAAAGAAATAGATAAATTCTTGTTACACTGAAGTCAGTACACTCAAATGGGAAAGAAATTTAAAATCTATATTAATATAATTTTTCAAACATTAGAAGACAAAGATCAAACCAACTGCTAATGAAAATTTAAAGTCATCAGGAATGTACTTAGCCCTGCCCCCCAAAGAAAGAAAAGGAGAAGACATTTGGCCCAGAAATGTACTAAATCCTTTAAATATATTGTAATGCTATATAAGCCAGTCCAGAAGAAAAGGGATAGTTAATATAACTTATGCATGACCTATATCATCAGTGTCAGAATGTTACCAACACAGTACAATGCAAAGATAACAATGCACAGTACAATGCACAGTACAATGCAAAGTTCAAAATCATTTGTGAATATTGATGCTAAAACATCTCAAATGAAATATTTAAAAAATATATAAAAATCAGAAAGGAATAGGTTATATTCCAGGAGAAAAAGAATGGAAGAATATGAGACAATACTTATCTTAATATATCAAAATAATCATTTGGACATCTTCATATATCCAAATAAAAGAAAACTAAATTTGTGATCAATATGCTTATTTAAAACATAATACAGATGGGGCGCCTGGGTGGCTGAGTCGGTTTAGCATCAGACTCTTGATTTTGGCTCAGGTCATGATTTCATGTGAAATCAAGTTCCATCTCAGCTCCCTGCTGGGCAGGAAGCCTGCTTAAGATTCTCTCTCTCCCCTCTGCTGCTCACTCATGCATGTGCTTGCTCGCTCTCTTAAAAAACAACAAAAAAAACCATAATACAGATGTATGAAGTATAAATATTTACATATGTATATAGATACATATATTGCATACATATGCAGTATAATTATTTTTTAACGTTTTTATTAAAATTCCATTTAACATCTAGTGTTATAGTAGTTTTGGGTGTACAATATAGTGATTAAGCACTTCCATACATCACCTATGCTCGTCACAAGTGCCCTCCTTACCTACTTCACCCTCCTGTCACCCACCCTTCTCTGGTAACCATTAGTTTGTTCTCTAGAGTTAAGTCTGTTTGTTGGTTTGCCTCTCTTTCTCTCTTTTATTTTTCCCTTTATCATTTGTTTTGTTTCTTAAATTCCATATATGAGTGAAATCTTATGGTATTGGTCTTTCTCTGACTTATTTCACTTATCATCAAACTCTAGTTCCATCCATGTCATTGCAAATGGAAAGATTTCATTCTTTTTTTAATGACTGAATAATATTCCATTATATGTGTGTATAGTATGTGTGTGTGTGTGTGTGTGTGTGTGTGTGTATCACATCTTCCATAACCATTCATCAATCCATGGACACTTAGGTCATTTGTGTAGTTTAGCTATTGTAGATAATGTTGATAGAAGCATAGGTGTGCACACATCCTTTTGAATTAGTATTTTTTATATTCTTTGGGTAAATACCTAGTAGTGCAATTGCTGTATGATAGGGTAGTTCTATTTTTAAGTATTTGTGGAACTGTTTTACAGTTTGTACCAGTTTGAATTCCCCCCAGCAGTGCAAGAGGGTTCCCCTTTCTTCACATCGTTGCCAGCACCTGTTGTTTCTTGTGCTGTTGATTTTAGCCATTGTGACCAGTGTGAGGTGATATCTCATTGTAGTTTTGATTTGCATTTCCCTGATGGTCAGCTATATTAAACATCTTTTCATATATCTGTTGGCTATCTAGATGTCTTCTTTGGAGAAGACATGTCTTCTGCCCACTTAAAAAATTTTTTTTAATGTTTATTTATTTTTGAGAGAGACAGAGACAGAATGCGAGTGGGTTGGGGCAGAGAGAGAGGAGGCACAGAATCTGAAGCAGGCTCCAGGCTCCGAGCTGTCAGCACAGAGCCTGACGTGGGACTCGAACTCACAAGCTGTAAGATCATGACCTGAGCTGAAGTCGGAGGCTCAAATGACTCAGCCACCCATGCGCCCCACCTTCTGACCATTTTTGATTGGATTGTTCATTTAGGGGGTGTTGAGTTTTATAAATTCCTTATATATTTTATATACTAGCCCTGTATCAGATATGTCATTTGCAAATATCATCTTACATTCTGTAAGTTGCCTTTTATTTTTGTTGTTTCTTTCATAATGCAGAAACTTTTTATTTTGATGAAGTCCCACTAGTTTATTTTTGCTTTTGTTTCCCTTGCCTCAGGAGACATATGTAGTAAGAAATTGCTATGGCCGATGTCAAAGAGTTGCTGCCTATATTCTCCTCTAGAATTTTTATGATTTCAGGTCTCACATTTAATCCATTTTGAATTTATTTTTGTGTATTGTGTAAGAAAGTGATCTAGTTTCATTCGTTTGCATGTTGCTGTCCAGTTTTCTCATCACCATTTGTTGAAAAGACTGCCTTTTTCCCATTGGCTATTCTTTCCTGCTCTGTTGAAGATTAATTGACCATTTAGTTGTAGGTTCATTTCTGAGTTTTCTATTCTGTTCTATTGATCTATGTGTCTATTTTTGGGCTAGTACAATATTGTTTGATCAATACAGCTTTGTAATAGGATTTGATGTCCAGAATTGTGATGCCTTCAGCTTTGTTTGTTTGTTTGTTTTCAAGGTTGCTTTGGCTATTTGGGGACTTTTGTGTTTCCATACAAATTTTTGGATTTTATGCTCTACCTCTGCAAAAAAATGCTGTTAGTATTTTGATAGGGATTGCATTAAATCTGTAGATTGCTTTGTGTAGTATATGTCTTTTTTTTAATGCAGACAGTCACAAAAATACATAACTAAGAAAGTAAATAAAGGAGATGAAAGAAAGTAAATAATATAAAATATTAAATATTAAGGCTGATTTGATTTTTTCACAATTTATAAAATAAACTATTATCAATTAAAAAAATGAAAAAATAGGAATGAAAAGCACATTATGCAATCACACACACATTAGTGATCAAGTTTATGAAAAATGCAAAATGCAAAAAAATAAATATTAGTAAAATTCAGAATAAAATATTTCAGCATGCTTATCCTTTTAATAAGTCAAAGGAGTGTAGTCATATAATTATCTCCTTTAATCAGGCAAAAACAAGGAGATCCCTCCTCTTCGCTGCCAGTTAACATTATAGTTGATCCCTCAACAACATGGAGTTAGGGGTGCCACACTCCCATCCTGTGTAGTCATAAATTCACATACTTCTTTTGACTTCAAAAAACTTAACTACTAAAGGCCTGCTGTTGACCAGAAGCCTTACTGATAACATAAAAAGTCAATTTAAAAATATTTTTAATGTTATATGTATTATATACTATATTCTCAGAATAAACTAGAGAAAAGAAAATGCTATTAAGGAAATCATAAGAAAGAGAAGATACATTTATTTTTTTTTTTTTTTAATTTTTTTTTTCAACGTTTATTTATTTTTGGGACAGAGAGAGACAGAGCATGAACGGGGGAGGGGCGGAGAGAGAGGGAGACACAGAATCGGAAACAGGCTCCAGGCTCTGAGCCATCAGCCCAGGGCCTGACGCGGGGCTCGAACTCACGGACCGCGAGATCGTGACCTGGCTGAAGTCGGAGCTTAACCGACTGCGCCACCCAGGCGCCCCAAGAGAAGATACATTTATAATGCATTCTATATATTTTTTAAAAATCTGCATATAAATGGACCTGCACAGTTCAAACCTGTGGTGTTCACGGGTCAACTGCATTTTGATAATGCAATTGCATACAATACCAAAAGAAATAGATATATAAACTTCAAAGGAAAATATAAATTTATTTCTTTCAGCAGATGATACACTATTATATGTTGAAACTCCAAAACTGTCCAGAAAACTTCAAAAGAAATAAGTAAGGTGCTTAGAAAAAAATAATATAATAATAATACATTTCACTTATAAAACAGCAGCCATGTAGAAAATGTAGGAGGGGCACCTGGGTGGGTCAGTTGGTTAAGTGTCTTACTCTCGTTTTCGGCTTAGGTCATGATCCAATGTTTCAAGCCCCACATCAGGCACTGTGCTTGCAGCTCAGAGCTTGCTTGGGATTCTCTCTCTCTCTGCCCCTTCCCTGCTCTCTCTCTCTTTCTGTCTCTCTCTCTCTCAAAATAAATAAACAATAAGACATTAAAAATGAATATAAGAAAGACATTTTTTAATGGAAACTAATTTTAAGTACATAAGAATAAACTTAAATCTGAAAAAGTTGAAAAGGAAGGAAGAAAAAGAAAGAAAGAAAGATAAAGAAAGAAAAAAGAGAAAGTAAATTTACTTAAACACATGAAGTATTCTGAGAGTACTTGAAGAAATGAAAACATATACCATGGGATTTGATAGAGAACAAATATCACCATTATGTCAATTATTTGATTTAATTTATGGACTTCACATAATCCTAATAATGTACTGCTTTGGACTCAATTTTTGTGCCCCCCCATTCATATATTGAAGCCCTAATCCCCAGGAATTGGGGCCTTTCTGAGGTAATCGGATCATGAGTTTGGAGCCCTCATATGTGGCATTAGTGTCTTCATAAGGAAAAATGAGAGAATCTTTCTCTATCCACAATATGATGGTATAGCTAGAAGGTGGCTGTCTGCAAAACAAAAAGAGGGCTGTCACCAAGAACCCAACATGCTGGCACCCTGATCTTGGAGTTTCAGCCTCCAGAACTGAGAAATAAAAGTTAATTGTTTAAGCTGCCCAGTCTATGATATTTTGCTATAGTAGCCTGAAGTAAGACAGAAGTTGGTACCAAGTAGGGTGATACTGTAACATATATATATATATATATATATATATATATATATATATATGTGTGTGTGTGTGTGTGTGTGTGTGTGTGTGTGTACATATAGATATAGATATATAGATATATAGATATAGATATATAGATATATAGATATAGATATATAGATATATAGATATATATGGTTACGGAACTGGTAATAGGTAGAGACTGGAAGAGTTTTGAGATACATGCTAGAAAAAATGATATTGGTGTGAAGAGACTTTTGAAGGTCTTTCACTCTAGTGAAAGTTCAGGAAGGAAAGAGGAGAGCTGTAGGGAAAGCTTGTATCTTCTTAGATAATACACAAAAAACACACAGAAATTGGTAGAAATAAAGACAGTGATGGCCAATCTGAGAGGTTTCAGATGGAAATAAAGAATATGTCATTGGACAGTGGAGAAAGTGTGATTTTTGTTATAAAGTGTCAAACAAGTTAGCTGAATTGTGTTTACATAATAGCATTTTGTGGAGAGTAGAACTTGTGAGTGACAAAGTGAATATTTAACTGAGATTTGTAAGCAACGTGTTGAAGGAGCACCTTGGCTTCTCTTGATTTCATATAGTAAAATGTGAGAAGAAAGAAATGAATTGAAGACAGAATTATTAAGCAAAAAGGAACCAGAAAATAAAGATTTCAAAATTATAAGTCTGCCTATATTACAAAAATAAGTGTGTTCAGAAGAGAAAACTAAGGTGTGGCAGACCAACTATTTGATAACAATATTTGTGTGAGTGTGAACCATAGGCCTAATCAGCTGCCCCAACAAGAACACTACCAATTTGAGTTTAAGGGAACAGAGAGAGAAGATAGAATGAAGGAAGGCCATGAGTGAAATTTGTTGGATTTTACAAGACAGGACTATAAGAACTATTTGGCTCTCAACATGCTCTATTCTTCAAGACAAGACAACATGCTCTATTCTTCAAAGGTGACTCAGAGATCATCAGGGTGCCTCCTCAGTTTCAAAAGTGAGTGTCATCACCTTGGCTTCAACAGGCCAGACAGCCTCTGCCCTAAGCTGTGGGGATAGGGCTGCACAGAACCTTGGGGACATGACATCTACTTGGCAGAGCCCTGGGGGTGTGACTCCCACCTAACAGTGCTGCAGGGAGAGGACCACTGCCCATTGGGTCCAGAAAGCAGACCATAGAGCCAAAGAAGATTGTTCTCAAGCTCTAAGATATGGAGTTTGCCTTGTTAGGTTTTGGACTTGCTGAAGACCTGTCATCCTTTTCTTGTTTCCTATTTCTTCCTTTTGTAATAGGAATGTCTATCCTGTGCCTGCCCCACCATCCTATTTTGGAAGCACATAATTTATTTGGTTTTACAAGTTTATAGTTGGAGAGTAATTTTGCCTCAGAATGAGTAGTACCTCAAGTATCCTCCATATTGGATTTAGTTGATATTTAGATGAAACTTTGGAGTTTAGAGTTGATGATGAAATCAGGTAATATTTTGGGGGCTGTTGGATGGAATGAATTTATTTTGCATGTGAAAATTTTGGCTGGAGATGGAATGCTCTACACTGAATATTTGTATTCACCCAAATTCATATATTGAAGACATAATTCCCCATGTGATGGTGTTTGGAGGTGAGAACATAAGAAGGTAATTTGGTCATGGGGATATGGGGACACAACTAAAAGGTGACCATCTGCAAACAGAAAGAGGGCCCTCACAAAGAATCCTACCATGCTGACATTACCAATCTCAGGCATCCAGCCTCCAAAAGTGTGAGAAATAGATGTTTGCTGTTTAAGCCAACAACTTGTGATATTCTGTTATAGTATCCCAAACAGACAAAGACAAGTAAAAATAGATCATGTATAGCTAAAATAAATAAATAAACAAATGAATAGAAAAATAAATAAAGCTATTGTGAAAACTTATATGAAGAAATGCCAGAACTTTAACATTTTAGAATTGAAAAGTAGCCAGTCTTGAACCCTACCAGATCCTAAAACTATCATATGCCAGCACCATGAAGAGTGAGGTATTGGCACTTGAATTTAGAGATCAAAAAGTTATATAAAAAGGGTCCAGAAATAGAGACAGACACGTATGGGAATTGAGTTTATGGTAAAAATTCTAACAAAAATAACTTAGATTATTTAATAAAAATTGATAGGTAAGCTCAGGAAACTAAAACATGGGACTCATATGTTATACTTTACACCAGTATAAATTTCACTTATATAAAAATATAAAATATAATTGTGAAACCAAAAGTCAACAGAATCAACATAAAATAATGTTTTTTATTTAAATCTTAATAGTCAAAATTCTGTCTATGACCTGATTTACAGAAACCTTAAAGAAATTTTGACAATAACTATAGCAACTCCATGGAGCTTTACTATGTTCCAGTTTCTATTGTAGGATACATTATCTCATTTAATCCTTTCAACAAACCTAAGAGGTAAGTAAGATTGTTATCCTCTTGTAACAGCTGAGAGAAGTGAAGCTCAGGGAGGTTAAGAGATGTGCCCATGGTGACAAGGTTGGTGACAGATCTGACTCTAGGGCCCATTCTCGCAGCCACTGCACTGCCTTATATATGTGACCAACTTAAAATGACCCTAACAAGTTTGACATGAGCAAGACCAGAACAAAATATCAAACTACAAAATAATGGAATTCATAATACAAGGAAAGAACTTATTTCCATAACTTATAAGGTGATCCAATAAAACAACAATGAGAGACCAATAACAATAAAAATTGACAAAAAGTATCAGTAGACCTTGTACAGAGAACAAAATACAAATAGATTTAAAGGCAAGAAGAGTTGTTAAACATCACTAATCATAATGCTTATTTATTGTTTTAATTTTAAAAATATTTATTCATTTTTTGAGAGACAGAAGGAGACAGAGTGTGAGTGGGAGAGGGACAGAGAGAGGAGACACAGAATCTGAAGCAGGCTACAGGCTCTGAGTTGTCAACACAGAGCATGATGTGGGGCTCAAACTCATGAACTGCTAGATCATGAGCTGAGCTGAAGTTGGCTGCCTAACTGAGACACCCAGGCGCCCCTCTGATCCTAATGCTTATTAAAATTACATGGAGTTTCAATCTTCTTTCATTTTGTCAAAGACCCAAACATTTGAAAGTACATTGTACTGAGAGCTGGGGAAATAGTCACTCTCATTTATTGCTAGTAGGAGTGTAACTGGTACAATTTCCATAAAGTAAAACTTGATCATATCAATCAAATCATAAATTCACATATACATACTCCTTGACCAGCCATTTTTTAATTTAAATGTGATTTACAGGTATATTCTACACGTATGAAATCATTCAAGTACAATGAGTTAACTGCAGCTTTTGTTATATAGTAAAAGATTAGAAATGACTAAAAAAATCCAACAGTTGGTAACTGGTTAAAAAACAGTATAGACATACAGAGGCATATTATGCAGTTACATTTAAAAAATAAGCAAGCAAACAAAAAAAGCATGAGGAAATCTGCATGGGCTAACCTGGAAATATATAGTGGTAAGAATTAAATGTGCAAAAGTTTACAGAATTATCTATAAAGTCAGTAATAATTACATTAAATGTATATAATATATAAAATTATACTTGCTTTGTTTTGCTTATATATGAATAAAAATCTCCTGATAAATAATTTGTATGTCAAAGAATATGTGTATTTTAAAAATATATACATATATGAATGCATGTATTTATATAGATAGATAGATAGATAGATGACACTTAAACAATGCACGGGTTAGGAGTACCAACCCCCACACAGTTGAAAATCCATGAATAACTTTTACTCTCTAAAAACTACTTATAGACTGTTGTTTTCTGAAAGCCTTACTGTAACATAAACAACACATATTTTATATGTTATGTGCATTACATACTGTATTCTTACAGTAATATCTAACATTTCTCTTACTTTTTCAGTATTTCTAGGTTACATGATTAATCTGTGAGCTTTTTTAAATTGTCACAAATATCCCCAAATTTTCCAATTTGGAAAATTGGACCTGTGCCTTTCAAACCTATCTTGTTCAAGGGTCACTATACACATGCACACATATACATATTTGTGTGTAAATATATACACATAATTAAGTAAATATACACACAGGAAAATATATGTGGGTATCTCCACTTTTTGAGAGTTTGCATTACAGCACTTGATTTTATAAAAGATCTACATTAGTACCTGTTTTCACTAACTGAAAGAAATCCAAACCCTTTACCAAAAAAGGTGAAAATAAAAAATAGTGTTCAGCATTTGTTTTGCAGGGAGCTGTTATAGAGACAATGCACACCCAGAACAGGAAGAGTGGCCCCACCAAGCTCCTTTCCAGGGAACTGCACTCAGCATGTCAGCATTAAGGCTCCATAGCTTTGAGTTGTGTCTGTGAGCGTCTGCACTTGATCTTTATTCTGTGCATCCATTAGCAAGATGTGTCTTATGATATTATAAAGGCCCAAGAGAGGTTACTTTTTTGAGTCTGAGAATATTAAAAAATATTTCCATGTAAAGGAATGGTAATGACTTCTTTATGCCATTTTGGTTTAAGAAATTTTTATAGGAACACTCTACTTTTAGATTGTGGGGGAAACCTGTGTGTGTGTGTGTGTGTGTGTGTGTGTGTGTAAAATAAAATAAATGCAGGCCTGAAAATTAAGTGTTATGGGTTAGTACATTTAGTTCCTTTATGAGTATGGGTTGTGTGAATAAAAGATGCAAAGATATGATTAATTAGAGTCCAGTGAGAAAAAATTGTTTAAGTGGTTTCATCCAAGCACAGCACATTCTCACTGTAGGGATCAAATAATGACTCATTGCTGGTAATCACTATGGCAACAGAGCTGACTCTCTGGTCTCCCACAGATGTAGACATAGGTTTACCGATAAAGCTTGGTACTGTCTGCTATTGACATATAATAATTCAACCTGTAACTCATATGCACAGGTCTTTATATTCAATATTCAGCATTCTCATGGTCCTCTCTAAACAGGATGTTTTTTTTGAAAAATTATTAGAATAGTTAACTATAAAGTGGAAAAAGGAGGATAAAAAATAATAAGTTTGTAAGAGTGTAAGAAAGAAGAAAAATGGGCATAGCACAAGCAAGAAAAATAGAAAGTAAGCAGTAATACTGGAAATTAAATGCAAGTAGACCAAAAGGAATATTTTCTAAATTTATTTATATCAAAGTTAATTTTTAAATAATTTATTTATTTTTAAATTTACATCCAAGTTAGCAAATAGTACAATGATTTCAAGAGTAGATTTAATGCCCCTTACCCATTTAGCCCATCCCCCCTCCCACAACCCCCTCCAGCAAACCTCTGTTTGTTCTCCATATTTAAGAGTCTCTTATATTTTGTCACCTTCCCTATTTTTATATTATTTTTCCTTCCCTTCCCTTTTGTCATCTGTTTTGTATCTTAAAGTCCTCATATAAGTGAAGTCATACATTTCTCTTTCACAGAGAAAGTTAATTTTAAGGCACAGTAAAGCAGAGAAAATGTCAATTTACCAGGAAGTTAAAAACATTTTAAATTTGTGGTCATGTGATTACATAGCCTCAGAAAATACAAAGACAAAATGGCAGAACGTATAGGGGAAATTCAGGAATTCACAAGGTAGTAGATATTTTTAACACCGTGTGCAGTAACTTATTTAAAATGTACAAATAGATTATTTGAATAAAACTATTTGACTATTTGAATAACACAGTGACCACTATGGAGTTAATTGTCATGTTTAGAATCTTATGGAATCTTTAGAATCTTTAGAATCAAATGGAAAAAAAATATCACTTCTCCGGGTGCCTGTGTGGCTCAGTCAGCTGAGCATCTGACTTCAGCTCAAATCATGATCTCGAAGTTCATGAGTTGGAGCCCCACATTGGGCTCATTGCTGTAGGCACAGAGCCTGCTTCAGATCCTCTGTCCTCCTGTCTCTGCCCCTCCCGTGCTTGTGCTCTCAAAAATAAATACGTGTTAATTTTTTTTTTTTTTTACATTCACCTTTTATGGTACAGAGAACAGATAAAAAAGGAATTTCACTGGGCTAGAAGCCCTGACCCAGAAGCCTTTTCTTTTCTTTTTTTTTTTTTTCCCGGAAAAAAGTAGATCCTTTCAAGTAAGTTTTTACCTTGTAGTAGAGAATGTGTAAATAAGTCTATAAGGATGGCCTCGTTCTCACAACACTCAGGAGAGAAGTTAAGTACTTTGCCCATGGACAGGCTCACATCCAGAAAGTTGCAGAGCCAGGATTTGAACCTGGATTGTCTGATTCCAGAACTCTTGAGTTGACTCCCCCCTCCCATTCTTCCCACCCTTTTGATTTGGAGTAAGCGTATGTGGGGGATGGGAATGGGTGTCCTAAAAAGAGAAAGATACAAGGAGAAAAGCACATATATCTTCATCATAAAAGGGGCCAGTCACAAAGTTAAGGACTGAAATCTCTGAGCTGCTGGGCATACAAGACTGCAGGATACTCTGGATCTTATCTTTCCTTATCTGTCTCTGGATAAGGGGCCAGTTGTACCATTGCCTGGAGTCTGCCTGGTTCATTAGATTTGTAAAACAGCACTCTTCTTGCTATGCTTCTTTGTTTCCTAGGGCAATGGTTCAGCCTCAACTTTGGCTTTTCTTATTTCTTCCAACATTGTCTCTTCCAAAAGAATGTTACCCAAATGGTTAACAAAGGGTGATAGCGTGGGTCATCTGAGAAGCATGCATCAAGAGAGAGTTAAATATGCAAGGATTTTACTTAGGTAAACTTCTATAAGAAAAAAAAAATGTGAAGAGGTCCAGGAAGACTGGGAGATACTTTAGACCAACTTTGACTGCAAATGAAAGACAGAGAGAAGGAAGGTAGGATGGAAGCATCCTAGACAGCTGTGAAGTCTAATGGGGGCTCAAAAGGACATCCATAAGTCCTTAAGCCACAGTCCATCATCACTAGAGTCCCATTTCTCTCAGAAATAGACCTAGCTATATTCAGCCATTAGTTGGGAGTAGCTCATGGGAAACATGGCTTTGATATAAATACAAGAATGGATTTCAAAGAACAGTAGTTAGGTCCCTCGGTCAATTAAAATTCTTTTAGTTGGAAGTATTTCAGGTGCATTCTCATGATTGGTCAAATGAGCCAGAAAGCTTGAATGTTTCACCTGTGCTGTGGTGCATGGTGATTGGCATTTAATGAGATCTTAATCATGACCAAGACTTTGATTCTTAATATAGTTTCCCTTTTAGGGCTTTGATTAGCCAAGCAACTAGAAAATGAGGCCAGATTTCATGTTCTCTGAGACTCTGTAATAATAAAAGCAAATGTTCCAAAACATAAGAGCGGCATAGTAGGCTAGGGCATTTGGGGCAGATCTAAAGAAGAGGCATTTAGGCTGAGTCTTGACAGTTTACAGATTTTTCTTCTTTGCTATGTTTCTCATAATTGCTGGTGTCATATTTTATTTTACATATATAATATATATGTATTGTACATATGTAATATATATATATATATATTTTAATGTTTATTTATTTTTGAGAGAGAGAGAGACAGAGCACGAGCAGGGGAGGAGCAGAGAGAGAAGGAGACACAGAATCTGAAACAGGCTCCAGGCCCTGAGCTGTCAGCACAGAGCCTGACGTGGGGCTCGAACTCACAAACCATGAGATCATGACCTGAGCCGAAGCCAGACGCTCAACCGACTGAGCCACCCAGGCGCCCCTGTAATATATATATTATAATATGTAATGTATATTATATGTAATGGCAGTGTGTGTATATATATATATATATATATAATTTTTAGAGAGAGAGAGCAGTAGAGAGGGATAGAGGGACAGAGAGAGAATCTTAAGCAGGATACACACTCGGCATGGAGCCTGATAGTAGGGCTCAATCCCACGACTCTGGGATCATGACCTGAGCCAAAATGAAGAGTGGGACACTCAACTGTGTAGACACAGTAAACCCACTAAACTGTGTAGACAAAGTAAAGTCATTTTGGGTCTAGATATGTGAAGGATTAGAAGATAACACCATCTATTTGTCTTATTAGCTTTGACAAGTTACTTAAGTGTCCCTACAGCTCAGTTTACTCATCTGAGAGAAAATGGGAATAGCACATTTGCACGGTTGTTTATATAAAATCTAGATGAAGAAAATCAAATGGAATCTAGATACAGTTTAAATGAAGAATTTTTGAGTGTTTGGGGGTTTATGATGAGCATGCTGCTCATACTCAGGGGTATGTACTCCACTAATATTTTTGAGGTGAGATCTATAGAGCTTATTATTTCCCTATGAATAATGACTTAAGAAAAAGGCATATTAATTCAATGTCCCCCAAAGTTTAATAGTAGGGTATTATTATACAATGTATTTAGACTAAGATCATAAATTTTGGTGACCTCCACTCAGAATTCCTTTCCTGCTACCCTTGAATTTTTGCTTTTGGTTGCTTAAGTGGGAATTCTTGACCAGGCAACTGCAAGTCTTCACCAGAATTATCCCCACCACTTTTATGACATTCTCTACCATATTTTCTTATATAACTTCCACAACACCAGCAAGTTTCTTTACAAACACCATTGACAGTTTTATACAATGGGCTGTGAAGGCTACCCACAAATTGGGAGTCAAAAATTGCTGGACTTGTCATTTGGCCCCAATTGCCTGCACCCTGCTTACTTGGCTATATTCAATTTCAGTCAACTCCAATTAACAACAATGTATTTGCCCCAAGTTTCCCTTCAATTAGATGCCTCACCCATTTTCTGCCTCAATTTCTCTTCAAGGAGTCCTGTTAGAGTAGTTTTCAAGGCTATTTTGGTGATTTGGTGCCCAGATACAAAGATCTCTTGGTCTGCAGATCCCTTTAACACACCACTGGGACTCTAACAGCAGAGTCAGTGAATGATTATGAATTCCCCAGTTTCTTACCAGAGGATTCAATGAGTCCTTTACACTGAGAATTTCTGCCTTTGGAACTTATTTCAGGGTCACATCACAAGGCTCTCACCTAGTATATTTTTTCCACCAGCCCTCTAACTGGCTTCCTCAGAGCCACATACTGCACTACACCACATACTATATTGCCTACCACTGGAGGTTTATATTGAGGGTAGAGAACTCCTGCATTTCCTATTCTGGCTTGCTACCACCAACTCAAAAGATCTGTTTTCATCCTTCAGTCCTGGGTGTTTAGGTTCTACTAGGACTGAATGGACTGGGCACAGGTGCAGTGGACCTAGCCACCAAAAATTGAGTAATTAAGATCAACCAACAATTATCAGCCACCCTAACCCGGCACATATAATGACTCCATAAAACCCTGTTACTTGGCAACAGTCCCATAATTCTCTTGCTCAAATGGTTTTATGCAACCACCTGGCCCTAAATTATCTACTGGTCTAGGAAGGAGAAGTTTGTGTCTGCTCCAGGACCACTTGCTATATGTATGTAAACAACTCAGAAAAGTTTTATACCTACTTGTACCAGAATGCTTAAGATGTTAAAATAGTCCACAACATTTCCCAAATATTTAAACATACAACCAGAGCCTCTGAGGTCACTGACATATTTTTCATGGCTGGACCCTTCAAGTTGGGGAGAATGGCTACAGATGGGATTTCAAACTATTGACTATAAAATTCTTTTTTTTAATGTTTGTTTTTGAGAGAGAGAGAGAAACAGAGAGACAGAGGGAGACACAGAATCTGAAGCAGGCTCTAGGCTCTGAGCTGTCAGCACAGAGGGGCTGGAGCTCACAAATTATAAGATCATGATCTGAGCTGAAGTTGGATGCTTAACCGAGTGAGCCACCTAGGTATCCCTTGCCTATGTAATTCTTACAGGATTTGTTATTGCAACCCTAAGTAGATGTGTAATCTCTGGGTTACAGTGTGCCCTAACACTGACTTTTAACATATCTGCTTCCCAGGCTGTTTGCGTCCTCACCATTAACTCTGATACCATGGCACACCAGAATGGATTAGTGTAAGTGCCTGACAATTAGGGGTCTTTTAATTATAATGTAAATTCCTGTCATTACACTTTTTATTATAAAAGTATCTATTTATTTATATTTATCTATTTATTTATTTTCAATTCTAGCATAGTGAACATACAGTGTTATATTAGCTTCAGGTGTATAATATAGCACTTCAACACTTCTTACAACACCTAGTGCTCATCACAACAAGTGCACTCCTTAGTCCCCATCACCAATTTCACCCATCCCTTCCCCCCACCTCCACTCTGGTAACCATCAGTTTGTTCTCTATAGTTAAGAGTCTGTTTCTTGGTCTCTCTCTCTCTCTCTTTCTCTCTCTCTCCCTCTGTCTCTGTCTCTTTTGCTTATTTGTTTTGTGTCTTAAATTCCACACGAGTGAAATAATATGGTATTTGTCTTTCTCTAACTGATTTTGCTTAGGATTGTACTCTCTAGATCCATCCATGTCATTGCAAATGGCAAGATTTCATTCTTTTTTATGGCTGGGTAATATTCCACTGCATATATGTACCACTTCTTCCTTCTCCATTCATTACTCAATGGACACATGAACTGTTTATATAATTTATCTATTTTAGATAATGCTGCGATAAACATACAGTGCCTATATCCCTTTAAATTAGTGTTTTCATATTCTTTGGGTAAATATCCTGCAGTGTGATTACTGGATGGTAGGGCAGTTCTATTTTTAGCTTTTTGAGGTACCTCCATACTGTTTCCCAGAGTGGCTGCACCAGTTTACATTCCCAACAGTGCATGAGGGATTCCATTTATCCACATCCTTTCCAAAACTTGTTGTTTCTTGTGTTGATGATTTTAGCCATTTTGACTGATGTGAGATGATATCTCATTGTAGTTTTGCTTTGTATTTCCCTGAGGATGAATGATGTTGAACATCTTTTAATGTGTCTGTTGGCCATCTGTATGTCTTCTTTGGAAAAATGTCTATTCATGTCTTCTACCCATTTTAATTAGATTATTTTTTTAAGTGTTGAATTTTATTTGTTCCCTATATATTTTGGATGCTAACCCTTTATTGGATATGCCATTTACAAATGTCTTCTCTCATTCAGTAGGTGGCCTTGTAGTTTTGTTGATCATTTCCTTCACTGTGCAGAATTTTTTTTTTATATAGTCCAAATAACTTATTTTTACTTTTGTTTTTCTTACCTCAGGAGACATAGCTAGAAAGATGTTGCTATGGCTAATGTCAGAGAAATAACTGCCTGTGCTCTTTTCTAGTATTTTTATGGTTTCAGATCTTACAGTTAAGTTTTTCATCTATTTTGAATTTATTTTTGTGTATGTTGTAATAAAGTGATCCCATTTCATTCTTTTGCATGTAGCTTTCCAGTTTTCCCAGCACCATTTGTTGAAGAGACCATCTTTTTCCCATTGTACATTCTTTCCTCATTTGTCAAAGATTAATTGGCCATTTAATTGTGAGCTTATTTCTGAGTTCTCTATTCTGTTCCTTTGATATCTGTGTCTATTTTGTGCCAAGGCATCCATTTTAAAGACATCTCTTTCAAATAAAAGTATTGCCAGCCACTCCAACTAGTAAAGAGCCAGTCTGTCCCACCCATTAAGTTTTCCTTTTTAGAAAGCTGTCATTGACCTAGGTGACTGACCACTTGAGTGACCCTGCTTTTCCTTTACAACACTTTAATTCCCACTATTATGTCTTAAATTGGCCAATAAGCCCACAAAACTCTAGACACCCCAACTTGGACGCCATTAAAGGCAGAACCATCACCTTTCTCCTTTGCCTGCACATCCCACAACATCACTGTGTGATTTGGATGTGCTTTGTACCCTCCAGGAAATGTAACAAATAAACACTGTTTTTTTTTTCAAAGTTCCCTAATGATTGTTGCTGAGGTGAGTTCTGCAATCATAACAGGAACCATAAGGGTGTGTCCAGACACAACATTCACTGCAGGAAAATGTCTATGAGGGCTGCCACAAGTAACATGGGCCCAAGTGAGTGCTTCAGGCATTCTTAGCTGACAACATCACTATCACTAGGCTGAGGCAGACACAACACAAAGTGAAAGGTAATAATGGTGTGAAGATGAGGCAATGATGAAAAATGAAGATAATCCTCACAACAGCCATTTCCTAATGAAATAAAGCCTTTGGAGGATACAGGCTAAGACTTAAATGTAAATACATGTATAAGTATTCAGATAGACAAAATAAGATAACTAAAAGGGATATCATATATCTAAATAAATAACTTTCAATAACTATAAAACATAATTTATGACTAATTAAGCAATAAATTGACTAAATGAAAGGTTTTTGAGAATTCAGGGGTCCTGGACCACATACACATGCCATCTGTAAACTGTAAGAATTCTTATTTAATGCCAGGCGCTATGCTGATGCATTATATCCCATTCTTTCTTACATGTTCAATGAGATCCTTCTGCAATTCTTCCATCTTTCTATATATCATTAATTTATAACTTATTCATGAGTAATACATATTGTAAGGAAAAACTCTTATTCAAACTTCTACTACCAGCTATTGCCTAATTTCTTTGATTCTCTTTGAAGCAAAACTCTTCGAAAAAGTTGTTTATACCCACTCACTGTCTCCAATTCTTTCTCTTCTCTTTTAAAAGCGTTCACCACCTCCATTCAACTGAAACTGCTCTTACAAAGTTCAAAGACGACCTCCATGTTGTTAAACTCAATGGTTAATTCTGTCATCATCTTGCTTTATTCCTCATAGCATGTGACACAACTCATTAGGTCATCTTCAATGAGGCATTTTCTTCATTTGGCTTCCAGAACCCAAATCTCTTATTATATTGTTATTATTATATTATATCTTATTATTATATTATATATGACCTGAGCCAAAACCAAGAGTTGGAGGCTTAGCTGACTGAGCCACCCAGGTGCCCCTCACTTTAATCGTTTTTTTAAGAGGTTTCCATGGGGCACATGGGTGACTTGGTCAGTTAAGCCTCCAACTCTTGGTTTTAGCTCAGGTCATGATCTCACCATTCATGGGTTCAAGCCCCACATTAGGCTCTGCACTGGCAGGAAGGAGTGTGCTTGAGATTTTCTCTCTCCCTCATTCTCTACCCCTCCTGACTCGCTCTGTTTCTGTCTCTCTCAAAATAAATAAATAAATAAATAAATAAATAAATAAACTTTAAAAAAAAGGAGGTTTCCCTTTTTCCACCATTATCTTCTTGTACTCTATTAGTAGTGAACCAAGCATAGTGATTTTTTTTAAAACCTAAGTCAAATTCTATTACTACTTTCGTCAATGTCCTCCAACAGCTCCCTATCTCACTAACAGGAAGAGCTGTGAAAATGGTTAACTATATCTTGACCTTATCTCCAACCACTTTCCCTTCTTTTGGATCACTTCAGTCACAAGGGCCTAATTGTTGTTGTTTGAACACTGAGCATAGTTCAGCCTTGGGACATTTATGATGACTCTCCCTCTGACTGGAACATACTGCTAAGGCCCTCACTTTCTTACATTCTTTGCTCAAATGATTCAATATTATTAAAGCTTACCAGAATAACATAAAATTTCAGCCCTTACTCACTCATGGAACTTTTGATACACTTCACCTTAATCTAACTTTTGCTTTATCTATAGCACATTACTTTCTAACATATTGCATAATTTGAATTTTTATGTTTATTGTTAACTGTGTATTTGTTGTTAATTATGTATTGTTAATTGTGTGTTTGGTTGACTGTTAATACACTATAATGTAAGCTCTTTGAACATTTGGCATATTCAAAGCTCCTAAAATAGTTCCTAGAGCATGCTGGAAAATTAATATATTTGTATTGAATAAATGAATAGTGGAATGAATGAGTTTCTAGGCACTTCACTTTGAAGGTAATCAAGGGTAAAAAGCACCTTTTCATGGCATCTAACTCTTGCTTTCCTAAAATCTTTGTCTCAGTGATTTAAAATAATTTAATAAAGTCTGACCCAGAAATGGCAACCCCTAATTTAAAAGGTCTGAAAGAACCCAGAAAGCTGGAAGATTTGAGAAAATCCAGGCTATGGATTTATGACTATTAAGATCATTATAATAATATAGCTATTATAGTATTTTATTTATCATCATACTGCAAGTAAGTCAGGTTCCTAATGATGAGTGACAGGATTCTGACATAAGGCAGGATTCTGACACATCCCTGTGTGAATCTCTCTCTCTCTCTCTCTCTCTCTCTCTCTCTCTCTCTCTCACACATACACACACACACACACACACACACACACACACACACACACACACAGTTACTTCCCCTTGGCCTCCATCTACCTTCAGCTATTTTCCTCTACAATTCCCTCTATTTAAAACTCATTTCTGGAACCTTACTTTTTCTACTTATCATTTTTTTCTTATGCTTAAATCATTGTTATTAGAATTCCCTTACTTATTTGCCTTATCACTGCTAAACCCAATGAATGATTTTTTATCACCATCTAAGTATGTGTGCAGTGCTTAATTCTCTTCTTTATGCCTTCTAGATCACCTGAAACACTTTCCAGAATGAAGCAATAAGAAAACAAATAAATTCATCTGCCTATGTGACATTATTTCCAAGATATGTGATGCAAATATCAGAAACTGAAAAAATAACTTATATGCCCACATCAGTGTCTACTCTTCTGTTTCTCCTTTTCCCATTAAGGATGCCGATATCCAACCAGTCATTCAAGCCAGAAAACTTGGCACCACACTTAACTCCATATCTCTCTGTATGTCTCCTGTCCTTGTGTGCAAAGTAGTTGACAAGTGCTCACTCTTAATCTCTGCATCAATTGTTTTTTCTCCATCTCACTGCCACATCATAGCAAGCTTTTACTCTTCACTGAATTATTGGAATGACTTCTGTCTGGATCTCTTGTCTTATTCCCACCCAATACAGGCTCTTCACTCTAGCCAGGATGATTTTTCTAATCTAAGAGGGAAGACCCTCTGTTCTTCCCCTCAGTGTATACCATAAATTTCATCTTGGGGGCAAAAGGATTGAGGGTAGCCTTAGAGCTTTCCAGATAGGGAACTAACCAGTTGGTACTTTTTATTGCCCAGTAGGGCATGAGTTGAGTGAAGTCTTGTACCATGCGATCCCTTGGAGTGGGATTTATTCTACTCCTTGAAGACACAGATTTCTCATCTTCCTTCTTTACACCAAAAAGCTACCATACCATGAAGCCTGTTTAAATGTTCTTTTATGAAGACCCTTCTAATTACCTCAAAGTGATGTAGATTTCTGAATTTGGGGCACAGACCATGGGTTGTGTTTTAACCATAAATTTCATAAGCAAATTCTTATGTCCTAGATCTGACAGGAGGGCTCACATAAAGAAGGTTCTATTAACTGTTAACTCCCACTTTCTCTATGCCCTTTGCCAAAGTCATCTCCCTTAAAATATTGCCTTATCAAGGATGACAGTCCTCTCCTCCTCTATCACTTCTGGTATAATAACATTCTGGCCACCAAGACCCTTTTTGTGCCACTTAATAAGTCCAATGCCTCTTAATCACTTTTGCTTCAGCTCAGTTTATGCTGAGTCAGAAGCTGGGGTAAAGGAGAATGATTAAGAGTTTTCATTTTGTTTTGTTTTGTTTTTAGTTGTCTGTTGACTGTCTAGGGGAAGGGGAAGATGAACTCCCACTCCATGGGTGGTAGAGAAAAGGGTCCCTTTTCTGAACCAGAGCTGTTTTTTTTTTTTTTCCTAAAAGAATCTTAACATATACAAAATTATCAAAGCCAACCCAGCTTAGTGCTAATGGTCTTATTATGTTAAGGGAGCATTCACCCCTTCTGAGCCCTTGATTATTTTCAAAGCCTCCCTACAATATTGAAAGTAATTTATGACTTGCCCAAATCAATTATATTTAACCCCCCAGGGTTTTCAGCCACATAAAGGCACTCTAGAGGGTAGGAAATGAGGAGGATGACAAGACAGATGTTATTTCATATCCCTCAAAAAGTAAATATGATCAGTATGTCTCTGTTTTGTTTTTTGTTTTTGTTTTTTGTATAAACTTATAATAAATACAGAGAACAAATTGGTGGTTTCCAGAAGGCAGAAGGTGGGAATGAACTGAATAGGTGAAGGAGATTAAGAGGTAAAAAATTCATGTATATCAATAATTACTCTGAATGTAAATTGACTAAATCCTCCAATCAAAAGACATAGGATGTCAGAGTGGATAAAACAACAAGATCCAGTTATAAAAAAAAAAAGTCACATAGATGATTACTACAGCATAGGGATATACCCAATAATATTATAACAATATTTGGTGACAGGTGGTGACTGCACTTATCTTTGTGAGCACTGAATAATGTATAGGATTGTAAAATCATTTGTACACCTGAATCTAATATTGTATGTCAATAATATTGTATACAATCTAACATTGTATATTAACTATACTTCAATAATAAAAATTAAAATAGGTATATCTGATTACACTGTTCACCTGATTAAAGTCCTTCAGAGGCCTCCTCTTGCTATTAGAATAAAGGCCACACCTATCTTTCATTGTATTCCTTCTACTTATGTTTCTAGATTCAATATCTTCCATTCCTAGCACCTTTTCATTCTCTCTCTCTCACTCTCTCTTTCTCTCTCTCTGTCTCTCTCTCTCACACACACACATGCACATTTGATGTTTTACCAGTAATGATATTCTCTCATTTCTTAAAAAAAATATGTTTTTATTTATTTTTGAGAGAGAGAGAGACATAGAGAGTACTAGTGAGGGGGGGGGACAGAGAGAAAGGGGGTCACAGAATCTGAAGCAGACTCCAGGCTCTGAGCTGTCAGCACAGAGCCTGACACGGGGCTTGAACTCGTGTACTGTGAAATCATGACCTGAGCCAAAGTCAGACATGTAACCAATTGAGCCACACAGTTGCCCCGATATTCTTTAATTTCTTTAAATGCAGAATACTTTCTCCTGGATACATTACCTTCCCCCTCCCTCTCTGTGTCTCTCGGTCTTTCTTTCTTTCAAATGTCCCATGATCCCTCCCTTCCCTGAGCATTCTTTCATGCATTCCCTCCATTTGGAATATTTGACTCTTCAGTGTTTTAAAATTTACTCAGCCTTCAAGTTCCAATTTTAGTGACACTTATACTGGAAACTTTCCCTGAGATATTTAAATTTGCTTAATACTTTCTTATTTTCTTTTTAAAGTTTTTATTTAAATTTCAGTTAACTAACATAGAGTGTAATATTAATTGCTGGTGTAGAATGTAGTGATTCATCACTTACATACAACACCCAGTGCTCATTCATCACAAGGGCCCGTCTTAATACACATCACCTATTTAACCCACCCCCCCACCAATATCCCTCCAGCAACCCTCAGTTTTTTCTCTATAGTTAAGAGTCTGTTTCTTTGTTTGCCTCTCTATTTTCTCCCCTGTGTTCATCTGTTTTGTTTCTTAAATCCACATATGAGTGAAATGATATGTTATTTGTCTTTCTCTGTCTCACATATTTTGCTTAGCATAATACTCTCTGGCTCCATCCATGTTGCTGCAAATGGCAAGATTATTTTCCTTTTATGGCTGAGTAATATTCCATTGTATACATATATCACGTCTTCTTTATCCATTCATCAAATATTCTTGGTTTGCAATTCCATAATCTGCTGTACTTTCACTATTATTAAACTTACATCATGCTATTATGGCTCCTCTAATGTTTACTTTCCCCCATTCTTAGTCTGAGAGCTACAAAGGATGGATTGTTCCTGCTTTGTTCACCATATATCTTATACTATTTAGGTTGTAGGTGGCCTCTCCAATCAAAAAACATCCCCCATCTAAGAAGCACTGCCAGTATAAAGAGATGGATCACAGCACATAAATCTGTGCTGTGCAGTTTGCTCTCCTAGAGCTCAGTTGTGATATAGGTTTTAGGTTTTTTACTTCCAAGAACCAACAACTACGCTCCAACCTAATTATCTATTGTAGATGATGTAATCAAGTTGAATATTAGACACAGTGGCACCTATATGGCCAACCCTGAAGATTTTAGGCACAGAACATAGCCAATTCTTTTAAAGAAGGTTTTAGGGAACTCAAATATGTGTCACAGACATTTGCCTCTGAACTGGACAGTGTACACACATACAGAAAGTAGAGCCTTCACTGCCTAACTCTAATTCAGTTGAACAATGGATGGTTACTGGGAGATTATTAATTTATCCAATTAATATTTATTGACAACTTGCTATGTCAGACACTCTGATAAGAGCTCAGAAATCAATAGAGAAAAGGAAACACACCACTTTTGTCATCATAAAACTTGCAGCCAAGAAAGGAAGACAGGCGATTACCATGGAGCTTCAGCAACAACTATGGGGTATTCTACATAGTGAACCCATGCATATACTTCTTTCTTGAATCAGAGGGTAATTTACATCAATGTAAGTCTTTCTGAAATAACCACGGTTGAGTGGTGAGGCTTTCTTATTATGTTGCCTTCCTCCTAGGATATCCAAATAACTAACCCTCTATCCTAGAATTGCTTACAAATTTCTAGAATCTTTATCATTGTATATAAACAAAGAAGTAGAGATAAGCATTATCTCAGACTAGATATTCAATGGCTAAAGGATTGATCTCTTCTTAGAGAGAGTTCCAGGAGGAATATGAAAGACTCAACATTGGGTCAGAGGCCTTGTTATAAAAAGGATCCATGTTGCTTTTTTGTATTGTCTCTTAAATTCCATATATGAATAAAAGCATATGGTGTTTGTCTTTCTCTGACTGAATTATTCACTTAGAATTATACTCTCTAGCTCCATTGATGGCATTGCAAATGGCAATATTTTATTCTTTTATGGATGAATAATATATATTCTTTATCTATGCATCAATCAATGGACACACAGGCTGCTTTCATATCTTGGTTGTTTTAAATCATGCTGCTATAAATATAGATGGGTTAGATAGGTATTAAGGAGGGCACTTGTGATGAGCACTGAGTGTTGTATGTAAGAGATGTATAATTGAATTCTACTTCTTAAATTAATATTGTACTGCATGTTAACTAATTAAAATTAAGATTTTAAAAAGTAAAATAAAATGAAAATTCATGCATATGGGTGGGTACATGTAACATTTTGAATTAGTGTTCTTGTATTTTTTGGGTAAATGCCCAGTAGTGCAGTTGCTGGATCATAGATATGCTGGACCATATTTTTACCTTTTTGAGGAAACTCCATACTGTTTTCCACAGTGGCAGCACCAGTTTGAATTCCCACAAACAGTTCATAGTGTTTCTTTTTCTCCATATCCTCCCCAACACCTGTTGTTTCTTGTGTTGTTGATTTTAGCCATTCTGACAGATGTAGATGATATTTTATTGTACTTTTGATTTGCATTTCCCTGATGATAAGTGATGATGAGCATCTTTTCATGTCTCTGTTGGCCATCTGTACGTCTTCATTGGAGAAATGTCCATCCATGTCTTCTGCCCATTTTTAATTGGATTAATTTTTTTTGGGGGGGGAGAGTTCAGTTGTATCAGTTTTTTATATATTTTGGATACTGACCTTTTATTGGATATTTCATTTGAAAATATCTTCTCCCATCTAGCAGGTTTCTTTTAGTTTTGTTAATTGCTCCCTTCACTGTGCAGAAGCTTTTTATTTGGATGTAGCTAAAACAATCTCGAAAAAGAAAAGCAAAGGCATCACAGTTCCAGATTTCAAGTTCCATTACAAAGCTGTAGTAATCAGAGTAGTATGGTACTGACACAAAAAAAGACACGTAGTTCAACTGAACAGAATAGAAACCTCAGAAATAAACCCACAACTTTATGGTCAACTAATTTTTAACAAAGCAGGGAAGAATATGGAATGGGAAAAAAAAAACACAGTCTTTTCAACAAATGGTGTTGGGAAACTGGAAAAGAACATTGCAACTGGATGACTTTCATACACCATATACAAAAATTAATTCAAAATGAATTAAAGACTGAAATATAAGGCCTGAAACCATAAAGATCATAGAAGAGAACATAAGCAGTCACTTTTTTTTTTTAAATTTTTTTTTTCAACGTTTATTTATTTTTGGGACAGAGAGAGACAGAGCATGAACGGGGGAGGGGCAGAGAGAGAGGAAGACACAGAATCGGAAACAGGCTCTAGGCTCTGAGCCATCAGCCCAGAGCCTGACGCGGGGCTCGAACTCACGGACCGCGAGATCGTGACCTGGCTGAAGTCGGACGCTTAACCGACTGCGCCACCCAGGCGCCCCAGCAGTCACTTCTTTAACATTGGCCATAGGAACTTTTCTTTCAAGGTATGTTTCCTGAAGCAAGGGAATCATTTTACTTTCAGATTTTGAGTTACATTCTTTGATGTCAGAGTTTTGGTTACTCTTTCAAAGTAGGTAACTCATTTCTTTGGTCTGACTTCAGAGTTCAAATGGCATAAAGGGAGGGGAACCAAATATGAAACACCCATATAAATACTTCAACATATGATCAAGCCACATGTCTTTCTCTATTCAGTAAATAAATTTACTTCATATGTCAGGCCCTCCATTTTTATCCCTCTCACCCAAAAAGGTAGGAAGTAGAATTACATATCACATCTATGATATTCTGAAATACTACTTGCCACTTGTCTCATAGGCAAATCATCCCTTGTCAGTGAGATTCCATAATTCCTATTAACCAATGACTGTTGTGTGTTTCCTTTGTCTTTCCAAATGATAATTTTCATTATGGTTCTCCCCTCGCTTTCTCCAAATGACTACTTGGTGTTGGGAGAAAAGAGCATCCTTTCTATTTTTCGAAGTCCTTAACATGAAAAGTCACATTAGGACTTCAATATTGTTCAGAAATCCTCACTTTGAGCTGGACTGAATATCTATATGAACTTCACATCGTCTCCCTTAGACAAGAAGTATGTTCAACATGTGAGAAGAAGGAATTAAATGAGTATTTGTTGAGCAAAAGAGCCACTTTGGCAGAGAAAGTGCTGCATGTTCATTGAATCCTATTTACTCTGAACTACATTTCACAGCTATCCTACCTTTCACATTCATAGTTGTCATGAGTGGGGGCTATGTGACTGAATTCCAACCAGTGGCATGTAGACAGAAATGAAGTGTTCTACCACCATAGTTGGTCTATAGAAACCTGTGACATAATCATCCACACTCTTTCACTTCCTCTGACAAGTGAATGGCATAGATTCTGAGATTCAGGTGGAAAGCAAAATCATAAATGTGTAGATACTTGGCTCCTTGAATAATTGCAAGAAGCAGAACTTCTTAATCTCCACTCTCCTTAATCCATACTGACCTTTTCATGATCAAGATTATGATATTGTATATGGTATATGACTTGATACATGACATAAACATAACTGAATATAAATAAGCCACTGAGATTTGGGGATTTCTTTGTCATTGAATCTAGTGTAAATTTCTCTGAGTATCCCAGAAAGAATACATGTAGGAGGACATGGTATTTTATCTGAATCCACCCATGATGTTAGAGAAAAGCCATCCATATAAATATCTGGGAACAAAGATTTCTAGGCAGAGGAAACAGCACATACAAGGACCAAAGTATTAGATCATGTGTTTAAGACAAAGGGGGAAATGAATACATCTGGTTTCTAGTGAATGAAGAGAAGAGAGACAAAAAAAAATGAGATTGAAGAGGTCAGTGGATTCTAAATCACACAGAACTCTGTAGCAATGATGAAGAAGTTACATTTCACTCTAATAATGATGAAACATCATTGGAAGATTTTAATCAGTGAAAATATATGTTCTTATTATGAGATATATGTTTTTAAATGATAACTGGGGCTACTCTTGGGGGGACGAATTATAAGGCTCAAGAGGGAAAGCAGAGAGACTAATTAGGAGATAAGACAGTCTTCCAAACAGGAGATGTTAGCAACTTATACAAGACAATTGTAGTGGAAAAGGGGAAAATGATATATCCCACTGAGTCATTTAATGAATTAAGTCTAGGGAAATCATATGGATCATATATTTATGTAAAAATTCTATGTAATATATGGTACAGTCAATACATTAACAAAACATATGCATACTGAAATCTGTAAAATATTCAGGACACTTTTAGTTACTCTGCAGCAAGCCTTAGTTTTAGACTTTTTAAGCTTAATATAGTTCTAGTGAAACTAAAGTTCTTTCCAATAACAGAGAATACAAAAAGCTGTTGGTTTGCCTAATGGCCACCAGATGGCCCTAATAGAATCTATTCCACGGAGAATGGAATACAGACAGAATGAAGTCAGAGCATTTTAACAGGACCAAAATATCTCACAAAACTCTTGTTCTTGTGTGCTGAGATTGAAAAATCATCTTCAACAAAATAAACATATTCACAGCCTAAGAGGCTATGCTATAGGAGCCTACAAAACTGGAATTATGTAAAATCTTACTGGGATGGGTAAATACTAATTTTAGGATGAATAATAATGTGCATGTGTAAAAAATACGTAATCTTATTCATGGGCTTAAGCTAGAAAGTTATATAGACCTCATTGCCTTCTTTTTCATTAGAGAGCATAGCTCCTAGATACTCACATTTGACAACTGTATAGACAGTGAAGAATGTAATAAAGAAAAAAGTGTAAATCTGCTTGCTGAAGACTATATGTGTCTTAAAAATCCTTTGTAGATGTTCTTTTGCTAATTTATTAGTGGGCTATTTATTTTCTATTTATTGATTTTGTGTTCCTTGTATGTTCTGGATACAATCCCTGTATCAGACATATGATGTACAAATATATTCTCTGAGGCTTTGACTTCCCTTTTTATTCCTTCAGTGGTGACTTTCATAGAGAAAATAATTATACTTTTAGTTTTTGATAAAGTTTAATTCATCAATTTTTATTTTCATGGATTCTATTTTTTTATTGTATCTAAGGACCTGTCAACAAACCCAAAGGCATGTCAACTTTCTCCTTTGTTTTCTTCTAAAAAATTTTTTATTTATTTGCATTTTAATTTAGTTCCATGGTACATTTTTAGTTAGTTTTGTGTAAGTTGTGAGGTCAGTTTCAAAGTTTACTTTTGCATAGGGACATCCAAGTTTTCCACCATCATGTGATGAAAAACACTATTTTTCTCCATTGAATTGCTTTTACTTCTTTGTCAAAAACCAGTTCACTGTACTTGTAATGGTCTATTTTGGGTTTTCTATTTTGTTCCATTGATCTCTGTGTTTATACTTTCCCAATGCCATACTGCCATAATCTTGGAAGGAATTCAGTCTCTAACTATAAAGTATGATATTAGAAGTACATTTTCCATATAAATCTTTTATTAGGTGAAAGAAGATCCCTTATATTTCTAGTTTTTTGATACTGTTTATTATGAATGGGTGTTGAATTTTTGGACCTTTTGTACTGCTTCTCAGAGAAATTCTACATCTTGTAACTCTTGCTCTAACCCCCTGTTGTTATTGCTGGAGGCTTGCTAGCATGGTAGTAAAGTCAGGAGTAGTGGTGTTCTCTAAACTTTTGATTAAGTCTCAGTCATTGGACCCTCCACTGTGCTTATGTCTTGAGGGTCTTCATTAGTCTCTCTGTGTTTCACCAGGGAACCAGGGATAGTTTTCCCCATCCTATACTATCTTGCTTGGCTACTATGATCCAAGACTATTTCTTTAGAGTTCTTTCCCATGTTGGCTACAGCTTTTTTGTTTCTTAGATGACACAGGAAGGCTGGAGTGAGGCTGGGGCAAGTAAACTTTCCTTTCCTGTATTGCTCTCTGGTAAAGACTTTCTTTCAGTCTATGGAGTCTTGTATTTCTACCGCATTATTTCGTACCTTTTATCTCCCTCGAGTCATCTTCTTTCCAGATTTCAGAAAGTTTTACTTGGTTTACTCTGCAGCCTCAGTTCTCTGATAGGTTTAGTAAAACTCAGTGATTTCCTGTTTGTCTAAATTTTTCTTCATTTAAGGAAAAGAATGAGACTTCCAAGCTCTTTACATGTCAGAGCTGAAACAAATAGTTGACTTTTATGACATTTATAGGGGTTGTTTAAAAGCAGAATTCAAATGTATGATATTATTAGGAAGTCTTTTTATGTGCTCTCACAAAACCTTGATTTCAGACAATGTATTTTACCTCATGAAATGAGGTAAATGATCCGGAAATGATCAGGAATTCTTAACTTTATTATGTGATTCTCTGTCTGAATGCAAGCTGTTTTCCCTTCATTGCTGAAGACGTTGGGTTCCCTTTATAATTTATCTCTTTGCTCCTCTAGATATCAGGAATACCTAACCAAAGATTATGGGTTTTAATATGGCAGCGGAGTAACAAATGTATTATCTCAGGGTTCAAAATGACCAGTGATGATGGACTTTACTTCTAACAAGCTTTATCTTTCTAGGCATTAGCACACAGCATTCTCTTAGAACATATAAATCTCTGGTGGGTCCTAGCTACCAAGAGCATAGGAATTCATTCCGGCCAGTATCACACTTCCTACATGCTTCCCCATCCTAGGAATGCAACTAGCATGATCTGTCTCTACATGAACACCATATTAACCTTTCAGGGATTTGATAGCTAAGGCCTGGATTCATTTTGGAACCTAAGCCACATAAATACTACTCATACAAACTCCATAAAGGGATATGGCTCATCTATTTTTTCTAGAATTATTTGAGTATGTCCAACAGTTTCTCTCAACACACTAAGGCAGCCATCTCTAAAACTACTATCCACTTAAACAAGGCCTTCTCTCACTCACTTCCAGAAAAATTTCCCTTCAGTGTATCCTTTTTATGATACCAGCTGGCCCTGGTAGCCCTGGCCAGCTGCAGGAATCTGGTTCATTTACCCTCACCCCATTCATTTCCATGGATGAACTTCCTGAGGGTTTCCATTTGCAATCCATAAACATGCATATTATTTATAAACCCATAATTAGCGAATGGGATAAAGAGGCAAACTAATGTTCCCAAATTACTTTGCACATTTATGAGTATTAGTATCCCCCCCCCAAAAAAAAAAAAAGACAACCACTCACACTAACTCTTTATGAGGCTGGTTATCCAAATCAAAGAAGTCCAGAATAGTAAACACAGCACGGACAGAACCACAAAAGAATAATCTCCAGAGGTAATGCTATATATGTGAAGACCACTTACAGAGAAGCCACAGTCACACTCAAGCATGTGAGCAGCCATAACACATATTATGAGAGGGAGAGTGGCACTTGGGTTCATAACACTGGCTCTAAGATTATACAAACTGGCTATGGATTCATATCTCTAGCTGAATGACCTTCAGAAATTTACTACATCCTTAGAAGCTTCAGCTTCATTTATAAAATGGGAATAGTTGACCATTCTTCCAGGGTTTTTGAGAAAATTGAATGTGATAATCTATGAAAAATGTTTACCATATATTATCATGTAATATATATGCAATACTGCTATGTAATACATGTGCAATGAAAATTTCCTGAGAAAATGAGTTTGAGAGTCACAGAATTTTGGAATACTTGTGAATTTTTTGACATGTGTAAGCTACCAATATTTTCCTTGATTTTCTACCATCTTCAGATTTTCAAAGCCACATTTCTCTGGCAGTGGGAATCTCCCAAGCTATCTGCCTGTCATTGATAACAGGATGGCCCACAGCTACAGAAGCTCCCACTATCATATCCTGCAATAGCTAGAATGGGGAATGTGCCTTAAGGTTGGGGTTTGGACTCAGTAACTCAGTGCCAGAACTCTGAGTGTGCCCTTGAAGACCATGACAGAAAGCATGGGTACACAGCTCTACAGTAGGAAACTCAGTGGCTGTTGATATCCTCCTGTACGAAATATTATCAGTACAAGATGAAGTTGTACAAAGTTGCAATGGAGCATGTATGGTTCACTCCCAGGTTAGATGCCTTACCAAGTGGAGGTACAAAAAAAATGTTATATGTGAATGCTTACACCTGTTTTAACCACTAATCATTTGAGGCCCACGGCCATATAGAGAAACAAAAGCTGCAAGTTAATAGTGATTCAGAAGTTAATAGAGGTTTATCATAATTTAAGGTTACTGATCCTCCAAAGCATCTACCTGGCATTGAAACTCTACCAAAAATAGTATTGTCAAAGAAACATGACTGATGCATGAAATCTTGAGTCTATGGCTACTTGGGGAGAACATGTAACTTGTTGCCCAAATCTTACTGTGAAATACTTGGTATCAATTCAGATGCTTGGGACTGTAGGTAAAAGAAACCCCAACTAAAAGTGGTTTTATTTATTTTTTTAAAAAATGCCCTACATGTATCTGTTGATACAGTGGGTCAACCATATCACCAAAGTCATGGATGTTTTATATATTTGAAACCTATGCTCCTTAGCATGTTGTTGATGTTTCTTTAATGATTATATGATAATTATATGATAACTAGAATAGTTCCAGGAAGAAGTCCATGCAGATATTATAGGTTCCAGAGCCGAAGCAAGCTATTTTATAATCTTTAAAAACATCTTCTTTTATTATGGGGGAAAATATTTCTGAATACCTCCAACCAGACTTTGTCTCAGGTCCCTGAATGGAGAGTGATATTTGAATTAATATGATTGGTTTAAACTAATCCTGGATTGGGGAAAAGAATCACCTTACATAAGTTCATGGTAGAATGAACATCCTAACAAAACCAAGTGTCTGCCAGCAGGGAAAAGATTGTGTCAAGGGGAGAGGGTAGAAATGACAAACAGTAGAGCCCTCTACACATTTGCTTTATAAATTTCTTACTAATGTGATATAGGAAAGAATGGAGTTTGAGTCTGACTGGTTATACCTAATTTTTTTTTAATGGCGCCCCTATATAAAACTTACCAGAGTGTGTGCCTGGTACTTTATAAATAAAATGTGACTCTGGCTTTCCAATACCTGCATGGAATATTTTTAACCTTTGATGTACCCTATGTTAATAATCACACTCTGTTTTAATTATGAATTAGGAAATAAGAGGTAGGATAATGTGGCTACAAAAATGGAAGTACAAGTGGATATAGTACCTGTCATTGTCTATTTTAGATAGAAATCTGTGGGCACAGATTAAACTCAATGTAAAAGGTATTAGGTATATTCAGTGGAATTAAATGGAAAAGATATCAAGGTATTGGAACTTTGTTGACATGCTTTGAGTTTATATTTTTATATCTGCCACCTCATGTCAGCCTATTCAACCCTGACACTCACTCTGTTACCAATCTATGAACGTCTCCTCCTTATTACCTTCACACTAGCGAATTCCTCTACTTAGAATGTTATTCTCCTAGACTTTCATGTGGCCTGGCTACATTCTATCTTTAAATTTCTTTTATTTTCTTAAAGAAAATAAAAGAAAAGGAAAGAAAGAAAGAAAGAAAGAAAGAAAGAAAGAAAGAAAGAAAGAAAGAAAGAAAGAGTGAATCCTAAATACTAACTGCATAACTCACATAACTCTTCTCTAACCAAAATATCTATAGGGAGCCCCCGTTCCTCTTTATAATTAACCTTGGTTTAGTTTCAACACAGTACTATCACTACTGACACTTCCAAAGATGTTTATTATACATCTCTCTTCCCTGTAATGTAAGCTCTATGATAATAGGAACATTATCTGTCTCTTCACTTTTTAGTTGCAATTGCCTAGAACAGTGTAACACTAATCTCCCCTCCCTAATATTAAGGTGTCAACCCATGAAGCAGAACCATATCACTCTTGAATTACAGCTCATCTGAATATAAGCTTTGCTTAATCACCACACCATTGTATTTTGTATATGTCTGTAGACTTACTGGTTAATATAGAAATAAATTAACTGAAATCTTGATATTCCTCTGACAAAATATGTCTGCAGAAACATGCTGGTGAATAATATGATTATGGTGAAGTTGCAAATGTATGCTATTAGCCTAATTATTGCAGAGAAACATCAAAAATGTATGGTAGCTGCTCTTTTTGGCTTTTGGCTCAGAGGAGGTGAAGGTGTAACTGTTTTCAGTCATCCCCAAACCAGTTCATCTGAAAGTATCTGCCTCCACCATGCTGCCTATGTTCAACCTCAACGAGATCAAAGTTTATAACTTAGGTGCAACAGTTGGGTAATGAGTGCCACATCTGCCCTGGCCCCAAAGATTGGTCCCACGGGCCTGTATCCAAAGAAGTTTGGTGATGACATCACCAAGGCAACCAGTGATTAGAAAGGTCTGGGTACTACAGTGAAACTGACCATTCAGAACAGACAGGCCCAGATTGAAGTGGTACCTTCTGCTTCTGCCCTGATTATCAAACCCCTCCAGGAACCACCGAGAGATAGATAGAAGCAGAAAAACATGGTGTAAATGGTTAAGCATATTTACACCATGGTTAAGCATGGTGTAAATATCACTTTTGAAGAGATGTTCCATATTGCCTGATAGATATGGCACTGATATTTAGCCAGAGAACTCTCTGGAACTATTAAAGGGATTCAAGAGACTACCCAATCTACGGGCTGCAATGTTGATGGCCACCACCCTCATGACATGATAGATGACATCAATAGTGTTACAATGAAATGCCCAGCTAGTTGATAACTACAAAGGAAAATATTTCAATAAAGGATCATTTGACAACCAATATATATATGATAGTCATATATAGCCACTATCATTGTTGGTGAGAAGGCATAGAAACTGGATGTCTCATACATTGCTGGTGGAGATATAAAATGGTACAGTATTTCTGGAAAATAGTATGGTAGTTTATTTCAAAGAGTAAACATGCACTAACCATGCAACTCAGCAACTTCATCCATGAGCATTTATCCCAGATAAATGAAAATTTATGTCCATAAAAAATCCTGTCCATGAATGTTCATAGTAACTTTGTAGTAGCTCAAAACTGGAAACAACCCAAATGTCCTTCATAAATAAACATTTTATCAATATTAAAAAGGAATGAACTATTGAAACATGCAACAGTCTTGGATGGATATAATAGCATTATAGTGAGTGAAAAAATGCCAGTCTCAAAGATATAATTCAATTTATATAACATTATCAAACTGACAAAATTATGGAGATAAAGAGCAGAGTAGTGATGACTAGGGTTTAGGGATGGTGGGAGATAAAGGGGTAGCATGAGAAATCTTGTGGTTAAGAAATAGATCTGTATGCTAATTGCAGTGATGTTTATAGAATCTATATGTTAAAAGATCATTGAACTATACATACACATTTTACCAATGTAAATGTCCTTGTATTGTACTACAACTACATAAGATGTGAGCATTGGTGAAAAACAGATAAAAGGTGCATTAGCTCTGTACAATCTTTGCTACTTCCTGTAAATCTATTATTTCAAAGCAGAATGTGTTTAAGGATGTCTTGCAGAAGCCACAAAGCCATCACTCAAATTCCACAACTTTGAACCTCCAGCTAGCTAGCTCTACTTCAGGGGAAGATTATAAGCCATGACAGAGTACACTCCAGGAAATCTATTAGGTCTAGGAAATGCTTCTGTTGTTATTGCTGATTGATTGGACAACACCAATCTCTCTGTTAACCATGGTTCTCAAGCTGAATGCACTTTGAACAGGTGACAGTATAGAAAACCAGTCTCACTAGGATATGGATTAGCAGCTTTCAGAGCAAAGGCATTTGGGCTGAGAAGGGCATCTCCTGGAGACAACCAGAATGATTTCCACTATGCCACTAAGCAAATAGGAGGAATCCTATTACCTATTTGGTAATGAAGGAAGCTCTCCAGGGGCTTCATCTCTTAAGCAGATAGGGCAGGTATAACTTTAAAATTCTAAAAGGATTAGGGGATTGGACCAATGGGCTCCTGGTGTTATAAGTCTCTTCGTGGAATTCACAACTAAGCCCTCTGGAAGACTTGGAAGAATTAAATTGCTTGCACTCAGGAAAATGTGACTTGGACTCTAAATATGGATCCACTCTAGGCTTCATTTCCTCGAGATTTTCTCCAGAGAAGTCAGATATATTATCCTAACAATTTATTTCCTGTGTCCACACGACTTTCTGAGTTGGGAACAAAAGTAAGCAGGAAGGGTCTGTGATCTAAATGTCAGGGGCTTCTCATCCTTGCTGACACATCTAGGTTTTCCATACAGAATTTAAAGAGTTTCTAGAACCATCCAGCAGAGGGACCCCTGACCTCATTTGTAAATCCTGATTTACCCTAGTCCACCTCTACCTGACTGCTCCTTGACCCTTAGGATGAGAAAAGTGAGCTAGGGAGGGCTGCATCGAAATCCTAGGAAAATTGGAAGCCATCAACTGCTTTACACCAAGTAAAACATTATGATCTGGGCAAACAATGTAGTAATTTGTGTGAGGGGAATTACTGAAGGTAGAGACCATGCCAGTAGCAGCTTCTAAGTTCAGGGAAGCAACAATGGCCACAGGAATGGAGAGAAGGGAAAACACTGACTATACAAGATGGTAAAACTGGCATGGCAGTATGACTGATCATATGAGGGAGATGCCCAGATTTTAGCTTTGGCAACAGATGCAAGACTGTCAGGAATAATCCTATATTCTTTCAAATATTATGACAGTAAATAAGAAAGTAGCATGAGTTGTGGCTGTGCTTGTAACTCTGAAGGTAAATTAACAAGTGGGCTCGATGTCCAGTAGAGGCCATAAGGGCCCTTGGAAGTGCTCCATCCATCATAGCCACAGTTATTAATTCTTGTTTGCTGACATTATTGATTTATGGATGGCTTTGACAAGCAACTGACCTTTGTCTTTATGGCTATCAGGAGGCATGGCTTAGAGTAACGTCATTCCAAAATTCAGGTAATCATTTTTAAGTAAATATCTTAATATGTCAGTTTGCTTATAATCCTATACAACTGTGCACTCAATTTGGTCATATAGTTTAATGTGAAATGACTTTTATTGAGATTGGTTTATGGCTTTGTTGAGAGTCTATTAGCACCTACTTTAAACTGTTTCAAGTAGAGATTGTCATGCCACTGCTCCAGAGCACATAATTTTGTGTTGGAACAAACTTCAAGTTGTTTCCTGAGGAAACATTTGATCTTTTCGGCAGAAAACTCAATATACCACCTTAATGCTTGTATGGATGTATGGGGAGAAGGCAAGTCCATATCCTAAGTCTTCCTTACATAAGCAGTTCTTTTTGTGAGGAACTCTTTGCCCCTCCTGCAGATTATTTCCATATGAGGAATTTGTAGGTAAGATAGTATATGTAGTTTTAAACCTCTTGAAGTTGCAGTTAGCTGAATTTATTTCTGGGTAAATTATAGTAATTTATACTTTCATCAGTAGTGTATAATGAAGGTGTCAGTTTCATAACAACTTTGTGTACATTGGGTGTTCCATGGGCTTTTATTTTATTCCATGCCAATTTAATGAATGAAAACTGGAATGCTGAGCTAATATTTCTGTTTTTAGATATTAATGGAGGTGGAATACTTTTCAGTGTTATTTGCCACGTGCATTTCATTTTCTTTTCTTTCGTTCTTTTTTTTTTTGTTATCTGATACCTTTTGCCCATTTATTTACAAAGGTTTTATTTTTTTATCCATTTTACCATCAACAGCTTTGTACTACATTTATCTACATTTTAGAACTTTCAAATAAATGGGTTTTAAATTTGTTCTTACTGCTTCTTACCCTGTATTTTCATGTATTCCCAGAATTTTGTTTTCTGCCTTCTTACTTTATAATGTCAGCTGTTCTTTAACTTTTCCATTGAATATTTGGCTAATTATGTTATTTGTAGTTAAAAATTCATTATTCTTATAATTCATATCTCATTACCATTTAAAGCAACTCAGGTCTTAAGCCCTTGGCATTAGTTAAATAAGGTTATTTGTTTTACATCAGATATGAGATAAATGAGATGGAGGATTGTGGCTTTGCTTCACCAAGAGCAACTTACTCAAGCACCCATGAGTAAATGATTTGGAGAAAACTATAGAAAAAATAATACATGAACTAAAAACAAACAAGAAATAACTAAATCAATGGGACACTTTACTATATCATAAAATCTTCTTTTGGGCATAGTTCTCAGCTGGGGCAGTGCTGTTGCCTTCAGTGGGCATTAGGTGCTGTCCTCAAAATAAGTAAAGATTGATTTGGGGCAGAAACACAGTACCACTGACCCGAGGAGTTTACAAGAAACTTCCTCTGAATTTCTGGAAAATCTAGCCACTTGGACAACTTGCCAAAGATACCCTATAGCCAAGCAAGTCCTGTAATGGGGTCAGTCACCCTAGGAAGCTCAACTCTGTGTGTGCTGGGAAAGGACTCTCCATTTTATAAGTTCACCTCACACTATAGAGGCTCAGCTTCCTAAGTGCCAGTGGCTTGCACTTGAGGAAGAGATTTCACCTTATCCTATGATACAAGAGAAAAGAAAGCATGCTTGGGCACATATGCCAGTAAAATTATGGGCAAAGATTATGAAGCAAGTAGTAGCCAAACCCAGGTATTCAGCGTATGAGGTTAAGCACTGTAGCAGGGGCTGCACTGTACCGCTGCAGGAGCAACGGACAGAACCAGTGGCACACCACTAGGTGGCAGAAGAATTCCACTATCACCATTTACCTTACATCTGGAACTTCATCTTTACCCAGAGAAGGGGACTCTAGGATAAAATTCTTGATCCTTTTGGACAGTAAATGTAGCAGCAGTGCAGATGATTCTGGTCCACATGAAGAGTAGTAACTTCAGGAAACTCCTTTTGCATACACCACTCTGGTGTGTCCATGTGCACCTTTCCACCTTTCAGGTGGATTCACTCCCCACTTGCCTTCCCTCCCACATCAGGTTCTGTACCCAAGGATCGATTCTAAATCACTACAATGATTTAGAAACCTCAGACATTATCAGTTGACTTCCCTTGTATGTTAGGATTTATGCCCCCATCCCAACCAGGAACTTCCCCTTAGATCTCCATGTCACTAGTTATGTATCTCCTTTCCTCTCCACTGCCACCTGCAATCTGCAGGAAGATGATCTTCTTTTCCCACATTAACCTTAAGGAAAAAAGTCTGCTTCAAATTACAATTTAAGTAAACTGTGCCATTTAATTGATCTAATGGAGTCTTAGATACTTACCTATAAAATGGGAATGACGCCTACTTTAAAAGACTATTGTAAGGATTAAATCAGATGAGGTATACAACCTATTTCTGATTCAACCTCACTGACTTGTGAAGTTTTACTCCTGAATTAAGGAAATCTTACATTTCATCTCACAACATAAATCACTGCATTATTGTGATAAATGCAGCAGTGTCCTTGAGAAAGTTTCATCACTGTGGTTACTACTATCACCGGTAGTGCTCTTGATGTTCAGGTCTATTCAGAGAGTATGGTAAAACTGGGCTCCCACCATCTAGAGTAGAAATTAGAATAAAGACAAACACTTGCATGTTATGCTGAAAGTATATTTATATATATAGATATAGATATTTATTTTTCTGCAGACAGCTTTTACTGATGAGTCATTTTAATGTTCAAAGAACAGCCTATTTCAATACTACATAATCTGTACCAGAATGAGATGGATAGCTTCTCAATTCATTTCACAAGCCAGCACAACTCTGATACCAAAACATAACAATTATAACACAAAACAGAGAATCACAGATCTCACTTAAAAATACAGATGCCAAAATACCAAATAGAACAGTAGCCAATTGAAATCAACACCACATGAAAATGTACAAAGCTTTGGCAGATATCAAGTTGAACCAAATTGAAATCCAAACTTACACACATAGAACTGGAACATAAACACCAGAAACAAAACACCCCCCCACCCCCCCCCACCCTGCCCCCCTGTCAGCGGCCTCTGGCCAGGGACCCAAAGGAATGAGATATCTGCGGATGGAACCACATTAGCGGGGAGGGGAACTGCTGGTGGGGTCACCAGCATTATCACCAGATCCGGGCTCATCCTCATCCAAATCTTCAGATTCACACTCTGCCAGTGCTTCAAAGTACTGGAAAGGCCAGCACCGTGGATCTCTCTTATGGAGCTTGGCCAAAAACCTCAAAACAAGCATCTTGCTGGTTTCTAGGAATGCTCGGGGGCCCCAGAGGAACTCATATTCTGCTGGCTCTGTATAGGGTATTCGCCTGTACTCTAGGTACTTCTGCCTTACAAACACTTCGGTGATGAGCTTCTTTGTATTTCCGAAGAGAGCATGTGTCTCTCGGACATCCAAGCCTAACCTGTACAGAAAATTAAAGATCATGTTCTCCCTGACACAATTGCCTTTCATAAAGATGAGACTCAGGACCACCATAAGAAGGCCTAACTTGGGCCTGTCTAAGTAGGATGCCACTGGTTCACCCTTATGGTGCCCCAGCTTGTTGATGATAATGTAAGAGTGGTTTTCAGGATCAATTTCTTTCAATTGATAACCAAAGACACACTCTAGCTTATTGTTGGCACGGTTAATGATATCCAAGCACTCATCTTTATATTCACGAATGATGAATTTCACCATCTCTGAGCGCTTGATGGGCACCTTGGCTTGGTCCTTGACCAAGAGGAACTGCACCAATGCATTTGCTCTCTCATCCAAGGGAGACAATGGCTGAGTCTCCAACCTGGGGTCATTCTGGGTGGCACCAAATCCCTGAGAGAGATTGGTGAACTCAGAGATAATCAAGGGCTGAGGGCTACCTGGGCTTTCCCAGAGACCCAGGGCCCTCGAAGTGCTTGGGCCCTCCCAGGCACTCAGAGCCCAAGTTGTGCTGGGCCCTTCCCATCCACTCAGGATCCTGGAGGTACTAGGGCCCTCCCAGCCACTTAGGCCGCGGGAGGTACTTGGGCCCTCCCAGTCACCCAGGACCTGGATAGGGTTTTCAATCTCCCAGTCATTCAAGTTCAGATTTTCCCAGGGTCTTGGTGCCTGCCAGTCACGCAGGGCCAGCATTTGGCCACTGCTGTCCTCTTCGGTATTCAGATGTTTCTTCTTCCGGGTAGCTTTGCCAGAGCGACGTGGAGGCTCAGCAGAGGTTTTCGAGGCCTCTTGAATGGTGGCCATTGCCTTGGGGGCAGCTGCCGTAGCCATCAGGATGGTAGGCACTGCCTGGGATGCTTTTGAAGCATTCACATTGGGCTGTGGAACCCATGGAACTGCAGGCAGGGCCTCCACACAGGCAAATGGATCTTGCAGAGCAAGTGGCAGTGACTTCGGGGTCTCTGAGGGGGCAGATGGGCCCTGAAAGGCATTAGAAGAGGCAGGCTGGAACCGGGAGGTAGTTGGAAAGACTCTTGAAGTGGCAGTGAAGTTCTCCGATGTGGCAGGCAAGTTTTTCCAGGCAGTCGGCAGGTGTGCTCGGGCAGCTGACACTGCCTTTGGAGCACAAAAAGTGGCAGCGAAGATCATGCGATCCTTCGAAGGGGCCCTGCGTTCCTTTGAAGAGGTCCTGCGTTCCTTCGAAGAGGTCCTGCGTTCAATTGAAGAGGCCCTGGATTCTCCCGATGGAGTCATCAGTGATTTAGCGGAGCCCATGGGAAAATTTGCTGCCGCTATGGGAGCTCCGGGCTGGCCCTGCAAGGCTGTAGGGGGGCCTTGCCAGGAGGGCTGGAGTTGCAAGGTGGGCAGCTCTGCTTGCGGGCCCGAGGGCTGGGCCTGCTGGGTGGGTAGCTGGATTTGGAGGGCCTTTTGGGAGGCCGGGACCCCCTGAAAGGGCTGCTCCATCTGAACCAGTGGTGGGCCCTGCCTCTGGGCCTCCTGGGTGGGCACAGGCTGCCAGAACTGCCCAGGAGCCTTAGGAGCCTGCCAGGCCAGAGCCTGGGCTTGCTGCACTTCCTGGAACTCCATCGACGTTGGCAGCTCATGTGGCACTGGGGCTTGGCCTTTGGGGGCCTGCCAGATGATGGGCGGGCAGTGTGTAGCCTGTGGGGCCGACAAAGGGGCCGACAGCACAGCCTGGGGCGCCTGCGGGCCAGCGGGAGGCGCCGTGGGCACCTGCGTGGCTGGTGGGGCAGTGGGCACCTGTGGCGCTGCCCGCACCTGTGGCGCCGCCCGCACCTGCGTGGAGGGCAGCCTAGCCTGCGGAGCCTGCCGCAGCGGCGGCGGGGGCGGCAGGGCCTGCCAGAGCGGTGGTGGGCTGGCCAGGACCTGTGGGGCAGGCCGGATGGGTGGTGGCGCCTGGCGTATCAGTGGTGGTGCCTGGCGGATCGGGGGTGGAGCCTGGCGCACTGGCGGGGGACCCGGCCGGATGGGCGGTGGGCCCGGCCGGATGGGCGGTGGGCCCTGGCGCACAGGTGGTGCCTGCCAGGTAATTGTCGGAGCCTGCCAGGTGACCTGCGTGGCCTGCCAAGCCAGAGGTGTGGCTTGCCAGCCTTGTGGCGGGGCTTGCCAGCCCGGCGAGGTGGCCTGCCAGCCCGGGGGTGTGGCCAGCTGCGCCTGCGGGGCCTGTGGGCCCTGGGGAACCTGCGGAGGAGCCCTTATAACCTGAGACTGGATTTGCAGAATCAGAGGCTGAGCCTGTGGGGCCCAGGACGCCAGAGGCTGCTGTGCAGGTGGGGCTGTCGGCTGTGCCATCGGGGTTCCTGAAGCTGCAGGCTGCGTGATCGGAGCTCTCGAACCTGGAGGATGAATCATCAGGACTCCGGGACCAGGAGGCTTGGCCATCGGGGCTCCTGGAGGCGGAGGCTGGGCAATCAAGGCTGCCGGGGGCGGAGGCTGAGCCATCGGGGCTCCCGGAGCAGGAGGCTGGACCATCAGGACTCCCGGAGTCAGAGGCTGGGCCATCAGGACTCCTGGAGTCGGAGGCTGGGCCATCGGGGTCCCCGGAGGGGGAGGATGGGCCATCGGTGTCCCCGGAGGGGGAGGGTGAGCCATCGGTGTCCCCGGAGGGGGAGGATGCGCCATCGGTGTCCCCGGAGGGGGAGGATGAACCATCGGGGTCCCCGGAGGGGGAGGATGGGCCATCGGGGTCCCCGGAGGGGGAGGATGGGCCATTGGGGTTCCCGGAGGGGGAGGATGGGCCATTGGGGTGCCCGGAGGGGGAGGATGGGCCATCGGGGCTCCGGGAGCTGAAGGATGCATCATCAGGACTCCCGGAGTCGGAGGCTGGGCCATCGGGGTTCCCGGAGGGGGAGGATGGATCATCAGGACTCCGGGAGTCGGAGGCTTGCCCATCGGGCCTCCCAGAGGGGGAGCCTGGACCATCGGGCCCCCCAGGGCCGGAGGTTGGGCCATCTGAGCCACTGGGGTAGGCGGCTGGCCCTGTGGGGCCTCCCAAGCAGGCTGAGGTGCCTGCCAAGCGGCCAGTGAAGCCTGCAAATCAATCGGAGGTGGATCCCAAGGGACTGGCGGAGCCCGAGAGGAGGCGGGCGGGGCCCGCATCAGAACCGTAGGGCGGCTATAGACCGGAGGCTTGGGGGCCTCGGCCGGGGGACTCGAATCACCCAAATTCTTACTTAGCTGCGACATGTCCCTTTGCTCTGACAGCTGGTGGGCCTTTTCCTCCGACAGCTGCTGGGCCTTTTCCTCCAGAGAGAAGAGAATGCCTACGTGGCTGATCAGAGGATCCCTCCCTGCTGACTGGTGAATAGGAAGTAAGTGCCCTTAGCTCTGCAGCTTTCCGCAGTAAGGAGGAGGGGGGAAGGGGGCTCAATCCCGCCCCTTCCCCGCCCCCGACCACCACAAGTGGATAGTGCATAGGGGCGTCTACCAGAAATCCTGGCTGACACAAGATCCCTTCTCACTCTGTCCAGTCCCCAAATGTAGTCTGGTCAGACTTACCATGGATGAGTTTTCACAGAGGAGTGACAGGAACAGATCTATGTTTTAGAAATCACTGTACTGCAGTATAGAGTAGGAAGAGACCACTGGTAACATGGAAGGCATCCATGAGGGGGGAGATGGTGTGGTCTGAGCTCAGATACAGCAAAATCAGAGCCGGAGGATTAAAAAAAAAAAAGTGCATATATGTACACGAGAGATTCAGGAGTCATAGTAGGCAGCTACTATAATTTAATAAAAAGAGATATAGAAGGCATATAAGTTTGTCCTGGGAAAAAGGGAAATTGCTGGTATAGTTAATTCTCTTAGGGACACAGTGGGAGGCACATAGGAAGAGAGATTTATGAGTATTGATTGGGACATGGGCATTTGCAGTGCTGTGAGACTGCCAAGGAGAGATGCTCTGTAGACAATATTGTATGATGGCTTGGGATTCTAAAGAAAATTTGACTGCGCATTAAGGTACTCCTTAACTGTGGAGTGAATGTGTTTGTAGGAAAATCATTTAGAATGAAACTCCTGAGATGTGTCTTGAAGAATACAGGCATTTTTAGACACAACAGAGAAAAGTGATGGCAAAGACTACAGAAAGAAAGAAAGAAAGAAATTATGGAAATCCAGATGCTTGAGACATCAATGGAAGATAACATTTTCAGTACCAGGAAAATTTCCTGTGGAATGGCTGGCACAAGAGAATGAGGTGGGTTTCTTGGTGCTGTTCATCAGTTACAGAGCAGGAAAGAAACTGAAAAAAATGAAGGCCAAAAATGCACTAGAAAATAGCAAAATGAGTGAATAAATAGATCTAAGACTAATATATAGGGAAAACAGATGATGAATAAAATATGAAATTTTGGGGGTATCTACTCATGAGCAAAATCACTTTAAAATTAGACAGATATATACACAGATAAAGTAGAAGTCCTCAAAATTATTGGGTAACACTACACTACTTCATGTTGAAAGGAAGTGATAGTCTCACTTCTAGTTGGATAGTTTTATGGGAATACACAAAATGATAAATAGTAAGGATGTTTAGTTTAGAAGAGACTGCTTTCACCTAGGGCAGGAGTCCAGAGTGACAAAAAACATGAATGATACCACAAGGGGGCAGAAGAGAATGATGAAGGCTATACCCTACTCCTCCTGAAGTACCCTTAGCCAATGTTCTTCAAATTTGGTAATTTATGAATCCCAATCAAGACATAAACACACTCCCAAGGTTATAATTGCCTTAAATAGTGAAGGAATAATTTAAGAGGGAGGTTTCAGGGTTTTATTTTCTGGTAACTGAAAGGATGAGGGATCATTTATTATCCCCAGGAACATCTTCCTTTTCAAAGACAAGCAACTCTTTCATGGTGCCTAATATGTAATTCCCATATATACCCACAAAGCTGCTTCTACAGAATGGATGCCACCATACTTCATGGCTTCCAGGTCCTTCTTGTGCACTAATAGTCCATATAAGACTTCTCATTTTGGTAGGGTTTAGAATCACTTTAGAGGGACCAGCTAGGCATATAACCTTGGTGTTCCCCTATCACCAATTCTGCCACATGACAGCTACTGTCTATGAAAAACTTTGGGATATTGAGTTCATGTTTCAGTCTATGACATTTATACCCTCAAAAAAGCATACTTGCTCCTCCTCTAATTAAAATGTATAAATTTCTGAGAGATTAAGTTCTTTTACTAACCAATTTTTTTTTCAGGATTATGGCATATTTAACCTTCAGTCCACCATGCTTTGGGACATTCTACACAATCAATGGCTGCTAACAGGGTTCAGTTGTTCTCACTGATTGGTGCTCAATGAATAGCATCACCGCTCAATATCAACTCCCACTAAATTCATTATGTAAAAGGGGGCCCAGTTTATGCCTAAAGGTGATACATAAATGAAAAAAAGAGGTAATGGGAACTAAACAAACAAACAAACAAAAATTATGTCATTATAAATGGAAAGTAGTCAAGTTGTACATTAGCACCAGTATGACTCCTTGTAACATTTTTTAACTGGTAGAGAAAAGTGTGACTATAAGTATATAGTGATTCTCAAGGGGCCAGTAATGGCAGATGAAATGGGCTTATTTTTCTCTGGAAAATCTGCCTATTTTGGACCATCAGTGCTCTCAGATCCAGGCCACTTGACAGCCTAGCTACTCACAAATGATCTACTCCCAACATCAAATACACCTGAGAAATCAAGTAACATACAACTCTTTTGTGAAGACAAACTGCTTTAATAACAGCAAAGCCCAATACTGTCCTGAGTACAGTGGGTAATTTGGACTACAAGGTTTAAATAGGTCTCCTAAAACATGCCTTCTCATTATGGGATCTTTGAGCATCCTGAAGCCCTACAACCATTCTGTGTGTATATTCTTCCACTTCTATGCCTCTGAGCCAAGTATTAGCAAAATTTCTTTTCCTAGCTTCCCCATGAGACAGTTTAAAAACCCAAGGTGAGGGGCACCTGGGTGGCACAGTCGGTCAAGCATCTGACTTTGGCTCAGGTCATGATGTCGTGGTTCATGAGTTCGAGCCCCACATCAGGCTCTCTGCTCTCAGCACAGAGCCTGCTTCAGATCCTCTGCATTCCCCTGCCTCTCTCTCTCTCTTTCTTTCCCTCAAAAATAAATAAAAACATTAAAAAAAAATCCAAGGTGCTTAGAAAGCAAAAGACAAATATATACAAAGCATTCATGGGATGTAGATGTCTGTCTTGTAATTATACAGGACTTTCCATATTTTCATAAGTATGTAATGAAAGGATAACAGAAGTAATTGAAAAAAAAACTGGTGGAAGGAGAACTGAGAATAGACAAATAGAAGTAGGAAAATCATGAGTCATACAAAAATTAATTTTTTTTATATTTATTTATTATCTGGCTCACCGCAAGAATAGAGCCTCCATGTAGACAAGAGCTTTGTTTTGTTCACTCTTGTATACCCTGTTCATCCTGAGTGATCAGTAAAAAGTTCTTTGATAAAAGTGTAAGATTAGCACAAGAAGTACCTATATTTCACTCCTATATAGCTTTCAGACTTAGTGTATATATTTATAAGTGGGTAAAATAATCTTTTATGATTTCCAAAAAGTCCAAAATAATTTATTTATGAAATGCCTTTTTTTAAGGATTCAGTAGGTGCCCAGCAGTGTGGTATGAGCAATGCTGCAGAGAAAAATCTGTCACCACATCTTATAGACACATACATAGCATCTATAGATATTAACATAGTATTTTAGTGAATAAAGTGTTACTGTTTGCATTGTTTAAAACTCATAATGGTCATAGATGCAAAGAAATGAGTAGTCATTTATACTTGAAGCATGGGGGGGTGTAATTATGGAAGTAGCAATGAAAAGAAAAGCAAACAAATAAACAAACAAACCCAAAGCTGTTGGAACTTAATGAGTGTTCTCCAAATAGACAGACTGAGTGCTGAAAGGGGCAGAGGAAACAGGATGTATCAGAAGTACAAGGCATGAAAGAAGAATTGCACAGAGTTCATTAAAATTGCATAACTGCTATTTATTGAATGCTTATTATGTGGTCAAATACCATTGTAATATATTCATCACAAAATCCTCAAGTGTTTGGGCCCATTGTATACGTCAAGAAATTGAGGCTTATGATGGTAAGTAATTTGTCACAGATATGGCAATATATTGCAGAATCTGAAATTAAAGCCTGACTATTTGTTGCCAAAAGCCAACATTCTTAGCCATTACACTGGTAATTGAAAAAATAATAGTAACCTGTGTAATGGCTAAGAATGTTGGCTTTTAGCAACAAATATATATTTATATACATTTAAATTTTAGATATAATTAGAATAAAAAGATGTGCATATATCTAAAGTATTCTGTTTAGTAACCTTTGTCATGGAGTAATCATCTCTCAAAACAAAATAAAGAACATTTTCTTTACCAAATAAATGTCCAACGTGTCGTTTTCTAGTCAATTCCTCTATGTCCAAAGGCAACCACTTTCTGATTTCTCTCACCATATATCAGTTTTGCCTGTTCTCAAATTTCATGTAAATGGAATCAGTACAGTATATACTATTTTTGTATGGAGATTCATTTTTTTAAAAAAGTTTTAAACAAGTTGTTGGCTGCATCAGAAGTTTGCTATTTGTTTAATGATAAATAGAATTTCATTTTACTTATGCTGTACCTGTTAATCTATTTATTTATCAATCATCTGTCGACATTTCAGATATTTACAATTTGGGGCTAGTATGAAAAAAAGGATGCATTGAAAATTATTTTAACTATTTTCTTATTATGTTATATTTATAGAGAGAACATGAATGGGAGAGAGGGGGAGAGAGAGAGAGAGAGAGCACATGCCTTAAGGAAGCTCCACACTCAACATGGAGCCAGACATAGGGCTCAATCCCACAAACCTGGGATCATGACCTGAGTTGAAATCAAGAGTCGGACTCTTCAGGGAACCACCCAGGCATCCCTAAAATTATTTTTTGAGAAAGAATTTTCATATTGAAATGAAATACCAGGTTGAATGATGTGTCATTAAAGATAATATAGTAGATATTATCTTTAAAAACTAATTCCAGTTTAGTTAACATACAATATAATATTAGTTTCAGGTGTACAATACAATGATTCAACAATTCCATATATCACCCAGTGCTCATTATAATTGCACTCATTAATACCCATCACTTATTTCACCAATCCCTCCACCCATCTCCCCTATAGTAACCATCAGTTTGTTCTACATCGTTAATATGTGTGCTTATCTTTATAAGAAGTTGCAACAGTTCTCCATGGTTGAGTTAGACCATTTTACATTCTACCAGAATGTATGAGAATTCCAGGTGCTCAACAGCTTTACAAAATGTTATGTTGTTAGTCTTTTTTTATTTTGTTTATTCGAGTGGATGTGAAATCATGATTGTAAAATTTTACACTCCTATTTGCAACGTATGAGATTCCAGGTGCTCCATGTCCTTGTCAAAATTGACATGATTGGCCATTTTGATTCTAGGAATTCCTGTGTGTGGGGGGGGAAGGTGTATCATGGTATTTTTGTTTGTATGTTTGTTTAAAAATAGGTTATTGTTTTATTTATTTATTTGTTTTATTATTTTCTTAATGTTTCATTTATTTTTGACAGAAGGCAAGCAGGGAAGGGGCAGAGAAAAAGGTACAGAGAATCTGAAGTGGGCACTGTGCTGACAGCAATGAGCCCAATGTGGGGCTTGAACTCATGAACTGTGAGATCATGACCTGAGCTGAAGTTGGATGTTCAACCGACTGAGCCACCCAGGTGCCCCAATAAGCTATTTTTAGAGCAGTTGTAGGTTTACAAAAAAAAAAAAAAAATTGAGGGGAAGAATTGAGAGTTCCTATATATCTCATGCTCCTCTCACACATATACCCACAACTTTCCCTGCTATCAATATCTTTGCATCTGAGTGTTATATTTGTTACAATCCATGAACCTACATTGACACATCAATATCATCTAAAGTCTATAGTTTAAGGTTCTCTCTTGGAGTTGTACAACCCGTGGGGTTTGATATATATATGGCATTAATCCACCATTATAACATAATCACAGAATAATTTCACTACCCTAAAAATCCTCTTGTGGTGCCTATTCACCCTTCTTGCTCCAAATGCCTGGCAAACACTGATTTTTTTTTTAATGTCACCATAATTTTGCTTTTTCCAGAATGTCACTTACTTTACAGTATGTAAACTTTTCTGATTGACTTCTTTCATTTACTAATATGCATTTAAGATTTCTCCATGTCTTTTAATGGCTTACTAGCTTATTTCATTGTTAGTTTTGAATAATATTCCATTGTCCGGATGTATGACAGTTTGTCTATTCACGTATCTATCTTGGTTTCTTCCAAGACTTGGAAAATATGGAAAAAGCTATTAAAAACATCCATGTGTACATTACTCATTTTTATTGTGGTATAATATGCCACTTTATAGATTTTCCATGGTTTGTTTATCACCTATAATAGGACATCTTGTTAACTTCCAAGTTTGGGAAACTATGAATAAAGCTTTTATAAACATTTGTGTGAAGAATTTGTGTAGACATACGTTTTCAACTCATTTGGGTAAATACCAAGGAGTACATTTGTTGAATTGTATAAGAGTACATGAAGTTTCATAAGAAACTGCCAAACCTACTTCCAAAGTGGCTGCACTTGGAGGCCATTTGTATATATTCTTTGTGTATTTCACTCTTTTTCTCATTTCTTAAATTGGCTTCTCTCTTTATTGTGGATTTTGACAGAATTTACATTATTCAGATTTTCTATATCCTCATTTGCCAGTTTGAGTGAATTCTGTTTTTAAGAATTTTTTAATTTCATTTGAGTTGTCAAGTTTCAAAGTTAAAATTGTCATTCTTTGTTAATAATATGTTAATTGTAAAAAAGTTTAAACTTAACAGTTTCTTTTTACTAAATGGAGAATAATAAAATATCCTTTTATTATTATCTCAGTATCTGTATAATATGCAGTATTGTCTTTCTTTCATTCCTGATTATGAGTGATTTGATTTTTTTTCTCTTTTACATTATTTTGTTCTTTCATTAGTTTTTCTAGGGGTTGCCAATTGTCTTATTCTTTTCAAAGAATAAATGATTGACTTGTGTAATTTTCTCTATTGTTGTTCTGTTTTCTATTTCAGTGATTTCAGTTCTTATTTCTATTCTGTTTATTCTTCTTGTTTTAATTTTGATTTTTTTATTTTACATTATTAGTGTGGAAGCTTAGGTCATTTATATTAAATATTTCCTGTTTTGTAAACTAGTCATTAAAGCTATACATTTCTCTTTCCATCTTATTGTAGAAGCATTTTACAAATTTTAGAATGTTATGTTTTTATTATTATTACTTTGAAATATCTTATAATTTTCTTTAGGATTTCTTTTTTGATTTATGGGTTATTTGGAAGTATGTCATTAATTTTCAAAGATTTGAATATTTTATATATATTTTCATAATGCTAATTACTAATTTAATTCCAATGTAATCAAGAATATGTGCAATATGATTTTAGTTATTTTAAATATATTAAGATTTTAATGTAATGCCAGTAAAGGGTCTATTTTGAAAAAAAAAAAAACTCTGTATATACTTGAAAAAATGTATTCTGCTATTCTTAGGTATAGTTCTATAAGTGTCTCCAAGGTCAGTTTGAGCATGTGTTCACATATTTTGTACCTAACTTTTAAAAATCTGGTTATTCTATCAACTACTCAAGCATGTTCGAATTTTTTAATATGGTCATAGATTTGTCTATTTCTCCCCTTAGTTACGCAATTTAATATAATATGCTATAAAACCTAGGTCACACACATTATGTGTGTGATTATGTCCTTTTGTTTTTGTTTTTTCCTTCAAGTTTTTATTTAAATTCCAGTTAGCTAACATACAGTGTAATATTAGTTTCAGGTGTAGAATCTAGTGATTCATCACTTACATACAACACCCAGTGCTCATCACAACAGGTGCCCTCCTTAATGCCCATCACCTATTAATCCATCCCCTGACTCACCTCCCCTCCAGCAACCCTAGTTTGTTCTCTATAGTTAAGAAGCTGTTTCCTGATTTGCCTCTCTTTTTTTTCCCTCTATGTTAATCTGTTTTATCTATTAAATTCCACATATGAGTGAAATCATATAGTATTTGTCTTTCTGACTGACTTATTTTGCTTAGCTTAATACATTTTAGCTCCATCCATGTCATTGCAAATGGCAAGATTTCATTCTTTTTTATGGCTGAGTTATATATATATGTACACACACACACACACACACACACACACACACACACACACACATATATATGTATATATATATGTAACTGTGTGCATTTCCCTGGTTATTAGTGATGTTGAGCACTTTTTCATGTACTTGCTGGTCATTTGTATGTCTTCTTTGGAAGAATGTCCATTCACTAACTCTGCCTATTTTATTTTATTTATTTTATTTAAAAAATTTTTTTTTCAATATATGAAATTTATTGTCACATTGGTTTCCATACAACACCCAGTGCTCATCCCAAAAGGTGCCCTCCTCAATACCCATCACCCACCCTCCCCTCCTTCCCACCCCCCATCAACCCATCAACCCTTAGTTTGTTCTCAGTTTTTAACAGTCTCTTATGCTTTGGCTCTCTCCCACTCTAACCTCTTTTTTTTTTTCTTCCCCTCCCCCATGGGTTTCTGTTAAGTTCCTCAAGATCCACATAAGAGTGAAACCATATGGTATCTGTCTTTCTCTGTATGGCTTATTTCACTTAGCATCACACTCTCCAGTTGCATCCACATTGCTACAAAAGGCCATATTTCATTCTTTCTCATTGCCACATAGTATTCCATTGTGTATATAAACCACAATTTCTTTATCCATTCATCAGTTGATGGACATTTAGGCTCTTTCCACAATTTGGCTATTGTTGAGAGTGCTGCTATAAACATTGGGGTACAGGTGCCCCTATGCATCAGTACTCCTGTATCCCTTGGGTAAATTCCTAGCAGTGCTATTGCTGGGTCATAGGGTAGGTCTATTTTTAATTTTCTTTTTTTTTTTTTTAATTTTTTTTCAACGTTTTTTTATTTATTTTTGGGACAGAGAGAGACAGAGCACGAACGGGGGAGGGGCAGAGAGAGAGGGAGACACAGAATCGGAAACAGGCTCCAGGCTCTGAGCCATCAGCCCAGAGCCTGACGCGGGGCTCGAACTCATGGACCGCGAGATCGTGACCTGGCTGAAGTCGGACGCTTAACCGACTGCGCCACCCAGGCGCCCCATAATTTTCTGAGGAACCTCCACACTGCTTTCCAGAGCGGCTGCACTGCAATTTGCATTCCCACCAACAGTGCAAGAGGGTTCCCGTTTCTCCACATCCTCTCCAGCATCTATAGTCTCCTGATTTGTTCATTTTGGCCACTCTGACTGGCGTGAGGTGATATCTGAGTGTGGTTTTGATTTGTATTTCCCTGATAAGGAGCAACGTTGAACATCTTTTCATGTGCCTGTTGGCCATCTGGATGTCTTCTTAGAGAAGTGTCTATTCATGTTTTCTGCCCATTTCTTCACTGGGTTATTTGTTTTTTGAGTGTGGAGTTTGGTGAGCTCTTTATAGATTTTGGATACTAGAACTCTGCCTATTTTAAAAATTAAAATAATTATAATTTTTTCTAGTAAGTTGTATGAGTTTTTTAAATATAGTTTTCAGATATTAACTCCTTATTATATATATAACTTGAAAATATTTTCTCCCTCCCATAGGTTGCCTTTTCATTTGCTGGTTGTTTCTTTTGCTTTTTAGTTTGATGTAGTCCTACTTATTTACTTTTGCTTTTGTTGCCTTTGCTTTTGCTATCAAAACCAACCAAACAACTTTGCCAAGACCAATGTCAAGGAGATTTTTCCATGTTTTCTTCTAGGAATTTTATGGTTTCAGGTTTTATTTTTATTTATTTTTAATTTTTTAAATATTTATTTTTAAGAGCAAGACAGAGAAGGGAGGGACAGAGAGAGAGAGGGACACACAGAATCTGAAGCAGTCTCCACACTCTGAGCTGTCAGCACAGAGCCTTATGTGGGGCTTGAACTTGTGAGAGATCATGACCTGAGACGAAGTCGGATGCTTAACCAAATGAGCCACCCAGGTAACCCAGGTTTCAGGTTTTAAATGTTCAAGACTTTAATGCGTTTTGAGTTTATTTTATATATGATATAAGATAGTGGTCCAGTTTAATTTTTTTTTTGCATATGGCTGTCCAGTTTTCCCAACACCATTTATTGAAGAGACTATTATTGGCTCTCAGTTTCATTGTTGAGGTGTATTTTTGCTAGATATGGAATTATAGACAGACAATTTTATTTTTTCCTTTCAACACTTAAAGATGTTATCACATTATCTTTTGGCAATAAGACATCATTCTTAGTGTTCTTTTCCTGTATGTAATGTTCTTTTCCACTCAATTACATTTAATAATTTGTCTTTATCTATGGTTTCCATCAATTTGATGATAGGTTTACTGTGGATTTATTTTGCTTATCTTAATTGGGGTTCACTGAGCTTATTGCATTTGTAGGTTAATACATATCACCATTTTAACAAAATTCTCAGCCATTAACTCTTCAAATAATTCTGTCTCACTCTCTCTCTCTCTCTCCTCTAAACCCCCTCTTCTTTTTATTCCATCTCCTTTAAACCCAATTGACAGCTTTTTTTATTCACTGAGGATTTTTCTTTACTCATTAGCTCTGCTTCTACATCTTCAAGCCTCAGGAGGTCTTTCTTATTCTTAATTTACCAGGCCACTGTAATGTACTCAATGAAGATTTATGTGGACTTTGGGAGAAATTGCTAGCAGTTTTCTTTCACTGCTTAAGCCTCCTGCAGACTGCTGTCTTGCACTCAGGGAAGGATCGGTGCATCTTGAGGGGATAAACTTTAGCTCTCCTGTCTTCCATCAGCTTCCTCCTCCTCACTACCTTGCACACAGGGAATGATTCATGCATTTGTTTCATCTCCCCTGCCTTGCTCTCAGCCATTGGTGTACTACTCACATGTAGCCAGTGAGAGACTTGAAGGAAATATTTGGCAAGTGGATTTGGACTTCTTTTAGACTCTTGAGAATTTGATTTTGTCATACCAGACAAAGTGTAGTCAATAAAAGTTTGTTAGTAGTTTGAGTGGCTTCTCTTTATAGCCATCCATGAGTACTATGCTTCTATTTTTGCATCACCCCCAGAGACTAAGCCAACAACGGGGCTCTGATCCTAGGAAATTCTTGCCATTTCTGAAATGTAATTCATATAGGTTTGTCTGTATTTTTACCTTGCTAATGTGTTTTATAATTTAGCCATATTGCTCTCATGACTTAGGTGAAAATGTTTGCTTCCAGCACAGAAGTGGAAGTCCTTTCCAAATCTTATAGCCAAAGAATCTCCACAATCATAGAATATTTCTCATTGCATGATAATCCTGAAGATACTACTATAATGGCCCTTCTTAAATGTGAGATTGTTTGAAATTTCCTGATTTTATTTAAAATTTTATTCATAATGTATATTCATCATCAAAATATGACATGATCTTAGAATAAAGGTTCCAGTGACTTGATGAAGAGTCATTAAGTTTCCATATCTGTTTTAATTTCAAATTGCAGTTTGAATAACTTTACCACACTTTGCCATTAGCCTAGGAATTACATATTTGTGCCCTAAGTTGTGAAGCACTTAGCATGGTCTGGAACAGGAAGTTCTGATAAATAGCACTGCCATTACTGCCAATAGTAAGTGTATTCAGGGCTTGCATCTATGATGCTGAGAGGGAGAGGTGGAAAATGCACTAAGATGAGCGGAAGGAAAACTGTTTTCTCACTAGAGATGGGTGTAATGGTGGGACAATTGTATTTATAATTAATAAAAAGCAAAATAAAAGCAGAAATGCTGGTTCTAGGCATCTATCTTGAACAGTGTAGGGACTAAGCATTGAAAGAACTCCTGAATGACAATCTAGATTTCTTCATGAATTAGGAGGACAGAGTGGGCTTGAGGAGAGTGAGTATTAATTGGGGGGGAGGGGGAGTTGTCTATAAGCAAGCAGATACATTTACTGACAGGGGACTGTGAATGTGCAGTAGCTTCAGTCTCAGGTGGGCATATAAAGAAAGGAGATGTCTGATTCACTGGGGCTTGAGTATTTGTCATACAGAAGAGATAGACAATCAAGTGGAGTGCCAAGGAAGAATGGTGTAGGAGAAATACTTGTCACTTAATCCTCTAGTTCTTTCTCACACCTAACCTTCTTTCTTTGCTCTCATTACTTCTCAGGCACTTGTAAAATATACATGACCCCCAAGGCCTCTTCTTCACAATCTAGTCTACATTGTATTACCAAGTGTATCTTTCAGTTTAGGCTTAACTTTGTGTTGAAAATTCCTTTGTGGCTACTCTTCCCCATGTTCTTTGATCCTTTCAAGAGATGCTCCTGAAAACTAAATTCCCATTCAAGGAGTTTCTAGAGAAGCATCTATCAGATGGGAAGGGAGAAATGGAATCAGTCACAAGGTGGCAGAAGAGTTCAGCCACACCCTTTACTGTCTTAAGAGGCCTCAATTTCTTCTTGAACTTGTGGGAGGGTTTGGAATTGAGTTTTCATTTGATCTTCTGTGATTTCTGAAAATGGGGAATCAAGATTGACACCAGCTTCACTGAGCTCTCTCAGGCCAAACTCAGGTAAAGCCCCAGAAGAGGTGTCTGTAGAGACACATCTTCCAAATACACCTAAGGGAATCCAACCAATGAAAGGTGGAAATGAATGGACATAACACTATTACCTACACATTGGCTTCTGGATTGGGAAATACTACATTTTTAAAAAACAAACAACAAACAAAAACAGAGAAATGTAAGGTAGTGGTTGTGTAAAACAAATTTCTCAATGAGCCATGTAATCTGGGCAGTAGGACATGATCCTGGCCAGATGTCTATCTACCACATTTCATCTTCCTTGCCCAATTCCATACAGGTAGACCTCCTTGTAGACCTTGGATTGAGCCCCAACACCTGGGCAATTACAGGTGTAATGCCCTCTGCTAAGAATGTTCTAATTTTTCAATAAATCCCTATGGCTCAATCTCTTACTTCTTTCAGATCTCTACCCAAGTGTCATGTCTTCAGAGATGTCTTCCCTAACAATTCCCTCTTGATCTTAGTCTCTTATTTACTTTAAGCCTTGTCACCTAAAATTTTCTTATGCAGTTTTATTTGTGTTGTCTGTCTCCCCAGCATTAGATTACATGACCCACGAAGGCAGGAGGTTTGTTGGTTTATTTCACCACTATAACCCACGTTTACAGAACAAATATTGGAACATCATACATGTTTGTTCAATATTTTATTTATTGTCAAATCAAAAAATTAATGAAAGAACACATACCAAAAAGAGAGTACATTAAAATGCTAGTGGCATTTTCCCCTGTGTAATTGTATTCCTTTTACCACTTAGAATTGTTTTTACACATTTTTCTACATTCTATATAGATTCTAGGATCAGACCACCTCAGGTGAAAATCCCATTAAGATTATTAGTTCTGTGATCAAAAATATTAGCTAATATCTATGTGTATCAATTTCCTCATCTGTTAATATTGGTAAAAATACATACTGTCAGCTCATTGTCAGAATTACATATTAAGCGAATTATAAGTATTAGCCATTGTTCTTAACATCATCATTAACATTTTAGGTCATGCAGAATTCTATAATTTTACAGCCATATATATGTGTGTGTGTGTGTGTGTATATATATATATATATATATATATATATATATATAATTCTAATATATATACATAGTACACATAATGCATATTTATGGCATTCATATATATATGGCATTATATATATATATATATTATGGCATTCTATAATTTTACCATCATATTTGAGAGAGAGAGAGAGAGAGAGAGCATGAGATGGGGAGAAAGGGGGAAAGAGAGAGAGAGAGAGAGAGAGAGAGAGAGAGAGAGAGAATCTTAAGCAGGCTCCACAACATGGGGCACGATCCCATGACCCTGGGATCATGAACTGAGATGAAATCAGGAGTAGGATGAGCCACCCAGGTGCGCGAATTTTAAAGCCTTCTAAAAGTGCTATCCTTTATCCTTTTATCTTTCCAATCTGCCGTTTGTAAAATGTTGGTTTTAGTTTTCTCACATTACCAGGCACACTGGGTAGTCAGAAAGACAGATACTACACTTTTCTTTAAAAGTAGTTCTAAATAATATGATTTTTGTCTTTCTCTGACTGTCTAATTTCACTTAGCAAAATACCCTCCAGTTCCATCCATGTAGTTGCAAATGGAAAGATTTCATTCTTTTTGATTGCTGAGTAATACTCCATTGTGCATGTGTGTGTGTGCGTGCGTGTGTGTGTGTGTGTGTATACATACATAGACCACATTTTCTTTATCCATTTATCCATTGATGGACATTTGACTTCACTCATATGAGGACTTTAAGAGACAAAACAGATGAACATAAGGGAAGGGAAAGAAAAATAATATAAAAAACAGGGAGGGGGACAAAACAGAAGTGACTCATAAATATGGAGAACAAACTGAGGGTTGCTGGAGGGGTTGTGGGATGTACTAAATGGGTAAGGGGCACTAAGGAATCTACTCCTGAAATCATTGTTGTACTATATGCTAACTAATTTGGATGTAAAGTTTAAAAAAAAAAAAACTGTAAAAAAATAGTTCTAAATCACTACAGCTTTGTAATATAACTTGAAGTCCAGAATTGTGATGCCTCCAGCATTGCTGGTCTCTTCAAGATTGCTTTGGATATTCTTTTGTGGTTCCATACAAATTTTAGGATTGTTTGATCTCTCTGAAAAATTCAGTTGATACATTGATAAGGATTGCATTAAATCTGTAGATTGTTTTGAGCAATATAGATATTTTAATAATATTTTTTTCCAATCCATGAGCATGGAATGTCTTTCTATTTCTTTGTGTTCTCTTCAATTTCAAAATGTATTAAAGGCCTAAATGTGACACATGAAACCATTAAAATCCTAGAGGACAACAAAGACAGTAAACTCTTTGACATCAACCATAGCAACTTCTTTTTAGATATGTCTCCTGAGGCAAGGAAAGCAAAAGCAAAAAATAAACAATTGGGGCTTAATTAAAGTAAAAACTTCTGCACAGCAAATGAAACATTTTGAAAAACTAAAAGGCAATTTATGGAATGGGAAAAGATGTTTGCAAATGATATATCTGATCAAGGGTTAGTACCCAAAGTATATAAAGAACTTCTAAAACTCAACATTTTATTTCTTTATTTTTTAATGTTTATTTTTTGAGAGAGAGAAAAAGAGCATGAGTGGGGGAGGGAGAAAGATGGAGAGAGAGACACAGAATGTGAAACAGGCTCCAGGCTCTGCACTGTCATCGAAGAACCCAACATGGGGCTCAAACTCAGGAACCAAGAATGGTTAGATCATGACCTGAGCTGAAGTCAGATGCTCAACCAACTGAACCACCCAAGCTCCCCTAAAACTCAACAGTTTAAAAAGTAACAATCGGGGCGCCTGGGTGGCGCAGTCGTTAAGCGTCCGACTTCAGCCAGGTCACGATCTCGCGGTCCGTGAGTTCGAGCCCCGCGTGGGGCTCTGGGCTGATGGCTCGGAGCCTGGAGCCTGTTTCCGATTCTGTGTCTCCCTCTCTCTCTGACCCTCCCCCGTTCATGCTCTGTCTCTCTCTGTCCCAAAAATAAATAAAAAACGTTGAAAAAAAAATTTAAAAAGTAACAATCAATTAAACAAAGATCAGAGGACATGAATAGACTTTTTTTTACAAAGACATCCAGATGGCCAATAGACACATTAAAAGATGTTCAATATCACTTATAATTAGAGGAATGCAAATTAAAACCACAATAAGATATCACTTCACACTTGTGAGAATGGCTAAAATCAACAACACAAGAAACAATAGATTTGTTGAGGATATGAAGAAAGGGGAACCCTCCTACAGTGTTGGTGAGAATGCAAACTGGTGCAGTAACTCTGGAAAACAGTATGAAGATTCTGCAAGAAGTTAAAAATAGAACTATCTTATAATCCGTCAATTGCACTACTAGGTATTTACCCAAAGAATACAAAAATACTAATTCAAAGTGATGCATGCACTCTAATGTTTATAGTAGCATTATCTAAAGTAGCCAAAGTATGCATATGTGTCGGTATGTGTGTGTGTATGTATATATACTCCTCAGCCATAGAAAAGAGTGAAATCTTGCCATTTGCAATGACATGAATGGAACTAGAGAGTATTATGCTAAGTGAAATAACTAAGTCAAAAAAGACAAATACCATATGATTTCACTCATATGTGGAATTTAAGAAACAAAGCAAAGAAGCACAGAGAAAAAGGAGAGAGGGGCAAACCAAGAAACAGACTCCTAACTATAGAAAACAAACTGTTGGTTACAGAGGGGAGGTAGGTAGGGGGATAGTTTAAACAGGTGATGTGGATTCAGGAGCTCACTTGTTATGAGCACCAGGTGTTGTTTGAAAGTATTGAAACTAAATTATACACATGAAGCTAATATTGCACTGAATGTTAACTCACTGAAATTTAAATAAAAACTTAAAAAAGAAAAAAATTAAAAATATTTTTAGAAGTCCTATTTCTAGTAGTGCTATTTTTATTTATTTTCTATTTTTTATTTCAAAATAATTTTATAACCTCATAGAAGTTGCAAATATAGTACAAAGATTTCCAATGTATCTGTTATCCATCTTCCCCCAGTAATACCAATTTATATAACCAAAGTACAATGAACAAAACTAGGAAATTGACATTTGTACACTATTAAATAAACCATAAGCCTTATTGGATTTCACTGATTTTGAAATGCATTATTTTTTTAGGGTGTGTATAGATCTGTGAAATTTATTATAGGCAAAGATTTGTGTAATCATCAATATAGTCAGGATACAGAACTGGCCAACACCACCAGGAAATTTTCTCATACTACCCCTTCATAGTCACACTTTCCCACTAACCTTTGTGAATACTTATTTGTTCTCCATTGCTATAATTTTGCCACTTCTAGAATGTTATAAAGCTGGAATAATATAGTATGTAAACTTTCATTTTTTTACACTTAGTATGATGCCCTTAAGATTCATCCAAGTTACTATCTATAACAATATATAGTTCTCTTTTATTTCTGAGTAATATATTACCATCTATCCATTTACTGGTTGAAGGACATGTGGGTGGTTTCCAGCTATTGCAAAATAAAGCTGCTATAAACATTAGTGTACCCGGTTTTTTTACTCTATACGTACATAGAATAAACTCCTGGGAGTGAAAAAATCAGGTCTTATGTTACCTCTATGTTTAAAGTTATACAAAACTGCCAGGCCATGTGGAGTGGTTATACAAACTTACAAAATGTTTGAAAGTTCCAGTTGCTCCACCACACTCTTTTGGATATTGACAGTATAGTTTTCTTTCAGCCATTCTAATATGTGTGTAGTGGTATCTCATTGTAACTATAATTCACATTTTCCTAATGGTTAATGGTATTGACAATATTTCCCTGTGCTAATTTGCATCCATGTATCCAGGTTGGTTAAGTGTCTGTTCCAAGCTTTGACTATGATCTAACTGGGTGGTTTGTTTTCATAATGTTGAATTTAGAAAGTTCTTTAATTGTTTTTGTATACCTGAAACTAATATTAAGCTGTATGTTAACTAACTGGAATTTAAATAAAAACTAAAAAAAACAGAAAGCTCTTTATTCTGAATACAAATTCTATTTTTGGATATATGTTCACAAAGACTACGCCAGCCTGTTGCTTGTTTGTTTGTTTGTTTGTTTGTTTTCATTGTCTTAATGGTAACTTTTGAAGAACAATATTTTTTAATTTTGATGATGTCCAGGTTATCCATTTTTCTCTTGTGGATTATGCCTTTGGTGTCTTCATTTAACACTAGATCATGAAGTCCCCCCTCCCATGTTCCTCCCCTCTCAAGTTTTAGAGATTTACATATTACATAGAGTTCTATAATTCATTTTGAGCTAATTTTTGTATGAAATGTGAGATTTATGTTGAGGCTCTTGGGATTTTGTTTTTTTTCCCATATAAATGGCTAAATGCCCCAATATCATTTGTTGAAAAGAATATCCTTCCACTGAATTGCTCTTGTACCTTTGTCAGAAACCAGTTGGATATACTTGTGGTGAGCCTATTTTTTAGTTCTTTATTATGCTCCAATGATCTTGTGTCTATCCCCTTGCCAAATACTACACTGGTTGCTGATTTGTATAATCAGTCTTTTTTTTTAATGTTTACATATTTTTGAGAGAGAGAGAGAGAAAGAGAGAGAGAGAGAGAGAGAGAGAGGGAGAGAGAGAGAGAGAGAGAGAAAATGAGCGGAGGAGGGTCAGAGAGAGAGGGAGACACAGAATCCAAAGCAGGCTCCAAGCTCTGAGCTGTCAGCACAGAGCCTGACTTGGGGCTCGAACCCACAAACTGGAGATCATAACCTGAGTTGAAGTCAGATGCTTAACCGACTCTATCACACAGGTGCCCCTATACTAAGTCTTAATACTGAGTAATTTCTTCAACTGCATTTATCTTTTACAAAATCATTTTAGCTATTCTAGTTCCATTGTTTCTCAATATAAGTTTTATGATCAAGCTTGTCTATACCTAAGAGGGCCAAACTTTTATAAAGTCAACCCTTTTAGGATTTAGGACAGAATCATACCAGGCAAAATAAGTCATACAGCATAGTATTACAATATATAATAAATAATTATACACGTGTTATTATTTTAATATAACATGAAAAACAGGAGTTTTCTCGAATACATATTTTTTTAATTTCAGTTTTATGTTACATAAATTATATTAAAAAATTGGACTAGTTAACAGTGGCAATTAATAGTAATTGATAGTTGAATTAGTAAGTAATACGTGTGAGGAAATATAACAATATTTTGAATTCTGTCCTCTGATACATCAATTTATTTTAACTCTTGATTGTATACTTAAATACTATAGGCTGTATCTTAGTTATTATTAAGATCTATAAGTATAAGAATTTCAGGATAGCATAAATTCAAAATGATGTAAGGTATTAAAATATTTAATTTGAAAATAACAATACTGTAATTATTTCTGTTCCATAAACATAGGATAAATATTTTCTGTTTCCTTTTACAATAATATTTCCCTACAACACTGTAGCATTCATAATATACTTTATTTCTTTTATGCAGTGATAAAAATGAGTAGAGTCAAACATATATGTCACTTTGACTTGAAGCACTGCTCCTACTGAGTTCCACATCACACTAATTTCTTGTGTAAGTCCAATGTGATGACATCAAGTTAAATGTTTCCTCAGCAAAAGCTTTTGTGCAAAGAATACTTACAATTTTACTTATCATCAACAGTAGAGTTTTAGATTTGCAGGAATTAGCTTCTGGCTTTCAAAAAATATTCACTCTCAAAAAATGTCAAAAAAGTACAATGTACTTTGAATCTATAGCTTTGCTTTCATAGGCTCACTGTTTGTCAATCAGATCCTTTGTGTCTATAAATTCTTCATGCAGACTATCAGCATCTAAAATGTTCATGATTTTTAAACACTCTGAAGTACACTGGATATTACCATAAGTTAACCCTCTTTCTCAGAGAAATTTTTTTCAAGACACAAGAGATAATTTGAATTTGTCAAATCAAATTTCATTTTATTTTATTATGTTTTTGTTACAAGTTTTTTTTAATTTATTCCAGTTAGTTGACATGTAGTATAATATGAGTTTCAGGACTAGAATGTAGTAATTCATCACTTAGAACACACAGTCCTCATCACAACAAGTGCTGCCTTAATATCCATCACCCATTTAATCCATCCCCCCAACTAATTCCCTCCAAGAATCCTGCTTGCTCTCTACAGTTAAGAGTTTATTTTATGGTTTATCTCTCTCTCTTCCTCTCTTTTTTGTTTCCCTTCTCCTATGCTCATTTGTTTTGTTTCTTAATCCACACATGAATGAAATCATATGGTATTTGTCTTTCTCTGAGTTATTTCACTTAGCATAATATATTCTCTAGCCCCATCCACATCATTGCAAATGACAAGATTTCATTTTTCTCTATGGCTGAGTAATATATGTATATATTACATATTACATATTACACACATATATGTGTATATTACATATACATATGTATATTACATTATATATATGTATATATTACATGTGTACACATATGTACATAGGTACATATGTGTACACATGTAATATATGTACATATTACATATACATGTATATATTACATATTATATTACATATGTATATATTACATCAGTAATATTCCATTGTGTACATATCTTTATATATATCACATGTTTATCCACTCATCAGTCAATGGACATTTGGGCTCTTTCCATCATTTAGCTATTTTTGATAATGCTGCTATAAACATTTGGGATGCATGTATCCCTTCAAATAGGTATTTTTGTATCCTTTGGGTAAATACTTAGTAGTGCAATTGCTGGGTCATAAGGTAGTTCTATTTTTCACTTTGGTGGAACGCCTGTACTGTTCTCCAGAGTGACTGCACAAGTTTCCATTACAACGAACAGTGTAAGAGTTTCCCCTTTCTCCACATCCTCATCAACATCTGTTATTTTCTGTGTTGTTAATTTTAGCCATTCTGACCGGTGTGAGGTGGTATCTCATTGTGGTTTGATATGTATTTCCCTGATAACGAGTGATGCTGAGCATCTTTTCATGTGTCTGTTAGCCATCTGTATGTCTTCTTGGGAAAATGTCTGCTCATGTCTTCTGCCCATTTCTTAAGTTAATTATTGTTTTGTTTTGTTTTGTTTTGTTTTGTCTTGGTGTTGAGTTTGATAAGTTCTTTACATATTTTGGATACTAACCCTGTATCAGATATGTTATTTACAAATATCGTCTCCCATTCCAGGGGTTGCCTTTTAATATTGTTGATTGTTTCCTTCACTGTGCAGAACTTTTTTTAACTTGATGAAGTCCCAATAGTTCATTTTTGCTTTTGTTTCCCTTGAAATCAAATTTTAATACTAAATAATTTACAATTAAAAAATAAACTGAGGGGTGCTTGGGTGTTTCAGTCAGTTGAGCCTCCAACTACAGCTCAGGTCATGATCTCACAGTTTGTGAATTCAAGCCCCATGTTGGGTTCTGTGCTGACAGCTCAGTGCCTTGAGCCTGCTTCAGATTCTGTGTCTCCCTCCGCCCCTCCCCCACTCATGCTCTCTCTCCCTCTCTCATTCTCTCTGTCTTAAAAATAATAAACATTAAAAATGTTTAAAAATAAATTTATAAAGTCCTGTTTAACTTGGTTTTCCTTTCTTTTTTGGTGCCAATTTTAAATACAGTTTTATTTAAGACATTTCGTTTTCCATTGTTTATGAAGTGCAATGTTATTTCCTTTTCTTGTGCATATATTTCATACTGAAGTGTGGAACACTTCATGAAATTTCATATTCAAACATTCAAGAATGCCCAGTTTTATAGCAGCTTAACTCTATGACTATCTTCTTTTTTTAAGTTTTATTTATTTATTTTGAGAGAGAGACAGGGAGAGAACACGAGTGCTTGCATGAGCAGGGGAGGGGCAGGGAGAGAGGGAATTACAACCAGGCTCCATGCTGTCAGTATGGAGACTGATGTGGGGCTTAATCCCACAACTGTGAGATCATGATCTGAGCCAAAACCAAGAGTTGGACACAACAGACTGAGCAACACAGGTGCCCCTCTATGGCTATCTTCTTTTGATGAACTTTAGAAAAAATTAAGGGGAGCCTGGGTGCTCAGTCAGATAGGTGTCCAGTTCTTGATTTTGGCTCAGGCCATGATCTTATGGTTTATGAGTTCAAGCCCCACATTGGGCTCCATGTTGAGTGTGGAGCCTTCTTGGGATTCTTTCTCTCTCTCCCTCTCTCTTTGCCCCTCACCCACTTGTGCTGTCTCCGACTCTCAAAGTAAATGAATAAACATTAAAAAAATTAAAAAATAAAATAAAGATAAATAAATAAATAAATAAATAAATAAATAAATAATTTAAGATCTAATACAATCTTATACTCTCCCCCAATATATAAATATTTGTGTTGTAACATTTTTTGTTTCAACCAAAACATACCATCAGATAACGCGTGTGCAGTCAGTTCATCTTTTTCTATGCTCCATCTGGCCTCTTCAAAGATCCACAGTTCTGGGGAGGGGCATGTCTCTACATTTCTAGTTTATTATCCTTTTGTGCATTCTCATCCTCAATATAGACATCCCCAAACTAGACATTCTTCTCCTATACTTTGAAAATATGGTTTAAAAGGCAGGCCAACATCTGGATATATTTTCTATGGCCAGAAACAGTGATATCCAACTTGTAGGCATTTTTCTAATTTTATTTCCTTCCATTTCTATAAAGCCTACAAAATCATTAGTGTTTCTGCATGTTTTTAGAAAACTGAAAAGTGTCCAAAAACTTTCGTTATGAAAGCCTCAAAATCATAGGTACAGATATCATACCCTATTTTTGCACTGTGTAAAATGTATGTTTTACATTAAGAAAGTAAGATCTTTTCATTTTTTTGGTAAGAAGGTCATAGACTGAGTGGAATTTGTCAGTTATACATTTGCACTGTCTGCCAGATATGCAGACGGATGAGCAAAATGTAGTTTGGATCTCAACAAGATTATCAATAATCTCTATGATTTAATCACATTTTTCATAAAAACAAAGACAATAATTTGAAGGTCTAATTTACAATTAAAATGCTTAAGAGATGGGGTGAACTTTGTGTTGTTGTTATCCTGATTCAATGCATTACACGTTATACTCTATAAAGCATGATTGATGGTAAGACCTTGTAGAAACAACCCTACAAAGTAAGAGGCTGATACATTCCTTATTGGAATTTCCTCTTTTGTTTGCCCATATGACATTTTAGCTGCAACTTACATATCAGGGAATGTAATTTTACTCAGTTTCAGGAGACAATCAAGAAAATGACACAATTATGCATGTTTTTTGTGTGATAAACCCACAGTTATACGGTGGCTGCTATTTTCAATTGAGAATTGAAGTCTTTCTAGGAATTTTTAGAACAAAAAAAAAAAAAATAGAAGTTTTTAATCCATTTGAAAGTACTGGTTTGCCTCATCCCCAATTTGTAAGATTCAATACAGAGGGAAGGCAATGTGAAAATACAGGGAGAAGACTGCTATCTACATGCCAAAGAAAGAGACATGAAACACCTTTTCCTGAAGGACCTCAGAAAGAAGAAACCCTGCTGACAGCTTGATTTCAGATTTTCACCCTTTGGAACTACTGTGAGACAATGCAATGTTGTTTAAGCCACCCAGTCTATAATATTTTGTTATAAAAGCCCCAGCAAACTAATACAGATAACATCATCTTCTCTACCATATCCAGCCCCAAATTATTTTCTGTGTATCATACATTATGCTTTCTTTTTTTTTAATTTTTAAATTTACCATTCAATCTAGTTGTATGTGTCCTTCATATGTCATTAAATTAACACAATAACTTACCCTTCTCTTCAGTGAAATCTGGGGCATGCTGACTTTGATATTACAATTGTTCTTATTTTCACTATCTGAATTCTTAGAAAATATGACCACAGTGTTCATAAAGTTAAATACTGAACTAGTACAAAATACATACAAAGTAGAGCCCTAAATCAACAAGTAAAGTCAAATACAGACTAGGGCTCATGATTACAAAATGCTTAAGTAGCATATTTAAATCACATCAGTTTAATATTGGTGCAATAATAGATCATCCATTGCTGTGTGCTATAAATCAAGGTTGCCGACATCAGTGGTCAGGGGAAAATAAACAATGACAAACACCATGAAAAGTAGATAATGCATGCTGTACACATTTAAAATGCATTCAGCTCCTATTTGGGGGCTGCCATATGGATTCTATAGGGTTTCCATTCCCCCACCTCCAATCTTTTTTACTCATAGCCCAAAGCTGGGATTTATCTCATCCCGTGAAGGAGCTTCTTGGGAAGTGAAATTTTTAGTGCCAAAACTAAGAAAATCCTAGGCAAACTGCTGGGATTCTGAATGAAATTGTATTTACTCTATAGAACAATTTTATCTAATTACTATGTGATGTCTTCTGATCTTATGAACATAATGTTCCTCTACATTTACTTAGGTCTTTGATTTTTTTATCAATACCTTTATTTTCTTTTTTAAAAGGTTTTATTCAAATTCCAGTTTAACGTACAATGTAATATTGGTTTCAGGTGTACAATATAGTGATTAAACACTTATATACATCACCTGGTGCTCATCACAAGTACACTCCTTAATTCCAATCATCTATTTAAACCATCCCTTCACCCATCTCCCCTCTGGTAACCATCAGTTTCTTTCCTATAATTAAGAGTCTGTTTCTTGGGGTGCCTGGGTGGCTCAATAAGTTGAGTGTCCAACTTTGGCTCAGGTCATGATCTCACAGCTTGTGAGTTTGAGCCCCACATTAAGCTCTGTGCTGAGAGCTCAGAGCCTGGAGCCTGCTTCAGATTCCATGTTCCTCTCTCATTCTGCCCCTCCCCTGCTCATTCTCTGTCTCTGTCTGTGTTTCTTGTCTCTGTCTCTCTCTCTCAAGAATAAATAAAATATTTAATAGAGTCTGTTTCTTGGTTTGTCACACTCTCTTTCTCTCTTTGGTTTTTGCTCATTCATTTTGTTTCTTAAATCACACATATGAGTGAAATCATATGGTATTTGCCCTTCTCTGACTCACTTGGCGTGGCATAATACTCTCTAGCTTCATCCATGTCATTGCAAATGGCAAGATTTCATTCTTTTTGATGGCTGAGTAATATTCCACTATATATGGAAATATATATATAGTTTATAGTATATATAGTTATAGTATATACTATATATACTATAAACTATATACTATGTATATAGTATATACTATATATAGTATATATAGTTATAGTATATAACTATATATATAGTATATATAGTTATAGTATATAACTATATATATAGTATATATATAGTATACTATATATATAGTATATATATATATATATACTATATATATAGTTTGGCTATGGCAGATGATTCTGCTATAAATATCAGGGTGCCTATATCCATTTGAATTAGTATTTTTGTATTCTTTGGGTAAATACCTAGTACTGCAATTGCTAGATCGTAGGGTAATTCTATTTTTTATTTTATTTTATTTTTTTTTATTTATATATGAAATTTATTGTCAAATTGGTTTCCATACAACACCCAGTGCTCATCCCAAAAGGTGCCCTCCTTGGGGCGCCTGGGTGGCGCAGTCGGTTAAGCGTCCGACTTCAGCCAGGTCACGATCTCGCGGTCTGTGAGTTCGAGCCCCGCGTCGGGCTCTGGGCTGATGGCTCAGAGCCTGGAGCCTGTTTCCGATTCTGTGTCTCCCTCTCTCTCTGCCCCTCCCCCGTTCATGCTGTGTCTCTCTCTGTCCCAAAAATAAATAAACTTTGAAAAAAAAAATTCAAAAGGTGCCCTCCTCAATACCCATCACCCACCCTCTCCTCCCTCCCACCCCCCATCAACCCTTAGTTTGTTCTCAGTTCTCAACAGTCTCTTATGCTTTGGCTCTCTCCCACTCTAACCTCTTTTTTTTTTTTTTCCTTCCCCTCCCCCATGGGTTCCTAAGTTTCTCAGGATCCACATAAGAGTGAAACCATATGGTATCTGTCTTTCTCTGTATGGCTTATTTCACTTAGCATCACACTCTCCAGTTCCATCCACGTTGCTACAAAAGGCCATATTTCATTTTTTCTCATTGCCACGTAGTATTCCATTGTGTATATAAACCACAATTTCTTTATCCATTCATCAGTTGATGGACATTTAGGCTCTTTCCATAATTTGGCTATTGTTGAGAGTGCTGCTATGAACATTGGGGTACAAGTGCCCCTATGCATCAGTACTCCTGTGTCCCTTGGATAAATTCCTAGCAGGGTAATTCTATTTTTAAGTTTTTGAGTAAACTCCATACTGTTATGTTTCAATATACAGACCCTATGCATGTTGTGTTGGATTCACACCTATTTTTGAGCTCTTGTAAACACACTGAGTTCTAAAGTTTGGCTTCTAATTGTTAATAGCTAGTATTTACAAATATAGTTGCGTGTTGACCTTGTGTTTTGTCACCTTGCTAAAATCACCTATTAATTTTGGAATTTTTTTTGGTTTTGGTTTTCGTAGATTATTTTATAGATTATGTAGCCAATTATGCACCCTGCAAATAGGAATAGTTTTATATCTTCATTGTCAATTTGTAACTGTTTGCTTTCCTTTCTCATTATATTCAACTGCCCAGGACTTTCACTAGCAACTTGAAAAGGAGTAGGAAGAGTGGACATCCTACCCTTATACCTAAACTTTGAAAGAAGCATTCAGTCTTTTGTCATTGAACATTAAGTAATGTTAACTGTACTTCAGGTGTGTTTTTTTTAGATGCTGTCTATCAAGTTGATTAATTTCTATGCATACTTTGCTGATAATCTTTATCATGAATGGGAGTTGAATTTTGTCAAATGCTTTTTTCTGCATGAGTTAATATGATCATGTGATTTTTATTCTTAAGACTGCTAATATGGTGAATTATGATGATTCATTTTTAATATTGAATCAACCTCACATTCCTGGAATAAATAAGAAATTTAGCAGTAGTGTATTTTTAATATATATGTTGGTAAATTAAATTTGCTAATATCTGCAAGAATCTGCCAGGACAGATGCTCCTGGAAATACTTCAGTCTTCCCATTCTCTAGAGAAATTCTGCAAGTTTCTCTCTCTTCACTTACCTTCTCTGTCTCAAAAATGTACTTTCCCTGCCACTCCTCAGAGAAAATAGAGCACCATTAACCTCCTGTCACAAACACAAATGTGCATACATCTAATCAGTTGTTTTATCCCTTTCTCTCATCCCTACAGAGAATATATTCCTAATTCTGTTTAAGGCTAGTAACTCTACTTAAGCTGTAGATCTGACCACTTCCTCAACACTAGCTTCCCACCAGTTGAATATGTTCAAGTTGTTGATACTTTCATGCTGTTCAATTCTTAAATCACTGAAATCTGTCTTCTGTTAACAAGTATTCCATTGAAGTTGTTCTTATCTAGAGGAAAATGACCTATGCATTAGTAACGTCAGTGGGCATCATCAGTTATCATACTATTTTACACTTCAAGTAAGTCCAACACTATTGATCATATACCCATTACCTTGGTATTTTTAAAACAATATTCTGTAGGTCTTGCTTTATTCCTAATATATCTACTATTCATTTACTTTATTTGAGATGTCTCTCTATTTGTCCATTTCATATTTTCTCTCTTCAATGTTCTACCCTGAATCTCTTCTGTCTCCTCCAAGGTTCCCAAACTTCTATGGCTTTAAAAACTAGCATAGGACATAAACTTGAGGATAGCTATGTTAGTGTCTGGCAGTGAGCTGAATCACTATTCAGCTATTAGGTATCCTGCCTAAAATGCTCAGGCAAGGCACAGCTTACCTTTCAAAGTCAATGCAATCCCTCTAAGCATTCGTGTTCATGGATTTATGAAATTCTAATCTACATTTTCACTTCTTCTCTTGTGAATTTCTCTCCAGTCAAATGGATGTCTCTGCTTAGATACCTCACATTCACCTCAAACTCAACATGTCTAAAACTGAAATTAGCATCTCTCTACACAAACCTGGTTTTAAATAAATGTTTATTTATTTATTTTTGAGAGAGAGAGAACATGTGAGGAGGTAAGGGGCAGAAAGAGAGGGAGACACAGAATCCCATGCAGTCTCCATGCTGTTAACACAGAGACCAATGTGGGGCTCAAAATCAGAAACCATGAGATCACGACCTGAGCCAAAATCAAAAGTCATACACTTCACCAAAAGTGCCACCCAACTGCCCCTAAAACTGCTTTTCCTTTGCTCCCAAACTCAATAACAGGCATTACTCAAACTGTTGTGTATGCAAGAAACCTGGCCATACTCCTTGAATCTTCTCTATCCTCAGTTCTAGCATTTAATCTATCACCATTTTTGTTAACTTTATCTCCAAATATTTATCCTTTTTTTCCATTAATATCCATGCTCACTACTTATTTGTTGGCTAAGATCCCCATTATCTCTCATCCAAGCTGATGCACAACACTCTATATTTCCCTGAACTTAATCCTCTTTATCTCATTTCTAATAGGCAGTGATCCTGCTAATGCAATCCCTCCTTCAAATGCTTATACTATCTCAACAGCATTTGATGTCATTAACCAATTCCTCCAGCTCATAATACTATTTTAATTTCTATGATCCAACACTATGGTAGTTTATTTTTCTCTCATCTACTCTTTTGTGTCACTTCACCAGATCTTTCTTCAACCATAGACATGGAAAAACTTTAATTTCCTATAATAAAATCATAAATATACACATTTCTTTACTCTTATACTTACCCTCTGGACAAATGGATTGCTTTAATGTAGTGCTATGATTCATTATTTTAAGTTAAGCATCTTGATTAATTTTTTACCTCATAAATTTCTTAGAATTTTTCATAGAGTCCTAATACATAAACTTTTTATTACTTTTACCCCTGTTCTTTCCCTCCTCTTCCATGTCTAATTAAATAACACTACCATTCACCCGATGTTCAAGCTAGAAACATGAATCAGTACTCAATCTTCTAACTTCCTTACCTACCCATTCTCCATTCCTCAACAAAATCCAAAAGACATATACTCTGTCTTTTTTTACATCATCCCCATCTCTTATCAGACCACAATCTCGATCTTTTTCCCTCTCAAATCATTATGAATATAATAGAGGAGTAATTTAGGGGAACTGGGTGGCTCAGTCAGTTAAGTGTCCAACTTCAGCTAAGGTCACCATCTTATGGTTGGTGAGTTCAAACCCCATGTCAGGCTCAGTGCTGATGCTCAGAACCTGGAGCCTGTTTTGGATTTTGTGTCTCCCTCTTTCTGTCCCTCCCCCACTAGCACTCTGTTTCTTTTGTTTTTTAATTTCATTTTTTATTTTTTAAAATTTACATCCAAATTAGTTAGCATATAGTGAAACAATGATTTCAGGAGTAGATTCCTTAGTGCCCCTTACCCATTTAGCCCATACTCCCTCCCAGTAACCCTGTTTGTTCTCCATATTTATGAGTCTCTTCTGTTTTGTTCCCCTCCCTGTTTTTATATTATTTTTGTTTCCCTTCCTTTATGTTCATCTGTTTTGTCTCTTAAAATCCTCATATGAGTGAAGTTATATGAGTTTTGTCTTTCTCTGACTGACTAATTTCACTTAGCATAATACCCTCCAGTTCCATCCACGTAGCTGCAAATGGCAAGATTTCATTCTTTTTGATTGCTGAATAATACTCCATTGTGTGTGTGTGTGTGTGTGTGTGTGTGTGTGTGTGTGTGTGTGTATCACATCTTCTTTATCCACTCATCCATCGATGGACATTTGGGCTCTTTCCATACTTTGGCTATTGTTGATAGTGCTGCTATAAACATGGGGGTGCATGTGTCCCTTCAAAATAGCACACCTGTATCCCTTGGATAAATGCTTAGTAGTGCAATTGCTGGGTCATAGGGTAATTATATTTTTAGTTTTTTGAGGAACCTCCATCCTGTTTTCCAGAGTGGCTGCACCAGCTTGCATTCCCACCAACAATGCAAAAGGGATCCTCTTTCTCTGCATCCTTGCCAACACCTATTGTTGCCTGAGTTGCTATGTTAGCCATTCTGACAGGTTTAAGGTGATATCTCATTGTGGTTTTGATTTGTATTTCACTGAAGATGAGTGACGTTGAACATTTTTTCATGTGTCAGTTGGCCATCTGGATGTCTTCTTTGGAGAAGTGTCTATTCATGTCTTTTGCCCATTTCTTCACTGGATTATTTGTTTTTTGGGTGTTGAGTTTGATAAGTTCTTTGTAGATTTGGATACTAATCCTTTATCTGATATGTCATTTGCAAATATCTTCTCCCATTCTGTCTGTTGCTGTTTAGTTTTGCTGATGGTTTCCTTCACTGTGCAGAAGCTTTTTATTTTGATGAGGTCCCAGTAGTTCATTTTTGCTTTTGTTTCTCTTTCCTCTGGAGATGTGTTGAGTAAGAAGTTGCTGCAGCCAAGATCAAAGTGGTTTTTGCCTGCTTTCTCCTAGAGGATTTTGATGGCTTCCTGTCTTATTGAGGTCTTTCATCCATTTGGAGTTTATTTTTGTGTATGGTGTAAAAAAGTGGTCCAGGTTCATTCTTCTGCATGTCGCTGTCCAGTTTTCCCAGCACCACTTGCTGAAGAGACTGTCTTTATTCCATTGGATATTCATTGCTGCTTTGCCAAAGAATAGTTGGTCATACATTTGTGGGTCCATTTCTGGGTTCTCTATTCTGTTCCATTGATCTGAGTGTCTGTTCTTGTGCCAGTACCATACTGTCTTGATGATTACAGCTTTGTAGTATAGCTTGAAGTCTGGGATTGTGATGCTTCCTACTTTGGTTTTCTTTTTCAAGATTGCTTTGTCTATTCGGGGTCTTTCTGGTTCCATACAAATTTTATAATTATTTTTTCTAGCTCTGTGAAGAATGCTGGTGTTACTTTGATAGGGACTGCATTGAATATGTAGATTGCTTTGGATAGTATCGATATGTTAACAATATTTGTTCTTCCTATCCAGGAGCATGGAATCTTTTTCCATTTCTTTGTGTCTTCTTCAATTTCTTTTATAAGCTTTCTATAGTTTTCTGTGTATAGATTTTTCATCTTTTGGCTAGAATTATTCCTAGGTATTTTATGGGTTTTAGTGCAACTGTAAATGGGGTCTATTCCTTGATTTCTTATTGTTGGTGTATAGGAATGTAACCGATTTCTGTGCATTGATTTTATATCCTGCAACTTTGATGAATTCATAAATCTGTTCTAGCAGTTTTTTTGGTGGACTCTTTAGGGTTTTCCATATATAGTATCATGTCATCTGCAAAGAGTGAAAGTTTGACCTCCTCCTGGCCAATTTGGATGCCTTTTATTTCTTTGTGTTGTCTGATTGCAAGAGGCTAAGACTTCCAATACTATGTTGAATAATAGTGGCAAGAGTGGACATACCTGTCTTGTTTCTGATCTTAGGGGAAAAGCTATCAGTTTTTCCCCATTGAGGATGATATTAGAGATGGGTCATTCATATATGGTTTTTATGATCTCGAGGTATGCTCCTTCTATCCCTACTTGAAGGATTTTATCAAGGAAGTATGCTGTATTTTGTCAAGTGCTTTATCTGAATCTATTGAGAGGATCATATGGTTCTTGTCCTTTCTTTTATTGATGTGATGATGAATCACGTTAATTTTTTTGTGGATATTGAACCAGCCCTACATCCCGGGTAGAAATCCCACTTGGTTATGGTGAATAATTTTTTTAATGTATTGTTGGAACTGGTTGGATAATATCTTGTTGAGTATTTTCACATCCATGTTCATCAGGGAAATTGGTCTATAGTTCTCCTTTTTAGTGGGGTCTCTGTCTTTTTTTGGAATCAAGGTAATGCTGGCTTCATAGAAAGAGTTTGGAAGTTTTCCTTCCATTTCTATTTTTGGCACAGCTTCAAGAAAATAGGTGTTAACTCTTCCTTAAATGTTTGGTAGAATTCCCCCTGGAAAGCCATCTGGCCCTGTACTCTTGTTTTTTGGCAGATTTTTGATTCCTAATTCGATTTCCTTACTGGTTATGGGTCTGTTCAAATTTTCTATTTCTTCCTGTTTCAGTTTTGATAGTGTATATGTTTCTAGGAATTTGTCCATTTCTTCAAGATTGCCCATTTTATTGGCATATAATTGCTCAGGATATTCTCTTATTATTGTTTTTATTTTTGTTGTGTTGGTTGTGATCTCTCCTCTTTCATTCTTTATTTTATTTATTTGGGTCTTTTCCTTTTTCTTTTTGATCAGACTGGCTAGTGGTTTATCAATTTTGTTACTTCTTTCAAAGAACCATCTTCTGGTTTCATTGATCTGTTCTACTGTTTTTTGTTTGTTTGTTTGTTTGTTTGTTTGTTTGTTTGTTTTTGTTCGATAGCATTTATTTCTGCTCTAATCTTTATTATTTCCTGTCTTCTGCTGGTTTGGGGTGGGACTCTATTTCTGTCTCTCTCTCTCTCTCTCTCTCTCTCTCTCTCTCTCTCTTCATATATAAATAAACATTACAAAAATTAAAAAAAATAATTAAAATAGTATTTTAAAAGTGTAATGTCAATCAAACCAGTCTCAAACTCATTAGTGATTTCTGTTTGCTCTTTAATACAGTTTGTTTGCTTATCATTGCCTACAAAGGCTGGCCTGATGCTCTACTCTCTTCCTAATTACACACCTTTCTTTTTTATCCACTGGAATGAATATGCATTATCATTGTTAGCATGATGTTTCAATTCAATAACAATGTGAACTTAAAAATAATAAGCTGATTTAAATATACTATTTTCTGAGATAACCAAAAACAAACAAACAAAGTAGTTCAAGCTTTGGGACCAAAATCTCTAGTCCTCTTACCACTGACAGTTGCCAAGATCTAAGTGAAATTCTCATCTCCACGTTCTGATTACCTAGTGCTGAATTAAGTTCCCATGTCTCATTAAATACTATCACAAGGATATAGGATTACTCTGCTTTTCATATATAATAAATTCTCTGTCATGGTCAGTATTACCCAGTATGAGTACCAAACACACAATGGGGCAAGAGGAGAAAAAAAAAACAAAACACTTGGAATTTATACCACTTAGGGATATTTGAGCTGCATGAAGCAAAACAACAACAAACAAACAAAAACCTCAAATCTTCGGGGCGCCTGGGTGGCGCAGTCGGTTAAGCGTCCGACTTCAGCCAGGTCACGATCTTGCGGTCCGTGAGTTCGAGCCCCGCGTCAGGCTCTGGGCTGATGGCTCAGAGCCTGGAGCCTGTTTCCGATTCTGTGTCTCCCTCTCTCTCTGCCCCTCCCCCGTTCATGCTCTGTCTCTCTCTGTCCCAAAAATAAATAAACGTTGAAAAAAAAAATTAAAAAAAAAAAAAAAAACCCTCAAATCTTCAAGGCTGTAGCTTAAAGAAATAGGTTGTTTTATATAAATACATTCCAAGAAATACAGTGGTCTCAAAAAATTAGAAATAGAAGTACCATAGGATCCAGCAATTCCATTTCTGGGTATATATCCAAAGGAAATGAAAGTAAAGCCTCAAAGAAATATCTGCACTCCCATGTTTAGTGTAGCAAAGAAATGGAAACAACCCAAGTATCCATCAATGGGTAAATGGATAAAGAAGACACAGACACACAAACACACGTGCACACACAAATATTATTTAGCAATGAGAAAGAAGGAAATCCTGTCATCTGCAAAACATGAATGAAACTTGAAGGCATTATGCTGAGTGGAGCAAGTCAGACAAAGAAAGACAAATATTCTATGACATGTCTTTTAGGTTGAAAAAACCCACACTCATTGAAATGGAAAGTATAATAGTGGTTACTAGAGGCTGGGGTGGGTATGGGGAGTTATGTTAGTCAAAACTTCCAGTTATAAGATAAATAAGTTCAGTGATCTAATGTAGTATGGTAATTATAATTAATAATACTTGAAAGTTGCTAAAAGTAGATCTTAAATATTCTCATCACAAAAAAGAAATGGTAATTATGTGATATGATGGAGGTCTTAGCTGGCTAATATTATGGTGATAATCATTTTTCAATATATAATGTATCAAATCAACATATTGTACATCTTTAACTTACACAATGATATGTCAATTATATCTCAGTAAAGGTGAGAAAAAAATTCTGCCTTTTTATAGGCAGCTATCGATATGTTTTTAGTGGTTTGAAGATGTCAGACTCCACATCTCTGTGATTCTTTTAGCTTTTATAATACTTGTCATTACAGAAGCTTTAACAGATCTTCTAAGTTCTTAGAATAGTAAAAGCATGTAGGAAAGGAAAGCACAAATAGGTTTCTCCTTACATATTTTGACTAGAACATAACTGAAAGGCTATAAATCAAATAGTTAGCTTGTGCTGCCTCAGTTATCTCAACAGATCAGAAAAGAGTTTTGGATATTGTGTGTTGGTCAGTTCATCATATTAAATGCTATATATGCTGGCAGAGGCAACCATAAAATCCACATAAGTAACTATGGGACTTCAAATATGTTATTTTTCTAACTGGGATCATGTTCCTTCTACTCTTTGTAGATATTTCCTAATCCTTCAAGTATCCACTTAAATTTCACCTGGCCAGAAAAGTCTTTCCTGACTACTTTATTTTAGACAATCTCCTCCACCATTCCTTATCACTCTAAACAAGTCATTTGTTTCATTATCTTATCCTAATGTAATTTGTATTTAATGGTCATTTGTTCGTATACATTCACATTATACTCTATCAACACTATGAATTTATCATTGAACTCCTTCATGCCAGGGCCGTTTTTGTCTAGTTCATTAATATATACCCAGTGTCCAACACAATATGGCTATATAGTAGAAGCTAAGAGTCTCTAATACATAAATATATACGCAAATGAACTTATACATCAATTAGCAAAAGATATACATATATATATATACACATATATATATATACACACACACACATATATGTATGTGTGTGTGTGTATACATAATAGGTTGTTACTAAGAAAACACGAGGAACTCTTAAGATATGAGAAAATACGCAACATAGTTAAGGGCTCCAGACTGCTCAGTAGGTGAAAAAATAATAATGAGGCAAATTAAGAGATGCAGAAGGATGTTTTGATTAGCAATCAGAAAAATAAAAGGAGATGCATAATCAAAAGAAGGACATCTTTCAGCATAGTTCCCTCTTCCTTCTCAGTTTGTTGGACCCTTGTATGATGGAAATTAGTCATGTCTTTGATGACATTGACTATCTCAAGTATGGTAATTTTTTTTCTCTTTGTCCAATATTCTAGTCTCTAGCTTGTTTTGAAACTTACTTCCCATCTCCTTTTTAGGGAATTTTCAGCAACTTTTTATAGTCTTCTATGCTTGTGTGTGTGTTCACACAGCAACTTCCTGGTCATAAAGAAACCCCCCTCCAATATCTACCTTTACCACACCACTTTTATGTGGCTAATTCCTTCTTTTCCTATAGATGTAAATTTATTTGTCACTTGTCTGGGAAAATATGCGTTGGGTGCACTTGTTCAGGCCTCTTTAACTTCTGTGCTTCTCCAAAAGTGGCACTCACTGCACGGAAGTGTAATTCTTATTATTCATTTATTCCTTTCAATAGACTGAATGCTACAAGCACAGGACAATGTCTAGTCTGTTCATTATTGCATCCCTAACTCCTTGCACAGCATCTGCAACATATTAGGTGTTCAGTATATATTCCAAATTAATGAATAAAATAAGAAAACATTTAGTTATTTATGCAGCTATAGCAGGGTTTAAAAATGTCAATTTCTACTCACTCTTGCTAGTACAGAATATTGACTTTTATTATAGCTGATCAATTAGCATAAAAACAGTATCTTTTTTTAAACTTTAAATCAGTTTATTGAAACAGTAACACAAAACACTTGTCTCCCTGACACCCTCACCTCCTCACCCAATCTGGATCTTTCTCCCTTCTTCCCCTGTTAGAATGAGCTGTTCAGTGAAAACAGAAAAGGGCAGGCCACTTGTACACCCACAGTCCCACCCCTAAATCCTGTGGAGCAGGATCTCAGACACTACTCAGAACCAGTTGAGAGAGGAAGGGAAGTCAGCACTATACTCAGGCTGGCAGAAGCATCTAGTTCCCAAGAACAGATTCTCATACAAACCCCTGGCCATGAGTTGCTATTCCTCTTCCTCTCTGCTCTTTATGACCCTAGGAAGGAGACACCTTGGGGCCTGGGCCTACATCCAGGAATAAGAACTCTTGGTTGTGATTTACAAATTGGAAGTTTGGCTAGTGTTTTAAGGCCAAGGCATCCCAAAGAAAGCCCTGGTGGTGGGAGTGAACTTCAAAGCCCCTATTTAAAATGCATTGATAGCATTAAACACATAAAGCCAGTCTAACCAAATGCCAGAATAACACTAAGCTGCAAAAAAGGAAGGGGAAAGACTTGGTTTCTCCAGACCAGACACAAATGCACACAGAGGAGCCTAGGCGGAATATAGAAAAACTCAAGTATAGAAAACATAGCCCAGGGGCTGAAAAGCCTATATTCAGGAGTCCCTGGGTTGACAGGAAGAAAAGAAAATATGCAAGTCTTAAAAACCAAAATAAGGAAGCCCAACAGCAGGGGAATCTGAACTTGACAGTGCTACCCACAAATCCTCCAGTCTTTGCCTCTGGATCCAGACAGTCCCTCCCCCTCTAGGCAATGTACTCCCCTAGGATAGATAGAGCACATCACACAGTGCAGTTTAAAAAGCTTCTAATGCCAGTTCATAAACATTTTAATTTACTATTGGTGATTACATATGAAGAATATATTTATATTGTTCTTTTTGGGAAAACAATTTCAACTAGTCAACTCAGAGAACACAATAGGCAACCCTCACTCTGAGCCCCTCAGTGTCCTTCCCTAGACATCATGAAACCCCCTCCATTGTCCCAGGGCTGCCTAATTTTTTCTCTCCTCCAACTGTGGCTCTTGGGCAAAACATCCTCTATGGCCATTAATCCTCATCAGACAAGTTCTGGTCCAGGGGTAAACCATGAACATCACATATGGCCCAGAGAGAACTCAGGAATGGTCTGGATGCACAATCTCAAAGCCCTGAAGGTCTTCAGGAGTGGACTCTGTCTTCCTGGCCCTTCCTGAAGCACATGAAGACATAGTTCATTTTCACCTTCTCTTCAGAAAACTCTGGCAGTGCTAACAATCCTTCTTTGCTCCCATCAGCTGAGAATCTATTTGGGATTTCTACAAACAGGCTCTGGATGGACAGGGCTGCATCTCAGGAAGACTTTCACCTAGGTGACCTCATCCTGGAAGTGGACGATGCGAGGTTTTCCATGGGTCACATGGTGCTTCTCGTCCTTATACATTATAGCTCAGAGAGAAGTATCCTTACCTCCCCTTCACCCACTGGGATCTTTGACAGTGGCTGAGGGGCATCAGGAGTACCACAGAGGCCCTGGAACAATGTGCCTGTGGCACTGGAGCTGTGGACAGTTACTCAAAAGCAGAATACTACTGTCCTGGGTGTTTATCATCCTCGGTGGTTCTGCTCAGGGTGGGAGTTGGTGGCTGCATAGAGTGGGTAGGTGGATGAGACGGTGGGTGTAGGTTCACACAGTCTTGGGTTCTGGGCGATCTCTGCACACTAAGTCCCTGTCAGGCCCTGGCCCAGAGTCATCCTTCTGCCACAGTGAATACCTTTCTCCAACTCAAACACTATCTTGATTTAAGAAGTGTGGGTGATTTTTGTTTTCTTTTTCATTTTTGCACTTAACTATCTGTTGCCTTTGGAACACTAACTTGTTTGTGTCTTTTGCTCATCTTCCTAGTAAGAAGTTATTTGCTCTGTTTCTCCTAAAGACAAATGAACAAGAACAAAAAAAAAAAAAACTGCCTCATATCTGTTCAAATGGCTATTATCAAGAAGACAAGAAATAAGCATTGATGAGGATGTGGAGAAAAGAGAACACTTGTGTACTGTTGGGGGAACTATAAACCAACGCAGTAGTATGAAGGTTCCTCAAAAAATTAAAAATAGAACTATCATGAGATCCAGGAATTCCACTTCTGGGCATTTATCCAAAGGAAACAAAATCATTACCTGAAAATATATTTGAAACCTCATGTTCATTTCAACATTATCTATAATGGCCAGGACATGGAAACAACTTAAATGTCCATCAGTTGAAGAATAAAGAAAATGTAATATATAAATATATATGAAAATTCAGCCATAAAAAGGAAGGAAATCCTGCCAGTTTCAACATGGATGAAACTTGAGAGCATTATGTTAAGTGAAGTAAGTCTGACAGATAAATGTCACATGATGTCGCTTAAAACTGAATCTTTTTTTAAGATTTAAAAAAATTTTAAGTAATCTCTTCACCCAACGTGGGGCTTGAACTTAGAACCCCAAGATCAAGAGTCTCATGTTCTGATGACTGAGCCATCTAGACACCCCATAAGTGGAATCTTAGAAATAAAATGAAACATAGATACAAAGAATTAATGGTTGTCCGAGATGGTGATTGAGGGGTGAGATGAGATGAATAAAGGTGGTCGAAAAGTACATACTTCCAGTTATGAGAACTGGGGATGTAATTTGAAGCCTGGTGACTATAGTTAACAGTACTGTATTGCACATTTGAAAGTTGCTAGGAGAGCGGATTTTTAAAAGTTCTCAACATCTTGAGATGTTGTCACCATCTGTCACCATACAATATCATTACAATGTTATTGACTGTATTCCCTATGCTGTTCACCTTATCATAGTGAACATTGAGTAATGTATAGAATTGTTGAATCACTGTGTTGTACACCTAAAACTAACATATCACTGCATGTCAACTATAATTCAATAATAAAAATTTACAAAATAAAAACATCCCTAAAGAAGTTTTCATCACAAGAAAAAAAATGTAACAATGTGCGGTGATGGTTGTTAACTAATTGCAATCATTTCAAAATATATACATATATCAAATCATTATGTTTTTTACCTAAAACTAATAGAATAGTATATGTCAATTGTGTATCAACAAAAAATAAAATTAATAAATAAAACCCTGCTAGATATTGGCCCAATTTCTTAGTTTATTTAAAGAACTGACTCTTTAGGCACCTTGGTGATTTGGTTGCTTCTGACTTCAGCTCAGGTCATGATCTTGCAGTCTGTGAGTTTGAGCCCTGTGTCAGGCTCTGTGTTGACAGTCCACAGCCTTGAGCTGCTTCAGATTCTGTGTTTCCCTCTCTCTCTACCACTCCCCTGCTCATGCTCTGTCTCTCCCTCTCAAAAATAAATATTTAATTTTTTTAACTAAAGAACTGACTCTTTAAAAAATTCTTGTTTACACTATTTTTTTTCTGAAAAAATTTTCTCTAATTTCAACTTGTCCATATTCCATCTACTTTAGAGTAGTTGACCATTATTTTCTGTGTTTGGTTTTGTTTCGCTGTGTGATGGAGTAGGTCTATTATAATGTTTTCAGTTTCTTAAGTCATACAAGTATTTATCAGCACATACATATGCCATGCCAGTCCCTATGTTAAACATCAAGGAATTGATAAAAATGACAGATACAGTTTTTATTTTTAAGTATGTAACAATCCATGAAGAGAGAAAGAAACTAAAAATATTTATAAACAGCCTGTGTACATTGTGTGAACAGTCTGGGATGCTGCTGTAACACTGGGAGAACATGGCTGTGCTTTTGAAGGCTAGAAAAGCATTTCCACCAGAAGCGGTGTTCATGAGTCAGATGAAGGCTCAAGGTATAGGGGGACATAGAAAGCTTTTCAAGCAAAGGAAACACTAAACTGTATACCAAGTTTATTTGAAATACACACGTCCAATTTAATAATGATACTACAAAAGTCTTTTTCCTCTCTAGAATAGCTTAGAGCAGGTGGCATTATATTTTATATTAAGTTTTAAAAGGCGCTTTTTCCCTCCATGAATTTAATAAAATGAAGTTCATTACAGTGAAATATGTGTGTGGTGTTTGTAAAAAAGTGACATTCCAGTTGACAGAACAGATAAAATGTATCACATTCTGAGAAATTAGGAACTCTTTCCCAGCCACAGCAGTCTAGAGATTCACCACACTGTCATCCAAGATGAATAACAAGGATTTGCAGTCCTTTCTGAATGACCTCTCCCAGCACCTTGTAGGTGAAACTTTTGGAAAATATTTGGCAAACCCTCCAACATTTTATTTATGCCCAGTATGAAAATCTAAGAAAGGTATTGAATGTTCCCACCCCATGCTGGGGCAGATAACTGCTGGACCAAATGTCATAAAATAACACTGATGCATGCTAGAAAGCCTCCTCCTTTAGGTCTGGCTGCCTCTGAGATAGTATAGGAGGTGAGCAGCCCTGCCCATGTGACTTGCTGGGGTCAGCTCCTCATTTCTCATTATAAGGTCTTTCTCCTTCTGCAGAGGTTCAGGCCTCTAGGTCATGGGTGATGTGGTTGTGTCTGTGAGCTTGGGCAGCTTTGGAGTGGTTCTCCCTGTCTCTCATAGCAGTGAGCAAGGTGAATACAAACACAGGGGGTTAAGTGGGAGGTGAGGGACTACCTGCCCAGTGACCTCTGGGTTTGACTGAAAGAAGTGTACAGGAGTTACAGTTGCTGCCAGGAGTCAACCCAGCAGTGAGGAAAGCAATAGGACATTAGACAAAATGACCAGCACCCTGCCATGGCAGGAGTGACAGCTGTGGCCCTGCTCCAGAAGTGGAACATCCTGGATATCCCCATTATTTTAAATTTAAATGGGGCAGATTTGTTTTGATTTTGTAGAGAATTTTTGGGTGATGAGAAGTAAATCTTTAACATTTCTAAAATTTCTAAACAGATACCTTGGCTCTGGGTAAGTTGGTGGCATCAAAGGTCACCCCTGCCTGAGTTACTGCAGAAATGCCTTGCCATGGGAGACTTCACAGTAAGTCTACTAACCTGGAGATGGATTTCATCTGAGCACGTGAGACTTCTTGAGCATTTTTAGCACCTGCATCTACCTATTCAGTTATGCCATTAAGTGTTAAGAATCCTAGCTTTCAATCCAGACTGTAATCCTTCACACAAATACAACTCTATTTACTTCTTTGGGGGGGCGATGTCACATATGTGTTCCCTTTATTAGGTCTTTCTCCAGAAAAGATTCTGGCTTTAAAAAATGATCTTTTCCAATATTCTGAAGTTTGAAGGCTTTATGGCCATTTTAAAGGCCCATTTCTTGCTCCACTCCCTTGCAGGATTGAAAGCTTCATAATGAGATTTATCTCATCATTGCCCCTTACCCCCATCCTCACCCCATTCCACCCTGGGAGGGATTGCCTAGTGGCCCATTGCGATTTAAGAACTGCTGGATCACATATGTCCTAATAGGCAACCTTCCCACCCCAATTCCACCTCCCTCTCCTAGGTAGTCTCCTGTGTGTTCCTCTGACATCACTGTTCAAGAGAAGGCACTTTCACCTCAGTCCTTCAGGGAAGACCATGTTTCAATTCTTGGCTTCACTGCTAAGCAGTAATATGATCTGGTTAAGTCCATTAATCTCTCTGAAACAAAGTTTCTTGATTTATACAATCAGAATAAGATTGCTTCCTCTAAAAAGATTAATGTGAGGATTCATTAGAAAAATTAAATCCCCAGCCTGTGTGTGAATTTGCATTTTGGGGGTAGGGAGCTAAGAGTACATTCTCAAACATGGAATTTTAGGAATGAAATTAAAAAGCAGGAAGTGTGGGGCAGTTGTAGGCAGGGAGAGAAATGTATAGGGCCTGACTTATTCTGTGTGGATTCAAATCCTAGCTCCTCCTCTCACTAAGCTTTATGATCTGGGGAAAGTTAATTACATACTTTGTTCCTGTACTTCCTCCATGGTGCAGATATGGTAAGTGCCTGCTTGAAAGGCTGTTTTAAGTATTAAAGACAAAGAGAAAATATACATAAAGGACTTTAGCACAATGCCCCATTTTTAAGTGCCCACAAAAGTCAGCTAATTTTAATAAAATGTAGAAAATGTAAGAAAGGAACTGTAAATATCAACCCTTGTTTCTATGTGATGTGATTATGAACATTTTTGCTGTTTTTACACTTTTCTTTGTCAGTTTTGAGATGAACATGTAAGTTACATTTTTAAAAAACTTCACACATTTATGAGTAGCGATAGAGCAGTGATTTTCCCACCCTATTAGATGAAATTACCATATTTGTACAGTTGGTACAATGTCTCATTCCCAATCCATACTACAGTACTAAAAAGATAGAGTACACTTTTCCAAAAATGATTGTATCACAAGAATCTTTAATGTTTACTTTAAAGTTTACTCATGGTGGGGTTGTATTTGTGTTTAGTAAACTGTGCCAAGTGCCCACATTGAGGTCGTTTCAGTTCACATCACTGCACTCCACATGGATGTTTACTGTGCCCAGCGAGGTCATAAAGAGGGGGGCCTTGACTCTCCTCTTGGTTAGGCCAGCTTTACTGGTGAGTTCTTCCAAACTCTCCAGAAGTAGTCTACCTAATACACATCATCCGTTCCATATAAAAGAATAAGATGGAAAATTTCTCAATGTATTTCATAAGTTTAGCACGTCTCTGGTACAAAAATTCAAGAAAGGTAGCACAAAAGCGAAAGCACCAACCGAGCTTACTTATAAACAAACATGCATAAATCCTGCACACTATCTAATAGTACTGAACTGAATACAACATTGCATTAAAAAGTATAAAAGCACTGTACTGAAAACTTAAAGTTACACGTGAAATACTGCACTGTAAATCCTGAATACTCTATTGTCCCACCCCCACCCCTCCACCGCCCTGGTGAGGGTCAGAAACCATTAATCTGCCTCCAGACCTTGCTAGTCCTCGGAGACACTGCTGCGGGGGCAGTGGGCAGTGGGATCAGCCTCCCGCAGAGCTCTGGCCTCCTCCAGAGCCTCTCTGTATCGGGAAGGCCAGGCCTGGGGGTCTTTCTTAAAGACCCTGGCCAGGAACTCCATGATTTGCATCTTGGTGATTTCACGGCTGGCACGGGAACCCCAGAAGAACTCGTACTCAGGTGGCTCAACGTGGGGTACGCGCTGGTATTTCAGGTAATTCTGTTGGACGAACTCCTCGGTGATGAGCTTTCTCACATCTCCAAAGGTGGAGTGCTTCTTCCAGGGCCGTAGCCCCAGGATGCGCAGCACGTTCCAGACGGCACTCTCTCTTGCACCGCGACCCTTCACATAGATGAGGCTCAGAATCATCAGCAGGAGGCCTGTCATAGGCATACGGTTGCTCAGCGCCACCCTGTCCAGCTCTTCCGGCTCAAGCGCTTTGACAAGCGAAAACTCCATCGTGTGCAGGCTAGTCAGCCTCAGGTGTAGCCCGAACACTCGTGCGAGGATGAGGCTGGTGCGTCTGAGAATGCTTCTGCACCATTTCTTGTAACTGCCGATGACATCCTTCACCATGTCTGGGAACCAGATGATCATTCTCTTCTGATCCTTGACCAACACGTACCACATGAGCTCGTGCGCCTTCTGCACCAGCTGGGCCGGGGCTGGCGGCGCTGGGCCAGGCTGGGCCGCTGGGGCTTGGTGGGCGCGGCCTTCCTCCGCAGCCTGCTGCAGGGCCTTCGGGTCTCCCTCCTCGCTTGGGGCCTGGGGCGGAGGCGAAGGCAGCGGGGCTTCGATCGGGCCTAGAGGAGGGCTCTCTGGCGCTGCGAGGGTCGCGGCCTGAGACGCGGGCTGGGAGGGCCCCCCGGGGACCCCAGGACTGATGTGCACCTCGGAGTTGAGAGCCTGGGGTGCAGAGTCAGGGTCACACACATCCTTACTTTGTTCGGACATAACGGCTCCCTCTGACAAGGGCAGGGCCTTTGCGTCCAGGAGCTCTTCGAGACTGCGCTCCCTCCGCGGACTCCTGGAGAGGAAGTGCGCGTTGCTGCGCGCGGCGCCTTCCGCAGCAGCCGGGCGGGGCGGGGCGGCGGCGGGACCCGCCACTGCGCTTGCGCGTCCGCAGGCTGAAGGCTTGACCGCAGCAGGGGGGTGGGGCAGGCTGGGAGCCCGACGGGGCGGTTGTGACTTGAGGCCCCACAGAAGTAGTGGGGAGCACCCTGAAATGGGGCAGCAGTGACCCGCAGTTGTCCCCTTTGAGCTGAGGAGGTGGTGGGAAGGAGTGGGGGGGGGGAGATGCAAGAGCACTGGAGAAGGAGCGCTAGAAAGTTTAAGAGCATAGATGGTAAGTTAAGTTTCTAAGATAAGTTTCTTCAGTTTCTTGGGAAATGTTTAATTGGGTGTATGCAGAATCACGGTAGATATAAAAGTCCCAGAGAAAGTTCTAGGCTGGTGTGTAAACTTGAGTTTTGTGACAATGAGTGTGAGACTTTAAACCAAGGGAAAGATCGGGATTGCCCAACAAAAAATGTAAACTGAGAAGAGGTTGGCACAGATTCTAATCCTGAGAAATACCGATAAAAATTGGTGGAGTCTCTGCTACACGGGGAGGTTATAAAATGAGAAATGCAGAATTTAGTCAATCCATGTGCAAACAGAACTTTCTTGGATATGATAAACGAATGACATTGCTAGTGTTTTCATGGTCATTGATTTTGGTTTTCTTTTACTTCCCTCGGTTCACTTTGATTTCCTTTAATTTTTCCATTAAGAACCCATCACACAAAGATTGTCATATTTATTAGAACAACCTTTTTTCCCTATCTGTCCAGCACCCTTCCTTCCCTAATGACAAAACTTCTTGTCATGGGATCCCACCCCTACCCTCTCTCAGAAACTGGCTGGTCCTATTTGGAAGCCGCACCCAAATCGCTTCCAACTCTTTTTTTTTTTTCACATGGGTCCCCTAAAATCATAACTGGCAATATCTCTCATGACCAAAGAGATGCTACATATTTATGGTCGTGTGTGTGTGCGTGCGTGTGTGTGTGTGTGTTGTTTTGTGCTGGTTTTTTTTTTTTTTTTTTTTTTTTTTTTTGTTATTGTTGTTTGTTTTGTTTGTGTTTTTTTTTTTAATTTCAGAGAACAGATCCACACTGAGCAAAAATGAAGTTGACACTCCCAGGGAAGCAACTATGAAGAAAGAGGTGGGTGTAAAAGCCTCTGAATCCAGGGTTCCTAAGGCTGATAAGGATCCCTGGTCTGAGCCAATGTGGTCCTTCAGCTCTTCCTGGGCTTCCTCAAGGGAACAGCTTCTTCAATATGTGCTGTCTTGAGTCTGTTATTTAAGCATATTTAAAGTATTGTCTTGACATTTCCAGAGTCCTCTTTGTATTTACTTGTATCAACTTTCTCATTTCACACTTTATTTATTTTTTTTCACAAGAAGATTGGCTTAGAATTGTTTTCATATTATTTTTCTATCTTTGGATTTTCATGCTTGCTTCACCTTTGGCAGGACAATGCCTCCAGTAGATCTCCTTAACCTTTCATTTCACAGGGGTAATTCCTACAGATCGTTCAGATATGCCTTAGTTGGACTTTTTCCTATTTATCATTTTCTTTTTATTTAATATATGGATTTCTATTTTTTAATACATCTTACAGAGTTGTGTCAGTTATATTTGTTGTTTTATTATTTAAAAATAGCTATTGAATCAATTTACTGCCCTTATTCATCTTAAAACAATCCTCATTTTATCTCCATTAGTTTTCTTCTTTTTTTTCTTAAATTTGGATTTTTTTGCGGGTTAACTATTTGGGTTAACTAGTTCATTTAAGGTATTTAAAAAAATTAAGCTTATA